>NC_090301.1:81085714-82432857 GCF_039906515.1 Pseudorca crassidens
TGTAATTATCTGTTTTCTTTATTATAGCCATCCTAGTGGGCAGGCAGTGGTATTTCTTGCTGATATCGGGAGAAGTTTTTAAATTGACACTTACATCATAAAATTTGTATTAATATATGTTATGGACACAGAGATGTTCCCAGGCATTGTAACACATTGTTGTGCTGTTATGTTAACATTTATAAAATGGCCTGGAATGAATCATCTTATGAAAACTATAAGTTATACACAACCACATGCTTTAAGAAAGAGAACAGTGGACCAGGAGGAGGGGACTTATAAAAGGATTTATAACAGTGTTTCTGTACTCCTCACTCCAGTAGCCAATACTTAATGTTGCCCAAAGAAGGCTGCCTACCAAAATATAGTGGAAATGAACCCAAATACACGTGGGTATAATTCCCATTTCTCTGAGGCTCAGTTTCCTTATCTGTAAAACAGAGTCAAGATTATCCACAATTCAGGCCTCCTGTGAGGATTAGATGTGCTCATGCAAGTAAAGGATCTAGGGCAGTGCCTGGTGTTACAGAAGATGCTCAAGACATGGTCAGTGTTATTCTGTTACGAAAAATTTGAGCCAATTTTCACGGGGCATTTGTACTGCAAACTTACTCAGCAGTGACCCTTTAAAGGAAGGGATGCTAATAAGTGATAATCATTCATGATGTACCAGCTCCGAGACGTGGCATGCCGGTGCCCGTACCACACCCAAGTGCCAAATCACACCCCAGGCATCTAGGCCCCCAGGTCTGCGACTCGTGAGCTCTGCTCCACAGAGCATGGGGGCTACTTAATTTCCAGGGGTCCTCGTAAAAGTTACTCTGTTCTAAGGCCATCTCCTACACTCTTTAAAAATAAATAGAATTTCCATGTTCAGTCATAAAGCTTGTTCAGGAAAGCAGAGGAGCTGTGTCTGGTACAGGCACTTGCAGACTCACCAGCTTTGCTATTACAGATTTGGACCCTCCTGGAAACATCTGTGATTATACCAACTGCAAACCTAAAGTAGATGCTTCCAGGGTCCTGACCATATCCCCTCAATCTTCACCATTTCCACGCACACTGGCCTGACCTCCAGCATCTGCATCTCTGCCTGAGGGCTTTTCTGGCGCTGGAGCCCTCTCTGTCACCCGCAGCAGGCCAGAAGGACCTCCCCAGCACCAGCCCAGTGGTCTTCAACCAGTGACTGACAGAAGTTGGGGTGAACACTTCAGCTCCCTCACCCAGGGGTGGAAGGGGAGGGGAGAGTGACTCTGAGGCAGGTATTCCAAACTGGCTCCCAGGGTTCCCCACTGGGATGGAACTCCCATTGCACGTGCTGGTAACCTGGCGTGATGACACGCTCTCTGTTGGTTTCCTTCTCTTCCCTGTCTCACTTCTCCACTCTTCATCAGTGTGTCCAGGAACCACTTCCCAAAGAAACTTGAATTTGAATCCGTTCCAGTGTCTGCTTCTGGGAAGGTTCAAAGTAAGGCAAAATCCCAGACAGTTTTGCTCTTTCAATCAGTAAGTAGGTCCTAAGAGATTCGGGGTTTGTTGAATCACTGTCAAATATGGAGCCATCACATTTGGTTGATATCCAGACCAGGGACGGGGGGTGGGTGAGTGGAAATTGAAATCCTTATTAAAATTTAACAGGGTGTGGGTTTGGGACGCTGTCCTAGAAAAAGAGGTGACTTTTTCTTCATCAAAAGGTGCTGGTCACTTGCCAAGCCTTGGGTCCATGGGGCCACATCTGCCCAGAGGATTACCAATTTCTCGCCTACACAAATGAGGGCTCCAGGCTCCTGAAGATCCTGACCTAGCAGAGTATCTTGTACATAGCGGTACAGGGTAGGTGCTCAGTAAAATTCTGCTGCTGCTGATGATGACTAATGCCTGCAGACGAGCATGCAGGGTGCCAGGACGCCGTGAAATGGTGCTGGGGTGCTGGAGGGAGGGACGGAATCCATACTCATTGTCTCTCTCCAGAGTATCAGAAACGTCAGTTGTTACTGACCATACTCGTCCCCCACCTCCAAGATTTTAGCAGTCAAGGAGTTGCCCTATCTTTTTCTGCATCCCTTTACTCCTCTTTACCCCATCACCTACCTTCCCGTATATCTGGAACTGGCCTGCAAATTCCCAGAGCAGAAAGAAACCTCCCTGTGCCAAAGCATCCCGTACCCAGCAGTGACCAGCTCTTTCCCATCACCGTTACATCCTCTCCTGGGTCCACCAATCTGCAAATGTAGCCTCACAAGGAAACCCTAAGGCCAGTCAGCCTGATTGTTCCCGTCAGCTGAACCCTCCAGCTCCATCTTCTCGCCACTCCACTGCCTGTCCCCATCTACGCTGGGATGACTCTGTGACCGGGGATAGAAAAGCTAAGCCAGAGCTGGGCGCAGACATTCCCATCTCCCTCCCCACACTGGCTCTGTGCCCCAGGGAAGGAGCTTGGTGCCAGTTCTGGCCAAAGCCAAGGCTGTTCCCAGGAGAGGCTGCAATAAAACTGACGTCCGTGAAGCCAGTGGAAGCAATTGGCTTCCACTGGAGTTGCCAAGGCAATGCCAACCTCTGCACGTCTTGAGAATGAACAAAGGCAACACACAAGCATGAATCTTGTAAGCCTTCTTCCTGTAGGGAACCAGCCTCAAATTCTTTCCTTTCTGCCAAAAGTCCTGTGCATGGACACACAAGCACTGTCAAAATCACAGACAGCTACGAAAAAACACTCTGGGAAGGCAAAGTGCCCAAGGGACAATGAAGAAATTCCAAATTATTGCCTGGCTAATGGACAAAATGAAGACAGAAGCGTTACTTTTGTGAGAGAAATTAATGGGATCTGTGTTTCAAAAATAAGGTTCTTATTTGTATGTGATTTTCATTTCTTATCAAAATACAATGAACCCAGCCGTTGCCCTTCAGCTGTTCTGTACCCTAATCTACCAAGACGTAGAGATTAGGAGAGAGAGGAATTGATTCTACTCTAGGACCTCGTCCCACACATACTTTGTGACCTTAAACAATTTACCTATATTTTCTGGGTCTCTTCCTCTCTGACAAGTGAAAGATTGGCTGTTTCCAGCTCTAACATGTTGTAATAGTAATGAGGACCACAGCGGTTCTGGAATTTTTCCCTTTAAGAGTGGCTTCTGTCTTGACCACATAGGGCATGAGAGGAGGTAATCTTTAAACTGGAGTGAGCTCAATGTTCTATATACTTGGAGAAATGAATAAAAGTTGCTGCTGTAGTTGTTTCAGGAGATCTGATTTTCTGCCAAGTCAATTCGTGGGGAATAAAAAAATCAAACCTTTCTCACTGGAGAGAAGGTGAAAAGCTATTTCATTGAAGGGAGGGTTTATTTTGCCAAATGAAAGAGAGCAAAAACGACTCCGAGTCTTCCTTCTGGGGCACGCTGCCCTGGTGGCAGCTTCCTCGTGAGGCACTGGGCAATCCAGTCCAACTGCCACTCTGCAAATCTCTCCCAGTGATGCCAAGACTCCTGGTGGCATCTCCAACAACACGGAAGCCACATGGTTAACACATACATGTTCTCGTCCCTTTAGTTAAAAAATGAATTATAAAAACTTTTCCCCAGACCTGCACTTGACTAGGTATGGGGCGCACAGAGACTTCTGATAAACGTGCACTGCAAATATTCACTACAAATAGAACTAATATTCTACTAATTTTTTCACTCTTCAGAAACAGCTTACATAATTGTGATTTTCCCATGCATTGGACAGCAGTTTTGCTTTTATGGTATATTCAGGTCCCTCATCTCCATTTCTTCCACATGATTTTGGTGGCTGGGCAGGAATATTAGCTTCCCTTTCTGAAGAATAACTTCCCATGACCATATGCAAAGCAACAATTTGAGCTGAGACTGGGATCCAGAATTCCTGGTTCCCAGCCAAGCCTTCTACCCATAACACCATATTGCATCTTGTCATTGATCCTCCAAGAACATAGTTAGTCTCCAACTACAGATTTTCTAAGAATTCCGCACATTTGAGTTTAGAACGCAGTATAACTTTGCTTTTAAGGTTTTAACCTTGCTTTTACATATTACTGAAAAAACGACTCCCATACATTACAGAAAAGAATGTCCCACAAAATAGAAGGCTTCCATTAACCAAAACCAGCACCAGTTGTTAAGTTTGGGGTAGCTATGTTATAGTGGGCATCTAGGGTGCCAGCCCCGTTGAATTAGAGAGCATTAGCACTATAAAGGGGAGCTGCTCCATGCAAGCTCATTAGATCTTCCACATCCAGCGAAGCCTCGAATGGACAGGCTGGAACTCAGGATGCATAAGGCTCATGCATCCCAATCTAATGAAACTATATCGTCATCTAGGAGAACAGAAGTTTGACCCATGGAAGCAGACTTACCCAGTTAGCAAATGAGGTACTTGGGACACAACAACAACAACAACAAAAAAAAAAAATGTTTTGTTGTTGTTTTAAAGATTCAGTGTTACTGAATTCAGCCACAATTGTGTATTCAGCAAGCCTAAAAAAAGCTGTTTTAAGTGCAGTGGACACAGAAGGCTTGCATCTTTTAAAAAATTTAAATTTTATTTGGAGGATAGGGCACCATATTTGTCAGCACTTAAGGCACTGGAAGGTCTGGGTGACCACAAACAAGTTGGGATTTAAAGAGCAAAGTCTCCCAACACTTCCTTCTGCCTGCCCACGCCGCTCCTCCTGACTTGAAGTTCCACCATGTGAACCATTAACGGATCAGACAACAAGAGAAACTAGTATGGTTCCAGAAGGCTGTTAGAAATAGCTTTCTAGGGGCTTCCCTGGTGGCGCAGTGGTTGAGAGTCCGCCTGCCGATGCAGGGGACACGGGTTCGTGCTCCGGTCTGGGAAGATCCCACATGCCGCGGAGCGGCTGGGCCCGTGAGCCATGGCCGCTGGGCCTGCGCATCCGGAGCCTGTGCTCCGCAAAGGGAGAGGCCACAATGGTGAGAGGACCGCGTACCGCAAAAAAAAAAAGAAAAGAAAAGAAATAGCTTTCTCGTGTTCTGCCAGGAGCAGCAATTAGCTCATCAGATTCATTAGTTTATAGAACCGAGATAAACCAACTGTTCATTTCTGAGTAGACAATCAGGGAGGGGAGGAGTTTCCCAGCCAAACAGGGAGAGTCAGGACGACAGGAGAAGGTACCAAAGGTAAACGCGTCTCCTTCACCACCAGCCTAGGATGGGTCAGCAGGGAATTGTTTAAACCTATGACTCCACGCAGCTTTTGCTCAACTACTGTATCTAGGGTTAATATGCACCCAGTTATCTGAAGGGCTGCTTGTGGGTGCCTTCTCCTTTGAGAAGGGACGCTGTGTTCATCATTCTCATCCCACGTTTCCTTTCTGTATCTCCCTCTTCATTAGCACGTTTCAAGAAAAGGAAGGAGTTGGTGTGTTAATTATTTTTCCTTTTGTCCTTCAAACCACTGCTCCATCTCAGCCCTCCTTCTCCATCAAACTACTTAGAAGGAAGGTTGGTCTCTTGTTTCTAGTACTTCTCGCTCCTTCCCCTCACATCCGGCTATCTAATTTTTGTCCTCATTCAGCTGCTTTCTTAAAGAGCTCCATGGTCTGCTAATCAAATCTAAGCCCTCTGACAGCCTGCAACATCCTCAAAGTTTATACAGCGTTTAGAGTTATGCGGCAGCCCTGGCTTCTGGAGAAACTCTGACCCACTGTCTCCCTAGATACTGCACGCTGTCGCTCAGTACCCTTTCCTGTCTTCCTGCTGCTACTTCTCCTTGCTGCCAACGTGCCCGGTCCGGGAAGATCCCACCTGCCGTGGAGCGGCTGGGCCCGTGAGCCATGGCCGCTGAGCCTGCGCTCCGCAACGGGAGAGGCCACAACAGTGAGAGGCCCGCGTACCGCAAAAAAAAAAAAAAAAAAAAAAAAAAAAAAGAATGTCCCCAGCTCTCTCACTGGACCTCTTCTCTTCTCCTTTGCACCCTCCTCTTCTGTACTCTCTCCCATGGGAGAGCTCAATCACTTCCATAGTTTCAACCATAAGTTGTGTGCAAAAGGCTCACAAAAGTCCCCTCCTAACTCTGAGCCTCTCACCCATGTTACCAACTGTTTGATTAAAACCTCCAACTAGATGTCTCCAAATACCCTATACAATGGATGCTGACGAGAGAATCCATTGCCTTCTTCATCCTCATCTTCTCCCCCACCACCTTTTTCTACCCCTGTCCCCAATTATCTAAACTGAAAAGCTCAGAGTCATCTTGCCCACAGTCCTCCCTCACCACTGTCACCCAGACCATTGCCACAGAACAGTGGTTCATTTCTTTAGCCTATCTCTTGCTTTGCGTCTCAGCTATCATTACTTTTTGCCTACACTTGTGTAAGAGCCTTCTAGGTGGTCTGCTTGTCTCGCCTCCCTCCAGTGCATTCTACATCCTTTGCCAAATCCATCTACCTTTGGCCCTGCTCCTAAAAGATGGCACTCAATTACTTGCTAGGATGACCTACTATACATAAGTTTGATGCTTTCCACAATGCGGGACCAACTCAGAGGTGGGTCCTTCCCTGCCCAACACTCCAGTGACGTGCTCACAGCAACTTCCCTGCATCCACCTCACTGCTGCAACTGTTCCCTCTAACTGGAATAACAACCTGATACCTTTACCTTGTTATCTGTCAAAGCACTACCTGTTCTCTAAGATTCAAATGTTATCTCTCCCACGATAAAGCCTTTTCTTGAGCCTCTCAAATAGATGCCTGCTCTCTCTCACACACTTCATATCTCTCCTTTTCCGTCCCTCTCTCTCTCTCTTTCTCTCTCCTTTGAACTTCCATAGCACTTTCATATGCTTCCAGGAGGACTCTGATCTCAGATCACAAGCTACTTCATATTACAGTCACCCAGAAGCACCACGTTATAAGAAAGCAGGATCCACGGTCAGAGATTAGGGTGAGAGAGAGAGAACTTACTTCAGTGACTCTCACCTGCCAAACCCTGTGCTTTGCCTAGGTCATCACATAGATTTCTCACAATTACTCTCTAATATAACTATCACTCCTTGCATTTTACAAGTGACGAGGTCAGGTTCAGAGAGGTCCCTGACTTGCACAGGGTCACAAAGCCTGTATTATATTTGCTTCACACGGTATCAGTAAGAACCAACTAACAAAAAGCATACAAAATCACTTTACAAATTGCAAAGTACTGTACACATATTTGTTATTAGTGTTATAACCTATATTACCCTTCTATAGACTTTTAATTATTTAAGGACATGTTTTCTACTTTACCCGTCTTTGGATTCCTGGCAATATTTATAATAATTATTAAAAGTGCTTAAATAGTTGCTTAATTAAATTGGATTTCAGGTGCCATGTCTTGAATTAACTCCAAAATAAAAGTTGCCATTTATTGAGCAGGTGTGTGGGCCAGACATAGACCATCTCTAATCTCCAAAGCAAGGCTGGAAGGCTGGTATTACTGTCTCATTTTACAGGTGGGAAAATCAGAGTTCAGAGACAATCAGGAACAATCACACAACTAGTAAGGAGCAGAAGAAGGAGGGTTGGATTTCAAAGCTCATGATTCCCCCCCATTCCAGACTCCCAATCACAAAGATCCAGTTCACCTAAACACCAACACAATCCAACAATGTTTCTGCATCAGAGATGATTCCCATCCCTTAGGAGCACAGAAACATTATTTTCTCTCTTATACCCACAAGCACTGAGAGCCCCTCTCAGATTCCCCTCAATATTACCACACAGCTGGACGTATTTCATATATTGTTACAGATTCAGAGTTTCTCTTCTCACTGCTTTATTCAACAAATATTAACAGACTCCTTCATGTGCCAGGCACTGTTCTAGACACTGGGAATGTAGTGGTGATGAGATATGAGTTCCCTGCTTTTATGGGGCTTTTATTTGAATGGAGTGGGAGGAGACAGGCAATAAGCAATGAAGTCATAACAGAGATCCTTTCTGCTAGTGTTCTGACGTGATGGAAATACAGAGGGTCAGGAGGACGGCTCAGAGCATGTGACATCAGAGTGCAGGCTTGGAGGCTTGTGAGCCACGGGAAGGATGAGGGGCAAAGTACTCCAGACAGAGGCAACCAAGACAGTGCGGCCTTGAGTTAGCAGGAGCTCAGTTTGCTGGAAAGTGGGCTGGTGTGTTTGGAGAGCAAGGAGCAGGGTGGTATGAGATGATAGGGGAAGAGCCAGGCGGAAGCTTGGTGCTAGAAAGCCCTGTAGTACATCCTTGTAATGTACTCTTTTTTTAAAATTTTTTTTTATTGAAGTATAGTTAATTCACAATGTTGTGCTAATTTCTGCTGTACAGCGAAGTGACTCAGTTATACACATATATATTTTCTTAATATTCTTTTCCATTATGGTTTAATTCAAACCTATGTTCACAGCAGCACTATTCACAATAGCCAAACATGGAAACAACCTAAAAGTCCATTGCCAGATGAATGGATAAAGAAGATGTGGTACATATATACAATGGAATATTACTCAGCCATAAAAAAGAACAAAACCATGTCATTTGTAGTAACATGAATGCAACTAGAGATTATCATACCTTGTAATGTACTCTTAAGCAAAGGAATGGCCTGACTTGGCTTCTGCTTTTAAAAATATTACTCTGGGTTCCCTGGTGGCGCAGTGGTTGAGAGTCCGCCTGCCGATGCAGGGGACACGGGTTCGTGCCCCGGTCTGAGAAGATCCCACATGCCGCGGAGCGGCTGGGCCTGTGAGCCATGGCCACTGAGCCTGTGCGTCCGGAGCCTGTGCTCCGCAACGGGAGAGGCCACAACAGTGAGAGGCCCGCGTACCACAAAAAATATATATATATATTACTCTGTATGCTCTGTGGGGACTTAGTGTTTGGGGAGGGAACATGAAGTAAAAGAAACATGAAGACCACTTAAGAGGCCATTTAGAAGTCCACAAAGAAAGGGGGCAGCTTGGGTGGAGTGGGCAATGGAGATGGAAAGAGGGTGGGTAGGGGGGTGGGGACGCATGGTGCAAACGTGGATGACAAAGAACCACACACGATGGACTCTTGCAAACGTCCATGAGTCAGATACGATGATCGCCATGCAAGAGTCACAGGCCTCAGATCACTTAAAGTCAGCCCGACATCAAGGCTGACCAGGCCAGGAAGGCTTCACTCATCCTTATCTCAAAACACTCTTCAGAGATTGCCTCTCTTCCTTCAGCCTCCAGGTTCAGGCACACCAACGGGAGAGTCAGCCACATAGTCCAGAAATCAAGGTGAAGAGAGAGCCCGAGGGACCAAGTACCTCAAGTCAACATCTTTCATGCCCACAACGATCCCATGGAAGAGGTGCTATCATACACCCCCCCATATGACAGGGAGGGCAGAGTCCTCAACATCACTCAGTTGGGACACGGCACATCCATAATTGAGCCCAGGTCTGTCTGACCCCGTCGCCCACACTCCTCCAACCACACCACGTACAGAATCCAGAGACTTCACTGCAGGGACAATAAACTTCAGAGTATCTGGAGTGACTGTGAGTTGATAACACCCACCCCTGAAACTACTCTGGGTTCTCCTCCTTAACTTCCGTTTCCTCCATTTTTTTCAAAATTTTCTAGGTATGGGACTTCCCTGGTGGCGCAGTGGATAGGACTCCGCACTCCCAATGCAGGGGGCCCGGGTTCGATCCCTGTTCAGGGAACTAGATCCCACATGCATGCTGCAACTAAGGAGCTGGTGAGCTGCAACTACGGAGCCCGCCTGCCACAACTAAGACCCAGTGCAACCAAATAAATAGTAAAAACTAAAAATAAATAAATAAATAAAAATTTCCTAGGTAGAAAATATTTTCATTTATTTAACATATAATTATTGATGTTCTCTTGTGTCAGGCAACCTGCTAGGTCAATAGTGAGGAGGACACAGTTCCTAAGGACCAACAGTCCAGGGTCTGATGGGGGAGGCAAAGAAGCAGGAAAGGAAGGTGATTTTTCTCTCCTAGGTTCTTTAAACTCCATGAATGGTAAGGTTAAACGGATACTGGAGATCTAGCTGATATTTTCAGGGACTTCACTGCTTTGGTGCCACACTGGCCTCATTATGTTGATAACTTCTCATTCCATTTTATTATTCTGTAGGAGTTCCATCTAATAAAAAAATGTGTCAGCTTAAAAAATGCAAAGTCTCGGGCTTCCCTGGTGGCGCAGTGGTTGAGAGTCCGCCTGCCGATGCAGGGGACATGGGTTCGTGCCCCGGTCCGGGAGGGTCCCACATGCCGCGGAGCGGCTGGGCCCGTGAGCCATGGCCGCTGAGCCTACGCGTCCGGAGCCTGTGCTCCGCAACGGGACAGGCCACAACAGTGAGAGGCCCGCGTAACGCAAAAAAAAAAAAAAGCAAAGTCTCAGACAAAGCAAC
The DNA here is from genome assembly GCF_039906515.1 of Pseudorca crassidens. Classification (NCBI taxonomy): domain Eukaryota; kingdom Metazoa; phylum Chordata; class Mammalia; order Artiodactyla; family Delphinidae; genus Pseudorca; species Pseudorca crassidens. The sequence continues at coordinate 81,096,120 of NC_090301.1, forward strand.
TCTTTTCTATTTTAAGCAGCCTTCAGAATAATAGCAGGGCTAACAGCACCTCACCAGACAGGTGAGCACAACGCTGGGAAGGGTAGTAAGACAGACTGCTTGTCAGCTGCTGGACCCAGGCACCATGGGGAGCAGAAATCATCTCCTTGGATCCCAAGACAGCCCCATGGAGTACAGAATATTAGGATGCCTGATTTACAGTTAGAGAAACTGAGGCTTAGGGTGGGAAGGTTGCCCAGTAAGTAAGTGTGGGATGGAACATGGGCCGTGTTCTCAACCCATCTTCTGTTCTGCTAAGGCCAGGGTGGGACTTTGCAATGACTAAGGGATTAGAAATATGAGACTGGACTGATGGACCTAGGTTTATTTTGTCTGGAGGAGAGAAATCTTGGAGGGTGATTCATCATAGCAAATTCAGGTCAGTTTTTAAACAAATTGAGACAGCTGCTCTCCATCTCCTGTGAGGGTAAAAGAAAAGACTCTCACGCTCAGCCTGACAGGTGAAGTAGATAAAGAACGTCCAGACAGTGGGGTCTTGCTGGACCCTGACAAGCTCTGGTGTCCCCTCTAATTGTTTGCCAAACCACAAATGCTTCCTCTTAATCCTACTCTTTCTTCAAGGACCATTTCACATCCCACCTGCTGAGAAGTCTTTTTCTCTGGTTATTTTCTTTTCTTTTGAGAATATATGTCTTCTCCCTAATTGAATGGCAATTCTCTGGAGGGAAGGAGCCAGGCCTTACCCAACCCCCTAGGTCTCTGATGCATTTCTCTGGAAAAGGCAAATGGGGATAGTGGTTCTAAAAGTTGCCATCTGAGCTGTCTGGAAAGGTCTACTCTCCACGCTGGTGAACCCCAGAATGCCCTTTCTACATCAATTCCATATCTGGGATTGAGGGCAATGCTGTAATGAAAGAAAAGCCAGGCCAGCCGAAACTTTCGATGTAAATGACAGCAACGGCATTTGAGTAGGTTGGAAAGATCTGAGACCGGGAAGGGACTTCCGGCCTGGAGTCTATGGGCTGAATCTCCAGATGACCCAAACGACAGGAAATCATCGCTTTTACTCTAAGAGAGCCCGCTGAGAGGCCCCAGTTGGACAAACGTCCCAGGCCTCTCTACCGAGCTCCCTTAATTCAAGAAGCCTCACAAGACGCGGCACCAGAGAGCCCCAAAGGGCTGATTTTAGATTAATCCCCCTTTGATGGGTCTGGAAAGCAGCTGCAACGTTGCCCTCAGTTTTCTAGCAACATCATGCCCTGAGCTCCAAGACTTCCTGCAGGAAAGCACCTCCCTCCCTGCGTTTCCAAAAAATCGATGAATGGGTATTTGACTAGATCTCCTCGGTCTCCACTTTCACAGCCACCTGCTTCCCTTGAGGCGCTCCTGCTTGCTCTCCTCCCTCTTCTCCTAGGTAAACCCATCGTCCCGCATCCCTGGTCCTGGCTCCATCTATCCCCTCCCACATGCGTCTCTGCCGGCTCCTCCTTCATTAGCTAAGAACATGCCCATGTCTTTACTATTCGAAAACAAACACTCCCATCCACCTTGTTTCTACCTTAACTTTCTGTGCCATCATCACACACCAAGCTTCTTAGAAAAAAGTAGAAAACCCTGCCTGCTTCCTGCCTCTAACTCACTCCTCAGTCTGTGACGGTCCCTGTGCTAAACGGGCACCAGCAAAGGCCTCTCAGTGGGCCCATCAGCAAACCCAGCTGCATCTCCTCTGTCATCACTGTAGAGCCCTTTCTGCGGCGTCTGCCCCCGTGCCCACCTCCTGCTTCCAAAAGGATTTCTCCTGCAGCTCTGCATTCTCTTGGCACTCCTCTGACTTCTCTCACTTCTCTTCTTTCACATCATTGGCCTTCCCTAGGATAAGGTTTTTGTCTCCCTTCCCTCTCTAAACCATCTTTTCCCAACTCAGAGATCTGCGTGCTACCATCACAATTTTTGCTGCAGCCATGTACCACCCACTCACTTTTAATTTAGCGTTTTTCTTTAAATCAAGTCATCTTTCCTTAAATACACTTTCAATGAAACTCTCATATTACTATTATAAGTGAAACACTAGTATTAAGTGCTGTAAATAAAAGGCAGTAAAAAATACAATGCCATATTAATGAATTCTAGCCAGATACCAATCCCTCCCAAGGGCTCCAAACCTAAGACCTGCTCTTTCCTTTCTTTAAAAGGGAAACTCCAAAGTATTCTAGATTAAAGGCTAGCACAACACTGAGGCTTTCTCATTGACAGAATCAGAAGGACTAAAAGAGAAATGAAAAGGAAATAACTTCTCACCATGGGATTCAATGTCATTTAAGGCCATGTCTGCGTACTGTTTAAAATTATCAACTACCAAGATAATACCCCTACTCAATACTAGGATTAGCTCTTATTCCCCCATGGTTCTCTCCAGGGGACTTACAAGTGTGACTTCTTCAACAGCTGACTATATTTCTTAGCTCCATTCTGCATGTCCTTAGAAAATGAAATTACAGACATAAAATGGAAACAAGATAGAGAGCAAACACCTGAAATGTCAGAACTGGTGCAGAACAGCAGCAATCCATCCAGGCTAGAGCCCAGATCCACCCCAGACGGGGCCATCCATCAGCGCTGGAGGCTGGAATGTGTCCAGAGACTGCCCGTCATCAACATCTAATCAATCCATAAGAAACAATACTACAGCCAGCATCTGAAAGGTTTACATGCCAAATGCTGCACCATGCACCTCATATATATGTTCTTTGATATTCACAACACCCTTATGAAGCTGATGCCATTATTAGTCCCAATGGACTAATATGAGGAAACCAACATTTAAAGAAGTTAAGGAACTTGCCAAGGATTTCCAGTAAGTGGCAGATCCAACTTGCACCAAGTGTGTCTATAACTCTAGAGCCCTGGCTCTTAACTCTTCTGCTCCCCTGATGCTCAGACACAAAGCGATTTTAAACCTCATAAACCTCAAAATAATAGCCTGCTGCTCTTAAGCACGATTAAGACAATGGGTTGACACAACAGGAAAACTGTTCAATATGTAATTAAACATAATTACTGGTGTCCCCTAATTGTTTGGGAAAATAAATTTCTCGCAGTTGACACGCTATAATTCTGGTGTGTGCTGAGATAATGTTCAAGTCTTTGCTTCGATCTGTGAATCTCCAGCACATCCACAGATTGGTCAGATTTCACGGTGAGTACTAGGGTGGCTCAACGATACCTTCAATATGTAACTTAGAATCAGATAAGGTAGGGCTTGGAGGGATCTTAGCCAGCCCATCCAACCCTGCATTTTATACATGGGAACATCAGGGCCCAGAGAAAAAAACTTCCCAAGAACATGCAGGTCTCTGCCTCCTGCTCAAGTGCTCAGCACACCTCACTGATTAGACAGGTTTATGTCAGACTGCCTAAAGCTGAAAACCTGACTTCACTTAGCAGCTGTGTGACCTTGAGCAAGTTACTTAACCTCTCTGAGCTCGAGTTGGGAAGATAATAAGAGTAACTATTTCATAGGGTTTTGTGAGGATTAAATGAGCTAATATATGTAAATACTTGGAATGCTACCTGGGCACATGACATCTGATCAATACCTTTAGCCATTCATACTACTGCTTTAAATAGTAAGCTACATGGGGATGACAGGCCTTGGAAATACTTTAAAGTTCTCATCAGGGCTGCTATGAACAGCAATAAGTATGCATTATGTGCTGAGGAGCTCTTAGAGGAGATGGCCAACGTCTACTACACGGAGCTCAAACTATGAAGCAAAGGAGTTTAGCCAAGGTTCATTTCAGGAGGGAGAAGGGCACGGGAACCAGACCTTCCTGCCTTGTATTATGCTACTTAAACTCTGCAGGAATGAGCATCAGTGTCAGTTGCCATGATCTCGTGGGTAGACTTGTTTATTTGGGTGATCATGTTTCTAGAAGAGCAAACTCAAAAAAAAAAGTAATATGAGCAAATATTTATTGAACATATACTTAGTAAAAAAGCACTAGGCACTATATAAGATACAAAAAAAATTAGGATAGGGCCATCTAAGGCGAGCTTGGCAAATACAGGCGTACCTCAGAGATACTACAGGTTGGGTTCCACATCACTGCAATAAAGCAAATATCACAATTAAGTGAGTCACACGAATATTTTGGTTTCTCAGTGCATGTAAAAGTTATGTTTACGCTACCATAAAGTCTTCCAACTGTGCAGTAACATTGTGTCTAAAAAAGCCAATGTATATACCTTAATTAAAAAACGCTTTATTGCTAAAAATGCTAACCATCAACTGAGCCTTCAATGAGTCATAATCTTTTTGCAATAGTAACATCAAAGATCACTGATCACAGGTCACCATAACAAATATAATAATAATGAAAAAGGTTGAAATATTAGGAGAAGTATCAAAATGTAACAGAGACAAATGCTGTTGGAAAAATGGCACTGATAGACTTGCTTGACACCGGGTTGCCACAAACCTTCAATCTGCAAAAAACGCAATGGTGTGAAGTGCTTTATCGCAAAGCACAATATTAGGAGGTATGCCTGTCCCTAGACCTATACCCCATTTATTTCTCATGTCCCACAGCAGACATCACTAATCAATCACAGCACACTTGCCCATAGAGTCCAATACAGCTCAAGTACGGCCTTACAATTCTTCTCAAACCAGTGCTCCACTGCCAGTTCATAAGTGTTGAGTTTTAGGGGATGACAGTATAAGCAGGCAACCCAAGAATGAGCCATGGGACTAAAACTCAGCAGGGTCCAAGGATTATTTTTACTTGGGTTCTTTGGATAAGACAGTTACATTTAAAACAGCTAAGAATACAAAATTCATCTTGTATGTGTTTCAGGGAAAAGGTGCAGAGCATCCAAACAATAATAGGTATAAGCAATATGAGATGCTCTTTTTTATAAGGCTTTTGTAGGAATACACAAGCACTCCAGAAACATTTTCATTCTCCCCAACCTCCCAGAAGAAGACCTAGCAGCATCTTCATTTGAAAGGTAAGAAACGTGAAGGAACAGAGACTGCAAGGTTCTTGTTAAAGATATTCTGGCAGTTAGCAGCCATCTGGGCCTTGTCCCCTGTATGAACAGTGGGAGGAAAGCTCAGGACCCAGAGAAATTAAACAAACCAGAGGAGGGGGAATCCAGGAATGTGAGTGGCGCTTCCGCTGGCCTGTCAACCAAAGAAGGTGTTGCACAGGCTCCACATATAGAAAGGAAGCATTGAAGTGAGAGGAAAGAGGGAAAGGATTTTTGTTCTGTCCGGGTCCAATCCTGACTGTTAGAAAGAGCCAGTGAGCTCAGTGAAGACGCCACCTCCATGCACAGCACCCCCACAAGAGGCAAGAAGTACAGACCCTACCTAATTCAAGCCAGAAACCTTGTTTAAAAAGTATACCTTGCTTACATTTGTTCGAAGTAGAAATGGAATATTGTAGAGCATACTGACTCAGTAAATGTAAAAAAAAAAGGCTGTAACTGAGGCCATGTCTCACATAAGCCATTATCCAGATGGCAAATAATGTTTCCTCTTTAGTGCCAAAGAGATTGATGGGGAGAAGTTCCTGGGAGCGCAGAGCTGGGATGGAGCGCTATGCAGATAGGAGCCTGCTACGGGTGTGCCTGGCGTGGGGGTGGCATATGTGCCCCAGCTACTTGCCAAAGCAGTGTTGAGAGAAAGTTGCTTTAAAACATTCAACTGGTAAATAACCTGCTATAAAGAATAAGAAAACCAGATTCCCTCATGCGAGAGCACCAAAATCACAACTGCTGAACGATCATCGACAGGAAGACACTGGAACTCACCAAAAAAGATACCCCACATCCAAAGGCAAAAGGAGAATCCACAATGAGACAGTAAGAGGGGTGCAATCACAATAAAATCAAATCCCAAAAACACTGGATGGGTCACTCACAAACTGGAGAACACTTATACCACAGAAGTTCACCCAGTGGAGTGAAGGTTCCGAGCCCCATGTCAGGCTTCCCAACCTGGGGGTCCGGCAACGGCAGAAGGAATTCCTAGAGAATCAGCCTTTGAAGGTTAGCAGGATTTGATTGCAGGATTTCGACAGGACTGGGGGAAACAGAGACTCCACTCTTGGAGGACACACACAAAGTAGTGTGTGCATCGGGACCCAGGGGAAGGAGCAGTGACCCCATAGGAGACTGAACCACATCTGCCTGCTGGTGTTGGAGGGTCTCCTGCAGAGGCAGGGGGTGGCTGTGGCTCACCATGAGGACAAGGACACTGACAGCAGAAGCTCTGGGAAGTAATCCTTGACATGAGCCCTACCAGAGTCCACCATTAGCCCCACCAAACAGCCTGTAGTCTCAAGTGCTCGGTCGCCTAAGACCAAACAACCAACAGGGAGGGAACCCAGCCCCACCCATCAGCAGACAAGTGGATTAAAGTTTTACGGAGCTCTGCCCACCAGAGCAACACCCAGCTCTACACACCACCAGTCCCTCCCATCAGGAAGCTTGCACAACCCTCTTAGGTAGTCTCTTCCATGAGAGGGCAGACAGCAGAAGCAAGAACTATAATCCTGCAGCCTGTGGAACAAAAACCACATTCGCAGAAAGACAGACAAGATGAAAAGGCAGAGGGCTATGTACCAGATGAAGGAACAAGATAAAACCCCAGAAAAACAACTAAATGAAATGGAGATAGGAAACCTTCCAGAGAAAGAATTCAGAATAATGACAGTGAAGATGATGCAGGGTCTTGAGAAAAAAATGGAGGCAAAGATCAAGAAGAGGCAAGAAATGTTTAACAGAGACCTAGAAGAATTAAAGAACAAACAAACAGAGAAGAACAATACAAAAACTGAAATCAAAAATACACTAGAAGAAATCAATAGCAGAGTAACTGAGGCAGAAGAACAGATAAGTGACCTGGGAGACAGAATGGTGGAATTCACTGCTGTGGAACAGATTAAGAAAAAAGAATGAAAAGAAATGAAGGGCTTCCCTGGTGGCGCAGTGGTTGAGAGTCTGCCTGCCGATGCAGGGGACACGGGTTCATGCCCCAGTCCAGGAGGATCCCACGTGCGGTAGAGCGGCTGGGCCAGTGAGCCATGGCCACTGAGCCTGCGTGTCCGGAGCCTGTGCTCCGCAACGGGAGAGGCCACAACAGTGACAGGCCCGCATACCGCAAAAAAAAAAAAAAGAAGAAAGAAAAGAAATGAAGACAGCCTAAGAGACCTCTGGGATAACATTAAACACAACAACATTTGCATTATAGGGGTCCCAGAAGAAGAGAGAGAGGAAGGACCCAAAAAAAATATTTGAAGAGACTATAGTCAAAAACTTGCCTAACATGGGAAAGGAAATAGCCACCCAAGTCCAGAAAGCACAGAAAGTCCCATACAGGATAAACCCAAGGAGAAACACACCGATACACACAGTAATCAAATTGGCAAAAATTAAGGACAGAGAAAAATTATTGAAAGCAGCAAGGGAAAAATGACAAATAACATACAAGGGAACTCCCGTAAACTTAACAGCTGATTTCTCAGCAGAAACTCTGCAACCCAGAAGGGAGTGGCATGACATATTTAAACTGATGAAAGAGAAGAACCTACAGCCAAGATCACTCTACCAGGCAAGAATCTCCTTCAGATTCGATGGAGAAATCAAAAGCTTTACAGACAAGCAAAAGGTAAGAGAATTCAGCACCACCAAACTAGTTCCACAACAAATGCTAAAGGAACTTCTCTAACTGGGAAACACAGAAGAAGAAAAGGACGTGCAAAAACAAACCCAAAACAATTAAGAAAATGGTAATAGGAACATACATATCGATAATTACCTTAAACGTGAATGGATTAAATGCTCCAACCAAAAGACACAGGCTTGCTGAATGCATACAAAAACAAGACCCATATATATGCTGTCTACAAGAGACCCACTTCAGACGTAGGGCCACATTCAGACAGAAAGTGAGGGGACGGAAAAAGATATTCCATGCAAATGGAAATCAAAAGAAAGCTGGAGTAGCAATACTCATATCAGATAAAATAGACTTTAAAATAAAGAATGTTACAAGAGACAAGGAAGGACACTACACAATGATCAAGGGATCAATCCAAGAAGAAGATATAACAATTATAAATATATATGCACCCAACATAGGAGCACCTTAATACATAAGGCAACTGCTAACAGCTATAAAAGAGGAAATCAACAGTAACATAATAATAGTGGGGGACTTTAACACCTCATTTACACCAATGGACAGATCATCCAAACAGAAAATTACTAAGGAAACACAAACTTTAAATGACACAATAGACCAGATAGATTTAATTGATATTTTTAGGACACTCCATCCAAAAACAGCAGATTACACTTTCTTCTCAAGTGCACACAGAACATTCTCCAGGATAGATCATATCTTGGGTCACAAATCAAGCCTCAGTATTTAAGAAAATTTAAGAAAATTGAAATCATATCAACCATGTTTTCAGACCACAATGCTAAGAGATTAGAAATGAATTACAGGGAAAGAAACGTAAAAAACACAAACACATGGAGGCTAAACAATACGTTACTAAATAACCAAGAGATCACTGAAGAAATCAAAGAGGAAATCAAAAAATACCTGAGACAAATGACAATGAAAACACGATGATCCAAAACCTATGGGATGCAGCAAAAGCAGTTCTAAGAGGGAAGTTTATAGCTATACAAGCCTACCTCAAGAAACAAGAAAAATCTCAAATAAACAAACTAACCTTACACCTAAAGGAACTAGAGAAAGAAGAACAAACAAAACCCAAAGTTAGCAGAAGGAAAGAAATCATAAAGATCAAAGCAGAAATAAATGAAATAGAAACAAAGAAAACAATAGCAAAGATCAACAAAACAAAAAGCTGGTTCTTTGAAAAGATAAGCAAAATTGATAAACCATTAGCCAGACTCATCAAGAAACAGAAGGAGAAGACTCAAATCAATAAAATTAGAAACGAAAAAGGAGAAGTTACAACACACACCACAGAAATACAAAGCATCCTAAGAGACTACTACAAGCAACTCTATGCCAATAAAATGGACAACCTGGAAGAAATGGACAAATTCTTAGAAAGGTATAACCTTCCAAGACTGAACCAGGAAGAAATAGAAAATATGAACAGACCAATCTCAAGTAAGGAAATTGAAACTGTGATTTAAAATCTTCCAACAAACAAAACTCCAGGACCAGATGGCTTCACAGGCGAATTCTATCCAACATTTAACACCCATCCTTCTTAAATGCTTCCAAAAAACTGCAGAGAAAGGAACACTCTGAAACACATTCTATGAGGCCACCATCACCCTGATAACCAAAACCAGACAAAGCTACTACCAAAAAAAAAAAAAATTACAGACCAATATCACTGATGAACATAGATGCAAAAATCCCCAACAAAATACTAGCAAAGAGAATCCAACAACACATGAAAAGGAACATAAACCATGATCAAGTGGGATTTATCCCATGGATGCAGGATTCTTCAATATACACAAATCAATCAATGTGATACACCATATTAACAAATTGAAGAACAAAAACCACATGATCACCTCAATAGATGCAGAAAAAGCTTTTGACAAAATTCAACACCCATTTATGATAAAAACTCTCCAGAAAGTGGGCAGAGAGGGAACCTACCTCAACATAATAAAGGCCATATACGACAAACTCACAGCAAACATCATTCTCAATGGTGAAAAACTGTAAGCGTTTCTTCTAAGATCAGGAACAAGACAAGGATGTCCACTTTCACCACTATTATTCAACACAGTTTTGGAAGTCCTAGCCATGGCAATCAGAGAAGAAAAAGAATTAAAAGGAATACAAATTGGAAAAGAAGAAGTAAAACTGTTGCTGTTTGCAGATGACATGACACTATACAGAGAGAAACCTAAAGATGCCACCAGAGAACTACTAGAGCTAATCAATGAATTTGGTAAAGTTGCAGGATACAAAATTAGTGCACAGAAATCTCTGGCATTCCTATACACTAATGATGAAAAATCTGAAAGCGAAATCAAGGAAACACTCCCATTTACCACTGCAACAGAAAGAATAAAATATCTAGGAATAAACCTACCTAGGGAGACAAAAGACCTGTATGCAGAAAACTATAAGACACTGATGAAAGAAATTAAACATGATACAAACAGATGGAGAGATACACCATATTCTTGGATTGGAAGAATCAATATTGTGAAAATGACTATACTACCCAAAGCAATCTACAGATTCAATGCAATCCCTATCAAATTACCAGTGGCATTTTTTACAGAACTAGAACAAAAAATCTTAAAATTTGTATGGAGACACAAAAGACCCTCAATAGCCAAAGGAGTCTTGAGGGAAAAAACCGGAGCTGGAGGAATCAGACTCCCTGACTTCAGACTATACTACAAAGCTACAGTAATCAAGACAATACAGTACTGGCACAAAACAGAAATATAGATCAATGGAACAGGATAGAAAGCCCAGAGATAAACCCACGCAACTATGGTCAACTACTCTATGACAAAGGAGGCAAAGATCTACAATGCATAAAAGACAGTCTTTTCAATAAGTGGTGCTGGGAAAATTGGACAGCTACATGAAAAAGCATGACATTAGAACACTCCCTAACACCATACACAAAATAAACTGAAAATTGATTAGAGACCTAAATGTAAGACCAGGCACTATAAAACTCTTAGAGGAAAACATAGGAAGAACACTGACATAAAACACAGCAAGTCTTTTTTGATCCACCTCCTAGAGTAATGTAAGTAAAAACAAAAATAAACAAATGGGACCTAATGAAACTTAAAAAGCTTTTGCAAAGCAAAGGAAACTACAAACAAGTCGAAAAGACAACCCTCAGAATGGGAGAAAATATTTGCAAACGAATCAATGGACAAAGGATTAATCTCCAAAATATATAAGCAGCTCAATATTAAAAAAACAGACAACCTAATCGAAAAATGGGCAGAAGACCTAAATAGACATTTCTCCAAAGAAGACATACAGATGGCCAAGAAGCACATGAAAAGCTGCTCAACATCACTAATTATTAGAGAAATGCAAATCAAAACTACAATGAGGTATCACCCCACACCAGTTAGAATGGGCATCATCAGAAAATCTACAGGGCTTCCCTGGTGGTGCAGTGGTTGAGAGTCCACCTGCCGATGCAGGGGACACAGGTTCATGCCCTGGTCTGGGAGGATCCCACATGTCACGAAGCGGCTGGGCCCGTGAGCCATGGCCGCTGAGCCTGCGGGTCCGGAGCCTGTGTTCCGCAACAGGAGAGGCCACAGCAGCAAGAAGCCCGCGTACCGCAAAAAAAAAGAAATAATAAGAAAATCTACAAACAACTAATGCTGGAGAGGATGTGGAGAAAAGGAAACTCTCTTGCACTGTTGGTGGGAATGTAAATTGATACAGCCACTATGGAGAACAGTATGGAGGTTCCTTAGAAAACTAAAAATAGAATTACCATATGACCCAGCAATCCCACTACTGGGCATACAGCCAGAGAAAACCGTAATTAAAAAAGACACATGCGCCCCAATGTTTATTGTAGCACTATTTACAATAGCCAGGTCATGGAAGCAACCTAAATGCCCATCGACAGACAAACGGATAAAGAAGAAGTGGTACATATATAGAATGGAATATTACTCAGCCATAAATAGGAATGAAATTGGGTCATTTGTAGAGACGTGGATGGACCTAGAGACTGTCATACAGAGTGAAGTAAGTCAGAAAGAGAAAAACAAATCTCGTATATTAACGCATATATGTGAAACTTAGAAAAATGGTACAGATGAACCGTTTGTAGGGCAGAAATAGAGACACAGATGTAGAGAACAAACGTATGGACACCAAGGGGGGAAAGCAGCAGGGGGTGGGGGTGGGGGTGGGGGTGGGATGAATTGGGCAATTGGGATTGCCATGTATACACTGATGTGTATAAAATGGATAACTAATAAGAACCTGCTGTATAAAAAAATAAATAAAATTCAAGACAAAAAAAATAAAACCATTTATATCTCAGTTTAAAACCTCCTTAGTTCCGTTTCGACGTGCTTTCTTTTTAATTTTTCGAATAAGAAAAATGTTTACGTGGTTCCAACACCAAAAAGCATAAAAAAAGGTATACAGTGAGAATCTCCCTCACAACCCTGCCCTCCATCCCCTCAGATGCCAGCTGCTCCCCACCTCCCAGGCTACCCACTGCTACCGGCTCCCCACCTGGCTTCCTGAGTTCTCTGTTCATACAGAAGCAGACAAACATGGATTCTTAGTTTTCCCTCTTTATGCCCTAAAAGGTGGTAAGGTGGTGTGTGATCTACACCTGTCTCCACCTTGCTTATTTTTTTTTTTTAATTTATGGCCATGTTTATACCCTCCAGGTGTCATAAAATGTACTGGTCCACCTTGCTTTTTTCACTTAGTATATACTGAAGATCTTTCCATATATTAGTACATAGACAGCTTTCTTACAATAAATTTTATTTTTAATTTACATATAATAAATGCATAGATCTGAAGTATTCCACTATTGATTCTGACAATCATGCACCCTTGTGTAATCATCACCTAAAACAAAATAATAGAACATTTGCATTGTGTTCCTTTTTAGTCAACCCCACCTCAAAACCACCAGTTTTGATTTCTGTTGCCATGATGCAATGCTTTTTTATGCGTGTCATAATGATCATAAGATATCCTGTTCCTGTTAGAGACCAGAAATGAATGTCATGAGCTAGTTCACCCCTCTGTGAAGGCTCCTCTAACACAGCTCCCTGCCCCGCACACCTGCCCCAGTCTAGACCAGGTGCCCTCCTTGTGCTCCCACACCTCTACTTGCCCTCCAACTCTGCACCATCATAGCCTCTAAAATGATCTTTTCTCCCCCTGGTCTGTAAGCGCGAGCTCCATTCTTTGTCACCAATGCCTCTACAGTGTCTACTAAGAAAGCACCAACTAGATATTTGTTAAACCCTTTCCCCAAGGCAGGTTGTAATTACAAAGTAAAAATATCGATTCCCTGACCAGTGTTGCTATGGAAATGGCTAAATGCAAACTTCGCTTCACAATTAAGGTAACTGTCAGAGAGGAGGCAGGAACCTTGTAAAGAGGCAACGGTGTGTCAGCCCTGTGATGGGGAAGGGCCACTCACAGGATTCTGCAGGCGGACAGGGAGGGGCCTCTGTGTCAGTTGTCTGCTTTGCTGATGATGGAAAGAATGACGGACATTTCAGAGTTGATTTCCAAGGTGTCGAAAACAAATCAGAGGCTTTTCTTGGGCTGAGCATGGAACATGCACAGATAAGGCATTCCCTGCATCACTAAATCACTGGACTGTAAACTTTAAATAGAAAACGGAGAATCTAGGCAGGTTATCGGACAGAGTGTCCACAATGATGTGGGTTTAAGAATGAGGGGAGATAAATTGTCAGGAAAACAATCTGCTTTGAGGTCTGGGAAGTAGAAGGTATTGTCAAAATAGAGACATCTTTGGGGAATACTGAAAACTGAGCTGCAGAGAAGGCAAATGGGAAAACCCACAAAATCAGCAGAATAGCTTTCCAAGGAATAATCAAACAAGGAACCTGAAGAGTAGAAAAATGGTTCAATAAAGCTGACCGTGCAGCCAGATTCTAGGGCAGCTACCATCCTTAATTGTTTCTGTATTGGTTTGAGCAAAGCTTGAAGCAGGGCAGGATGAAGTGGCTGTGAGCCCACTTGTTCTCCATGGGATCTGAAGTCATCCTGTTGCCTCAATGCCCCAGGACAGTCCTACGTTTAGCCATGAAAGCAGCTGTCCATGAGGCTACAGGGGAGATGGGGAGACCCAACCTCAAGGAATCCAGGAAGAAGAAATTCCAAGACCTGGCTGAGGAAATCTGTTGAACTAGCTTTTAAGGAGCCTGTAGGTAAGTGGAGTGTTAATTATACATTTTTTTTTAATGCAAAGCCCAAGCGTGTCTAGGATGTTCTCATTTAAGAGAATAAAAGAAATCCCTTTTAATTTGCTTTACTTCAGCTGGTTTCCATTTTTTATTATCCAAAAGCTGAAACTGCCAAGAGTTTTTAACAATAAAAGCAGCAACTAGGGCTTCCCCGGCAGCACAGTGGTTGAGAGTCCGCCTGCCGATGCAGGGAACACGGGTTCGTGCCCGGGTACGGGAAGATCCCACATGCCGCGGAGCGGCTGGGCCCGTAAGCCACGGCCGCTGAGCCTGCGCGTCTGGAGTCTCTGCTCCGCAGCGGGAGAGGCCACAACGGTGAGAGGCCCGCGTACCGCAAAAAAAAAAAAAAAAAAAAAAAAAAAGCATCAACTAGTTAACATAAATAAAAGGAAACAGTAGGCTATAGCTATACATGCTTTGTCACTGAATGTTTTTTTTTCTTAATCTTTTTTAAACAGATTAAAAAGTCTTCTCTGCCAAAAGAATTATATAGGTCAATAATTGTGAATTCTGAAAAATATACTATTTAACTAATATTGTGTACAGCAAGCACCTGAAACAATTCTTTTATTTTAGAAGCAAGGATTGTACACATCTCCATTTCATATAAAATTTCCTTCTGAATATTGAACATTTTGTTGTAAATATGAAAATGGGCCCTTCAAATATTACTGTTTTTCTCATCTTAATTCATTTCTGGCAAATATACGTAAGTTTTCTTTGTAAAAAATTAAATAATCATGGGATGGTGTATTAGTTTCCTATTGCTGCTGTAACAAATTACCACACATTTAGTGGCTTAAAACAACACAGCTTTATCATCTTAACAGCTCTGTGGGTCAGAAGTCTGCAGTGGGCCTCACTGGGCGAACGTGAAGTTTAGTGCTGCATCTCTTTCCTAGAGGCTCTGGTGGAGAATCTGTGTTCGTCTTTTCTAGGTTTCAGAGGCCGCCCGCATTCCTTGGCTCATGCCCTCCTTCCATCTTCAAAGCAGCCATGACCAGCTGAGTCCAGTCCTGTCTTTCTCAAGATGTCATCATCTGTCTGGTTCTGACTCATCTGCACCCTTCTTCCCCATTTAAGGACCCTTGTGGTTAGACTGGGCTCACAGGGAAAATCCAGAACAACCTCCTTATCTTAAGGTCAACTGATTAGCAACCTCAATTCCATCTGCAACCTTTCCCCCCCCCCTTGTCATATAACATAACAGATTTAGGTTCCAGGGATTGGGAAATGGACACCTGTGGGGGCCATTATTCTGCCTTCCTCAGATGGGATGGGAATTGTCTCAGGAGATACTTATTTCAGGGTCCTGGGACCTTGTGCATCTAATAAACGGTTTGGTGGTGATCTTAACGACACTCACTGAAGTCACCGCAGAAATAGGGACATTCAAGGTGAGCCTGTCTACTCGCTGCACGGGAACTGACAAACTTTGGCTGCTTCTGAATGGAAAGAGCTGCTCAGTCTAGGACTTTCCACCGCCTAGATGCCTGAAGGTCTCCATTCCTATGTGGACTGGACAGGATGTCTGGTAAGAAGAGAGGTCTAGGGAAGAGGCGGGACTTCACACAATGGGCCACATGCAGAAGGTGCTGGGAGCGGGTGCTGCCAGTACATTGTGCAAACTCCTTTCACTTACAAGATCAGTTCTTCTTCACTCACATCCGCCAGGTTTCTCAGCATCTCCATTTCACTGCAGACATGTTAAATTGGTCGATTTGCCTGAGATGATGCCCTCAGAGAAATAAAGCCAGGGCCCAGTTCATCTCTACTGACCCAAACCCCAGGCTTTCCCCACCAGCCACACCTCTCCCTGGAGCACCAGGACAGCAGGCCTATGGTGACTTACGGGGCACCAAGGTCGGACATCACAGAGTTAACCTAAGTTAAAAACAGCAATTTTAAATTGCGTTCTATAACTCTTAACAAACATGCCACCAGTCTGGAAAATTTATTTCACCAGTTCCTCACATAGTGTCTGGCCCAGAGCTGGGGCTCGAAAAATACCTGTTGCACAAATAATCACATACTTTTGTAACACCTGTCAGGTGGAGTGTTGAGCTGATCAGGACATGAAAATGGTGAAGAGTAAAATTTTGATGTCCTCCAGCCTTTCCAAAGTAACACAAGGAATTTGATTTGGGGACTGTAAACTCGTAAAAAAAAAAAAAAAAACTCCTCAGTAGGGAAACACTAGTCTACTATGTGCTGGTTCAGAATCTCATTTATCAGATCATAACTAGCAACTAAAAACATAAAAGGAGATAGAGTAGAATAGAAAAGGTCAGAGTACAGCACACATACTAATAGTATTGTTTCATAAAACTATTATTTCAGATGTGTGCTTTTGTGTCTGTGTGCTGAGCTGTAACATCAAATGTATTTCTGGATTTCCTGGTAAAATGGATCACGGTCTATTGATCAAAAACTTGAAAACCGCTGCTCTAGTCATCACAAAATTTTAGAATAGGCCAGCCTTTCATAGAATGAGAATTAACAATAACTCAGTCCCAAATGGCTGTTAGTTTTTAGCTTCTCAAGTTCCTATTGTCTTTTCTCCTGGCCATAAACACGCACCCAGAGTCCCAGACAGTTCCAGCAAGACAAGATAACAAATGATGCTAAGAGAATCACCTCCTTATTCTCTCTTCCAAGGCACTCTCAATCCCTTACCAAAACATGTGTCCAGGATTCTCCTTTGTCATCAACTAAAACAGGAGAGTCATCAGTATCATGATGCTCCCAAAGGGAAGAAGTCTATAAAAATGGTCTGACTGCTGCAGAAGACTTTTTCTTACGCAGTCATCGACCCCATTATGACAGCAGCATCTGGCTTTCAGAGAAGCCACTTCCAATGCTCAGGGTTCAAACTGCAATCATGCACCCCATCGGGGAAGTTGGCATGCCTCTTACTTGGCCCCTCTATTCTCTTGTTTGGAGGCTCAGCTCAGCTCAGTTTTCATGCTCACATAAGTCACTCTCTGGGAGGGCTCCCCAAGAGTTCTCCTCTGGGGAACCTTAGCCGTTTTATTAGGAAAAAGCCAGGAAACCCCCCATGGGCTATAACCTCTAGAGGAAATGCTTGAGTCTTATCATCTCTGAACCCCCTGCGGGGTGTCACAGAGCCGTAGTGTGTACCACCTGTACAGACTAAACTAAACTGTTCCCCACAAAATTCGTATGTTGAAGCACTAATGTCCAATATGACTGTGTTTGGACCAGGGTCTTTAAGGAGGTAATTAAGGTTAAATGAGGTCATAAGGGTGGGACCCTAATCCAATAGGACTCGTGTCCATATAAGAAGAAGAGAGACAACAGAGATCTCTCTTTCCGTACACACACAGGGAAGAGGCCATGTGAGGACACAGTGAGAAGGTGTCACCTTCACCAGGAAGATAGATCCCCCCAGAAACCAACTCCGCTGGCACCTTGATCTTGGACTTCCAGCCTCCAGACTGTGATAAAATAAATTTCTGTTGTTTAAACCACCCAGACTGTGGTATTATATGATGGCAGTGCAAGCAGACTATTATCACCTAGACTGAACTGGATTTGAACAGGCTATGTTTTCCTACCATCGGAATTCATGTTGACTTTAAGTAGCTATCTTGAAACATAAATGTTAAGAGAAAAAAGCAAGTCACAGAAAAATATACACAGTAGTAAATATTTTACACATAGAAGGCCAAGCAAAGGTAAATAATATATCATTTAGGGCTTTAAAAAATGTTTGCCATAAAACCATAAAGAATATTATGGAGACGATAAAAGCAAAATTCAGGAGAGTGGTTGCTTCTGGGATGAGGGGATAACAGCTAGGACCTAGGGAGAGTCACACATTGGTAACATGCTATTAAGTACACAGTGACCTCATGGGTGTTAACTTTATTCGAATGTCTCATAGTTCATTTTTGTTATTTTTATACATGTTAAATATTTTACAATTGAACTTATAAAAGTAAGATGTTGGAATAATATAACACCCATCATTTAACAGTGATTATTCTGGAGAGGGGGAATAGGGGGCATTTCTACCTTACAAATTTTACTTCCCTGAATCTCTTCAATTGTCCTGAAATATTTATATTATATTTATATTTGGAATAAAAAGTCAAGAAAATTAAAAGAGGTAAAAAGGAACTACTGAACACTTGTAATTACTTTCATAGTTTCTTTAATCTTCCCTCCCCCGCTTCCATTTTCCCGAATAATATGCTAGGATGAACAATTGATCATCTTTAAGAAAAATGCCTTGGTTGATCTCAAGTAATTCTGATCCCCAGACCATATGGCTCATATTGACTTATTAAATATGGTACACACACACTTACTTGAAAGGTAAGCTTCAGCTAGAATTAACCCATACTCTTTTGAAATGAAAATAATAGCTATGGGATTATAATAATAATTCAATCCCTCTGTAGGCTGGTTATTAGGAAAATGCCAGGAAACAGACATCCAAGGAAGGAAGTCTCATTTCTTTTTCTTTCAAGCCAATTTAGGTAAATTACAGACATTTCCCTTTCAGAGCTGAGGACTATCGACAGAACTTTAAGTATGGCTCATTTATACTAATGTCTTCAATTTACAATTTCCTGGATGCTTCTTTCTTTATGATGCTAGTTTTCAGTTCGTATTAAAATAATTTTGTAAGACTAGTTAAGTCGCAAGTCAAGAGAAGAGTGTTTTGTGTGTGGCTTCTACGTTTTAGAAGAAGAGGAAATCATTTGAAAGCAAATCATTTTCTGTACTTAATGAATCTCTAATTTCTTTCCTTTTTGGCTCTGCCAACTGAATAGAACGTAAAGGAGTTTGGATATTCAATACAAAACAACTTTTTCCTTTGGAAAATGGAACCACTTTGCAAAATTTACCCCAACTTTAAAGGCGTTTCATGCTCAATAAACCTTGAGTACTATTCAATCACTTATCAGTCTCATTGCCATTACTTGTGTGTGTGTGCGTCTGTCTGTCTCTCTCTCTCTCTTACTAGACAGAGTTGGTTGCCGGTGGGATGAATGGATCGTGCACCCTAAGGAATGCCTGTTCTCAGTTTGGCCCAATTATGGTGAATTCCGCAAAAGAAACATATGGGCATGTTTAGTCCTCAGGTAGGACTGATGAAGAGAGGCATAATGAAACAAAAAATAATCATAACAATGAGCACTAACACCACAAGAAATACTTTTTCAGTTAGTCATTCATACATCCCATTGTGTATTACACACTCATTATGAATCATATGCTGAGAGTATGAAAATAAGTCAAACAATGTATATTAATCATACCTCAATAAAACTGTTTTAAAAAAAAAGAAAGAAAGAAAATCAATCATAGAAACCCTAACCTGGAGAGGAGCTCGCATCTAAGTGGGGTAATTCCAAGAAGAGAGAGACTAAGGACAAGAGAAATACCTCCTGTGAGTTTCTAGTGTGAGAAAGAAGTTCAGGAGGACAGAAGGATGGGAATGGACTCCACGAGATGGGAACCTCATCAACGAAGGCCTGAAAGAGTGAAAGCCCAGACTGAGTTTGGCATACAGCGTACGGTTAGGTTTGAGAAAGGTTGAAGGGAACATATTGTGGAGGGTTTTGCTGAATAGCAGGAACAAGTTGAGGAGTTCACATTTATTTTAGTAAGCAAAGGAGAGTCCTTAAATGTTTTGAGCAGAGAATTGACATATTCTGGATGGAACTTCAGAAAGATTTTAGCAACAATATTCAAGAGACTAGAGAAAGTGAAGAGCAAGCAGGGGATTGTTTTCCAAGACTATCACAATCCAAGTAAGAAGGAATCAAGGTCCTCAAGACCCGTTCATGACTAAAAACAAAACAAAACAAACTAGGAATAGGTGGTACTTCCTTACCTTGATTATGGACATCTACTAAAAACCTACATCAAACATTGCTTTAAGATCAAGACCGAGACAAGGAGTCCTGCTTTTATTGTTTCTTATTTCAGACTGTCCAGGAGGTCCTATCCAATGCAGTAAGACAAGAAAAAAGAACTTAAAAGTACATGTTTGGGAAAGAAAGAAAAAAACTGACATTATTTGAAGATGACAAAAAATTATCTTCATGATATATCTTTTTAAATTTACTGACAATTTTTAAAAGAGAGTTTAGTAATATGGTTGAACACAGATGGACTTAGAAACCCAAGAAGCAGTCACAAATCTCTCCACTTTTAAGACACAGAAGAGAAGGGTGAACACATGTTTTTATAAGAAAAGCATCATAATTCTTTTCTCTGTGGACAGATCCATGTAGATTAATAGCAGACTGAAATATTCAGAAGTCTAGCTTACAAGGCTTCCTAACAAATATACCACACCCTTGAGAACAGTGGCATTGTATTCTATGGAATGCCCTAAACAGCCTTTCAGATGGAAATCACAGCAATAACAGAGAAGCTGATTCTGACCATCATATATAATTTGATATCAATGCAAAGACAAGAAAGAGAGAGAAAAAAAATCCTCCATTTTCAAGGGTAGCCCTAGTTTACAGCTACCTTCTCCTACAGCGGTCCCAAACTTATGCCTCAGCTCAGAAACACCAAGTTAAACAAAGCTAAGTGTGCTGATTTATGGCAGGACTGCTTGAGGGGGCTGGGGGGCTCGGATCTCCAAGAGGCAGAGAATGTGGGTAACTCTTCCTACATTTAATTGATATCAAACCCTTTTATCAGGGAATAACTCAAGGAACTAGTGACCTAGAGAAACTCGAATTTAGAAAATGCTGTGCACCCAAACATTCTCAATTCCTGGTATGAACCAAAATAGCAAAATCAACATAGCAAACAGTTTAAAGCAAGGACTCTGAGGCCAGTGTGCCTGGGTTTGAATCCCAGATCCACAACTTACTCTTGTGTGACCTTAGGCAAGTTACTTAACCTGTGTCCCAAATTTCTCATCTGTGGAAATGAGGAGATGGGTTAGGACAATAGTGGCTACCTCATAGAGTGGTACTGAGGATTAAAATAAATGGCTGAATAAACGTAAAGCATTTACGTGTTTGTTAAGTCAAGCAGATTTTGTGATACGCTGTCACTACTCTGTTAGAATTACAATATTTCGCAAGCAAGCAGGGAAGAGTATAACCTCACTGGTGTAAGAAGAAAATTACTGGTCATCAAACAGGTTCATAAAGGTCTCTGAGAAGAGCAGTAACACACAGATTGTCTGTAGTTCTGCTAATGAGACACTCTTATCAACTGATAGTTATACTGAACACTAGAGTTGTGTTTGGGGTGGGGTGCGGCAAATAGGAAATAAAAAGACAGGCTATTCTTAACTTTTAAAAGATTCAGGAGTTTTCTCTAAATATGGTTCTCCCAAGCATTCAAGTTGAAGGCACTTTCTCTCTGACCTCCCACACTCACTTTCCAGAGTAAGCTCCAGCTACTGAAATGCAATTTAGTGCTGAAGAAATTCTGCCAGAATTATGCCACTTTAGAGGGTTGTTTTCTATCATCTCTTCCCTTAAAATAAGCAATATCAACAGACATCAACAGACATGAAACTACGGTTGTACAATGAGGAGCCTTTGACATATACAATATCCCAAATTAGACCATTCTTACCAACGATGCAAAAATCTTCCAGGAAATGTCTAGATCATCAGAAAAACATTATGTTAAATGTGGCTTCAGTTATGTATACTTTGCTGTGTGTCAATTCCTTGAAATGTGGTGATCCACACATGAAAAAAACCTTCATCCCCTAACTATTGGGGTTAAACAAGATATATTAATCCTTTTAGATGACAGATCAAGGGACCATAACGGTTGAACTTCGTCTGGGATAGATGAGAACATGCATGTTTTGCATTGTACCACCAGGCATAAAGCTGTGAAGAGCAAACTTCAACAGTACCCACCTTCGTGGGAACCTGAAAAGGTTGTTTGAGGCCAAGGGATACATGATTTAAGGAGAAATGTTTTGTGGGTGTATTTCTGAGCCAGCTACAGGCTAGAGTAGAGTTACCTGTCAACCAAACCAAGTTTCAATTCCTCTAGCCCCCTTTCAAGACCCTCTACATCTCATTCCTTCCTGTTTATTCTAATCTGACCACCTTGCTGCTCCTCTGTCCTCAAGCCTCTTGAATGTGGCTTGTAGGCTTCCTCCAGTCCTTGAACACACAGTGATCACATTGAATACCTTTCCTCCCCTGTAAAAATTCTTACCTCATCCTTCCTTTTCTCTTTATCTCCTTCTGTGTTCTTTGAGCTTTATACCATGAGTATGCCTTAATTTATCACTTTTATAAAACCTAAAATTTAATCAGAGTAATAGGTAAAAATTTCACAAATGAAATAAGTTTCTTAAATAAGTGGTATTTGACACGATAATCAAGGCACCCCAAAAAAGTGACTAAACCTATTCAATAGAGAGCAATATTTTGTATTCAAAGTCAATTTTGTAAGAAAAGAAATGTGTCCTGTCTTCTCTAGTAAGATCAGAGAATAGAGACACCCAGGAAGGGGGCCCACAGCACTCTTTTCCTCTCATTTTCAGGCTGGCCCGAGTTCCTGTTCATCTTGCTTTTCTTTTTGTTTACCTTACCTGGGTTCTTGTGTCCCAGCGCTGGGTTTGCCAGTGATGCCCACAGGACGATGAGCCTGGTTGGCGGGCTACCCCAGAACTAAAGAGCATGCGGGTGCCTGGATGTATAGAACCACTAAAGCATGAAGTCATGCGTTTTGCATGGTGTCACCATACCTCCTGGAAGGATGGACTCCTACAAGGTGCCCCAGGTCATCCAGCAAGATGTATCCCTACGTGAGCTGCTGTTAGGTTAGAGAAGGTCTGAAGTTCATCCAATGCCACAGCATGAATAATTATATCTGTGAGCATGTGAGAAGGGCCTTGAGTTAAACATAAGTGTAGATCACCACCTCCGAGCAACTCCTCTGATGAATGTTGGGAGGTGGACCAACACTTCCAAGTCCTTCCTTCGTCTTTAAAGCCCAGGAGGCTCCCCATTCACCAGCCTGACCCCAGAAGTGCCCGATGTCAACAACATTCCAAAGTAAAACAGATCACTGAATAGTTATACTTTTAGTTTAAAATTCATATAAAATCAGAGGAAATGCCTGGAACAAAACCCAAGACACATGAATCCCAGACCACTGCTCTATAAATTACCCTCTCAAATGATTATCTCCTTTGCCTTAAAAATTAATTCCCTGCCAGATGGGATACTCACATACCCCCAGAGGCCATAGGGATGGGTAGACCCCTACAGAAAGCAACAGGATGATACTGAATAGGATCAATTTAAATATTCACAGCATTGGGTCCAGTAAATCAACTTCTGGAGAACGTATCGTCTAGAAATAATTCAGCAAAAGAAAACAGCTCCGTGCATGCATATGCTCACTAAAGCATCACCCACAGCAAGGGGGGACGAGAGCTGAACGAGCAAACTGTGATCTATCAGCCCAAAGCACACTTAAGTCATCAGTGAAAATTATACCCATGAAGATATTATACAACATGGAAAATCATTTATGGAGTAGGATTTGGTTTTTTCAAAAAAGGCAGAATTGTATATCTACGGTATACATTTATTTTCCAAGATGTTAAGTGTCAACCGAGAGAGGAGAAAGGAGGATACAAAAGAATTAATGTGGATGATGTAAGGTGGTAAGTTTATGGCTGATTTTGCCGTGGCTGTTCTTTCATGTTACCATCATGTGAATGAGCCTTTCTGCCATTTACAAAGGAGGAAAAATCAATTCTGTGCCAACCCACACACACAGGGACATAAGTAGGGGTGGAAAAGTTTCCAGCTCCTTCTCCAAAAAGCTGTGTGGCCTTCACCTGCAAGGTGACCTCTCCCCCAGATGCCAGGACAAAGAAGAGGCACCTGTGAGCGACAAAGGCGGCGTTGCCTAGGTTTCCCACAGCAGCGCGGCCTCCCCCTGACGTCCTCCTAATGGGAGCTTTTGTTCCGCTGCGGGGAGGGACCTCATTAGAAGGTGCCTGCGCTGAAGGAGAATGTATTTTCAGGACAAGAGGTCTCATCATTCCCAGCATTAGCGACAGAATGGAGACAAGGTAAGCAGCAAATTTGCCATCACCCTGGCGCTCCTTGCCTGGAAATTAAAATCCACCGGCTGGGGAGGTCGACCCAGCACCCAGCGGAGGGTAGGGCGAGGCCCGCCGCCCACGGGGCGGCTGCGGCTGGAGCCTGGCGGCAGGACGGCATTTCCAAGACGAGGCCCCCGTCACCTTTTGGTGTTCTCAATGTCACCCACGCAAAGGCATCACAAATCCGCATCACAAACCCGCTGCAAATGGCTGGTACTTAATTACAGGATGCGGGGTGGAGCACAATCCTGGCGGCGGAGGAGGGGCTGGGGGGTGGGGTGGGGCGGGGGTAGAGGAGAGTGACGCCCAGCTACAGCACACATCCCTTATGAGGTCTTTTTCTCAACCATATTTAAAACAGAAATCTCTAAAGCGGCTATGCAGAACTGCAAAGTAACTGAGGATAAAGAAGCAAATTTTACATTTGCAGAGCAGATTCCTACCCCAGCTTCGAGGTAAGGATCAAACGGTCCCCCTGCCTGAGGTTTCCCAGAACACCACTGGATGTGCTTTCTCTCTCTTTTTAACTCCATCAAGGTTGTGCTTCCTCTTCTCTTCGGACACTCATAGCACACTACTTTTTTTTTTTCACTTGCTTCCGCCCATTGAGTTAATTATATACACGGTTACTGATGGCAGGGATCTTGTCTTACTTATCACAGGAAGTCCACAGTGCCTAGCACTGACCTTAGCATACAATAAGCCCTCAATATGCCAAACTGGAACCAAAATTAATAAATGCAAAAACAATCAGAATGCTAGCATCTAAATGTTACAGCAGCACTGTCATATATAAATATATTGCCAATAGAAATATAATGCCAGGACTTCCCTGGCAGTCCAGTGGTTAAGACTCCTCGCTTCCAATGCAGGGGGCGGGGTTCGATCCCTCCTCAGGGAACTAGGATCCCACATGCCACCACCAAAGAATAAGAAGAGAAAAAAAAGATATATATATATGTATATATGTATGTATATACACAATGTCAGACAAAAATCCAAGCCACACATGTAACTTTAAATTTTCTAGTAGTCACATTTTAAAAAGGGTAAAGAAAAGGGGGGAATTTATTTCATCAATGTTATTTAACCCGATACATCCAAAATATTATCATTTCAACATGAAATGAATACCAAAAGAATTAATGAATAAATTAATATTTTTACATTCTTTTTTTTTTTTTTGGTACAGAGCCTTTGAAAGCCAGTTTACATTTTACATCTCCTACACACCCCAGTTTGGGCAGCCACACTGCAAGTGCTTCATAGTCACATGAGGCTGGTGGCTACCATTTTGGACAGCACAGTATTACAGTGAAGCTCCAAAAGGTCCACAGTGCAGAAAAACACCTCTTTATAGAGGGAAACATTTTTCATAGTAATAAAGAACTCATTTAAAGTTTTACATCAACCTGTATGTTACCTCTTTATATTTGTTTTTAATAGAACGAAGGAAGTGAGTATTAGATAGGTGTCTATTTTCCCCTTTACAAACTTGTTTAGATAAATGTCTAGATCAGAAAATATTGTTTAAAATACATCCTCCACAGGGAACTATATTCAATATCCTGTGATAAAACATAATGGAAAAGAATATAAAAAAGAATGTCTATATATGTATAACTGAATCACTTTGCTGTACAGCAGAGATTAACACAACGTTGTAAATCAACTATACTTCAAAAAAAAAAAATTCTCAAGCCAGTCTTTTCCAAGAGGCATATTCATTAAGGAAAATTTAACAACACACATGAGCAAGCAAGTGTTACTCTAGGACACAGTACTTCAGGTGGGGGTTTTTTCCCACTTGTTTGAGCAGATAATTAGTGGGTTGTGTTGTTTAGTAATTATTACTGAAGAGCTAAACACTTCTCTTCTAAAGTCTACTTTCACAAATATTAGATAAACAAACTATTAGTAGTTTGAAGATGGTTTCGATGCTATCATGATGACATTAGTACCAGGGGCCCTGGAATGCCAGAAGCCTCCCCTAACAGTCAACCGCCTTCTCCCCCTGGGCGGGCGAGTTTGCTCTACACAGGAACAGGGATACAGCAGGTGTCCAAGCACCACCTGGGTAGGGCACTAGCACCCATTATCCCAATATCAAAATTGGCCAAGGCTTGGGCAAGGAGGCTTGTGTGGTCTTCCTGTTTTCTTCACCTCACCACCCCACCGTCCCACAGCCCAGCCTGTTCTGAACCTTAAGACCAGCCCACAGGGGCCCGAATCTGTGGGCCCAGACGAACTTATCCACTCAGCAGTAGATGATGCTGAGATGGAAAAACAGCCAGCCCCCGGGAGCCAGCCCAGGAAGCCAGACCCTGCAGGGGTCAGCTTACCACCGAGGCCAGATAGAGGAAGGAACTGACCGCCTCCCAAGGGACCCTGTCCACCAGTAACCAGGACCAATAGAGGTTCGGACACTGACCAATCAGATTGGCATTTGCTCCTCTCTATGGAGCAAGAGTTGCCATGAAAGAGGAGCAGAAGTCCGTTCCCCCAAGGCTACCCCAAGTTCCTGATGTCAGACGGAGCCGTTGTCTACCCAGGTTCCCAGGTGAACATCAGTAATCTCTGTGGAGTGAGGGACCCGATCATTCATTCAGTAAAAAACTATGATATAACCTCCTCAGAGAACTGAAGCAGGCTGTTCTTCGTTTCCCCTTGAGAACAAATGAGACCTGGGAGTGGGGAGACGGCTCTGTGAGAGAGCCTGGGAAGAGTCCCGGAGATTTGCTAGCCCGGAATTGTGTGACCAAGCTCTTCAAACAAAATGCTCCTAAAATAACATTACTGATCAGCAGCTCTCACGACCATACTCTGCAGTCAAAGAAGTTAAAGTATCAATCATGTGGGATTTGGTGTTTATTTGCACTTTTTCTCTAACCTCAACTCCCTTCCAAGGTTTCTTTTTTCATGAGAAAATGCGTAAAAAGAGAACTACAAACCTTTTTCCTTAAAGTATTGTGTTACACTGAATTCTCTTCTCACCTGCTCACCTGCATGTTTTCCCTTCAGCTCTGTGGATTTATTTTCCAGTATTCAATTCACATCAAGGATGAGTATGCACTGACTGAAAAGATAATAAATACTAACACACCAAGACACACCTAAAAGAACTGCTCTAAACGTAGTTGGTACCGATTTTATAAGGGTGGGTACTGAGCTTAGAAGACAAATGAGTGACGTGTCCTGCTTTGCTGACGTTTATGCAAGCCAACTAAAGCAAGGGGAGGATGCAGCAGTGAAGGAAGCTATAAAGCATGTTGCTCTTTAAATAGCTTTTGTGGGTGATTCTGCAATGCTGGCATTGGTTTATTAAAAAGGATAACTAGGACATTACTACTGTTAAGGGAGATGCGCTGGACATCTCGATTAGCCCTGATTGCTCTGTGTGTGTTTCTACTGCCACACATGACTCTATAGCAAAAGCCTCCCTCCCTCTTGTTTCAAGGTTGGTACGTATGAGCATTTCTTTTCCTCCACACTTGTAATCAATAGTACCTAGTATTCTGATCTGAGCAAACCAACTGTAGAAGAAACTTATAAGGCAATGGGAGGAATTTGTCTGGGTATTTGACATTAAGGAATTGTGCACATGTTAGCTGTGATCATGTTATTGTGGTTTTAAGAGTCCTGATCTTGTAGAGGTATCTATTAAAGTTTAGGGATAGAGTAATGTGAGACATCAGATTTCACTTTAAAATAATTGAGTGATTTGGGGAGATAAGGTTAGGGGTGTATAGAAAAAATAAGATTAGCCCATTTGTTGATGATAGCTAAAACTGGTTGATAGATTCATGGGGGTATATTTTGATATTCTTTCCACTTTGGTGTATGCTTGAAATTTTATATAAGTTTTTTTTAAGAATAGCTAGTAATCAAAGGAAAAGAAAAAAAAAAAAAAAGCTCTTTCTAGGGCTTTTTTGGGAGGGCTATTATATCCCTTCTCATCTTACCATTGCCTGGAAGATATCACAGGCCATTCATTCACTGTTAGCTCCAAGAAGAAAGGACACATCCATCCTAGTTTTCTTTAAGACTACAATCTTGACCTCTATCTCTCGCTGTCTCAAGGGACAAATTTCGCTTTTGATCACCTCCAAGGAACAACATCCTTTAGGATACTGAAACTGACAAGAGACAGCCAACAAAATCCTATGGTTTACACTAAAAATCTGAAGACACTGCCGTGTTCTGGATCTATGGGTTAACAGTGCATGACGAAGCACACGCTCTTGGTAAGAATTTAATTTAGCTGAGGTATGAAGGGATGTCTTATGAGACAAACTGGCACCAACCCCGTGGAGTCTGCTATGGGGCAAAGAAGTGAGAATATAAAACAGAAGACAATTCACCATCTCTAAATTGCTCCCCCTCAAAAACTGTGGATACCTTAAAATCATCTATATCCTTTTACCCAGCAATCCCAATTCTAGGAACGTATTCTAACAAAAAATTGGGCAAGAGCACAAAGAGATGCATACACCGATGTGTATCACACCTTTGTTTATAACTGAAAAATAAAACAGAAGAAAAACAAATGTCCATCAGTAGAAAATGGTTAAAGTACTGATTAGACACATATGGAATTATATACAACCTTTAAAAATGCTGATGTCCGAGGTATACCATTAAGTAAAATGCTGGGTTTCAAAACAGATTTTATAAAATCATATCTTCATTTTAAAACAAAGTATGTTTCCTATAGAATAGAAAAGAGCTGGAATAAACAATAAGATGTTAACAATGATGTTTTCTGGTTCATAAAATTAACAGTGATTTTAACCTTCTCCTTCATGTTTTTCTGCACGGTCTGAGGTCTTTTCAGTGAGCATATATCAGGACGCCTGAAAAAGCTATTTCTTTTAAGACAACAACAACAAAACCATGAAGATATCCAAAGCAGGAAAGAAGTTACCAGAGCTAGACAAAGGTCAAAGGTAAAAATCCAAGCAAATAACCCCAGGCTTGGACATCTGACAGCCCAGGAGGGTCGGCATTCTTTCACTTCTTTCAAATGACATCTTGTACCGAGCAACCACTCTATTCCAGCTACTAGTCCAGGACTTGCAGATGGAAACGAATGGCACACGCTTCCTGCCCTCCAAGGGGTTTAGTCTAATTGGGGGAAAGGACACTTATACCCAAATAAATGAAATGCAGTAGTGGGGGACGTCTGACAGGAGTCCTGCGTGGTACGAGGGGTGCAGGGAAGAAGCATCTAACTTGGCCAGGGTGGCGGGGGGGAGGGGGAGAGGAGCTGGTCACAAAAGTGTTCAGAAAATGCACCATGGGATGAGATTCTAAAGGCGAGTGGATGTTGCCATGCAGGTACACTTTGAGGACGGTCATCCCAGGCATGTGGGATGTGGGCAGCTGTGGCGGCGAAGGGCAGACATTGAGAAGTCTAATATTTTAGGGGAACAGAAGCCCAGATGTAACATGGGGTCGGGGGTGAGGTTAGGAAGGTAGGTAGGGCTGGGGGATGGAGGTCTCCAATGCCCCCACTGAAGCATCTGGGTTCCAAATGAACAAGACTCTCTCCCCTTTTTTTTGGCCGTGCCACGTGGCATGCAGGATCTTAGTTCCCCAACCAGGGACTGAACCCTGCAGTGAAAGCGTGGAGTCTTAACCGCTGGACCACCAGGGAAGTCCCAAGACTCTCTCCTTGATCGAACTTTAGTCAGGCTCCGCTGAGCCCTCTTCTCAACTGGGCCTTGACCTTGGACTTCCATGCCTGTCCCTGCAGAGTCCAATTTGAGCAAGACTCCTGCTAAGGCAGTTTAGAGAGAATCCCCGCCACCGTCAATATCTAATCACCCTCGATACTGCAATACGTGTATCTTAAAACGTTGATATCTGGCCTGCCTGCAGCAAGAATCCTATTAGGTCAGTTCAGCAAGAATCCCCCTTACCTTTCATGTCCCCTCTTAGCGACTGTCCATCCACCTATCCCCCCACCAACCTGCTCCACTTGTACTTGAGCCTGATTTCTCTTCCCTATTGCAGTACTATAGACCCCCTACTACAATAGTCTTCCTTACTATCTTTACAAGTGTGAGAATAATTTTTTCTTTAACACAACCTGAAGGTACCAGGGCACCTGTGAAGGGTCTAAGGCTTTCCCCAGATTAGTCAGTCTGACAGGTGTGCAGAGAAATAACCATTGTGGGTCTTACAACAGTGTACATTTTCTGAACCAGGCACCGTACTTGGTAATCTACACACATTAGCTCATGTAACTGTCACAAGGTGGAGAGTGTTATTATCCCCATTTCACAGGCCGGGAAACTGAAACAGCATGGTGTAGCAATTTGTCCAAGTTCTTAAAGCTAAGAAGTCGCAGAGCTGGGAAATGATGGTCCTGGGCTGTCTGCCTCACGTCCAAATTTGGTGCTGGGGACAGTAAGATGAATCCAAAACTCTTATTTTCTCGCAAGCTCTGCAATATGTGCAAATAACCACAAACTCAACATCTCTCTTCCTACTAAAAGGAACTTGGTTGATGTGCAGGAAATGGGTTAAGGGAGGAGCTTTCTCAGCCACAAAAATAGGACTCTATGGAAAACCTGAGAGAAATCAAGTGAAATTGGATCTGTCAGGGAGCTTTTTTTTTTTTTTTAACTCAAGAGAAACCATTAGGGAGGATGTAGTTTTGTTTTTGCTTGTGTAACAAGTAGACACGGGTGAGAAACCTGAGGCCGGTACTAAAGAGAACCCAAAGGTGGGGGAGGTTTCGTATTCCGGAGGGAGGAGAAAAGCCAAGGATGCAAAACACTGTCATCAAACAGGGGCCTTAGGCCAGAGGAGCACAGGTGGAAGCAGAGGGAAATCCCCAGTGATGCCCAAGTTATTTAAGGAAATGCAGAAATGGGCATTTAGGGAGACTTGATTCCAGGCAGAGAAAAGGGGAAGACAGAACTGTCAATCAAGATACACTTACTAAGCAACAAGAAAATGACAGAAAAGGGGACAAAGACGTAAAAAAAAAACAGCTCCTGCTTCTCAGAAGCTTGCAATTTACATGAGGAGGATATACACACGCATGCGTGTGCACACACCTATGTGTGATCATTGCAGATAACAGGAACAGCTGATATAGTCTATGAGTAAATGGAACCTGAGCTCTGCCTTCCAATGGTTAGGAATTCCACAGGTAAGAGGAAGAGTGGCTATTCCAAGCAGGAGAATGGGGTGAACCAGTTCCTAGGAAATGGGGATGCAAGAAGGGCTTTCAGGGGCTAGCCAGAGTTAAGGGCAGTAATTTTGGGGGGCAAGGCTAATTCTGAAAATGAGGAAAATTAAAAGGGGAATAGGAAATGTGGGAGATAATTAGCATTTATTGAGCATTTTCTCTGTGCTAGACCCTGTTTTGACCACTTCATTTCATCCCAACGACCCTGTGAGATAAGTAATTATCTCCACCTTAAATATGACCAAACTGAGGCCCAGGAAAGCTAAGCAACTTGAAAAATGCTCCACAGAGAGCTAGTGAATCCACACTCGGTTCTGTCTGACTCTCCCCGCTGCCTCTACCAACCCCCCAGTCATTTACATAGCATCGACTGTGTGCTCACCACCAACATGAGTGGCCTCCAGTGACACATGCCAGGTTATAGCTACTCTCCTGTGTTCACTCATTCCAGGGTTTCAGAGGGTAGGTTTACAGGAAACCACTAAGTCATCTAAACATGTGACATCTCATGTAAACATCTCTGAAGTTAGGGCACAAGAGAATGAAGGGCTGATATATCTTGACACTACTAAACACTACTCTTAGTATTCACCAGACACAGTGACTGAATACATTCTTTAAAAGTCTGGCTTAAAATGTTACCGCTTTTAGGTGGGAACACAAAATGGTACAACCACTTTGGAAAACTGGCAATTTCTTAGAGTTAAACATATAGTTACAATATGATATATTGTAGTAATCCCACTCCTGGGTGTTTACCCAAGAGAAATAAAAAATTTATACTCACACTAGAACCTATATTCAAAGGTTCATAACAGCTTTTTTCAGAATCATGCCAGATTGGAAACAATACAAATGTCCTTCAACAAGTGAATGGATAAACTGTGACAAACTTGTATAAAGGAATACCACTAAGCAATAAAAAGGAATGAACTATTGATACATGCAACAACAACAACCTAAACCTCAAAGGACCCAAGCTCAAAAAGATACTTAAATTTATGATTCCTTTTTTTTTTTTTTTTTTTGCGGTACGCGGGCCTCTCACTGTTGTGGCCTCTCCCGTTGCGGAGCACAGGGACGCGCAGGCCCAGCGGCCATGGCTCACGGGCCCAGCCGCTCCGCGGCATGCGGGATCTTCCTGGACCGGGGCACGAACCCGTGTCCCCTGCATCGGCAGGCAGACTCCCAACCACTGCACCACCAGGGAAGCCCTATGATTCCATTTTTATATATACAATTTGGAAAAGGCAAAAATTATACAAAGGAAGAACAGATAAATTGTTGCCAGGGGTTAAGAGAGGGGAGAAGGTTTGATTACGGGTGGGGCGGGGCATGAGGACTTTTATTTTTTTGGAGTGATGAAATTTCTTTGTATCTTTTTTTTTTTTGCTTTGTATCTTGAGTATGGTATGTGGAGGCAGAATAATGGCTCAAAAGATGTCCACACTAATCCCTGGAAGCTGTGAATATGTGAAAGTTACAGGATAAAAGGAACTTTGCAGATGGAATTAAGATTGCTAATCAGCTGCCCTTATATCAGGGAGATTATCCCCGATTATCTGACTGGGCTCACTGTAACCAAGTGGGCCCTGAAAAAGTGAAAGAGGGAGGCAGAGGAGTCAGTGAGAGAGACAAGCCGTGGAAGAAGAGGCAGGAGAAATTTGAAGCATGAGAGGGAATCAACCCACTGCTGGCTCCTAAGGTAGAGGAAGGGGGCCATGTGGCCAGGACCTGCGAGTGGCCTCTAGAAGCTAAGAACAGCCCAGGCTGACAGGCAGCAAGGGGATTGGGACCTAAGTCCTACAACCACAAGGAACTGAATTCTGCCAACAACCTGAATGAGCAAAGAAATGAATTTTCTCCCAGACCCTCCAGAAAAGAACATGGCCCTGCCAACACCTTGCTCTTGACCTTGTGAGACTCTAAACAGAGAAACCAGCTGACTTGATGGACTTCTGATTGTCGACTGAAAAAAAAAAAAGCACAACCTAAAAACTGAGAAATATGTTTTATTTAGGACATTTACTGAGGACTATAGCCCGGGATGGCAGCCTCTCAGATAGCTCTGAGGGACTGTTCCAAAGAGGTAAAGGAGGAGTCGGGATATACAGGAGTTTTTGCAGGGGGAAAAAAAAACCAAAACAAAACTATGTAGTGGAACATCAAAAGATTACTGCTAATCACAACAAACAGACATCTCAAGTTAATGATTTTAGTGCTTTTCTATGTATGGGAAGATGAAAGAGTCTGGGCTAAGGAAAACATTCCTTCGATATGCATCTTAACTATCTAGGGTCAGTATTCTGTTTTTCTATGTCCTGAATTCCCCTCAGGGTGCACCATCAATGGCAGGCGACATCCTTTGTCCACAGGACCTATGGAAGCTGTGTGATAATAAACTTGTATCATTTTAAGCCTTTAAATTTGTTGTAATTTGTTACAGCAGCAACAGGAAACTAATACAGCATAGCTACACAACTCTGTATTTTTCACACCCCTACAATAGAACTATATACCAAAAAAAGTGACTTTACTCTGTATAAATTTTAAAAGAAAATACTCTTGCTTTAAAAGACCATTGCTATGGACAAAAAGAAAAGTTCTAGCCATATTTCTTCACATCTTCAGCCTATAATCTCCACAAAGATAACTCAGGCTTGGAATTTGGTCTCTGTCCTGGCTCCTGCCTTCCCTGCCCATCCACTGCCCAGAACTAATCTAAGCTCCTGCAGCCTGAGGCCACTTTCCACCCGAAGGCCAGCTCAGGGTTTATAGATAATATTTTGCTTTGGCTTTCCAACAAGTCAGAACTTACATTGTCCCAGGGAAAGCACCCATGGTTAACAGCACCTGCTTTCCCAGGATTGCAAACAAGAGGAAAGCCCAAAACTGAAGGGTATGAGTCCATTTCAAAGAAACTCACTGAGAACTCTCTGAAACAGAGTTCCAACAATACAGATGCATCAAAACCAATAGGCAGAGCTCAAAGTAATGGATGACTCACACGGAATTTTAGCAGCTAATGGAGGAGTATTCTGAGAAATGCTGCAAATCCAATATTTTTCTCTGAAGAATTATGGAGTCCCTAGCCCCGCCCTCCACTTCTAGCTCACCACGAGTATCATTAGTGCTTCTAATTTTTAACAAAGCTGGATACGGTTCTTTCCCAATTTTCTTATAACATTTAAGTGTATTATATGCTCTCTTACCAGTCCTGCTCCAATGAATAGCACATCTCTTTAAACTTCTTTTTTAACTACCCCCAACAGCCTACAGTCAATTAAAAGTCCATGAAATCAGTTAAATACATCAGAGTTAAGATTTCTATACTCAACAAAGAGATGAATAAATATTTATTAAGTGCCTTCTATGGGCAAGGCCCTGGGAAGTACACAGAAGCAAAACATGGATGGGCCTTGTCTCTACACATGCCTTACAATGTCATTAAACATATGATCAAAATTAAAAATAATCTAAGGCAAAAAAATCAGGAGATCATATACAGAATAAATGCTACAAGAGTTCATAGTTGGAAGAGACTGTGGCTGGAGCAGTCAGGGAAAGAAAGCTCTGCACAGGATGGGGGTGGGGGTGGAGGGCGCGGTGGAGCAAGAATGGTAGAGATAATCCCTCCAAGACAGGACATTTCTTGAAAAAGAAAAATCTAGGAACTCCACCTGCAAAATCTCCCGCTTAGCATACATCTCCATAAGAAATGAACAAGACATTAAAGGAAATAAAATCACCCCAGTTTCAAAAACAAATACCATGTCTGGAATTCTGAATTTGGACTCACAGATAACTGCACAGAAATTCATTCTTCACTCATCTCTCTTGGGAGTGAAGGTGACATTTCTGGATGGCTCTGGGCTTCTTTGGTCATCCCCACAATCTCTGTCCCTGCAAGCAAGGAAGGGAATGCCCCCCTAAGGCAGTTTCCACCTGCAACTGAGCCATGTGGGATGGTTCCTACTGAATTGACTTGGGGAGCCATTCTATTTGGTGTACAAAGTCAGATACAGGCTGCCAGAACTGTCACTTCCTTTAGTTACACATTATTAATCAGGAATGGGAAGGGTCCTAGCACATGCCAACAGAAGTCCCAGCACCCTTCAGCATCTGGCAGTCTTCTGTTCTGTACCGCACTCACTGAAAGATGTGTAAAACCGTGTTCATAGCAGCTCCATCCATAAGAGCCCCAAAGTGGAAACTATCCAAACAGTTACGACCAGTTACTAGATAACTAAATTGTGGTACATTCATATGAGATACTACAGAACAATGAGGATGAACAAACTGCAGCTACACACCACAACATGGATGAATCTGACGAGAGTAATGTTGAGCGCAAGAACTCACACACAGAAGTGAACATACTGTATGGTTTTATGTAGATAAAGCTTAAAAAAAAAACTAAACTAAACTAACCTATGGCATTAGAAGTCAGAATAGTAGTTACCCTGAGGCAGAGGGAGTCAGTGACTGGGAGGGATGCTAGGGAGAATTCTGCAGTCCTGAAAATGTCTGTTTCTTAGTCTAAGAGGTGGTTACAAGGGAGCGTTTATAAAAAAAAAAAAATCATCAAGCTGTACACTTATGAAAACACTTTTCTATATGAATGCTTTATTTCAAAGAAAAATTTACCTTAAAGAAAACTGAAAACTCTCTGTTGTATTAAAGGATTATAGTAAGGGACTTCCCTGGTGGCGCAGTGGTTAAGCATCCGCCTGCCAATGCAGGGAACACGGGTTCGAACCCTGGTCTGGGAAGATCCCACATGCCGCGGAGCAACTAAGCCCGTGCGCCACAACTACTAGAGCCCGTGCTCCGCAACACGAGAAGCCACCGCAATGAGAAGCCTGCGCACCGCCACGAAGAGTAGCCCCCGCTCGCCACAACCAGAGAAGGCCTGTGTGCAGCAACGAAGACCCAATGCAGCCAAAGATAAATAAATAAATAAAAATTTTAAAGAAAGGATTATAGTAAGATGATCATAAATGTTAATTTACAGTTGAAAAGCTACATGTGTATTCACATCTACAATCTTTTGTTTAATATACTTCTTTTATATGGTGACTTTGTTTTTACTTTATTCACTCAATAACATGAATATGTAGATGGGAATTAAATATATACTCATAGTAGTGTCAAAATGAAAGAAGAATAACTGTAAGATTAAGGATCTCTGCCTTGCACACAGATCAAAGGGATGATTTCTTATTACTCCACTTCATTAGTCCTGGTATATCACCCTTAGAAGATGGAGGAAGAGGAGGAAGAGGAAGACGGAAAAGGAGAAGAAGGAGGAAAAGGGGAAGAAACAACTTCAGCTTTTCTTTAAAACCTCTGAAAAACTAGGGTCATCAGACCATGTTCTAGGGCTGCACAATTACTTGTTAAAACATTGTTACAAGAAAAGGGGCAGGGACTAGATGTCCCCAGTAACTCCCACTCTATCTAAACCATAGTGTGGCTCAGGAAGTAGCAAGTCAGACTATAGGCTGACCCTAGCTTAGAGGTGTATGCCAACACCTCTGCCCCATCTGCCCCATGTACTGGCCATAGATATGTCACTATCCCATGTCTGCCATTAAGTATAGAATCTTCCTCATCAGTAATTGTAGCATACATCTTTTCTTCAATTTAACACTAAGCAGACAGAAAACCCCTCTTTCCTGCCCTCTTAGGTCAGCTCTCAGGGTGAACTACCATCCCCATAGCATTTGGAGGTCATGGTTTTCTGATGGCTGTGAAAACTGGGAGGAGAGAAGAGGGCATCGAGAGGAGCTACCTTCCTAAGGGAGGTACAAGATGAAGCCCCGAGGCCAGAGCCTTGCCTCTGTTCCCCTCGCGCGGAGAGCGCCTGTCTTCGGGTTCAGCCAGCATCTGCCAGTGCTCAGGTCCCTAACCAGGGACTGCGGCACAACCTTGGCGAAGATGCTGGGACTGCTTGGGCCGGCAAATGTCGGCCTCTGGTGCCTAAGAAGGGCCGGGCTGACTCGGGCAGAGACCCTAAGTAAATTGTCACTTGTCAATCACTTGACCTAAATACACCAGCCACTGGGTGAAATAGGAGGGAGGGGGTTAGTCGGAGCATGCTCAGTAAACGGGATGACATCACTTAATCAATGCTGAGGCCGGGAAGGCTGCATCAGCAGCCTCGAGCAGGCTGCCAGGAACGTGTCAGCAGGGATCGGGAGGCTCCCATTAACTCGGTCCCTCCCCACGCGACTCGCATACAAAGAGGGCACCATCAGCTACACACGCTGGGGACAGCGGAGGGGGAAGGGCGGTGGAGCTGGGGGAGGCTGGCTTATTTCATTTGACATATTCTTTTGAGAACTAAAACCCAATGGTATTCCCTCCCCCCCACCAGCAGCCCCGCTGCAGAAAGAGCCAAGTCTGCGGAGGTGAGGGAAGGGGGGAGGGGTAACGTGGGAAGGGAGACCAAGAGGGAGGGGACCCCAGCCACACAAAGTAACTTCTTTGGGCACAGAGGCTATTTGGTTGCGCTCCGGACCCCCAGCCCCACAGACGTGGGCGCACAGCCTCCTCTCCACCCAGCGTGAAGCACACCCGAGGATCTGCGGACACCAAGTGGGGGTCGCCCTCTTGCGGAAGGGTCAGAACCGAGGCCCAAGCCAGGGCAGCCTGGGTTGAGAGGAAGCAGGAGACACCAAGGCCACCAGTGTTCCCCCATCCCCCGCCTTCCGCGTGCAGAGCAAGGAGGAACGCCGCGGGGAGCCAATTCTGCACAGCTGTGGGAGCTCCGCGCCGAGGCTAGGATTTTTCCAGTACCTTGTTTCTTTCACCAAGCTCGTGAGAAGAGGCAAAGTGTTCGATAAATTGAACCAATGACTGGAATCATTTGTGGGTTACACGTGGGCTTGAGGGTAACCTGAACACACTACCCACGCGGTGTGGCCAGGGCGGGGAACAATGGGCCCACTCGGGCCCGCACCCCAATAACAATGGCGGCGCCGAACACTTCCTCGCCCCCCACCCCGACCCCCGCCGCCTGGGGCCCGCCCCATGGTCCCCAGTCGACCCTCCACCGGCCCAGAGGGGAACTACGGGGGGGGAGGGGATTTCTCGTCGAGTCCACCCTAGAGGGCAGCCCCGAGGGGATGTCCGAAGGGGTAGCCCGAGCATCTCTGCCAGATCTGGGGCGTCAGGGCTGCGGCGCGAAGCAGCAGGGGAGGCCAGACTTCCCAGCCACTTACCCCGATCACCACGGTCTCATCGCCTTTAAATTTGGGGATGAATTTGTCCCCGCGGAGGATCTCAGCTTCGTTGAGCGGCCGGAACCGGCACATCACTTTGATGCTGCATTCGGCTGGATCCGCCATCTCTGCCGGCGGCAGAGGGAAGGGGCGCGGGGATGGGCGGGGGGACGGGGTTCCGCACAACTAGGGAGGTGGTCGAGAACCGCACCGCCCGCAACGAGGCCGCCTCCCGCAGCCTCCGACGAAGCTTCTCAGCAGGTCATCGCGAACTCGGCGGGCTGGGCAGCTCTGGCCGCTCCGAGACCTGGTAGGTGGGCAGTCTATCAACCTTTGGCCCGTCCAGCTGCACACCTGCCTTCCCTGGCCCTGCCCTGGCCCTGCGCTGCGTCCCGGGACCACCTGCCCAGGACCACGCGGCGGGCGGACGAGGCGATGCGCAGGGAGCAAGCCTCTCCCGGCTCAGACCTCCCGGGCTCCTGCGAGCTCAGCCATCCTGCATCAGCACCAGCGCGCTCCGGCACCTCCCCGCCCCGCCCCTTCGCCCCGCCCTCCCTCGGTCCGCCCCGGGACGGTGACGTCACTGCGGAGATCCGCCCCGCCCTCGCCCAGGCTCCACGAGCGAAGCGTCCTGGGACTTGTAGTCGTTGTACCTGCGGGTGGAAGGACAAGGATGCTTGGAGCTGGCTTTCAGAGACAACGCTGGTGCCCCGGGTGACACCTCCGAGAGCCTGCAGGTCTTGGCTGGCTGCCCAAGTCAATAACAGGATGGATGTCACATCCAATATTCCCGGTTAAAATCTCTATAAATAACCAGGTCTATATCATCTCTTTACATCGTTTCATGATCCCAAAGGAAAATCCCCTCTTAAGACAGTGTCCAACCAGTTATGAAGCATTTTCTCTGTGCTCAACAGTTTTTAAGCGTCGTGAGGAAATCGGAGGGAGGGGGGCAATGAGATTTGCATGAATATTTGAAGTCAGTAACTCCTGAAAATGCCTGTACATAGATAGCAGTTCATACATATTTTGGGTCAGGGACTCCTTTAATATCTGATGAAAGTTAGGGACCTCTTCCATAACAAAAACAAAGACAAATAAACCTGTACACACCCACAGATTTTTCATGCTATTTGAGAGGGACTGGAGACAGCTGAAGCCTGTCTGTGACTCCCAGGTTAAGAGCCTCTTAATTACTACTAATTATTGTACAGTTTACAGAACCTCTGCCTAATGCCTACTTATAACCCCGTAGAATGAACAGAATGTATACAGGA
Organism: Pseudorca crassidens; assembly: GCF_039906515.1. NCBI lineage: Eukaryota > Metazoa > Chordata > Mammalia > Artiodactyla > Delphinidae > Pseudorca > Pseudorca crassidens. The sequence goes on from NC_090301.1 coordinate 81,135,906, forward strand.
TCAAGTCCAAAGTACTTTGCAAAATATATCCAGGTCCCATGATCAGATTCTGTCTACTTATTAGCCTCATCTCTTGCCACTTCTTGTCTTGATGTTTACACTCTGACAAACACCAAACTACTTGCGGCTTCCTCCGTTTAAATTCACCTCTTGCTCTTCTTGCTTCTGGTATTTTGTTTAAGCGTTTACTCTCCCAGAGTCAAGCATTCATGCCTATTAGTAAGTACGTATATTAGGGCTCTTACCGTGGAAAGTGATAGGAATCCACCTGGAGCCACTGAGTTAAAGGAGGGAGGGTGGGAGGGAGACTCAAGAGGGAGGGCATGTGGGGATATATGTATGCATATGGCTGATTCACTTTGTTGTACAACAGAAACTAACACAGTATTGTGAAGCAATTATACTCCAATAAAGATGAATTAAAAACATAAATAAACAAACAGAAAAAAAGAAGAAGACAGATTGATCTGGCTTATTAAAGGAATGATGAAAAACCAAGCCAGGGAACAGGCAGACTACCAAGGCTCTCTCTCTACCACTGGTCCCTGTTCTCTCTTTTAATTGGCCTTACTCTCCCTCTAGATCATCCCTTCAACATGTCAAGAAACCCAGCTGCCAACAGCCCCTGCATTCATTCTTCAATTTCTGCCATTAGATAAGGATAGATGTTTGTTCAGAGATTTGGTTTGAAAACCCCTAGGGCAAGTCTGTGATTGGCCTGGGCTTCGGTTGGTGTCTACCTCTAGACAACTCGATCAGAGTCAAGGACGTTGTGAGATCCTGCAGGAATCTCACGGTCGGAAGCTACACGAAAGAAGAGGGACATCAGTCCCAGAAGAAGAGCGTTCTGCAGGGCTGGCAGAACAATTAGATGTCCACTCTCCCTTTCCAGTGCTATCTTTTCCTCTAAGACTCAGCTCAGCCCTCCCTCCTTAGGAAGGGAGCCCTAAGTGAGCCCTCCCTCCTTAGGAAGCCTTCCCTGACTCACTAAACACTGACAGAGAGTAGGTGGTCCTCCTTGTTGTCTCATTATCTCCTGTGTCCACCTCTGTCACTGCAAGTCCACAGGCAATGATATCTGCCTCATCTTTATGTCTCTAGCATTTAGCACATAATAAACAGCACAGATGTAGGACCCATGGCAAGGTATGTAATTTCCTTAAGACTCAGTTTCCTCATCTCTATCATTGAAGTAATGATACCATCTCATAGAGTTTTTGAGGGAATTAGAAGAAACAATACTTTTAAAGCACCTAGCATGCTGCCTGTCACATGTATGATATAAACCTTTGAAAGTCAGATATGATGATGATGATGAAGTTATGAACAAATGAGTGTAAAACAAGTAATTTACTCAGTTAATTTTAGGAACACATCTGTTGATTAAATGCAGGTGTACCTGGGAATAGAGGTTCTCCACCTAGCTGAGAAGACACAGCTACTGAAATAAACTTTTGTCAGCTATTGTGAGCAGTACCAATTTTATTTTCTGTCCTCGGATACAGTGATAGTAGGTTTTAAAAGGCCCAAATGCTACATGTTCATCTATTTTCACCTTAGTAGTTCTCTGGCTCAGACACCCACAAGCTTCAGTTGTCAACTTCACAATATACTGGAGAGGGCAGTCCAATCCCCAGTTTCCCTGAGCCCACCATAGGATGCCTAGAAGCTCACACACACTGGTTTGTCTGAAAAGGTCAGAACATGGATAACCTGGGGTGGTAAGAGAGAACTGACTGTGTGTCCCTGGGTTCACTCTTCATTTATTCATCCACCTATCCATCCATCAACTACTGATTGAACAAATGACATTTGCTGCCACTATATACATTTAGGTTTATTAAGTGAACTCAAGGGGACTATGGTCCCCCACTTGAGGGGAAATTGCAAAATAAGTCATCACCCTCAGGCAACTTAGAAACAAGTCAGTACTGAGGTACAATGCTCAGTGGTGCTGAGAAGGCTTAATCAAGGAGACGGACTAGCTAGGATTTAAAAAAATTAAAAAGAAACACCAAAGCACAGAAACAAAAGAGAAAGTAGATAAACTGAACAATATCAAAATGATAAACTTTTATGCATCAAACAATACTATCCACAGAGTGAAAAGGCAACTCACAGGATGGGAGAAAATATTTTCAAATCATATATCTGATAAGAGATTGATATCCAGAATATATAAAGAACTACAAATCAACACTATTTTAAAATATGATTTAAAAATGGGCAAAGGACCTGAAAAGAATTTTCTTTGAAAAAGATGCACAAATGGCCAATAAGCACATGAAAAGATGCTCAACATCACTCATCATTAGGGAAATGAAAATCAAAATCACAATGAGAGGGGACTTCCCTGGTGGCGCAATGGTTAAGAATCCGCCTGCCAATGCAGGGGACACGGGTTCGAGCCCTGGTCCGGGAAGATCCCACATGCCGCGGAGCAACTATGCCCGTGCGCCACAACTACTGAGCCTGCACTCTAGAGCCCGCAAGCCACAACTACTGAGCCCATGCACTACAACTACTGAAGCCCGCGCACCTAGAACCCGTGCTCCGCCATGAGAGAAGCCACCACAATGAGAAGCCTGTGCATCGCAACGAAGAGTAGCCCCCGCTCGCTGCAACTAGAGAAAGCCCGCGCGCAGCAACGAAAACCCAACACTGCCAAAAATAAATAAATAATAAAATTAATTAATTAAAAAAAATCACAATGAGATACCACGTCATACCCATTAGGAAGGATTTTATCAAAAAAAGAAAATAAGTGTTCAGGAAGATATGGAAAAATTGAAACTATTGTACATTGTTGATTGGAATATAAAATGGTGTGGCTGCCATGGAAAACAATATGGCCATCCCTCAAAAAGTTAGAAATAGATTACCATATGATCCAGCAATTCCATTTCTGGGTATATACCTCAAACAATTGAAATCAGAGGCTCAAACACATATGTGTATACCCATGTTCATAGCAGCATTATTCTCAATAGCTGAAACGTGGAAGCAACCCAAGTGTCCAAGTCATCTATGGGGAATGCATAAACAAAATGTGGTATATACGTACAATGAAATATTATTCAGCTTTAAAAAGGAAGGAAATTTAGACACGAGCTACAACATGTATGAACCTTGGGGACATTAAGTGAGATAAGCGAATCACAAGAGGACAAATACAGTATCAATTCCATCTATATGAGGTGCTTAGAGCAGTCAAATTCCTAAAGACATAAAGTAGAATGGTAGTTGCCAGTGGCTTGGGGGAGGGGAGAATGGGGAGCTATTATTTAATAGGTATGGAGTTTTAGTTTGTGAAGATGAAAAATGGAGATAAATGGTGGCGATGATTGCACAACAATGTGAATTTACTTAACACCACTGAACTGTACCCTGAAATAATGGTTTAAATAGTAAATTTTATGCTATAAAATATAATATGAATTTTATGTTGTTGTAGTATATTTTACCACAATTTTTTTACAGTGATTCCTATATTTGGGGTATGTTTCTGACATCACGGGTTGGCACACTCAGCTCCATTTGTTTTGGGGGGTTTTTTGTTTTCTGTTTTTTTGGACCGCGCCACATGTGGGATCTTAGTTCCCCAACAGGGATTGAACCCACGCCCCTTGCAGTGGAAGCATGGAGTCTTAACCACTGGACTGCCAGGGAAGTCCCTATTTTACCACAGTTTTTTAAAGAAACGTTTGTGCACTGTTGGTAGGGATGTAAATTCGTGCAGCCACTATTAAAAAAAGAAAAAAAAAATCAGCATGGAGTTTCCTCAAAAAATTTAAAACAGAACTATCATATGATCTAGCAACTCCACTTCTGGATATTTACCCAAAGGAAACAAAATCCCTATCTTGAAAAGATATTTGTACCCTTGTGTTCACTGTAGCATTATTTACAATAGCGAAGACAGGGAAAAAATTGTGTCCATCTGCAGACAAATGGATAAAGAAGATGTGGTATATATACAATAGGGTATTATTAAGCCATAATAAAGAAGGAAATCCTGCATCTGCAGCAACAAGGATGGAGCTTGAGGACATTATGCTAAGTGAAATAAGTCAGAAAAAGACAGATACCGTATTACCTCACTTATACGTAGAATCTGAAAAAAAGCAAACTCATAGATATAGAGATCAGATTTGTGGTTACTAGAGGCAGGGGGTGGGGGAGTGGAGACTGGATGAAAGTGGTCAAAGGTAAAAACTTCTGGTTATAAGATAAATAAGTCCTGGAGATGTCATGTACAGCATGATGACTATAGTTAACACTACCCTACTGCATATCTGTAAGTTGCTAAGGGAGTAGACCTTAAAAGTTCTCATCACTGTGTACAGTGATGGATGTTAACCAAACTTATTCTGGTAATCATTTCACAACATACATATATCAAATCATAATGTGGTACACTTAAAACTGACACAGTGTCATATGTCAATTTTATCTCAATTTTTTAAGAGATAAAGAAAAATAGAATAGAATTACCAGGGCTGGTGGTTGGGGGGAATGGCAGATGTTGGTCAAGGAGTACAAACTTCCACTTACAGAATGAATAAGTCCTGGGGATGTAATGTACAGCATAGTGACTATAGTTAACGATACTGTACCAAGTACTTGAAAGTTGCTCAGAGAATAGATCTTAAATGTTCTCCCCACCAAAAAGAAATGGTAATTACGTGACATGATGCAGGTGTTAGCTATCACTATAGTGATAATCATCTTGCAAAATATAAGTGTATCAAATTAACAAGTTTATATACCTTAGACTTATACAACATTATAGGTCAATTATATCGCAATAAAGCTGGAGAAACAAAAAAATTAATAATAGATTTCCCTGGGGGGCGGAAGGAGTAAAAAGGGAAAGGGAGGTGATTGGGTCATTGGGGTTAATTCCTTGACATCCAGCCCACCACTCCCTACTGTGAAGCCAGAACATGCCGTGGAGAACCATCCCCAACTCCGGAGATGGGCTTTGGTTAGTCTCAGACAAACAGTATCATCCCATCCTCAGGGGTGGGCAGGATGAAGCCAAGGAGATAAAAGTTTGCCAAGTTTTTGGAAAGAGTTTCTATTTCCCAACCTTTTCCTCCTTGGCTAAAGGATGACATTCAACACCAATTGTTACTGACACATTCTGTGACTGCATGGAGAACAAGGCTTAGGATGAAGCCAAGCTGTGGGCAACAGAGCCAAGAGACCAAAAATCCTGGGTCTTTGATCACATGATTGAGCCACTGAGATTCAACAACCTAAAACCCACCCTTCTCTAGATTTCTTTCTTGAGCCAGTAAACTTGCCTGTTCTTCAAGTCAACTTTCTGTGACTTGCAGCTGAAAGGGTATTAAGTGATACCAGAAGATATCTAGGGAGCAAGAAAGCAAGAGACACAGTCTGGAGGTCAGATGAAGCTTACATACCCAGGACAGCGAGAAAACCTATGCGACCAGAGTGGAATTAATGAAAGATTACGTCAAGAGGCTAAGTGAAACAAGCCAGAGAAAGATTACACCGCATGATCTCACTTATATGTGGAATCTAAGAAAAACAAACCGAACTCGTAGATACAGAGAACAGATTGCTGGTTGCCAGAGTAGGGGGTGAGGGAGAGGGGCGTCAAATGGTACACACTTCTAGTTATAAGATAAATAAGTCCTGGAGATGTCATGTACAGCATGGTGACTATAGTTAATAATACCACATTGCATATTTGAAAGTTGCTAAGAGAAAAATCTCAAAAGTTCTCGTCATGAAAAAAGAAACTGTAACTATGTATGGGGATGGATGTTAACTAAACTTACTGTGGTGATCATTTCACAATATACATATATATGAATACAATGCTATATATCAATTATATCTCAGTTTTTTAAAATATATTAACAGTGAAGGAAAAAGAAATTGATTTTTAGAAAACCTTCCTGAACAGCTCTAGCCCACAGAGCTCTCTGCTGTCTCAGGCCGTCGGTCCCCTTGATCTGGCACTTGAGCACTTGCTGTCTTGCAGTGACATTCCCAGCGTTGTCTGGTTCTGTTCTCTAGTTCTTTCCTCTTCACAGTGTTTTTCTTTCTGTTAAATGTCTTGTGTGTAAGTCTTGCTCCCTTATCCATGTTGTGGGGATCATGTATCATTTACGTGCTTGATAAAAATATTTTCTGGGTGATCAGCCCATGTCCATCATGATCATGATAATGGCAAGGACAAATGAATGAATACATGAACCTGGAAATGATGATCTTGCATTGTAGATGGAGCCCTGGGCTCGGGACATGCATTTTTAAATAGAATTTTGTAGTTCATTTTATTTATTTATTTTTGCCCGCACCATGCAGCATGTGGGATCTCAGTTACCTGACCAGGGAAAGAACCCCTGTCCCCTGCATTGGAAGTGTGGAGTCCTGACCACTGGACCTGCATTTTTCATTCATTCTGCTGCTAGCAAGTTCTGCGACTTTAGAAAATATATTCAACTTCTCTGAATGATTTTTTTTACACCATCTGTTGAAATGGTGCTAAAAATATTATCTCTTCTGGATAAGTGAGAATTGAGAGAGAAATATGTGCCAAAATGCCTGGAAATAAGGTCTGGGAGAGGCTGTGAAGAGATTGAGGGAATCACCCCTTCCAAGAAAGCATGAGAAGAAAGAAAAGTATGTAATAATATAAAATGAATTATTCCAAGGCCTGGCATAATGCCAGACACAAAGTAGCAACTCAATAAATGTCTTTCATGTGTTCATGCATCATCATTCATCCAACAAATGTGCATTTCCCGTTGCAGCGATGAATCCCTGAGTGCCCTAGTCAAGGAATCATCTGCTTCAGGGATTGGTCAAGTCCTGCTGCCCTGATTTTTGCTCATGGTTAAGTTAAGAGGTGTGCTATGCTCTTCCAGGACAGCGCCTACTCCACTCCCCTCCCTCCTGACCCAGCAAAGCCTTCTTGAAGCTGGAATTTATAGGTCCTTTGAGGGCAGTTAAGGAACTGAGGAATTCACCCACTAGCACAGGGTAAGAGCCTCAAACGGCCTCCAAGTTCCCCAGCCACAGTTTCTTCTGACGCCTCCACCAGCAACACCTGCTTGGCCCAAAAAATTCAATGTTGAGATGGGACAGAAAATAAGTAAGGAATTATCTGGATCATTCAGGCAACAATGAACAGTCTCCCTTTGACTAGCTTGAGCTTAACAGAAATCAAGGCATGTGAATCCCACCCCATCCCCCCTTCTCTCTGGAGTGATCAGAATCATTTTCTGAACACTCTGCTTCTCTATTCAGCTCAGTCCTGGAGAACGGTTTCTATCCCAGTCTCTACTGCTAGTGAGAAGTGTAAATTGAACCAATTATCTGGATTGTTCAAGGAAAAGAAGGCTCAGAAATCCTTCTGCCTGAGTGATCTAGGTAATTGCTTCAATTTTCACATCAGCTCCCCATCTTTGGCAGTCACTGGGATAGTCGTTTAACTCAAACCCTGGGGTCTGCAGGTTCCCGTGTGGGTTTAATCATTTCTGATGGTCTGGGCCCAGCTCCATTCCTATAAGTACAAAGAATATCTGGCCCTAGTGAACATTAAAAACCAAATGAACAGGTGAAAATGTTTTTTAAAGTGTCGAAAAATCCTTTTAAAACTTGCAAAAAAAACTTGCAAAAATAGCCTATTGCCATGGAATGGAAAACCAGGGTGTCTTTTAAAATTTATCACCTCAAGTGGCCCAGATAACCCAGCTCAGTGGGGAAGAAGCAAAGACTATCACTTCCTTTTAACATGACATTAGCTGATCTGAAGGAGAAAGCCTGTTCTCTCTAGGGGAGTTGACACATCAACTGAGATTCATTTTACTAGATTAAATCTTTAGAAATCTTTAGTATTAATTCTTGCAGAAAAAAATCCAGGGCTCTGGACAAATACAATGGAGAACCACTGAGTCTAAGGAGGGAGAGCAGAGGAGAGAGAAAAGCCAAACTCTTGTGTCCTGGGGGTAGAGGTAGGGGCCCACCTGTGAATGAGCTCTGGCAACCAGGTACAAGGCACCAGGCCCAGTTAGGAGCTGAGATGCAGGAGGTGAGAGGCATGGGCACCTCTGCCCTTCCCCGGGCTGACAGCACAATCCTAGTGTGACCTGAATGTCAACGACTCCCTCATCTTTCAGCAACTATGCCTAACTTCATTCAGGCCCTACTTGGAGACAGAATTCAACACTGTTAGTTCCTCTAAAAATCCACTCTCAGGAAAGCTTAGGAAGTAATGTAAACTTTGCTAAAAATGTAACAGGAATCCCAGATGAGGGATTTCTATTGCACACCCCACAGTGAACTATTTAAAAACCACTGCTAGACAGACTTCATGTCTCTAAATTCCCATCTCCATCATGTACCACAGAGGGTCCTTTTCCATCCCAACACCCTATGTGACTCCTCTCTCCAGGTCCTGACATTTCCTGCACTGTTCTTCCCTGATGCCGAGTCAGTCTGTGGTGTTCTACCTGCGTCCCAGGCTTGCAGCCTCTAACTTATCACTGTGCTCAGCAAAACACAGGGGGCACCTCTACTCAGCAGCTCCATCCTCCTCAGACACTGTGGGAAAGAAGAATAAATAAAAACACGTTTCCTATTGCCCACAGTGGAGGAATACAGTAGCATCCCTGGCAAATCAATTCATTGTAAATATGTTAAATAAAGACTGTGAATTCCAAGGTTGATGTGGTTCCCTTTAGAGATTCTCTTTTACTTTTTGAAACAGTAAATAAGATGAGGTTTTGTCCAAGAGGTCAGAGAAAAGTACACAAAGACTAGAGCATTTTTTTTCAACAATGGTATTAGTTATCTACTGCTGCGTAACAAATTACCCCCATACCTAGTGGCTTAAAACAACATTTGTTATTTCACAGTGGGTCAGGAATTGGGCATCACTTAGCTGAGTCCTGTGGCCCAGGTTTCTTCTCTCATGCAGCCAGGGATGCAACCATCTCAAGGCTCAGACTGGGGAAGGATCCATTCCCTGCTCAGTCTTGTGTTTTTTGGCAGGATCCCACTCCTCACTGGTTGCTGGCCAGAGGTTACGCTCAGTTCTTCGTCATGTGAGCCTCTTAAGAGCAGTAGACATCATCAGAGCAAGTGAGAGAGAGGAAACAAGACCGAAATCACAGTCTTTCATAGCTTAATCTCATCCAATCATTTTTCCATACTTCCTTGATTAGAAGTAAGTCACTAGGTTCTGCATGCTTTCAAAGGGAGGGAATTACACTTAGGTGTGAATATCAGGAGGCATGGATCATTGCGGACCATCTTAGAAGGCTGCCTGTCACAACAATAAATGAATTAACTGTCACTTATTTGTCACTTACACTGAAACAGGGCAGAGAGTAGAGTCAAGGAGTACAACTTTGGAAAGAGACCCTTCTCTCAAAGAGCTTCAGTCTAATTGGGAGACAAGATATGAAGAGATTAAAAGAGAAATAGTCATTCTAAACAAACAACAAAAAAAACCCTTAAGATGGCTACTATCAAAGGAAAAAAGAAACATATTAAACTTCATAAAAATATAAAATCTTATACATCAAAAATCATATGCAATAATAAAATAACACAACCTGCTAAGGAAGGTTTTTGCAACATATATGACAAAGAGTCGATATCCTTAATAAAGAATTCTTACAAGTCAATATGACAGTTGTAATGCACAATAGAAAAACTAACCGAGAGCATAAAAACTCAGTAAACAAAAGAATTACAAATTACCCTTAAATACATGAAAAACTATTCAGCCTTATTAGTAACCAAAGGAATGCCTACTAAACTGGCAACGATTACAAAGAACGATAACACCCAATGCTGTAATGCATACAAAGAAGCCACCCTTCTCTTATCCTACTGGCAGGAGGGTAGATGTGTATCATTTTTCTGGAAGGGCAACATAAATCAAACCCTGAAATGTGTACAGAGGTAGACTTCCTACTGAAAGTGACAGAAATACCAGGCATGCACCACTTGTACCTTCAGGGAACGACAAGTGCAAACCTGAATGGACACATCTGGGGACTAAAATTGGAAAAGTGTGTTTATGCCAGATTACTGAGAGCCTTGGACCACAGGTGGTGGTGTCTGGGTGGCATTCAGCTGACAGTGGGAAATCACTGGAAGTTTTTAAGTGGGGAGTGATCAGATGAAAGAAGAGTTCTAAGCCCAGTTAGAAACACCAGTGAGATACAAATCCAGGGATAGAATGGGAGAGGCTCATCACTCTCTCCATGGGCTCTCTGTTCCTCCCCCTTTGGCTTCACTGTATAGCAGAGCCAAACAGATAGCCCTTCTTACAGAATGGAGACTGTATGGATGGTTTCAGCCTTTGGGTCTCACTTGCAGTGGCCTGAAATAACAACTGTAGATTATGTCTGTCCAGTCTATGAGTCTCTGGACAGTTCTGCTGACTTGGCTGGGCTCTCTCCCATTTTGGGGGATCAGCTGGCTGTCGGTGTGTTCTAAGATGGTCGAGGCTTCCCTCCACTTCTCTCCATCACCCCAGGAAGCCAGTCCAGGCATGTTCTCACGGCGAGGTAGCGTGAGCAAGCCCAGCTGTGTAAGAGATTAGGTGCAAACGTGCGTGTACGTTTCAAGCCTCTGCTTGCCTCACACTTCAAGTCAAGTCACATGACTGAGACCAGAGACAGAGTGAGAGACGACTGCAAAGCTGCAGGGCAAGGCTGTAAATACGGACTGAATCGTGTCCCGCTAAATTCATATATTGAAACCTTAACCTCCAGTGTGACCATATCTGGAGACAGGGCCTTTGGGAAGGTAATTAAGGTTAAATGAGGTTATAAGAGTGGGGTCCTAATCTGATAGGACGGTGGCCTTGTAAGAAGAGGAAGAGAGAAATCTCTCTCTCTACCATGTGAGGACACAGTGACCATCTGCCGCCATAAAGAGAGCTCTGACCACAACCGGACCCTGACAGAACCTTGACCTTAGACCCCCCCAGCCTCCAGAACTGTGAGGACGTCAGTTTCCGTTGTTTAAGCCCCCAAGTCTGTGGCGTTTGGTTATGGCAGCCCGAGCTGACTAAGGTATGGACACATGGAGGCCATTTACTACCACGATGAGGGAGGGAAGGAGACAGGAAGCAGGGAGGAAGGGAGGGAAGGAGGGAGGGAGGTTTACTTATTTTTAAATATGTGTATAGTTGAAAAAATGAATACGTTCCACTCTCTTTCATCTGAAAGTGCGTCATGCACTCTGTGCCTATCTGCAGTCTCCATCTGTGAGCAGAAGGCAGTCAGAAGGTAAGGAGGATCAGAACCAGAGAGAGAGAGAGAAGCGCCCTGAGACTGGCTCACTTTATTCCAAAAAGAAATAGAAATGGTTTGGGGATTTTCCATGCGTGGGACAAAACAAATTGCTGTGTGAAAGGTTCTCATTCTGCCTGGAGGACTCTCATCACAGCCTACTCTCTTCCTATTTTCAAAATGTCAAGTAAGCCTGAGGAATCAACTTAAAAAAACAAAAGACAGGGCTTCCCTGGTGGCGCAGTGGTTGAGAGTCTGCCTGCCGATGCAGAGGACGCGGGTTCGTGCCCCGGTCCGGGAGGATCCCACATTCCGCGGAGGGCTGGAGGGACTCCCCGGGCGGTCCAGTGGTTACGAAGCCTTCCAATGAGGGGGTGGCGGGTGAGGGTTCCATCCCTGGTTGGGGAGTTAAGATCCCACATGCCTCAGGGTCAAGAAATCAAAACATGAAACAAAAGCAATACTGTAACAAATTCAAGAAGGACTTTAAAAATGGTCCACATGAAAGAAAAAAATAAATAAACAAATAAGTAATTAAAAGAGTGAAGACACCTATAGGCCTCCCTGCCCTAAAATATAAATAAAAATTGGCCTTAACTAGCAAATCTACCTTAATATACTTTTGGGGTTTTTTTGGCCACACGATGAGGCATGCAGAACTTCCCCAATCAGGGATTGACCCCCACACCCCCTGCAGTGGAAGGCGAAGTCTTAACCACTGGACCACCAGGGAAGTCCTACCGTAATATACTTTTGGTTGAGTTATTGGAATATCCTAATCAAAGGAAAATATTTATTCCCTCATTTAATGAGATTGATCACAAGACTCTGTCCTAGGAAACGATACCATGTAACTCTAAGAACGCTTTCAACTCAAAAATAACATTTATATTCTTGCTACCACAGGAGCTACTAACATAAGCAAGGCATGGTGCCTGCCTTCCTGGAGTTTGCCATCTAGGAGAGAAACAGAGACCTGGAAAATAACTGAATTGGGGGCTTCAGAGGAGTGGAATTGCAGTGTTCACAGAGTAAAGCCATGTCCTTGTGGGAGAGGCGTGGGGTCTCCACTGACAGCACCCCCAGGAGGGAGGCAGGCCTCAGGGAGGTTGGAGAAGGCTCCAGCTTCTCGCTGGGTCTCTCTGTTTGGAATCTTGGACATCAAGGGGTCCAGTGGTGGTAGGGCTCAAGATAGCAGGGCTGCACGAATGCAAGCTCCTGTGTATAACCCACTCCCCTTCCTCCATGTTCAGGCATTAGGAGTGAGGGAAGGGGGGCTGAGGAGCGGGTATTGCTTCTCTCCCACCAGGGGGGCCAACTCACCGTGCACCTCAGTGACACAGGGAAGGCCCTTCCTGGCTTCCTCATCCCTGGACACTGGCAGGGTGGCTTCCAGAAATGCAGACTCTGTAGAGATCCCACCACACCTCCTAGCCTGCTGGGACCACCCGGTGCTTGGGTGTAACCTCTCTGAGGACCACGCTGCCTGCACTCACCTGTTTCACCACCTCCAGGCAGAAGAAGGTTGTCTCTGGTGGAAAAGCTTTGTAGGATCAACAGAGGTGTGTAAGGTGGACAGGCAGCTGTGTCTTTTTTTTTTTTTTAATACTTATTTATTTGGTTGCACAGCGTCTTAGTTGTGGCAGGTGGGCTCCTAAGTTGCAGCACATGGGCTCCTTAGTTGCAGCTCCAGGGCTCCTTAGTTGTGGCATGCAAACTCTTAGTTGCAGCATGCATGTGGGATCTAGTTCCCTGACCATGGATCGAACCCAGGCCCCCTGCATTGGGAGCATGGAGACTTATCCACTGCCACCAGGGAAGTCCAAGGCAGCTGTGTCTTGATTTGGGCTCCCCAGAAGCAAAGCCTGAGATGGGCAGTCCCATGGCAATTGTTTCTGAAAGAGTGAGGGGAGCAGGGGAGTGAGGCATGGTGAGGCCGCAGGAGACCGGCTCCAGCCTGGCCCCACCAGGAAACTCTGGCATATAACTGTACCCCTTTGAGGAATGGGGTAGCCTTTTGTACCCCCGTGTCGGTCAGTCACTGGATGTGTGGGGTTCTCTCTCAGGTTAGGAGGAAGGCAACTCTCTAGAGAGGAGCTCACACTCCCAGCGCTGGGAGAGGGGAGCACAAGCTGGTAGAGGGGTTCTGGGTGGGGCACAATGGCGTCCACAATGGGCGGACGTGCTCAGCAGAGAGAAGGACCTGTGTGTGTCAAGAGTATATTGTGGGGGACTTCCCTGGTGGTCCAGTGGTTAGGAGTCAGCGCTTTCACTGCTGAGGGCCCAGGTTCAATCCCTGGGTGGGGAACTAAGATCCCGCAAGCCGTGCAGCACAGCCAAAAAATCCCCAAACAAACAAAAATTATGTTGCGTTCAGAGCCCAGTTCTGCTGGTGTGTGAATGATGAGGATATAAATGAGCACGGAGTGAGACGATGCAGGTGAAAATACAGTCCACCTGTAAGGTGCCGGCTAAATGTCCCATGTCTCACAGGGTTGGTGTGAAGACCAGATGGTGCACGACAGAATGTCACTCTAGAAACTAGAAAAGCTCTACACAAGGGCGGGCTTCCCTGGTGGCGCAGTGGTTGAGAGTTTGCCTGCCGATGCGGGGAACACGGGTTCGTGCCCCGGTCCGGGAGGATCTCACATGCCGCCGAGCGGCTGGGCCTGTGAGCCATGGCCACTGAGCCTGTACGTCTGGAGCTTGTGCTCTGCAACGGGAGAGGCCACAACAGTGAGAGGCCCGCGTACCGCAAAAAAAAAAAAGATATGTTTTTTGATAGTCATAAATCCATGCAAGAGGATTATGGATTATGAACTATATTCCAGGCACTATGATGGGCACTAGGGATTCGGCAGGAACAAATACAGCCTTGGTGCATGTCTTCACAGAGCTTATGGTCTAGTGAGGGCAACAGACTTCACAGTCACACAAATACCTATTGAATTGCAATCGTGGCAGGTACTTTGGAAAGAAAAGTGCAGGAGGTGTGGTGGTATTGGCTGGAGGGCTGGGGCGATCAGGGCAGGACTCCGCAGCAGGTGCCATTTAAACTAAGGTGGGAGGAAGGATAGGGAATACAGTGTGTGGAAGACATGAGGGGGAAGGATGCTGGTGGTCCTGGAGCAGTCAGACAAGCAATGGGGCTGGATAGTTCAGGGACTGAAGACTGAACCACAGAGATCTGATTTTTTAAAATTGGATAGATTGATAGGTGGATGGATCCATAGATAAATGGATGGATGGATAAAGATAGAATAGAATCTCTCTCTCTCTCTCTCTCTCTGCTAATGCTGTCATAAACTGAGACTTGTGATTCACTCCCTTCCTCTTACCCCTTTTAGATGACCAGACATATGTTTTCAATCGATACCAACATCTGTTACAGATTGTCACCATCAGGTAGAGTACTAGATTTCAGGTAGGATGTGTTTATTTAATTGCTAAGCCACATCACTAAGTTCCGTAAATTCTTTGTCTAAAATATCGTGCCTGTATATCCTTCCTTATACGTCCCTAGCAACTATCCTAGACTAAGGTATAATGACGTCACACCTAAATTACTGCAGGAGCTTCTTAACTGCTCGCTCTGCACCATATACTCTGATCTCATATTTATCCTTCCAATAGCCCCTCTAAAACTTAATCCCATTCTTACTATTCCATAAATTACACTCAGTGTGGTAAGGCAACAAACCGAAATGGGAGTCATAGCTGTAGAAAAAGGGGAAGCAAAATTATACACAATCGCAGGAAAGATGTTCACGACCACCACCACCTCCAAATAGTAAGAGTTAGCTAAAAAGCTAATTGACCTAATATGTAAGGTCAGTAAAGTGGTCAGATGAAAAATACGTGGATGAAATCACCCGTTTTTTCTTTTCTTCAGGAATATACAGCTTGATAACGAAGATGGAATGCCATTAATAAGAGCTCAGCATTTCATGTAGCGGTGGAAAGAAACAGACACTTTTCTTACGTGGACAGTAAATTGAGAAGGTCCCAGGCTCTGGAGCTGGAGTGCGTGGGCTTCAATCCCAACTCCACTTCTTCAGAGCTGAGTGATCTGGGGCACACTACCTAACCTACTATGCCTCAGTTTATTCATCCGTAAAATAGGGATGATAATCGTACTACCTCAAAGGTTACTATGAGGATTAATAAAGTAATACAGATCAAGTATTATGTGTTAGAGCAATGCCTGACATAGAATAAGCACTATAGAAGTATTTGCTATTATTGTTTTTATTTTTTATTATTAGCTCTCAGCTACCTGTCACCTGCCCTGAAGTTCTGCCTTAAGCCCTGAGTCTCACAAATTCTTCTTTGAAAACAGTTCTGTTATTGCCTAACCTCCATCCCTTTGATTAATATAGGGGTTCAGTGCAAGTCCAAGACCCAGGTACCATGCTAGATCTTCCATCATTATTGTCCCCCTTTATTTATTTATCTATTTATTTGAATTTATTTATTTATGGCTGCGTTGGGTCTTTGTTGCTGCGCACAGGCTTTCTCTAGTTGCGGCAAGCGGGGGCTACTCTTCTTGGCGGTGTGCAGGTTTCTCATTGCGCTGGCTTTTCTTGTTGCAGAGTATGGGCTCTAGGCACATGGGTTTCAGTACCTGTGGCACGTGGGCTCAGTAGTTGTAGCTCATGGGCTCTAGAGCGCAGGCTCAGTGGTTGTGGCACGTGGGCTTAGTTGCTCCGCGGCATGTGGGATTTTCCCGGACCAGGGCTCGAACCCGTGTCCCTGCATTAGCAGGCAGATTCTTAACCACTGAGCCACCAGGGAAGCCCTGTCCCCTTTTAAGTTAAGGGCATTTTCTCCCAAAGCAATCAAGTTTGTAGAGAGAGATACTACTCAGCATTCAGCAAGGATGACATTTTACTATCTTAAATTCTAAGTTTAGCTCCTGGGAACTAGTCTCAAATATCTTCATTTACAAGAGGATCTTTGCTTTACATTTGCATTTATAAAATTTCCATTTGAATGTAATTCTAGGTTCAAAATAATTACCTTGACAAGGCAGTTGGGTTTTTTTTAAAGATTTTTTTTTATGTGGACCATTTTTAAAGACTTTATTGAATTTGTTACAATATTGCTTCTGTTTTATGTTTTGGTTTTTTGGTCCCGAGGCATGTGGGATCTTAGCTCCCTGACCAGGGATGGAACCTGCACCCCCTGAACTGGAAGGTGAAGTTTTAACCACTGGACCACCAGGGAAGTCCCCTACAAGGCAGCTTTTAAATTACAAAAGCTGTTTGTTTTTTATCCTCTTCGATATTGTTTCAAAAAGTATTAGGATCCAGGTCTCAGCTTGGGCATGCCAGATACAGACATCCACTACCTTCATATTCCAAAGGCTTTAAGATAATGTTATGGCTGCATCTGGATAGCTTGGCCACTGGAATGTGAAGATGACAAGGGACCGAAGGTATCTGTTACATGGAGGCACCAAAGCATGCTGCAGGGCCCCCAAGCTAAGGGGAGTGAAATAGATGATTTTACTGGTGTTATTTTACTGTCTTATTTATTTCTCCTTTGTTATTCAGAGCTTTCAATAATCTTTAAAGAATATCTTCTAGCCTGTTCTCAGCTGTGCCAAATGGAATTAAGGGAATAGTTGAGTGTTGTCTGTCCTCATACTTGGGTTGAACCCTCAAAGGTAAAGCAGTGGTCCCTGAAGCTAGCCAATAGGTAGTAGGGAGAAAGCCCCAGGAGAGAAGTGAATCTCAGGGCAAGGATGAGGGCTTTGAAGTCCAGCCAGCACTCCTCACTTGTTGATTCCTCCCCCATGGCCGGCCTTGGACGATCTGGACTAGATTTTATTGGGCTAGCCATTTGGTTCCTTTCAGCATAAAACGGAGTACTATTAATACAAGGAGAAACGTTATATCATGTATCATGCCACAGGGAGTTAGAGGCAAGTGCTATGAGAATTCAAAGGAAAGAGAGAGCGTTTCTAGCTGTCAAGGGGTCAAGCAAGACTTAGAGGAGGTGACATTTGAAAAAACAGTGGCTTAAACACACAAAGAGTTATACTCGTTATAAGAAGGCAATGCAGGACTGATATGGCAGCTCCAGGAAGTAACAAAGGACTCAGGAATCAAAGTAAAAATGTTTTCTATGTTTCTACTCTGCCACCCTCACTGCGTGACTTCCATCCTTAAGATTGCCTCATCGTCCAAGGTGACTGCTAGCACTCCAGCCATCAGGACCATATTCTAGTCAACAAGAAAGGCAAAGGGTCACAATCCTGACTGAACAGCTCCCTTTAAGCAGTTTTCTTCAAGACACAGGCAATACATCCACTTAGAGGCCAGAATTCACTTACCTGGCCACACCTAACTGCTATATAGTCTTTTGTCTGGGTGCACTGCTGCCTCAAATAACACTGGGGTTCTGTACTTGAGGAGGAACGGGGAAATGGCTATTAAATCTCAACTATAGTCTCTGGCACAGGAATTTTGAAAGTTTCTAAACAAAGTAATGGTATTGATCAAAATGCCCCAAAGAAAACCTCCTCTCAGTGGGGCATAGAATGGAATGGATGGGAATTCCACTTCCAGGATGGTAACATGAGGAGCTGAGTGGACCCAGTTCCCAGCAAAACAAGCAAAGCTGGTGAAAACCAGTTTTAAAACAAACATTTGTAATCTCTGGAAATTGTCCTATGGGCATACAACAAATGAAGAAACATTTATTCAAGAAAATATATTAAACTTGATAAGAATAGCAAGTGTCCACGGCATTTGAGCCGTGACCTACTCCCTCCCTCGCCCTACCCATCTCAGCTTGACGGAAGCTCCACTCCAAAGAGTTGTGATCCAGAAGACAGGACTCTCTCTCCCCTCATCTCCTAATCAATGGTTACCATATTTCCCTAGGAGAGCCAAGCCATCAGCATTTCTCATTCCCTCCATCTCCAAAGTAAAGAGGCTAAATTCCTGATGAGAACTTTACTACCATCCAGCCTTAACCCATAGGATGGAGGTTCTATCCCAGTCTTGACGGAACAAGAACACTGGGGCCTCAATCACCCTCATCGCAGTGCTCACTTGTAGGGTAGAGGCAAGCCAAGAAGACTAGAGACTACCATACCAGCCATTGCTCAGAGTGGTGGCTGAGAAATTTTGCCCAAGGGAGAGTCAGTCCATAAGAAAAGAGAGCTCCAAGGCTCTCATCAAAAGAACGGACTTTATTTGAAACAGCGTGTGCAGTAGTTCAAGCCTAAGAGTGCTATAGAAAACAATAGGTCCTTCTAATTAAGAGCAATAAGCTAAAACATAGGCTAACGTGTTCACCAGAGAGAACTAGGGAAAGACACTGTTAAAAACAGCCCAAGTGGTGTCAAAACAAATGTCAAAGACCAGCCTAAAAAAAAGCTAGTCTTGGGAGGGTTCTGAGAAGATGGCAGAGTAAGAAGTTCCAGAAATCTGTCTCCCCACCTAGACAAGAGTTGTTGAGCAGAAACTGTCCAGTAAAGCAATTTTGAAGTTTTGGAGCCTATTGACAACCTACCATTCCACCTTAAGACAGTGGGTAAAAAAAAACAAAAGAGAAATTAAACCCAAATTTAGCAGAAGGAAAAAAACAATAAGGATTAGAACACAGATTTTTAAAAAATAGTGAACAGAAAAGCAGGAGAATCAGTGAAATCACCTGGTTGTTGATGTTTCAAAAAGATAAACAAAATTGACAAACCTTTACCTGGACTGACCAAGAAAAACAAAGAGAAGACTCAAAATACTAAAATCATAAATGAAAGAGGGGATATTACTACTGGTATTGTCCCAGTTTACAGATGAGGAAACTCAGGCTCAGAGAAGTGAAGGAACATGTCCAAGACCACATAGTAGCAACACTGGCCTTCCAACCCAGGGCTATTGGATGGAAAGCCTTGGATTTTCCCATTGTATCATGCGATGTGATCTTTTTTCTTGATACACAAAGTGAGTCCATGGACCAGCAGCATCAGCATCACCTGAGAGTTTGTTCAAAAAGCAGACTCTCGGGCTTCCCTGGTGGCGCAGTGGTTGAGAGACCGCCTGCCGATGCAGGGGACACGGGTTCGTGCCCCGGTCCGGGAAGATCCCACATGCCGCAGAGCGGCTGGGCCCGTGAGCCATGGCCGCTGAGCCTGCGCGTCCGGAGCCTGTGCTCCACAACGGGAGAGGCCACAACAGGGAGAGGCCCGCGTACCGCAAAGGAAAAAAAAAAAAAAAAAGCGGACTCTCAGGCCCCACCCAGACCTGCTGAATGCAGAACCTGCATTTCAACAAGGTCCACAGGTTAAGTCAGATGTACGTTAGAGTACAAGAAGCACTATTCTGCTTAGTCTTTAAAAGACCTTGACAAGTGTCTGTTCCAAAGTTCAACTGCCTTGCTTTATAGATGAGGAAACTGAGGGTGAGAGAGGACTAGCAAGGTGCCCAATGTTCCTAACCCGATGTTTCTGACAATGTGGACCATCCTGAGGACCCTGGCCAGTATGTTGCTGTGGCCAGAAAAGGCAGTCACATCATGGGAGTTGTCAATCAAGAATGACGCTAAAATTAAAGAAAAAACACTGCTCCATCTGTCACAGGAAAGCAACAGAGGGGCAGCTGCAGCGTCCCAGTCCCTGACCCAGCTCTGGTCCAGGCTCCCTTGTAAGAGCTGTAGTGATGCTTCCCCAGGCCAGCTGTGAGCCTCTGGATGTTCTCACTTCTTTCTTTGCATCTTCACGGCCTGCCTATATGCTGTGCACACAATACGTGCTTAATTCACATCTGCTGATGTCACTGATGATAGCGGGTGGGAGAGATTTGCACAAGGAGTGAGGCCCCAACAAGAAGGGATGAGCTGAAGACAAAACCTGCACATTTGCCTGGGGCAGCCCTGCCAGGCTTCCCTCTCCCATTCACCTTCTTTAGTGTTTATTACAAAGTCTTAAGCTGCTTCAGCAGCTCTTGGGCTTTTACAAATTCTTTAACCAGCGTGCTAGTGTGCCAGCACTTTACTTTCTTGCATTGACCCCATTTCCCCTTCAATACCATTATTCCTGCTGGAACTGCCAAGGCGTTTTAGCTTTGAGCTCTAATGGACGTCTGGGCCCTAAAGGATCAGCAAAAACTCTTTCCAGCTGCAGCTGGGCACCTGCGCCCAGTCCTCTCCATCCCCCAACCCCCAGGCTCTGCTTCCACCAGCCACTGCTTGCACTTACCCACTGCCTCCTTGCAGACCCTGCCCACCTCTGGACAACAGCGGGACCAGCATCCAGGGAGCTACCGCATGACCAAGGAGATAAAGAAGCCAAGAGGACAAAAAGGCCTGCAGAGCCTCTGGCCCAGCCCTCCCTGCCTGAGTCAGGAAGGTCCCCTGGCCACAGGCCCATGCTGGCCGGCCTGATCCCACCCCTGCAGTGGAGCGAGCATGATGGGGGGGGCCTTGCCTGTGCGCCCAGCCCCATTCCTTTATGCTGCTTGGGCTGGTTGTCCCTGGACAGCTCCTGGATTCTGAATCCAGCTGCCAGCTCCAGCGCTTGGTATTCTTCTGTTCCCTCCTTCCTGATCTCAGCCTCTGGACTCAGCTCCTTGGACGGACAGAGCCTCTACATCATTCTCTAAGATTCCGGCCTCTCTGGCAGCAACTCCTTATTGTTCATGCCATAAGTTGTCCCGCTTACCAATGACCTGCCAGAGTCCAGGCCCAGTGGATGGTAGAATCCATCCCTGTTCACCTCCTTGGCTGGAACACAGGAGGCTGCCACGCATCCTGGACCCGTGTGGACTCACATCCCAGCAGCAGTCATACATACGTCAGGGGACAGACAGGAAAGAACAGACACATGGTCATTCAGCCTAAGGAGCTGATAAAATAGATACACGTTGAAAAACGGAACAAGTCGCAGCCGTGTGTACACACTGATACCTCAGCCCCCTCATCTGGACCTCTGTCCACGCAATTTTGACCAAACCCAGGAAACTTGACTTAGCGGCAGGGGCGGCCAGCAAGGCTCCTTCCCGTGACTTTAGGGCAGATGCACAGAGATGGTCCATGACCTCTAGGAATTTAGTACCAAAATAGAAAGATAAAAAAAGTACAGCTGGATAAAAACCATTAGACCAAAGCCAAGTGGCCAGTGAAGTTGGATACCACAGGCAGGTCAGCAGGTGTGTGTGGGGACCACGTGAACTGGCCTCTGGGCTGCCGACAGGGCAGGCCCTGGGCGCTTCGCACGCAGCCTGGCTTGGGCGAGGGCAAGCCATGAGCTCCTCTTGAGCACAGACTCAGCAAGCCACCCTCCCCTCCAAGTCCAGGCACAGCTCACAGCACAGGTGGGAGTATCAGAAACTGCTCGCTCGATAGAAGACAGGACTGGCTGAGGTAGAACAGGTGGAAAAGGAGTTTTGGGCTCTCGGTCCTGCCACGAGGAGGCGCAGAGGGAGGTGGGGAAGGGAGACACACGGCCCAGCAGGGCCTAGCCACGTAAGAAATGGGGGGTTAGGGCACAGGGCCAGGAGAAAGTGCATCAAGATGAGGATGTTGAATGGAATCCATGAGCGAGACGTAGCGTTGCTTTAAGTGCAGGCAAAACAGTGGACAGAGAAGCGTAATGGTTAAACGATGTGAGATGAATTCGTGAGAGCCTGAGTGACCATCTCGGCTGTGTAACTTACCAGCTGTGTGACCTTGGATGCGTCAATTCACCTCGCTCAGCGTCAGTTCCCTCATCGGTAAATCAGGGATGCTGCTGAAGTTCTTACAGGCTTTCAGTGCTTGGTACCAACCCATGGCAGCCTCTGGGTTCAGCCACAGCTGGTGGCTGGGGGGCAAGCTCTGTGCGCCTCACTCTCCCACTCACAGGTTTGCTGTTGAGGAACCCGCCTGGTGCTTCTCAGCCTGCAGGCGTTTGGGCCTCAGGGCCTTCTCTGAAGCAGCGGAAGCCCTGTGTTGGAAGAGCAGGGAAGTTTGAGCCCCCATTAGCAACCCTCCACCAAGAGCAGATGGAAGCCAGTGGGCCGGTGGCCTAGCTGAGGGACAGTTAACCTCCTCTGCTTGGGACAGAAGATCTGGGGGCATTCCGTGTGCTCCTTAGATATCTTAGGGTGTCAGGCCTCTCTTGCCCATAGCAGCGACCTCCTTACCATTCTCTGGAGTGACTTTCCCTGTCTCCACCTCACTCTCCCTGCTCCTGGGATCACTTTCCCCTAGACAAGCTCAGACACATCCTTGTCTCAGGCTCCGCATTCAGGGAGGCCCCCAAATACAAATGCCTTCCTTGTGAGGTGATTGTAAAAGGACTAAATGAGATAATCCGGGACTTCCCTGGCGGTCCAGTGGTTAAG
The DNA here is from genome assembly GCF_039906515.1 of Pseudorca crassidens. Taxonomy (NCBI): domain Eukaryota; kingdom Metazoa; phylum Chordata; class Mammalia; order Artiodactyla; family Delphinidae; genus Pseudorca; species Pseudorca crassidens. Next base: position 81,158,530 of record NC_090301.1, read on the forward strand.
ACTCCACACTTCCAATGCCGGGGGCATGGGTTCAATCCCTGGTCGGGGAACTAAGATCCCTCATGCCCTGTGGCATGGCCAAAAACATACATACATACATACATAAATAAAAGCTCCCTCAGATGATGCTGACGTACAGTCAAGGTTAAGAACTACTGAACTAGTGCAATGGTTCTTAACAACGAATGTACATCAGCATCAGCTGGGGAGATTTTAAAAAATAAATAAAAATAAAGGAGATAACCCATGTAAAGTTCTTGGAAGAAAAAAACAGCCTCTAAGTGACTGAGAAAGAAAAGAGCAGTGCCTGATACCTGTGATCTGGTCTGGTGCTCAGGGCTGGCTTCCATGTTCTTAGAAGATCTTCTGATGCTCACAGCCAGGCCATGGGCTCCCCTGTGGGACATAAATGATCTCAGAGAAAACCACAGTCAGACCCTGGTGCTGTCAAGAAGTGAGACAAAAACACGCAATCCACAGAGCTCCCAAAGCCTCGCTCCTTCCTCAAGCCTTTGTAACTACATCAGGAGTAATGGAATATTTGTTATTTACTTTATCTTGTTAATAAAAGAAAAAAAGAAGACATTACATGTTACTAGTAAACGTGTTGAAGAATGTCTTCTGGAACTGTATTCTGGACGATTGTATATGATAGGAAACTCCTCTGATGGTCGGGTTTAACATCATCAGTGATAAGTCGTGGTGATGGTCTATAGTCCTGATATGTCGGGAAAAGAACGACACTTCACCTCTGGGATCTGCCTCTCAGAAACCCATCATCCCAGCTTAATCGTGAAAAAAGCATCAGACAATCTCAACTTGAGGGACATTTTACAAAATACTTGATCAATACTCCTCAAAACTGTCAAGGTCAACAAAAACAAAACAAGTCTGAGAAATTGTTATTTATAGCCAAGAGGAGTCTGAGAAGACACAAGGACTAAATGTCACGCAGTATCCTCGGTGGGATCCTGAAACAGAAAAAGGACATGAGGTAAAAACTCAGACAATCTGAATGAAATATTGACTTTAGTTTATAATGATGTGTCAATATTCGTTCCCTAATTGTGAGGAATGTACGATAGTAACATAAGATGTTAGCAGTTAGGGACCCAGGAACTCTCTGTACTGCCTTTGCAAGTTTTCTGTAAATCTAAAATTATTATAAAATAAATAGTTTATTATAGTGAGATAAACAAACCAATAAGCTTTGAGTACTGCATATCCTATACATTATTTCTGTAACAGTAAATTCTGGTCAGGTTTGTCCTTTCCACCGTTTAAGATCGTCAGACTGTGGTCTGCTCGACAGAATCACCTGGAGTGGAGGCAAGCAAGTGGTGCCTGGGCCCTGCCCCAGAAAATCGAGTTAGAAGTTCAAGGTCAACCAGTCCTACGTATGGCTGAAACTTGTCATCTCCTTTTGATATTTCAATAAAGTTCCCCAAACTAATACATTTACATTAAAAATTCAAATAATATCAAGTAAATAAAATAAGATGAAAGTCTGCCTTATTCCCACTGCTATCCTGCTCCTCTCTTTGGAGTTAAGAGCCTGGGCTTCCGTTTTTCTTTCATTTACAAACACATAGGGTCTTCTCTACACACATGGAATCACTGCATTGCATGGCATGCTTGATCTTAAGTTCCCCAACCAGTGATCGAACCCGTGCCCCTGCAGCAGAAGCGAGGAGTCCTAACCACTGGACCACTGTGTCCAGGGAATTCCCACTGTGTTATTCCTTTATTTCCCTCTGACTTTTACTGGACTTTCAAGGATCTTATATTTTTCCCTCCCTTAGTTATTTGAAAATTATATATTTTATTTCTATTTAACTGATGTCACATTTACCTTTTGACAGATTTTTAAGCATATTTTTTTCTATTGCTGTTGAAAATTAGTAAGCACCCATGATATCCGTATTCAAACAGGGTAACGCTGTCACCAAAATTGTGCCCCAGTTCTGCTCGTTAAAAGTGTCCACTATGGAGAATTTCAAATACAGGCAAGAGTAGACCAAATAGTATAGTGAATTGCTCTGTGCGTCTCAGCAGCTTCAAAAGGAGGAGTATGTACCAATTCAGGGCCAATCTCGTTTCCTCTACATCCCATCCACTTGCTCCTCCCGTATTATTTTGAAGCATATCCCAGATATCATATTACTTCATCTGTAAATTAAAAAACTATCTATCTCAAAATAGTATAAGGACTCCTCTTTTATATATAACAGTACCATACCTAAGAATCAATCAATAATATCATCAAATATCTAGTAAATATCCAGAACTTCAATTGTTTCATAAACTTCATTCTTCATTGTTTCTTTTTTTTTTTTACAGCTTGTTTGAATTGGAATCCAATTAAAGTCCACACACAGTAATTGGATGAAATGTGTTTATACTTTCTTTAATCTATAGGTTTCCCTTCCATCTTTTTTTTTTTTTTCTTACAAGTAATTTGTTGGGGAAAAAACAGGCTGTTTGTCCCCCAGTTTCCCAAGCTGGCATTCTGCTGACTGCATCCATGGGGTCCTGTGTTCTCTGCATTGGCAGGTAGATCTATAGGCTTGGTCGGACTCAGGCGGGAGACTTTGGGAAGAACACCTGCTGGATGGTGGTGTGCACTTCCATCAGGAGGCACACAATGGCTTGCTGCTTTCTTTGTGTGACGTTAAGAGTAACATTCCAAGATCCAAAAGTATGATATTCAAAATCCACGATTCTTTATTTATTAGCTGGAATACTTCTACTAAAATAAATGTCACCTTGTGTACTACTGCTCTAGCTGGTGGCACAGTTGGTAAAGAGAAGTCAAGACAAATGCTTACTTCTTTCCTTTTATTTACTGTTTTCACAGTAATGGCTTCGTTCCTCAGCATCCTCCAGTGGTGACCAGTTAGATTTACTATTGGTGTCACTGCTGGTTTAATACCATTATACACTCTTGCATTTACACGTATTTGATGTACTTAATCCACTGTAGTCATCATCCTCAGCGATGCTCACATGGCCCATCTTTGGCCAGTTGGAAGCTCTACAGGTTTGCTCCTGGGTACTGGCTGGGTTAAGACAAGCTAGCACAACATCATATTTTGAGGTTAGTCTCTGGTAAATATCCAAGTTGAAAATCCACAAGGAATGGTTTTGCCCTGCCAAAAGATTTTATTTCTACAAGTCTTGGAGAATGGAAATCATCTCAACTTGACAAGAGGACTACATGAGAGACAGCAGATCATACTCCTCTGTGGAGGGCATACATCCTTGGTTAATATTATATGTAAATATGCTTTACACCTCCTTTTAGGCACAGATACGTCCTCTGATATGGGCAAAAATAGTTGGTGGTGAACTTGGCAGCCATACATTCATCCTTCTTCCAGTTTTCATCCTTTGCACCTAAACGCTTAGACTCTCCTGTGTGAGATTTTATTATTTGTTTCCCCAACCTCTTTCTTACTGATGTATAATTTACATAAATACAATGCACAGGTTAAATTGTACAAGTTGATGGGTTTTGACAAATGGAAATTTCATGTCTCTATCACCTCCAACAAGAAGTAGAACATTTCCATCCTCAAGAAAGTTTTTCATGCCTCTCTCTACTCAACCCCATCCAGCCATTCACACATAACTACTGATTTGTTCTCTGTCACTGAAGATTAGATTTGTTTGTTTTGGACTTTACATGAAGGGACTCATACAGGACAAATGCTTCAGTGTTTCACTTCTTTCTCACAACTACATAATGTTTTGAAATTTATCTCTGCGGTTGAACTAGTAGATCATTTTGTTTTTTTGTTTTTTTTTGTGCGGTACGCAGGCCTCTCACTGTTGTGGCCTCTCCCGTTGCAGAGCAGAGGCTCCGGACGCGCAGGCTCAGCGGCCATGGCTCACAGGCCCAGCCGCTCCGCAGCATGTGGGATCTTCCCAGACCGGGGCACGAACCCGTGTCCCCTGCATCGGCAGGCGGACTCCCAACCACTGCGCCACCAGGGAAGCCCCTAGTAGATCATTTTTAATGCTTAGTAGCATGCTGCAGTCTGTCAATCCTTTCACCAATCGATGGACATTTGGGTTGTTTCTAGTATTTGCCTGCAAATGAAGCAACTGTAAACATTCTTGTATAAGTCTTTCTGTAGACATATGTTTTTGTTTCTCTTGGGCTGGGATCGGAGTTGCATTGTAAATATATGCTTAACTTTATGAGAAACTACTAAACAGACTTGTGAAGTGATCAAACCATTTTACACTTCTATCCACAATGTAAGAGCCTTCCAATTGCTCCACACCCTTACCAGCACTTGGTATTATCAAGCTTTTGAATTCCAACTGTTGCAATGGGTATGAAGTGATCTCTTGCTGCAATTTTAATCTGCATTTCCCTAAAACGACTAATGACATTGAACACATTTTCATGCACCTATTGGCTAATCATATATCTTCTTTTGTGAGGAGTCTGTTGAAGTCTTCTGACCCTTTGTTATTGGGTTGTTTATCTTTTTATCACTGCTTTGTAGAGATTCTTTCTATATCCTGGATATTCTTTCTATATCCTGGATAGTCTTTCTATATCCTAGTCCTTCATCAGATAAAATTAGGATTAAATGTTCACAATATTCCATGGCTTGCCATTTCATTTCCTTGGATTTTGTTTTGAATTTTATTTCTCATTCCATTTCCACACTTCAGGACCTTCCCCCAATTGCTAGCCCTCAATTGCTCAGCTCAAAATAGAAGATACCATTTATTGAGCACTTACTGTGCTCCCTCCACTGTGCCAAGCTCTACATACCCATTCACCTCTCCTGCTACTCACTACAATTCTGGGAGGCAAATCATGTCCACCACATTGAATCACTGGGGAAACTGAAGTTGAACAGCCTTCCAGTGTCACCCAGCCAGTAAGTGGCCTGCAGGCTTGAAGGCAGTGCCGTTCAATGTTGGCTGCACATCTGAGTTACCTGGGTAGGGACAGGGTGAAAATTATTGAGGCCCAGGCTCCAACCTCAGAGATTCTGATTTAATTGGTCTGGGGAGGACCTTAGGCATGGGTATTTTTTAAAAAGCTCCAAAAGTGATGGTGATGTTCAGAACCTCTGATTTTAAATGAGCTCTGTGCTCTCTGCTGCTGCTGAGTGTGGGTCTTGAAGATCGCCCTGCCCACCGGTGCTGAAAGAATTCAGTGACAAGCCTTCCCAGGGGCCATCTCTGTGTCATTTACTGGCTGTGCAAAGAGAAAGCGTGCCTGGCTCAGGCAGTTCTCACTGTGCAGACTGGATATGATTTGGGTTTTAACTCACGGAGCTCTTTAAAAGCTGTTCTCTCTTCCACCGCCCTCCCCCCCACCCCAGAAAAAGCATATCCAGACGTCAGCTTATAACACCAGGTCCAATTTTGGAGGCTGCGGCAATCTGGGGAAGCATCCAAGGTGTCCTTACAGACAGGCAGTCACAACTTGGAAGTGACGATTGCAGAGGGGTTTCAATGTTGCGTGCAAATCTCCTCTCTTGCCAACAATTTTCAACTTGCTGCCATTTAGCGAGGCTTCGTCGCTCGTTCTCCAAGGAAAGCTGGCACCAAGTCGGGGGGAGAGGGCTTGCTTTTCTTTTTACTATTCCACCAATGCTGCTGTGGCTTTCAGAAGGTGAGCTGGGGTTCCTGAAAAGCCACCATTTTTATCAAATGGGAAAAGGGCACGAGCCAGGGAGAGATAGGTTTCTCTAAAATAAGACGCTTCTTGGTTTTTCTCCCTGTGACGTTCACAGCCCATGAGTCCAGAAAATCCTTATTTGTTCTGGAATCAGAACCCCGATGTCACTCAGTTCAGGGTAAAGGGACTGGAGGAATTCCATGTAATACTTCTGTGGTGCTTTGAAAATTACCATCATTGCTTGGTATCAAACACACAAAGAGTCTGCAAAACTATTAGATATTTGTTCCTGGCAAACAAGCTTGCACAGAGAGGATACGCAAGACCTGCTGAGGGGAAACAAAATGATCCACGTTAGGACAGACTCTCTGCCCAAAAAGCTCAGGCACCGTGTTCTGCAAAGCAAGGACATCTGAATTTGAGGAGTGGAGACGAGGGTCACGGTCACTTCAGGTGGTGCTGATACCTGGAGCACTACATCTGGAGCTGTGGTTTTCAAAGTGCGGTCCCAGAGCCAACAGCACCGGCCTCATTTGAGGCGTGGTAGAAATGCAGATTCATGGGTCCCATCCCAGAGTCAGAAACTTTGGGGGTGGGGCCCAGCCATCTGTGTCTTAAGGAGTCCTCCAGTGAGTCTGATGCACCTTAAAGTCTGAGATGCACTGATCTAGTCTAGACCTCAAGAGCCAATCTTGGAAAACTTGAGGGCTACTGAATTACAGGCAGGAGGCAAGGGGTGAGGGCCCTGCCTCAAGCTGTCTTCAGTCATTTCCTCCCTGGTATAAATGGGATGGGAGTGGGGTTGGGTGGGTGATGGTGAGAACTCCACCTAGAAGCAGAAGCAGAACGGCTGAGGAGGCAAAAGAGCATCTTTTCTGCTTTCCACTGAGGCTCCACAGGCAGCTTGGCCACCTTCCTGCAGAATTTTCCTGTGGGAGGAGGATACATTCCAGTGCGATAACAGAGCAGCAACATGAGTAGGATCCTGCCTTCTATTTCAGGAGCACAAGGTCTGCAAACAGCTGGAAGGGCTCCATGATGGGTTGGATTTAGGGAGGTAGGAGGGTGGCAGGGAGGTTCCCAGAAACAGTCTTGCCAGCCCACAGAAAGAGGGACCTCCTAGGGCCGACCCAATGCAGGCTGGGTACCAGCCCTAACTGGTTGCTATACACAACCTGCACAACTGTACATGGCGGGCCTGCTCAGGAAATAGGAGCTTAACCAAACAGGAGCATCATGCTCAGAGCAAAGAAGAAATAAGAAGGAGCATGCCAGGACTGGGGGGGGAGGACGAGGTGGATGAAAAGGAAGATAAGCCCCAGAACAGGGTGGTTTATGGGTACCTGAGATGAGACACACAGACACTGAACTGACTGTCATGAAGGAAGAAGTTTATTAAACTCACAGTTCCCTAGAAACAGGAGCCACGCTACAGCATGCAGGGAAGCCACATCCAGAAGTGCTGGGGTGGGTCAGGAGGCAGAGAGAACAAGGAGAAAACATGGGTGAGAGTCTTTACTGTGGCTTCTCAAGAAGGCATGGGCAAGGCAGGATACGCTTGTTTAGGACTGGCTAGTTTGAGTCATTTCGATGACTACGGGGCTGTCCCTAATAGTCTGCTTTCTGGTCTGGGGGTGATTAGGGCAGGGAAGAGCAGAGAGTGAGAGCCCGACAGCGGTGTCTGGGGAGCAGGCTCTGGACTGGCTGCTTTGCATAGGGAGGCAGGTTACAGATGTGCTGTTTGCTCTCTCTAGGAACTGGGAGGGGCAGTCCTTCCAGGGTCAAAGCCGCAGAATACAGAAAATAAAAGACACAGCGACTGCGCAGGGAAAACCAAGCAATGTCCTGAACGCTGGCCTGCCTAATTGAGCCTGTCACTTTGTTCCCAACTGTCTGCGCCATATGCTGTGCAGCCCATAGCCCTCCTTACCTGGGACTATCAAGCACTTGAAATGTGGCCAGTGTGACTGTGGAGCTGAATTTTACACTTTTATTTAATTTTAATTAATATAAATATTTTTTTAAAGTATAACATCATCTTTCATTAAACAGATTTAGTGTAAAAACATTTCAGGGCTTCCCTGGTGGCGCAGTGGTTGAGAGTCCACCTGCCGATGCAGGGGACACGGGTTCGTGCCCCGGTCTGGGAAGATCCCACATGCCGCGGAGCGGCTGGGCCCGTGAGCCATGGCCATGGCCGCTGGGCCTGCGCGTCCGGAGCCTGCGCTCCGCAACGGGAGAGGCCACAACAGTGAGAGGCCCGCATACCGCAAAAAACAAAGCAAAAAATTTCATTAATGATTTTTATATTGATTACATGTTGACATTATAATATTTTGGATATATTGGGTTCAATAAAATACTATTAAATTCATTCCACCTGTCTTTTTACATTTTTAATGTAATTTAAAATTACAGATATGGCTTGCATTACATTTTTACTGGACAGTGCTGGCCTATATATTCAATACTTCACAGTGATTAGAAGTAAAATCCTAAAACCGGAGTCAAAAAGCGGGATGCCCTGAGAGGCGGTGCTAACGAAACACACACGGGGCGTAACTTCCTCGTGCTGGAGGGTGACATTCTTCCTACTGGGGGTTGGCGTATGCGCCAGAGCATCTGGGAGAAAGGGGTGGGGTAGGCAGGAGATGTCAACACGGCTGAAAAAAATTTATGTTCAAGCAACGTCTTGACAGAGAGCGAGAGAGAGAGGTCTACGTTACTTTCTGCAGCCCCAAAACAGCCATGAGGTCCAGAAGCAGCTGGCAATGTTTCTTGGCTGTTGCAGACCATGAGGGCTGCCAAAGCCCACCCGACTCCCTGCTCCATCTTCCCTGCCCCAGAGACTGCTCCCTGGATGGCCTGGTATGGCAGAGATAAGGGACAGCAAAGAAGGGCACGTGGAAGGACAGACAAGAAGTTCTAACAGCCTAGTGCCCACCGTGCTGAGTGCCTGCTTCTAAGCTGCCCTCTGGCCCCGTGTTCCTGTGAGGCTGCCAGCCCTGGGATGTGTGTGTGACTCACAGATACCCTCAAGGTTAGACTTTTGGGCATTGTGGTTATAAGTTATTACAAAATGTTTCTTGGCGCTGGATCCAGGAGCCCTGGCCCTGTGTCAGTTGCGGGAAAGCTTCTCAGCTGATGGGAATGAGGGGTAAGGGGCCAGGGCTCCTGTGCAAAGGACAGAGGCATAGCTGCCACCAGGCTCACTACCGGGAACACTGAAAGTCTGGGCAGGGCAGGGATGCAGGCCACGTATGTACGGAAGGGTGGCCTGGCAGAGCTCCAGAGGACAATGTGTCCCAGCTGGCAGCCGTCTGCACACACACCCTTTTGTCAGGGGCCGTGAGGAGCACCAGCCTCCATGCAATCGCCACCTGAAATCCTGAGTCACATCCTCTGGTGAGCTGGGGGAGGGACCCCTTAGTAGAGGGATCTCTTAAGATGGGAAAGAGAACTTGCTATATGGTCCAGAAGAGGGACTATCTTGAACAAGGAACAACCTTCTCGTTCCCACTGGTAGAAGAAATCCAATTCGTTCAGTCCAACAGGTAATATGTTTGTGCCTGATATGTGCCAGGCATGGGTGGAGAAGTCACCCGAGGTCCCTCCCTGTCCTTAAGTAGCTTAGAGGCAGATGAGGTCACTCTGTAATGAGTTCAAGTGCAAGTGCTATGAAAGGGAAGTAACGGGAAGTCAGCCTCGTTGGAGAAGGCAGCCTCATCAGAAGACAAGGCTTGGGGCTTCCCTGGTGGCTCAGTGGTTGAGAGTATGCCTGCCGATGCAGGGGACACGGGTTCGTGCCCCGGTCCGGGAGAAGCCCGCATGCCGCGGAGCCGCTGAGCCTGCGCGTCCGGAGCCTGTGCTCCGCAACGGGAGAGGCCGCAACAGTGAGAGGCCCGCGTACCGCAAAAACAAACAAACAAAAACAGTGGCGCTTATTAAGACATAGAATTGGAAAAAAGTATAACCTTGGCACTGAGGACAGACTGGTTAGTGTGATCACTGGCCAGCATTGAAGGATAGATGGTCAGTGTGATGAGACGAATGATATCTGCGGCTGTTTAAGTTGTACTGAGGTGCACTGGAGGAGCAGGGGATAGGGAACCACTTGGAGGTAAGTGCAGAGATGATCAAGGAGAGGGAGTAAAGGCCAGGGTACCCCTTGGTGTTAAGGAAAAAACAAGCAATAAATTAATGAAGAAATCATGGTTTTCCAAGTAATTTACAAGAGCAACAAAAACCATGCCTAGGAGTAAGGCCAACAACAAATATGCAAAGATATCTGTAGGTATATTCCATTCAATTTCTCCAAGATTCAGCACAATTCCAAGCAAACTGCCTACATGGATCTTAGAACCTAGGAAACTGATTCTAAAATGCATATGGATGATATCGCGCATATGTGGAATCCTAAAAAAAAAATGATACAAATGAACTTATTTACAAAACAGAAACAGACTCACTGCCTTAGAAAACGAACTTATGATTACCAGGGCGAAGGGTGGGGGAGAGGATAGATTAGGAGTTTGGGATTGACATGTACACACTACTATATTTAAAATAGATAACCAACAATCATGTACTACACAGCACAGAGAACTCTGCTCAATACTCTGTAATAACCTAAATGGGAAAAGAGTTTGAAAAAGAATAGATACATGTATACGTATAACTGAATCAATTTGCTTTACTCCTGAAACTAACACAACATTGTTAATCAACTATACTCCAATATAAAATAAAAATTCATATGGAAAGTTGCAAGAATAACCAAAGTTACTGAGAAAATAATATCTTTAATTTACTAGATATTATGAAATATTAAAAACTGTAGTAATCAAAGGTGGGAATAGGCGGTTAATGTCATGTGTTCTAACAATGTGGAAATAATAAAACTAACAAAAATGGGAGATAAAATGGGAAGTAAGGGCTTCCCTGGTGGCGCAGTGGTTGAGAGTCCGCCTGCCGATGCAGGGGACACAAGTTCGTGCCCCGGTCCGGGAAGATCCCACATGGCGCGGAGCGGCTGGGCCCGTGAGCCATGGCCGCTGAGCCTGTGCGTCCGGAGCCTGTGCTCCGCAGCGGGAGAGGTCACAGCAGTGAGAGGCCCGCGTACCGGGAAAAAAAAAAAAAAAAAGGGAAGTAAAATAAGTGCAGTGACAGTCTCCTTTTTTTGTTTGTTTTTTGCGGTACGCAGGCCTCTCACTGCTGTGGCCTTTCCCGCTGCGGAGCACAGGCTCCGGACGCACAGGCTCAGCGGCCATGGCTCACGGGCCCAGCCGCTCCGCGCCATGTGGGATCTTCCCGGACCGGGGTATCAGCAGGCGGACTCTCAACCACTGTGCCACCAGGGAAGCCCGACAGTCCCTTTTGAAATAGCTGAGAATCAAAGGATATCACTTATAGTAACATAAGCGTAAGTACTTTTAGCATACAAAGGGAAAACAAAGTTATTATTGACTAAAATTTGGTGCTGGAGAAGAGAGGGGCAGCAAGGCAAGGAAGACACAAGCTAATGAAATTGTTACTCATGGTAGGGAACCACTAGGTGTTGTTTAAAGAAAGAAGGAACTAAGAGTATGAATTATACAATGACCTACATGCAAAGAGAACCACTAAAACAAAAAATAGAAGCCTTCTTAAACACAAAGAGGACTACAACAACAACAAAGATGAACAAAGAAAGCAGATCACATGATGAAACACACGCACAAGTATGCATGCACACACATAAACATTAACACAAACATTAAACGTAAAACAATATGAAAGAACTGAGACAAAACATCTCTCTCATATCAAAGCATGTAAATGGGCTTAAGTGATCTATTAAAAGCAATATGGGACCTCCCTGGTGGTCCAGTGGTTAAGACTCTGCCCTTCTAATGCAGTGGGTGAGGGTTCAAACCCTGGTCGGGGAACTAGGATCCCACATGCTGCATGGCACGGCCAAAAAAAAAAAAACCAGCAATACACAATTCTATAAAATCTATGCTGTGTCGAGACGCACACAAAACAACGAGAATGATAGAGATTACAAATAAAGAAATGGGCAGAACTATATCTGCCAGATGTCAGTGAAAATGGTAGAGCAGGCAGTTCCAAGGACCCATCCCACCACAGAAACATCAAAAAAAATCAAGCAAAAAATTTTAGAACCAACTTTGTCAACTCTGGAAAACAAAGGTTTACAGCAGGCAAGGGAACCCTATATCAAGAAAAAGGCAATCTATGGGGCTTCCCTGGTGGCGCAGTGGTTAGGAATCCGCCTGCCAAAGCAGGGGTCACGGGTTTGAGCCCTTGTCCAGGAAGATCCCACATGCTGCGGAGCAACTAAGCCCATGCACCACAACTACTGAGCCTGCGCTGTAGAGCCGATGAACCACAACTACCGAGCCCACGTGCCACAACTACTGAAGCATGCGTGCCTAGAGCCCGTGCTCTGCAATGAGAAGCCACTGCAATGAGAAGCCCGTGCACCGCAACAACAAAGAGTAGCCCCCACTTGCCGCAACTAGAGAAAGCCCACGCACGGCAACAAAGACACAACACAGCCAAAAATAACTAAATAAATAAGTAAAATAAATTAATTAAAAAAAAGAAAAAGGCAACCTAAACATGGTAGAAAAGGTTTGTGGTGTTTTTCTTTGCCCTTGTCCCACTAACCTCTGTGGCATATCAGTGGTCTTGAAGATGGTGGTCCACATTCCCAGGGTAGGACTCTGGTTCCAAAAGGAGCAAAACAAACCTAACTTGCAAAGAATTGTGTTTGTCTATTCTAACCTGTCTAGGAGTTACCTGAAGAACTGATACTGGTGTTCTGTTTTTGTTTTGTCTAACTTGGAACTCGCTCAGGGTAGAAAAGTGGTGGACATTCCTTGAAAATACTGTAAGGCAAATCAACTGTCCAAAGCTACTTGGGGCAAAAAGATTATAACTAATGCACAAAGTGCCCAAAGGCTTGGTGGAAAAGCTAGGGAGAGAGTTTTGGGAAATCAGGGAATTCGCAGGGGCCCTTCCACACTGGGGAATTTAGAAAGCCACATGCATGCCCAGGGCAGAAGACATGCACAGAAAATACCTGAGAAGACTCTAAGCTTTCTCCTCCAGCTGATCTCTAGGCTGAGTCCAAGAGGAAGTGAAGGCTAAAGCAGATTTATAAATAGCCTGGCTGAACACTGAAGGAGTGCTCCAATACAAAGCAATTTGCAAAGACTGGGAAATATTTGTGTTTTTATTTATTTATTTTAATTTATTTATTTTTGGCTGAGTTGGGTCTTTGTTGCTGCACGAGGGCTTTCTCTAGTTGCGGCGAGCAGGGGGCTGCTCTTTGTTGCGGTGCACGGGATTCTTGTTGTGGTGGCTTCTCTTGTTGCGGAACATGGGCTCTAGGCATGCGGGCTTCAGTAGTTGTGGCTCGCAGGCTCTAGAGTGCAGTCTCAGTAGTTGTGGCGCATGGGCTTAGTTGCTCCGCGGCATGTGGGATCTTCCCGGACCAGGGCTCGAACCTGTGTCCCCTGCATTGGCAGGTGGATTCTTAACCACGGTGCCATCAGGGAAGTCCCTATTTGTGTCTTTAAAACTTTTTATTTCTCTGTCAACTTCCCCCCCACCCCGGCCCCACCGCCGCCAACCAGGGAAGGGGATGACTGAAGGAAATCTTTATTAAAACGCTAGCTGAACACAGATAAAAAACAGACACCAGAAACCCATACATGACAAAGAATACTGACTTTACAAATACACTTTAGAAAAGTTGCTAAAAAACAGCTACAGCCAACAACAAGCAAGAAAAACAAACTCTGAGGAGAGGAAAAAATCTGATTTCCAGAGTTACCATGTTATAGTATTCAAAATGTCCAGTTTTCAACAAAAAATGATGAAGCATGTATCGGGACAAGAAAATATGGCCCATTCCTAGAAAAAAATTAATAGAAACTACCCCTGAGGAGACACAGACATTGGACTTATTAGAGAAAGACTTTAATTCAACTAGAAAAACTAGAGAAAAAAAAGCAAACTAAATGTGAAGCTAGTAGAGGAAGGAGATAAAGATCAGAGTGGGGATAAGTGAAATGCAGAACAGAAAAATGATGGAGGGAATCAATGAAACCAAAAGTCAATTCTTTGAAAGCAACTAAATTGACACACCTTTAGCTAGACTGACAAAGCAAAAAGAGAAAAAACCACAAATAACTAAAATTAGAAATGAAAATGAGACATTGTTACTGACCTTACAGAAGTAAAAAGGAATATAAGAAAATACTATGAACAATTAAATGCCAAAAAATGAGATAACCTAGATGAAATGAACAAATTCTTATAAATACACAATTTACCAAAACTGATCCAAGAAGAAATTAAAAATCTGAATAGACCATAACAAGTAAAGAGATTGAACCAGTAGTAGAACCCCCCCCCCCACTTCTAGCACTATACAGTCATTGGTGATTCGAAACATTTGAAGAATAATTAATACCCATCTTTCCAAAATTCTTCCAAAAAACAGAAGAGAGAACACATTCTATAAAGCCAGTATTAACCTGCTAACAAAGCTAGACAAAGACATCGCAGGAAAATTACAGACCAATATCCCTTATGAATATAGACACAAAAATGCTCAATAAAATATTGGTTAACCAAATCTAATAGCATATTAAAAGGATTATATACCATGACCAAGTGAATTTGTTCCAGGAATGCAAGGGTGGTTCAACATGAGAAAATCAATCAACATAATACAGGTTAATAGAACTACAAAAACAAACAAACAAAACAACACATACATGGTCATCTCAATTAACACAGAAAAAAGCATTTGACAAAATCCAACACCCTTTCATGATAAAAAACAACAACAAAAAACCCTCAGAAAACTAAGAGTAAAAGGAACTCCCACAATATGATAAAGGATATTTATGAAAAACCCACAGTTAACACCATACTTAATAGAGAAAGAATGAAAGCTTTCACTTAAAGATCAGGAACAAGACTTGGGTACCCACTTTCACCACTGCTATTCAATATTGTACTAGAAGTTCCAGCCAGAGTAATTAGGTAAGGAAAAGAAATAAAAGCCATCTCAACTGGAAAGGGAGAAGTAAAACTTTATCTAGTCACAGATGACATGATCCTATACATAGAAAATCTCAAAGATTCCACAAAAATAACTACTAGAGGTAATAAACAAATTCAGCAAAGTTACAGGACCCAAAATCAGTATGCAAAATCAGTTGTATTTCTGTATACCAGAAATGAACACTCTGTTAAAAAATTAAGAAAATCTCACTTAAAACAGTATTCAAAAGAATAAAAGAAATTTAACCAAGGAAATGAAAGACTTGTATGCTGAAAACTACAAAACATTGCTGAAAGAAATTAAGATCTAAATTAATGGAAAGACAACCCATGTTCATGGACTGGAAAACTTAATATTGTTAAGACTGCAATACTACCCAAAGAAATATACAAGTTCAATGAAGTCCCTATAAAAAGTCCATCAGTGTTCTTGCAGATTTCGAAAAGTCAATCCTCAAATTCTCATGGAATTGTAAGAGCCCCAAATAATGAAAACAATCTTAAAAAAGATCAAAATTGGACAACTCACACTTCCTGATTTCAAAACTTATGTAAAGCAATGGTGGTAGTGGTATAAGGGTGTGTGTGTGTGTGTGTGTGTGTGTGTATCAATGGAATATAATTAAGAATCCAGAAATTAACCCATACATCTATGGCCTGACACCTGTATTTTCTACAAGTGTCAAGACCACTTAACAGGGAAAGCAGAGTCTCTTCAAGAAATGCAGCTGGGACCATTGGGTATCACATGCAAAATAATAAAGTTGGTCCCCTAACTCACACCTTTTATGAAAATTAACTCAAAATATATAAATGATCTAAATATAAGAGCTCACAATCATTAAAATCTTATCAAAAATCACAGGAGTAAATCTTTATGATCTTGGATTTGGCAGTGAATTCTTAGATAATGTACCAGAAGCACAAGTAACAAAAGAAAAAATAGATAAACTGGAATTCATCAAAATTAAAGACTTTTGTGCATCAAAAGACATTATCAAGAAAGTGAAAAGATCAGATACAAAATGGAAGAAATTCTTTGCAAATCATATGAGTTACAAGGGTGCTATATCCAGAATATATAAAGAGGTCTTACAATTCAACATAAAAAGGGAAACAACTCAACTTAAAAATGAGTAAAGGACTTGAATATACATTTCTCCAGAAAAGATAAACAAATAGCCAACAAGCACATGAAAAGATGCTCAATTTCATTAGTCACTGGGGAAATGCAACTCAAAACAATGAGATACCACTTCACAAACACTACGATGGTTATATACATACATATACATAAACGTATACGTATACATATTTTAAAAGGAAAATAATAAGTGTTAGCGAGGATGTGGAGAAATTGGAACACTTGTACATTGCTGGAGGGAATGTAAAATGGTTTAGTCATGGTGGAAAACAGTTTGTGGCTTCCTCAAAAAGTTAAACATAGAATTACCACATGACCTAGCAATTCCATTCTTAGTTATATACTCAAAAGCACTGAAAATAGGTACTTAAGCAAATAAATGTATACACTTGTTCATAGTAGCATTATTCACAATAGCCTAAAGGTGGGAAAAACCAAAAACGAACACATCAACAAACGAGTGGAGAAATAAATTGTGGTAGACACTTATGCAATATCATGCAGCCATAAAAAGCACTGGTATATATGACAATGTATATATGCCTTAAAAACATTATGCTAAGTGAAAGAAGCCAGACACAAATGTCACATATGGTTCCAATTATATAAAATATCTAGAAAAGGTATATCCATAGAGACAGAAAACAGACTGATGGTTGCCTGGGGCTGGAGGGAGAGGGAACTGTGCGTTAATTACAGTCTCCTTTTGGGGTGTTGACATGTCTGGAACTAGATGTGGTAGTGGCACAACACTGAATTGTGTACTAAATACCACTGAACTGTTCACTGTTAAATGGTTAATTTTACGTTGTGAATGTCATCTCAGGAAAAACAAAAGCAAAAAACGTATATCCATAAAATTCAAACAAAGGAAGAAGGGGTCCATGACTTACTTTCGGGTGGGATAGAATTTAGACAACTAAAATACTAATTTCAAGCCATGTAGTTTTTAAGGGTCTCTTAACTTATGCAATGTGTATAACAAAGCATCTAAATGTTCACTAGTAACATGGCCATCTGACATTTTTAAATAGAACTTATAACTAAGAGCTGAAAACCACTTAACCAAGCATTTGTTGGATCAAGGTTATGAATGTTCAGAAAGCACACAGGATTGGCAGCCTTCTGGGGTTAGTCCCAGACTGGGCACCGTTTAGTTCCAGATAAGCTTCTTCAGCTGGCTGGGTCTTCGTTTTTTCATATGTAAAATGAGAGGGTTGGACAAGATCATCAGTAGGCCTCCTTTTTAGTTACAAAAAGTCTGTGCAATCTATTCCCCAAGACAGAATGCAAAAAGGCAAAGCCTTTGAGAAAAGGGCTATACTTCATTCATAAACACTGAGACAAATCTCACCTGCCAGTGATGGAGGTTGGAGAGAATAGCACTTTCTAAAGCAGCCAGGACAGGATGGTTTACAGATGAAAAATTAACCCCAATTCAAGCCACATCTGGAAAATTGGTGTCAAATATCAACAGCTGGGTACAAATGTTATTTGCATTTTTTGGCAAACATTTGATGTGGGTTTGGTGTGAGCAAGAATTCTCTCTCCAAACTATAGTAGCTTAAGTGGAAAGCTTTGATAACTCAATGCATTCCTGGTAAGTGTGTTGAAATCTGAGTTTTTGACAAAAATACACCTGGAAAGCATAGTGCCTAAGGAAACAGTGATTAGTCACAAACCCCAGATACGAGACTTACAGTGATCATTGATGAAGAAATATTTCTAGCTCACAAACACAATGACAAAGCCAACAGCTACCCAATCTGCTCCCTGATTTTCTTATACTTGAGCACAACTGCTAATTTTGTATAAATATAAGCAGAAAAATAGCTTTTGGAAATCTTAAAACAAAGCCTATTTTCTGCCACTATCTACCCACAACCATCTGCCAGGTTTGGGATTAAAGATGACAGCAACCTCCTAAGGAAGCTTCATGGGGAAAACCAGTTTCTGAAGCTATAGGTCAATCATTTTAAGTGTAACTAAACTATTTTAGATTTCAAATCTGTTTGTTTAATAAGTCCAAGAGAAATAAAACTAAGTTTAGTGGTCACCACATTTTGGTTTAAAATAACAATAAAAAGAGTAAAAAATAAAAAAGAAATCTTTTGATTCTGAAGCTCTAATTGTTACTCATTCACTTATTTATTCAACAAGTATTTCAGCAACTACCATGTGCCGGGGTCTGTGTTGAGTGCAGGAAATACGATGGAGAACCAGTTCCTGCCATCACGAGGCTCATGAGGCAGATGAAAGGACTAGTAAGCAGACAAATAATTTAAAATATTTCCTTCATATCACTCACAGATAAAGGGACAGAGAATAACAGCGGAGGACGGCCACAGAGCACCTCTCTGAAGAGGGGACACCTGAGGCCTAAAAGATGAAAAGGAGCTAGCGAATAGGCAGAGAGGAGTATTCTAGGCAGAAGGAAAGTCCATGTGCAAAGGCACTGAGGCAGGAAATCATTCATTAAAGTCTGGACTGAATCCATCAGTGGGCTCAAGTGTGGTGAGGCGATAAAGTAATATGGATGAGTTTGGAGAGGAAGGCAGTGCAAGACACAAAAGATCTTACAGTCATGGTAGGATTTTGGGTTTTAAATGCAATGGGAAGCAGTGGGAGGGTTTTTAGGAAACAACTGAGAAAATCTGATTTGCAAAGGATAACATTTGCTACCACGTGAGTTGATTGGAAATGGGCAAGAACAGAAGTGGGGAGAAGCGCTGCTGCAGTGCAGAGAAAAACAGATGAACTCAATATATATATTGGAGCTCAGGTCAAAAGACTTGTCGGGAAAAAAAAAAAAGACTTGTCTAGGGACTGTTCCAGGTGTTGGGTTGAGGGAAGGGAGGAATCAAGGTGAGTCTTAGATGTCACATCTGAGATGGCGAAGACTGGGGCAAGCAGTGGTGGGATGGAGAGGTGGTGGTAACACATTTGGGAGCATGCAGGCGAAAGATTGCACATGGTAAGTGTGGGCATGTCTGTGAGACTTCCAAGTGTTGGCGTCAACAAAGCATTGGATATAGAAGAATGGAATTCAGCGTAGAGTTCTGGGATAAAGATAAAAATTTTGAAGTCACCAGATAAAGATAGTATTCAAATTCATGGCAGGGAAGAGTACATACAAAGAGAAAAAAAGCGAAGTCCCAAATGCTGTGTAAATGTTAGGCAAGAAAAGTTCGCCTAAGGCAGCTTCTTAAGGACAGTAACTTTGTCCCTGTAATCAAATACCACAGTCATATACAATTGGAAAGCATGTACTGACAGCCATGGTCTAAACAACCTGAAAGCATCTAACAGTGGTGGTGAATGAGCATTTGAAAAGTGGTGATTGGACCATCGCGGCAGGGGTGGGGAGGGACGACAATTCTCTCTCTGGGCACGCTGATGTTTGGGGGGTGATCTGGGAACTTAGAGTGCTTGAGATGGTAAGGTGTGAGGTACACTTATGAACTGCTATAGAGAATTTAAGCAGCCATAATTTTCATCCGTGATAAACTGCAAGACAGAATTATTTTTTAAAGCACACAATCTCAAAACTTTAAAGGAAGCATTTGTTATAAGCTTCATAATCAGCACTATTTCTAGTGGCTGTGAAGCTTGCTTAGTGAGAGGCACTCTCTGTGTGCCCTTGGAGCTAATGGGACTGGGCAAATAATTTAACCCTCCTTACTTCACAGCTAAGGAAATAAATCCTGAGCTTTTCCATAAAGTTACGCATCCATGGTCACAACTAATAAACAGAAAGATTAGACTAGTCATTCCCAACCTTAGCTGCAATCAACAAACACCGTCTGGGGGAGTTTACCAAAAACCAGTCAACCAGCAAATCACACAAGCAAAGAAAGAACTAAAACAAAAGATAATATACTGACTCACTTTTGGAGATCCTGATTCAGTCAACCTGGGGTGAGACCCACACATCTGTACTTTAAAAGCTCTCCTGGGGGGCTTCCCTGGTGGCGCAGCGGTTGAGAGTCCGCCTGCCGATGCAGGGGACACAGGTTTGTGCCCTGGTCCGGGAGGATCCCACTTGCTGCAGAGCAGCTGGGCCCGTGAGTCATGGCCGCCGAGCCGGCGCGTCTGGAGCCCGTGCTTGGGCTCAGGCTTCCTGATCCATGCCCTCGTTGTTTTTTTACCTCCTCACTGCTAAATCCTCATCACCTGTACTTCCTTACCTACCCAAACCACTCATCCCTTCCCCCCTGCACTCTACCTCTGCATGGTTCTTCTGAAGGAAATTAGAAACCCCTGGATCCAGATCTTCCTCCAAGATCACTACCAATCTCTTCCTCTGCCTCTTCCTCTCCCCACTTTCCCCTGGCCTCACGGACACTCAGAGTTTTGCTCTTCATACTTTTCCTCTTTCCATTCTACTTTTTCTCTAGCTGGTCTCATCCACTCCAGTTTCCGCAAGGTTTTTGTGTTGATGCTGGCCAGCAGGCTTAGCTCCAGCCTGGACCTGACCCGCTGCCCAACATCTAGGCCTGTGGGACTTAAGACTTA
Source organism: Pseudorca crassidens (assembly GCF_039906515.1). Lineage (NCBI taxonomy): Eukaryota > Metazoa > Chordata > Mammalia > Artiodactyla > Delphinidae > Pseudorca > Pseudorca crassidens. The sequence goes on from NC_090301.1 coordinate 81,178,923, forward strand.
CTTACAAAATAGCAAAATGTTTGCATTATAGAGTACTTTAAATCGTTTCCCTATATAAATATGTAGTTCCATTGAAGTTAATCCAAGGTATACTGAGATGGGGAGACTGGGCTGAGTGGGATGGAGTTAATTCAATTACACAGATGTGGCAAACACACACTACGGTGGCCCTATAATTCCTGTCCCCTAGTACCTATGTCTTTGTGTAATTCCCACCCCTTGAGTGTGGTCAAGGCCTGTGACTTGCTTAAGGTATAGAATATGGCAAAGGTGATTTTACAGATGTGACTAAGGTCTTCAATCAGCTGACTGAGCTAATCAAAGCGTACCAGGCTGCATGGGCCCGATTATAGATGAGCCTTTCACAAAGGCCTAGGTCTTCCCTGAAGCAAGAGACGTCACGCAGCAGAAACTGTCTCTTCCATTGCTAGCTTTAAAGAAGCAAATTCCTAGGAACTCTACAGCCGCAAGTAAGTGAACTGTCTACAACCTGAGGGATCTTAGAAGTAGATCCTCCCCTATTTGAGCCTCCAGAGAACACGAGAGCAGCTGCCACTCTGATTTCAGCTTTGTGCTGGACTCCTAGCCCACACTGTAATATATGTGTTGTCTGTAATAGCTTATTACTCAGCAGTAGATAACTAATATAGACGTCTCATGTTAAAAAGCTGAAATCCTGCATCTTGGCTATTCCTAATTTGGGCTTACCTGGCCACTGACCAAGATCTACTTATGAGCGAGGAGAGCACATAAGAGACAGCCATTAGTAAGACAGGAGCTGTGTGTGCCCATGACCCCTGGTGGTGGTGGGACTGAGCAGAGGAAGTACACAGTGTTCTTCTATACGCTAATGGTTAAAGGTCTTCAACAATGGCAAATGTCATTGTTCTAGAATGTGCTATTTATCAAATCAACAGTTTGTATACGGCAGGTGAAATAATTTTTTTTGATTGGAGTAGAGTTCTTTTGTTCTATCAGTGAAAGATAACTGCAGTGATCCTAGGCTTTCCTGAGGATAACAGATGTTCACCCTGAGGGAGGGTCAACGTTCAGAGATACTTTATCATCTTCTTGACCTGCAATGTTACTCTAGTCAGCCAGCCAGGGAAGTAGGGGTTTTGTTCAAATATGCATTGCAAGAGAGGTTTCATGAGAATAACAAGACATCTTTAAGTATACACATAACTCTTAATCTTGATACAAGACCCCATTTCGAGACAGCCCATGCTTAAAATCCTGTGCCAAATAAATTACTGCTAAAGAAATATGTGGCTCAGTGTTACCTTCCTCTTCCCTGTTAAAATGTCAAGCTTTGCAGTAGGTCACAACTAAAAAGCTTAAGCCCATGTGTTTGAAATAAGAAACAGTCCCCTTTCAGACAAATACGAAAAGAAAAAGATGTGGTAGGAAGGTGCATAGGGTCTGATTTGGTATTGATCCTTTTGAATGGTGCTGGTAAGTCAATGGATACTGACAATGGCATGGAAGGTGATTTTCCTGGAAAGCAAGGGAGCCACCTGGGGAGGTTAAGAGGGGTAGGGGGAGATTTGATTCCTATGACATCAGAGCTGGCAGAGATGTCAGAGGTTATCTAATTCTACCCATCTGTCCTATGATACAAGTTGGGAAATATGAAGATGATAAAATCACCAGCCAATTAAATGGCAGAGAAGGGATTAAAGCCCAGCTCAACAAATTCTCTGATATTCTACTGCACTGTGATGTCTTGTTTTCCCCACTGATGCCTCCTCCAAAAAATAAGTAATTCTTGTGCCCTTCTGAGACTTGTAGTCACTGAAGTTGGTTAGAATTATTAGTTCTGCACAGGATAAGTTGCATTACATGATACAATTGTCAATATTTTACAGTCATCGATGACAGTAATGACTATAAAAAGCAGCTCTAGACTAACCATATGCTCAGCCTTAGCTCCCACATCATTTACTTCCTTGGTGAGAAATCAATGACACACGGGCCACATGTACACCTGCACCAAGCTTGGCAGGGTGGCCTCCTTTCTAGAGTTTTAGGAAATTGCTCATCTTACAGATGCGGAAACCAAGGTCCAGAAAGGGCTAAACTCAGCCACGTCCTGGCCCAGACCCAGCTTCCAAAGCTTTGCGCTGGTTGAGAGCTTTAGCACTTACCGGCTAGGTCTGGCAGACAGAGGAGGATAAACTGATAGGGCTGGGTTTGATTGATGGATGGCTAGAAGCCACAGGTGGATCTAATGCACTCAGTCTGGGAAGCAAAAAACAAACATTAATTGCCTGATGGTGTTAAGAGTGGAGGAGGTTGCTTTCTAGATGAAATTTAAAACTCTGCTACACAGATGCTGTCAATAAGTGGACTGAGAAGTACAATAAGTACTCCTTTGAAGGTGGTACTTCTTTCACATTAAAGATGGGAGGCAGTGGTTAAAAGTGTGGTGACTACCCGAATTTAATTCCTGGCTCAGTAACTTAGCTGTGTGACATAAGGCAAGTTACCTAACTTCTCTAAACTTCATTTTCCTGACCTGTAAAATGGGAAAAATAATAGTACTTTACACAATTGTTAGGACTAAATGAAAAACGTCACCGAGAGAGAACTCGACATGCTCCAGGATGCCTGCTGTTATCATGCTGTGGTTAAAAGAAAAACAACTCTTGTGTTACAGAACATAATAATCAGAATTACTTGAGATACCCTTAACCTTTTGAAATGTAATAGTTTGTCAAGTTAGTGAAGGGACAACAAAACCTTTCAGTCGAAGGTGTACATACAGGTCAATAAAATTTGTTTGAAATACAGCATTTTATAGTCAAATACAGCAGTACACACTATGGAGCAATTTCTGAAATGTTACTACTTCTTACTACTCTCCCCCTGCCTCCCCAAAAAACAACCCTGGCAATAAACAACAAACAAAAAAACCCCACTAGGCACAGTTCCAAGTACCCTATTCAACATTTTTTTAGAAGACAGAATGTGTGTGTGTACTGTATATATTATTTATTTATTTATTTTCTGTATATATTTTTTAAATGTGTCCTCCAGATATTTTAATTTTTCCCTTGGTCTTCTGCAAAAGGAAGATATGTAACACATCTTCAAATATACTTAGAGCTTTATCTTAATATTAATCATAATGATGATCTTGAATTACCAGGAGAAAAAAAGGGTACTCTCTTTAGAAAGGCAGAAAAATACAATTTGTAACTATTTTTACCTATACTCAATTACAAGATATCCCAGCACATGAAAGTTACCCCTTTGTTTAAAACAAACAAACCACCCCATCAAAAAACACACTCCAAGGACCCTAGAAGCTTATTGAACTACAAGTACCAATATTAGTTTCATCAGAAAAACCAAGAAATGGTGGTGTTGTCCAGTGGAGGACCTGTGCAAAAATAAACTCTTCAATTTAATAATGTAAAAACAAATATGTCACTAAAGTTCTTGAAAAGCACTGGAAAAATGTGTGTGCAAGTAACTGAAATCTGTGAAACAGTTACAATCACCAAGATATGGAAGGCTTAATTTTTCTATTTTACTTAAAAAACAAAAACAAAAAAACAAACTGGTGATCAGTTTCTGATAAATTCTGGATTTGCCACATCTCCAGAAACTGTACAAATACAGTTCTTTGTTTTACTTATATTACTTATAACATGTGTATCACAAGGCAAATTTTCTTCATGCTTTACTTCAGTAAAATGGAAATAAAAACCTTTCTCCGAAATCGGCACTAAAGTTGTTTTGAGTTCTTAATAGCAAGGAGATACATCCAACTAAAAGCAGAATGAACACAGTCATACTACACATCAAATCAAAATTATTTTCTTTATATCATCAGCAATGAGTAACTCCAGAGGTAGTATGGAAGAAACGAGCATGGATCCTATCAGGTCACAACCAATGAAGAAATTAAATTTATTTTTTCCTATGGTTTTGACCATAAATTGCTTTACATATTCAGGACCTGAATAAAAACCACTCTCAGCAGAAACCCTGGTCCATTAAATCAACTGACATATCAATTTACAACTTTCAGGACTGCAGATATAAAAAATGTAAAGTATAAAATTATGAAGTTTGAAATGGTTTTAATCATATTCATTAAAAATATTTACATTTCCCAGTACTTACTTGACAAAACCCCTTGCAATATAATTCTACTCTAAACTTTTATTTATAAAATGAGGCTCATTTATGAGATTTCAATGAATGTTATACTGCAAATTACTTACATTCTGTAAAATATTTTAAGAACTTTTCATATCAAAGGTAGTTTATATTGGATTATCTGAAACCCAATAGTGCCCACAGATGAGCTTCTTATAATTCTTTTCATTAATGCTTGGAAAGCACTGTGAAAATGAAAAGTGCTGTTAAGTGCTATCATCTCCCTTAAATTTTAACTTACACTGTGTGCACATTGTGAAATAAACACATATGCAGCATGTCCATGTTTTGATATGTATTTTTATTTCCCTGCAGTTTTCACTTATCAAGAACAAGTAACAGGGAAAGTTGTCTGAACTAGTGCATAAACAAACATTCTGAAACACCACTACACGTATCTAATATACAAGAACCGTATAAAAAAAGTCACTAAAACACTACACTGTGAAGGTGTCCAACGCTTACAGTCAGACGTTTTCCAACCCGTTACTTGCCTTGTAGCCACAGGAAACCTCTCCAAAACTGAAAAGACAAAATCTTGCCACGACCCCCCCCTCCCAGCACCCGGGATGGCTCGATATCTAGACCTCCAATGGTTACTGCAATCACACAATGCAGTACATACCTGGCAAAATATCCTTTATGTGGTGTGGTACAGGTAAAGCCAGTTAAAATATGCAGTCTTCAGATAAAATGTAATCCTTGAAAAATGTTCATACCTGCACAGTTTAAATGTGCTAGATGCATAATTTTTCCTAGTCCTTTTTTCTGTGTAATCATTTTTTATAAACTGGTATTATAAATAGAAATATACATTCAAAATATATGGAAAAGTGAGTTACTACATTAAATTTGCATGTATCGATCCATCCCTTTCCCCTGCACAGTAATAGAAAATACTATTTTGCCTTGAACTTCATATTTGACAGTGAAATGCCACTAAAGTATTTACCAAAAAGTCCATCTAGTCAAATTGTGAAACAAAATGAACCAAGTGAAAACTTTACAGTTCCTTTAGAAAAAAATTACAAGAATTTCATTTCCTAGCTATGAATCTTTAACTTTTTAGACACAAAGTTGGATTTATTTTTACAAGATACAAAATGTAAACATGGCAAAATAAATAGTTAAAACAAGTGATGCAGGATCCCATTTCATGCTCATGATCCCATTAAAGAATTATTTTTTAAAATCCATTCAGTTGCAAATTCAAGTGCAAAAGCATGATGATGAATATCTACTATTCAAGTAACAGAAATAATATTGATGATACAAATAAACTATATTACAAGGTAGTGATTTTCCCAATTTTACAAAATATACATCATATATCGATTTAACATCCGATATACTCTAGTCCATTTAGGTCCATTGTTACGCTCTGTGATCCACAGAGTGTCGCCTTTTGCATTCAGCTGGAATACGAATGACTGCACACCATCAGCACAGGTCAAAGCCACATGTTTTAGGTTATGTCACTTCCATAGCTACTGTTGTCTCTGCTATTCCATTTAAACCCAATCTTTCTGGTTCATGGTTCTCTCTATAATAAGGCAAAGAGTAAAATAAACATTAATACTCTCTAGAATATGATGTGTATCACTTAGTATTTATAGATACATTTTTATGTAATTACAACAAAACACATACTGCAGAAGAACATCTCCCATTTTTATAATTTCTATACAGGAATGAGGAAAAGTTTTCTTCAGCTAAAAAAATCCTAGTAATTCCTAAGAACTTGGTTATAACTATTTACTTAGGAAAGACAGTAATTTAACACAATATTTCAGTAGAAGCCAATGATAAATTACTTATGAAATATATAACATATGACAATCCAAGTGTTTTTACAATAGATGGAGCATATGATGCTCAAAAAGAATAATCATTTGGAGCACAATATTATTTAAATTATTTTCTACTATAGTTTAATTTTACAGGTTTAAGGTCATGTAGTTATTAATCCATACAAATCAATTTTTTTTATTATCACGCATTAGTGTCACAGAAAGAAAAAATCTGAAATACATTATCATGGATTTAGTTAATTTCAGAATATTCTCAATTTTAAAATATACATAGAATAATTTACTTTCCCTTTGTGTATAATACTGAAGAAAATACAAATTTTGATTTGAAAACTAAAGCTCTGGAAGCTAATAACAACTCTAGCCTTCCGGACTGTCTACACTACAAAGAAGTAATAGAAGAATAAATTAAGCTTCTAAAATAGACTGATGTATTTTTTCAGTTTGATGGTTCCCAAGTTGATGTGGGGTTTTTTTCCTTTTTTTTTTTTTTACAGTTCTGATTGGCATTTAAACATCCTACCAGTGACCTCAAACAAATGATCTAAGTCACAGAGCTTTAGACTAAGCAGATATTCAGTATCTGTTGAAAAGCAAGTCAATCAATTGACAAGACATCTATTGCTTGAGCAGTTAAAAAAAAAAAAAAAAGTATCTTTCCTCCCACAGGATAGCAGAAAGGGACAGAATGATACTTGAAACACACACAAACACACACACACACACACACACACACCTTGCTATGCTGCTGATGGCACTGCTAGGAGTAACCTTTGGCACTCTGTCCATACTGGCAGCAACTGTGGCAAGTTTTAAGGCTGTTGGCGATGGTGCTGAAGTCCGTGTATTGATATGCACATTGACTGGAGAAACAACACTGACGTTATTGAGGTGCACTGCATTTGTCAGGCAGGAATTGTTCATGGGAAGTGTTTGAGGACTGCTTGTGCACAATGCTGGGATTAAGTGGTTTGTAGTGGTGTGGCCAACTGTCCTTACAAGTTGTACAGCTGAAATCCCTGGGCTGGATGATAAAGCCATGTTGGTGGAGTATAATGTTTTAGAGGTTCCTGAAGGAGAAGGAAAAAAAAAAATCGTTCTATTCAAGTCATGAGACATTAAACTTTTTAAAAAATTAGGAGCTTAAAAATAAAAAGAAATGCAAACATTTGTAATCTAGTTAAATACCAAATTAACCTTCCACATAACGGCCTCTCCAAAGAGACCTTCTGATTGGTAACATATTCACCTGTTTCAACCCCGAAGACACCCTCTTTCTACTAGCCTACACAAAAGGGTTTGCAAAGTATTGTCCTGCCTCCATATTTGGAAACTGTATAATAGGACAGAGAGGTCCTCTCTGGAGATTGAGGGCAGGTGCAGATGAAGGTTGGACTTCCATTAGAATTTACACATGCAAGAACATCAGTAAGGAAGGGCAATCACAATCATGGGTATATGTAAAAGCAAGAGGAAAACCCTAGGGTCTGAGCAGTAGTCGAGGGTTGATAGGAACAGCAAATCTTTGAGGACTCTGTAGTAAGCAGCAGAAATCGGTTCACAGCAATACTGTATTTCATGAGTAGGAGTCAGAGAAAGCAGGCCTGTGAGTATGTAAGACTGGGAAGGTAAACCCAATTTCCAATTTACTGATAAATTGTATTTCACCTTTTTATAAATGTACAAATGATTCAACGATGATGGTTAGCAATTAGCTCGATGTGTTGCCTAAGATGTGAGGCAACTGACAGTATGTGGATAAAACGAGGCAGAGTGAAGTGTTACATAGGTAGGAATCCAGTGGGTGTGGGAGGAAACAGGGAGCAGGCTCTATGTGAATTCTAGAAAACATCCAGCTATTCCACCATACATATCCATAGATATTATGAAGAGTCCAGATTGATTTCTTGTACGATGTTTTCCCTTGGATTTGAAAACCAAAAACCATACCTCGAATCACTGAGTTGCAACTTTGAGCTAGTAAGTATCACATGAAACAACAGGCTTACCTGAAGGCTGGACTACACCGTTTATGTTGTTGTGGCCAGTGTTCTGTTCCTTGGTTACCTCACTGCGACTTGGAACAGGTGCACTGACCACCGCAGATGCAGCAAAATGGGCGCTGGCTGAGTCAAGTGTTTTAGACATACAGTCAGAGGTGCTTGAGCCCTATAAAATAAACAAAATTAAACTCTCAGCTTTTTAGACATGAGTTCATGAACATGTTAAGAAATGAGCAAACTCAAGAGGCTGCTGCCTTTTTCATCTTGAACAGTTACAGGTGTTTAGGTTAAGAGATCTAGGACTCGATAGGCTATTTTCATCATATGAAACAGGAAAGCGACGAAAAACTGGGAAGCAATTATTTATGAGAAAGAGCTAGGGTAGTAAACAACCCAAACCTTTAATGCCCTATTCATCTTGCCAATAAGTGTTAATGAATGCCTTTAAAAATACTTGACAGTCTACATACTATGGGCAAAATGAAATAACAGAGATGACTAACAGTCATTTTTGTCCCAATGTAAAACTGTGTCTTAGCCTAATGTTTCAGTAGGTTGGACATACCTGAGATTCAGAAAAGGAAAACAAAGGCAAAGTTAATGGTCATATTCCTTTTGATTCTGTATTAAACTGCTTAGCTGTTACTAACAGCTTTTTAGTGGCTTAAACAACGTGAGTTTATTCTCATACAGTTCTGGAGGCCAGAAGTCCAAAATCAGTCTTACAGGCTCTTATCAAGGTGTTGGCAGGGCTTTTTTTCTTCTGGCAATACAGTTTTATAAGGTATTTTTACTCTTATCCCAACTGTCAATCATTTAATGGTGCCTAGGAAAACCTCACCTAGTGGCAATTTTTTTTTCTTCAGGGAAATGTGATTCAAATAGGCAAAGGGCTATGTTGTCTGGATTTATGGCACAAGTCGAGACAATTACCTCTCAGCTCATGGGGCATGTTCACATGGCACTTAAATGCACAGGTTAGGAAGGAGTTAGGATAGTCATATCCTTGACAAAAATATTTCTGGGGGAGTAGGGGTGGGCGATGATGGTTCTAAGAGAATATAATTACTTCTATGAATTCTTAATAACCCTTCCAAAAATATGTACTTATTTCTTTCCTAAATTAAAAATACTATATTTGGCTCTAGTGCTCCTCTCATAAAATATAAACTAGTCACTTAAAATTATGTAAATGAACTGAAAAGACACTTAGGTTTGATCTCCAGAATCAAGAGTGGTAATGACAAGGTTATCTTCTGTGACCTGACTAAAATTTTCAGAAAAAGATATAATTATGAAAGAAAGGAATAGACATAACCATGATTAAAAGACAGGTTTACCTGTGCTTTTGGATGTGTCTGTTGCGAGGAATGCTGAGATTGCTGTTTCTGCTGAAGCTGAGCAAGTTGCTGCCTTTGCATTTGAACTAACTGCTGTTGATGAGTCTGAAATTGCTCTTCTGTGATACCCCCTGTCACTGGAAAAGGACATTAATTTTAGAAATACATATGTTTTAAAGTACCTTTAACAACACAAGTAGAATACAATATGAAGTTATTCCACGATTAAGATGAAAAGCAATTTCAAATCACAATATACATCAGCAGCAAAGAACTGAATAAAAACGACAGATCTTTCAGCCAAAGTGGCTTATGCTAATATCTATGACCTTCTAATATCACATGCTAAAAAAGTTCCTATATGTAGATTTTACTGTATAACGTAGTTCAAATATAAGGATTCTCCCTTTTATTCAGACTTAAACCATAGTTTAAGCCAATAGATTTGATGTCTAAAATAAGTCCTATCTACAAAAACATGGGCTGGAAATCAGAGAAGTGTTCAGCATCCTCGGATGTAATCAACTATGCTGTAACCAACTGTTAACAGTTACTAAATGTCAAATAAAAAGAAGACATTTAAAACTTTTATTTAAAAAATTACTTAAGAAAAGTTACAATAAGAAACACTTTTTTCAAAGAAATGTAAACAAACTTTCATTCACCACTGATATTTAAGGAGATCACTGATAAACCGATTTAGAGGACACAAAGCTATCTCCACAGAAGTCAGTATGTTACTAGAGTCACAAAACATTAAATCACATCAGAATACATGTACTACTAGAGTAATTTTACTCTATTTTTCTTTATTGCTTTCTTTCCTCTCTCCCAACTATTTCACTTAATCAACAAGTATTTACTATGTATGACGAAAAGTGCTGCATTAAGAGTTAAGAATGAATACAGGGAAAAAATAAATTAAAAAGAGTGTCCCTGCTATAAACTCCTACAGTGTAGTTGGGAAGAAAAGATACATATAAAGAAACACCAACTAATATGAGCCAACCTTTAAATGTAATCTAGCTATCTAATCTATATGACCTGAAGGAGTTTAGATAGGAGACTATACCTTCAACCTATGTTACTTAACTAGCCCCCGTCCCCAAGTTCTCCATTTAGTAGGATCATAAATGAGAAATTTAAAAAAAAAATTTGATGGTAAATTAGACATATAACAAGTTATGTAAAGTACAGCTTATTTTCTATGAAAAAGGAATTAGGCCCCAGAGATGGACAAAGCTTTATATATACCTTCATTTCTGTTCTACAATGTTATCATTAAAATTAGTACTGGACTATCAGGAAAAAACAGTTCTGAGATAGCAATTTTATTTTTAGAAGATTAAAAAAACTGGGCCTATGATAGTGCTCACTCTAAAATTTTACTATTACCTGTATTTTTGAAGTACACATTAGTTATCTTACTGAATTACCAACAAAATCAAATGTCTTTCTTTGCACATGTTAAGTTCACTGCAAGTATTCTATTTTTAGATGAAAAAAAATTTAATTCTAAATTTAATATCTTCAAAATGAAATGAAAATGTGAAGTATTCATGAATTTCCAGCTGTTTGAAAACCTTGGGAGAGATGAAAAATAGTTTATTAGATACAAAGCCAGGAAGGAAAATCTTAAGTTAAACCCAAATAAATCTGTTTAAGTCCTATGTGTATAAACAGCGTACCAATTCAAAAGAAATGGACTTGGAATCCGATGTATGGTCTGCTCACTCAAATTCAGCGTTATGTTTGTCCAGAGCTAAGATTTATGTTGTGATGAAAAGGTGAGAAGTCACAGTGGTTAATTTTAAGTGAGGAATAAACCAAATAAAGAGAATACACTTTTAGTAGCTATTTAAAAATTGAGAGAGAAATGAGAATCTTTTCTTTTTCCAAAAGCTTTTAAGTCAGACAATTATAAAATCTTACTAATCAGAATAAAGTATACATATAAATTACTAGAAAGAACAAATTGTATTCTTTTAATAAAAAAATTACTTTTGGTTAGTAGTCATTAGCTAACAAAGTGTTGCCAACTAGAGTATTCTACTTGCTTTTATAAAAAGATGATCACTTTATGTAGCTATTAAAAAGGGATGCTAATAAAATTTCCTGTTTTCTGGGGGGATATGTCTACTTACTGCCCTGACTTGTTGAAACCATTAATTTGCTCAGGAACCCCATCCTTTTCCCCATAGAAAACTCATAAAATCCCAACCAAGACGCAACTGAAATTACTCAAATAAATGTTCAAGTGTTGCCTAACTTTTTAAAACTCAGGCTGACTTTGATACCAAAATTCTCATCCCTGATTCTCTTATTAGTTGAAAACCACTGATATAAAACTTAATTCCAAAATATGGATATGCTTAAAATATTACATTCATTTTTTTTCCTCTTCCCCCTCACCGCAAGCTCAGCATGTTGGATTCATTCTTGACATCTAGTTCTTTTTTTACTAAAAGGTGTTTTGTGCTTGAAAAATGCTTATGTCCCCCATTCAGAATTTTCTAGAGCATTAAACACTTTTAGACAAAAATAGCAATTAGTAATCATGACACAGAATTAGAACACATACAAAACATCCTCCCTAAATGACCTCTTTCATTTTGTTAGGGTGAGTGGAAAGTGGTAAGAAATGTATGGTTTTAATGACACAGACACAGTATTGAATTATCATCTTCAGGGTTGACTTACTAGTAGGTGGAGGATGGTAATGTGATTGAAAGCACCTTCTCCACTAATTATTTTTCCTTTCATAAATTACTGAAATACTTCCATAAGAAATTTATTTCTTACATTGGCTTTGAGTTATCAAGAAGCAAGCATTAAAATAACACCAGGAAAAGGTCATACTTAACAGTGTGAAGAAATCTCTTTAGGAATGAGATACAGAATAGGGGTCCACTATGGATGGGTGGTAGTGGCATAAAGGGGAAGTGGGAATGTATGAAAAGAGAAACGATATCTGCTTCTCTTGCTTAGGGCCAAGCCAAGTTCTTTCTACTAGTTGCTCTCATGAGTTGCTAGCTTAAAAGTAAAATCCATGCTGGTCATCCATCTCCCCTACCCCACACCTCCAAGTCCTGTCAGTTTAAAAGTAACCACACTCTGATTGTTTTGTGAAGGCAATATTTCACTATTCCAGACAGACAGGAAGTGTTCCTTTCCCTAAGTAAGGAGTTTTGCAAATCTCCCTGGGTAACACATTCTAATAGGTCACATGTTACAGAATTTCCCCTTTTACGTATGCAAATATGTCATTCTGTACATTAATAACACACTTGCATTTCTAAATATTTTGTGTATATAACTGACAGTCTGTTTTTCACTAAGCCTCTAACCTTTCTGGCTTTCTTTGTACCTGGCTCTTTACCTATCTTGGGTTTATCGGTCTGATTTACTCCTCAGATGAATCCATGTACTTTTTCTTAGAACACTTGTCACCATCCTTAGAATGTTGATTCTGTTTTCAAAGATCCTAGGCATCCCTCATTTCTTTCTTCACCTTTCAGGCATGTGGTTCCTATAAGGTGGTTCTGCTAGGTTGGTCCCTCATCACCTTTCCCTCTCATAATCTGACAGTGATCCATCAAAAACATGCTCTAGGCGTCTCCACTAGATTTTACACTGCTGTATTGATTCTAAAGCCCTAGATCACTGTTCCTTAAACTTGGGCCCATGGAGAATATATTCTTGAGTACGTGTGAAATCTTTACAAGTATTTGTCAACTCTGTACTGATGTTTCATTGATAAACTAATAAAAAGAAAAATCTAATCAAAACACCTTCTGTATTTTCTGGATGACCGCCCCACAACAGAATATAAACATATGATTTTTGGGCTTGTACCTGCTGCCTTTTTAAAATAGTCTTTTAACTTTTAATGCAGTGTTTCTCAAAGTGGGCTAAGATGATGAATTCTTGGGAAGCCATGAATTTTTAAAGACACTAGCTGAGACCAAGTTTTTGTAGCTTAATGAAGAACATCTAATGTGGTAGGAAAGATTATCTAAAAGTCGAAATGAATATATTATTCAGCACTTCTTCACCTACCAGGCAGGTCTTTGTTATAAAAGTTTTAATACATGCTTTGTTGAAGCAATGCTGACTATACGCAATTTTTGTTTGTTTTAAAAGCTAGATCTGGGGCTATATGGAGGGGGAGAGAGATCCTATTTTAAACCTTCTAGGTCATAGCAAGGAATCAGGTAAAAGTTCACATAAAAACACTGGAGCTACTCTGAGGACAAATCTTCCAATCCATGAAAGACGACATTACCTGTCCAGGACTACACATCCTATAATGTAACTAATGAATAAACTGAAAAACTGTGGGGATAATAATGAGGGTGAAGATGGGAGGTGAGACGGTGAAGGGGGTGGGGAATGAGGAACAAATGAGATGTGAAGATAAAGAAAACAGACTAAAGATCCATTTAAACTTCCGACATCCAAGCTAAATAGTTATAACTGAAATTTCAATATTTTTCCTTTAGCAGTCAAACTAAAATCTTTTAAACTCCTGAAGTCTGAATCCATTTCCTACCCTTAGAAGTGACCCTAACTAAAAAAATAAATCCTTGTGAGTACCTTAGCTAGTTGTTAAAAACATAGTTTTACCTTTCTTAAAACTTTTATGCTTGCAAACATTTTATGGCAATTTTAAAAAGAATGGGAAAAGACACTGGAAAAATTAAAAACCAGGAATTTCTCTTGGAAAACTGCCCAAAATGTTGCTGATTTTACAAACTGGTAATATTAAGATATTTGAATCTGGTCAAAAGCTTCAAGAAGAGTTGCTAGTATCTATCTATTCAGTATACAATACAAATGAGAAAAGAAAAAACATGTTAACTTGCAACGATACTTTAGTCTAAACCAAGATTAAAAGTAAATTAATCCTTAAAGATGCTAAAAAAAAAAAAAGCAAATTAATCCAGCCCTTCAAGTCTGAACAAGCAATGCTACTTTTAGATGTGAAATATATTTGCTTAAGGTTAGGATTTAAGAATAGTGTCTCAAAAGAATAGTTAAATACTGCAGTTTCAAATGACTGAAAACTTTACCACCTATTTATATAAAGAATATAATATCTGTCATGTATAATCCATGTATAAGCTCCTTGAAGGTAAGGATTATTGTCTTCTAAAACTCTGCAACTTTTAAACACTTAACATAGTGCTTTGCATATATTAGATCCTAAATAATTATGTATAAACTTAATTTTCCTTGGTTATCCACTTGCTATGTTCAGCACATCTATCTTTCCTTTCTGTCCTGCTTCTATTCTTTGAGAAGAGATTTTCAATTAAGAAAACATACTTTTATTTAACAGTTAACTAAATGAAGTCTTTAGTTCTTACTAATAACTATGACACACAGTTCTATTTGTTTCCCTTTAAGTCCATTCAGTACCGTATTGAAAATAATAATTAGAATACATTCAGGACACAGAGATTATGACTTGAAAAACATTAACTGGGTTAAGAACAACATAAAAGTAAGAAAATACTTTGCCATTGGCCCTCAAGTTCAAGGTTGTTTTTTTTTTTTTAAAGAACTAAGGAACTTGTGATACAAATAAATATTATTGTCAAGTATATCAGGTTTCTATTTATTTTTTCCTCCATTATTTATTTATTTTTAAAATTTTTATTGGAGTACAGTTGCTTTACAATGTTGTGTTAGTTTCTACTGTACAGCAAAGAGAATCAGCTATACGTATACGTATATACATATACGTATACATATATACATATACATATATACATATATGTATATACATACACATATACGTATATACATATACATATCCCCTCTTTTTTGGATTTCCTTCCCATTTAGGTCACCACAGAGCACTGAGTAGAGTTCCCTGTGCTATACAGTAGGTTCTTATTAGTTATCTATTTTATACATAGTATCAATAGTGTATATATGTATATATGTCAGGTTTCTATTTCTGATTAAATCCTTTATTTGCCGGGATTTCCCAGCTGTGAAACAAAATTCAGTACTTGACTCTCTGCCAGGTAACTGACGAATATCAGTCCTGTTACTCTTAAAGACATGCATGCTCTCCTGATCAAGTCCACGAAGAGTAAGCAGAAGGCAAAAGTGTTAGACACACAGATTAAAAGAAACCAAATATATGAAGATTCAATTCTTTTGTACATGTCCATCAAATATAAAAATATAACTTAAAAAAATTCCTATAACCTTCTCTTTAGGTAGAAAAGGAATTTCTATCAATATTTACTGAATTATAACTGAATCCACTTAAAATGATCTATCCAGAACTGAGAAACTATGTAATGAATATAACTGGTACAGGTGGGTACTTAAAACTGCCACAGGCGAACTCCCTGGCAATCCAGTGGTTAGGACCCCGCACTTTCACTGCCGTGGGACCAGGTTTGATCCCTGGTAGGGGAACTGAAGTCCCACATGCGGCATGGTGTGCCCCATACAAACAAAAATACTGCCATAGCTTTTCAGCTGTTTACAAAACTGCTGTTAAAAAGACTTGTTTCATTATGAATTTATACACCGTGCCTAATATTTTGAAACAAAAGAAATTTGTTAAAAACAAAACACCTTGTGGCCTCAATGACTAGAGGGTCATAGTTAGCAGAGAAAAAAACTTGAACAAAATCCTTTACTCTAGTAATAAAAAATTAAATACCTATTTGAAAGACCTGATTCTAAAACATTGATTCTAATGTAGCTTAGCTGTTGCTTAAACCTTGAACTTTTTTAAGGGAAGAAAGAAATGGTACTAAGTTGAGACATAGTACCATTACATAACATACATAAACATAAGGCAGGAAAAATTACACAGACCAAAACTACTATTTTTTTTCTGATGGTAGGGGAAAGGCAAAAATAAAAAAAGGCTTATTATCTACGATGTTAGCATTGCATATTTGTGATTTAAGTTCCCTGAGAAGTGCATGCATGCCTAAAATAATACTTTAAATGCTTATTTTATGCTGATATATGGTAGTGTCATAAAATTCTAGAACTGACTGTATGGAATTATTTACGTTACATTCTGAATCCATACATACAGAGTACTGATGATATAATAACATGCGCAACAAACATTTTCTGGAAAACAGTCGAGTCACATAGATCTGGAGTGTATCAGGAATGTACAGTAGAAAGCTGCAAATATTTGGCCATATTCAACTTAAGGAACATATTAAAATCACTTTTTTGTTACGGTATTCATTGGTAGAGAAAAACTTCAATCTATGGTCAAATCTAATTATAAATGCCTATATATGATGTTTTTAAACTCACTTTTTGGCAAAAACTATTGTGAGTAATTTTTGGTACAGGAATTCCAGTTAAGTTAAATAATTTGAACAATGTCTTAGAGTTGGCTCAAAAAAAGATTTGACCTAATATTCGTCAACTTCCTACTATTTTTAGATTTCTAAGAATCCTGCAACCTGAAGTCATAATAGGTATTTATCCATCTGAGCTTCAAAAGGTCATTAAACTTCACAGACTCATGAACTTTATATAACGGGATGCCATTTTCCTTACCTAAATTCGTTTGGGAGAAAATTAACCAACTAATTTGGAGAAATGATATGCCACCTTCCAATCATTCAAACAAATCCAATTTTCCATAACAACCTTTAAATAGATAAATGTCTAAGTCAAGTTTGAAAATAAACAGTTCAGTAATTAAGAAAGACGGAACACTATTGAGACCAAATGTCAACCTAAAATGATTTAAAATCACTTTGAAGAAGTTTAACAACAATTTTGCATACTAAAATGCACCATCTAGGAAATAATTTAGAAATATATACATTTTAGAGAAAGAAAGAATATCAATAGTATAAGTCAAGCCACATCTAGCTTTGCCTCTGGATACCACGCATTTTTTTGCAATGTATACATTACAAAGACATTTATAAATTATACATACTTGTATACATGTGATAAAGAGAAGACTATCCACAGAAGAAAACAAATCAAGATTACATTTTAGATCCTCTAGATGTTATATTATTTTATAATGCCTATGTATATTAATTTGAATACAATGTCTCTTAAGAGGAAAAACCTTTCCAATCTCAATTAGAGAGGTAAGTTATCAGACCAAAATTACAACTATTCATAGGGAACCTCTTTAAAAATCATTTTTCAGAAAGAAAACTTTTAATGGTACTCCTGAGAAGCAATGCTTACATTTAAGCAAAGTTAATATAATAAAATGAAAATTTTCTTTAACAAAAGCAGACAGTATTGTGCTATGATGATCTGACAGCAGCTTATAACCACTTTGCCCACAGGGAATTCCCTATGCATTGTGCCTACACGTTCACCATACCAGGCACACACATTCAAAATACAAGCCAGTGGTTTTATAGGTATCAGTTAGGACATTTTGGTTAAAATGTGAACCACAATAATAGAGTTTACTTTCTTAGGTTGGAAAAAAAATGTAATAGGTTAAGATAAAGTTCCTTTCCTCAGTAGGATCATGAAAATAAACCTTCAAAATTCACCCTGAGAGTCTATTTAGTGGATAATGAAAAATTAAGGAGAAGAGGATATACTTTTAACAAAGTGACAACTTACCTGATATGCCATTCTTGCTGGTGTTCAATAAAGCTACAGATGCTGCAGAAACTCTTTTATTGTTCACAGTCTGCCCTGGTTTTCTTGAGGTACATTCTTCACTATCACTGTCCTGTAAATTTAGTAGCCTTGGCTGGAAACACTGTAGTCGACATGATCTGATATTGCTTAATATTTCAGAAAGGGACAGTCTATTTTCACAATGTTTACTGGAAGCATTGGTCCGAGAGAAATTAGAAGAAAAGTCTATAGTTTGGGAAGCGCTTGAAAAACCATTCAGCATTTCAGGGTCTATCTGTTTCAGGACTGGGTCATGTTCTGTGGATATCCGGTCCATTATGACCCTGAAAAGCAATATAAAGCCAAATATTACCTAGAAGAACTTAACAACATTTTCTTTATACCCTCCCTTCCAGCTTGTAAACAAAAACCAGGTCAAAACAAATAGTTTACCTTCCACCTCTGCCAATTCGCCTCCTTGCAAATCCTATACATCTTCTCGGGACTGTGAGCATTGTAAGGCAATGCCTGTATCTCAACTTATCCAAATCTACCAATTCTGAATTTTCAAACGAATGGTTAGTTTGGTCCAAACGAGGCTGCAAAAAAATAAATAAATAAATAAAAATAAAATAAAATAAAAACTCATGGAATGATTCTGAAATGAAGAAAAGTTAAATCATGATAAAAATAAAGTAACTACAGCATTAGCAGAGAAATTAAAATTTAGATATAAAACTTTAAAATTAGGGTTTAAATATTAACCAGGTAAAATTCTACAAAACTGACTTAAAAGTTCACTCACCAAAATAACTCAAACTAAATTTAGTTTGTGACTACAAATACATTTAAGATAATATTATATTTTAAAAGAAATATATCTTTAAAGAATAATGTGGCTTTTAACATTTATGTAGAAAAGTAGAGATAATGAAGTTAGTAATTTATAGACTTCCTACAGAGATAAACTAGAAGGAAATTTTTTGGAGTAAAAATTGCACTTCAAGAAGGTATGCATGTGTCAAATTCATACTTCCTCTTTACTTGTAAGAACATACAGTCCATTTCTTTGCCTTCCTATTTCTTCTAGCATTCTATTTTTCTATGTTACCACTTTCTGTCTCCTTTTTCTCAAACACATAACTTATAAACAATTCTCTACACCTCTCCTACATTAAATACATACATACACACACACACACACACACACACACACACCTGAAAAAGCTGTAAGTGTATATGTTTACCATAATGCAACAAGAAAAAAGGTCTCCAAAAGCCATATATGAGAGCCATCCTCACTACTCCATCATTACACCTTACTTGAAACCTTAGCATCTGGAAGTGAGGGTCATTCCTTGATATAATATGCACCAAAACTTGACTTAACAGCACAAAGCATTTTCTAAGTGGGACAAAAAGTTATGAATATAATTATTTGACAATATATTGCCATGGGGGAGGTTTAAAAATGATTCCTTTATGTTTGATACTTACTGGGTTTGTATGGAAAAGATGGGCTTGCCCAAAAGTAAATTTCAATAAACATTCATCAGCCATCTAGGGTTCCATTAGAGATTCTGGGCTCACCTAACTCCAGCAATGACATAGTGAGTAGCTGTCGTAACTGCTGAAGTAATAGTTAAAGCCCAAAGTGAGCTAGATTTCTAAAATATGAGCAGTAATCAATTTCCAAATAAAGGGTTCTGATCTCCTTTGAAAGGACTCAGTACCTTCGAGCATCTTTTATCGGTATCTGCATAGGGGATATTAAATAAAAAATGCTGATTGACTTCCCATTTTTAGATCAAGACTAAGTCACCCTGACATGAGTTACCTGTTAATTCCAGTTCACAAAAACACCACAAAAAATAAAGTTCTTACAGCATAATACTGGCATCCTGCCCGCCTCCTGAAAGCACAGGGACCATCAGGATCATTTTCTTCTTCAGGTTCTGATATTGGGGACGGTACCTAGAAAAAGAGGCATGAAGCATTCCATTTAGGAGTTATCAAAAGTCAACAATCTTTGTAATGGTCTAAAATTAGAATCTGATCACAAACAGTGAATCACTCCTATATTACATACAGTAGGCAGTGAATTCCCCAAAACATTTAAAGATTAGCAAAATTTTTCTATGGTTAAAAATCATTATTCTTAATGGACTGGTTCTTGCAGGTGAGCTCACATGGTATTATTGCCTAACTGTTTCTGAACATGCAAGGATTATAGGCTTAAAAAGATTAGTATGGTTTTTATATATCCCATTTACATTTTGTAAATATTATACGTGGCCATAAATACTTTGTAATAATAGTTATGCTTCACCTATAAGTAGAGATGTTTTTACACAATAACTTTATTTCTCTATAATAAAGTCCAAAACTAGGAAGATAAAAAAGGTTTATGAATAGCCTCCCATCCCCAAGACAAAAAGGTCATACATTTCACTCAAAGGGGAGTCCCTTATTTCCCCTCATTTTTATAAATCACTTTTAAAATTTAGCAGATCAGAAGCAGAGAATCAGAAGAGGAAAGAGGACCCACTAAAAGGTAAGCAGACTGGTTGCAGAGAGAAGTACTAAGCCCACCACCTGACAGCAAAAGAATAAAGACTTTCAAAAAGCTGTCACATATTAAAAAGCACAGGACCAAGTGATACTAGGTCAAATATCCCTACATAATCTGAGTGGACCTCTAGGGCAGCACTGATATATTATACAACAGCAAACTTTATAAATGTCATCAAAAACAGATTAAATGAAATACAAATATACTCTGATATGGCAGGGAAATAATATGGTTTAGATAAATTTCTACCCATAATGGTTAAAATTAAAAAAAAAAAGTTTTAGTACTTAAGTTTCAGTTGTCTCGCAATTTCACTTTGGAGTACATCTCTTTTTCTGACAACGCTGACTCAACCATTTTTACTTGCAAATTACCTCACGAATCCCTCTCTTCCTATTTTGAGAGGAAAAATGCTTTCTCCACATTATTTCCAAACTGTGGTAATTACCACTGAGCAGGGTCATCCAGGGGAGAAAGGCATTTGTTTGAGGTTCCAATATACCTCCACCACACTATGGGGGAGACACAGAAATAGTAAGCTGGGGCTAATTCTTCTTCCTGGGGAACAAAACCCAAACCTGAAATTTGAAAGGAAATCCCAAATGTGAATTTTACACTTTGATTCCTTTACAAATCATCTACCTCTTTTAAAATATATACAGGAGATGTCACAAAGCCTCAGAAATTTTTTGCATCCCTTCCTCCTGACTACCCCAGGAGGGGATTCCAGGATTTGGTCTGAGACATAGGAAGAGAGAGCTGATGTTAGGAGAATCAGAAGCATGATCGAGAAGAGACTGGGTTTTTATTCTGCTCTGCTGCAAATCAGTTGGAGAAGTCTGGTTAAAATGCTTGTTCTCTTAAGGCTCCCTATTCCTTTGTTCTTGTTTATTGGACAAAGAAGAAGCATATATTATTTTAATTATCTTTTTAGCAATAAAATCCTGATTTTGTAAGAGCTACATTCTAAATAGCTGCCTCACTGAATAATGTCCAACTCTAGGTACATGCCTACCTACAGTTTAGCAACAGGGGAATACCATTCTAAAAATTAATGTTGTCAAAGACCTAGTATAAGGACTCAGAGGAACCTAAAAGTTTCAAAATGCAATTTCATGTGGGAATGGGGACTATATGAATAAACATATGAATTTAGAACAGAAATGAAGATCCCTTAATAGATGAGGAATATATGACTAGTATGCTGAGTGTGTCTATCAGGATGGATGGACTGATTCTAGCAATAAGGGAAAAGTTTCTACTGGACATAGTATCCCCCTGGCATCATTCTTAAAGGGCTGGGAGTGTACAGCAAAACTTTACTGGCTTTTATAAATGCATTTATCTAACTATGTCATTTCTTACTTAAAATTCTTTAAGAACTTCTCAGTATATATAATGTCGATAGAGGCCATTTGCCATCTGACTACTACTCCAGGCATCATTCCGTTCACCTCCCTTCCCCTTTGTGTTTTATGCTCCAGCAATGCCAAACTGCTAGCAGTTCCCTCTAATATGCTGTTTTCTCTGCCTTGAGGCCTTCCCTACATCTTCTACCTGGGAAAGACCTACTATTTGTTCTCTCATTCCTTCAAATGTCATCTAATTAATGTCCCATGACTATTCAAAGCCCTGCCTGAGTCTAACTACATGATCCTCTGACAATTTTAATAAATGATTTCATTTAAGTGCTTTTTAAGGGCATACGAAATTAAACACATTTTTGTGCATTTGTTACAACGCGTATGAATGCTAAAATATTATCTGGGGTAGAAAAACTAAATCATCTACAAAAGAATAAAACTAATATAATCTAGCCAAAGGGGACAAGTTTTATGTAAACTCTAGATTTTAAATAGTTACAACAACAAGGTGTTTTATGAACTGTCTTGCTCCCAAACATATCTGTCATGTTGGTTAAAAAAAAATGTTTTTTAAATCAAGTAAGTCAAAATGTTAAAATATGATAAAGCTTGTTATAGTACTCTCTTTAGGTTGCCTACAACATACAGAAAAGAAAAAAGGAGGGCATTGCTAGATCAGGTGCTAAACAATGTATGTTTTAAATTGATCCTTTAATATATAAGATAAGGTCTTGTTTTAAAGATAGCACATATGAAACAAAAATTAAGATTTTTACACTGCAAACATTTTGCTATAAAACTGTTGTGATATAACCAAATAATTATTTTCACAAGTTAAAACTTGAACCAGTTCTAAATTTTCTTTAGAATCAAATAGTTATTGCCAAACAAATTAGCAGAATTTACATTAAAAGTTGTAAAATACAATGCTGGTGGAATTATTGTTGGTGAATATTTACAATGATGTATTAAATGTCTTAAAATATTTATAATCTTTAGTTCAGGAATTCCATTTCTAATAATCTATTTTAAATACAGAGGGAAGAGGTAGAGATGTCAATTTTTGTAAAAGGGAAAGCTGAAAACCACCTAAATGCTACACAACAGAATAAACTTTATTCAACTGATAGAAAATAACAGAAGCAAATACCATTTCAGTAACAAACATAAATAACGTGGAAACTGTTTATGTCATAACATTAGGCGAAGAAAGCAAGAATCAAAACTCTAAGATGTCAATTATGTTTTAAAATATAGCAATACAAAAGACTAGAGGAAAATGTCTTTAAAATAGTTTTAAAACAAGCACCTGTGGAAATTCATCTTCATCTGAGCTGTGAAAGTCATACTGCTTAATGTCACTCTTATTGATCACAGGCAGTGTCTCAGGAGCGGGCTGCTGAGACGCTAGCAAGGCCTCTGCTTTAGGCTTCTTTGGGTACTTCTTCTTTTGACGAACCACATCAGAAGCCTCTTCTTTCAAAGACAAATGATGCGGGTGCTGTTTACATGACGATTTTTCCCCCAAAAGGAAGAAATGAAAATCATTTTAGAAAGCACGAAAAACTATACTGCTCTTTAAAAAACATACATTTTTACCCCAGAGGTGATTTTACTTTCTGGTTTTAATATGCAAAAATTATTATGTGACCATAAACTGAAAAATGTTTTGCTTTCACAAATTACAGTGAAAAATAATTATGACACTTAAATTTACTTTTTACATTGTTATCAATACTTAAACTAAGATGTTAATGATTTTTAAAAATTGTTCTATTATGCAATCCAGCATTTAAAAAGTATTTAAATTATATTTTAATTTTATTTAAATCTACTAATTAATGATGAAAATTAACAACTATTTTTATTTTTAAAATGACTTGAATTAGATTATAAATTCATAATTCATTTCTATGCTCATTTTCAATTTTTAAAAATGCCTACATGTGGGGTAACTTTTTTGAGACAGATAAGCTTATTAATTAGGAAAAAAACTTCACTTTTTCAAATGAATAATTACTGCCTCAACTGAACAATAATCAAACTGTTCTCAGGTACCCCAGAGTTCAGTGGTGGTATGTGAGAGGCCATCTGGCAAAGAGACTGACTGATGGGGTGGGTTCTAGCACCCACCTCTCCTCAACAGAGCAGCTCTGTTTCTGTTTTAACATATTGCCATTCTTTTTTTTTCTTTTTTTGGCAGTACGCAGGCCTCTCACTGCCGTGGCCTCTCCCGTTGCGGAGCACAGGCTCCAGATGCGCAGGCTCAGCGGCCATGGCTCACGGGCCCAGCCGCTCGGCGGCATGTGGGATCTTCCCGGACCACGGCACGAACCAGTGTCCCCTGCATCGGCAGGCGGACTCTCAACCACTGCGCCACCAGGGAAGCCCTTGGCATTCTTTTAATAGACAGAGATCTACTACTTTAAAAAGTTTGAAAATGACTGTTCTAAGCATCAAAGTACAAGCACTATGAAAGTGTAAAAATATTGAGGAAGTTATACCTTTCCCCATGTAGCTCAGATTTTTGTAAAAACTACTTTAGGGTCAAAAATGTTACACATGATGAAAATGTTGCTTAAATGCCAAGTTACTGAGATATAAATGGTTTTATACAATGGATGTAGCTATGCCATCAAAAAGAAACCCCCAACTTCTCAGAAACTACTTATATTTTAAGGTGGGATGTGTGACAAAGGAAATATAGTTAACTATGTGAAACAGGGTAGAGCAACAATGGATGCAACCATATTTCTAAAATTAATATTTAAATAGGGTGGGTGTTTAATCTTAAAGATGATCTAAAATAAGAATCAATATATAACAAAGGCTGATTCTGTCAGTAATTTGGGGTTGAGATTTTCATATTCTACGCCTACCAATAATATGCCTTGGAAAAGCATTGATTTATCTAAAAAGGATTTTTTAAAATAATGTACAAAATGACATTTATTGTATTATTTATGGCGAAGCAAGTGTGATTTAAAGGGTAGGTGGGCTAGATGCCTGTGATTAATAAGAAAGAACTTTGCTGTTTGAATTGACATGAGTTGAATAATGGAGGAGTCTTCCTGCTCCACATTCTTCCTTGACCTTTAGGAATGAACCCATGAAAACTGAGGATTGTGCACATTTTTAAAAGATGAATTTTCCACAAACACCCTAAGTCACTTTTAAAATCTTGCTACACAGTACAGCTCTACTGTCTAAATGCTCAGCCAATAACCTGTTTCTTTTTAACATCTAAGCTCCTTAAAGGTTTTATTAATTTTTGTATTTTTCAACTGAATACTTTAATATTCACTTGGAACAGTGAATAATGAATAAATATAATTCTTCAGTCTAAGAAACTAAAGTAATTACTAGTGCTCTTTATTAGGAAGAAACTGTGATCCAGAAGTTACAGGACTTTTTCAAGTCAAGACAGATAGCAACTGATAAATGCTGGTTATGGCAATGGTGATGACAAAAAGAATAACTTCCAATAGTCTCAATGAGGAAAGCTTTAATTTTAGATTTTGATGCCTGCCACTACGATGCAGGATTTGCTAAGGCTCGTGATAATAACTAAGCTTTAATTACCCATATTCTATAAAGAAGCAGACAGCATAGTTGAAAGCACACTGTCTTTGATGTTAGACCTAGACTCTGCCACTTAACAACTTTATGATCTGGAAGTCACACAGAGGTAAAAATCTATCTCAAAGGGAAGTTATAAGGATTAATGAATCAACGTGTGTATAAAAAATCCTAGCAAAGTGCTTGGCAAAAAGTAGGAACTCAAGCATGTTAATAACTTTCTTCTTTAACCAAACTATTATAAGACAACTTCAGAAAACAACTATCTGATCAATACTACCATAGATGCTTCTCCCCAGAAGATACTC
The DNA here is from genome assembly GCF_039906515.1 of Pseudorca crassidens. Classification (NCBI taxonomy): domain Eukaryota; kingdom Metazoa; phylum Chordata; class Mammalia; order Artiodactyla; family Delphinidae; genus Pseudorca; species Pseudorca crassidens. The sequence goes on from NC_090301.1 coordinate 81,204,674, forward strand.
ACCTTAGTTTTACATTCTTGGACTTTGTGATGATTTCCATTATGATGAGTTGCTGGAGTGGCATATAACTCTTTTTCTGATCTATTGATCTTCACTTCATTAAGGATTTCACCACCATAGTCTCCCAAATGATATCTTGAAAAGGAAATAATATATAAGAAAATGTTACAGTTTAAAAATAAAAAAGAAATAAAAAACCAATGATACTTCATTTACTTGGAACACAACTAATCAAACAGAGCCAACAATTAATCAGATTATTCTTTTTTTTTTTTTTTTTTTTGCGGTACGTGGGCCTCTCACTGTTGTGGCCTCTCCCGTTGCGGAGCACAGGCTCCGGACGCGCAGGCTCAGCAGCCATGGCTCACAGGCCCAGCTGCTCTGCAGCATGTGGGATCTTCCCGGACCGGGGCACAAACCCGTGTCCCCTGCATCGGCAGGTGGACTCTCAACCACTGCGCCACCAGGGAAGCCCAATCAGATTATTCTTAAGAGAGAAAACTTACGGGAATAAAGAAGCCCATATTTGGGATTTAGTAAAAACAAAACCATCCCCCACCCCCACCCATCTAATCTCTAAGGGACACAGAAGACGGAATCCTCATATATTTTATATTTTCAAGCACTAGGAAATGATGTTTAGAATGCTTACCTCAGCAAACACACAAAATTTTGTTAGGTTTAGCACAGTCTACTTAATTATGTAGGAAAAGGATGATTACATCAGAGAATACATTTTCAAAATGCAATGAAACAAGTATTTCCTAACTAATCAGAAAATAAAATCAAATAAACATTTATCTCTCTCAAATTTTGTTTAATAGAAACTTTAATTCAGAGAACTGGATAAAATGATCTCCAAGTTCTTTTCTAAATACAACTCAATGATTCTGCAACAACAACAAAAAATTACATATATAACGGATATACACTACACACAAAAATATCCCCCAAATTTGCAACCCGAACTGGTAACTTAATCTGATTTTTAAAACAAAAAAGTAGTAATCACAATTTTCAAAAAATGTAGATTTTGTTATATAATCAATTTCAGTTGTTATAAAGCTTAAATTTGGTTACATTTTGCCTATCATTTGACTAAAGCTGTTACTGGTTTGTAATAGTAGCAATGTTACCTTTTTTCCACAACTTCTAAGGTTAAGTGCAATAATTCTCGTTTTGTTTTCTCTCTTCTCTTAATCATTTCCAAAATTGTTATAGCTCTACTAAACTCTCGTCTCAGCTTCAACATCTTTTCATAAGAGGCTTCATCATTCTTACGATTCTATTGAAAATAACAAGTTTAGAAGAATAAATCCAATTGTCCACATTTCCAGCTTCATTCAACAAAATCTTATCAGACCCAAATTCATTCTATAAAAGCAAAATGTTAAAAAATCATCTAAAAAGCAACTACATTAAGAGGACCTATTTAACTCTGAAAATAAAAGTATAAGCAAATATCTCAATAAATATTAAAAAAAAATGTTGCCAGCTGTTGAAAAGATGGAATGACATAGAAGGGATAATTCCAATGTAAATAAAATTTTTAAAGTCTGTCTGAAACAAAACCTACTATATCAGAAAAATGCAGTCTTTTCATTTGGTTACAAGGTATTTTGCAATGACAGAGGGAAAGAGTTGTCAAATCAAGGTTACCTAAAAATAGCTAAAATGAGAAGCTTATTTGGGGGCTGGACAGTTCAATACACTACAGTGTAAACAATCATAATGATAAGCAAAGCTTCACTTCAGAAACTCAGATATAAAACTGATTATGGGATATAAAGGATCTCAAGGAATCGAATGATCATGCTTCAGTGTAGTAACACCTAATTACAGAGTAGAAAAGACATCCAGTGAAAAGTCTGAATTTCATTAGAAGTTCTTACTTTGAACTGTAAGAAGTAACTTGAACTAACTCACAGGTGATAGTCCTATCATAACTAGAGAAGGCTCAATTGTAATTAGCAGCATCATTTGCATATAAAAGTAACTGTTAATAAAAATATTTTGTTCAATCAAATATCCACAGAATACTTACTTTATATTAGGCATGGAACTATTTGTTTTAAAATAGACCACTACCACCCCTCATTCTATATGTCTAGACAGACTGCATTTAAGCAAGCTTTCCATACCTGACTTAATAAAGCAATATGACATTAGAAAGAACCCAAAGAAAGCCAGGTTTCATACTGGAGGATTATGAAAGAGAAAATAAAACTTGAGGAAGATTCAAAGTTTTACTTTTTTCCTTTTGTGTATAGTTACTTGTATTTGAAAATTAATCATCACCTATAAAACATTACCTAAACTAAGTCCCATTAAGGTAGTGCATACTGAATATTAAAAAATACTATGTTAATAAATCATTCTTTTATCTTATCCAAAGGAAATCAATCTTTTTTCCCCCTTCAGCAGTACTATGTGAGAAAAGGCAAAAATCTAAAGCATGGTATTAAGCAAATATTTTTTTGTAACCAGGCAGCAATAATACCTTCCGAATGAAAAAAAACTAACATTACCAAGAGCAAATATTAAAAGTGCTCACTCTGTACAAAGTATTGCACATGTCCCCTATGCTCAAAAGGCTTAAAGTCTAATAAGAATGAGAGATATACAGATTCAAAAGATGAATAATAATAGCAGCTGAACCAAAAGTGCACCAGAACCTTTTAAAATTGTCCTCCTTTTCACTAAGGGTTCCTCTTGGACTGTATGCTTCTCTCCTTTCTTACTCATTCATTTCCCGCTCTCTTTAGGCCCAAATAACTAGTGTTCCTAATTTTTCTTTACCCCAGTCCTGCCCTTTCTGCTCTACTTTGTAACCTTTTATTGTGAAATAATTTCAGATTACAAAAAAGTTACAAAAAAAGTATAAAGAATTCCCATATATCTTCATTCAGATTCTCCAAAGGTTAATATTTTACACTTGCTTTATGTATCTCTCTTTATGTATGTATCTATATATGTATGTACATACACATCGTTATGGACCGAATGTTTGCATCTCCTGGTAACTCATATGTTGAAATCCTAACTCTCCAACGTGATTTTTATTTGGAGGTAAGGCCTTTGGGAGTCCTGTAGAATGGATTAGTACCCTAAGAGACCCCAGAGAGATCTCTTGCCCCATCTGCCATGTGAGGACACAGCAAGAGGACCATCTATGAAACAGAAAGTGGTCCCTCAATAGTCACCAAATCTGATGGTACCTGGAACTTGGACTTCCCAACCTCCAGAACTGAGAAATAAATGTTTGCTGTTTAAGCCACCCAGTCTAATGCATTCTTGTTACAACAGCTCAAATGAACTAAGACACAATATACATGTATATATATAAACACATACACACATACATAAACTATTAGCAATGGTGTTTTAAATATTTTCGAGAAAAGTTGAAGATATAATGCTCCTTTATCCCCAAACACTTTAATATATTTTCTAAAAACAATGATAATCTCTTATACAATCACAGTACCATTATCGAAATCAGAAAATTAACATTGATATAAAAACTATTACTTAACTTACTGACTTTATTCATATTTCACCAATTGTCCCATTAATGTCCTTCACAGCAAGAAATAGTTATATACATATTTTATATATTTATATAATGTTGCTATAAAGGACATTAATGGGACAATAATAACTTTATTATTAAAATTCATTAATAATAATAAATTCTTTTTCCTGGTCTAGGACCCGATTCAGGATTAAAATTGTGTTTAGCTGTCATGTCTCTTTACTCTCCTATAATTTGGAATAGTTCCTCTGTCTTTCTATGGTGATCATAACCTTGATAGTTTCAAAGAGCAGAAGCCACTTATTTTTGTAGAATGTTCCTCAGTTTGGGTTTCTTTGATGTTTTTCCACAATTAAATTCATGTTGTAAACTTTTGGTAGGACCATCACAGAAGAGATACTGTGTCTCTCACTCAGCATATCAGGAGTTAAATGATACCTATTTGTCCCATTACTGCCCCATTGATCACTTGATTAAGATGGTGCTTGCCAGATTTCTCTAGTCAAATTAGTATTTTTCCTTTTTTAATTGAAAAGTATGCTGTGGGACTTACATAAGCATCTTGTTTCTCATCAAATTTCCCCCATCAGTTTAGCTTCCATTAATTCTAACTTTTGCCAGAAACAATTGCTACTATGGTGGTTGCCAAATGGTGATTTTTGAACTCCATCATTCCACTGACATTTATAAGTTGGAAATCTATGGTAAGGAAAAGTGTTCTCTTTCATCTATCAATCAATCAATCAATCAATCAATCATCTACTTATCCATCTATCCATTCATCCATTTACATCAGTATAGACTCATGGGTTACTTTATGGGTTATAATCCATTACTCTCCTTATTTTGACATACAAACTTGCCCACATCTGATCAGCAGGGTCACCCTTTAAGCTGGCTCCTGAGGCCTTCTAACATGGCTCCAACATTCTTCAATCACATTCTTATATTCTGGCAAAGCAGAATGTTCCAAGCTTATCTTTATGCTTTCCTAGCACCAGACCTAAAATCATTTTTCTAAGGAGTCCTGGTTCCCTTTAATGGAAAATAGTATTTAAAATCAAGATTTACATGCGAGTGTAATTGCTTCTATACCCTCTCGCAAACAGAGCTAGGAAATAAGCCTGTAATATATTTATGTACATACCCATGCATAGATCTATATCTATTTCTAGCTGTATCAATATTAAAAACTGTAAGTTCATACTGACATCTTTTCTGTGCTTTTAAGATGGCCCTACTCCCTATATTCAAATCTACTCAATTCCCTTTACCCTTCTTCACAACTGTCTCTGCTTGGAGCAAATTCCTGTCTTCTTGTTCCAGTTACATATTATAGTTCTGACCAACTGCCAAATCTATAGGGAAGTGGCTTTCAAACTGCTGTAATTTAGAGTTAACTATAGATCTTTTTAAACCAAGGCTAATTCACGAGTGATTGTTATGTGCAGCCAGACTGAGAACCACTACCCTGGAAGTTTCCTCTCCTAACTATCTTGCCACACAGAGGGAGGAGAGAAGGCACAAACGCTAACAGTTTTACCTATGGGGTTAAACATATAAACGTATATGCTGATTCAAGACTTCCCAGTCAGTGCACTCAGAGATGCTGGTACCTTAACACCATGTCATTTGAGAATGTCCTAAAGCACTTAACCACTCCCAAACTAAACATTAGTTTAATGATTAAAATTAAATTATAGACTTCCAAGCAAATATTTCAGAAGTCCTTTACTCTAGCTTTCGCATCAGCTATATAAATGTTTTTACGTTTGTGAGAATAGAAAAGGAAGCAGAGGACCTCTGTTAGCTGGTATTCATTGTTGCATATCTCAACGCCTGACCACCTCCTGAACACCTAGGGTGTCCACTCTCGATTGCTTTCCTAACTTTCTCATTTTAAAACTCATACACATTTCTAAGCAGCAAGAGTGTACATGAAGGGGAATAGTTTTTGGTCCCATAACTGAAAACAGAGAGGAATAAAAATACCATTGGAAAAGAAAATATACCACCTTGGAGAGGAAGATGAAAATAACAGGTAAGAGAAAGGGTAGGAATCAGAGTGTCAGGAAAATGCTGGCCTAGTTATTACACAATGGAGAAATGCCTAAACACAGGAACCTATTTCTAGCAATTCTCAAAACACACTGGTTAGAAAATAGTGATTTAACCTATTTAAGAATAAAACATATTTAAACATTTGTAATATTGTTTGTATGTCAATAAATACGGATAATTTTAAGTACTTCATACCCATTCACTAAAAGAAGCCCAACAGTACTTTTCCTTCAAAAGACATTGCTCTAAGTCTATCTTTTGCAATATATCTGAATCAATTACATTTCTTTTAAAAAGTAACTGGAAGTTCAGATTTTTTCAATAATCCAGATAAACCTCTCCTTCCTCATGTCCATATTTATAAAGCTTTACTGTATTTACAAACTCATCTCATTATAGTCTTTTCTAAACAATGCACTAAATCTTCAAGAAATAGCTAATATTTCCTTAGCTAAGAACCAACACACCAAACTGAAAATTCAGTCTGGGTTAGGGAATGTCATACACAATTGGGAAATCCAAGAAAGAGTTATAAAAACTCTGGTTGTTAACCAGTAGGGAAGTTTCCCCTATAATGTACTATCCCTGGCAGCTGTTATGCTTCACAGCTGTTATATTAACAGCTGACAAGGACAAGCATTCAAGAGAATGAGAAAGCATTCTCATTCAGGAGAAACAGGAATCCACAGAAAATGCTTTGCCTCCAATTATAATTCCTCATGGTTTTTACATTTATATGTTCCTAATATTCTGCAATGTTAGAGAATGTGTTACCATGTCTGATGTTTACCGTTAATTATGAGAAATGGAAGGCAGTGACTACCATCTGAAATAATGCTTTCTTCTATACTGTATCATTTCACAGCCTGAGACCCCATTTCTCTTAAAATTCTGGCTCATCTTGCTTCTGAAAGCCAGATTAGGACAAGTTTGTCAATTCGAAATCTGACACAACCGACAACTCAGAAAAGGAGAAAAAGGTTCCATTGTGTTACTTGCGACTGTTAGCAGAACAGGCTTGAAAATGAACCTTTCCCAACTTCCCATGACCCCACAGTAGTTAGAGGGAGTAAAGTCCATTTTCACATGCATGATTTAGAATATGGTTTCAAAGCAACTCTTAAGCTTCCCAAACAGAGGATATGTATAGAATGTACAGTTTACTTAAGAATTCAAAACTTCAGAGTTTTCTTCCTAACACGAATTTCCTCACATCACTTCAACTGCAAGCCTAAAATGGTATAACCAATAGATTTATAAAGCCCATAGGTATTAAATAAACATTGCAAACAACTGGGGGACAGAAGCTACTGAATAGCAGCCTTTCTAATATAAAGTTCAACAATGTCATTAGCTTCTCTTTATATTCGAATTACTGAAAATTACTCAAGCTATCAGCAAAATAAAAATATTGGTCTTAAATACTATCAAGGTACATTCAGTTAAATCTAATTTGCATATTACCTTTCTTTCTTTATTTTTTAAACATCTTTATTGGAGCATAATTGCTTTACAATGGTGTGTTAGTTTCTGCTTTATAACAAAGTGAATCAGTTATACATATACATATGTTCCCATATCTCTTCCTTCTTGCGTCTCCCTCCCTCCCACCCTCCCTATCCCCACCCCTCTAGGTGGACACAAAGCACATAGCTGATCTCCCTGTGCTATGCGGTTACTTCCCACTAGCTATCTATTTTACGTTTGGTAGTGTATATATGTCCATGCCACTCTCTCACTTTGTCACAGCTTACCCTTCCCCCTCCCCATATCCTCAAGTCCATGCTCTAGTAAGACGCAGACCTACTACAGCATATTACCTTTCGAGTTTGCATTTTCTCTGTTCTCCTCCGAAAGGCAACATAAGGGTCATTGTTGGTAGAGCCATCTCTTTTCTCTTGTTTTATCTGAGGAATGAGGGATGGTCCCCTGCAGTTTTTACGTTTTCTCACCCAGTAGTCATATACAGCTTTAATAAGGTAATCATCTTCATTTAGCAGCAGTTTTGCTTCTTGAAGTGTTACAAGCTAAATAAAAAATAAAAATGTCATCAACTACAATGCTTAAAAAAAATTAAAATTAAACTATACCTACAGGAAAAAATGTGATCAGTCTAACAATTATGATCAGATACCATGATGGCAGAAAACACAATTCAAACAAAGACTTTATTAAGATTTACCAAAATTAGAATTTTGCCCTAAGAGGTAGTGCGTTCCACCACTTAAAATATTTAAGAAGCCTGGATTAATGATAAGACGACAACAGATTTATGACTCAGGAAAGTCTTGAACTGGAAGACATCCAGGGTCCTTCAAAATTCTGATATTCTGGGATTCCACACATTGGAGGATCTACTAGTTTTCAATAGTCTAGTAGCTTCTTTCAGTGTTTTTGTTTTTCAACAGAAACTAGAATTTACAGGTGGTTTCTTTTTACCTCCCTCCAAAATAAACTATGAATATTTTCCAACGTATTGCAACTAAATAAACACATGCCTCCTTTGAAATTGAAAAGGACAAACTTAGCATGTTTCCAGAAGTCTCAACACTATGCAATCTTGAATTTCTTGTACTAATTACATATATAAACAATTCCTCTAACGAAGCTGATTAAATACTAGAGAATCCTTGTTCTAAACACTCATTTTGTTAATGACATTGTCATGTCTGGGACAGTGGCATCTCAGGGATCTATTTCTCCTTTATCAGTGCAGCCAATATATGCTGACATTATCTCAAAGTAAAGTTTGTAGAAATTTGCTTGGTCACATCTGTTTCCTTGCTCCTTGTGAAGATCAGAGAGGCTAATCAGCTTTAGTAAGATGGATTAGGGGTTACACATATCCATTTATAGTGAAGCTTAGAAAAAGATTATGGAGTTTTAGAGCTGTGAACCCTTACTGAAGTGATGCTATCCCAATCTTTTTACTTTTATCATTCTAGAGATGAAGATTCATTTTCAAAACAAATTGAGATATCTCCTAAAAACTTGGAAATGAGGGGAAAATTTTTATCACTGAAATTTTAAGATCAACATACTAATCAATTTGCAGGTTGTAGGAATTCATTTGAAGAAAGCATGACTTAGCAAATAAATTTTTGCTATGATCTGACTTCTCATATTGGTATAACTTCATGGAATAAATGTAATAATCACCTGGACTTCCAGTCCTATGATGGTGCTTACTAAAGCTAATTAGTTGGTTTCTTATTATAATTTGGCTGCCAAGATGGTTTGACCACAGGAAGAGAATACAGACGGTATCAACTCAAGTATTCTAGTCCACATGACAATAAAATTATAAGTGGCCATTCTTTGGTTTATTCAAAGTCTCAGTGGAGTCAGCTTAACTGCATCTGAGACACCGAGTAACTTGACCTTTAAAGTGGAAAGCCGGAGCCTGAAACATGAGATCAAACCAAAAGAACCAATATTTCCAAACATCAACTTTAAGTGGACACTCTCCCACTGTTAGCTGAAGTTCTCTGGAATGGTGATGTGTGCCTCCAAAGTCTACAAGGACGGTGGCAGAATAAAAATAGAGCTTTCTGGATCTAACAAAATTCCACCAAATGCTTAGAGCATAGCATAACTGGTAGCTCTCATGTGCTCTGGGGACCAAAGGGAAACAATGCTGTGATATGCTATACGTGCTTCAGCTGTTTGGTCATTCTGCTTCTGATAAAATTTTATAACCTTCACTAATTAAATCAAGAACTTAATCTAACCTTTGAGTGGGGAGGAAGATAATCTCTTTCCTTCAACCAGCAGAGCAGTGGTGAATTTCTTATATAACAACATTATCAAAATAACACTGCTTCCTATCTTCCTGTAGGAGGTGTCAGGAGATTAAAACACTGCCTCAGATTTTCTTCTCTGGTGCTTCTTGCCCCTGCTTTCAGAAATGTCCTTCTGCCTCATGCTTAAGTACCCTCTTTATATCTGAGGTAATAAGAATTCAATACACAGTTTAAACATCCTGACATTACTTTCCTATGTTAGCTGTAAGTCAACAACTGCTGTTTTTATATTGTCACATGGCCAATTTTTATTTTATTGGATAATTTTGGTTTTAGTCATTCTGTAAAACTTATCTTTAGCTATTCTAGGGCAACTAGTATCAGTGCCTCTCTGCTATCATGGTGACAGCATCAATTTGAGTGGACAAGAACTATTTACAGATAAAGTAGTCACAAATTATGTGACATGATTAAAAATCCACAAAAATCAGAATCCTACTACTTTTATACCTAAGGAAAAAGTTCTGCCATTTAGCATTTCATCTACTAGAAAGCAGTAGAAACCAGTATTCCAGTGGCAAAGGGGTCTGTGATAAATTTATTATTTCCAAGACAGCTCTGACTTACTTGATTTACTTATTTTGGGGGCTTAGGGATGGGAGATAAAAATTCTTCTTTTTCTAGACTGCAACAAGCTCCATCATTTAGTTTGCTTATATACAAAACTCATGGTCTAGCAATTTCAATAAATGCACAAATTTAATACACAAATGAATAAATTACATGTAAAAATTAATGCTTTTACATATAAAATAGCCAACTAAGCAGTAAGTAGTTAATAACTACTATCAGCCATCATTTGTGCTACAGGTTGTGGGGAAGATAACAAAAAAAACTTTAAGAAAATCCAATACTTAAAGAAATTTACAGTATGGGAATTAAGGTTAAACAAATACAAATTGAACAATAAGAGAACGTAAGAACTTTGCAACTGAGTATTAGTGCAGTAAGATAGAGGACACAGTCACAAAAAACTCCATCTGAGAGTGCCTGTGTTGGCAGCTTACGGTACAAGAATAAATTCTGAGGATAGATACCAAAGGAAAAGAACAAGAGGTAGAGGAGCAAAGGAAGAGGAGATGAAGAAACAAGAAGAATCAGGAAAGATGGAGGTCAACAAATCCAATACTACAGGGATATTAAGTAGGACGCAGACTAAAAAGAGACTCCTGGATGATAATTAGGAGGCCATCAGTGACCTTAAACAGTGCAATATCAGTAAACTAAAATGGACTAAAAGGTAAACAATATGGCTTACCTTTTGAAAATTTAACTGTGACTTAATAAAAAAGGAGAGACGTAGGGTAGTAGTTTATTGAAAATTTAGGGACTAAAGGAAAAGGATTTTAAAAACCCACAAGATCCTGAGTTTTGGGAGTCACTGGAGAGAGAATGAATACAGTATAGGATCATCTGGAGTTAAGAGAGTAAGTTAAGTTTTGAAAAGGTTAAACTTGAGAGGTCTGTGGACCATCTAGATGGAGATGCCAACAGTCAGCACAAAAAGAGAAAAAAGAAAATCCTGGGGCTTGAGAAAGTGGTCAAGGCTAAAGGCATAGGTATTACTATAACCACAAAAATGCTCGATGAGGTGATATTACCCCCCAAAATAATCAGGACAAGAATACCAAGAACAGAATTTCAAGAAACCCTGATGTTTGCAGGAGTTGAATGAAACGGAGTCAGTAAAAGAAAATTAGAAGGAATGGTCATAAAAAAATCATAAGAAAACCAAAAGGACATGAATTGTATTCAAAAGAACAAAGGTGAGGACAATTTGAAGAAATAAGGAGAACTCAAATAAGACAAAGGATGGGAACTGAAAATAATCACAGACTTTGGCAACAAGAGTTTTCAATAATGACTTCATTGCAATAGTCTCCACAGAATAATGCCAGCAGAAGCTTCTGCCCCAGTCCATCTTTTATGTCTTTCTCTACCAACTTAATAAATATTGGTTTAACCACAAACTTGATTCCTTGCCCTGGGATCTGGTACTATCCTAGCCCCCAAAAAGAGAAAATAAAGAACTCCATGAACCCCCCAGATCAGACACTTGGAATGAGGGGAGGCTTTTACTATCTTTAATCCTTGGTTCTATTAATAAGACAATTTTCTTGTTCCTGTAACAAAGCCTTCACCTTAATCTCCTCTGCAGAAAGCAGATGCTATCAAGCGCTGAGAACCTAGCCAGTTGTTTTAGAGTCTGGAAGCTTGCCACTGAGCAAAGAGAACTAAAATAGGATGGTGCTGATTATAGTGCATAATTTACTGTTTACATGCTTTTTGTTTATCTTGTACCCACTTAGATGATAAGCTCCACAAGGGCAGAACTTCTGTCACTTGTCTTGCTCACCTGAGCACTAAATAAATATTACTAACTAAATGAAAAAAAGCAAATTACAGAACACACGGAAGAAGGCTTCTGATGATATAATTTCAACCACCATGAGAATTTTGAAGCAATCATGGAAAACAGAAGAAATGCCAAAAGTCTGATCAAGCCTAGGTTTGCTAGGAAAATTTACACATAAAAAAGAAAAACTGAAATTATATCTGATGCCAGTGATCAAAATCCTAGGAAAACTGTGAGCACTAATTATAATGAGTATCAATTTGATAATTAAACAAATTTCCAATAAAAAAAGACAATCCCTCAAAAAACAAATTAAGTTGAATTTTACAAACTTCAGTTTTAATGTACTTTTTTGGACAGTACACTAGATATTACTTTCCATCTAAGTGGGGGACGGGTCCCATCCAAAAAAATGAGATGACAAGAAAAATATGTTACGGACAAAGGAGCAAGGTAAAAACCTACAAGACCAAATAAATGAAGAGGAAATAGGAAACCTACCTGAAAAAGAATTCAGAGTAATGATAGCAAAGATGATCCAAAATCTCGGAAATAGAATGGAGGCATGGATTGAGAAAATACAAGAAATCTTTAACAAAGACCTAGAAGAACTATAAACAACAAACAAAAGGGGATGAACACAATAACTGAAATGAAAAATACACTAGAAGGAATCAATATTAGAATAACTGAGACAGAAGAGCAAATAAGTGAGCTGGAAGTATGGTAGAAATAACTGAGGAAGAGCAGAATAAAGAAAAAAGAATGAAAAGAGAATTGAGGACAGCTTCAGAGACCTCTGGGACAACATTAAATGCACCAACGTTCGAATTATAGGGGTCTCAGAAGAAGAGAAAGAGAAAGGGTCTGAGAAAATATCTGAAGAGATTATAGTAAAAAACTGCCCTAACATGGGAAAAGAAAGAGCCACCCATGTCCAGGAAGCACAGTGTCCCATACAGGATAAACCCTAGCAGAACACAGTGAGACACATATTAATCAAACTAACAAAAATTAAATTCAAAGAAAAAATATTAAAAGTGGCAAGGGAAAACAACAAATAACATACAAAGGAATCCCTCTAAGGTTATCAACTGATTTTTCAGCAGAAACTCTGCAGGCCACAAAGGAGTGGCAGGATATATTTAAAGTGATGAAAGGGAAAAACCTACAACCAAGGTTACTCTACCCAGCAAGGATCTCATTCAGATTCGATGGAGAAATTAAAAGCTTTACAGACAAGCAAAAGCTAAGAGAATTCAGCACCCCAAACCAGCTTTACAGCAAATGCTAAAGGAATTTCTCTAGGTGGGAAACACAAGAGAAGAAAAAGACCCACAAAAGCAAACCCAAATCAATTAAGAAAATGGTAATAGGAACATACATATTGATAATCACCGTGAATGTAAATGGATTAAATGCTGCAACCAAAAGACACAGACTGGGTGAATGGATACAGAAACAAGACCTGCATACGTGCTGTCTAGAAGAGACCCACTTCAGACGTAGGGACACATACAGACTGAAAGTGAGGGGATGGAAAAAGATATTCCATGCAAATGGAAATCACAAGAAAGCTGGAGTAGCTATACTCATATCAGATAAAATAGACTTTAAAATAAAGAATGTTACAACAGACAAGGAAGGACACTACATAATGATCAACAGATCAATCCAAGAGGAAGATATAACAATCATAAATATTTATGCACCCAACATAGGAGTACCTCAATACATAAGGCAACTGCTAACAGCTATAAAAGAGGAAATCGACAGTAATACAATAATAGTGGGGGACTTTAACACCTCACTTACACCTATGGACAGATCATCCAAACAGAAAATTAATAAGGAAACACAAGCTTTAAATGACAAAATAGACTAGATAGACTTAAATGATATTTATAGGACATTCCATCCAAAAACAGCAGATTACACTTTCTTCTCAAGTGTGCATGGAACATTCTCCAGGATAGATAACATCCTGGGTCACAAATCAAGCCTCAGTAAATTTAAGAAAACTGAAATCGTATCAAGCATCTTTTCTAACCACAACGTTATGAGATTAGAAATCAATTACAGGAAAAAAACTGTAAAAAAACATAAACACATGGATGCTAAACAGTGCACCGCTAAATAACCAAGAGATCATTGAAGAAATCAAAGAAATGAAAATATTTCTAGAAACGAATGACAATGAAAACACGATGGCCCAAAACCTATGGGATGCGACAAAAGCAGTTCTAAGAGGGAAGTTTATAGCAATTCAATCTCACCTCAAGAAACAAGAAAGTATCAAATAAACAATCTAACCTTACACCTAAAGCAACTAGAAAAAGAAGAACAAAGAAAACCAAAGTTAGTAGAAAGAAAGAAATCATAAAGATCAGAGCAGAAATAAATGAAATAGAAATGAAGAAAACAATAGTAAAGATCAATAAAACTAAAATTTGATTTTGAGAAGATAAACAAAATTGATAAACCTTTAGCCAGACTCATCAAGAAAAAAAGGGAGAGGAACTCAAATCAATAAAATTAGAAATGAAAAAGGAGAAATTACAACAGACACCACAGAAATACAAAGCATGCTAAGAGACTACTACAAGCAACTCTATGCCAATAAAATGGACAACCTGGAAGAAATGGACAAATTCTTAGAAAGGTATAACCTTCCAAGACTGAACCAGGAAGAAACAGAAAATATGAACAGACCAATCTTAAGTAAGGAAATTGAAACTGTAATTAAAAATCTTCCAGCAAACAAAAAATCCAGGACAAGATGGCTTCACAGGTGAATTCTATCAAACAGTTAGAGAAGAGTTAACACCTATTCTTCTCAAACTCTTCCACAAAACTGCAGAGGGAGAAATACTCCCAAACCCATTCTACAAGGCCACCATCACCCTGATACCAAAACCAGACAAAGACATCACAAAAAAAGAAAATTACAGACCAATATATCTATCACTGATGAACACAGACGCAAAAACCCTCAACAAAGTACTAGCAAACAGAATCCAACAGCACATTAAAAAGAGCATACACCGTGATAAAGTGGGATTTATCCCAGAGATGCAAGGATTCTTCAATATATGCAAATCAAACAATGCAATACACCATATTAACAAATTAAAAAATAAAAACCATATGATCACCTCAATAGATGCAGAAAAAGCTTTTGACAAAATTCAACACCCACTTATGATAAAAACTCTCCAGAAAGTGGGCATAGAGGGAACCTACCTCAACATAATAAAGGCCATATACAACAAACCAACAGCAAACATCATTCTCAATGTTGAAAAACTGAAAGCATTTTCTCTAAGCTCAGGAACAAGACAAGGTGTCCACTCTCACTACTATTATTCAATAGTTTAGGAAGCCCTAGCCACGGCAATCAGAGAAGAAAAAGAAATACAAATTATAAAATATGAAGTAAAACTGTCACTGTTTGCTGATGACATGATACTATACATAGAAAATCCTAAAGATGCCACCAGAAAACTACTAGAACTAATCAGTGAATTTGGGAAGGTTGCAGGCAGGATACAAAATTAAGGCACAGAAATCTCTGGCATTCCTATACACTAACAATGAAAGACCAGAAAGAGAAATTAAGGAAACAATCCCATTTACCACTGCAACAAAAAGAATAAAATACCTAGAAATAAACCTATGTAAGGAGGCAAAAGACCTGTATGCAGAAAACTATAAGACACTGATGAAAGAAATCAAAGACAATGCAAACAGGTGGAGAAATATAACATGATCCTGGATTGGATGAATCAGTATTGTAAAAATGACTATCCTACCCAAAGCAATCTACAGGTTCAATGCAATTCCTATCAAATTACCAACGATATTTTTCACAGAACTAGAACACAAAATTTTATAATTTGTATGGAAACACAAAAGACCCCGAATAGCTAAAGCAATCTTGCGAAAGAAAAATGGAGCTGGAGGAATCAGGCTCCCTGAGTTCAGACTATACTACAAAGCTACAGTAATCAAGACAGTATGGTACTGGCACAAAAACAGAAATATAGATCAATGGAACAGGATAGAAAGCCGAGAGGTAAACCCACACACCTATGGTCACCTAATCTATGACAAAGGAGGCAAGAATATACAATGGAGAAAAGACAACCTCTTCAATAAATGGTGCTGGGAAAACAGGACAACTACATGAAAAAGAATGAAATTAGAACACTACCTAACACCATACACAAAAATAAACTCCAAATGGATTAAAGACCTAAATGTAAGACCAGACACTATAAAACTCTTAGAGGAAAACACAGGAAAAACACTCTTTCACATAAATCACAGCAAGATCTTTTATGACCACCTCCTAGAGTAATGAAAATAAAAACAAAAATAAGCAAATGGGACCTAATTAAACTTAAAAGCTTTTGCACAGCAAAGGAAACCATAAATAAGATGAAAAGACAATCATGGAATGGGAGAAAGTATTTGCAAACAAAGCAACAGACAACGGATTAATCTCCAAAATATACAAACAGCTCATGCAGTTCAATATCAAAAAAACAAACCACCGAATCAAAAAATGGGCGGAAGACCTAAATAGACATTTGCAGATGACATGACACTATACATAGAAAAGAAGAAGACATACACATGGCCAAGAGGCACATGAAAAGATGCTTAACATCACTAATTATTAGAGAAATGCAAATCGAAACTACAATGAGGTTATCACCTCACACGGGTCAGAATGGCCATAATCAAAAAATTTACAAACAATAAATGCTGGAGTGGGTGCAGAGAAAAGGAAACCCTCTTGCACTGCTGGTGGGAATGTAAATTGATACAGCCACTGTGGAAAACACTATGGAGGTTCCTTAAAAAACTAAAAGTAGAACTACCATATGGACCCAGGAATCCCACTCCTGGGTATACCATGAGAAAACCATAATTCAAAGAGACTCATGTACCCCAATGTTCATTGCAGCACTATTTACAATAGCCAGGACATGGAAACAACCTAAAGGTCCATTAACAGATGAATGGATAAAGAAGATGTGATACATATATATAATGGAATATTACTCAGCCATAAAAAGAAAGGAAATTGGGTCATTTGTAGAGATGTGGATAAACCTAGAATCTGTCATACAAAGTTAAGTAAGTCAGAAAGAGAAAAACAAGTATCGTCTATTAACGCATATATGTGGAATCTAGAAAAATGGTACAGATGAACCTATTTGCAGGGCAGGAATAGAAACGCAAACACAGAGAACGGACGAGTGGGCACAGTGGAGGAAGGGGAGGGTGGGATGAATTGGGAGATTAGGTTTGACATAAATACACTACCATGTGTAAAACAGATAGCTGGTGGGAACCTGTTGTATGGCACAAGTAGCTCAGCTCGGTGTATAACTGAATCACTTTGCTGTACAGCAGAAATTAACACAACATTGTAAATCAACCATACTTCAATAGAAAACTTATTTTAATTTAAAAAAATGGGGTCAGGGGAGACTGGTAGAAAGGCTAAAAATGCAAGAAAGTCACTTTACAATGGAAAAGTTTGGGAAATGTTCTGAAGAGTTGGTAATGCCTCAGGGATTTAAAGGACTTACTTGGAAGTTGGGGGGAAAATAATGAATTTGTATAGGTAAACAAGTGAAAACTTTTAACAGTCTAGTGTAAAAAGCTTATTTATTTATAGTGGTAACTTCTTACTACATTAATAAAAATTAGCATATTAATATACCACAGAGGTATACCAACAATTATTTTTTAAAATAGTTTTAAAATGTAATTGTAATATCATCACATGCCCATTACAGTAAATTTTGGAAAATACAGAAAAATAGAATGAAGAACATAAAAATCACCCATAATTCCAGCACCTAAATATAACCATTGTTGGCATTTTGTTGTACATTCTTGTTCTTCTATGCACATGTAGAAATGCTTTAAACAAACCTTCAATAATTCTGTGTCCTGTTTTTGAAATCTCACATTATATAATGATCAACTTCCTGTGCCACTAGATACTCTTCAAAATAACAATTTTTAATGGTTGTATGATATTCCATCCTACAGACAACTTATAAGTTATTCTTAACAACCCTGTTCAGAAATCTTTGACACCTTCACTAATTATTTTTCTTGGGAATGATGCCTAGAGGTAGGACCACGAAATCAAAAGGTATAAACATTTTAAGGTTCCTGACATATGCTGCCTAACTGTTTTCCAGAAGGAACATACCATTTTAAATTCTCTATACCATACATAGAATGTCCCATTAAAGAAAATTCTTTATTACTTTGTGAATAATTTTTCCTTCACTTAAAATTTTAAATAATATATAAATAAGTAAAACTAAAATACATTTTAAATGATAAGAGTACCTTAATATAAATCTGAGTAATTGAATTGGTATGAGGTATCTACCTAAGACACCAGCCAAGCAGTTAAGTTACTGAAGCACCAGAAAGACAGCTCCATGAAAAGGATCAAGAAGATATTATAAGAATGTAACTAGTATTAGTTTTATATCCAAATAAGAAAAAAGTCGGAATTGTACTCTTCATGCTCCTATTCAAAGAAAGTACGCTTAAGTATTCCTTAAGGAATATTGAACTGTCAAGGAATATTGTAAATAGAAATTCTAGGATCTCAGGAAAAGAAATTCAAGAGACAGTAACATGTAATATACTCAGGTCTAAAGAAAATGCAAAATAAAGCTGCTAATTAGATTAACTGTTAATACAAGAGACATTTTTACAACGTACAGTACCTGATTAGAACTGGCTTTTTCAAGTCTGTCAATCATAATTTCAAATTGCAAAGGCTTAATTTCCATCTTTCTGTTAAGTCTATTTAATAAGGTCTCATCTTCTGAATCCATATCATAATCTGGTTGTTCGTTGTCTAGATTAAAGGCTAGAAAAGAAAAAAAAATTCTTCAAACTCAGGAGAAATCATGGAGTTATATAGAGTCTATATTCAACCACAGGATACTCCCAAAGTATAAAGCATTGACCAAAGAGGAGTTCACGAGCAGACATCAAAAAATTGGTTTTAGAGATTCCGTTGAAGAAAAAATAAATTTTAATTCACATATGATTTAAAGTTTCACAGAACAGTAAAAACAGCAACTAGAATTTTTTATTTTAAAAATAAAGGGTCATAAATATATACATTAAAATATAAAGTAGCAATTATAAAAAAAGATATTTATTCACATGGTAGTTGGGAGCATAAAGAGAAGCTATGGAACTAAATTAACAGTCTAGAAATAAACTCAAGTATAAAATATATGATGGGAATGGCATTTCAAATCACTGGAGATAAAACAGATTTAAACAAACAAAAAAAAAGAGGTGCTGGCCTGACAGACTAGTTTTCTTTAAAAATAAATAAATAAAATTAACATTTGCAACATTATAGATGGACCTGAGGGCGTTATGCTAAATGAAATAAGTCAGAGAGAGACAAATAATGTATGATCTCACTTCTATGTGGAACCTAAAAAACAACCCAAACTCATAGAAAGAGATCAGACTTGTGGTTACCAGAGGCAGAGGGTGGGAGGAAAGGGAAATAGAGGAAGGTGGAGGAGGAAGATGAAAGATTAGCAAAAATTGATAGGAAAGTATAATTTTCAAAATTTCACTTTTTTGGGGTACAGTTTCTTCTCTTGGCTATCTCTCAGGCTTTATCATCCATTAACAAAGAGAACAACCAATATGTCACGTTATCAAGAGATACTGCTTGGAATATTCTTAGGGATGTGAGCTAACAGCAAGAAATATGCTGTTTAAAATGAAATCTTCTTTAAGGATTGCCTAGCTCTGAGAGGTTGAATTCTGAATGTGCCCAGAAATTTACTTCTGGGCCCCTGAAGTCAACTGCTTCTTTTTATGAACTGACAAAAATCAGCATGAGGTACTCACTAATATTTAGAATGGACCACTATAATTTGATTTACATTAGTACTATAAAAAGTATACACATTCCTGCTATAACATGATATATGAGTTCCTCAAAAGAAAAATCCTCTATATGCAAAATTGTACACCAAAAATAACAGGCTTATGTAAAATCTATGTAACTTTGTGTTATCAGAGTCCAAGCAAACCATAAACGTTACAGTAGATGGCCACGTCTACTACCTCAAGGGATACTAAAAATGCACAAAAATAACAGAATGGAATTGCTGGCTTGTGGATACTGAGACAACACAGACTGTAAGGGAACTTGGCGCGTTGGGGCTCCAGCAGGAAATGCAACCTGCCTCTATATGAGAGCTGTGCAAGGCTAGGGGGTACACCTTTCTGGGAAAGGCATCTTAGGTGCAGGCACTCATTTTTAATTTTTTTTTTTTTGCGGTACGCGGGCCTCTCACTGTTGTGGCCTTTCCCATTGCGGAGCACAGGCTCCGGACGCGCAGGCTCCGCGGCACGTGGGATTTTCCCGGACCGGGGCACGAACCCGTGTCCCCTGCATCGGCAGGCGGACTCTCAACCACTGCGCCACCAGGGAAGCCCTAATTTTTTTAATATAGAGTTGAAAGGACTCTTTCCATGTTGAGCAGTCAAGGAAAAGCCTTTGCTCCTCCCTACTGAAGATTTTAATCCTTCTGTTGCTATTCCAGCCCCCTCTGGCAAAGAAAAATCATAGAAGAACCAGGACAACTTCCATGTAGTATTGACCTCATTCCCTTTTATTGATTGTTGTTGAGCTAATCGGTATCATAAACACTTGTGCAGAGTAGTCTGTACAGCAAATGTGTATTACTAAGGACAAAAGTAATAATTTTATCCAGATCACCTGTCCTGATATTATTTTTCTTATAAAATCCTAAATGATACAGATTCCCCATGTCACAGCTCTTTTTGTAATGAATGAGATATTGTTTATAAATCTACCAATTGATAAATGAGAGAAATGTATATAAAAATATTTCACAGGGGCTTCCCTGGTGGCACAGTGGTTGAGAGTCCACCTGCCGATGCAGGGGACAAGGGTTCGTGCCCCGGTCCGGGAGGATCCCATATGTCGCGGAGCGGCTGGGCCCGTGAGCCATGGCCCCTGAGGCTGTGCGTCCGGAGCCTGCACTCCGCAACGGGAGAGGCCACAGCAGTGAGAGGCCCGCGTACCACAAAAAAAAAAAAAAAAAAAAAAATTTCACAGGCAATCAACTACATAATTATATAAGCATCTATGTTACTACTCACATTCAATTTGCATTCAAAGGGCTTTTTTTTGGATGGGGGTGTCAAGAGAAAGTGTTTTATTTTTTTAATGTGGTAAAATACAAGTAACAAAATTTATTATCTTAACCACTTTTAAGTGTACAGTTTAGTGATATTAGGTACACTCACAATGCTGTGCAATCACCACCACCATCCATCTCTAGAAAGCACAAGAAGGATTTTATAATTTCCTACTACCATTTCTTGCTTATGCTACCAAAAATATGGATATACTTAGTAGTGTCTAGAAATAATACCTACCTCCTACATGTATCACAGAAACAATTTACAGAGTAAATCAAAAGATGTTTGTAAAACATACAAAATCCTGGTTTAGTACTAATTCAATTTATTAAGTGCTTACTTAATACATCAGGTAGAAAGCTAGGTATGGTAGATGAAGAGATGAATCCCTGTCTGTAGTTCCTCATTTGGAGTATGACAGTATTGACTTATACTTGTAAACACTCCTGTATAGGAAAAGAACTTTCCGTCTCTCAAGATTTTCCTCCCAAACACACATACCTGGTGGTCACTGGGCTTAGAACATTGTTTTTGTGTGTGTGTGTGTGTGTTTAAAAATCATTACTTATTTATTTCTCCCGCAGTGCATCCCAAGTCTCTCCTACATCTGGTTAGTTCCAAAACTATTCAACTCCAGAACTGGTCCAGCAATGCAGCTGCCTGCAGCCGAGCCTGGGAATTGTCAGATATCTGCCAAGGTGTTGTAAGGCATGGGCTGTGTCCAGAGATGGAAGTGTGGAAAGCAATCCTCCCAGTACCACTCAGCTCCACGTCTGTCAAGCACCTGGCTCAGGTGGGGCTTAGAATACTGTTTGTTTGTCTTAACAAAGCATTATAATATATCCTTTGAATTACATGACCATATCCCAGTTTACATCTTTTCTGTCCTCTGATTTAGAGGAGCAGTATGGCTATATATCATGCTTCTTTTGGATACTTGCAGTAAAGAGGTCAACTTGGGTACATATTTCTGAATTCTAGTTCTTTGGAAGGGAATTGCACCCCTGATGGATACTGTGTGCTACTGATGAGAACAATTCAATTTCCATTCCAAATGAGTAAACCCTTTTAAAACAAGCCTGGCAATATCCCTCATGTTCTTCCTTTCCTACCAGGTCCCAGGCAATATGGCTCTAGGAAATAAAGAGAAAAAAGGCCATTCTGCCATCAAAAAGAGAGTGACCAGAGAATACATTACGAATATTCACAAACACATCCATGGAACATGTACCTCATATATCGAGAAATCTGAAAACTCACCATGAAGGAGATGGAAACACCTCATGGGTATACTGCTAACAAGCTCAACAAAGCTGTCTGGACTAAAAGATTAGGAATGCACCCAACCATATTTGGGCTTGTTTATTCAGAAAACATTAACATGAAGATTTATTGAAGAAGCTCTATACACTGGTCACCTATGTACATATCCTCACTTTCAACTTGCAGAGGGACAGGAGAATAGTTTACAAATCTGAAGACCAGAAGGCTTTGCATTTCTTCCTTCTACACAGCATAGAGTAATAGGTATCTTGTAAAACAATGGGCAAACCAGGGTCATCTGTGTGGTCTACAAAGCATCTAATAATAAGCTGGTCTGCACCAAGACCCTAATGAGAAACAGAATTGTGCTCATCAATAGCACACAATACCTAGCAAAGGTACAAGTCCCACTATGCACTGTTCCTGAGTCACAAGGGGCAAAGCTGACTCCTAAGAAGAAAATTTAAACAAAGGCAGTCAAAAAATTTAAAACAAATATGATTAAGAAGGAAAATTTCTGAAGGAGTTCCTCCTCCACAGCAGACAAAGCTTCCTGAGAGCTTCGCTTCAAGGTCTGGCCAATGTGGTCAAGTGGCTAAGTAGATCGCTTTATGTGCTCAAGAGTGAGAAACTGGAGTTCCATCTAAGGAAGATCAGGGCCCACAGAGGCAGACCCTTCTCCCTACCATCTTAGTTCAAAAACCAAACAAACCCCAACAGACAGTTATTATGAAAAAAGTAATTGTTTAAAATCACAAAGTTACTAACAAGGAGAAAAAAAAGGGCTGCCCAATCCACCTTGAATAATTCCAGTGAAGGGGCAGACAGATGTATTGTTTGACAGCTGCTTCTTACACTGAGTCAGTATCTGTCTTGTATATTTCTTCTTCCACACCTCTAACAATTAAGTTTACTTTCATGTTAAAGAAAAAATTTTCACCTAAAAATTCACTCATACACACATTTTTATCTTCAATTTGAAACAGAAACAAACCATAAACAATACTCTTGAGATTTAAAAGTTTCACATGTAGATAAAGTGATATAAACAAGAGAGCAGCAATTCCTGATTTTAAATGTTTTTTTATTATCAAAATTACTCCACTTTTATTAGTGAACATTTTTTTACCTAAAGTTGCTTGTCTTCTGAACAGGAATCAAAGAAAAGGCTGCAGACACTAAAGGCCATGAGAATGGAGACAATATTTATTACTATGCTTTCAGATTCCTTTCCTTATGAGTTTATTTTCTCTGAAGATCAACATATATCATTAAGGGTCTATAATGTGCTAGGTTCTAAAAACAGAAAGGAAGAACAGGAATACTCAAGATTGTAAAAAAATTTTTTAAATCTATATGCAACCTGTCAAGAGGAAAACTAGAATAAACAAAATATGCTGGGAGATCTAGACTCCAATTACCTTTACCCAAATTATATAGTAGTTACTCTTCTCTAGTAAACAGAGGGTAAAAATCTTAAAAAGTAATAGTTCTGGGACTTCCCTGGTGGTGCAGTGGTTAAGAATCTGCCTGCCAATGCAGGGGACACGGGTTTGATCCCTGGTCCAGGAAGATCCCATGTGCCACGGAGCAACTAACCCCGTGTGCCACAACTACTGAGCCTGTGCTCTAGATCCCATGAGCCACAACTACTGAGCCCATGAACCAAAACTACTGAAGCCTGCATGCTCTAGGGCCCATGTGCCGCAACTACTGAGCCCACATGCTGCAACTACTGAAGCCCGCGTGCCCAGAGCCTGTGCTCCACAACAAGAGAAGCCACTGTAATGAGAAATCCGTGCACCGCAACGAAGAGTAGCCCTCGCTTGCTGCAACTAGAGAAAGCCTGCATGCAGCAATAAAGACCCACCGCAGCCAAAAAAAAAAAGGAATAGTTCCTAAGGATAGTTGCAGACCAAAACCCCAATGTTCAATTAATCATGTAATTCCCTTTCCTTGTGTTGGTGGAAAAACAACAGGTGTGGAGGAAAATTACATAACTAAAAAATGTTTACTCAACAATATTTAATACAGTAAAAATCTCACTGTCATAAAGTAAACTGGATAATTTTCATTTTTAAAAAGTTTTTTTTCCTTATTCCTGGAATCCATTTTGAATTTTCTCTTTCAAATCTCCTTGTTACCTTTTTTCTTTTTCTAGTACGCCAGGGTCTCATTAAAAAGCAAGACAAAACAAAAAAGTTTACAAATAATAAAAAGTTACATGACCTAGAGTTGGAAACATCTTATCTTACAGATCAGAAAACTGAGGTTAAGAACTTTGGTGAGTTGAGCACAGGTTTCAGGGTCTTGACTCAGAGCTCAGTGCTTCTCCCACTACACCACACAGATGCTAAATTAAACCCTTCTAATCATAATAGCTGTAATAAAAAGTTCTTTGACTGTCAACGGGAAATAAATTAAAAGACTGTTTTTGTTCAGCCATGGACTTAAATTATTAAGATAATAAATTACATACATTTAATAACCAAAGATAAAAAAGATTAATTTACAAATAAAACAAATGCCAGTTGACTACAATGCATGTAAAAGAAGATACTGCGAACCCAGTGCACCAGGCACTCAAGGATTTGTTAAAAACAAACAATAGGGCTTCCCTGGTGGCGCAGTGGTTGAGAATCCTCCTGCTGATGCAGGGGACATGGGTTCGTGCCCCGGTCTGGGAAGATCCCACATGCCACGGAGCGGCTGGGCCTGTGAGCCATGGCCACTGAGCCTGCATGTCCAGAGCCTGTGCTCCGCAACGGGAGACCACAATAGTGAGAGGCCCGCACACCAAAACAAAAAAGAACCAAAAAAACCCACAAACAATAAAAATTAAAATGAGAACGAACTCTAATAAGACTTTCCCACTTAAAGTTATTTTACATCTAGAAAATGTCCAACATTTACCTATGAATCATCAATGATAATTTTTTTAACATAAAAAGAAGCAACATTATACAAAGCTCCTACTTTCATGCATCTTTAAATTTCTTAAATGCTTACTTCTGGACACTATTTGCCAATATCCAATCCCTTTTTGTTTTTTTTTTTCCTTTCTTTCTTTTTTCCCCCAATCCCTTTGATGCAAGTAACAAAATAAGACGGAGGCACTAGTGCACCTTGTTTTGTAAAGGTTCTTCTTTGAAAGTATTAACAATAACACTTATAAGAGTGTCATTCACTTAAAAACTCTCTAGTCTACCTCTTCTTCCAGCTCTGCATTTCCTTTCTTATACAACTTTCCAAAATTATGTTTATTAATCCTTTGAACCCAGTAACAACACTGACTATACAACATGTACAACGTGTGTAACAGGCTCCCTGATAAATTAAGATAGATAACAACACCATAAAGCATAGAGAAAGTGGTGAAAGGTAATTCCAGACAGAGAGGGTAGCAGGAAAAAAGACAGAGAATATGCTTAACTACAAAAGACATAAATTATCAATAATGAGTTTGGATAGGAGGCTATATGATTCCAATGTACCTTCAAATAGTAGGACAAAAATTCAAAACCATATGTCCACGGAAGCTGTATGCACATATATAAAATGTATATATATATATATTAAAAGTAGAGTTGAAGAGTTTTACAAGTCTAGCATCAGCAATGCTATTTCATATCTAAATCTCAGTTAAATGGAACCCAGTGTACAATAAAGTGGGCTCTGACCAGGTAGACCTATGAATTAGGAAGCAGTTGGAATAAAACATCTTCCTAAGATCCCACATACTTAACTCTAAGGAAGTCCAGGGATCTGACAAAGGCTCATAAGTCTCTCCTTGACATAAGTAGCATCAAAGCCTTTAAAACAGTGTTTCTCAAACTTAAGCATTCACCAGAATCATCTGATTGAATCAAACAGATTGCTGAGCTTGATGACCAGTTTCTGACCCAGTAGATCTGGAGTGTGCCTTGTGAATTTGTATTTCTAACAAGTTCCCAAGTGATGCTGGACAACATTTTGAAGACCTCTAACCTAAACCCAAGTCTTCACTCTTAAAAGATTATAAACTTTACTTATTCCTAATGTGAAATACAATGAATTTTAAAAATTCTTGTATTGTTAAGATCCTCAGGCTTCAAATAACTTTCAAAGATACTTAATGATGAACTAGTATATCTCAAAGTTCAGAAGAAACCCAAGCACCATCTCCTCCTCTGCTTGGAGCTCTCCAAGGTTCTGATATCCTCCAAATCTAGCTATTCTAAATGTTGTACCAAGAGATCATATGAATCTTGATAAAGTCAGAATTCTTGACTTTGATTCCCCAAGATTTCCTATTGTTTTAAGACTTGACTAGAGACCTTACTTACACTTTCCTCCCAATGTATAGAAAAAGAAACTGAAGTGCAGAAGAGTTCAAGGCCACTTTTTACAAGATTATATAGTGATCCAAGGCTGTCTACCAACTAATTTATTCTGTAAGGAGTTCCAGGTTTATACTATAATCAGGATTATTCTCGTAGTCTTTCTGCTGACTAGCCAACAAACTACATTCCTCTCTCACTTTGAAGAATTCACTTTTTATATTAAAAAATAAAGTATTACTGGTCAAAATCAGTAGCAATGACTACAACTATGGGAATCACAGACCATGAGAATGGGTAAGTGGATACTCTGAATTTTCGGGTAGAGATTTTCATAGTTAGAGAGGGGAAAGAGCCTAATGATATTAGATAGGACCCAGGGGGTGTGATACTGATTTAAAAAAAAAAAAAGGTGTATAAAGATAATGATCCCTTTATTCTCCCTCAAATTATGCTTTTTCTTATTAGTCTTCTCTTTTCTCCTCCTTCAG
The DNA here is from genome assembly GCF_039906515.1 of Pseudorca crassidens. Lineage (NCBI taxonomy): Eukaryota > Metazoa > Chordata > Mammalia > Artiodactyla > Delphinidae > Pseudorca > Pseudorca crassidens. Next base: position 81,231,757 of record NC_090301.1, read on the forward strand.
ATTCTTCCTCCCGTGTTTTCTAACAACTCAATAGACAACTGGGCAAGTAACTGTTCAGGACATAAAAATGCTAATGGATTCTAATCACATGAAAAGACCCTCAACCTCATTCATAAGAAATCCAAATTAAAACTATACTGAGAAATCAGAGTAAAATCTGGGTTTCAGGTAATGATAATAATGTATCTGATTATTATCAGATAATAATAATAATGTATGATTTCTTAGATTCAACACATGTGCCACAGTAATGCATGATGACAATATTAGAGGAAACTGAAACTGGATGAGAGGTATACAGGAACACTCTGTACTACCGTCACAACTTTCCTGTAAATCTAAAATTTTTCCAAAATCAAAAGTTTATTTTAAAAAAATTACTACTGATACACTGAGGTGTATTATCTCTTACCTACCAACTGGCAAAAATCAAAAAATTCAAAAGCAATCTTTTGACCAGGATATGGGGAAACAAGCTCTCTCATACTTTGCTAGTGGACATACAAACTGGTATAATCCTTAAAGAGGGCAATTTGATAACTTCTGTAAGAAAAAGATATAATCGGACCCTTATGAAATTCTTTATATTCAAAATTATTCACTGAAGCACTATTTGTAATAACAAAAGACTGGAAACAATCCAAGTTTCCTTCCATAGGAAAATGGATAATAAACTGGCACATCCCAAACACAAAGGACTACTTATGCAGCAGTAAAAAGGCATGAGGACACACTCTACACGCTGATACAGGACAATTTCTAGACTATACTCTTACACACACACACACACACACACAAAATATGCTAAAAAGTACATATAGTGTGCTAATTTTTCTGTAAGAAGGGGTATAAGAATATCATTTCCTATGTACTTCAATTTGTGTAACAAAACCCTAAAAGAATAGATAGACTAATACAAGTGGTTACTTATAAGGGGAGGATGACTGGAGTAGAGGGTAGACAGGGATGAAGTTGTTTTTGTATATTTTTATTTTGGAATATTCTAAATGCATTATCTATTTAAAGATAAATTAAAATCATGTTACTTTGCGACTCTAAAAATGATTTTGTGTTTTAAGAAAATATTCTGGGTCTGTGATCCCTATGTACTGTGATCCCCAGATTCTTCTGTTCAAACCTCTTATCTTATTCACTCTCAACCAATCTTTCAACAAGTACAGTAGGAGGACAAAAAGCCTCACTCAGACATCTGGGTTCATGCAGTATCTTGGCTTAATTAGTACAAACTAATTCTACAATTATATATTTTATATCAGTAAGAACACACATTCTATTAATATCTATAGTGTAAAATAATTAATAAATAAGTCACAGAAAGAGAACGTATCTTTCTAGCCCACTAAATGGTCAGGAACTTGAGAAATTAAACAGCAGTATTTTTTTTTTTTTTTTTTTTGCAGTACTTGGGCCTCTCACTGTTGTGACCTCTCCCGTCGCGGAGCACAAGCTCTGGACGTGCAGGCTCAGCAGCCATGGCTCACGGGCCTAGCTGCTCCGCGGCATGTGGGATCTTCCTGGACCAGGGCACGAACCCGTGTCCCCTGCATCGGGAGGCGGACTCTCAACCACTGCACCACCAGGGAAGCCCTAAACAGCAGTATTCTTATAAATAGACTTGTTTTAATGTTAGCAAAGTATTAAATGGACAAGGAAGTAAACTCAGTATACAGAAGATATCAGAAAGATTTAAAATAGAAATCTTAATAGATCTGAAAAAAATCCAAACATATAAAACATGAATTAGCAATGAATAATTTCCTTTACAAAAAGAGACTCTTTAACTAAAGAAGATTTCACCAAATATTCTTTTCAAAAACCAGCCCTACGGAAAAAAAAAAAAAAAAATCAGCCCTGGTAGATATAGCTCATTTTAAAATACACATTTTAGACTTCAAAACATACTGCAATGACACAATAATCAAATCGGTGTGGCTGCCATAAAGACAGACATACAGACAAATGGAACAGACAGCAAAGAAATAAACCATTATGTATATGACCAAATGATCAAAAAGGGTGCCAAGGCTAAACAATGGAGAAAGGATAGTCTCTTCAACAAATGGTGTTGGGAAAACTGGAAATCCACATGCAAAATATGAAGATGGACACTTATCTTACATCATATACAAATACCAACTTGAAACTCCTAGAAGAAAACAAAGGCAGAAAACTTCGTGACACTGGATTTGCCTATGATTACTTGAATATGACAACAATAGCACAAGCTACAAAAGCAAAAATAGACAAATGGGACTGCATCAAACTTAAAAACTTCTGCACAGCAAAGGAAACAATCTAAAGAGTGAAAATATGGAGTGGAAGAAAATATTTACAAAACATATATCTGATAAGGGTATAACATATATCTTTATGTAAGAATATATAAAGAACTCCTACAACTCAAGAACAAAATACCAAATAACCGATTTAAAGGATATGAATAGACAATTTGCCAAAGAAGATATACAAATAGCCAACAAGCATATGAAAAGATGCTAAACATCACTAAACATTAGGGAAACACAAGGCTACAATGAGATGTCATCTCACCCTCATTAGGATGGCCACTTCTAAAATAAAACACAACACATAAAATTACACTTGGGGTGAAAGTGGAGAAATTGGAACCCCGTGCATTGTTGGTAGGATGATAAAATAGGTGCTGCCACTGTGGAAAAAATATGAAGTTTCCTCAAATATTAAAAGTAGAATTATCATGTGATCCAGCAATCACACTTCTGTGCATATATCCAAAAGAACTGAAAATAGGATCTCAAAGAGATATGTGAACACCCATGTTCACTGCAATGTTATTTACAACTGCCAAGATATGGAAGCAACCAAAATGTCCATCAACAGATGAATGGATAAACTAAATGTGGTATATATATACAATGGAATATCATTCAACCTTAAAAAAGAAGGAAATCTTGTCATATGCTACAACATGGATGAACTTCAAGGACATTATGCTAAGTGAAATAAGCCAGTCACAAAAAGACAAATACCACAGGATTCCACTTAAAGTAGACAAATTCACAGATACAAAAATAGAACGGTGGTTGTCAGGTACTGTGGGGAGGGTGTTAACAGGGAATTGTTTAGTTTCAGTTATACAAAATAAAAAATTCTAGAACTTCCCTGGTGGTGCAGTGGTTAGGAATCCGCCCCCCAATGCAGGGCTCACGGGTTCGAGCCCTGGTCCAGGAAGATCCCACATGCCATGGAGCAACTAAACCCATGTGCCACAACTACTGAGCCTGCATTCTGGAGCCCGTGAGCCGCAACTACTGAGCCTGCATGCCACAACTGCTGAAGCCCGCATGCCTAGAGCCAGTGCTTCGCAACAAGAGAAGCCACCGCAATGAGAAGCCTGCGCACTGCAACAAAGAGTAGTCCCTGCTCGCTGCAACTAGAGAAAGCCCGCACGCAGCAACAAAGACCCAACACAGCCAAAAATGAATAAATAAAATAAATAAATTAAAATAAATTCTAGAGATCTGTTGTACAATGATGTGTACATAGTTAACAATACTGTAATGTATACTTAAAAAGTGTTAATAGAGAAAATTTGTTATGTGTTTTTTACCACAACAAAACAACAACAGAAACCCCATTTTAGGGACTTCCCTGGTGGTCCAGCAGTTAAGACTCTGAGCTCCCTACGCAGGGGGCCTGGGTTCGATCCCTGGTCAGGGATCTCGCATGCTGCAACTAAGAGGCCACATGCCGCAACTAAAGATCCCGCACACCGCAATGAAGATACCGCACGCTGCACCAAAGATCCTAGAGCAGCCAAATAAATATTTAAAAAACAGAACAAAAACACCCATTTTAACCTGAATCAAATCCCAGGAAAACAGGCAAACCCAAATTGAGGAACACTGTACAAAATAAATGGCCTGTACTCAAAAATGTCAGTGGCATGACGCACAAAAAGATTTAGGAATAGCCCAAAGCCATCATGTGATGGCTGGATGCAACATATCATCTGAAGTTTTCCTTCACTATTAAGAATATTAATGGGGCAATTATTAAAATACAAATGAGGTGAACAGATTAGGTAACTGCAGCGGCAATTACTGATTTTGATAATTGTGCTTTGGTTATGTAAAAGAATGTGTTTTTAAGAAACACACACTTGGGCTTCCCTGGTGGCGCAGTGGTTGAGAGTTCGCCTGCCGATGCAGGGGACACGGGTTCGTGCCCCAGTCCGGGAAGATTCCACATGCCGTGGAGCGGCTAGGCCCGTGAGCCATGGCCGCTGAGCCTGCGCGTCCGGAGCCTGTGCTCCGCAACGGGAGGCCACAACAGTGAGAGGCCCGCGCACCGCAAAAAAAAAACAAAAAAACAAAAATAACGTGGAAGTAAGGACATTGCTGAACTCAACACCACTATCAATCATATTATGGATATAATAGACATCCATAGACCACATCATCCAACAACACAGACTACACATTCTTTTCAAGCTCACAGACCAAGATACCACATCCTGGGACATAAAAAAACACCTTAATAAATTTAAAAGAATAAAAATCATACAATATCTGCTCTCACATCACAATGGAATTAAACTAGCAATCAATAAGAGAAGCATAGCTGGAAAATCCCAAAATACTTAGATATTAAACAATACACTTATAAATATGGTCAAAGATGAAATATCAAGAGAAATTTTAAAATACTTTTAACTAAATGAAAATGTAACTCATCAAAATTTGTGGGATGTAAAAAAGCAGTGCTTAGAAGAAAATTTAAGCATTGAATGCATATATTAGAAAAGAAGAAAGATCTAAAATCAATAATCTAATCTTCCACCTGTGGGAACTGGAAAAGAAAGAGCAAATTAAATCCAAAGTAAGCAGAAGAAAAGAAATAGAGTAAGAAATAGAGCAAAAATCAGTGAAATCAATAGAGAAAAATATCAACAAAACCAAAAACTGGTTTTTGGAAAAGATCAGTAAAATCAATAAGGCTCTAGCCAAGCTAACTCAGAAAAAACGAGACAGAACATAATTACTAATATCAGAAATTTAAAAATAGGGAGCATCACTACCGAATCCATGGACATTAAAAGGATGGTCAAAGAATACTGTGAACAATTCTATGCCCACAATTTGATAACCTTTATGAAATGGACTAATTCCTTGAAAGACACAATCTGCCAAAACTCACACAAGAAAAAATATACAATCTGAATAGACCTGTCTCTATTAAAGAAATTGAATCAATAATTAATAATCTTCCAAAACTGAAAGTACCAGGCACAGATGGGCTCACTGGTGAATTTTACCTAACATTTAAGGAAGAAATTGTATCAATACTCTACAATGTCTTTCAGAAGATAGAAGCAGAGGGAATTCTTCCTAACTCATTCTATGAGGCCAGCATTACCCTAATACCAAAATCAGATAAAGACATTACAAGAAAACTACAGACCAATATCTCTCACGAACATAGAAGCAAAAATCCTCAATAAAATAGAATCTAAAAATGTATAAAAAGAGTTATACTCCATGACCAAGTGAGATTTATCACAGTACCTGTGATAAATACCTTTTTTCCCTGCAAAGCTGGGGAAAAAAAAAATCAATGAATGTAATCCACCACATCAACAAAGAAAAAAATCAAAATCATATCAATAGATATAATTATTTCTGCTCTATTTTGGTTTCTGGTCAAACCAAAAACCAAAACTCTATTGGTATCAGTAGATTTCTGCTCTATTTCTTATCCTATTTCTTTTCTTCTGTTTACTTTGGATTTAATTTGCTCTTCCTTTTACAGTTCCCACAGGTGGAAGATTAGATTACTGATGCAGAAATAGTGCAGAAAAAGCATTTAACAAAATCCAACATCCATTCATGATAAAAACTGACAGCAAACTAGGAATAGAGGGAAATTTCCTCAACTTGATAAACAACATCTACAAAAAACTTACAGCAAACATCATACTTAGTGGTGTGAAACTAACAGCTTTCCTACCAATATCAGAAACAATGCAAGGATGTCCCCTCTCACCACTGCTTTTCAACGTTGTACCAGAAGTCCCAGCTAACGCAGTAAGACAAAAAAAAAAAAAGGAAACGAAAGCTATAAAGACTGGGAAGGGAGAAATTAAACTGTCTTTGTTCACAGATGATAAGCTTGTCTATGTACATATGTATATACATTCTATTAAAGAACTGACCCAAAACTCCTGGAACTAAGTGATTATAGCAAGGTTGCAGAATACAAGGTTAATATACAAAAGTCAAACACTTTCCTATATACTGCAATGAGAAAGTGGAATTTGAAACTAAAAACACAAAACCATTTACATTAGCATCCAAAAAAATGAAACATTAAGGTACAAATCTAACAAAATACGTAAAAGTTCTATATGAGGAAAACAACAAAACTCTGGTGAAACATATCAAAGAATTAAATAAATGCAAAGACAGTCATGTTTATGGGTAGGAAGACTCAATTTGGTTAACACATCAGCTTTTCCCAACTTGATCTAAAGATTCAATGCAATCTCAATCGAAATCCCAGCAAGTCATTTTGTGTATCAATCAGTACTGACAAAGTGATTCTCAAGTTTATATGAAGAATCAAAAAAATCCAGAATAGTCAACAGAATACTGAAGAAGAATAAAGTTAGAGGACTGACTTCAAGACTTACTATGAAGCTACAGTAATTCAGACAGTGTGCTATTGACCAAAAAATAGACAAAAAGATCAGTGGAAGAGAACAGAGGGTCCAGAAATAGCCCCATACAAATACACTCAACTGATCTTTGACAAAGGAGCAAAGACAAATTCAATGGAAAAAGAATAGTCTTTTCAACAAACAGTGCTGGGACAACTGGACATCCATATTAAAAAAGATGAATCTAGGCACAGACCTTACACCCTTCACAAAAATTAACTCAAAATGAATCACAGACCTAAATGTAAAACAGACCTATAAATCTACTAGAAAGTTAACATAGGAGAAAATCTAGATGCTCTTATGTTTGGTGATGAAATTTCAGAAATACCACCAAAAGCAAGATCCATGAAAGAAAAAAATTAAGTTAGACCTCTTTAAAATTAAGAACTTCTCCTCTATGAAGGACACTATTAAAAGAATGAAAAGAAAACCACAGACTGGGAGAAAATATTTAAAAAACTCATATCTGATAAAGGACTCCAAAATATACACAGAACACTTAAAATTCAACAGTAAGAAAACAAAGATCCCAATTAAAAAATGGGTAAAAGATCCAACAGACACCTCACCAAGGAAGATATACAAACTGCAAATAATGATACGAAAAGGTACTCAACATCCTAGGTTATTAGGGAATTACAAGTCAAAATAATGAGATACCATTACATACCTATTAGAATAGCTAAAATTCTAAAATTGACAATACCAAAAGTTGATGAGGATACAGAGCAACATGAGCTCTCGTTCACTGCTGGTAGATGTGCAAAATGGAATAGCCACTTTGGAAGTCAGTTTGGCAGTTTCTTACAAAGCTAAACACTGCCTTACTGTACAAACCAACAATTGCACTCCTAGGTATTTACCCAAAAGAGATTAAAAACTTACGTCCACATAAAAACATGCTATTACTTAGAGTACATTTTTCATAGCTGCCAAAAATTGGAAGCAACCAAGGTGTCCTTCAATAGGTAAATGAATAAACAAACTCTGAATTATCCATACAATGGAATATTATTCAATGATTAAAAAAAAAAACTATCAAGCCAAAAAAAATTAGAAGAATCTTAAATGCAAACTGATAAGTTAAGGAAGCTAGTCTGAAAAGCCTATGTACTGTATAATTTCACCTATATTACATTTTGGAAAAGGCAAAACTACAGAGAGAGCAAAAAGATCAGTGGTTGCCAGGGATTTGAAGGAATGAATAGGTGAAAATACAGGGAGTTTTTATCGTAATTCAACTATTCTATAAGGTAATGTAATGGTGGATCTATGACATGGATTTTTAAAAATCCATAAAACTGTACAACACAAACACCAAAGAGAATGGATTTTAGTTAATAAGGTACTGACTACATTAACTGTAACAAATGTACCACACTAATGCAAGATAATAATTGTGGAAATTTTGTGTGTGTGTGTGTGTGTGTGTGTGTAGGAGGTAGTATATGGGAATTTGCTGTACTATCTGCTCAATCTTTTGTAAATCTAAAAATGTTTAAAAAAAACCCTATTAATCCACTTAAAACTATGTAAAGGACCTGAACAGGCATTTGTCCAACGAAGATACATGAATGGCTAACAGGTACATGGAAAGATGCTTGGCCTCACTAATTATTAGGGAAACGCAAATCACAATCACAAGATATTACCGCATGCCTGTTAGAATGACCAGCACCAGAAAGACAAGAGATAACAAATGCTGGTAAGTATGTGGAGGAAAGGGAACCCTTTGTGCACTGCCAGTAGGAATGCAAATTGATACAACCACTATGGAAAACAGTATGGAGGTTCCTCAAAAAGTTAAAAATAGAACTACAATATGATTCAGCCACCCCACTTCTGGGAATAAGCCAAAGGAAATGAAAACACTGTGTTGAAGAGATATATGCACCCCCATGTCTGCATCAGCCTTATTTACAATAGCCAAGACATAGAAACAACCTAAGTGCCCATCAACAAACTAAAGTTGTGGTACAATGGAATATTATTCAGCCATTAAAAAGCAGGAAATCCTGCCCATTTACGGGCATTATGGATGGACCTTGAGGGCATTATGCTAAGTGAATTGAGTCAGACAGAGAAAGGTAGCAAATACTGTATGATCTCACTTAGAAGTAGATATAAAAAAAAAAATTTCCAACCCCCCCATCCCAAACTCATAGAAAGAGAGATCAGACTTGTGATTACCAGAGGTGGGAGGCTGGGGGAGGGATAACTGGATGAAGGTGGTCAAAAGGTACAAACTTCCAGTTATGAGATAAGTAAGTTCTGGGGATGTAATGTACAACATGATGACTATAGTTAACATGGCTCTATGTTACATATGAAAGCTGTTAAGAGAGTAAATCCTAAGAGTTCAGATCACAGGGGGAAAAATATTTTTATTCTTTTTTCTTTTTCTGTATATGAAGTGAAGGATGTTAACTAAATTTATTCTGGTAATCATTTCAAAATATGTGTAAGGCAAATCATTATGCTGTACACCTTAAACTTACACAGTCCTGTATGTCAGCTATATCTCAATAAAACTAGAAGAAAAAAAAAGCATGGATTCTGGAATCTGACTGCCTGGTTCAAATTCTGGCTCCCTTAATTACAAGGTCTTGGGAGCATGCTTGGGAGCAGGATTTCATTGTGTATATATACCACATCTTCTTTATCCATTCATCTGTTTATGGACACTTAGGTTGCTTCCGTATCTTGGCAACTGTAAATAATGCTGCTATGAACATTGAGGTGCATGTATCTTTTCAAATTAGTGTTCTTGTTTTTTTCAGATATACACCCAGGATTGGTACTGCTGGGTCGTATGGTAGTTCTATTTTTAGCTTTTTAAGAAACCTCCATACTGTTCTCTGCAGTGGCTGCACCAATTTACATTCCCACCAACAGTGTATGAGGGTTCCCTTTTCTCTACATCCTCACCAACGTTTGTTATTTTTTTTCTTTTTGATGACAGCCATTCTGACAGGTGTGAGGTGACACCTCATTGTGGTTTTGATTTGCATTTCCATGATGATTAGTGATGCTGATCATCTTTTCATGTGCCTGTTGCCCATCTGCATGTCCTCTTTGGAAAAATGTCTATTCAGTTCTTCTGCCCGCCCCCCCTCGTTTTTCTGGCCATGCCAGGCAGCACGTGGGATCTTAGTTTCCCTGCCAGGGACTGAACACGCGCCCCCTGCATTGGAGTGCTGAGTCTTAACCACTGGACCACCAGGGAAGTCCCCTTCTACCCATTTATAAATCAGGTTGTGTTTTTGATGTTGAGTTGTATGCGCTGTTTATATATTTGGATATTAATCCCTTATTGATATCATTTGCAAATATTTTCTGCCATTCCGTACATTGTCTTTTCATCTTGTCAGTAGTTTCCTTTCTTGCACAAAAGCTTTTAAGTCTAATTAGGTCCCATTTGTTTATTTTTGCTTTTATTTCCTTTACTTTAGGAGGCACATCCAAAAAAATATGGCTGCAATTTATGTCAGAGTGTTCTGCCTATTTTTTCCTCTAGGAGTTTTATAGTATCCAGTCTTACATTTAATCCATTCTTAGTTTATTTTTGCATATGGTGTTAGAGAATGTTCTAATTTCATTCTTTTACAAGTAGCTGTCCAGTTTTCCAAACACCACTTATTGAAGAGATTGTCTTTTCTCTATTGTATATTGTTGCCTCTTTTGTTGTAGATTAATTGACCATAAGCAAGTGGGTTTATTTCTGGGCTCTCTATCCTGTTTCATTGATCTACGTGTCTGTTTTTGTGCCAGTACCATACTGTTTTGATTACTGTAGCTTTGTAGTATAGTCTGAAGTCAGGGAGCATGATTCCTCTGGCTCTGTTCTTCTTTCTCAAGATTGTTTTGGCTATTCAGGGTCTTTTCTGTTTCCACACACATTTTAAAAGTATTGTTCTAGTTCTGTGAAAAATGCCCTTGGTAATTTTTTAAAAATAGTGGACATAAGTAAATGCATATAGGCCCAAGGGGCATGCTCCTTGTACTCAGACTTCTCTTTCACTTCTCTATCCCAGACTGTCAAATGATTATTTCATTTTCCCAAATACCTGGAATGACTTAATATGTAATTTTCTAAGTTTTAGGGCTCCTCATCCTTTCCTGGATTAGTAGTTACCCAGATACTGCTCTACCATTTTAGCACTACTGCCCACACTCACAGCTTTATCCAAGGATAGGAGGCTCAGCACAATCTTGAGAAGAGAGGAAGACCCTTAAAGCCAGCTAACCTGAATGCAGGTTGCCCTCAGGGCCTGACCTTGCTCACTGCCCCTGATATCACTCCTCTAACCACCTCAACCTGGAATCTAGCTTCACCTGGAATGTGTTATCCACAAATCTGATACAATCCACTCCTATACTTGTGGCCTGGCTTTTCTGGTATTTATTTAAATGTGTGATGTTATTTCTGCTCAATTTGATTTCTTAATAGATATCCAGTGACATTTTTACAAGAAATGATGTTCCTAGAATGCATCCTTTCCACCAAAAAGTTTTACTGTATAAACAAAACAATGCTCTTCATTTGGTATCTTCTCCAACTCCTTCCAATCAAAACATATTTGCCCTGCCAAAGCAAAAGGTCAGTTATCATCATTTTTGTTAACAGCAAATAACATTCCAAGGATAATGAAATTAAAGTTGGATGTTAGATCATCATCTGTCTCACTCTTGCTGAAAACCTAGTAGAATACATACGTCCACCTTACACTAAATAAGCAGAATTTTTCTTCTTTTCCAATTGTAGACTTGACAACGGTCAGCTTCACTGAACTGAGGAGTCAGTTTCAAGTGTACTGAGGTGTACAGCAGTGTACACGCATGGACAGGCACCTTCCCAGGGCTTAAGATGTTGGCTGCAGACACAAACAGCAGAATTCAGTTTCCTTTGAGTGGGTTCCTCTCCCTGCCTGACAGATAACAAGGGGTGCTACCCCACCAATTCCTTCTCCTGAACTCTTTCTTTCAGCCAAGAAACAGGTGAGACATTCTACTGATTTGTGTGTGTAGGAGTAATGCACTGAGAAGGGGAAGTGAACCTTCATTTCAAAACAAGCAAAGGAGTCCTGTTTCAAAGAAGCATTTAATTGAGTTCAAAACTGGACATAAATTAACTACAGAATACTTATGAAACAATATCTTAAGTTCTTTCACTTTCTAAAATTCTGAGATACTGTAAAATATGATATTAAGTAAAAGGGGTAATGGGAGGTCAAAATAAAGAATTTATTGCTATGTAAACAGTCATTTCCTTAAAAAAAAAAAAGGTTTGGATCTTGAATTTAATGAAGTTCTTAAACTCCAAAAGGAATGAAAGAATTTTAACATCTGGGTTGAGGTACCCAAAGTAAATTTGTTATAACAGTAAGTAAAACAGAAGTAGCATTTTCTGTATGTCACACAACTGACCAATGTGTAGAATTAGCTTAAATGAGGAACAGTTTGAGTATCTTGGGTCATCAATGACTATAGGTCACCAAGATGCTTTCGACCTGGTCAGAACACCACAATGTGTTGTGATTAAATAAGTTCCCCAGAATACCAATATGGGTTACTATGGCGAACTGGTACCAAAAGGGACAGGAAAGAACAGGCAGGTTTATCTCACATCCACACCAAGACTGGAGTCATTCCACTCCTAACTCCTTCTTGGCAGATAATTTTTGTCCTAAAATGACACTGTTGGTGAATAAGTGAGCTCAATTTTTAACCTGATCCACAGAGCAGGTCTCTCAATTTCACTGTACACACCAATAATTTTATTCTTGTATTTTATTCTGTATATAATTTTGAGTCCTACGAGATCAATGTCTCAAAAAAGTCATGATGTGTACGCTTATATCTTCACCATTCATTCACTGATTTATTTATTTGGCAAATATTTAACTGCATACCTAATCATATGCTAGGTACTACAGTAAGCAGTAAAATTAAAAGGGAAAAAAGAAGTCCCTCCTTTCAATGAGCCTTATGAACTAGTGAAGCAACAGAGGGCAAACAATCACAACTGCAGGTGGTCGATGCACACAACACAGGAGGGCTTGAGGTAAACAGTGCCAAGAACCCTGCTTAGAGGGGTCAGGAAAAGGCTCCTAAAGGTAGTCCTGGAGACGAGCCTTGAAGAACAAGTGGTATTTTAAAAAGAGGAGAAGAGAAGTAAAGGGCTATGTAAAGCCCTGGAGGCATGAAAAAATAAGAGATAAGTCAGAGATCTAAAAGGAGCTCATTATTATTGTATCTGGAAGTGTGAAGGGTTAGAGGAATGGGGGGTGGGGTGCGGTGTACTGAGACTGTAGTGTAGGAATGTATGGAGAATGAGATGCAGCTTCTGTTCCTGAGGAACTTACAGTCTAGTGGAGGAAACAGACCTCCAACAGTTCATTTCAATGAGGCTGATGTCATGGTGGAAGAATACACAGCAAATTGTGACTGGACAGGCACAAAGGAGGGCCTTAAACACCATACAAATATGTTAAAATTTTATCCCACAGGCAACAGTGAGTCTTTGAAAAATTCTAAATGGGTACCAATCACAACAGTGGCAGTGTGGATGACTGGAAGGTACAAAGACAAGAGCAGAGCAATACAATACAATACTTTGGCAGACCAATACAAAGGTGTCTGCCAGAGCCCAGGCAAGCAATGTGATGGGCCTGAGCTAAGCTGCCCTACTGTGGCAACTATGCTTTTCTAGCCAGGGAAATGGGAGGTGATTCTTTCAAATCTATCATTAAAAGAAAAAGAAAAATCCAGAGCAATATTTTCTGAAATTCCTTGTATTCAAGGGCTTAGAAAGAAGTTATATCAAGCCTTCCTTGAAAAAAAGAGTCAACAATAACGAGTTTAAATTTTAGTACAGATAAACTTAAGGTCAATAATAGGCATAGAGGTAAGCAAATAATGGAATATAAATTTGATAGAAAATTATATACACATTGAAAATGACAATAGGAGACTACAAAAACCTGAGGAACTTAAAATATATGTAGAAAAGGCAGGAAAAAAACTGTATGTGTAGTACAATTTAGTATAGTATATAAAATATATATATGCTGACAGACTAAAAGAGAAAAAATGAAAGTTAAAATAATTTTCTATTATTTTTATTCCATTTATTACAACAATAGAATAAAATGAAATGAAAAAAACAACACAGATTAATGTTTATTGTATCTAATGGGCCCCACCCAGATGGGTTACATCCAGTTTCTGGTTCCAGTTTCCTACAATGGCTTTTACAAATGGTCCTATTGTCCAGCTACATTGTTATTAAAATACAAAAAAAGGGGGGAGGGGATACGTTGGCTTAAAAAATCCTTAAAATTCATATTAAGAACAGCTATCTCATTCCTGATACAAAGACAAGGAAAATTCAACATGCTAAAGGGACTCAAAGTCAAAGACATAGTGGAAACAAATCACACAATTTTTGCAAGTGTATTTCTCTTGAATCCTTAGGGGAAAAGTCTCTGGAAAATGCTTTTGACACCTAAGGGCTTTTAAGCCATTTAAAAACAATTGAACCAGTCAACAAACATGCCATTTATTGAGCATCTATAAGCCATGCATTTAACACTAAAGATACAAAGGGAAAATAAAACATAGTCCCTGCCCTCAAGGAGCTCACAGTCTAAAAGGAGAGAAAGAATGGCTACAAACAATTGCAATCAAGTATGCTGAGTCCTCTGTTAGAGGTATGTACAAGGTACTAAGATAAGCAAAGAGAGGTAGAATGAGAAATCAGGGTAAGCTTCAAAAGGGAGTTAGGTCTTAAATGAGCTACAGAAAGGGAAAGAAGACTTGAATAGCATATGCAAGGAAATGTGAAATGTGAAACAACAAGGCAAATGTGGATAATTTTAAGTTATTCCCTATGATGCAAAGAGTGAGGGAAAGAGCAACAGGAAATGAGGTTAAAGGGGTAGCAGGTAACAAATCACAAAGGGCCTTGTATTCGAATTAGAGAATCTGGCTATTACTAAATTTTGTCAAATCTATATAAGATGCACCATTACTTTATGTACTGCAAGAAAGAAAAAAAAAAGCTTTATATTGGGGTCTATCAATAAATTTAATAGAATACTCCTGCATAAAGCTATACTACCAAAGGGCAACAGCCTCAGCATAAGATAAAGAAAGAAACCAGCCATGTAGAAAGGAACAGCATGAAACTATATTTCTCAACTTGCCCTTAGGTGGAAGGAGGGGAGAAAAAACCTCTCGCGGAGAACTGAATTCCAAGCAGGTCTACAGCCTACGTGTGTGGTCTAAAAAAACAAACAAATAAAACTAAAGCTACCAGTGTGGTCCAAAAACAAACAAATAAAACAAAACAAACAAGTAAAGACTTTAAGGTGGTCTCAGGTTGGTCCCCAGATGCCTGGCAAAAACAAGTAGAAATTCTCTTTAGACAAACCAGATTTTAATCCACGAGAAAAGCAATTTAAGATGTAATCTCATTTCAAATATGACAAAGGCACATCTTAGAATCGATGAAAAATAGTAGATCTTACAGCCAGCCTTGAATCTGGAGACGTTTCAGAATCACCTGGAGAACTTTTTAAAAAAACTTATTACCAGGCTGCATACCAGAGATTCTCATACAGGGAGGCCTGACACAGCCCTAGAATCTCTATTTTAACAAACTACTAAAGGTTGTTTTTTTTTAAACACAGCCAGACAAGATACCAAGACACCAGCATTCTGTCTGCAAAATTAGCTGAAAATTCCTATTGTAGAATAAAGAACAACAGTAGGATTTTAAGGCACATCATGATTTGATCAGAAGACCACTCTGGTGCCAGTGGACCTGTGGAGAAGATAGGTTAGAAGAGGGTAAAGATAGGAGATGGTGGATAGTAAACAGAACAGTCAGGAGATCAGTGAAACAGTTTTAAGGCAAAAGATGGTGATCATTTAAATAGTAACGATGGGGACAAAAATAAGAGGATCGAAGGAGGCAGAATTAGAATTCCATAGAAACTACATGAAGGTAGAAGTGTAGGATCTAATTCTAAAAATTTTAGAAGACTTGCCCCTAATCAGCATAATTGCCACTAGGCCTTGAAAAATAAATTTTTATTTGGGTATGGTAATCTACCACCTTTTAGCTGTATGATAAAGTGTAAGTGCTATAGAAAATCCTGTACTACATAACTATCAAATGTTCCAAATGCAACTCACACTCCAAATGATCTTGAAGTTGAGATGTAAGCATAGAGGGATTTTATTCTTTCACGTTTAACATTTCTATAAATCAGTGCATACAAACTGAAAAATTAAAATCTCTTTGGGCAAAAAGAAAGGATTTTTCACTGGTTGATAAATTTAAATTACAAACAGAAAACAATGAATTAACAAACTTACGCTGAATATGAATGAACTGCTTTGGCTGTTTAAACTCTCCTTTGTACAAGCGATTGTAATAGTTGACATTGCTCTCTGCCTCAGGAACTGGAATGACCATGCTCTCTTTTTTTTCTCTGAACACTTGCTGTGCTGAAATAGCTCGCTGTAAATGATGTTCCTGGAAAATGTAAAGTAGGCAACATGAGTTGTTTTAATAATGTCAATTCAATGCAAAATTCTATTTACAATTTACTGTTCAATAATTGCACAGTGCTTTAAGAATCAATTCTAAACAGTTCCTTTGCCACAGACCTTCAGAAAACATTGCTATCATTCTCCCTTAATACTTGTACTCATACTGATACCATGTTAGATGATTACAATTTTAATAAGTAGGATTTTTTCAAAAAAGATTAAACATTCACAAACTAGAATTTAACATCTCAAGAATTTAACATTACAAGAAAATCGATCCCCTGGTTTGCTAAATTAATTGAGGTGTTTATCACCAATAACAAGATGACAGAAAAACATGCAAATAACAGGAAAAGAATTTGTATCACAGATTTTAAGTATCTTCTGCATTTATATACCTGAAACTTCAACAGTACAAAATTCTGAATATATTACTATCACGGCAGGAAATATTTTTTAACAAAGGTGAAACAAAAAGTTCTTATAAAATACACCCAGATTCTAGTAACTTTTCATTACCTCCACCACTTAATGGACACTTTCTCCCTTGACCCACTATGGACCATTCCCAACAAAGCACCTTTACCTTGTGGAAGGTAGTAAATTAGGTCATGTCATTCCCCAAAGGATCCCCTTCATATTTAGATTAAAGGTTAAAATCACTCAACGCTTACAAGGCTTTATACCTCTCTGACCTTATTTCCTACTTTTCTCCTCCCAAAGTTTATTCTAGCCACACTTCTCCTCTCCTTTAAGGTTCCTAAATATCCAAATGGATTGTTTCTGAAATTCCTTCAGTCTCATGTCATCAGAGAGGCCTTCTGTTATTTCCTTACCTAAAAGAGTACTGGCATATACCCAGAGAAAACCATAACTCAAAAAGACACATGCACCCCAATGTTCACTGCAGCACTATTTACAATAGCCCAGTCATGGAAGCAAATTAAATGCCCATTGACAGACAAATGGATAAAGAAGATGTGGTACATATATACAATGGAATATTACTCAGCCTTAAAAAGGGACAAAATTGGGTCACTTGTAGAGATGTGGATGGACCTAGGGACTGTCAAACAGAGTGAAGTTAGTCAGAAAGAGAAAAACAAATATATTAATGCATATATGTGGAATCTAGAAAAATGGTACAGATGAACCTGTCTGCAAGGCAGAAATAGAGGCACAGGCGCAGAGAACAAATGTATGGACACCAAGGGGGGAAGGGGGGGGGATGAATTGGGAGATTGCGACTGACATATATACACTAACTAACATGTATAAAATAGATATCTAATGAGAACCTGCTATATAGCACAGGGAACGCTACTTTACTTTGTTGTGTGGTAGAAACTAACACAACATTGTAAAACAACTATATCCCAATTTAAAAAAAAGAGAGAGAGTACTGGCTATGCTGCAATGCATAAATTAAGATTTATTTATCAGCAGCCATCCTTTCAATACATTTCTGAGTACCTGGCAGACACCAGATACTACTCCTGTCCCTGAGAATTATGAGTGAATGAGAGACAGATTTTGCCATTAAGGAACTTAGGTAGTGAAAGAGAGATACCTGAGTATGCGATCTGAGCTTGACAAGCGTTATCTCTTTTCAATTAGTCAAACCACTCGTTTTGGGAGGATAAAGATGTCCAAAGAAAGTAAAGTGTAAATTAAGAGTTTTAGGATCAACAGGGATTTTTAGCAAGGCAAAAGAAGAAAAGAAGCAAACAACCCTGGCAGAGAAAACAGAATATCCAAAATGGACAAAAGCCCAGAGACATTCAATAAAAGGCAAATATTGAACAAAGGGACGTGAGGGTGGGTGCTGGTTTAGATCTGAAAGTTTCTTCACCTTCAGTGCAAGGAAGAAATATGTTTTTCTTCATAGGGTAGAATCCCAAGTTGGAGCACTAAGTAAATTTCCCCATATAAAAACTACTATTGATTTAGTTAAAATCTATTAGTACTCAAATTTTTGAGTCGTCTAAGAAGTTGTGATGGGATCAAACACGCAAACAAACAGCATCAAGAAACTAGGAAGCCAGGCCTTGACTGAGGTTGGCAATTTCTAGCATTATTTAAGCCTATACTTTCCTATTACCTTCATGATATTTCACCTCTCCTAGTTAAAGAAAGTGATGCAATATGCAATGCCACCCTGCATTTATACGTTTTACAGCTCTCGAAGTACACCCACAATCACATGTCTATTAGCTCCTTACAATCTGGGGACACAGGCGTAGATATTATCTCATTTTGTAAATGAGACTCAGGAAACAAGTGACTTGCTCTTAGCAAATAGGAATGATGTATAAGAGAGCCAAATTTCAGGACTCTGATTCCAGTGTTCCTTGACTATTCCATCCTTATTAGAAAAGTCTGCCAGATAAAAAACCATGTTCTTGTAATGCTAATAATCTACAGACACAGGTAAAAAAAGGAAACTGAGTACATTTTTTATTTGAAGAGATTCTTTTGATATATATTTCACTTTGCCCTAAATACAAAACATTTTTAGGTATTATCCAATTTTGAAATACATCTTTAATAGATTAAGATTTAACATTAATTTTACAAATGAAAAAACTTAAAAACAGATCATGGATGACTCCCTTCTTAATGCGGCCTACAGATGACAGATGCAGCCAGAAATTGAGGCCAGATCATGACACCTCCCCCATTTTAATCTACAGACTAATCAGTGGCAAACATACAAAAGGCTCAAAGTAGGTACCGGTTTTGATTTGTCATTTTATTGGGGGAAGATGTTGACATGAGTAATGCTGATTCCTTGTTACATGCTGCATCATACACTGGTGAGGTTACCTAATTTTTAAAAATAACTAAAAACCAAGCACTACCTAATTTCCTTTCCTTTAAAAAAGCATGCCTTTGACCCACTAACTCCACTAATGGAATTCATCAAAAGGCAACAAAGAAATGGGCAACACTGACTAAATGAAAATGCTCATCATGGCACTGTTTATAGCACCAAAAAAAAAAAAAAAAGTCTAAATAGCAATAAATACAGACTTAGTATATCTATTATGTCATATCCATAAAATGGAACTCTTAGGTAGTAGAAAAAAACAACATAATTTAGACCTCTATTGACACGAAAAAAGCCTGGAAGAATACAGAATAGAACACTCCACAAAATGCTATAAGTATTTCTTCTTTGTCCCCTTTTGCAGTTTCAGAAATTTTCTATAGTAAATAGTAAATCTACATTTCTTCCATAAACTAAAAAAAAAAAGAAAAATGCTATAAAAGTTTAACATCCTAAATGAAAGGACTCTCCACCAAAATACACAAAAACCACTTCTCATGGTTACTTTGACATTCTGAAATATCCTTTTGAAACCTACCATATTGTACCTAAACACGTTTTGTGTTTCCCTAGAAATATTATACTTTCCCTGTACTTTATACTTTTCCTAGTAACACATGAAATTACATGAAAAGCCGTTAAACGCAAACTAAAAGACGCTAAATAATTAATGACTTCTAGTCATGTATAATAAGTATCAGGCACAATCCTACAGGGACAGAGTAGAAATATTTTTTCTTTTGGATATGAGTACACTAAGACTCTATGATTTCTATGACGGAAATCAGCAGGACTGAAATTTGAATCATTATTTGTATGTCTCTTTTCCATCTTGCCAAGCTCATGCCCCAATTTGTAGGGTTTCAGAATGTATTGGGTTAGGCTGCATACAAAGTCAAACATTATTCGTTGATGTTTTAAAAATTTACATCCAAAATTCCCAATTAAAGATACCTGACTGAATAACTACATTTACCTACTCTACCTCACTATAATAGTAAACTTACTAGTAAAGGACTAAGAAACTTAAAAAGTCACTATAACAAATTGAATTAGAAATGAGCCATCAGCACAAAACAGAATACCGCAAAATTCTGGGAGATCAAAATCAAAAGAGGAAGTTTCAAATCCTTGCAGAGAAGAAAAATATAAAAACTGAGACCACCTCACCTATCCTGCAGAAAACCAAATGATGGGGATTTTGAAACACTAGCTAGAAAGAGCCAGAACGAGACAAGCTATTCTCTGCCTACTCCTCAAAAGCAGATCATGCTACACAGTCTACACAGACAAAAAAGGGAACCATTGAACTAGGAATGTTGTGAACCACCCCAAATCTGCAAAAAACGAACTAAAGAAAACCTAGTAAGTCTAGTACTATTATTAAAACCCAAAAAACGAGATTCAACTATACATCTAATAATGAACTCTCTCTACTCCAAAGTGGAGGTGGAGAAGAAAACTTTAAGAATGTCCCAAACTTAAATATCCTTGAAAGAAACACTTACGGATATGAAAAAAAAAAAAAGTCACCTGAATAAGGAACTTAAAAACTAAAATCAGAGAAGGGGGCAAAAAACTCAGGGGAAAAAAATAGCAAGAGTTGACTGAACTCAGGAAAGAAAGAAAAAGACAATTACCTCAGAGATGAAAACTAAAATTACTAGAAGCCCAATGCAAAATGTACTCAAAGACATAAGTGTGTTGTATAAAGGCTGTCAAATAATCAAGAGAATAAAAATAAGATGAAAAAAGAACTAAAATGAGTAAGAAACAAAATGATAGGATACAAAAACAGGCAAAGAACAAATGACATTCATATAATTGGAGTCCTTGAAGAAAGAACAAAAAATGCAACAGAACTAGTATTTAAGTTAAAAGATATGAATCTACTTATCCAAAAAAAGCCCAACAGGGAGCAAAATGGCACACAAGAACTTGCATAACCAGACAAGATCTGATACTGTTTGGAGCAATCAGGAGAAAACATTCTGCTCACAGCTTCTCCCTTGGGAGGGAAAGAGAAAAGTGGAACGTGTGTCTAACATTCCAGCTTTTTGGGAAGTTGCCCAAGGGACTATCTTCTGTCTCACTTAACTCAGAAGGCTGACTGAACCAGCATTCTTTGGATGCCTGGGGGTTGTGGAGAACAAAAAAGAACTTAGAGTCTTGCTGCAACACCAGAAAACTTGCAGTACCACTGACAAACACCAGAGGGAGCAAAAGATTACAACAAGATCCGGATAAAGAAACAAGTAAACCTCTCTTAACTGGGAAATTATGTGCAGATGCCCAAAGAAGATGTATCTCCAGAAAAGGTTTGAGGGGCTTCCAGACCCCCTACCTGAGTTGACTGGTAAGGGCCTTACCCTGTATGAAGCCAATTCATAAAGACTGGGAGTGGTGGCTACTTTTTCAAATGCACAAATTACAACAAAAATTAAAGGCACATGAAAAAAACAGGAAAAAAAATGGGTCAATCAAAAGAACAAAATAGGGCTTCCCTGGTGCCGCAGTGGTTGAGAGTCCGCCTGCTGACGCAGGGGATGCAGGTTTGTGCCCCAGTCTGGGAAGATCCCACATGCCGCGGAGTGGCTAGGCCCGTGAGCCATGGCTGCTGAGCCTGTGCGTCCGGAGCCTGTGCTCCGCAACGGGAGAGGCCACAACAGTGAGAGGCCCGTGTACCGCAAAAAAAAAAAAAAAAAAGAACAAAATAAATCTCCAGAAACTGACCCTAAAGAGATGGAGATCTGTGAATTTTCTGACAATAAAAGTTTAAAATAATCATCTTAATAAAGTTCAATGCACTAAGAGAACACAAATAGACAACTAAAGAAAATTAAGGAAAATGATGCATGAACAAAATGCAAATATCAAGAAAGACATAGAAAACATAAAAAAGACCAAATGGAAAATCTGGACCTGAAAATTACAGTAACTGAATTGGGGGGAAAAAAAAATCCACCCAGAGGGGTTCAACAGCAGAATCAATTAAGCAGAAAAAAGAATTAGTGAACTCAAGAAGAGTTCATATGAAATTACTGAGTCAGGGGAATTTCAATACTCCACTTTCAATAATGAATACATCAACCAGAAAGAATATCAATATGGAAACATAGGGCTTCAACAACACAAAGACCAGCTGAACCTAACAGACATAAACAGAACACTTCATACAGCAGCAGAGTACACATTCTTCTCAAGCTCACACAGAACATTCTCCAGGACAGATCACATGTTAGGCCACAAAACAAGTTTTATCAAATTTAAGAAGGCTGAAATTACATCAAGTATATTTTCCAACCACAATGGAATTAAAGTAGAAATCAAGAACAAAGGGAAAACTGGAAAATTCACAAATATGTAGAAACTGAACAACATACTTTTGAACAATGAATGGGTCAAGAAAGAAATTACAAAGGAATTTAGAAAAGAGACAAATGAAGATGAAAACACAACATAACAAAACTTAAGGGATGCAGCAAAAGCAATACTAAGAGGGAAGTTTATAGCAATAAATTTCTACCTACATTAAAAGAGATCTCAAATCAACAACCCAACTTTACACCTCAAGGAACGAAAAACAGAACAAACAAAACCCAAAGTTAGTACAAGAAAGGAAATAATAAAGATTAGACCAGAAATAAATGAAATTAAGAATAGAGAAATTTAAAAACACCAACAAAACTAAAAGTTGTTTTGAAAAGATCGACAAAATTGACAAACCCTTACCTACACGAACTAAGAAACACTCAAATACCAAAAACCAGAACTGAAGGAGAGACATTAAAACTGATGCCACGAGGGTGGTGGGGGGATGGGGGGGTGCAGTGGGGATCATAAGAGATTACTACAATTATATAACAACAAATTGGATAATTCAGAAGAAACACATAAATTTCTAGAAATATACAGCTTACCAAGACTAAATCATGAAAAAATTAAAACCGTGAACTACAGTAAGGATATTGAATCTATTCAATCAGTAATCAAACACCTCTCAACAAAGAAAAGCTCATCAACAGATGGCTTCACTAGAGAATTCCACCAACATTTTAAAGACTCATCTACAATCCTTCTCAAAATCTTAAAAAAAAAAAAAAAAAACTGAAGAGAAGGGAAAACTTCCAAACTCATTTTATGAGGCCAGTATTAACTTAATACTAAAATCAGAGAAAGATACTACAAGGAGGGTGGGGAATAGGGAAATGGGTAAAGGTGGTCACAAGGTACAAAATTCCAGTTATAAGATTAATAAGTCCTGGGGGTTTAATGTACAGCACAGTGACTACAGTTAATACAGTATTGTATATTTGAAAGTTGCCAGGACAGTATACCTTAAAAGTCCTACTCACAAGAAAAAAAGAAAAGTAACTACATGAGGTGATAGATGTTAACTAAACTTATTGTGGTAATCATTTCACAACATATACATATATCAAATCATTATGTTGTACACTTTAATACAATGTTATGTATCAATTATATCTCAATAAAACTGGAAGGGGGGAGGCAGAAGGATACTACAAGTAAAAAAACAAAAAATACAAAACAACAAACTACAGACCAATATTGCTGATAAATGTCAATGCAAAAGTCCTTAACAAAATATTAGCAAACCAAATTGAACACATGAAGATGATTACACATCATGACCAAGTGGGATTTATTTCTGCAATGCAAGAATGCTCAACATATGAAAATTGGTTAATGTAATACACCATAATAAGAGAATGAAGGACAAAAACCACATGATTATTTCAATTGACATGCTGAAAACAATTCAACACTCTTTCATGATAAAAACACTCAAGAAACTAGGAACAGAACAAAATCATCTCAATACAATAAAGGCCATATATGAAAAGCCCACAGCTAACAATATACTCAATGGTGGAAAATTGAAAGCTGTTCCTTTAAGATCAGGAACAAAGCAAGAATGCCTGCTTTTGCCACTTCTATTCAACACAATACTGGAACTCCTAGGGGAGCAATTATCAAGAAAAAGAAACACCAAATTGGAAAGGAAGAAGTAAAAGTATCTCTGCCCACAAATGACATAACCTTTTATGTAGAAAACCCTAAAGATTTCACACATTAAAAAAAAAAAAAGTTAGACCTAGTAAACGCATCCAACAAAGTTATAAGACAGAAGATCAACACACAAAAATCAGTTGCATTTCTATACAGTGAACAATCTGTAATGGAAATTAAGAAAACAATCCCATCTTAATAGCATCAAAAAGAACAAAATACTTAGGAATAAACGTAAACAAGGAGGTGAAAGGCTTTTACACTGAAAAACACAAAACACTGCCTAAAGAAATTAAGAAAGACATAAGTAAATGAATGATGTCCTGTGTTCATGGACTAGAAGGCTTAATATTAGAAAACAGAACTACCGTATTATCCAGTAATCACATTTCTGGGAATATATCCAAAAGAACTGAAAATACGATCTTGTAGAGATATTTGCACACCCATGTTTACTGCAGTGTTATTTAAAATACAATAGCCAAGTGGTAGAAGAAACCCAAGTGTTTATTGACAGATAAATGGATATCAAACAAAGTGTGGTATGTACATATGATGGAATATTAGCCTTAAAAAGGAAGAACATTCTGACACATGCTACAACATGCATGAACCTTGAGAATATTAAGCTAAGTGAAATAAGCTAGTCACAAAAGGACAAATACTGCATTGTTTATATGAGGTCTAAAGTAGTCAAATTCTTAGAAAGAGTGGTGGTTGCCAGGGGCTGGGGGAGGAGAAGAACGGAAGTCGTTGTTCAATGGGTATAGAGCTTCAGTTTTCCAAGATGAGAAAAGTGCTAGATATCTGTTGTATAATACTACTGTACACCTAAATATGATTAAGATACTAAATTTTAGGCTCTGCATTTTTTACCACAATAAAAAAAGCTCATCAAGTACCTGGCAAAAGTAACCCAGAACAACAGACTGTGACATATATTTGTTTCAAAAATAATGAAAAAATCCTCAAAGCCTCCAAGCAAACAATAATAGTAACAATAACATATAATAATAACTTAAAAGGCCAAAAGAATCAGATGACATCAGACTTTAAAAATAACATAAAGCAAAGCATCAATGAGCAGCATTTTCAGAAACCTCAATGAACATAAAGTATGAATCAAGGATTTTACATCCAGCTAAGTTATCCTTTAAGTATCAAGGCTATACAAAGTACTCAGGGAATTCTGTAGGGGACTTTTGAGGAATCTACTAGAATAGTACTGTTCAGAAGAAATGTAATGGAAGCCACAAATGTGACCCACACATTTAAATTTTCTTGTAGCCACACCAAAAAAAGTAAAAAGAAAAAGGATGAAATTAATTTTAATAATATATCTTATTTAAGCCAATATAAATATCCAAACATTATCATTTCAACATGTAATCAATATAAAAAGGTATGCAGATATTTTACATTTTTTCTTCCACACCAAGTCTTAAAAACCTGTATGTAACACATGTGTTTTACACGTATAGAACATCTCAATTCAGACTAGCCATATTTCAAATGCTCACCAGCCACAAATGACTAGTGTAGCCCATCATCATCTTGGATTCATCCAACCATGATATGAATGGAAAACTTCAACAAACCTACACACACACACACACACACACACACACATATATACATATATGTCAAAGATGGGGGAAAGGCTGGAGCACTAATGTACAAACATCTGCACAGTAAAGTAGAAATAATGCAACTAAAAATGGGAGAAGGAAAACAAGATGAGAGCAAAATAAAAAAAGAAACTAGCCAATATAACATAATACAAAACAATTAAATATTATGAAAGAGTTGAGATCAAACATGTTCAGTCATATCAATAAATGTGAGTGGACTTATCTCACCTATGAAAACAAAAAGATTTTCAACTTGTCTCATAACCAAAGACTCAACTATATGCTTTATGCAAGAAATACCCCACCACCACCACCATCACCACAAAGAGTGAGTGAAAAAGAGTAAAAGGAACAGAAGAGTTTATCAGGTAATGGAATACAGTAAGAAAGACGAGCAGATCCTAATATCAGACAAGTAGAATTCAAGCCAAAGAGCATTAAGCATGACCCAAAACCCACAATTCATTACAAAGATCTTGAACTTCTATACACATTTATGAATATCTATATATCAACAATAATTTATGATCAAATAATCATTTCATGAAGAAAAAGCTACAGATATGCAAAGACAGACAAAGATACACTAAAAATAATTTTAAAAGACCACTCTCAGGGGGCTTCCCTGGTGGCGCAGTGGTTAAGAATCCACCT
Source organism: Pseudorca crassidens (assembly GCF_039906515.1). Lineage (NCBI taxonomy): Eukaryota > Metazoa > Chordata > Mammalia > Artiodactyla > Delphinidae > Pseudorca > Pseudorca crassidens. The sequence goes on from NC_090301.1 coordinate 81,258,188, forward strand.
GCCAATGCAGGGGACTCAGGTTTGAGCCCTGGTCCGGGAAGATCCCACATGCCGCAGAGCAACTAAGCCCGTGTGCCACACTACTGAGCCTGCACTCTAGAGCCCGCAAGCCACAACTACTGAAGCCCATGTGCCACAACTACTGAAGCTTGTGCGCCTGGAGCCTGTGCTCTGCAACAGAAGCCGCCACAATGAGAAGCCCTCGGCAGCTAGAGACAGCCCGCGCACAGCCACAGAAGACCCAACGCAGTCGAAAACTAACTAACTTACTAAATAAAATAAATCTATATATATATTAAAAAAGACCACTCTCAGCACAAGACAAATCAAGTGGACAAATAACAAGCAAGGACCTAATAAGCAACTTAATAAGGTAGAACTTATAGTTATTTATCAAACTTCACACACAATCCCCCTTCTTCTCAAGTACTCATGGAACTTTCACAAAATTGATCATAAATTGGCTAAGAATCACAAAGAATAGGGTATTATGAATGGAGTAGAAAGGATAAGGAGGGAGTGACAATTCTCTGAGCATATATCCTTTAACAGTTCTGAATTTTAAAACCCTGTTTATGTTTCACATGCTCTAAAAATAATCAAAATTAATGACGGTGTGAAGAGAACCCAAATTATAACACAAAGAGAAAAAACAAACCTCATTTATTAGAAATGAATATTCATAGGTCTACAATGAAGGGGATTGGGAAAGAAATTTACATTCCTTTCGAAAATAATGATTTAAAGCTTATCTGTAAAATTTAGACCATATACACTTCAAAGGATTGTTGTGATGATTATATAAGTTAATAAGGTGTTCAGAATAGTCCACAGCACATTGTCAAGGATAAAAGTTTCTCATTTCTATTAAAACATATAATTAAAGTGCAGTATTAATAGTAGCGAAATTTTTGAGAACAAAAGCAAAAAAAAATTAGAAAATTTGACAATTCAAAATCTTTTTTCAACACCCATTCATAAGAAAAAATTCACTGAAAGCAAGAAAAAGATGTCCTCAATCTGATAAAGGGCAGGCAGCACAAAGGAAAACCTACAGACCATCATACTTAATGGTCAAAGACTGAATTCTTTCCCCCAAGAGCAAAAACAAGCCTAAAAGGTCTATTCTCACCACTTCTAGGCCTCATTTTCCCTGAGTTTCTAGCCACTGCAGTGAGGAAAGAAAAAGAAATAAGGGCAGGCAGACTGGAAAAAAAGAAGTAAAACTGCACATAATATGATCATGTAGGGAGAAAATCCTAGGGAATCTCAACAGAGCTACTAGAACTAAAAAGTGAACTTAACAAGACTGCAAGTCAATATTAATAACTCAATTGTACCTCTGTATACTACCAACTAAAAAATAAAAATAAAAAGCAATTACCATTTACAACAGTGTTAAACCACTAAATATTTACAGACAGGTTTAACAAAATATGTGTAAAACTTGCACATCAACATAAATGGAGAGATGTAGTATGCTCATGAATTGGAAGGTTCAATACTGTTCAAAAAATTTACTTGTGTAAAATTTCCCCCAAAATTCATCTAGACACTCAACACAATCCCAATCAAAACCCCAAAAGGCTTTTTTTTTTTCTTTTTTTACAGAAATGGACAAGTTGATTCTAAAATTCATATGGAAAGGCAAAATAGCCAAAATAATCTTGAAAGAAAAGAAATTTGAAGAACATACAATCTGATTACAAGCTACATTACAAAATATAAAGCTAAATTATTCAAAACAGTGTGTTATCAGCATAAGAATGTACATATAAAGCAATGGAAAAGAAGTCTAAACATAGACCCACATACATACATACACATAATGAATTTTAGACAAAGGTGCCAATTAATGGGGGAACTGAATGGGGGTAAGCATAGTCTTGCCAACAAATTGGACGTCAGTTTGGAAAAAAATAAGCCTATACTCCTAACTCAAACTATACACAAAAATTAACTCAAAAATAGGTCACAGAGACTTCTCTGGTGGCGCAGTGGTTAAGACTCTAAGCTCCCAATGCAGGGGGCCCGGGTTCAATCCCTGGTCAGGGAACTAGATCCCACATGCATGCTGCAACTAAGAATTCTCATGCCACAACTAAGGAGCCCACTGGCCGCAACTAAGGAGCACACGTGCTACAACTAAGGAGCCTGCAAGCCACAACTAAGGAACTCACCTGCCACAGCCAAATAAATAAATTATAAAAAACAAAACAAATAACTAGATTCTTTGACTCCACCCCAGACCTATTAAACCAGGATCTCTGGGAGAAGATTCTAGGAATCTGTGTTTAAAAAAAAAAAAAGGTCACAGACGTAAACACGAAGCCTAAACTTGTAAAACATCTACAAGAAAACACAGGAGAAAAATCTTAGTGACTCTGGGTTTGGGTAAGATTTCTTAGAACATAAAGCAAAACACATTATAAATGAAAGAACTGATAAGCTGGACTTCCTCAAAATGCAAATATTGTGCTATTCAAAATACATTCTTAAGGAAATAAAAAGACAAGCCAGACTGGGGGAAAAAGTATTCACAATAAGTATGTGAGAGGCCTTGTATGCAGAATATATAAATAACTCTTATAACTCAATAATAAAAAAGCAACGCTTTTTTTTTCTTTTCTGTTTTTGGCTGCAGATTGCAGCATGCGGGATCTTAGTTCTCCGACCAGGGATCGAACCTGTGCCCCCTGCACTGGGAGCAGAGTCTTAACCACTGGACCGCCAGAGAAGTCCCCAAAACAACCCACTTTTAAAAGAAAATGAGCCAATGATTTAAACAGATATTTCACAAAAGAAGATGTAGGAATGACCAATAAACACTTGAAAAAATGTTCAACATCTTTGTATCAGGAAAACGCAAAATAAAATTGCAGACAGTTTTGACTACACACCCACAAAATGACTAAAATTAAGAAACTGACAACATCAACTGCTGGTGGAAGGGTCAAAAGGTATCACCACTTTGTAAACTGTTGGGCAGGTTCTTATAAATATACACTTATCACATGACCCAGCAATCCTACTGCTAAGTGTGTACCTGAGAAGTGAAATGCATGTCCACAAACAACTTGCACATGAACGTTAACTGCAATTTTACTCAAAACAGCCAAAAACTGGAAACAATAAAAACGCACATTAACAGGTGACTAAAGTAAATACATTCATTCAAAGGAATGCTACTCAGTTAAAAGAAAAAAAGAGGAGGGAGGTGGGGGAGACAAACTAATCATATATACTACATAGATGAATCTCAAAAGTACAACAAGCAACAACGAGGTACAAGCAGCTACATTCTGTATGGTTCCCTTTATAGGAAGTTTGAGAACAGGCAAAACTAATCTATAGCGACTGAAATCAGATCAGTAGCTGCCTGAAAAGGGGGTGGAAGATATGACTGCAAATAGGTTAAATGGAACTTCTGTGGGGAATGAAAATGTTCTATTCCTTGTTTGGGATGGTGGTTACACAGGTATATTTGTTTATTAAAACACAAAACCATAAACAAAATAAATTCTTTATGGTAATTCCCTGGCGGTCCAGTGGTTAGGATTCCGCACTTCCACGGTGGGGGACACAGGTTTGATCCCTGGTTGGGGAACTAAGATCCTGCATGCCACATGGCACAGTCAAATAAAATAAAATTAAAAATTAAATAAATGCTTGGGCTTCCCTGGTGGCGCAGTGGTTAAGAATCTGCCTGCCAATGCAGGGGACATGGGTTCGAGCCCTGGTCCAGGAAGATCCCACATGACGTGGAGCAACTAAGCCCAAGTGCCACAACTACTGAGCCTGAGCTCTAGAGCCCACGAGTCATAATTACTGAGCCCACGTGCCACAACTACTGAAGCCCGCACGCCTAGAGCCCGTGCTCCACAACAAGAAAAGCCACTGCAGTGAGAAGCACGCGCACCGCAAGGAAGAGTAGCCCCCACTCACCGCAACTAGAGAAAGCCCGCACGCAGCAACGGAAGCCCAACACAGCCAAAAAAATAACATAAATTATAAAAAAATAAACAAATACTTTATACTGTATGTAAATTATACTTCAATAAAATTGATTTTTAAAATCTAGAAAAAATAACCTTTGATGTAAACAAAAATTTAATGTAAACAAAACATGCTGGTATGGCAATCATTATTCACAACGCTGGTGAAATTGTGCTGAGTAAAACAGACACTTTCAAGAATGAGTGCTAGTGAATGTGTTAAAGTGTAAACTGGTATGTTCTGGAGAACAGTTTGGTAATATGTTTCTAAGCCTTCAAAAACTTTCTAACAGTTAATCTATTATTTACACAATAATTATAATAAGTAAAACGGGAAAAAACCTTATTATCTCCAATACTGGCATATGATAAGCTTACACACTGTCATTCAAAACTTTTTGCAAGACAGTTTAATGACATGAAAATGCTTACACATTAAGTAGAAAAAGCATGCAACAAAATCACATATTGAAGATAATCTCAATTATAGTGAAATAAATAGAATAACAGGTGATAGCATGCATAAATGCAGAATTAAAAAGTAAAAAAACAAAGCTGGGAAGAAATGTGTCAAAGTATTAGGTACTGAAACTGTAGCTGGTCTCTATTTTCTTCTCTATATTTTCTACAATTTTCTCAAAGAATACGTACTACAAGAAAGCAACCAGTGCTAATCTTTAAAACCACTTAAACTGATCCCTTTCATGATCAAAAAAAAAAAAAAAAAAAGGAGGAAGACAAAGAAAAAAGGACTCTAGATAAGTCCTTATCCTATTCTAACTAAACCTGCTTCTCTTCTAGAACTAACTTTCCAAATCTGATTCTTAGTCCTGACAGCATATTAAAATCACCTGCCAAGGTCAAATATGGACTCTGGGAGATAAAAGCAGCAGCAGAAACCAGTTAAAAGGCTTCAGCAGCTAACTTCCACTCTAACAAAGATGAAATACATACAGTGGATATTATTCAGCTATAAGAAGGAGTGAAATACTGATGTATGCCACAACATGGGTGAACCTTTAAAACATTACACTATGTGAAAGAAGTCAGATACAACGGGCCACATATTGTATGATTCCATTTATAGGAAATGTTCAGAAATAGGCAAATGCATAAAGAAACTATATTAGCGGTTATTAAGGAGGGGGTTGGTGAACAAGTAGGATGGAGAGTGATTAATGGGTATGGGGTTTCTTTTTAGGGTGATGGAAGTGTTCTGGAATAAGACAGCTGTGACACTGCGTAACACTGTGAACGTACTAAAAACCACTGAACTGTACACTTTAATATGGTGAATTAAATATTATGTGAATTTTTATCACAATAAAAAATTGCAAAAAAAAAAAAGGGAGAGGGAATGAATTTACCCTTATACCTGAAGCAACAACAACAAAAATCTGGCTAAAGAGTTGAAACAATGGTTTTCTAAACACCAGACATCAGGCAATAAAGGACAATGACTAAAACCAGTGAGCCCCACGACTGCCTTATCTTACTACCTTCAAAGAATATTCCACGTTGTGGAGCACGAGGATGAAACGGAGGCAGAGGCTAGAAGACCTCCTGAGTTGAGGGGACAGAAATAATAGTCCAGGAAGACTAAGGCACCTAAAGTCCATAGGGTAGAGTACCAAAGAGGAAAGAACTACACAGAGAGAGGACGCAGGAGATCTGCAGAGGGTTCCCTGGAGTATTCAGCAAAATATTCATCAGCACTTGTGTGTGAAGAAACTATGTAACAGTGGAGAATGAACTATAACAAAGGATTAGCGGGAACAGTGCCTGTCACTCAGGGCCAGAAAGATCACCTGCTTCCATTAACCAGACTGGAAAAAAGATATGCTAACATAGAGGAACGAAGATAAGGATGACATCTGCTTTCTCATCAGAAATAATCCAAGTGAGAAGACTAGAGCACCATTTTTTTAAATATTAGAAGGAAAAATTGTCGACCTACAATTCTATGTCCAGCAAAAATATCTTTCAAAAACAAAGTTAGAGATCTGTTGTACAATTCACACAGCTAGCAGTCTGTAATGCACATTTATAAATTGTTAAGAAGATAAACTTATGTGCTTTATCACACACAAAAAAAGGTGAAATAAAGACATTTTTAGATGTACAAAAGTAGAAAGTATTCATCACCAGAAGACCTGCATTACAAGATGTGTTAACAGAAGTCCTTCGCAAAGAAGAAAAATGATACCAGATGAAAGTCTAGATATAAGATATATTTATGAAAAGCAGGAGTAATGATAACTACAATGGTAAATATATACATCTTTTTCTTATTATTTTGAAGTATTTGAAAATAATTGGTTCTTTGAATTAAAAAATAAGAATGTATTATAGGGTTTATACATATGTAAAATGCATGAAAACAATAGCATAAGGGCTGGACAGGGAGAAGTGGAAGTACGTTATTGTAAGGATCTTACAGTGTACATAAGTGGTATGTCACTTGAAGGTAGACTGGAATAAAGATGTATACCCAAAATCAGAGTTTCTCAACTTTGGCACTATTGATATTCTGGGCAAGGTAATTCTTTGTTGTGGAATTCTGCCTTGTGCTTTGTAGGATATTTACCAGCATCCCTGACCTCTACTAAAGAGATGTTGGTAGCACCCTCTACTTGTGAAAAATAATAAGTTTCCAGGAATTATCAAGTGTCCTCCGGGAAATAAATCAGACCCAATTGAGAACCAAGTCCCTAAAACAATCACTAAAGTAACAAAACAAAGACCTATGTGTAATAAGCCAAAAACAGAGATAAAATGGAATCATAAAAAAATAATCCAAAAAGAAGGAAAAATAAGAAAAGGGAACAAAGAACAGAAGAAACAAATAGAAAACATTAAGATCACAGAGTGAAACCTAACCATATAAAAAGTCATATTAGGGCTTCCCTGGTGGCGCAGTGGTTGAGAGTCCGTCTGCCGATGCAGGGGACACGGGTTTGTGTCCTGGTCTGGGAAGATCCCACATGCCGCGGAGTGGCTAGGCCCGTGAGCCATGGCTGCTGAGCCTGCGCGTCCGGAGTCTGTGCTCCGCAATGGGAGAGGCCACAGCAGTGAGAGGCCCGCGTACCGCAAAAAAAAAAAGTCATATTAAGTCTCAGTAAACTAGTAATAGAGTACTTCCTGAACTTGATAAAAATCTACAGCTAACATTATAGTTAATGGTGAGAAACTTGAAGCTTCCCCACTAAGGTCAGATATAAGGCAAGGATGTCCCCTATCACTATTTTGTTTCAACATCATACTGGAAGTTCTAGTGACTGCAACAAGACCAGCAAAAGGAAATAAAAGATATACACATTGGAAAAACGACGTAAAATTGTCTTTGTTCACAGATGACATGATAGTCTATGTAGAAAATCTGAAAGAACTGACAAAAAACTCCTGGAACTAATAAAATAATTATAGCAAGGTTGCACAATTCAAGGTAAATATAAACTACTTTCCTATATACCAGCAATTAACAAGTGGAATTTGAAATTAAAACCACAATATCATTTACCCTAAAAATGAAATAGTTGTAAATCTAGCAAAATGTATACACTATTTCTGAGGGAAAACCACAAAATTCTGATGAACAAAATCAAAGAACTAACTAAATGGAGAGACAGCCCATGTTCATGCGTAGGGAGACTCAATATCATCAAGATGTCAATTGTTCCCAACTTGATTTATATCATAGATTCAATGCAATTCCAATCAAAACCAGCAAGTTCTTTTGTGGGTATTGACAAACTGATTCTAAAGTTTATACGGAGAGGTAAAACATCTAGATCAGCCAACAAAATATTGAAGGAGATGAACAAAATTAGAGAACTGATACCACCTGACTTCAAGACTATAAAGCTACAGTAATCAAGACAGAGTGGTACTGGGGAAAAAACAGACAAACAGATCGATGGAAGAAGACAGAGAGCCCAGAAAGAGACTCACATAATTAGTCAACAGACCTTTTTTTTTTTTCCGGCACGCGGGCCTCTCACCGCTGTGGCCTCCCCCGCCGCGGAGCAACAGGCTCCGCATGCGCAGGCTCAGCGGCCATGGCCCACTGGCGCAGTCGCGCCGCGGCATGCGGGATCCTCCCGGACCGGGGCACAAACCCGTGTCCCCTGCATCGGCAGGCGGACTCTCAACCACCGCGCCACCAGGGAAGCCCTAGTCAACAGATCTTTGACAGAGCAGCAAAGGCAATATAATGGAGTGAAGGCAGTTTTCAATAAACGGTACCTGAACTGGACATCAACACGCAAAAAAATTAATGTAGACACAAACTTTACATCCTTCAGAAAAATTAACACAAAATGGATCACAGACCTAAATGTAAAATTCAAAACTATAAAACTCCTATAAGATAACATACGAGAAAACCTAGATGACCTTGAGTATGGCAATGATGTTTTAGATACAACACCAAAGGCACCACCCATGAAAGAGTCATCATCCCTCCGTATCCAAGAGGGATTGGTTCCAGGAGCCCCTGCATATATCAATATCCATGGATGCTCAAGACCCATAGTCACCCCTCTGAAAATAGTTCCAATAATACGACATTCTGGAAAATGAAAAACAATGGAGACAGTAAAAAGATCAGTGGTTGAAGGGGGGATGGAGGGAAGCAATAAAAACACAGGATTTTTAGGGTAGTGAAAACACTCTTATGATACCATAATGATGGATACATATCATACACTTTTTCAAATCCTCAGAATTCACCAAGAGTGAACTGTAATGTAAAGTATGGACTTTGGACATTTATCATTTGTCAATGTAGGCTCATTAATAGTTAAAAACATGTAACATTGTAACAAAACGTACCATTCTGGTGGGAGATGTTGATAATGGGGGAGGCTATGCACTTGTGGGGACAGGGACTATATGGGAAATCTCTGTATCTTTCCCTCAATTTTGCTGTGAACATAAAACTGCTCTAAAAATGACCACCTAAAAGGGTGGGATAGGGAGATGCAAGAGGGAGGGGATGTGGGGATATATGTATATGTATAGCTGATTCATTTTGTTATACAGCAAAAACTAACACAACATTGTAAAGCAATTATACTCCAATAAAGATGTTAAAAAAAGAAAAAAATAATAAAGACTTAACTTAAAAAAAATCATATTAAACATAAATGGTCTCAACAAGATAATTAAGAAACAGAAATTGCCAGACTGGATTAAAAAATTTAAGACCCAATTTATAGGCAGCCTACAATAAATGTACTTTAGATATAAAGACATAAACAAGTTAAAAATTTTTAAATGGAAAAAGATACACCACACTAACTCTAATCAAAGAGACTTATTATGACCATATTAACATCCAACATAAATTTAAGAGCAAAGACTGTCACCAGGGATTAAGAAGTTTATTTCATAATGCTTAAATGGATCAATTAGTCAAGAGAACATTACAGCCCGACCCATCTATGCACCTAATAACAGAGCCTCAAGATACATGAAACTAAAACGAATACAGGGCTTCCCTGGTGGCACAGTGGTTAAGAATGCGCCTGCTGATGCAGGGGACACGGGGTCAAGCCCTGGTCCAGGAAGATCCCACATGCCGCTGAGCAACTAAGCCTGTGCGCCAGAACTACTGAGCTTGCACTCTAGTCTACAGCCTGCGAGCCACAACTACTGAAGCCCGTGCGCCTAGAGCCCATGTTCCGCAACAAGAGAAGCCACCGCAATGAGAAGCCTGCGCACCGCAACGAAGAGTAGCCCCTGCTCACCGCAACTAGAGAAAGCCCGTGTGCAGCAACAAAGACCCAACGCAGCCAAAAATAAATAAATAAAAATTTTTTAAATGTTAAAAAGTAAGATAAAGTAAAATGAATACAACTTCAAGGATAAATAGATAAATCCACATTAGAGATTTCAATACCACACTCTCAATAATAAATAAAACAACAAAAGAACAACACTACCAGCTAACTTGACCTGACTTTTTACAGAATGCTCCATCCATCAAAGGCAGCATACATCTTTTCACAATTACAGGGAACGTTTACCAAGACAGGATATATTCTAAACTACATTACAAAAAATTTACAAGAATTCAAATCACACAAACTATGTTCTCACAGTAGAATTAAGTTAGAAATTGCTAACAGAATGATCTCTGTGAAACCACTAAGTATTTGGAAACTAAATAACAGAGTTCTAAATAACTCAAGAATCAAAGAAGAAATCAAATGGCAATTAGAAAGTATCTTAAACTGAATAATAAAAAAAAACAGGTTGTGAGATGCTGCTGAAGAAGCCCTCTGGAAGAAATTTATAGCTTCTAAACACTGTAAAATAAATGTCTCTTATCAATGACATTAGCTTCCACTTTAAAAAAACTAAAAAAAAAAAGCCAATTAAGCCCAAAGTAAACTCTGAAGGAAGGAAATAATCAAGATCAAAGTGAAAATCAATGAAATACAAAGACAATCAACAGAGAAAAATCAATGAAACCAAAAGCTGATTCTTTAACAAAATCAATAAAATTGATAAACTTCTAGCCAGATCAATGAGGGAAAAAGTGAGAAGACACAATTTACCAATGTCAGAAACAAGAGAGACATCATCCTAGAGAATATTATGAACAGATCCATGCCAATAAACTTGTCAATTAGATGAAAAGGACAAACTGCTTGAAAGAAACCAACTACCAAAGCTCATTCAGGAAGAAATAGGTAACCTGAGTAATCTTATGTCTATTAAAGAAATTCAACTGTAGTTAAAAACCTTCATACACAGAAAAACCTAGAGACAGATCGCTTCACTGGTAAATTCTACCAGATATTTGAAGAGGAAATAATACCAACTCTACAAAAAAATTATCCGAGATACTGAAGTGCAAGGAATACTTCCCAACTCATTGTATGAAGCCAGTATTACTCTGACACCAAAATCAGAAAAAGACTTTACAAGAAAAGAAAACTACAAATATCCCTTGTGAACATACATGTAATCATTCTAAACAAAAATTTAGCAAATTAAATCCAATGATTTATTAAAAGGACAATACATGACCAAATGAGGTTTATCCCAGGAATGCAGCTCTGGTTTACACGGAAAATCAATGTAATCACCATAATAATAAATCAAAAAAGGAAAAGCTGTATGATCATCTCTGTACATAGAAAAAAGCACTTACAAAATCCAACATCCACTCCAAAAATTCTCAGAAAACTAAAAATAAAAGGGAATTTCTTCAACCTGATCAAAGGCATCTACAAAAAAACTACATCATCATAATTAATTGAAATATTGAATACTTCTTCCCTAAAAGTAGGACTAAGACAGGGATATCTGCTCTCCACACTTATATTCAATATTGTACTGGAGGTTCTAGTCAGTGTAATCACCAGACAGGAGGCAGGCAGGCAGAAAGATGGAGTGAGCAAGCACCCAGACTGAGAAAAGAAGATGTAAAACTGCCTTTATTCACAGACCCATTTGACCTTCTAAGTAGGAAACCCAAAGTAATCTATAGACAAACCTTCTAAAATTAGCGAGTTTAGCAATATTGCAAGATACAAAATCAATATACAAAAATCAACTGTATTTCTATCTCCTAGTTACAAACAACGGGACAATGAAGATAAAACAGATTAATCAAGACAAAGACCCCATTTCAAACACTGAAATATAACAATGTTCTAGTTCCTATGAATATATACTGAAACAACCTGCCACACATCCAACTTACAGCTGTTTGAATCAGTTGCTATGCAACCCTGAGGTCTTAACAAGCATGAAGAGTTCTGACCAACTAAGTCTTCATCTAGGTGAGACCAGTGTCAAGCTTTTCAACTCTATCAAAATAATTTTAATTATGTGATCCATAATCCTGGTATCAAAACACCAGAATCTTCTCTTTATTCATTTAGCACATCAAACATTTCAATCTTTACTTTAATTACATGTGTTATTTCTTAAGAATCTGCGACAGATTTAATTTTGTAACCAATCCTATATTTCATTCTTTTACTTAATAGTTGGCACTCAAGTTTAAACTCTATCCAGTTCCACCTAAAAAAGCCCAGTTAATCAGCATTTTAGGAAAAAGGCCAAGGCAGTGGCTCTCAAACTTCAGTGTGTTTCAGAATCATCTGTTGGTCTTGTTTCAAAACAGATTGCTTAGCAAAACTACCAGAATTTTCTGATTCAGTAGGTCTGGGATAGAACCAGAAAACTTACATTTCTAACAAGTTCCAATGTGATAATAAATCTGTGGGAACCACCAGTCTAAAGCAGTGGTACTCAGATTGTGGTACAGAAATTTCGAATAAGCATTTAGGAAGTTCTGAAGCATTTTGACAGTAATTTTGTCTGTTAAAATTAATAATTAAAAAAAAAAGAGTCCTTGTATTTTCCACATTTTTCTTTTATTTAGCTTTTCTAGTAACTCATTTTCCTTATACTTGAGAAAAGTATTAGCAAGCAATGAATTAAAATTAATTTAAAAAAACTGGTCTTTCACCACAGAAATTTTGAAAAACATGGGCCTAAAGCACATACTAGTCGTCCACTCCTCTAGTATTCTAAATACTGCCTTGGTAAGTAAACTTGCAGGTACTTCATTAACTTTGCCTCCCAAAGAAATAATCATATTTAGCTAAAAATCAATAAAATAAAGTCACATTATTCATGTTTCTGTTATTTTTTTCCTGTAAAACTGTATTTAAAGGCATTCATCGGGACTTCCCTGGTGGCGCAGTGGTTGCCTGCCAATGCAGGGGACATGGGTCCGGTAAGATCCCACATGACGCGGAGGAACTAAGCCCGTGAGCCACAACTACTTAGCCTGCGTGCTGCAACTACTGAAGCCGGCGTGCCTAGAGCCCGTGCTCTGCGACAAGAGAAGCCACCACAATGAAGAGTAGCACCCACTCGCTGCAACTGGAGAAAGCCCGCGCGCAGCAAGGAAGACCCCCCACCCCCACCCCGCAGCCAAAAGTAAAGTAAATTTATAAAAAAATAAAGGCATTTATCAACTGAACAGATAAGTGCCCATTTGCAATAAATTCCTTTTAGAATTTAATAACAGGGTAAAGATTTTTCTCTTCTGAAAAACAGCTGTGTTAAATTTTAAATGATTAAGAGCTGAATCACTCATTGCTTCTCCTTCTCCCTTAACTGCTTGTGGGGATATAAAGAAGAAATGGGGATAAGGGGCTTTACTGGTCTGAGTAACTCATCTTAAACAGAAGTGAAAAAGTGAAAGCAATCTTATTGTGTAGAAATATTTTATCACAAGCATTATAATTCTAGAATGTCTAACAAATCAACTTTTGGAAAACAATTTAAAGTTATACATCACTAACTTGTTCCACTTGATAAAGTAAATGTTTACTCTCTTGTTATCTAATTGTGGGTTTTGAAACCTCATTTTATGTATTTATTTTTAGAATTTTTATTTTTTGGCCCTGTGGTGCAGCATGTGGGATCTTAGTTCCCGGACCAGGGATCAAACCCATGCCCCCTGCACTGGAAGCGTGGAGTCTTACCACTGGACCACCAGGGAAGTTTGGAAACCTTGTTTTAAATTGAGAATTTTCTAATGCTCATTAAGACCATGACCTTCAACATCAACACTAATTTAGGAAGGTGACACTAACATCAATGTGGCTTGGTCTTAAATATTCACACAATAAATGAGGATGAGTAGTAGTAGAAAAAAATTCGAAACAGCAGGCAATATAAATGATGGATATTTGGCTTTAAAAGGCATTATTTGATATTCAGTTAATTTATCTATTGATTAACAGTCAACTTCTGATATTATTTTGCATCCCTTGAATACTAAGAGTAGATAGATAACCCATACTGAAAATTTCAAGATACCTATATATGAAAATAACCAAAAATTAGACCACTGGTTATGAAAAAGAAAAGTAAGAACATTAGGGGGAAAAAAATGCTAGCAAATGGACCCATTCACCAGATAAATTACACAGAAAGAAAATGAGTATCCCTTACCCACAAGAAATTGTGCCAAACTAGAGAGCTCTACACTAGAAAAATGCCTGGGAAGCAATTCCTCCTGAAACTACCAAATCTGAAACGGGCAACAGGCAAAAACACTTTATTGCCATAAGCAAATCACCAGAAAGCAATCATCTGAGAGGGACAGAACTTTCAAATTTATCAATATTATCTGTCAAGATTTTTAAAAACCTTCCTCCATCTCCCAGCCACATTTGAGAATTTCACAGAAGTGTCAAAGCCCTCAAGTGGTTATAGCAAAAAAAACAAAAAGGGGGGGGGGTGGGGGGAGAGTGGAGCAGGTTGAGAACTACAGCTCTAAACCAGAGCTCTCAAATTCTAATGTGCTTCTGAACCACCTAAGGATCTACTTAAAATGCACATTCTGATTCAACAGGCTGTAGGATGGAGTATGAAATTCTGCAATTTTAAGGAGCTCCCAGGTAACAACAAATCCACAGACCAAACTTTGAGTAGCAAGGTCCTAAACTATGTAAACAGCTCCCAGAAGGTACCGCTATGGTATTAACCACTCTGGAAAACAGTTGGACAGCTCTTTTTTTTTTTTTTTAATGAAACATTTTAAATTTACTGACCATACATTCAAGCCATTTCACCTACCAGGTATTATTTACCCAAAACAAATGAAAGCAGATGTTCATACATAAATGTTCACAGCAGCCTTATCCGTCATAGCCAAAATCCAATGAACAGGTGAATGGATAAACTGTGGTATGTCCATAAACTGGAACACTATTCAGCAATAAAAAGGAATGAATATTGATACATGCTAAAATATGTATGAATCTCAAAACAACTATGCTGAGTAAAAGAAGCCAGACCAAAAAAGAAAACACACTGTATGATCTCATTCACATAAAAGTCTAGAAAACGCAACCACTAATCTACAGTGATAGAAATCAGATCAGTGTTTGCCTGAAGTGGGAGGGAGCTTATAAAGGGACATGAGGAAACAACTATTGGAGGTGATGAATATGTTTATTATCTTGACAGTAGTAATAGCTTCACAGGTGTATACAGATGTAAATACTTTCCAAACTGTACACGTTAAGTATGTGCAGTTTATGTGTCAACCATACCTCAATAAATCTATTTTACAAAAATATCTGCCAAATACAAAATTCTGGCTAAAATAATGTCACTATATGTAACAAAATTCTAATTTTTTGAAAATTACACGTAATACTGTCATATTGAGATTTAAAACAAGAAATATATATCTGGTCTTTGTCCCATTTGTGGCACAGAGCTCCTAAAGCCCTTGGAATTTCCTTAGTGATAAGACTAATAAAAGTGTCTTGATATTCCTAGCAAATCCCTTTTAAACACCACTGAGTTTATGTTAATGAAGTGACATTTGGAAAGCACCTAAGGATGGGAGCTGGTTGCCAGGAGGACCAATCACATCATTAGAGGGTTGGAACTTTCAGACCCACTCCCCTGACCTCTGGGCAAGGGAGAGGAGCGGCAGAATGTAGATCAATTACCGATGGCCAATGATTTAATCAATCGTGTCTATGCAATGAAGCCTCCATAAAAAAACCCAAAAGGACTGGGTTCAGAGATCTTCCAGGTTGGTGAACACATGGAGGTGCTGGGAGAATGGCACTCTCAGCGAAGACATGGACACTCCCTGTCCCTCTCCCCACACCTTGCCCTATGCATCTCCTTCTATCTGGCAATTAGAGGTATACTATTTGGAAAAGCAGAGGTAAACTACCTCTATTAGCAAGTGATATGATATCTATATTTCAATAACCCAAGAGAAGCAATTCAAAAACAAGTACCAACAATTAAATAATAAAGTCACAGGATATAAAATTAACATATAGAAGTCAACAGCTTTTTAAAACACAAGCAATAACAAGTTATAAGGTATAATGGAAAAGGAGATTAGATTTACAACAGCAACCAAAGAGATAAAATTCCTAGGAATAAGCTTAACCAAAAACACACAAAACCAATATAAGAAAAATGCTCCTGAATGATAATCAAGTAGACTTCAACAAATGAAGCGACAAACCATGTTCCTCGATAGGAAGTCAACATCACAAAGACGTCAGTTCCTTACAAGCTAATTTATAAATGTATGGCGAATTCCAATAAAAACACCAACATTTTTTTTCTGGAGTTAGACAAAATAATTATAAATTCATATGCAAAAATAAGCAACAATGATAAGAAACACTCTGCAAAAGGAGAGTAATAAGAATGGTAGAAGTGGGCTTCCCTGGTGGCGCAGTGGTTGAGAGTCCACCTGCTGATGCAGGGGACACGGGTTCGTGCCCCGGTCCGGGAAGATCCCACATGACGCAGAGCGGCTGGGCCCGTGAGCCACGGCTGCTGAGCCTGCGCGTCCCGAACCTGTGCTCCGCATCGGGAGAGGCCACAACAGTGAGAGGCCCGTGTACCGCAAAAAAATAAAAATAAAAATAAAAATAAAAAAATAAAGATAATGAAATGATTAACGATAAAGACAATAAACTTTGTGCACAATGAAACAAAACAGAAAGTTAAGAAATAAACCCAAATGCCTAAGAAAATTCAAATATGAGGAAAGTCGCATCTCAAACCAGAGAGAACTAATTTCTTAAAAAATGGTGTTTGGACAATTAGATATCCATTTGGATGAAAAAACTGGATCTACAGAATGAGTACCTTACTGTGCTGTATTAATGTCCTAACAGTAGAACGTGAACAAGTTAGGCAACTCTTAATTATGTCATTGTTTCTAAACACAATTCCACTGCAATACAGGCAAACAATACATTTTACTTTAGTGCTTAAAAACAAAGATTCTTCCTTTATAATCAATACATTTATATTCTTCGGTGATGGGTTTCCATGTAAAAACTCCAAGAATCCATGAATAAAATTCTGCATTTTGGGCTTCCCTGGTGGCGCAGTGGTTGAGAGTCCGCCTGACGATGCAGGGGACGCGGGTTCGTGCCCCGATCCGGGAGGATCCTACATGCCGCGGAGTGGCTGGGCCCGTGAGCCATGGTCGCTGAGCCTGCGCGTCCGGAGCCTGTGCTCCGCAACGGGAGAGGCCCGCGTACCGCAAAAAAAAAAAAAAAAAAAAAAAAATTCTGCATTTCACAACAGTATAAACTCAATATAGGGCTTTTTAAATACCTCCTTAGACATCTCAGAATATTTAGAACTTTGTAATTCATATAAAATGAGGCTTAACAATGAAAAAATCTGTATTATCTACTAAAAAGAGATTCTTAACTTCCTCTGAGTCATTTAGTCCATTATAACTGGTGATTGGAGAGAAGGAGGAGACATACATATAAAACTGTGGTTAAAAAAAAAATTCGGTAAGTTCTCAGACCCCATTAAGTCTATCTAGGTACCAGAGACATTAGTTAAGAAACCCTGATATAAAATTAAGACAACTGAAACCTCTTAATTCACGAGGCATCGGAATTGTTTTTACTCTATCACAAATCTGCTGAAAACACACAGCTAGAAATCCCATTTCCAGTGCACTGGCCTCATAGCTAGCTTTGTCTCTAGTCTTCTGCCACTGCCGCTGCCGCCCCCACTGCTGCTACCACCCATGTGCCGCCCTCCACGATCCATCTGACAATACTGACCTTTTACAAAGACAAACCTGATGATATACCTCCAAAAGCCTAGCTCCCTATTATCAAGATTAAACCCTATGGTCTCTAAATGAAAGAAGAGTGTGTGTGTACACATGGAGAGAGAGTTTAATATCACTTACTACTTTATCATTACATAAGGAGTAAATAATACATAATCTCTGTTGCTGAGTTAGAGCAGTGTTTTTCAAACTGTAGGTTGAACCACTGGTGAATCATGAAATGAAATCAACAGAGTAGCTCATTTAACAAAACAGAAATGAAAAGGGAAAAAATATGTACAGCCAATCCTCACTGGCTCACAAATTCCATTCTTGCAAATTTATCTACTAGTTAAAGTTTATCTGTGACCCCAATCAATACTTTGATTTCACAGTCATTCACAGAATGTGCAGAGTGGCAAAGAATTTGAGTCGCCCCACTGGTCCACAGGCTCCCAGCTGAGGTCAAACTAGGCAATGCTCTGACTTCCTGCTTCAGCTCTCATACTGTAAAAACGTGTCCTTTTAACATTCTATTCAGTGCCATGCTTTTCACATTTTTGTGGGGTTTTTTGAAGATATCATTGTTTACGCGCCTCTCCCCCAAATACAGTGAGGTGCTGTCTAATGTTTCTAAGCAGGAGAAGGCTGTAATGTGCCTTACAGAGAAAATCTGTGTTAGATAAGCTTCATTCAGGCATGAGCTATAGTGCTGCTGGCTCTGAGTTCAATGTCAATAAATCAACAACACATAAAAGTATCTTTAACAGAAACATATATAATGCAAGGTTATGCATTGTTTGCTTGATGAAATACTGTGACCAGAGGCTAAAAGGAGTCGAGGAGCAATGGTTCAATATTCACTACTTCATTGTACATGGCAACTTTATAGAACATAACTACTACAAAAAATAAAAACTGACTGTATATTAGTATGTGTGTGTCAAGCTGTACTTTATTTGGGGTACACACACACACACACACACACACACACACACACACAGTTACAGTCAAAAAAGTCTGAAAGCCAATGAATGAGAGCACAAGAGAAGGAACCCTGAAAGGAGTGGTAAAATGGCAAGACAGAAAGGCAGGGATCATAGGCACAGATACTAATCCTTTTTTCCTATCTAGAATCAGAATCACCCATAAATTGTGATTTGATTGGTAAACCTAGGGGAAAGCCTACACCTGTACTTTACAAAAGCATCCCAGATAATGTGATGTGTGGCCAAGATGAGAACAACTATTTTCCCTCTTAAATTGGTGGTTCTCAAAGTGGGGTCACTGGACAAGCAGCATTAGGATCACCTGGGAATTGTTAATAATGCAAATTCCGTGGGCCCCATTCTGCACCTACTGAACCCTACACTCTGGGAATGGAGCCCAGTTGATCAGTGTCCCAGGTGATTCTGAGGCATGCCGAAATTTGAAAATCACTGACCTAAACCTTTTGTAATTTTTTTTTTCTTGAGGTATTTTGAGAGCGCTGATGAATTCTGCTAAGATGGTTGAGCTATTTCAAATAAGGCTGAAGGGTAACTACTACTTATCAAAGCACCTATAATGTATAGACAATCTTCTTCCTAGTATAGTGCTTTCTTTATGGAAAGTGGCCCCTGTGCTTTAAACAAAAGGAAGTAAATCTGTACACTGTCTAATAATCAAACAGCACTGTTTCTTTAGGCCATTCTCCATAACACAAAGTTTCCTTTTCCCCAGAACTCTTTAAACAGGCACTATTCTTAACACGAGTTTGCCTGTCCTAAGAGGTGAACTTACATGAGACCACAAAAATTCTTTCAACCCTCTAACAACTCTCCTGGGCGTTACACACTTCTCAATATGAAAAGTAATGACATGAATCTTTAAAAACTCATGGCATTCTGGCATATGGAAATAATTTCAAAACTAATTTGTAAAAATTACTTAAATAATGCATTATACTCAATTAGCTATTACTTAAATTCATATATACTACTCCAATTCAAATCATGTCCCTTGTGACACAAATTTCCACAATATCATTTTTATCTTCCACATAACACACTAAACCTCACATGGAGTTATCTGTGTACTCTTTTCGGGGGAAGTACAAGCTGAAGACAGGTAGCACATCTTATCCCTTTCTGTATCTCAAGTACAAAGCAGACGTTGTTCATTCTGTTGGCAAATATTTAGTGAGTAACTGCCATATGTCATTTACTGTATTGGATGATCGACACAAAGGTAACACACACACAATTCCTGTGTTCATGGAGCTATTTACTAAATGAATAAACATTACAGACGACTACAGTGAAAGTCTGACAGGGTGCAATCTGTACGAAAGATCCACCTTACCGAAGTGATACCTGAAATAAGACAGCTTTCTTCAAAAGGGTATCCTATTGTTGCTCTTCTGACCTAGGATGCTATTCAAAACTGTAAATAATTGTTAGAGAAAACACACACTGACAAGTTACTTAATCAATAGTTAATCTGACTTTAACATACTTTATATATAGGAAAATAAATAAAAGCCTTACTATGTACAATGCAAGGCGTACTAACAACCAAATTCCCACATGGGAATAACAAGTTAAGGTTTGATAACCAAACGCCAAACAATCCAACAGAAAACTACAATACGCCAATTCTCAATTCCTGAGAGATTTTAAAGAGAAGAAATTTAAAATCAAAATTACCTGACTTTAAAAAAAAAAAAATTACCTGACTTTATGACTCTAGATTAAAAAATTAACTCTAAGGTCACATATTACTCACTTATAAAATGAATACAACAAGAGAAAAATGTGTCCACTTTACCAAGTAAAAAGCATTTGTTTAGAAATTTTCTAACGCACGCACACGCACACAATGCTACCAATAGCTGCCTCTGTAGAGTGTCTGGGGACGTAGGGAAGGACATTTACTTTTTATGTATGTTTCTGCTATAAGGTTTTTATCTTTAAATCATGTGGGCCTATTACTTTTCAATTTTAAAAAGCTAGAAAATGTCTTAAACATGAAAAAAAAATTCTGTTTATAGTAGCATCTCCTTTATAATGATGGGGATAAAATCCGTAGCCTGACTATATTTTGGGGACAAGGATGACACAGAAATAGAACTGCCATTTAGGCGACAGAAACTCTTGAGGGGTTCTGAACCTCAGGTCATATTCCCCAAAACATTCACAGAAAGCATTGAGGAGCCCATGAACTTGGATGAGAAAATAATCGTTTCTCTAATTTCACTAACTTCTAAAAAATTTACCATTTCCTTCAATTATTAACATAGGCAACAGACCACAGTAGTATTAGCAATACTTGTGACCTAGCAATGCAACAGAAATCACAAACCTTTTCATTGTCATGTTACAGTGGTTGCACTTGTCACAATATTTATACTTACCATTACTTTGAAAAGATAATCAGATCCAACTCTAGATCCTATTATTAATGTGTTAATAAAGCATGTAAATTAAAAGTTGTCTTAATACTTTGATAACTTATTTCAATATAACTAGTTTAGTTGATTTTATGCATTTAAAACATCATTCTGAGGAGTTTCAACAGACTGCCAAAGGAGTCCAAGTCACAAAAAAAATTTAAGAAGCCTTGGATAATGGTTCTCAAATCAACTGCAATAGTCCACATTGGGAAAACTTGAGGGAGGGAACATTTGGAGGTTATTCCAATTGGAATGCTACCAGGAATTAGTGGGCAGAAGACTGATGTAACAAACATCCTGGTATGCCTGTGACAGTCCATTCAACCAGCTACGAACTGAATGTCAAAAATGTCCCAGTTTAGAAACATCTCAAGGATCAAACAAATGGCAAGATTACCCTCTTCAGTAGCCTGCTAGTTCCCAAACTTAGGTGTTCATCCCAGGGTTCATTGGTATATTACAATATCTCTCATCATTCATTCTCTAGTGTACACCTCCCACTGAACAGATTTTCATCACTAAAATCTCCATGAGTTTCCTCCATGACTAATCTGTCTAAAAAAAATAGTAACTTCTAAAAACAAATACAATATTTAACTAGCAATTATTCAGGATTCAATTATTACTCTGAGAATTAGCTGAAGATTTAGTCCTCTTGGCTGCTAATTTTTAAAGACTTTCATTTTTTTAATCAATTTGATTGTTAACTGCTCTGCCAGGAAACAAAGATGGAAGGAGCAAAATATACATACTGATTTGCTAATGTTTGAAAGCTATAAAAATATATTTAACTGGCAGGAGAAAAAATGTGAAACCACACCACAGAGTAATGTATGAAGATACTCTGTATATTTTACTCTTCTATATTCCTTCACATTTATTATCCTGTATAACTGAAAATCGTCTTTAATAATTAAAAAAATAGCAGTCATCTGTATAAGGCACTGACTTAAGTTTTTACAAAAAAGGTAATCTTTAAAATTACCTTTTGAGATACTTCTCATTAAACATACGAAGAAATGTGACTTAAAGAGATAAAGTAATGTATCTTGCCCAGAGGGAAAGTGATAGAAGCCAAAATTGAAACCTACGTCACAATTTCAAAGTTCCAACAACTTCATCAAATTATCTGTACAATTTAGGGCTGCTTGTCAACTCCCCAACCAACAATCTCATGCTCTTCTGCCAACAACGACAAAAAAGGAGGTAAGAAAGCGAAAAGCAAAGATACGGATGCGAGTTAGAGAGCTAACAGACAGGCAGACTCTTCCACTCTGAGTTCCTCTGCAAGTAAAACTAGCTGACGAGAAAAAAGAAACCTAAAAGCAGATATAAGGAAATGGTGGTAGAGAGAATCTGGAAGTGACTGCCCTCTTCCTCCAGTATTAATCCCACAAAGAACAGTAATGCATAATGAAGTAGGCAAATCTGAAGTTCTGTTCCATTTAAGTGTAGACAAGGCAAAAAATCAGTTTTAAGATAAAAATCAAATAATTATAATGGACCTTCTGCTATCTACATGGGTCTGCTTCATGGCTTATTCCTACCTATCATCCTTTCCTCCTCATGCTGTCCCCTATGCTTCCATTACTTTCTCTACTTCACCTCTACTTAAAATGAAATAAGATGCCCAACTGTATATTTAGTAATACAATCAAATTCAATCCCAGTGCCAGGATCATGGTCAATGTCTGTATTACAAACTTTCTATCACATAAGTGCCTGGGTAGGTATCCAGCCTGTGCTGAATAAAACGAAGAAATGAAAGCATCCTTAAGGCATCTGGTCTACGTGAGAAAATAAATGTCTATTCTCTCACATGTACTTACTCTGTCATGCTATAACCGTACCCATACACACACACCCCTCAAGTGAAAAACATGAGATATTAAAAAATTAAAATAAACTCATGTTATGAGCTCTAAGTATACCAAAATTCAAAACATTTATAGCAATCAGTAATAGTAGTAAAGATAGTGAAAATTTCATGAAAGCAAGGGAACTGATCATACGCAAAACACACAGAGTGGATTGCTCTCTTGATCTCTAGGAAAAAATAGTACAAGATAGTGGATAAATGTAACTGATCCTCATAAAAAAAGAACTCTAAACCAAATAGACAGCATTCCAATAGTGTTAAAGAGTTAAATTTTACCTATTAATATCTTCCTAATATTCAGTCTCTCATTTATTAGTTCTTCTCATCTGATTTACATTCTGTACAATATGCCCAGTAAGTAGACATGTGAATTCAAAGAAGCAAGTAATTTTTAGAGCCAAAGGTACTTTAAAGATCATTCAGTCCAATTCTCAGTCCAATTCTATTTCACAAATGAGGAAACTAAGGGCCAGGAAGGTTAAATAATTTATTTGAAGTCACAGAAAATTTCATCCCTTACTGCTCTGAATATTAGTAAGTGTGGAACATTTGCTTTCTTTAAAAGGATTTTGGAGACTTCTTCTACAGTCCTTAATTCAAGTTTCATTAAAAAACATAATACAGGGGCTTCCCTGGTGGCACAGTGGTTGAGGGTCCGCCTGCCGATGCAGGGGATGCAGGTTCGTGCCCCGGTCTGGGAGGATCCCACATACCGCGGAGCAGCTGGGCCCATGAGCCATGTCTGCTGGGTCTGCGCGTCCGGAGCCTGTGCTCCGCAATGGGAGAGGCCACAACAGTGAGAGGCCCACGTACCGCAAAAAAAAAAAACAAACAAAAAAAACCCATAATACAAAATATTCTAATCTCCTTAGAACACCTTACAAATTTGAGGTTTGCAAAAACACAACTAAGTATACACATTCACCTTGGGTCAAACCACGGATTAAACCAATCTAACTTCGTAACTTCTAATAATGATGTTATATATCCACCAGTAGTAGGTCTCTCAGGGCAGCTCCCTAGCTAAGCCCCATTCTCAGGAGGGTAGCCCTTAACAGCACTTGTATACTAACTTCCCCTGTTCCTTGACTTAGAAGTAGATAGATACCTGATACAAGCTAAATCAATAATGTCCTCTATCTCAGGAATCTGGAGGGCTTTGTTTTTGTTTCTTTGTCGGTTTGTTTGTTTTGCATGAAATAGTGTGAAACTTTAATACAATGTGGTTAAACACAACATTCAACCACATGAAAGTCATCTTCTGACAGATGAACTGGGCATTATTTCAATAGATTCCTTAGTGTAACTTTATAAAATTCTTGCCTTCAGAAGTGTCTGACATTGATCTTGATACTTGTTAAAAACTCTGATATAAGATAACCACATCTCAACAGACAGAGATTTAGGAGATTATCCTAATGCCCATCTTCAGAATGCATCATCAAAGAACTGATCACTGTCTCCATCCCTTACTTCTTGATATTTCCTCCAAAGTCGGCCCTCTGGATTAGAGCTATGCAAGGAATCTGGAGTTTGAAGCTAAAAGAAATACAGCAGTGATGATAATAGCTAATATTTATTGAATGCTTGCTGCATGTCACAAACTATTCCAAGCACACTACAATTCATCTTCCCAACAATCCCCATGAAATTTTACAGATGAAATTAATCCGCCCAAGGACTCAAACCCATAGAGTCTGGCTCCAGAATACATGCACTTAACCACTACCCTATACTACTTCTCAAAAGTCGAGAATTACTAGAATTGAATGATATTAATGTCAGTTGCTGCTGAAGGGCCCACAGCTGCCCTGGTTCCTGGCTAGCCAAGCCTTGACTGTTCAAACCTTCCTTGGTGCCTGTGAGACAACCCCCAGGAACCTTAAAGAAATCAAATTTGGTTTCTGTTACTTGAAACCAACCTAATGGTTCCACATGTCAAATATCTTTAGGCCTCTTTTTTTTTTTCAGAGTTTTAAATTTATTTATTTATTTACTTATGGCTGTGTTGGGTCTTCGTTTCTGTGCGAGGGCTTTCTCTAGTTGTGGCAAGCGGGGGCCACTCTTCATCGCGGTGCGCGGGCCTCTCACTATCGCGGCTTCTCTTGTTGCAGAGCACAGGCTCCAGACGCGCAGGCTCAGTAACTGTGGCTCATGGGCCCAGTTGCTCCGCGGCATGTGGGACCTTCCCAGACCAGGGCTCGAACCCGTGTCCCCTGCATTGGCAGGCAGATTCTCAACCACTGCGCCACCAGGGAAACCCTAGGCCTCATTTTTAAAGAACTGATGCATAAGAAATCTAAACTTAAGACAACAGATAAACCATTCCTTTACATTTTTTAAAAAAGGAACATGTTTACAAAAGGCATTCTCTACAAAGTTTCTTTCATAACATCATTCCCTGAGACAAATGACTCCTCCGTGCCCATGGGCTAATAAATGATTGAACAGAAGAGATGTAATGAACTTTAGATATCATCTAGTTCTCAACCCACTCATTTTACAGATGAAGCAATGGTGAAGATGAGAGCACTGGAGTCAATCACCCACAGGGCATGAGTTAAAATACTAGCTCTCCCATGTTCTGGTATAGGTAGGGGTGACCCTGGGCAAGTTGCTTAATTTCTAAAGCTTCAGTTTCTTCTTCTGGAAAAGAGATAATAGCATCTACACATCCTACCATTATAATGAGCTCTAAATCACCTACTGAGTTTAATAAAGTGCCTGGCACATGCTCAACACACTAACATACACTCAATAAATGGTAGCTGTGATGGTAGTGATGATCGACGTGAGGCTCAGAGAAGGTAGGCAAACTTTCCCAGATAATATGGCCCCTTAAGGACAGAACCAAAACTAGAAACAGACTTCATACTTACACCTCAATACTTTGTTCTACACCTTCCTACAAACTCCTGGACCTAACATTTAAAACTATCTAAAATCTGGTATAATTCTCCTCTTTCAAAAATCTAATCTCCATCCCAACTTTTATTCATTCATTCACCAAATATTTACATAGTGCTGTCTATGTTCTAAACAGTTTCTAGTGCTGAAGATATAGCAGGGAACAAAGGAAGGGGAAGAAAAGAAGTGAAAGCCATCTGCATGTCCAAATAAAGGAGAAAGAGCTACGAGAATAATGTGCTCAGAAATAACAGTGTTACCGTCCTGAAGTTTCTATCAGCAGGGGAAAAAGAATAAACAAGGATAGATTAAAAATATAACACGGAAGAACCTTCCTTTAGTCTACTTAACATCCATAGAACTTGCTTTAAATATTCCTGTACTCAAGTATTTGCTTCAACATACACTATAAAATCAAACCTTAAAGCCCAAATTACTAAATTTCTTTCCAAGAAGACTTCTCTGTACATTCCAGCAACAGTTTACTCTTATTCCTGTCCACTATATTGACATCTAACTTTTTCTAATGCTCTTTTAAATGTCTGTCAGGTTGACTTAACCTGGTAGTTTTCTGCTAACTTTCAAGATATGTTTTTGACCCCAATGACTCATTTAAGTCCCCAATGACTCATTTAAGTTCCCTGAAGTCAAGATCTGTATCGTACGCTTCTTTTAATCCTAACAACACTTCAGCACACAGCTTTACAATACTTTTGATATTCAAACCCCTTTAAACAGTTTTCCAATATCTTATTCAGATAAAGCCTGGCACTTACACGATACCTGGCCAATATTTGCTTTTGATGAAATAATAAATGTGTAATGTTTTTACAATATCAATCTACAAAATTGTATTTTATATCCTAGAACCCTTCTATTATGAAACATGAAATATATTAGTACCAAAGATAACTCTGAAATGGTAGAAAGACTGAATATATTCTGACCCTATCATTCAAAATATCACTTAAAATATTAAGATAACGACAAAAATCAGGCAACTAACATGAGCAGAGAAATGACAATCTAAATCAATCATGGTCTTTTACTTTAAAAACAAGCGGAATCATATACTTCATGTAGATTTTGGCTCACTCTAATGTGAGGAGGTATTTTACGCAAAGCTACATACACCTATGAGAGGAATAATTAACGCAAGATAAAGACCAATACTGCAGCCATACTCTGCGTAAGAAATTCTGCATTTAAAGAGGCCTCTGACTCAAGAGGAAATAAAAAGATTTAGTATTTAAGTATACATAGTTCCAAAGTAAGAAACCAAAAAGAGCATCTGGAAGAGTAATTTACCAAATTCTGCTAATGAATTATACACATACACACACACACAGCGCTAGAGTTTCACAAAAACATAGCTCTTGGTATAGAAGTAGAAGCTCATCCAACACTCAACAAACATTTATCAAGCATATGTTACGTGCTAAGGCACAGTTCTGGGCAACTGGAGTATATTAATGAACAAAACATGCAAAGATCCTTGCCCTTACAGAGATTACACTCTATTAGGAAAAAATCTAAAAAATAAAATAGTTTACCACAAATTTCTTACATACTTAAGATACCATAAACACTCAAACATGATGCCAATATATGGAGAAGCAAAGTTGATAAGACTTCTAAGAAAAAAAAAAAAAAGACAAAAAAAATGTGAAAGGCCTAGAGCAAAAGTCAGACACAGTTAAGTGATAAAAACTATACTTCTTAATAATTTAATATTCCAATAAAATCAATATCACTTTTTAAAGTTCCCATAATTATAAAAGGTAAAAATTACTCACAGAAACTATAATGAACTTAATAACAGTTCAGAAGATAATTCGGGGTTCTGTAAGAAGTCAATACGAAACACCGTGGTTATGAGAATGTGTTTTTGTTACACTAAAGGACAAGAGTTTGAATTCTAGCCCTGTCAGTTATCAGCAGTGAGAACTTTAGGGCTGTTACAAAGATTAAATGAAAACCAAAAACTAGAAATAACTCAAACATCCAACAACAGACGGATGGATGAATATATTATAGAATATCAATTCACTGAAATGTTATTCAGCATTCAGTATATAGACTAATATACCCAACAGGAATGAATCTTTACTGCATCACACTAAGCAAAAGAAGCCAGACATAAAAAAGTATGTATGATTCCATTTATATGAAATTCTAAAAAAGATAAAACTAATCTAGTGAAAGAAGGCTTAGAACTACTGGAAGGACAGACTTGCAAAGAAGCAAAAGGGAACTTTTAGGGTATTTGATATGTTCCTATATCTTGATTGTGATGATATTTCCATGGGTGTACACATTTGTCAGAACTCTTTAAACCCTATGCTTTAAATGGGTCTGTTTTATTTTATACAGATTATACCTCAAAAAGTTGATTTGAAAGAGGATTAAATGGAATAATATATGTAAAGTTCTTAGCACAGTACCTGCAGCTCAACAAGTGTTCAAAAAATGGTAGATATTATTAAAATCATCAGCTATCATTATACAACACTCCTGGGGAGGTAGCAGAATACCAATTACCTGATCTTTCTGGTTGTTTAGATTCTAAGTAACTCTAAAGTATCTGACCTAGACCAAGTGCCATGAGGAGCACCAGAGACACTGAGTTATAAGAGGATGCCAACTGGCAGACCTTAGGCAAATACGATGAACATAGGAAAGGAAAGAAAAGAAGTATGCTTTCGTGTCCAAAAGAGAAGAACTAAAAGAATGATACGGCCAGCAATGACAGAGTGCTTCAGTGCCAAAGGACACCTAGACCACCTCACCTAGGTATTATCAAAATGTAACTCAAAACTGAGTTTATGACTACATAAACAAAGTCTAATAATAGTCCAATAGCTACACGGAGACAGTCCTTCATCTTATGGCCGGGGTGTGGGGATAGGGAGATGGGGGCCGTGGATCCATGAAGCCCATAAAGTGAAGTCAAATTATTCTGCCAACCAAGCAGGAAGAGGACATACTGTGGATGATTTAGAAATGCCAAGCAACAACTATAAACCCATAAACCAAGGTTTTTGTTGTTGATTTTTAACAAGTTATGTGATTAAAAAGAATAGACTTACAAAGGGAACTAATTAGAATATTTTGATAATGGAAGTTAAATTGAAACACAACTCAAGTGACACATTCATGAAATTTATATTTTACTGCTTCTTAGAACTGTTTATCAAGGCAGAATATATAGAGAACAAATAATTATGTTTAATAGGTCCTATAAATACGACCAGAACAACTGAATTGGCTGTTACTCACTGAAGCACAAGTCCTCTGACCTATATGTTACTTTAAAAAAGAAAACGAATGGGACGAGGTAGCCGAGTGGTTAAGGCAATGCACTACTAAAAAAGAAAAAAAAAAAAAACACCCCAACTGGACATTATGGAAAGCAAAAGACTCTAGACTATAAATCTTAACTGTCAGAGTTTGTTTAGTTTTGATTTTAAGAACCTTCACTTATAACATTGAAGAGGCAGAAAAGACAGGATAAAGAGTCAGAAGTCCTGAGTTGCAACTCTAGTTCTACCAGAATTTGGATTTCTTCTTACCTAAAATTGGGCAGTTGAAGCAGGCTACTGAAAATAATAAAAATTAGCACCCATGCTCTAGATTGAAAATCACAAGTTTTACTGAAAAGGTTAGCATTATAGTACAAAATTGTAAGGGGGTTAAGCATTTATTTGTAATGCATCATTAAAACAGGAACTAAATTGCAAGTTTTCTTCTAAATTAAGATAAAATACCAAGACCTATGTGACCAAGGACCTAAAGCAATAAATAAGTACACTGCTAATCACTGTTTGCAAAAAGTAATATATCTTCCAGGGGCTAACTATTCATTCTAGAACAAGTTTCTTGATTCAAGTTCTTCCCAAACCAAAATAATAGGGTCCAAGTAATTACATACAATATTGATACTTTAAAACTCATGAGCTTCCCTGGTGGCGCAGTGGATAAGAATATGCCTGCCCATGAAGGGGACACGGGTTTGATCCCTGGTCCAGGAAGATCCCACATGCCGCGGAGCAACTAAGCCCGTGCGCCACAACTACTGAGCCTGCGCTCTAGAGCCCGCGAGCCACAACTACTGAGCCTGTGTGCCAAAACTACTGAAGCCCACGCGCCTAGAGCCCGTGCTCCTCAACAAGCGAAGCCATTGCAATGAGAACCCCGCGCACAGCAACGAAGAGTAGCCCCCGCTCGCGGCAACCAGAGAAAGCCCCCGCGCAGCAACGAAGACCCAACAAATAAATAATTAAATAAGCCAAAAATAAATAAATAAAATAATTTTTAAAAAAAGACTCATTAGCCACCTTTCTTTTTGGGAAATAACATTAATAGAAATGTAACTTTGTGGAATCCCAAGTTGTGTTTTTTAAAGCTCAATTAAATTAATTCTTGTACATACTATTCCTTATTTTAATTATCTTTCCCATGGAAAATTGAGCTAAGCTAGAAATAAATTTTATTTAAAAACAGAAAGAATTTTCACATTTGACTTAGCTCTAAACCTTCAGCATAAATGTTGGGTTTTTATCTTGCTTACTTTTTAGAAAGTTGAATGTTCATCTGATATTGAGGACATACTTTTTCTACGGCAAGTGCAAGGCTTTCAAAAACAAACACCGAGAAACGTGATTCAATCACAGCAGAAAGTAGTAATAACAGGGTAATATAATGAGGTCACAACTCGAGCAGCCAATCAAAAGCATAAAAGCATTTCCTGCAATATTAATAGTCAAAAGAGAAAACCAATCACAGAAACCTCAGGCCTTCTTTTGACAGTCACAGAAGCAAGAGAACCAATCCACGCACACCCGGGGTTGACAATAAGGCGGGACCACAGGTTCATTGAAGAAATTCTTGAGGTTGCAGTTACTATGAACTTCGCACGCAAGTAACACCACTCCAGAGTCATAAACATTGTCAAGCCAGGTGAAATTCAACCGTATCCAAAATTTAACCCATCAGGGGGAAAAAGCATTTTTGCCCTAAACTGCTGTTGTTATAAAAAATGCAGCTGTCAATTTCGATGCAGTAGGTCCTCAACTTCTAAAAGACACCCCCTCAACGCACATGACAATTCTCCGGAACGCGGCGCGAGGACAGCGCAGCGCCGGCGGCTCGCAGCTGAACATCCCCGGTCCCTTTCTAACGCCGCGCACTGAGCGGGCGCCGTCCCGGCTAGGCAGGCCGAACGAACTCGCTCCGCGGAGCGGAGCTAGCCGATCAGCGGCTTTCTAGCGCTACATCCTGCTGGTAGTGGCGGCCCCCGCCCTCCCCCGCCGCAGTGCTGCACCACCTCCATCCCGGGCACCCAAGCGGGCCGGGGAGCGAGGATTACCTTGCTAGAAGGAAGATGATGTTTGCTTTGAAAGCGCTTTACTTTCCGTTAAGTCATTTCAAAGAGAGCCCAATGCAAAACTAAATCTAAAAGTGGGGTGGAAATCTTCCCTAGTTAAAGGATCCCTCGCATCCCGCGCCGGGGGAACAAAAAAAAAAAGGTAAACAGAGGCCGTACGCCAAGTGCGGCCAGAACATCCCCTGCGCCATTCCGGGCCGCCGCTTACGGCAAGGCCCCCTTACGGCAGCGTAAGCGGCGCTGCGAGCTAATCACAACACTGGGACGCAACAACATGGCGGCCGCGGGCGGGCGCTGCGCCGGCCGAGAGGGTTTACGCTACTCCGCCGGCGTAGGGTCCCATGCGTTAGAGCGGCTGCGGCGCCCTCCAGCGAGCGTAAAGCGCTCTGTGAATGGCGAAGCCCGACTGACAAAGGGGAGGGGGGAGGAGGGAAGGGGGGGTAATAAACACTCGAGTCCCTACCGATTCCTCCTCCTTCTCCATCCCGGTGGGCATCTGGGGCACGGCCCGGTTGATGGAGACGCAGTCGTTGAGATCAGGCATGTCCTTGCCGCGGTAGATAGGCAGCGGTTTGGCGGCGTCCAGCGCCCGCGCTCGGAAGGAGAGTTTACTCATTGTCTCCCCGCCTTACAGGAACAGCCCGGGCGGCGGCGGCGGGGCGGGAGGGGAGGGGGGGGAGGACTCCCGCCGCCTCCTCCACCTCCTTCCTCAGTGCAGCGCGGCCGGCCCGCTCCTCCTCCTCCTCCTCACTGCCCCCGGCCACAGCATGGGCGCCCACCCCGCCCGAAAACAGCCCCCCGCCGCCCGCGGCCGCTTCCACACACTAGATCCGCCGCTCGCCCGCCCGATCCGCTCCCTGCGCCATGGCCAACATGGCGGACATTACCACAGCGGCGGCGAGCGATCCCGGCAGCCCGCGCGAGAGCGCGCCCCCGCCGCGGGGACGCGCTTCGCCCTCTCCCTCCCTCCCTCCCTCCTTCCTCTCCCTTCCCCTCCCTCGCCTGCCCACCCACTCTGCCCGCGGCGCGGCCGGCCCGCGGGAGCGTGCTCAGCCTCGGGCCGCTCCGGGTGAGGGGGCGGTGGCGGCGTTCCGCTCGGCAGCCCGCGCTCTCGCCGTGTGGCAGGTGCCAGGTGCGCAAGTTAACCCGCGCCCCCGAGCGTGCGCCTCTGCCTCCGCGGCCCCGCCACCCTGCTCTCTGGGTGCCCCGGAGGACGGTGCCGGGCAAAACACAGCCGCGCTGAGCAGCGCGAGCGTGCAGAAGTCTGTGAGCGCGAAAGGAAAATGTCAACCGGAGCCACAACTGCCCCACCGAGCCTCTACTTATAAAGAGCTTATCTCCAAGGCGCCCCGAGCGCCGGCTAATTCGCATCCTCCAATTCGCACATCCCTGAGAGGTGCGAAAGGTCCATTCCTTCTGCCCACTCCGAGACGCGCAGACCTGCCGGGTCTCTCCTGCCGGGAAAACGCTTATGCAGTCCCAGCCCTCTTCCCCGCATCCTCTCTTTAGTACCTGACCGAAAGAGCTCTCCAAGGTAAGGCATCCTCGCTTTCGCCGGGAGGATGCTAACGGCAATGAGGAAAAACGCTTGAGGCTGCCAGATGCAACAAGTGCGCTTGAACCTGTCACCCAAACTTCATAGAATTCTTTAGTGGATGATAGATACTTCTGATTTCAAAAATATGAGAGTTCTTAAAAATTAAGCTTATAGCATTTAACCAAGGCAGCACACATTTCCAATGTGGCCGATCTGTGTAAAATATTGGTGCTGTGGAAGACACAAAGAAGTTTTGAGATACATAGTTCCTGCCCTGTGCAGCTTTCACATTGATGGGATGACAGAAAGGTTGGACAGATGATTAACAGCAAGAGATTTAAATAGTTGAAGAACAGGGCAGCCGTAAAGATAAATGACGGCAAAAAAAAAAAAAAGTTTATCACTTGAAGAAAACTATATAGGCGATACAAGGCACTAGAACATGAGTAATTACCAAATGAGTCGTACAGGCCGTAACTGCCGCGAGAGTTCAGAGAAAGGAGACTTCTTTAGCCTGAACCGGTTAGAGAAAGTTCTAAAGAGGAGAGAAAATCCAGTTAACTCAAATAAGTACCAAGCTATTGTTGACATCAACCTCGTTTAGCTGAGTTCCTTGGTTAGACTTTAAGCATTACAGTTTTCCTACAAAATCCCTAGGAAGAGTGTAACACATTTTGCCATTTTCTAATAATTGATAAGTATTTTGCCTAGCTCAGAGAAAAGTCGATGGTTTGCTGACATCCAGAATAGAAAAAAACCTATTCCTACTGTCATTTTTATGGGACATCAAAGCCCCATCTCTTCCTCCACTTCCTCATCTACTTCTTCCCTTCTATCTTTTTCCTTCCTGTCCTCCCTTTTCTCTCCACCTCCCGCTTTGAGGGCAAAATGGTGGGTATAGACTGCATGGCATAGTCTAACCCCTTTGGCCCAGCAAGAAATTCAGGCTTTTAGTGGGGCTTGAGTGTTTTCCATCTAAAGAATGGAGGTGCAGTGACTCACTTCTTGTAAGCAATACCTTCCTCAAACTTATGGGCATGTCCTGATCCGAGTGCTACCCTCTGGAACAGTTCCAATTCTCTGCAAGGAAGAACAAGATGTTGTTGGGAGGGGGTCAGCCCTGGATTCAAGCCTGAGAGAGGTGGGGGGAAGCAATGGTTGAAGAAATACTGAAGAAATGCGTCATCCAGTACTTTCATCTGGCTCTTCTCAGGTTCAGAAATGATAGCTTTCTTCTGTTCCCTGTATTTATTGCTACTCTCTCTCAAGAAGGAAAATACTGAGTATCTATAATATACCAGCCACTCTAGGGGTACTGTGTATCTATTATCTCAATTAATTGTATTTTAATAGAATCCCACTTAATTCTCATTATAGCCCTGTGAAGAAATTACAATTACAATTTTACTAATAAGGAAACAGGCTCAGACAGATAGTTTGCCAAGTTTCAACAATAATAAACTTGAAGAAGTAGGTTCAAATCCAGGTCTAGCCTGACTCCAAAACTCTTGTTTTCTCAGCAATGCCACCCTGTTATCCAAGCTCTTCAGTTTATTGACCATTCATCATTCTAAACTTGCTGATCCAAGTTACTGAGACCTTCCAACCAATGGCTAATAGAGTGCATAACCCAGAACCTAAGGATGCAATAACCTCAAGGAGGGTAGGACCAACATCTGCTCTGTTTATCACAGTATCCCCAGTTCTATGCCTCACGCATAGCCGGCACCTACTATATAGTTGTTGACTGATATCCCCTGAAAAAATTCAGTGATACTGACCCCATTCCACTCCCACTTGGAATTCACATATCTTCTTAGCCTGTCACCTGACCTAGCCATTGCTGCCAATATCTGCTCTTATGGCCTAACTGGCTCTTCAGCTTCCTCTTTTTGGGCCTAGGAATTTTAGAACCAGTTAAAGCCATTCAAAGAAACTTTTGTGAAACCTGAAATTCTATTACAGGAATGGGTTTTTGCTGTAGTAGTTGTTGGTTTGTTCTTTTTCTTTGACCACGTAGCAGATTTTTTTCCCCAAATCTCCATTTTCCTCTTGCCCTGTAGGCAATGATTATAGAGCTGGGAATAAAACAGTTTGAGGCAAATAACATAATA
The DNA here is from genome assembly GCF_039906515.1 of Pseudorca crassidens. NCBI lineage: Eukaryota > Metazoa > Chordata > Mammalia > Artiodactyla > Delphinidae > Pseudorca > Pseudorca crassidens. The sequence goes on from NC_090301.1 coordinate 81,293,048, forward strand.
CACTTTTCAAGTGAGACACAGCCTGTGTTTTCTTGGCTTCAAATTCAGTGCCCAAACCAGAATGCCTCTGTTTCACATTTGGAAAGTAGCTTTTATTTGTATACAAATATTATTTTTCATAAAGTTTATTTCTAATCTATTTGTTGAATACCCATACACTTGTTAGTGCTAAAAACAGAAAATATTCTTCAACTTTTGAAGTACAGCCTGTTATAAAATGTCTTTATCAAAACCTGTTTCAAATGATTGTGCAGCCTAATAGTCTATTTTAGTTTCCACATACAATGCACTGAATATAGTCATTCTAAAATCAGTCCACTTCAAATATTCTCTGGACCAATTCCAAAGGACATGAATTTGGCCAAGCAAATGTAATATATAAACACCCAGGAATTAGAAATAGTTTTAAAGCTATATCAAAATAAAACTACTTCTAAATGTACTCTAAATTAGAAAGGTCAAGTAACTGTAAGAATTGAAATTATAGTCCAGTTTCCACTTCCCGGTACTACTACTGCGATCAGGGCAGGCAGCTTCGAAATAATGAACAAATTACCTTTTGAAAGGAACCTTAAAACTAGTAAACACAGTTGCTATTCAACTACTCCAGAGTTTTGTAAATGTCACGTTCTTTCTAATTGGCTCCTTATTTCGGCAAACCCAATTGAAAGTTAATTGGGTTGGTATGTGAACTGCATCCCCACCCCTCCCCCTTATGTTCCCAGGAATGAGCCCAGTACCAATAAAGCTTCCTTGTTTTCCATATGTAATCTGAATGTGGGGTCTGCATTCATTACCATCAACTGGAATCAGCCCCCTGCTTCCAGTGCCCTTTTACTGAGGCAACTCTGAATCTTTGAGACATGGGGACAGAGGCTATGCTCAGAGGTGATATGCCAAACATCTACTTCCACCTTTATATTCCCCACAGTGGGAAAACCAGATGCTAAATAAAAATTGGCGGCTGTGCTTCTGTCTCTCAGCAGCAGCGCTCCTCTCAGACCTGGCTGGAATCACAGGGTGCCACCTTGTGTATAAGTTGACGATTTACTTCCCAAGTTCCACAAAGGGTCCAGACAGACTCAAAAATAATCAGCCCATAAGCTTTGTATTTTATTAACCAAGGAAAAATGAGACACATGTAATTGGAGGAAACAGATTTGGAAACACATAGCTCCAGAGGGTGCACAACACTCAATTTTGAATCACGCCGACAGCCTGTCTCATTTGTTGCCCCATCCTGACCGGAAAACACACCCAATACCCCACACATGGAATAGATTGACGCTGCTCACTCAAGCTTCTGGATAGAGATACCAGAAATCAGTAAAGCTCTTGTGACAGAGCTAATGAATCTGACGAGGACAGTTATCTGTGTCCAAACAGCAAGTAAGCTATGTCGATTTAACTTCAGGGCTCTGGATTTCTGAGAGGCACTAGGTTCCATGGAGGTGATGATTATGATCCTACTTATTTTAATAAAGTGCTGAGTTTGAAACAGAGAAATAATTGTTGGAGCAAGTCCACAGGAGGTAGCTCCTTCCCAATCCACCTACCTTGCCCTTGGGAAATTCCACACTTTAAATTCAGCACAGCTGCCATTCAGCTGAAGCCATGTTACATTCATGGAACTGGCTGGACCTTTCATGTTATTTTCAGTAGAGAGTTGGAGTGGAGAATCTGGGGCTTTGGGGCTGCAGTTGCACATCTCCTGTTGGCTTAGGTCTCCCGTAACATCCATTCTTCTCAGTTGCCTTCCCTGGCCCCCTCCACCAGCGCATCCTTTTCTCCTCAAGCATCTCTGAAAAGTAACTTGGAAGGTGGTTTCTCTCTCCTTGTGAGGGCAGTTCAGTTTCACTGACGTGATGGTGCATCTCAGATGAGTAAACCAGGCTCAGAGCATCGAGCTCTCTGGGGTCCAAAGTATTAGATGAGAGGAGTCCATTGTTAGGAACCTTGGGTTGCTATTCTAAATGTGGCTTCCTTTACCTATTTTTTTCTCTCTCCCGCCACCAATAGACTAATGTTGGGCTTCCCTGGTGGCGCAGTGGTTGAGAATCTGCCTGCTAATGCAGGGGACATGGGTTCAAGCCCTGGTCTGGGAGGATCCCACATGTCGCGGAGCAACTGGGCCCGTGAGCCACAGCTACTGAGCCTGCGCGTCTGGAGCCTGTGCTCCGCAACGAGAGAGGCCGCGATAGTGAGAGGCCCGCGCGCCGTGATGAAGAGTGGCCCCCGCTTGCCACAACTAGAGAAAGCCCTCGCACAGAAACGAAGACCCAACACAGCAAAACTAAATAAATTAATTAATAAACTCCTACCCCCAACATCTTCTTTGAAAAAAAAAAAAGACTAATGTTTATAAACACAGATTTGTGAATGGAATATGCAGTTGGAATCCTGAATTAAAGAAAATTGGTAATTGATTTAGTAATAGCCACACACCTTGTTGACCTTATCTTTGTGTTCCCAAGAACAAAATGGCCTGTTTCTTAAGAAAAGGGCCTGATATCAGCATATTGAGAGACCTCTGAACTCCAGAGTGACTTGTTAGGAGGCAGAAAGGAAAACAACTTTGTCTCCAAATTAGAAAACAGGTTTGCTTGTCTTTCATCAGCTGCTAATGGTGACCTTGGCAGAGAAAGAAACAGAAACCACTGAAATAAAATACACTAGTTACCTAGATATTTACTGGCTCACCTACACCCCTCACCTTTTTTTCAGAAGGGATTTCAGAGTAGCTAAAATGCTAGGATAACATTTGGGCTGTAAGTTTCCTAGTAATGTGGCGTTTCATAGCTGTGTGAAACTAGGAAACCTTGTCAGCTTCACAGATCACAATGTCCATTAGATAAAATGATTGCTCAGAAGATTTACAATTATTCCTGGTCCTAATCAGAATATCCAAGAGTAAATAGAGCAACTAGGTGGTATGAAAGACACCTTAGCGGTATCCTTATAATAGACACAAAAGGGAGCATCCTCTGGCGATTTCTTATAGTAACTTTCTATATAAACTGACGGCATCATATGCAATCCAGCATAAACAATCCTGCAAGGGTTAAAATGGACCTGGATGTCTGAGGCCAAGAGCCACACCCCATGCAAATTCTGGAGCCGTGAATGGACTCTTCAGCCTCCAAGCAATTCTCCCTGAATAGTGTTTTTCTCTCAGCTGTGTCCTGATAAACTCTGTGACTGAGAGCTCAAAATTGTGGCTCCATTGCAACTGCCTGAAGTGTGGCTCTTCTAAGCGCCCATTAAAGGCAGCCTTAAATGACTCTGCTGTGGAGGACAGAGACCGTCCTTTTCTGGAAAGAAAGGAGATTAACAAGGACCAGTGCCTGAACAGAGAGCTGTCCCTCCTGCTGTTGCAGTGAGCTAAGGGTGCACCCACTAGCTGAGCCTAGAAGTAATTTTGCCTTTGCATAAACAAGACGTGCATTGCTCTCTCAGGTTAGATGGCATGGGGATGTGGGGTCCTGCACGCTGCATCCACACGATGGTTGCCCTCTAGCTGGTGGCAATAGCTGTTGTTTGCCAGCTCTGTTCTCTAGCTTTGTGTGTAGACGCTTTTGCACCAAGTACCCCATCTTCCACACTTACCCGCTCCCGCAGTCCTTCGCAGCAGTGGTTATTCCCCTCTAGGGTTGGTACACAGGCCCATACCTACAGATGACCCTGGCACTTTAGGATAACTTAACGGGACTCCGTGGACAAAGGGACTGTGGAAATGGACATCAGTTTGAAGGCCAATTTCCCCCACCACATGGATGCCCTCCATTAAGTTTGGGGGCAGCTATAGCTTGGTCCAGAGTTTGCTGCTTGAAGACTCTACTGACCTTCTTGGTCCTTTCTCCTACTACTTCTCTATTTCATGGGGATGAAATGGCCTGAATAGTTTGTTTCAACCCATATATGCAATAGCTCCAGCTGTTTAAAACGTGCCTGAGTCCTTAACCAAAGAAAACAACATTTGAAACCTATTTTAGGCAGAGACAAGCCTGGACTATTCTACCGAAATATTCCCCCTAGTGAGGGAAATGAGATTGCAGGGAAAGGGGTGGTGGTAGAGAAAAATTCTTACTTCTCACTTCATAAACCCCTCTGTACTGAGTAAATAATAATAATAGTAATTCTAGATAGATGAATTTAAAAACTCCTTCTAAAAAATTAAAGTCAGATAAGGGAGCACTTGGGCTTGGGAGAGAGGCCAAGCTTGTCTCCATGTATTCTACAACCCTTGTTATATTGCTTAACCTCTGTGAGTTTACTTGTGAAATGGATCTACTGTGCCTATCTCATAGGCTCCTCACGAGAGCTAAATGAGACAACGTGGTACAAATTGGCTAACACAGTGCCCGGCAAATAGTAGAGGCCCAATCAACATTAAAACTACTATTTCTTTTCTCTGCCCTCTGCCTTTTTATTTCCATGGCTTGAGGTGGTTAAAATTAGATACAGTTAGAACTGTAGCATATATAAGATGAAACCCTGCATTTCTACTCTGGCTTATGTTTTACTTTAAACTCTTTAACTTAAAACTAAACTAAACAGAACATTCCTCCCACCCCCCAAACCACCTCATTTCCTGGCCCTGTTTGGGTCCCAGGCATGTAGAACTATTATTCAAATCATCACAGCCATAGGGCCATGCCAAAGACATAACATTAGATCCTTCAAAGTGAGAAGATCTTATATTTATTAAGGATGGACATATTTATAGCTACATACTTAATCAAACCCTCTGAAAAGTTCAGTTTATTTTTCATTTTCCAAAAGTTCTCTTCAATAACTATTTATCACGTGGCCTTAAGACCCAGATTTGAGGGGAGGGATCTGCCTTTCCTTCCTTCTTTTTTCTTACCCTCCTTCCCTCCTTCTTTTCCCTGCTTCCATTTGCTTCTTATTTTAGGAAATTCTAAAGCTAATTTTTAAAAGTTCAAGTGTCTGTCTAAACAGCAACACAGCTATTTCCTGTTCAAAATCAGACAGAGATAGGCTACTTACCCATGAAAAATCTCATACCATAATCATGAGCTCGCTTGTGGCTGAGTTTATGTTCCCCTGGAAAATGAATGCTACCACCTTCACGAGTGAGATTATAAAGGATATCAGCAGGGGTTCTAACATACTGGGAGGACTTCCAGAAGCATTTGCAAATGATGTTTGAAAATAAAGTTTGTCTGCTTGTTTTCAACAAATCTGTTGGAACACATCCACCCTAATGTATGCCCTGCCTTGGCTTTGTAAAGAGCCAGATATTCCTCAGAGTCAAACCTGGTGACTAAAAGTGAGGAAGCCATTAGAGTAGTTTGTTTTTGTTTTGGTCGCAGAGGAAGGAGGTAATGATCATGGTTTGCTTGCATGATTTGTAAACTGTCTCTGAAGGCCTTTTTCCAAAAGAAGAGTTCCATAAATGCAGTAAACTTGTCCAAGTCTCCACTTAGCAGGATCACACTGATTTGGGGGTATGTATACTGCTCACTATGTGCTTTTAAGCCAGGCCCATTGCTTACTCACCTTCTCTCCTCTTTATGATCCATTGGTATAACTTAATTAAGAGGAAACTATTGGAACATAAGGCAGGTAACCTTAATTTTACCCACCTTTCCTGACTCCTGAGCAATGAGAAAATTCTTCAGATGAGAGTTTAGCCAAAAAGAACAATAACATCCTTCTCGGCACTGTGTTCTCTGACAAGGTATTCCTTCTTCATTATTTTTACAAATTTATGAGCAGCTCTGAAGGCATTTTATTCGAATAAGATGGAGAATATTCAAGCTTGACTTTGTTACTTTTAATATAGCCTGCAGTCTGTACAGAATTCATCACTTTTAGAGTCACCTTATTCTAATTAGAAATAATTTGCCATTATATGAAATAGTAAGAAGAGCAGGAATAGCCCCCAAAATACTTAGAATAGAGAATGTCAACTTCGTTTCCACCTGCAAACTGAAGATTCCTTTCCCACCCTAGAAGTTGTGCTTGCTCTCAATAGTACAGCTAACAGCCCGGAGCAGGCACAATTATTGACTTCTCCTCTGCCCTGTTGCTTGATCTATAGCAATAAATTGCCCGGGCGGCTGTGCAATTATACACAACGTGATCACTATCACAGCAGGCCCAGCTAGATACGGATACACAACACGATCACTTACCCAGTAGGCACCGTTCGATATGATTACACAACATGATCACGACACAGCAGGTCCTTTAAATATGTATTCCTAACATGGCCGTGACTAATATACCAGGCAACTTGCATGCTTCTGGACTGCAACCACCATCCCTGCAGGAACACCTTGATGGGGACGTGTCATAAAATACCCAACTCCACATGTGCACTCAGGTGTAGACACGCTGCACGTTTAGCACAGCAGGTTCTGCCCTACAAAAATTTGACCGTGGACACAGTGGAAACAGATTTGATCCTGCAGACAACATGTGATAGGACCTTCCAATGGACTGCTAACATGGCAGGCAATATTCTGACTTTAGCCAAGTGCAAATAAGCAAAAGCCTAATGATGAACAAAAGACCTGTAATTTAGAAAACGCTGCAACAAATGGCCCCAAAAGAAAAGACAAGGAGCTCACTGCCTTCCGTGGAGTGTGGATTTTCCTGCACCCACACCTCCAGTGCCCCTGGCAGAAGAGGATGGCTTTGACATTATCCTGTTACTTTCATTAGAGCACATCCTTTTGATGGAAGGTGCTGTGTCTCTGAGCTGCTTTGATGTGTGTGAAAATACGCCAACTTCTTTGTGTAAAGTAACGTTATCAGCAGTTCTGTAGAATAAAAAAGAAAAGCTTTTTAAGCAAATAAATGGAATACTTCTTTTTTTGCCAGCTTTAAAGAAACAAATGGATTTGCAAATTTGAAATCCAAATAAAATTTGAAATCAAATTAACAAAAAGGAGAGTAATTATTTTATCAAAGAGCTTTTCATTTACTTTTAAATGATGTTACTCCCATAGATTCCAATTTGGCTGATCTGGAATGTGGCCCAGAAATGTACATTTAACAGATACACCAGGTGATTCTGCATCAGAGTATTTTATACGGCTTCATCCCATTGGTTTTCTTTTCTCCTTCCTCTTTTCTTTTCTCTAAGTTTCATCTTCCTCTTGCTTTCCCTCTGTCTCATCTCCCATTCTCTCATCTTTTTTCCCTTGGCTCTATCTTCCTCCCGTAATTTTTTGTTTTCTCCCTAGGTATGGGCAGGAATGGGGAGATTGGGTGAAGGGCCATAAGGAAAAGAGAAGAAAGAAAATCCTGTCAATTTCATAAGCCTCAAGTCATGTTCCAAAACAGTGTGAGGTGTCACTGTAGTCCCTGTGCCCCTTTAATTGTAGCACACAGATCATGCCACCTAAGTTTCTACAGTCATGGTTAATAGAGGGAGGTCACCAGGAGTCAAGAGAAGACAGGCAGAGATCTTGGACTGAGCCTGCAATCGTCCAAGTTTGTTTCCACCAACTAAAAAATGCTGCATTTAAAGTACTTACAGCAAACCCAGGATTGGAACAACTATCGTCTTAAGTTCCCACTAATGGTCTTTGTAAATAAGGAGGATCCAGTATTCATGGTCATCCCGTTCCTCTGCTTTCTACCCCGATTCTTCATCTATTTACTGGTCATCTGTTGTTTTTTTTGTTTTAATATTTATTTATTTGGCTGCTCCGGGTCATAGTTGCCGCATGCGGGCTCTTAGTTGCAGCATGCGGGCTCTAGTTCTCTGACCAGGGATGGAGGCTGGGCCCCCTGCATTGGGAGCATGGAGTCTTAACCACTGGACCACCAGGGAAGTCCCGGTCATCTGGTTTTGTTTGCTTCTCCCCTGGACTGTTTCATTGAACACAGTGAAGTAATATAATTTGAAGAACCCTAATTTAGGAGTCACGAGGTCTGTATCCCCATCTGGCCCTGGCATTAGCTACCCTGTGAACCTGGAGAAGTCCTGCAACCTCTCCAGTCTCATTGTCTTCACTGTAAATTAAGGGGGTTATCTGCAATGCTCATTTTAGTTCTAAAATTATATAGAATAAAAAGAAGTCATATTCCTCTCCTATAATGCTTCAAGATAAATAAGGCATAAATTATAACAAAGTTTTTAGCATCCAGAATAAGTGATTTTTTTGTCCTTAAAAAAATTTAAACTAGCAGTATCTTGTCTAGAGTCAGAATTAAATGGCTGCCCGTTTCCTACTGTATTTGTTAGCTCATAATCAAAGGGAGTCTGAATGGTAAAATATAAACTTAAAAAGAGGTTAATGTTTTGAATTGAACTACTAGCTTCTTAAATGTCCTGATTATTAAGGATATATTATTTTTATCATGATTATCATTTAAGGAAACTACAAGAATGCCTTTTTAAAATTAAACAGTTTGAGTGGATTAAAACATTGGCTTTATTATTATCACAACTCATACTTAGGATCCCCCTGAGTAGCGTGGGGAAAAAATATTTAAACATCTTTTCTGAACACAAGATGAGAATAGGATATAGAAATAAGGCATATGAGTTCTTAGGACAGAAATCTTTCTCCTTGGACACAAAGTATCAGCCTTTATGGTGATATTCCACAGAAGGAGGGAAGAAGGGTACGGGAGCTGCAGGGAGGGAGGAAGGGGAAGGACAGAACTAACACTTATGGAACAATGTCATTTATCAGGCACTGTGTCATTTACCAGGCACTGTACGAGGCACTTTGAATTCATTTAGTACCTGACCACTGAATATCTTCTGTGCCTAATCTGAGAGCTGATCATGGAGTGTCAAGGAAGGAAGACATGGCCTTTGCCTACATTTAATCTCATAAAAGTCCATCTTTAAAAGTCCATATTATTGACCCATGTTCTTTGCACAGCTCACCTTGCATTTTACTGCAATTCATAAAGTATACAGTGTTTCCTCCCACCCCACCCCCACCCACAGGACATAAACATACCTTTCCTTTTCTATCCTATACCTAGTGTTGGTCATGAATTAAGTGCTATTGAGTAGAGAACTATACAGGATCTGTAAAGCAAGTATTACCTCCTTTTACTCAATTAACAAAATTAATAAGAATATTAGCATCCAACTTTTACCATCTTCCCAGACAGAGAAGTCAATCAGGAAAATTAACAACAGCCTGAAATTTCCTTGGATTTCATACAGTTCTATATTTTTTGTTTTGATTTTTAATTTTTAAAAATTAAACTTACTTTAGTTTCACTTTAAAATTAAATTAAAATTATTATTTTTTTTTTTTTTTGCTGTACACGGCCTCTCACTGTTAGGGCCTCTCCCGTTGCAGAGCACAGGCTCCGGACACGCAGGCTCAGCGGCCATGGCTCACGGGCCCTGCTGCCCCGCGGACCCGGGGCACGAAGCCGTGCCCCCTGCATCGGCAGGCGGACTCTCAACCACTGCGCCACCAGGGAAGCCCTAAAATTAATTTTTAACTGTACAGTTCAGTATCACTAAGTATATTCACATTGTTGTGCAACCAGTCTCCAGAACTTTTTATCTTACAAAACTGAAACTCTATGCCCATTAACTAACAACTCCCGTTTCCCCTCCCCCCAGTCTCTGGCAGCCAGCATTCTACTTTCCTTTTCTATGAACTTGACTACTCTAGGACCTCATATAAGTGGAATCATACAGTATTTGTCTTTTTGTGACTGATTTATTTCACTTAGCATAATGTCCTCAAGGTTCATCCATGTTGTAGCATGTGTCAGAATCTCCTCTTTTAAATTTAACGCTAATATTCCATTATATGTGCGTACCACATTTTGTTTATCCATTCATCCATCAATAAGCACTTGGGTCACTCCTACATCTTGGCTATTGTGAATAATGCTGCTATGAACATGGGTGTGTAAATATCTCTTTGAGACCCTGCTTTCGATTCTTTTGAGTACATACTCAGAAGTGGAATTGCTAGATCATATAGTAATTCTATTTTTAATTTTTTGAGGAACCTCTGTACTGTTTTCCATAGGGGCTATACCATTTTACATTCCTACCAACAGTACACAAGGGTTTTAATTTCTCCCTATCCTTGCTAACCCTTTTTATTTTCTTCTTCTTCTTTTTTTTTTTTTAATAATAGCCATCCTGACTGGTGTGAGAGGATACCTCATTGTGGTTTTGATTTGCATTTCCTTAATGATTAGTGACGTTGAGCATCTTTCACATGCTTTTGGGCCATTTGTATATCTTCTTTGGAGAAATGTCTATTCAAGTTCTTTGCCCATTTTTAAATCAGGTTATTTGATTAAAAATAAGTAACTTGATTGTGTGGCATTTAGTGGTTTATGTAGCATTTTCACATACTTTACTATATTTTATATTCACAGTAACCCTGTCAAATTGGCAGGTAGGTATTTTGCCATCTACAATAACAAAAACTGAGAATGAGAGAAACTGAGTACTTTGACCAAATAGCCATTAATAGGCAGGACCAAGAGTTTGTGAGTTGAGTTCTATATTGTTTTTGTTTGAACATTTAAAAATATTTAGTACATGTAATCAATGGAAAAAGCACAGAATGAATTTCTGGACCACTCATTAAAAATCATAGACAAGATGGGAATTCCCTGGTTGTCCAGTGGTTAGGACTCGGCACTTTCACTGCTGTGCACCTGGTCAGGGAACTAAGATCCCACAAGCTGTGTGGCATGGTTTAAAAAATAAAAAAATCATAGACAAGAAAACCAAGCTGTGAGTTTGAGATAAATTTCCTGGTGTCTTGTGGACCTAATCCCAATTTCCATGCCCCATTGCACTATATACATTTTCTTTTTCCAGATATCAGATCCAGGAATCTATTGTCAACAAGACTCTTTTCCAAACTATGAGATAGACATCCCTCGGCCTTCCTTCTGCATTCTGAGGGAAGTGAAACAAGGAAGCAGTGGAAAGGAACCCTGGGATATTCAGTCAAAGACATTTCCCATCATGGCCCTAGGATCCTTGTTCTTAATCAGACATGATTTAAGTTAAAGGTCCAAGACTCCCAAACATAATACTGGTTTTCCATATATGTTGACTCAAGTTTGATGCTCTCCCCTCGTTGACTTTGTGTAAGAAATTAGGGGACTCTTCCATTAAAATTAAACAGAAGGTACACTGCTTGGGAATCTTTGGACTTTTCTAGAGTGTGTTTCTGCTTGCAACCCTGGAATAAGAGGGGATGTTGGGGAGAGAGGAAAGTTGTAGAAACAGTTTCTTTTCCAAAGACCATGTCCTTGGGACTTTCACCTTTTTCACATCATTCATTCAAACAGTCAGTAATGCCTGCTACACTATCCACTTTCTACCAAGTTAGTAATGCTTTCTACTAAGTGCTATAATGATTCAAAGATGAGAAAGTACATGCCTTTAGTGCCTACTGCCTGGTAGAGTAGACAAGACATATACACATTTAACTATGATGCAACATAGAAAGTGATAGGTATCTTAAGAAGCCCACACAAAAATGCTACGGGGAGAGAAACTATGGAGAGATTACTTCTGGCTGATAAGCTTGGGAGTACGTCAGAGAAAGATTTAGGGGGAAATATTCTCTGATCCTTGAAAAATATATGAACAGGTAGAAATGGGGCAAGAAGTTCATTCTTGGCAGAAAGAAATGTGTGAACAAAGACACAAAGGAGGAAAGGAGAGGATGCCTTCCAGGATCAGGAACCTGAAGGATGAAGCATGGTGAGTGGAAAGATCTAAGAAACAGTCCACAACAATTCCAGTACTGGTCCTGCCTTTTTTTTTTTTTTTTTTTTTTTTTTGCGTTACGCGGGCATCTCACTGTTGTGGCCTCTCCCATTGCGGAGCACAGGCTCCGGATGCGCAGGCTCAGCGGCCATGGCTCACGGGCCCAGCCGCTCCGCGGCATGTGGGATCTTCCCGGACCGGGGCACGAACCCGTGTCCCCTGCATCAGCAGGCGGACTCTCAACCACTGCGCCACCAGGGAAGCCCCTGGTCCTGCCTTTTAATGACTATTTGTTCAAAGTACTCAGTTTCTCTCATTCTCAGTTTTTGTTGTTGCAGATGGCAAAATATCTACCTGCCAACTCCACAAGGGTTATTGTGAATATAAAATATAGTAAAGTATGTGAAAATACTATGCAAACCACAAAAAGCTATACAAGCGTAAGAAGTTTTTATTGGTGGGTTGGGGCCCAATGATGGAAGGCTTTGAACATCAGACTGAGGGATTTGCACAAGCCACCTGCATCAGACCCAGGGGTCCTTCACCAAGAGTTCCCATTGCTACCCAGGGAAAGTCCAGTTACCTCTTCTACACAATGTGATGTAATCTGGTACACCAGCTGTATACACATTTGGTAACTGGTATAGGGTACACACCTGTAACTCACTTTGTTAAATTAACTTGCTACAGTTTCAAAATTTTAAGCACAACCTTCCAGGTTTCTCTGTTTTCCTCTTCTATAGATTGACAGGTTTGTCCTCTGGCCTGGATGTTGGGGCCACCATTTCAAATTTCTTGTTTTCACAACTCCCCTTCTCAAGCCCACACTAGGACATTCCTCCCAGCTCCACTGATTCCTGAAGAATCAGACTCAGTCCTGGTCTGAGGTTTGGAACGCACTGCTCACCTCACATTGAAGGTAGTTCCTGCTTCACATAGATGAAAACAATTTAAATTCATTAAGGGTGAGTATATTCATCGGCAACAATGTCTCAGAGGACCTGCAGTAGGAGTTAAACTGTCATCGTTTTGAAATTTGTGCTGGTTTTTATTTTATACTTAACTTTTCAATTGTCATTAACAATGGATTATTTGCAAAATTAAAACCATTCAGAATAAAGGTAAAGTGAATTCCTCTTTCCTGCTGCCCACCCACTAACTGCTCCCAAATGCAGCACCATTTCTCTGTAATCAGATACTTTTGCCTGGACTCCTACTGGTCTCCTAACTCCACTGGTCTCCTAACTAGATGCTCCTGACCAGTCTTATCTTCTTCCCGTCCAGTCTCCACAACAGTGCCAGAATGGTCGTTCTGAACAGGTACAGCTGTTTGCACCTTTCCTTTGCTTCCTCGGCACTGCCTACAGCCCTCCATGACTTCCCCCTCTGCCACTTCTCCCCATTCCACACCACCCCTCACCACCCCGCCCCGGTGGCATGCCCTTTCAGCCACACCCCACACCCACTGCACTCCAAGCCTGCTGTGCTCTTCCACAGTTGGCTTTTCCATGTGCTATCCCCTGGAGTTTCCACTCAGTATCCTCAGAGTGCACCTTCAAGTCTCGTATCTATCAATCCCTCCTCGGTGAAGACACCCTGACGGGGATGCCCGCCCACCTTCCCCATCCCCACCCGGGACATCATGGATTCAGGCTTTCTCTCGGCACTTCGTGCAAAATTAACTCTATTGGGGCACTATTCGTATTTCTTTATCACTATTTGTTTGCTCACCTGTTGCCACACTGGATCCTGAGCCTTTTATTTTTCCAAGCCTGGGTATCCAGCACAGTTGAGCCCAATAAATAGTTGTTAAATGAATGAATAATGTACCCACAAACCTTGACTTTAGAAAGTGCTCTACAAATCCTAGTTCCCTTTCGCCCGTTTTCCTGTCCCCTATTCTCTTCAGTGTCTAACAACCTTAATTTCCATTTCAGCCCGACCCAGGTCACCATATGGGGACCCCAACCACAAATGTCCACTTGGAGGGAGCCATCTTGCCAGTCATGATGAAGAGGCCATTTTCTATCTTCAAGCAGACTAGAGTGAAAGAAAAAATTCTCACATCCATCAACTCTATGGCACTCTCTTGCCTCAATCAACCTTTCGGTTACACTTTGGAGAGAAATATTTTGTCATATTCATTTCTACCGAAGTCTTGTAAAACAGAATTTTACCCAACTGAGTAATGACAGAAAAGAAAACTAAAGGTGATATACCAACCAATTTAAACTGGAAATTCAGTTGAATATTGCATGGCTTCTCTGTGCCGGCTGGGGTGTGAGCTAGGTCTCCACACATATTCTTCCCTCTGTCTGGAATAATTTATTTAGTTCAGGTTTCTCAACATTGGTGCAATGGATATTTGGGCCTGATCATTCTTCGCTGTGGGGCTTTCCAATGCATCCTAGGATATTTAGCAGCAACCCTTGCCTCTACCCACTCGATGCCAGCAACACCCCTGCCCCAACTGAGACAACCGAAAATGTCTCAAGGTATTGCCAAACGTCCCCTGGAAGGCAAAATCACCCCTGCTTGAGAGTCATTGACATAACTGATTCCTGCTCACCCTTCGTATTTTAGCTAATGTGTCACCACCTCTTGGAAGCGTTCCTTAACCCCTCAGAATGGATCAAATGCCCCGTTACATGTTCTTATAACATGGTACACCATTTCTTCAGAATATGTATCAAGGGTGGCAACTCTATATTTATTAGCGTGGCTATTTGCTTATTATTTTTTCCTAATCTATAAGATCTATGAAAATGGAAACTGGGTCTACTTTTCTCCCTGTCGTATGCCTTAGCACAGTTCCTAGTTCATATTAGGTACCACCGTAAACAAACGCTGTGTAAAAGAGAGACCGGGAATGCAGAGATCAAAGATGCCCTCAATAGCAAAATTCAAAAACTTTCAGAGGAAACATAGATATGAACCATTGGCCAGAGGCATCTAAGAAGAAATATAGTTCACGGGAGATGGGAACTTGTAAGTAATATTCTTTCCATATACTTGAAAGACAGTGGAGAGCAGCTATGAAATTAATGTCTCAGGAAAGTCTCAGATGAGACCCTATGGGGATGTGAGAGGATGGGTACATACAGACGTGGAGTCATCTGCAAGAACAGTGCTGTGGAGGCTAACATCAGCCCAGGAGCTGAGGCTCACGTAACGGACTACAAGAAAAATTTTACGATACCATCTTTAGATGGCAGGACTCGACCTGCACAGAAAGCAGCAGCCCTGTAGCCCTTAAGGGAACCCAGGACAGGAGGAAGCTAGGGGTACAGGGAATCATCCACTCACAGTTTCTGATACATACTGTATCCACGGCTAGATTCAAAACAAAGTAAACATTTTAAAATTTCCTTTACTGAATGAATAACAGATCATTTTCCTTTGTGAAGATGTAAGCAAAATAGGAACTAAACTATTTAATCTATCTGCTGTCAACGTCTTTTCCAAATAAGGGCTCTTAAATTGTTCTCACCTTTTCTTACTCTAAACTTTCCACTGTGATTTGTTTGATGTTTGTTTATTAGAGGGGTGTTGGAGTCAGGGTCTTGGCAGGAAAAAGATGGACACGATAAAGGAATTGTTTATAGGATATGTTGAGAAACCACAAGGATGGTGCTATATCTAGGGTCTAAGAGTGAGGCACTGTTGTCACCTCTAAGCCTGAAGGGGTAAAGGAGAGGGGAGTGGTTACAGGAACAGAGAGACAGTTACATAGATAGAGAATGCAGAAGAGAATGCAGCCGGCTTGTAGTGACCAGGCAGGGAGGGAGCACAGAAAATGAATCTATACCCAGCTTTGCTCTGCTTCCCATCTCCACCTCCCTCTCATCTGCTTTTGCTCCTTAGTGGTAGGAATCCAGCAAGCAAGGTTACCTGCTGATTCAGTTCACAAAGGTGAGTCTCCAGGGCCCAGGACAGGAAGGAGAAGGGTACAAAGCGAATGTGGAGGGGCAGCAGAAAATATCCAGCACACTGTTTCCTTACACACCATTTCCAGATGGTGGACAATAATGTTATTTTGGAATTAACACAACGCTTTGTAAAATAACATTGATTTTGTGATATCACTTTTTTACTGGGAGATAGAGTATATTTCAACTGTGTGTATACTTTGAAAGTAGACACAACATAGGAAATCCTGCATGGCTATCTCAGAGACTTGATAATTTCCATAGTCATTGTAGTGACTCAGACTAAGAACTAGTCTAGCGCCAGCTTCCAGGTCCCCCGTTACACTCTTGAACATGGCTGCATGACAGAGACACAAAACTTAACCCGCTTCTGCCTCTCTCCTTTAGGGGTGTGATAGGATCACATAGTAGAGCCTTCTTAACTTTCCCTGCGAAGGATGTAGGAGCAGCAGACGTGAGAAGAGTCATCATGGTTCTTTGAAGAAGTTTAGAGGGAGGGAGAGAGGGTGGGAGAGAGAGAAAGAGAAATAAGCAGCCGTTGGGATGAGAGGGATGCTGGGGCAGTAGGTGGCTAAAAAGAAATGTTAGGATATTTGGCTCTTTGTCATGCAATAATACACCTCTCCCCTTGGAATTTTCTGAGACCTAAATAAAGATTGAAATTACTTCCCAATTTAAATATGAAGCTGTTCAGAAAGAGACCCCAAGTCATCTCAGCCTTCTATAGGCTATAGGAGCAAAGAACAGATGGCCATCTGGACAAGGGCCCTAGAGCCAGAAGGAAAATCCAAAGAGCATGGCAACTCAGAGATGCCAGCAACAACATGATGCCTGGGTGAACTCTCCCCTACTCTCCCCTACATTTTCCAGGAAGAGAGAGCACTTTCACCAAGGGCAACATGGAGAAAGGACAGCCTAGCTCAACACACTAATAGGTGCAAACATTAACAAATGGGTTGGCGGCCACACCTACTAGACAGACCCCATCTTGGGATGATGAAGCCTACTGGGGTGATTCTAGTTGCTGAGACCAAGCTTGGGCTTCTGTCTGTCCCATCTCTTGAGTCCTGACCTGGGCTTGTCGCCCAAGCTCCCATCTGTCCTGCTCATTACTTGGCACTCTTTCCTGTTCACAGACTCAGCCTCCACCTGTGTGTGCCTTTGATGAACCCCTTCTGCAAACTCTAGCCCTAGCATGCATTTGAATTCCAAGTTTTGATAGCTGCTTTTCTCAACACTGCATTTCTTCCAATTTTGTTTGGGATTCTTGACACTGTCTTGGCTTGAAATATTGATACACACTATTCTTACCTCATAACCAGGAACAGGTGGGGTCTGATGCTAAACCACGTTCGTGCCACTATCCTCAAGATACTCCAGCCTGGCCAACTACCTCAATTCCTGCAAACCAATATTATATCACTAATATTTATTGTTTTTTTCCTGTAAGCCTAGAACTTTGCATGAATTCTCTCTTGTAATCCACAGGAAATACATGTATGTAAGAGAATACTGCCTTTCCTATTTTACAGATGAAAATACTAAAACATAGAAAGGTTGAGTAACTTGTCTAAGATCAGAAAGCCAGCTGGTGGTAAAGCTGGCATTGGAACCCAGGCAGCCAGACTGCTGAGTCTATGCTTTCACCCACGCATTTCAGAACATTTCCAACCTTCCGGAAAGGGGATGACCCAAGACCTTGCCTTCCTTCCGGTTTGGAACACCCTCCCTCATTCTGTACCTAGTGAGATCCTTCTTCACGTCTCAGTTTACATGTTTCCTCCTCAGAGAGACCTCCCTGTTCACCTGGCTAAAGACAGTCTCCCCTGCCTATATTCTCTCAGGCATCCTGTTTTTCTCCTCTGTTAAATTTATCCCAACAAACATTCCTTTGCATGTTTACTTGTGGAATGTCTTACCTTGCTCTGTAAGGGACGGGGTCTGTTTTGCTCTGTACCATGTCCCTCACATTCAGCTCAGCAACTGACCCATAGTGGTCAATATTTTTTGAATAAAGGAACAAATGAATAGACTTCTTTCTGGCATTCTCCTCACTGCAGAACCTTTCAAAATTCCATGCAGTACCTAAATTGCTGGGTCTGTGGCAAATGCTTTTTGCTGTGTGCTTACTGCTGAGAAAGCACACATTCATCCTTTGAAGGTAGATTTTATTTTTAGAGGTAGATAAAAGCCTTTTGAGATCAAATTTGCAAGGAGCAAGCTTGTCACAACTAGGTAACCTAACTTTGGTTCAAAAGTGCCTTGTGATTATAAAATAGTAAGGCTGTGTGTGTATGTCCTACGGACACCGCAGAAGAGGGGTTCTAATGGTTGCCCGATGGCCGTGTTCCTCACCAGTGTACAATCTACAGGGAACAACTCAATTGGTCACATACATTCTAGCACATCAGTTCAAGATTAACTTTATTGCGTTCTAATTAGATTTCCAGTGTGCCTCATTTAGTCCAGTGTCCTCAAACATTTTGGACTTCTGTATTCTTAAAAAGTATTGAAGATCCTCAAAGAGCTTTTGCAATAAGGATTATGTCTATCAATACTCACCATACTAAAAGTGAAAACTGAGGAATTTTAAAATCATCGATTTATTAGATCGCTTCAAAATTACATTTCTTTTGCTATGCTGTTTTGGAAAAAAATAATCCAGCGTCACCCACGTATGTGGTTAGAAAAGGAAAAGTGTTTTAATAGCCTTTTCAGATAATTGTGGGATGCTTTGATAGTATACCCTAACTTAACAATTGGTAGTTTCTTAAAGATTAGTTCAGTATGAAATAAGAAACCATGTCAATGAAATTTTTGTACTTTGCTACATTCAAATCCATTCCCCTATCTTTCATGATTTTTTTGTACTTTGCTACATTCAAATCCATTCCCCTATCTTGCATGGTTTGGATCGACCCATGCGTGATTTTGTAGTATCACGTATTTGGTCAGTTAGGCCAAATATTGGTTCACTGCGTTATGCACATCTTCCAAAAGTTTGTGCATTTTGTCATACAATATCAAAAAATAACATTCATTAATATCACTACTAACATTGTCAGGAATCTTCAAGTACTGGGAAGTTGTCAAGTTGATAGTGGCGGATACGAGATTTCCAAAATTAGTAATTTTAGTAATTTTTGTTTGAAAGCATGAATTTATCATTGGCAACAAATACTGTCAGTTATTTTCCTTCATAGTGATAGGCCCACTTTATTCATTTTCAAGAAAATGTCTACAAAATAACCATGAAAAAAAAAGGGTAGTTTAGCCCACAATTCAATCAATCACACAGTTGCTTTTCTTTGAACTACATTTGGCATACAGAAGTGCTTTATTTGTACTTCCCATTATATCAGGCAGAATGTTAAAAAGACTTGTACTCAAGACTCAAGATTAAATGAAATTAATAATTTTTACTACTTCAACAAGGAAATTCTTAACTGAAACTGGCTTTTCTTTTTCTTTCTTCTTCCCTTTTTTTTTTTTTTAACTGTGATTTTGTGGCAGTTAAGAACACAATGACTACTGCCTGGTATCTTGACTTGTGCAAAGGCACCAGCAGGTTTGCCCACCATTGCTTTCACACCAGTGCAAATGTCAACACAGCAGCAAGGCAAATAACATCTTAGTATCTTAAAGAAAATAGCTTTGACCTTTCTAATCCCCTGAAAAGGTCTTGTGGACTTCCAGGAATCTGTAGACCACTCTTTGAGAATGGCTGTGTCCGTCTATCTGCTGTGAAGCTTTCCAAAAGGCTTCAGCAAAGGTGTGGCATTATCTTCCAGCATAATGTGACCAGACAATACACTGGTAAAACAGCATAAGCCTGAAACTGGAAAATGGCTCAAAAACCATGAGAGAAAAGAGAATGTGTGAGAAGAGAGACTCAGTTATAGACGAGATTAGCAATTTTTGTTACAATATTTAGATACAAACAGATTATCGTGGCACTGATTCTAAAATCTGCTTTTCTTTGCCCACAACATGCTTTGAGAACAGTCTCAAGGATCACTGTCTCTTGCTGGCTTCTTCTAATTCCTATTTCTCAGACTATAAACTCTAGAAATACGAATTTGCTTTTGAGGGGGAAAGGTAACAGGAATTCAGGGAGGAGGCGCCTTTACCTGTAACCAGAATTTGCCTTTTAGCACAAATTCAGTTGCTTCAGACCAGTTGGATTTGAGTTCTCACCTCTGGCTAATTTCACTTCATCTACACTTCATCTCTTTCCAGGGTGCTTTTCTGGTAGTGTTTAGTAGCTAATTCATAAATGCCTGATGACATCTGTGAGAGGACAACTTTGTGAGTAAGATATTTATTTGGGGGGGGGGCAGACTTTATTTTTAAAATGCAGAGCACAGTGGTTCCTTTAAAGCATGTGGCAGCCATAGAGCTGTTCTCCGCATGGAGCAAATGCACTGTGTTCACAGTCAAGGAGCAGTGAGCAGGGGAACCCAGCTCTTAAGTACCTTTGTGTAATGTTGAACAACCTGGGATGCTGTGTTTGCACAGCGGCCCTAGGGGAAGGGACCTCCAAGAGGGAGCAATCCAGGTAGGATCTGGATGAGGGGGGAAAGAGGGAGAACAGGCCACATTTGTGACATTGGTGCAGTTTGACTGTCAGAGAAAACAAAACCTTCTGTCTTCTTGGCCTCTTCACTGACTCTGAATGGTGCAGGCAGAGTTCTCCTGGGCAGAACCCATTCCACTCCTGGGGATTAGGCTTGTGCCAAAACCTCACTCTAGCACCAAGCCAGCGAGCCAGAAGCACTGAGAGAGGTTGCTGACCAGCAGCCCTACCCTGAGACAGTGGAGGTAGGGTATGGGGGTGCACACAGCGGTGGACTCCTAGAAGTGGGCCAGCTGCTGCTTCCTGTCCCCACCCCTAGAGTGGATGGCACGGACTCTGCGGTAGCTCCTGCCTGATGAATTGCAATCGAGAGAATTTTTCCCAACCTGCTGTGTCAATAGGCAGGAGGGGAAAGATTATGAAATAGGAACCAGGAGAAGGGGAAAGGGAACCAGAATGTTTTTCTTCTCCTGAGGAAAGGCTCATTGACGGGAGAAAACTCAGCCTGGGCCAAGGCTGCCCATGGCAACAAAAACAAGGGTGCCTTACATTTTCAGAAGTACAACACCGTCATGGGGCATTTCCACACTCCATGTCACCACGGCTGCAGCTCACTCCAACCAAATAAGGTGGGCAAAGGGAAAAGCGAGCGTCACGACTCACAGAATGCTGGGGAATATTTCTAGGATAAGGAAATATACGGCTTGTAAGAGCTGCCCGTACATGGGAGCCACAAGGCTGCTCCTCTGCGTGAAGCTAAAGGTAGAAATGAATGCCAGTGTGAGTGCTTTTAGAAACGTTTCTTTCTGATGTCACAAAAAACAAGAAGGACCTGACCTTTCTCTCAAACGTAGAACATTCACAATGAGAACAGAAGGTATTCTGTTTTGGAGGTTTCTGATGAGATCGTTACATTTTTCTTTTCTTCAAAACAAGAATAAAGGCATCCAGTGACTTTCAGTTTGCCTTAGTCTTTTTCACTCCAAGGGCATTAAGACTTCACAGTGCACACAATTCCAGTAATACGCGTTTGTTTGGTACCCGGGTAAAATCGCCAGTATCAGGACTTTCTCATCCTTAAGCTCCCATGGGCCTCCTGTTGGCACCTAGTGTCAGAAGAATTGGGAAAAGATTCCACTTCTTGGGGCCCAGGCTTCACGTCTGTGAAATGCAATGACAATGTCTACTTTACAAGTGCTGGAGTAAAGGAGACACAACACGGGTAAATGTGTACAGCACAACTGCCTGGCACTATAGTGTTGAGTAAACTCCTTCGATGGTGTGCTGGAGTTGATTTGTATGAGCTCACAAGAGCTGATTGTTATAGTTTCCTGAACTTTGCTAGCCAGCTGCTAAACCACTGGTAGCCTGAGACCCATCATGCTAAGAGTAGTCACACAACAGAAATTAGCAAACTATAAATCAGGGTTCCTCCCCACCCAGTCGCTAAAAATTTACAAATGCACCACTACTGCTCTTTTTTTTTTTTTTTAATGAATTTATTTATTTATTTATGGCTGCGTTGGGTCTTCGTTGCTGCACGCCGGCTTTCTCTAGTTGCGGTGAGCGGGGGCTACTCTTCGTTGGGGTGCACGGGCTTCTCATTGCGGTGGCTTCTCTTTGTTGCGGAGCATGGGCTCTAAGCACACGGGCTTCAGTAGTTGTGGCTCACGGGCTCTAGAGCGCAGGCTCAGTAGTTGTGGCACACAGGCTTAGTTGCTCCGCGGCATGTGGGATCTTCCCGGACCAGGGCTCGAACCCGTGTCCCCTGCATTGTCAGGTGGATTCTTAACCACTGCACCACCAGGGAAGTCCCTACTGCTCTTAATAAATATGTTTTTCTCTTTTCTCCTATTCAATATTGTGCTAAAAAATAGGATAAACTAAATATTTTTGGGGTATAAATGTCTTGAAGATGCGATGAATTTTCTTTCACTGGGGCAGAGCCTCTGTTGGTTTAAAGCACCAGTGAGCAATTGTGAGATTCCAGGAATCAGCAAGCTTAGTGGCTATAACAGACACTGTTGGCTGCCTCTCCAACAACCACTGCTCCCCACCCTGCCTTTCTTCCCTCATCACCAAACTGGATTCCTTGATTTCAAGGAAGGTAGGCTCCGATCCAAATTTACAGCCCCAGAGATGGATCATGATTGCTCTAGTCAGTCATGACAGTGTGATTCTCCCTCCCCTTTGATTGGTCTAGCAGCACTCATATAACTGATTTCTGGCTTCCCTTCTTGGATAAAAAAGCAGACCCTTGTTCCATATGACCCAAAGCAATCTACAGAATTAATGTGATCTGTATCAAATTACCCATGACATTTTTCACAGAACTAGAACAAATAATCCTAAAATTTATATGGAACCATAAAAGACCCAGAATTACCACAGCAATCCTGAGGAAAAAGAACAAAGCTGGAGGGCCTCCCTGGTGGCGCAGTGGTTGAGAGTCCACCTGCCGATGCAGGGGACATGGATTCGTGCCCCAGACCGGGAAGATCCCACATGCCGCGGAGCGGCTGGGCCCGTGAGCCATGGCCGCTGAGCCTGCGCGTCCAGAGCCTGTGCTCCGCAACGGGAGAAGCCACAACAGTGAGAGGCCCGCGTACCACAAAAAAAAACCCCAAAAAACAGCATGGTAGTGGCACAAAAACAGACGTATGGATCAATGGAAAAGAATAGAGAGCCCAGAAATAAACCCACACACCTATGGTCAATTAATCTTCAACAAAGAAGGCAAGAATATACAACGGAGAAATGACAGTCCCTTCAGCCAGTGGTGTTGGGAAAGCTGGACAGCTTGCATATAAATCAATGAAGAGAGAACACACCCTCACACCATACACAAAAATAAACTCAAAACAGCTTAAAGACTTAAATGTAATAAAACATGACAACATAAAACTCCTAGAAGAGAATGCAGGCATAACATAGGCTCTGACATAACATAGGCCCTGACATAAATTGTACCAATGTTTTCATAGGTCAGTCTCCCAAGGCAATAGAAATAAAAGCAAAAATAAACAAATGGGACCTAATCAAACTTATAAGCTTTTGCACAGCAAAGGAAACCATCAGCAAAATGAAAATATTGCAAACCATGTGACTGACAAAGCCTTAATCTCCAAAATACAGCTCATACAACTAAATAACAAAAAAACATACAACCCAATCAAAAACGTGGGCAGAAGACCTAAACAGACATTTCTCCAGAGAAGATGTACAGATGGCCAATAGGCACATGAAAGGATGCTCAACTTCACTAATTATTAGAGAAATGCAAATCAAAACTACAGTGAGGTATCACCTCACACCGGTCAGAATGGCCATCATCAAAAAGTCTACAAATAATAAGTGCTAGAGAGAGTGTGGAGAAAAGGGAACCCTCTTGCACTGTTGTTGGGAATGTAACATTGGTGCAGCCACTTTGGAAAACAGTATGGAGCTTCCTTCAAAAAACTAAAAATGGAGTTACCATACTCCTGGGCATGTATCTGGAAAAAACTCTAATTTGGAAAGATACATGCACCCCCATGTTCATAGCAGCACTATTTACAATAGCCAAGACATGGAAGCAACCTAAATGTCCATTGACAGCTGAATGGATAAAGAAGATGTGGTATATATATATATATATATATATATATATATATATATATATATATATATATATACACATATACATACAACGGAATACTACTCAGCCATAAAAAAGAATGAAATAATGCAATTTGCAGCAACATGGATGGACCTAGAGATTATCATACCAAGTGAAGTAAGTCAGAAAGAGAAAGACAAATACCATATGATATCATTTATATGTGGAATCTAAAATATGATACAAATGAACTTATTTACAAAACAGAAACATTTTCACAGACATAGAAAACAAACTTATGGTTACCAGAGGGGAAGGGGTTGGGGAGGGGTAAATTAGGAGTTTGGGATTATCAGATACAAACTACTATATATGAAATAGATAAACAACAGGGTCTTACTACATAGCACAGGGAACTATATTCAATATCCTGTAATAAACCATAATTTGAAAGACTATGAAAAAGAACATGTATATATATATATACATATATATATATATAGAACACACATACACACACACACACACACACACACACACACACTGGTACTTTGCTGTACGCCAGAAACTAGTACAACATTGTAAACCAACAATACTTCAAAAACAAAAAGCAGACCCTTGTTAGAAGAAGGACTTTGAGTCTTTTTCTGCCCATTCACTTTAGTATGGGGATGGGATGCCATGTGGCCATAAGACAACAGGCAGGTGGGAGAAAAGCCAACTCCCTGAGGAGGTCTGAGTGGAAGAGTGGAGAGTGTCTATTTCTGTGACAGCATTATTGAGCCACTGAAAATGGCTCTCACCAATAAAAAATTGTTTAAACCACAATTATATTTTTCTGTTACTTATAGCCCAAAGAATTCCTATCTAATACAGGAAGGCAATATATTGCAAGTGAGGCCGTCTTTTCAAAGTTCCCTAGATTACATTTTGTAGTCAACACCGATGTATAAAGCCCACCCTGGCTCTAATCTCAAAGGGCAAAGGGCTCAGAGTGAGAGGGGACCATATTATGGTGAGAAGATAGGTATGGAATGGGAGGGGAGATATTAATGGGTCTGGGAACTCCCCTCTGGACCTATGTGGATTTATTCAACTATTATAATTGAATCAAGCAAAGATGGGCATTCCTTTGAAGTTCTTAAAGGAACTTATAGGGTATTCCTCTAGGTACCACATCATTAGGATCTTCTTAGGATTACTTTATCCAGACTTATTCTGAATGCTTCCCAGAAAGGATATCTGGGAAATTCATACACAGCTGGCAAATAAATGAATGAGTTTTTTTTTTTGGAAGTATAGTTGCTATACAATATTATATAAGTTACAGGTGTACAACATAGTGATTCACAATTGTGGTTATACTCCATTTATAGTTATTATAAAATACTGGCTATATTCCCCCATGTTGTACAATATATCCTTAGAGCTTATTTTATACCTAATAGTTTGTACCTCTTACTCCCCTACCCTGATATTGCCTCTCCCCACTTCCCCCTCCCCACTGGTAACCACTGTGGAATCTAAAAACTACAACAAACCAGTGAATATAACAAAAAAGAAGCAGACTCAAAGATACAGAGAAAGAGGTTTTCAGTGCTGGAGGAGGCGGTAGGGCTCTCTAGATGCTGTACCTATTACCCTTTCAAACAAAACTTGAGAAGAATATGTCATCATACATGTGAGAAAATAAGAACCCAAAGAGGATGAGGCTTTTCTAGCAGAGGAAATAGTGAACTCGCAATGATGTACTGGCCAGGTGTCAGAATCTGCTTATGACCCTCCCAAATGACAAGAATCTTGCAGCCAAGTCAGGGGACTGCCAACAGCCATGGAGCAGGGAGGAGGACATTTCAATGAAGTCGGCAGTGTAGATCTTGTTTCTGGAGGCAGAGGCAGAGACCTCTCTGCTGGATGGTATGGTTTCCCTCCATGCTCCACAGCAGGGGTTTTGCCAGACTGCTATAGGAGCTCCAGGCTCAGGAGACAGGAAGTGTTATTCAGGAAGGTATGCAAACAGGCCTATATGCTTCATCTCTCATGGTCACAGTTCCCAGCTCATCTCTTTCTCTGCAGTGTCTGTGACCACGTCTGATGGCAGCTTCTTCGTATACGCCAAAGGCTATAAGCTTCAGAGAGCTCAGCTGGCAGGCAAGTGCCGGAGAGGGACAATGCCCATAGTGAGAAGCCACATTCAGGGCCTTTAGCACTGGGAAATGACAGAGAATGCTAGGAAGTCCATGAATGGCCTCTGAGTCTGTTTAGAGCTTATCAAGTCCTCCTTTCTCCTTTTGCTGAAAACTCCCATGGAAGTGAAAGGAATCTCTGTCTCGTTTATTTCAAAGGGGGGTTTGTAAAAAAAAAAAAAAAAAAAATTCAACATTATCCAAGTAGTTCCTTACTGGCTAATTTTCAGAGCTAAATATCTCAGCTGTTGCAAAACATATCTTTTTCGTATTGGTCAAAGAAACTGGTGATGGGGTCTGACATCAGATGCATTTTCCGTTTATACATTCTGTTTCTCTCTCTTTAAAGAAATAGCCAATGCTTAAGGCTTTTCGGAAACTATTTGTAAGGAACAACTGCTCACTGATAAGAAGTTCGTCAGGATAAAATCAACTTCAGGAAGCAGGGGAGTTACTGCAAAATGTTCTTGTTATTTGGGATCAATGAACGGCAAATCTCTTAAAGCTGTCATAGACCCACAAAAGAAGCCTGTTCCCCACATAGAAAAGTAAGCAAGGATGTGTCAGGGGCACTCAGGAGTCATGGCCTTTACTTGGGGGTCTGAGTGGAATATTCCAGAAGTGATGTCTGAGTGAGTGTACAACCACTTCTCTCTCATCCAGGAAGCAGGCACAAAAAAGCTGTGTGTGTGTCTGTAAGCTATAATCATGCTATGATTACATCATTCAAAATAAGACTATAAATAGTTTCAGTGACAGAGACACAATCAAGTTACCTTTAAAAATGTGTGTTGGGGGCTTCCCTGGTGGCGCAGTGGTTGAGAGTCTGCCTGCCGATGCAGGGGGCACAGGTTCGTGCCCCGGTCCTGGAGGATCCCACATTCCGTGGAGCGGCTGGGCCCGTGAGCCATGGCCGCTGAGCCTGCGCGTCCGGAGTCTGTGCTCTGCAACGGGAGAGGCCACAACAGTGAGAGGCCCGCGTACAGAAAAAAAAAAAAAAAAAAAAAGTGTGTTGGGAGCCATGCTTCTGCTGCTACTGCTAACAAGTTTTAAAAAATGGGACCCCCCCCTCAAAGCCAAATACCCTGCCATAGGGAGATCAGGAATTGGAGTAGCGTTGGGTGAAAGGAGGAGGAGGAATTTGCCCAGCTTCACACAGGTGGACCATCACTTGCTCTTCCTCAGCTCCTCTGCCCTCCTGTGCCTCCATTTCACTATTTCTGCTTTCTCAGAGTTTTTGCTTCCTCATTTACTCACAGTTTCTGTTTCCCCTTAACTTCTCTGACCATGTGTGCATCTAACTGTACCTCCCAATTTCTCTCCATACACCCTCTCAGCCCCTGAGCTTGCTTCTCCCTGCCTCACTGGCCAAGCGTTTCCTCATTCTGGGCTCTGGGAGAGGGTTTGATGGCTCAGTTCCCCGCTTCCTATACAGCTGGCTGTCCTGAGGATTGATTGCCCTTAGATACAGCCAGTAGTAAGTTATGAATAGGGTCATGTGACTCAAAATGGGGAAGTCTTGGAGGTCTCTTGCTTGGGTGCAGTGCATGGGGGCAGATAATAGGAGATGGTTAATAGTCCTATTAACAATGGTGGGTACCGCGATTGACATGTCTAATATAAATGTGTAAGTATGCAGTTAAAATATCCTCTTAACTTAAATTTATATTGAGGATTAAAAAATATTGATTTGTCTAACAGGACTAAAGTGTGTGTGTGTGTGTGTTTTATCCTGAATAAGAATTCTGAGTGAAAAAACAAATGGCATAGAATATGCATCTCAATTGAAATGTTGCCTCCTCATGGCCTTTCTTCACCATCAAATATAGAGGAACCACTGAGCCACTTGCCCCCTACTCCTAATCACTTTATTTCCTCCATAGCTCCTATTATCTGAAATTACATTAAAAGATAATTTATTGCCTCTCTTTCCCTCCCCCTGAGACTGTAAGCTTCTTGAGGGCAGGGACTTGGTTGATCTTGTTTACCATTTTATTCTCCAGCACCTGAGACAGTGACTGACACAAATAAATATGAGTTAAATAAATGAATTAATAAATAAAATGGAGTTGATGATGAATATATAAGAGAAAAAGTACTTGTAGTCTTTAGAGCTCTAGCTTTAGTGTATATAAGAATCACTTGGCTCTTGTAAAAATGCAGATTCTTTGCAGATATCCTGATTGAGCTTTTTTGGGTTAGAGCCCACCACTGTAAACAACCACTCAGTGATTCTGATGTGAGTGTGCAAGGACCACATTTTGATATACACTGATGTAGTTGAACCTGCAAGACCTTTGACTTGAAATTCCCCACCCAATCAATACAAGAACAGATGTGAGGTTACAGGGGCCGGAAGTTGGAAGATCAGAACTTGTCGCCTTTGTCATCAGGGCTGTCATGAGCTATGTCCTATCAACTAGTTCATTGTCCCCAATTAGAGCATGCGCTGCTTTTCCCAGAAGAAAGAAATGGATGCTAGGCAAGCATGAACAATGGATTTCCACTACAAATACCTTGGCAAGATAGCGTCCCTCCCAAACTCCTTTCCGTGGTGGTGAGGCATTTCATGACCTGATTTCTGAAGATCCACCCAGCCACAGCTGTCGCAACTAACCAATCTCACTATTAACAGGGAAAGGCAGCACTTCTGGCAGTTTCCAACAGACCAACACGCTCTTTATCACCTCTGGGCAAGGGTGTGTTGGTGAGTTCATCAGCTGGGTTTTCTGAGGCAAAACGCCCTGATAATTGGTGTTTGACCATTTCTGTGGTGTAAATCCTCCCACTGCGACTGAGTTCAGGCTGTCGGCATCCAGTTGGTAAATGTAGGGTTGCGAGGAGAGGCACACAGTCAGCTCTTCCAATAGGTATGAACAGGATCCAGCCCACCACTTCCTCTGGCTCTTCACACAGTCTGTTCTTTCTGCTTAGAACCACCTTCTCCAAGTTCTTCCACTTCTCCCCACACAATTCCAGCCTAATTCCTGCAGAGCTTCAACTGGTGGCCTAGCTGTAGTCACCTTGCCTGGGGGTGGGAGGCAATGCTCCTCCTACCTGCTTCTGAGCCACCTGTGTTTCCCTCTAGTACAGATGCTCAGGAGTGTCTCCATTAGACCACAAGCTCCTGGCATCCACCAGACTTTGCACAGTACCCAGCACATAGTGAGTACTCCAAAATGTTTCTTGCATGCATGAATGAATGTACTCCTTGCGTCGCATGAAATCTCTTCATGGGGGCAGCTGTCAAGTTGACCTGGTACGAGGCCACGCAGAACATATTTATTAAAGCCATAAACAATGCAGCTTGGAAAAGACATTCCAAGAGTCGGGCTAGTCGCTGGTTCATTCTCACTTCATTAACCTGCTTGTGCCCAAGAGATCAGTAATTGCATTTCTTGGTCCCTAGTCCTGCATTTGCCTTCCCTGTCCCTGAAGCCCCACGGAGGCATATCATTAGTGAATGAGCACCTCTCACAAGGATGCAAGATGTCTGTGTGTGAGGTGCTTTGCTTGTTTTTGTTTGTGAGAAATGCTCACCAGAGGGACAATAAAGCCATCAGGATGGGGGGTGTGTGGCATGGCAGAGGATGCTGGGGCGATGGTGGGAGGGATATGGGGACAAGGAACAGTCAGGAGGACAATCTGAAGGATATTGATTCATTCTCAACGTATTTTCTGAGCATGGAGGGAGTGAACATTCTGTATTCAAAGGGCTTTGAAGGTTGTTTTAATATTGCACCTTTTTCTGGGAAATCGGAGATAACAGATCTTTCTGACTCTCAGCAATAAAAAAATAGACCAGCACCTCAAAGAAGGATCAGTGTCTACTTGTACAGGAAATAGGAAATGAAGTGGTCAAGTCTCCTGGGTAGCCCATGGAAGAGACCTTCTGCCCATGTCCTGTCCTGCCCCATGCCTTCACCCCAAGGGACAGTTAGGGTTGGAGTGCGTGCATGGGCACACATCTGCGGGCACACTGGCTGCAGTGCAGATGGGAAGCAGATGACCGACAGCTACTGCCTCATGCGTGTGCGTTTATAATCATGTGGACTCTGTTGAAAGGGAAGGGAACCATCATTCCTTGAGCCTTATAATATCTATAATATCACTGTTATTGGAAGAGTTTTTTTCCTCTTTATTCTCTGCTTCACTTACTCCTTACATTTCCTCCAACAGTTTCTAAAACATTTTCACATGAGAACAAACATTTCCAGAGCTCCACTGAGTACCAGCCCTGTAGTTAGATGGAGGTAGAAAAACAGAGGCCTTGATCTCTGACATTAAGAATTTTACACATAAAAGAAGTGGTTCTTTACCTGTGACCATGATCCCTAAGAGAGACGAGGGATGGCCTTCAGGGGTCTTGCACATGCCTTGAACTTGAATGCAAAATTTCAGTTGTTTGGGGAAAGGGTCCATCACTTTCACTGGTGTGTCAAAAAGTTCCTTCCTGAAGCCCACGATGTTAAGAGCTGGGCTGATGATGTAATAGAAAAAGGCTGCACTCAAGGTATCAGGAAAGCACATGGTCTCAAAACAACCCTGTATGGGGGTCAGAGCTTGGAGGTGATGCCCTGAAGGAGAAACAGGTGGGCTTGGGCCTCAAACGGGTGAGCTTTAAATCCTGGCTCTGCCCCTGAGCTTTGGGGGACCTTGGGCAAGTTGGGTCACCTCCCTGAAACCAGGTCCTCCCTTGCTTTGAGATTTAAATGGGATAGGGTCCAGTGCGTTTGAAAAGCTGGGCAACAGGGTACAGATTATTTATTTATTTATTTAATTTTTAACATCTTTATTGGAGTATAATTGCTTTACAATGTTGTGTTAGTTTCTGCTGTATAACAAAGTGAATCAGCTATATGCATACGTATATCCCCACATGCCCTCCCTCTTGAGGCTCCCTCCCACCCTCCCTATCTCACCCCTCTAGGTGGTCACAAAGCACTGAGCTGATCTCCCTGTGCTATGCGGTTGCTTCCCACTAGCTATCTATTTTACATTTGGTAGTGTATATATATGTCCATGCTACTCTCTCACTTCGTTCCAGCTTACCCTTCCCCCTCGCCATGTCCTTAAGTCCATTCTCTACATCTGTGTCTTTATTCCTGTCCTGCCCCTAGGTTCATCAGAACCATTTTTTTTTTTTAGATTCCATATATATGTGTTAGCATACGGTATTTGTTTTTCTCTTCCTGACTTACTTCACTCTGTATGACAGACTCTAGGTCCATCCACCTCACTACAAATAACTCAATTTCCTTTCTTTTTATGGCAGAGTAATATTCCACTGTATATATGTGCCACACCTTCTTTATCCATTCATCTGTCAATGGACACCTATGTTGCTTCCATGTCCTGGTTATTGTAAATAGAGCTGCGATGAACATTGTGGTACATGACTCTTTTTGAATTATGGTTTTTCTCAGGGTATATGCCCATTAGTGGGATTGCTGGGTCATATGATAGTTCTCTTTTTAGTTTTTAAGGAACCTCCATATTGTTCTCCATAGTGGCAGTACCAATTTACATTCCCACGAACAGTGCAGGAGGGTTCCCATTTCTCCACACCCTCTCCAGCATTTATTTGTTGTAGATTTTTTGATGATGGCCATTCTGACTGGTGTGAGGTGATACCTCATTGTAGTTTTGATTTGCATTTCTCTAATGATGAGCGATCTTGAGCATCTTTTTATGTGTTTGTTGGCAATCTGTATATCTTTGGTGAGATGTCTATTTAGGTCTTCTGCCCATTTTTGGATTGGGTTGTTTGTTTTTTTGATATTGAGCTGCATGAGCTGCTTGTAAATTTTGGAGATTAATCGTTTGTCAGTTGCTTCGTTTGCCAATATTTTCTCCCATTCTGAGGGTTGTCTTTTCGTCTTTTTTATGGTTTCCTTTGCTGTGCAAAAGCTTTTAAGTTTCATTAGGTCCCATTTGTTTATTTTTCTTTTTATTTCCATTTCTCTAGGAGGTGGGTCAAAAAGGATCTTTTGTGATTTATGTCATAGAGTATTCTAACTATGTTTTCCTCTAAGAGTTTTATACTGTTTAGCCTTACATTTAGGTCTTAAATCTATTTTGAGTTTATTTTTGTGTATGATGTTAGGAAGTGTTCTAATTTCATTCTTTTACATGTAGCTGTCCAGTTTTCACAACACCAGTTATTGAAGACACTGTCTTTTCTCCATTGTATACTCTTGCCTCCTTTATCAATGATAAGGTGACCACACGTGTGTGGGTTTATCTCTGGGCTTTCTATCCTGTTCCATTTATCTGTATTTCTGTTTTTGTGCCAGTACCATATTGTCTTGATTACTGTAGCTTTGTAGTATAGTCTGAAGTCAGGGAGTCTGATTCCTCCAGCTCCGTTTTTCTTTCTCAAGATTGTTTTGGCTATTCAGGGACTTTTGTGTTTCCATACAAATTGTAAAATTTTTTGTTCTAGTTCTGTGAAAAATGCCATTGGTAGTTTGATAGGGATTGCATTGAATCTGTAGACTGCTTTGGGTAGTATAGTCATTTTCACAATGTTGATTTTTCCAATCCAAGGACATTGTATATCTCTCCATCTGTTTGTATCATCTTTAATTTCTTTCATCAGTGTCTTACAGTTTTCTGCATACAGGTCTTTTGTCTCCTTAGGTATGTTTATTCCTAGGTATTTTATTCTTTTTGTTGCAATGATAAATGGGAGTGTTTCCTTAATTTCTCTTTCAGATTTTTTATCATTAGTGTATAGGAGTGCAAGACATTTCTGTGCATTAATTCTGTATCCTGCTACTATACAAAATTCATTGATTAGCTCTAGTAGTTTTCTGGTAGCATCTTTAGGACTCTCTATGTGTAGTATCATGTCATCTGCAAACAGTGACAGTATTACTTCTTCTTTTCCAACTTGGATTCCTTTAATTTCTTTTTCTTCTCTGCTTGTCATGGCTAAAACTTCCAAAATATGTTGAATAATAGTGGTGAGAGTGGGCACCCTTGTCTTGTTCCTGATCTTAGAGGAAATGCTTTCAGTTTTTCACCATTGAGAACAATCTTAGCTGTGGGTTTGTCAGATATGGCCTTTATTATGTTGAGGTAGGTTCCCTCTATGCCTACTTTCTGGAGAGTTTTTATCATAAATGGATGTTGAGTTTTGTCAAAAGCTTTCTGTGCATCTATTGAGATGATCATATGGTTTTTATACTTCAGTTTGTTAATATGGTGTATCACTTTGATTGATTTGCGCATATTGAAGAATCCTTGCATTCCTGGGATAAACCCCACTTGATCATGTTGTATGATCCTTTTAGTGTGCTGTTGGATTCTGTTTGCTAGTATTTTGTTGAGGATTTTTGCATCTATGTTCATCAGAGTTATTGGCCTGTAGTTTTCTTTTTTTGTGACATCTTTGTCTGGTTTGGTATCAGGGTGATGGTGGCCTCGTAGAATGAGTTTGGGAGTGTTCCTCCCTCTGCTATATTTTGGAAGAGTTTGAGAAGGATAGGTGTTAGCTCTTCTCTAAATGTTTGATAGAATTCACCTGTGAAGGCATCTGGTCCTGAGCTTTTGTTTGTTGGAAGATTTTTAATCACAGTTTCAATATCAGTGCTTGTGATTGGTCTGTTTATACTTTCTATTTCTTCCTGGCTCAGTCTTGGAAGGTTGTGCTTTTCTAAGAATTTGCCCATTTCTTCCAGGTTGTCCATTTTATTGGCATATAGTTGCTTGTAGTAGTCTCTCATGATCCTTTGTATTTCTGCAGTATCCATTGTTACTTCTCCTTTTTCATTTCTAATTCTGTTGATTTGAGTCTTCTCCCTTTATTTCTTGATGAGTCTGGCTAATTGTTTATCATTTTGACTTTATCTTCTCAGAGAAACAGCTTTTAGTTTTATTGATCTTTGCTATTGTTTCTTTCATTTCTTTTTCATTTATTTCTGATCTGATTTTTATGATTTCTTTCCTTCTGCTAACTTTGGGGTGTTTTTGTTCTTCTTTCTCTAATTGCTTTAGGTGTAAGTTTAGGTTGTTTATTTGAGATTTTTCTTGCTTCTTGAGGTAGGATTGTATTTATATAAACTTCCCTCTTAGAACAGCTTTTGCTGCATCCCATTGGTTTTGGGTTGTCCTGTTTCCATTGTCATTTGTTTCTAGGTATATTTTGATTTCCTCTTTGATTTCTTCAGTGATCTCTTGGTTATTTAGTAGCATATTGTTTAGCCTCCATGTGTTTATATTTTTTATAGTTTTTTTTCCTGTAATTGATATCTAGTCTCATAGCATTGTGGTCGGAAAAGATACTTGATATGATTTCAATTTTCTTAAATTTACCAAGGCTTGATTTGTGACCCAAGATATGATCTATCCTGGAGAATGTTCCATGAGCATTTGAGAAGAAAGTGTATTCTGTTGTTTTTGGATGGAATGTCCTATAACTATCAATTAAGTCCATCTTGTTTACTGTATCATTTAAAGCTTGTGTTTTCTTATTTATTTTCATTTTGGATGATCTGTCCACTGGTGAAAGTGGGGTGGTAAAGTCCCCTACTATGATTGTGTTACTGTTGATTTCCCCTTTTATGGCTGTTAGCATTTGCCTTATGTATCGAGGTGCTCCTATGTTGGAAGCATAAATATTTACAATTGTTATACCTTCTTCTTGGATTGATCCCCTGATCATTATGTAGTGTCCTTCTTTGTCTCTTATAATACTCTTTATTTTAAAGTCTATCTTGTCTGATATGAGAATTGCTACTCTAGCTTTCTTTTGATTTCCATTTGTATGGAATATCTTCTTCCATCCCCTCACTTTCAGTCTGTATGTGTCCTAGGTCTGAAGTGGCCTCTTGTAGACAGCATATGTATGGATCTTGTTTTTGTATCCATTAAGTCAGTCTATGTCTTTTGGTTGGAGCATTTAATCCATTTACATTTAAGGTAATCATCGATATGTATGTTCCTATTACCATTTTCTTAATTGTTTTGGGTTTGTTTTTGTAGGTCTTTTCCTTCTCTTGTTTTTCCTACCTAGAAGTTCCTTTAACATTTCTTGTAAAGCTGGTTTGGTGGTGCTGAATTCTCTTACCTTTTCATTGTCTGTAAAGGTTTTAATTTCTCCCTCAGATCTGAATGAGATCCTTGCTGGGTAGAGTAATCTTGGTTGTAGGTTTTTCCCTTTCATCACTTTAAATATGTCTTGCCACTCCCTTCTGGCTTGCAGAGTTTCTGCTGAAAAATCAGCTGTTAACCTTATGGGAATTCCCTTGTATGTTATTTGTTCCTTTTCCTTTGCTGCTTTCAATATTTTTTCTTTGTATTTAATTTTTGGTAGTTTGATTAATATGTCTTGGTGTCCTTCTCTTTGGGTTTATCCTGTATAGTACTCTCTGTGCCTCCTGGACTTGACTGACTATTTCCTTTCCCATGTTAGGGAAGTTTTGAACTATAATCTCTTCAAATATTTTCTCAGTCCCTTTCTTTTTCTCTTCTTCTTCTGGGATCCCTATAATTTGAATGTTGGTGCATTCAATGTTGTCCCAGAGGTCTCTGAGACTGTCCTCAATTCTTTTCATTCCTTTTTCTTTCTTTATTCTGCTCCCTGGCAGTTATTTCCACCATTTTATCTTCCAGCTCACTTATCTGTTCTTCTGCCTCAGTTATTCTGTTATTGATTCCTTCCAGAGTATTTTTAATTTCAGTAATTGTGTTGCTCGTCTCCATTGTTTGCACTTTAGTTCTTCTAGATCCTTGTTAAATGTACCTTGTATTTTCTCCATTCTGTTTCCGAGATTTTGGATCATCTTTACTATCATTACTCTGAATTCTTTTTCAAGTAGGTTGCCTATTTCATCTTTATTTATTTCTTCTTGTAGGCTTTTACCTTGCTCCTTCATCTGTTACAAAATTTTGTCATTTCATTGTTTTTTGTTTTTTGTTTTTGATGGGTGGTGCTGTATTCCTGTCTTACTGGTTGTTTGGCCTGAGACGTCCAGCACTGGAGTTTGCAGGCAGTCGGATAGAGCTGGGTCTTGGTGCTGAGATGAGGACCTCCAGGAGGCCTCACTCTGATTGACATTCCCTGGGGTCTGAGGTTCTCTGTTAGTCCAGCAGTTTGGACTCAGAGCTCCCACCACAGGAGCTCAGGTGCGACCACTGGCTTGGGAACCTAGATCCCTCAAGCTTCATGGCGCAGTTAAAAAAAAAAAAAAAAAAGGAAGAAAGAAAGAAAAAAAGGAGCAGTATGATATCAACGAATAAAAACAAAATAAAATTAGAAAGATAAAAAAATATATTAGGAAAAATAAAAGTATAATTGAAACTACCGGTTGCTGCAGGTTCCTCCCATCCCCTTAGGTGTCTGTGGTCCCTCAACAGTGCCTGTAGGTGCCCTAGTTGTGAGGAGACGTGAATTCCACATCCTCCTAGTATGCCATCTTGACTCTGCCCCCAGGTTATTTTTAAACAGCATGTTGGTTATATTTTCCAATGCTGTGCTCAGTGTGTTCTTCCATCTCCAGACCCCTTTTCAGGTGAAGAACTTCTAACTTTAAAGCTATGAGTCCAATTGTTCACCTGAAAAAGTACAAGAAGTACTTATTTTCTCTGTGTTTCTAGACTTTGTGAATGCTCTGCAGTGTACTGAAATTTAGAAAAATTTTACCTGAAAATGTGTCTGAAGGTTAAAGAAAAATAGTATGAGCATATTATTTGAAAATGCAGTAGCACCCTGTTTAAAAATATGTTTATTCTATGTGCCCAGACTTTTCAGACACCCTGTATATATAGGTTGTTGAGACGCCATTTTATTTTGCTTTTTTCCCTGTGTAAGAAGCAGAGGTATGTGACTCCCAAACACAGCAGTCAGCAGCACAACAAGAGGTCCCCTCGTTCCTGGGCTACAGTCCATCAACTGTTTACCGTCACATTGGCATGTGTGACTGGCCACATGCCCTGTCCTCTGTCCCTCCCTCTGTTGCTCTCAACTCCAGTGGCATGGAGGCAGCTAGCACCCCTCCTCCATGCTCTCACTCCTGACACATGACTACCCTAGGTTTGGCATGAGGGGAAAAGACTGCTGGTCAGAGAAGAGTTCAGTTGCATCTATTCATATGAACATTGTTTTTAAAAAATGATGGTTAGAGAAGAAGAAACTTGGAATAGTCTTTGTCATCCCCTCCTCAGGTGGGGTGCCCCTGCTGCATGCCCCCAGAGGGCCCTGCCCTTTCCTTCTCTCAGCTCTTTGCACCCAGATTGCAACTGCTTTCTGGGTGCTCTGTCTTCCTCCCTGGCTCACATCCAGCGTTCACCAGCACAGAAAGTATCTTTCTAAAGAAACTAAGGTCTTCCTGAAAATGTTGCTACTTGAGAGTACAGAGTTACACTTGGGGATAAAAGTTTCTCAAGGGCTTCCCTGGTGGTGCAGTGCTTAAGAACCTGCCAATGCAGGGGACACGGGTTCAAGCTCTGGTCCAGGAAGATCCCACATGCTGCAGAGCAACTAAACCCGTGCGCCACAACTACAGAGCCTGCGCTCTAGAGCCCATGAGCCACAACTACTGAGCCCATGTGCCACTACTACTGAAGCCGACATGCCTAGAGCCCATGCTCTGCAACAAGAGAAGCCACCGCAGTGAGAACCCCACGCACTGCAACGAAGAGTAGTCCCTGCTCGCCTCAACTAGAGAAAGCCCACGCACAGCAACAAAGACCCAATGCAGCCAAAATTAAATAAATAAAAGTTATTCAAGTAAGAAATGCCTTGTTATTAAAGCCAAACATCTGAACTACAACTTCCCAAATTCTTTTCTCCTGTGAAGCTGTGACATTAACATAAGAAGATAGTCAGGAAGCAAATAAACCTGTTGGTGTGTTAACGGACTTTATCAATGCAAGGAGTGCTAAGGTGTCCTCTTAGAGTCCTAGATCCACTTCACATTTGTTTCTCTGTGTGAGTAGCATACCAAAGACAACTTTGTGCCTGGAAACAGTGAGGGAAGTGGTTCCCAACCCCAGCAGGGCAAAGGATCACTTAGAAGGTTTTTTGGAAAATACAGTTTCCCAAATTATAGTCCCGTAGATGCTGATTCCAGAGGTCTGAAGTAGGGCTTGGAATCTGTTTTTAACAAATGTTGCCCGTGATTCAGTTGATCAGTTAGGATTGGGGACTGACTTCTGAAAAAACTGTAACTAACTAGGCTTGAACTAATTCTCCATGACTCATGTCTTTAAAGCAGTGGATGAGTATGTGTAAGAATCACCCACAGAGCTCATTAAAAATGCAGATTTCACATCCAGTAGAAAGTGGCTAAAATGACAAAGAGAGACAACAGCAAATATACGTGAAAAAGGGGAGCAGCTGGAACCCTCATTACATTGTTGATGGGAGCATAAAACTGTAGTCTTTTTGAAAAGCTGTTTGGCATTTTCTTATAAGGTTAAACATACACCTACTCTGTGATCAAGCAAGTCCAGTCCTAGGAATTTACCCAAGAGAAGTGAAAGCATATGTTCACATAAAGACTTGTGTACTAGTTGGGGAAAAGACAGCCTCTTCAATGAGTGTTGCTGGGAAAACTGAACAGCTACATGTAAAAGAATAAAATTAGAACACTCCCTAACACCATACACAAAAATCAACTCAAAATGGGTTAAACACCTAAATGTAAGGCTGGATATTATAAAACTCTTGGGGGAAAACATAGACAGAACACTCTCTGACATAAATTGCAGCAAGATCTTTTTTTGACCCATCTCCTAGAGAAATGGAACTAAAAACAAAAATAAACAAATGGGACCTAATGAAATCTCAAAGCTTTTGCACAGCAAAGGAAACCATAAATAAGACAAAAAGACAACCCTCAGAATGGGAGAAGATATTTGCCAATGAAGCAACGGACAAAGGATTAATCTCCAAAATATACAAGAAGCTCATGCAGTTCAACATCAAAAAAACAAACAACCCAATCCAAAAATGGGCAGAAGACCTAAATAGACATTTCTCCAAAGAAGACATACAGATGGCCAACAAACACATGAAAAGCTGCTCAACATCACTAATTATTAGAGAAATGCAAATCAAAACTACAAGGTATAACCTCACAGCAGTCAGAATGGCCATCATTAAAAAGCTACAAACAATAAATGCTAGAGAGGGTGTGGAGAAAAGGGAACCTTCCTGCACTGTTGGTGGGAATGTAAATTGGTACAGCCACCATGGAGAACAGTATAGAGGTTCATTAAAAAACTAAAAATAGAGCTACCGTATGATCCAGCAATCCCACTCCTGAGCATATACTTGGAGAAAGCCATAATTCAAAAAGATACATGCAGCCCAATGTTGACTGCAGCTCTAGTTACAATAGCCAGGACATGGAAGCAACCTAAATGTCCATCAACAGAGGAATGGATATCGTATGATATTGCTTATATGTGAAATCTTAAAAAATGGTACAAATGAACTTATTAACAAAACAGAGTTACAGATATAGAAAACAATTTTATGGTTACCGGGGGAAAGAGAGGTAGGGATAAATTGGGAGATTGGGACTGACATATACACACTACTATATATAAAATAGATAACTAATAAGGACCTATTGTATAGCACAGGGAACTCTACTCAATACTCTGTAATGACCTATATGGGAAAAGAATCTAAAAAAGAATAGATGTATGTATATGTATAACTGATTCACTTTGCTGTACAGCAGAAAGTAACACAACATTGTAAATCAACTATACTCCAATAAAAATTAAAAAAAAAAAAAGACTTGGTACTAGTATACATAATAGCTAAAAACTAGAAACAACTTCTGGTGGACACACTGTAAGGTGACTCCTGATAAGCCACAGCCTTGTATAATCCCCTCTTCTAGAGTCTGGGTGAAATCTTGACTTGTTCTATGCAATGTAGCAAAGGCAATGGAATGTCACCCCCACAATTATGTTATATTTTATAAGATTCCATTTTAGTAGACTGAAGGGGAAGCCTCTCCTGCTGGCCTTGGAGGAGCAGCCAGCCATGTTGTTAACCGTCTATGGACAGGGCCACATGGCAGAGAACTGCAGAGGGCAGCTGATGGCCAGTAAAAAGCCGAGCTCCTCAGTCCCACAACTGCAAGGATCTGAATTCTGAGCTTGGAAGAGGTCCCTGAGCTCTAGACAGGAGTGCAGCCTGGCTGACACCATGCATGCAGTTTTGTGAGACTCTGAGCAGAGGATCCAGCTAAGCCAGGTCTAGACTCCTGACCCATGGAAATTGTGAGATAATAAATGTGTGTTGTTTTAAACTGCTACATTTGTGGTAATTTGTTATGCTACCTAGAAAAGGAATACACAACTCAAATGTCCATCAACAGGTGAATGTATAAACCAATTGTAGCATATTCCTGCAATGGGATATTACTTAGCAATAAAAAGAACTAATTTTTTTTTTTTTTTTCAGTATGCAGGCCTCTCACTGTTGTGGCCTCTCCCGTTGCGGAGCACAGGCTCCGGACGCGCAGGCTCAGCGGCCATGGCTCACGGGCCCAGCTGCTCCGCGGCATGTGGGATCTTCCCGGACCGGGGCACGAACCCGTGTCCCCTGCATCGGCAGGCAGACTCTCAACCACTGTGCCACCAGGGAAGCCTAAGAACTAATTATTGACACATGTAAAAACATGGATAAATATCAAAAAACATGTTGAGTGAAAGAAGCCTGACTCAAAAGAGTATATGTGGGTTTGTCATATATGGCCTGTAGTATGTTGAGGTAGGTTCCCTCTATGCCCATTTTCTGTAGCGCTTTTACCATAAATCGGTGCTGAATTTTTTCAAAAGCTTTTTCTGCATCTATTGAGACAATCATGTGGTTTTTATTCCTTAATTTGTTAATGTGGTGTCTTGATTGATTTGCTTATATTGAAGAATCCTTGAATCCCTGGGATAAATCCCACTTGATCATGGTGTAGGACACTTTTAATGTGCTCTTGGATTCTGTTTGCTAGTATTTTGTTCAGGAGTTTTGCATCTATGTTCATCAGTGATATTGGTCTATAATTTTCTTTTTTTGTGATATCTTTTTCTGGATTTGGTATCAGGGTGATGGTGGTTTTATAGAATGAATTTGGGAGTTTGAGAAGGATTGGTGTTAGCTCTTCTCTAAACGTTTGGTAGAATTCGCCTGTGAAGCCATCTGGTCCTGGACTTTTGTTTGCTGGAAGATTTTTAATTACAGTTTCAATTTCATTACTTGTGATAGGTCTGTTTATATTTTCTAATTCTTCCTGTTTCAGTCTTGGAAAATTGTACCTTTCCAAGAATTTGTCCATTTCTTCATGGTTGTCCATTTTATTGGCATATAGTTGTTTGTAGTAGTCTCTTATAATGCTTTGTATTTCTACAGTGTCAGTTGTGATTTGTCCTTTTTCATTTCTAATTTTATTGATTTGCATCCTCTCCCTTCATTTCTTGATGAGTTTGGCTAAGCATTTCCACTAAATCAGGAACAAGACAAGGATGTCCACTCTCGCTACTCGTATTCAACATAGTTTTGGAAGTCCTAGCCACAGCAATCAGAGAAGAAAAAGAAATATAAGGAATACAAATTGGAAAAGAAGAAGTAAAACTGTCACAGTTTGCCATTGACATGACACTATACATAGAAAATCCTAAAGATGCCACCAGAAAACTACTAGAACTAATCAATGAATTTGGTAAGGTTGCAGGATACAAAATTAATGCACAGAAATCTCTGGCATTCCTATACAACAACAACGAAAAATCAGAAAGAGAAATTAAGGAAACACTCCCATTTGCCACTGCAACAAAAAGAATAAAAAACCTAGGAATAAACTTGCCTAAGGAGGCGAAAGACTTGTACTCAGAAAACTATAAAACACTGATGAAAAAAATCAAAGATGACATAAACAGATGGAGAAATATACCATGTTCTTCGATCGGAAGAATCAATATTGTGAAAATGACTATATTGCCCAAAGCAATCTACAGATTCAATGCAATCCTTATCAAACTACCAATGGCATTCTTCACAGAATTAGAACAAAAAATCTTACAATTTGTATGGAAACACAAAAAACCCCGAATAGCCAAAGCAATCTTGAGAAAGAAAAATGGAGTTGGATGAACCTAGTTGCAGGGCAGGAATAAAAAGGTAGACATAGAGAATGGATTTGATGACACAGGGTGGGAGGGCAAAGCTGGGGTGAAGTGAGAGTAGCATCGACATATATACACGACCGAATGTAAAATAGTTGGCTGGTGGGAAGCAGCAGCATAGCACAGGGAGATCAGCTCAGTGCTTTGAGATGTTCTAGAGGGGTGGGATAGGGAGGATGGCAGGGAGGCTCCAGAGGGAGGGGATATGAGGACATGTGTGTGCATATGGCTGATTCGCTTTGTTGTGTAACAGAAACTAATACAGTATTGTGAAGCAATTATACTCCAATAAAGATCTATTAAAAAAAAGTATATGTGGTGTGATAGAAATGAGAACAGTGGTTGCTTCAGAGCCGTGGGGTACTTGACTGGAAAGGGGCCTAAGGAAACTTTCTGGAATGATAGAAGTCTTGGTTGGGGTGGTGGTTATATAGGGTATACATATTTTTCAAATCCCATTGAATGATATAATTAAAATATATGCATTTATTGTATATAAATTATACTTCAGTTTTAGAAAAACACAAATACCTCTCCCTTCCAGATTCTGATTCAGTGGGTCTAATCTGGGCAGTAGGATGTGGCATTTTTCATTGTTAACAAGTATCTCCAGGCAATTCTAATGCAGAAATCCTTGGATCATAATTTTAAAAACACCACCGAGTAGTGGATTATTTAAGGAGGAAGGATGGAAGAATCAGGAACATATGGTTTCTTTGGACTCAATCTAGCTTTCTCCCAAGAGATCTGTATTCTAATTAGAACAACAATGTCTTCATTTGTTATTCAGCCAGTCAACAAACAGCCAACTTGATTCAGTTCAATTAATTGAGTATTTTTGAAGTACTTGCTATTTATCTTATTCAAAGCAAACATAAGACATAGCCATTCTTCCAAAAGAGCTGAAAATTTAATTGAGGAAAATGCCCATATACGCATGAAACTGGAAACTGCAATTGTAATACAAACCAAACAAGAACCCACTCTTATTAGTTATCAGATCTAGTTTTTCTTGGTCACTTTCCAAAGTATTCCCAATGGCCTTGCTTCCCTCATATCATTTTATCTTTAAAGTCACCTTTTTATGGGATAGTTAATCATTTTAATGATCATTCAGATGTTGTTCTCCCTTGTAGGTTTCTGTCTTTTCAGTCTTAAGGGTTTTTTTTCCCTCTCATTTTATCCATTTTTGTTCTGGTTGGCCATGAATCATGCTGCTGGGAGATTTTAAGAGCTCTCAGCTGAAGATCATACCAATAATCAGCCACCTGTCTTCCCTGATGTGTTAGCAAAGCTCTTGGTACTGCCCTGTGTTGCAAGAACCAAGGAAGGAGACTTATTCCTGTCAGACGCCCAGCTAGATAGATGAAATACAACATCTTAATTCCCAGATGCTGCTGTTCTTCACTGAGCTTACTTCACTTGGGGAAATTTCTGTTAGCTACCTAAGCATTGAATTTTAATCCTAATTAAGTATCACGATCCATAATGTTCATGCAAATTCATACTTCTGAAAGCTTCCTGACAATTTTCTACTTCATTTTCCTCGATTCCAGGTCATTCTACAGGATGCTTTTCTATTACGGACAATAACATTGTCGATGGTCCAGAAAATAATGTTTATCTTTGGTAATACAGATGGAAACATTCTCTTTTATAATGGAAGAATAAGAAACTCCAAATTGGCAAAGACTTTTCAAACATATTGTTGTTATAGTAAAGTCCCTTTTATCTAGAATGTAAATCCAGGGACCTAAATAAAACACTACATTAAAGAAAAGTAACCAGGGTGGAGAATGCACAGGGAATCTTTGGTCCAAAGAAGGGAAGGTTCAAATGGGCTGTATTCTAAGATAGGATGGGCTGTCTACATGGCTCCAAGAAATAAAGTTAGGTCTAATGGTGGAAGGAATGGAGTGACAGATTTTAGTGCAATAAATAAGGAGACATTTCCTTACGAGGGTT
Organism: Pseudorca crassidens; assembly: GCF_039906515.1. Classification (NCBI taxonomy): domain Eukaryota; kingdom Metazoa; phylum Chordata; class Mammalia; order Artiodactyla; family Delphinidae; genus Pseudorca; species Pseudorca crassidens. Next base: position 81,337,155 of record NC_090301.1, read on the forward strand.
ATTCAAAGATAAGCTTCTTGGGAAGGTTTATTCATTTTCCATTGCTGCCATAAAAAATAATCATGAATTTAGCAGTTTAAAACAACCCTCACTACCTCACAGTTCTGTAAGTGTGGAGGTAATGTGTTACAGAGCAGTAGAGAACTAATACACACAGATTTATCCCTAATGCCTCTTTTTTGCTCACATTCCATGTCTAATCCATCATAAAATCTTATTGGCTCTACTCGTATCTAGAATCTGACCATCTCGCACCATCTCCGCTGCCACCACCCTGGCCCATCATCTCACTGCTTCCATGCCTGCACTACCTCAGTCTATTCTTAAAGGAGCAACCACAATCCTTGCAAGACATTAGTTAGATCATGTCACTCCCCTGCTCAAACCCCCGCAATTGTTTTCTCATTTCCCTTATATAAAAGCCAAATTCTTACAGTGACTCTACATGGTGTTCCCTTCCCACTCCCATCCTCTCAGATCTCATCAATTATTAATCTACACTCCCTGTCCCCTCTCCCATCTCCCCCAACACTCCACACTCACCACACTCACCTCTTTGCCTCTTTTTAAATTTGCAAGCCCGTCCACCCTCCACAGCCCTCCTTACATCCTTAGCACTTATCACCCCCTGACATATTGTTTGGGGCCAGGCCCTTGCTCCCTAGCTCAGGACTCCTTTAATGGGCAGTCTTACCCCAGAGTTCCCCTATGGGTTGGCAGAGGTGCTGTCAGATCTGCATATTGGTCTCAAGGCTTTCCCTGCCTAATCTTGCCTCCTTTTCCTTTTATCTTTTAAAGGCATTACACCCAATAATCTTTTGCATTCCTAATCCCATTTTAGTGTCTGCTTCTCAGAGACCAAAACTTACACATGTACTGTTAGAAGCAATTTACCTATATTAACTCACTTAAATGCTTGGCTTTTTTTCCCTTCCAGCTTCTGTTCATAGAGCTTTCAAAATTTCTTAGGATCTAAACCCCCAGCATCATGAGAATTAACTAAGCTTCCTAAATCCTTATTTTTATCAGCAAAACTCTCCTGTTCTTAACCGTAAATCATGGCAAAATTCCCCCATTTTTCTCTTTTTGGAGAGAAAATAAATCTTTGTTAGACCCTTTTGCCCCCTCTAATTATCTGTCTTTTCATTGCCACACTTCCTAAACAAGCTGTCTCCTTTATCTCCATGTACACTTGTCCATGGACCTGGCCATCTGATATCCCACAGCTCTCCTGGGACTACTGCTGTAGCCGGCACTCAGTAAATCCCTGCTTGCCTCTGTTGGTTAGTGGTCCATATCATCTCCTTTCCCCTCCGCCTCATTCATTTGTTTCTTCTGGATTTTCTTTGCTTTCTCATCTTCTCCCTCCACCTCTGGTCTGGATATTCCCAAAGGCCCAGTACTTGGCCCTCATCCCTTCTGTCTCTGTGCACCTTCTCCCAGAGAACTCACTCACCCTCACAGCTTCGGTTGTCACTTGTGTACTTCTAATGATGTTTATGTCTATCACTTCAGTATTTTATTACCACTTCAGAAGAAATTCCATAGAAGAAAAAAGCTTGACAGGGAAACCAGAAGCCCTAAACATAGACACTGGTAAATTCGATGACCCAAAATTTAAAACATCTGCATGGCTAAAAATCCAACAAAGGAGTTTAAAAACAACCAACAAACCAAACCTACCATAAGCAAACTTAACAGATAAATCATCAATTGAGAAAAATATTTATAATTAATATGGCAAATGCTAATTTTCTTACTATAGAGACAACCCTTACAAATTCATGAAAATGCCCCAAAACAACCCAGTAAGGAAAAAATGGGGAAAAGGTATAAATAGAAAATTTATAGGGTTAAAAAAAAGGCAAGTGGGTGCCGAGATAACTGGATTTTGACATACAAAAGAATAAATTTGGTCCCCTACCTCACAACATATACAAATGTTAACTCAAAATAGATCAAAGCTCTCAGTGTAAGAGCTAAAACTATAAAACTCCTAGAAGAAAACATAAATGTAAATCCTTGTGACCTTGGATCAGGCAAAATTTCCTTAGATGTGATGCCAAAAGCACAACAACCAAAAAAAAATAAAGAGGACTTTTTCAAAATTAGAAACTTTTTTGCATCAAAGGACACTATCAAGAAAGTGAAGAGACAAGTCACAGAATGGGAGAAAATATTTGCAAATCATATAGTAAGGGATTAGTAGTACCTAGAATATGTAAAGAAAACTTACAAGTTAATGATTAAAAGTTTAAAAATTTTAAAATGAACAAATAAATTTTAAATGGGCAAAGCATTTGAAGAGATATTTCTTCAAAGAAGATATACAAATGGTCAATAAGTACATGAAAAGCTGTTCAATCTCAGTGGTCACTAGGGAAATGCAAATCAAAACTATGATGAGATACCTCTTCACATGTACTAGGATGGTTATAATTTGGGGAAAAAAAGGATGATAAAAAATACTGGTAAAGATGTGTAGAATTGGAACCCTTGTGCACTACTGATTAGAATGCAAATGGTACAGCCACTGTGGAAAACAGCTTGGCAGTTCCTCAAAAAGTTAAATATAGAGTTACCATATGACCCAGCAATTCTATTCCTAGGTATATACTCAAGATAATTGAAAATATATGTTCATACAAGAACTTGTACACAAATGTATATAGCAACATTATTCATAATAGGCAAAAAGTGGAAACAGCCCAAATGTTCATTAATTGATGAATGGATAAACAAAATTTGGTATATCCATACTATGGAATATTATTCAACCATAAAAAGAAAGCACTGATATCTGCTACAACATGGATGAACCTTGAAAACATTATGCTAAGTGAAAGAAACTAGTCACAAAAGTCCACATATTACTTGATTCCATTTATTGGAAATATCCAGAATGTCTTGGAACTAGACAGAGGTGGTGGTTGTACTATCTTGTGAATATACTAAAACACACTGAAATATATACTTTAAAATAGTGAATTTTATGGTATGTGAATTATATCTCAACAAAAAAGTGAAAAAAAAGCAAGTGGCTAATACACATGGGAATGGATGATCAAACTCAATAGCAATCTTGAATATTCAATTGTTTTAATTTAACAATCAGGATTCATTTTTCCCATCATTAGATTGGTAAAGATTTAAAATCTATAACATGGGCTTCCCTGGTGGCGCAGTGGTTAAGAATCCACCTGCCAATGCAGGGGATACGGGTTCAAGCCCTGGTCCGGGAAGATCCCACATGCCGCGGAGCAGCTAAGCCCGTGCGCCACAACTACTGAAACCCGCGTGCCTAGAGCATGTGCTCCACAACAAGAGAAGCCACCATAATGAGAAGCCCACGCACGGCAACTAAGAGTAGCCCCGCTCTCCGCAACTAGAGAAAGCCCGCGCACAGCAATGAAGACCCAATGCAGCCAAAAATAAATAAATTTTAAAAATAATTTTTTTTAAAAAAGAAGGTTTAGGGCTTCCCTGGTGGCGCCGTGGTTGAGAGTCCGCCTGCCGATGCAGGGGACACAGGTTCGTGCCCCAGTCCGGGAAGATCCCACATGCCGCGGAGCGACTAGGCCCGTGAGCCATGGCCACTGAGCCTGCGCGTCCGGAGCCTGTGCTCCGCAACGGGAGAGGCCACAACAGTGAGAGGCTCGCGTACGCAAAAAAAAAAAAAAGAAAGTTTTTTAATAAAATAAAATCTGTAACACACATAGCGTTTCATGGTAGTAGAGAAATGCGTATATCCTGTTGGAGGAAGAGTAATCTGGCATATTGTGTTTGTACTCTTCGAGTAAATCACCTCAATTCCAAGAATTTACTCTATGCTTACATTTGTACAAATAAGTAATGTTTAAAGTTGTTAGCTGTAGCATTGTTATTAAGAGTTAAAAACTGGAAACCATTTAATTGTATAGCCACACAATGAATGGAATGTTAAGCTACTGCTAAAACAATAAAGGAGGCTTATATGGAAAGATGCCCATAATATACTGAAATGTTTTTTAAAAAGTTATCATATATACATATATATGTGTATATATTATATATATATCAGCTATAATCTTTAAAATGTTACATTACATATACACTTATATGCCTTATACTTAAGCATATATACATTATACATAAAATACATCCTATTTTTGTCCAAAGTGTATGTATGCTTGCATGTTAATTTGTAGCATAAAGACTAGAGAAGCATACACTGAAATGTTAATAACGGTTGTTGGGGATGAAGGAAGACGAGATTTGGGGGAAATTTTACCTTCTATCTATCATTATTACTTAAAGTTTTGAATAAAGTTGGGACCTCCCTGGTGGCGCAATGGTTAAGAATCCGCCTGTCAATTTAGGGGACATGGGTTTGATCTCTGGTCCGGGAAGATCCCACATGCCGCGGAGCAACTAAGCCCGTGCGCCACAACTACTGAGCCTGCGCTCTAGAGCCTGCGTGCCACAGCTACTGAGGCTGCGTGCCGCAACTACTAAGCCCACACGCCTAGAGCCCGTGCTCCACAACAAGAGAAGCCGCCGCAATAAGAAGCCCCGCAGCAAAGAGTAGCCCCTTTTCGCCACAACTGGAGAAAGCCCGCGCGCAGCAACGAAGACCCAATGCAGCCAAAAATAAATAAATTAATTTTAAAAAAAGATTCTCTCTAAAAATAAGCATGTTTAACTCTTCTATAATCAGAAAAACTAATCACTGTAAAAATTAGTGAATATCTTGAAAGCTCAAAATATAATATGAATACATTATGGCATATTTCAAGGTATTTTAAAAAGACCATTTTAGATAAGAAAATAAAATTTCTTAGAATCTAGGATATCCTGGAATCCTTTTTTCTGAAGTATTTCTTTACATGTGTTTTATCATCAGTTAATATATTTCCCCCCCACCTCTCACACATTTACTAAGAGTTTTTATCTTTTTCTACCTGAAACATAAAAGAGCTGGGACTTTGGAAGTAAGAAGCTTCTGCTTGTGGACCATAATCCTGCTACATAGAGGATGGCTGTGCCTGTGAGGAATGATTAATTGCTAACATTACTCCGATTATCAATAACTTCACAGCTAACAAAGAACTCGGCGCATCTCATCTCCTTGAACCTCCTTGAGGGGGTATCTCACCTCCTTGAACCTCCTTGAGGGGCCTAATGCTATCCTAGGTTCCTTAAGATCAGGTTCCTGTCTCGTTAACCACTGTGTCCCTGAGATCTGGCTCAGGCAATGTGCACAATTAGGTGTCTTCTAAACTGAACTGAAGTTGGGGAGAGAAAGAAGCAAAAGGATCCCAATTATCCACATGCATTAGGGGGAAAGTAGGGGTGAAGAGGAGAACATTAAAATAGGAATCACCCTGAAGCCATTTAATAGGATTACAAATTTCTCCCCATCTTCCATCGCATTTTTAAGATCTAGTTAAGAAGGCAAGACAGGAACTCCAGAGGAAAGTGACAAGAGGGAAATGGACAATGGGAAACGACAAAGGCAAGTTTTTCCTAGGTCTTGTTTTCCAGAAGCCAGTCACGTTCCCTGAACTACAGGCAACGAGTATAAGGCTAGCCTCAATCAGATAAAAGTACCAGGCATTTCATTATCCTCCAGTCATAGGGAATCGGTTTGTTGGTTTTTGTTGTTGCTTTGTTTTGTTTTTTGGTTTTTTTAAGCCAACCATAGTCTGGTCTCTCTTTGATATTTAGCTGAGCTGTATCAGGAGGTTACTATTGGAAATGATCATGCTTTTCAAATACCTCAGCTGGTGGTGAGCATGGCTATAATGCAAATGGTCTAAAGTCTCCTTTGAAACTGCCAAACTTGAGGTTTCAGGTTGAGCCTTGCAGTTGCTTTAAATTCTCTCTTTGCTCTGAATTCTGCTCAGTTCAAATAAAATTCATGCTTCCTACATCAAGAAAGACAGGGAGCCATCTGAAATTTCCTGAAACACCTGGTACCAGGCAGGTTGAGGCAGGCAAACCTCTCATGCTGCCCTTGACAGGTTTGTGATAGCATCTTTTTTTGGTCTTTATGTTATTTACTGGCAAATTCCATGTAACGTCAGTGCTGATGAATGCAAAACAGCTACTGTGACAGCGCTATCACCACTCCCCAGAGCACAGACTTCGATTGATCTAGAGCAGAGTTTTGCAGACTGCAGGTGGTGTGACCCATTGGTGGGTTGCAAAACAATTCAGCGGATCATGACAGTGTTTAAAAATAAAACCAAATAGGTTAAAATGAAAAAATATCAGTTTATAGTTCATAGAAAATGTGAGAATTGTTTTATGAAACAAGTATTTTTTAATATATCTTTATTGCAGTATAATTGCTTTACAATGTTGTGTTAGTTTCTGTTGTACAACAAAGTGAATCAGCTATACGTATACGTATATCCCCATATCCCCTCCCTCTTGAGCCTCCCTCCCATCCTCCATATCCCACCTCTCTAGGTCTTCATAAAGCACTAAGCTGATCTCCCTGTGCTATGCGGCTGCTTCCCACTAGCTATCTATTTTACATTTGGTAGTGTATATATATCAGTGCTACTCTCTCACTTCGTCCCAGCTTCCCCTTCCCCCCCCCCCCGCCCCAGGTCCTCAAATCCTTTCTCTATATCTGCGTCTTTATTTCTGCCCTGCAACTAGGTTCTTCAGTACCATTTTTTTAGATTCCATATATACGTGTTAGCATACAGTATTTGTCTTTCTCTTTCTGACTTACTTCACTCTGTGTGACAGACTCTAGGTCCATCCACACCCTTACAAATAACTCAATTTTGTTCCTTTTTATGGCTGAGTAATATTCCATTGTATATATGTACCACATCTTCTTTATCCATTCATCTGTCAATGGACATTTAGATTACTTCCACGTCCTGACCACTGCAAATAGTGCTGCAATAAATATTGTGGTACATGTATTTTTTGAATTATGGTTTTATCAGGGTATATGCCCAGTAGTGGGATTACTGGGTCATACAGTAGTTCTATTTTAATTTTTTAAGTTCTCCATAGTAGCTGTATCAATTTACATTCCCACCAACAGTGCAGGAGCGTTCCTTTTTCCCCACAACCTCTCCAGTATTTATTGTTTGTAGAATATTTGATGATGGCCATTCTGACTGGTGTGAGGTGATACCTCATTGTGGTTTTGATTTGCATTTCTCTAATGATTAGCGATGTTGAGCATCTTTTCATGTGTTTGTTGGCCGTCTGTATGTCTCCTTTGGAGAAATGTCTATTTAGGTCTTCTGCCCATTTTTGGATTGGGTTGTTTGGTTTTTTGATATTGAGCTGCATGATCTGCTTGTATATTTTGGATATTAATTGTGTGTCAGTTGCTTCATTTGCAAATATTTTCTCCCATTCTGAGAGTTGTCTTTTCATCTTGTTTATGGTTTCCTTTGTTGTGCAAAAGCTTTTAAGTTTCATTATGTCCCATTTGTTTATTTTTGTTTTTATTTCCATTATTCTAGGAGGTGGGTCAAAAAAGATCTTGCTCTGATTTATTTCAAAGAGTGTTCTGCCTATGTTTTCCTCTAAGAGTTTTGTAGTGTCTGGCCTTACATTTAGGTCTTTAATCCATTTTGAGTTTATTTTTGTGTATGGTGTTAGGGGGTGTTCTAATTTCATTATTTTACATGTAGCTGTCCAGTTTTCCCAGCACCACTTATTGAAGAGAGTGTCTTTTCTCCATTGTATATTCTTGCCTTCTTTGTCAAAGATAAGGTGACCATATGTGCCTGGGATTATCTCTGGGCTTTCTATACTGTTCCATTGATCTATGTTTCTGTTTTTGTGCCAGTACCATACTGTCTTGATTACTGTAGCTTTGTAGTATAGTCTGAAGTCAGGGAGCCTGATTCCTCCAGCTCCGTTATTTTTCTCAAGATTTCTTTGGCTATTTGGGGTCTTTTGTGTTTCCATACATATTGTAAAATTTTTTGTTCTAGTTCTGTGAAAAATGCCATTGGTAATTTGATAGGGATTGTATTGAATCTATAGATTGCTTTGGGTCTTATACCCATTTTCGCAATGTTGATTCTTCCAGTCCAAGAACATGGTATATCTCTCCATCTGTTTGCATTGTCTTTGATTTCTTTCATCTGTGTCTTATAGTTTTCTGCATACAGGTCTTTTGCTTCCTTAGGTAGGTTTGTTCCCAGGTATTTTATTCTTTTTGTTGCAATGGTAAATGGGAGTGTTTTCTTGATTTCCCTTTCTGATTTTTCATTGTTAGTGTATAGGAATGCAAGAGATTTCTGTGCATTACTTTTGTATCCCGCTACTCTACCAAATTCATTGATTAGCTCTAGTAGTTTTCTGGTAGCATATTTAGGATTTTCTGTGTATAGTATCATGTCATTGGCAAACAGTGACAGTTTTACTTCTTCTTTTACAATTTGGATTCCTTTAATTTCTTTTTCTTCTCTGATTGCCATGGTTAAAACTTCCAAAACTATGTTGAATAATACTGGTGAGTGGGCACCCTTGTCTTGTTCCTGATCTTAGAGGAAATGCTTTCAGTTTTTCACCATTAAGAATGATGTTGGTTGTGGGTTTGTGGCTTTTATTATGTTGAGGTAGGTTCCCTCTATGCCTACTTTCTGGAGAGTTTTTATCATAAATGGTGTTGAATTTTGTCAGAAGCTTTTTCTGCATCTATTGAGATGATCATATGGTTTTTATCCTTCAGTTTGTTAATATGGTGTATCACATTGATTGATTTGTGTATATTGAGAATCCTTGCATTCCTGGGATAAACCCCACTTGATCATGGTGTATGATCCTTTTAGTGTGCTGTTGGATTCTGTTTGCTAGTATTTTGTTGAGGATTTTTGCATCTATGTTCATCAGAGTTATTGGCCTGTAGTTTTCTTTTTTTGTGACATCTTTGTCTGGTTTTGGTATCAGTGTGATGGTGGCCTCATAGAATGTGTTTGGGAGTGTTCTTCCTTCTGCTATATTTTGAAAGAGTTTGAGAAGAATAGGTGTTAGCTCTTCTCTAAACGTTTGATAGAATTCTCTGGTGAAGCCATCTGGCCCTGGGCTTTTGTTTGTTGGAAGATTTTTTTTTTTTTTTTTTCTTGTGGTACGCAGGCCTCTCACTGTTGTGGTCTCTCCCATTGCAGAGCACAGGCTCCGGACGCACAGGCTCCGGATGCACAGGCCCAGCGGCCATGGCTCACAGGCCTAGCTTCTCCACGGCATGTGGGATCTTCCCGGACCAGGGCACGAACCCATGTCCCCTGCATCGGCAGGCGGACTCTCAACCACTGCGCCACCAGGGATGCCCCTGTTGGAAGATTTTTAAGCACAGTTTCAATTTCAGTGCTTGTGATTGGTCTGTTCATGTTTTCTATTTCTCCCTGTCCAGTGTTGGAAGGTTGTACTTTTCTAAGAATTTGTTCATATCTTCCAGGTTGTCCATTTTATTGGCATACAGTTTCTTGTAGTAGTCTCTCATGATCCTTTGTATTTCTGCAGTGTCAGTTGTTACTTCTCCTTTTTCATTTCTAATGCTGTTGATTTGAGTCTTCTCCCTTTTTTTCCTGATGAGTCTGGCTAAGGGTTTATCAATTTTGTTTATCTTCTCAAAGAACCAGATTTTAGTTTTATTGATCTTTGCTATTGTGAAACAAGTTTTAATTACATATACGTGTGCTTATGTATGTTGTAGGATATAACGTAATATTAAATGCTTTTTTATAGTTATGGTCAAAAGAGGTTGAAAGCCATTGATCTAAGGCAGAAGTTGGCAAACTATGGTTCAAAGACCAACTTGTTGCTTATTGTCTGTATGGACTGCAAGCTAAGAAGGCTTTAAAAGAAGTATGTATCATGACATGTGAAAATCATGTGAAATTCCATATTTCCTATTGTCCATAAAGTAAATATTATTGGAACGAAGCCACACATATTTGTTTATGTATTGTCTGTGGCCGCTTTTCCAAGAGTTGAGTAGTAGTTGCAACAGACACTTTGTGGCCCATAAAGCCTAAAATATTTACTATCATTACAGAAGAAGGTTACTGACCCATGATCTAGAAGACTTTCTTGATGCTTGTTTTTCAAGTCTGTAAATCTGTGCAATTTGGTTTGTAGAAGAAATAGGGCAACGATCTGACAGGATTGGAATATGATATTTGGGGAGTGTCGTGGACACTGCCACTACTCCCCACGCCCCTGGGATCCCCATGCTGTTCTGTGTGACCCTCCTCTGGCATCTGTGCGACCCTCCTCTGGCATCTGTGCTTTCTAACAGCCCAGACCTGCTGCTTTCTGCACAGTCCTGCCCTTGGGCTTCTGGAGTGGCTCTGCCTACCTAGCAGTGCCTAGGAGTTTCAGCTCCTGCAGGCAGGACCTTGGCCAAGATGCAAGGGTACTAAATGCTAATCCTCTTGCCTCAAGTCATGAGTACAAAACTCTGAATGGTAACCTCCAGCTGCAGAGGTGCCCTTTGGGATCAGGCCATGTTCACCTCCTCTGGGGTTTGCCAGAATCATACACTTGCTTAACTTCTCTCCCCTCTCTGTCCACCTGCCCCATTCCCTCTCAGAGCACATAAAAGACAACCTTTTTAAACAGAATTCTGGCCTTAGTGGGTGCCACCAGGCTCCCTTGCTGAGTGCGGACTCTTTGCATGCTGCTGTTGGTGGTTTTCAGAAAGGAGGAAGGTAGTGTTTCTTACTGAAGATGAATTTGCAATGCGTTGTAATTTTAAAGAGCTCTGGGTGGAGTCAAGAGAATTGGATTCTAACTCTAATCGATCCACTGGGCAAGTAGTAATCTCTATAAGACTCCTTTTCCTGCGCTTGAAAAAGAACTAGATCAGCCAGTTTTTAAGGTTTCCTCTAACCTTCTGAGTCTCTTTGTGAAGTTAGTGATTGAAACCATCTTCTAGATGCTGACCAGTCTTGATCGGGCCATTGAGCCCACAGACTTGGCTGGGCTCCAAAATCCAGACTCTACCCACACAGCAGAGGAGCTAGACCTGTCATCTCAGGTGGGTGCCCAGGGTTCAGCAGAGCCCCTCCAGGGGCCCCTGTGCTCCCCCTACCATAAACCCAGACCTTGGCAGCCAGTCAGCAGTGCTCAGAGACTTTGCTTTTCTAATGTGGAGCCGCTACCGGTGGTTTTAGGCTTTCAAAACCTTTAAAACCTCTCCATCCCAGCCTGGACTCTGCTGTACTGGGCTTCTGACTTGGTACCAGATCTTTGGTCTGCTCTTATTTTCTGTCGCGGTCACACTCCATAGCGGGCTGTTTTGCAGCAGTCCTATCAGTGTATCAAAGCACCTACCTGTAAGGAAGAGCATGTCTAGTAGACACACAGGGGGAGGGAAAACCCTAAAAAGGAGATGGGGAGCGCAGGGTGGGGTGGTGAGAAGGGGGGTGACTATAAGATGGCACTACTTTTTTTTTATCTCGATCATTATAAAAACTTTATTTATTTTTATTTTTATTTTTTGCAGTACGCAGGCCTCTCACTGTTGTGGCCTCTCCCGTTGCGGAGCACAGGCTCCGGACGCGCAGGCTCAGCGGCCATGGCTCACGGGCCCAGCCGCTCCGCGGCATGTGGGATCTTCCCGGACCGGGGCACGAACCCGCGTCCCCTGCATCGGCAGGCGGACTCTCAACCACTGAGCCACCAGGGAAGCCCCCATTATAAAAACTTTAAACAACACAAGGATATAAAGTGTTTCTCCAACCAGGTCTAAGAACACCTAGGGATTCGAGACATACTGTCTGAAACCTGTGGGCTCTTTATACAAAATTATTTGTAACTGTGTCTATTCATTTGCATAGCCTTCTTGACGATTAAATGTGAAAAAACACTGTCATCCAGATTCCAGATGACTTAAAGCTAGACCTCAATTTTATTACCTTTGTTTTAATTTATGCTTATAACTTCAGGAGTCAAGTGACAGCATATTATCTTTTTTTCTTTTTTCCGCACAATGAAACCAGCCTTATTATTTACTTTTAATGTTGTGTCAATAATCACAATCATTGAAAAACATTCCAATAACGCATGAAAGGGCAAGGAAAAAGTAAAAATCACTCAAAATCCTACTCCTCGTGCCATAACATGATTTTTTCTGGTTTTTAACTTTTTATGAGTTGAAAAGCAGATGTAACTGCCATAATGTTGGCAGGTCCCAATGTCAAAATGATAACTGTCACCCTTATGTTGAATTATTTTCTAATTTGCACTTGAGTGGTATTTTCATATATGAAGACTTAAGTCAAAAAAAGTATTTAATAAATTGAGAATTCAAGCTGACATCCTGAAAATTAACATAATTAAAATGAGTAATGGACTACTTCAATTAATGAGGAATAATGAGAAAAGACCAGAAGCAGACTTAATATGAAGATGGTGCATTTGGGCTATCTGAAAGCCACAGGACATCGTACTGTTGGTTAGTTGAACATTTCATTTGCAGACAAAATAGAAACAATGATAAGAAAACTTGAATTATGGTCATTTTCTAAATGATATGAATGATTCATATCTTTATCATTTTCTTTCTAAGTTTTGACTGTGAACTCTATGTTGAAACTGCATTTTTTTCAACATCTGAACCTGCTCTGTTTCAAAAAACACAGCAGGTTCAGATATTTTCCTGTTCCCCACAATATTTGATGTGTTAAAAATGTTATAATAATAACCTTACTTTTAAGGGAATAAAATCAATTTAGAGCTATCAAGTATCTTATTAAAATTGATCCATAGTTTTGGTTAAATGTGGTCTGATAATCTTGAATTTCAAACACAGACCTGAAGTTTTTCATATTTTATAGCATGATAGCAATATAAAGAGTATTCTCAAAGTCAAATGCAAAATGATTTAATATAGACTTCTACCTGAGGTCTCTCTACAATTGTAACTTCATCAGAGATCTCATTTCAGCATAACATCATCTACCAATTTGAGTTTTTATTATATAATTTTTTGGCATTTAATTTATAAATTGCCTTTGCATTTGTATTTTCACTAATGCTCCAACTTTCTGGGATCCCCAGTTGATGCTAAAAGCACCAAGAGTACACTGATTTCCAATTCTTGTACCTATTTAAGTAAAATTTAGGATTAAAAATTTTAAACTAATAGTGAGTATCACAAAGAACTATTTTCCTTTAGGGGATCCATACATTACTCAAATTTGAGAAATTCCAGCGTAAGGCTAAAAAAATGTTTCTTGTTCCTGTTGCAGGCTTTAGACTGTAAATAAATATATATATTTAATATCAATGAGACCATCCCATACATGCTGTTCTGTAACTTGAATTTTTACTCAATAATACACCACAGAACTCATTCTTTTCAATGGCTATAAAGTATTTTGTTATATGACTGGTTAGCCAGTCCCTCATTAAAATACTTTTGTTGTTTCCAGATTTCACACTCTCATGAGGAACATTGCAGTATATATCATTCTTCGTTTTGTAAACTTGTGTAGGGTAATTTTTATAGGTATGGAATTGCTGAGTCAAAGAGAAGGCACATTTAAATTTTTGATAGATACTGCCCAATTGTTTTCCAGAAAGGCTGTATCAATTTTCTACCCCATCCACAGAGTAGGAAAGTTTTGCCACATTCTCACCAACACTGAGAATCATAGAACTTTTAAATCTTTGGAAATCTGACGGTTGAAAAGTTAAAAATTGTGTGTAAACTGAGTTGATGGTATTCTATGTTTCAAATCAAATGTGTATAGATGCTGCTGTGCTTGTTGAAATATAAAATCATTTCAAAATGTTATTTCATTATCTATTTATCGTTATGCATTTTCTCAAGCAACAGCTCCTTAAACCACTATCATGCAGAAGTTTTTTTTTTTTTTTTTTAAATATTTATTGATTGATTTATTGATTGCTGTGTTGGGTCTTCGTTTCTGTGCAAGGCCTTTCTCTAGTTGTGGCAAGTGGGGGCCACTCTTCATCGTGGTGTACGGGCCTCTCACTATCGTGGCCTCTCTTGTTGTGGAGCACAGGCTCCAGACGCGCAGGCTCAGTAATTGTGGCTCACGGGCCCAGTTGCTCCGCAGCATGTGGGATCTTCCCAGACCAGGGCTTGAACCCGTGTCCCCTGCACTGGCAGGCAGGCTCTCAACCACTGCGCCACCAGGGAAGCCCCATGCAGAAGTTTTTGATTCTGTTTCTTTCAAAAAAAGATGCTTGCAGTAAAATATCTGGAAGCCTGTAATTATTTGAGCTCTTGTCTACATGAGAAAACTACCCAATATGATGCAGAGAAAATGGCAGAACAACACCTGGGATGGGGCAGCCCTGCAAGCTGCCCTTTCCCTTTGTACTGATAAATACCACCCTAGTTGCCCCTGGGTTCAAAGAGGTCCCAAGGAAAGATGGGGGTCCCTCTCTAGGAGGAGTTTTTTTACTTAATTAAGGAATAAGAGTTTCCTTTGTCTTTTTTGTTTCCAAGTTCCAGAGTCTTAATTTCCATTACTGTGGAATCAGCATGAGTAGACATTACCTTAAAAAAAAAGTGCTCAGCCATGTACCCAGGTGACATTAAAAGACATACTCAGCTGTGCCACTGCCCTTGAAGTTCCTTGATGGCAGGCTATGTGCCCCCTCTGTCTTTGCATCCCCCAGTGCCTGACAGAACACCTGACACAAATGAATGAATGAATGAACGAATGAACGAATGCTATGAGCGTCCATGTTCACTCTGTAAACCTGTGCAGAGCAACATGCTTTCTAATACCTTTCTCCTTCTCACACTTAACTGGGTTTTAGCCTTTAGAGAAATCCTTTCAGAAATTACTGGTACAGGTGTGTCTGATTTACTTTTGCTGGAATTGGTGACAAAATAGTTAAAAAGACGAGTACAAATTCTCTCTGAAAACACAACTGACTTCTTTAAAATGAACCTTCCTATGATAAGGGAAGAATATAACCTCCTAGCCTGGTTCAGTTCACACTATTTCAAAGAGAAAATTTACACCTCTGCTAGTGTCATGGATACTGGATTAACCACAGTTACCAATTCTGCTAGTTACTTTCATCCAGAGATGAAAGCTTTGAATACAGATAGCAAATATGTTCCTAAGTAAATATCAAACACTACATTTCCAGTGACCTTTAAAACTTCATAATTTAGGGGACAAAAATAAAAAGCAAGTCTAACAATTGCCTGTAAGAGAAGTCTCTCTGCCCTCTCTCGCTTTTCACTTCCTTCAAAAGACTTAAAAAATTGAGATATAATTCACATACCATAAAATTCACCCTTCTGAGTGTACAATTCAGTAGTTTTTAGTATATTCACTCATCAGCACCATCTAATTCCAGAACACTTCCATCATCCCCAAAAAGGAATCCCCTACTGTCCAGGGCCCTGAGATTCATTTCCTTTTAGTTACCTCTAGATAATAGTGCCTGTAGCCTTGGGGAGGTGGTGGCCATTAGTATCACAGGCCTTGAGAGAGTTCTGTTTCCAAGGATGCTTTTCTTTTTCTGCCACCATCAGCAAATGCTACTGACCGAGCACAGAAATCACAGGGAATTCTCTGTAGGGCAATTACTCTTCGTCATATTAAAAAAGAGTTGTGGGGGGTGGGGCGGGGGGTGTTGTCTGGGGAAAGATTAACTGGTGAGCACATAGATTATTGCCTTTGTTAAAGTATAGTATTGATTGTCATGGATGGCTGCAGATCACATCCTCCTGAAGAGATAAGGTAGCAGGGCAATTTCTTTCAGAGTTAAGCAAAGGCATTTGCCATCGCAGAGTCCAAGACTGGGTCTGGAATTCATTAACATAATACAAAACTCTTGCTGACAATTTGTGTCTGGCATTTTGTCTGGGAATGGAGCAAGGTGGTTCAGGAAAGAGCTACATGGGAAGATGTAAGAAAGAAAAGCAGCCCAACACCCAGGCGTTGGTCTGGCACTCACAGCTAAGTCTTGTTCTCCTGTTGAACATAAACAATTGTACAGAACGCTAACATACGGCAAGGCCGTGCTGTGACCACGATGGACCAAGACAAAGACCAGACCACTCTGTTATTACGTCTGAATAGGGACTCACGTGAATATTTCCAAACCACAAAAATGACCAAACATCCTCCTGTCCTGGCTAATAGAAGTGGGTGCTGCTTCCTTACCAACCCTAGCATTAGCGTACCTTCATTTCTCTCACCTTCTAGATAAGAGGTATTAAGATATCAAATCCTAGAATTGCCTGTCCTTTCTGATAGCATCCAATCCAGAGCAAAGCCCTGCTTGTCTGACCCTCCTCAAAATCACATAACTCAAACTCAAATCGCATCATAACTCCTTTCCAACATCTCTTGCTGAAACAAGTGACGCACACAACCTGTTCATCTACAGATATGTTTCTTCTACTGGTCTTTGGATGAAGGACATTGATGGGGGGAGTAGGTCATCTTCTGTAAGGGTTACTTCAGGGAACCACAGAAGGGCTCCTACCTGAAACTATTTCACCTACGTACCTGCCACAAGGAAGACCTGAAATTCCACCATGAGAATGTTATTCCTTCGGGTTGACACTTAATGACTATTTAGGCAGAAATGCTCTCAGAGAAGAAAATGACCTTTGAAACACTCTCAATCATAGATGTTTAACTTTGAGGTAAGCCACTTCCATATTTCATTTATTCATCAAATTTCCTTACATTTTAGCCCCTTGAAATTAGGATACCGCTTATGACCCATAGCATCTTAAATTCTTTGAAACATGGTGATACTTCTGAGCTCGAGTTTCCTCAGTTGTGAGCCCCATTGGTGGGTTAAATACTATTTCCAAACCCCAGTCATTTGCATACAACTCTTACAATTTTTGATCTATGCACATTCTACAGTAACGACATTCATATCATATTTGTCTTTACAGTAACTCACTTTTAAGATTTAAGTAAATCTAGCTTTCTCCTCATAATAATGTCCGTGGAGTCCTGGGCAAGATATGCTAGTTTATAGCTTTCTTTAAAACATATTAAAATATATACACAACTATTAAAAATTGTAAAATGTTGCTCACATTCCACCGAAAAACATCTCTCTTGTCCCCCAGTGGTAGCTGTGCCATCCTTGGACAACACTGAACTAGCTGATACCTAGGTGTCTTCCTGGCTCCTATGTTTGGTGTTTCTATGGTTCTAAGAGGGGCACAGTCTGTCCACCAAAGTTTACAATCTAAGGGTCATGACAGACATGAACAGGGAATTCTCTGTAGGACAATTACTCTTTGTCATATTAAAAAAGAGTGGTGGGGGGAGAAAACATACAATCATACATATTTCTAAACACAAAAATAGATCCTACTAAGTATTTATCAATATATGGCTTTTAAGTAAGTAATAAGATAATTGTGTTGGAGTCACTGGACCTTGAAGATTAATTAGCTTTATGTTGGTAAAAAGCACCAGATCTCTTGATACTTGGAAACACACATGAGGGATTTCAGATTTAATCTTTGTCTTAAATATTTTAGTGGGTGTTGGGGATTTTGTCTGAGAGATAAGGGAACAGATTCGTTTTGAGTAGTCTGGGAAAGCCTCTTAGAGGAGAAAAGATTTTAGAAATTACACAAACTCTTCCCTTTATTATGACCAGCCAGAGGTCCCCTAAGCCTTGCAATTCGAAGTATATTTGGTGAACATCGTCATGGCCAGGGAGCTTGTTAGAAATGCAGGTTCTCAGGTCCTAACTGCAGCCCTGCTGAATTGAATCTGCTTTTTTTCCTGATCCCAGGTGATGCACATTAAGTGTGAGAAGAACAGCTTTAACCACCAGAGCCTACCTTAGCCACTGCTTATCTAAAAATGGTCCTTCAAGGACATAGCCCAGGCCAGGTAGCAAGGAGACCAGAGGTCCCTGATAGATTAAATACATTAGATTCGTGTGTTTCCCCTCCATGGTCTTTGAGGGATGTCACATTAAACAGAAGACTTATGAAGGTGTATTTTATTTAGGGGGAAAAAATAAACATCAATTTAAACTAAAATCAAAACCCCCAAGCCATAACTTGTGGTCCAACAGCTGAATGAGTCTAAGAACCATATTAAAATAATACTTGTTTTCTTCCTTCTTCCAACCATCTCTACCATCTCACTACCCCTGTACCCACTGGCTCAGAAACACATCTGTCCTCCATTGTAAAACTGCACGCTTCAGCTTGAACATGTAAAGTGATAAAGATTCATATAAAGGAAAATATTTATGGGTGAATATATTCACATGGAAAAGAAAATGTCACCTTTTATGTGGAAAAGGCATGAGCATTTCTATGAGAAAACATTTTCCCTGAAAGCATTAGCCCAGAGGACTCCTTTACTGAACTCAAGACCGCTGTTCCTTCCTTTATTCATTCAGTCAGTCAATACCCAACATGTATTAATTGAATGAATGAAATCATTGCCCTTCATGGGCAATAGCCTACAAAGCCTCCTTCTCCTCTCAGCCCCTCTGGAAACTCTGGATTCTTTCCAAAAGCCATTTGCTAGAATGGTTTCTGCCATCCTATCAACAGAATAAATCAAAAGCATTTAAAATATTGCCAGTGACTAAGTAGAAATTGGTTATTTAAAAGTCCAAATGAAATGAGCCAACCAGAAAACAAACAAACAGCCAGTGGCTGCACATAATCATGGAGTTTCTGTCTTTTGAAGTGAGCCACACTCTAATCTTTAGATATAGGAGAAAAAGGTTTTATTTTTGCATATTCAAATTCCTTATCCCTAGATTTCCGTTCTGAACTCAAAATATACCAGGCTCCAACACTGCCACCATTTTCTTTCTGTGTCTTATTTCATCAACATATTCAAAAATTTTCTCAACTAGCCTCTTAACATTTGCTGTGGGGAATAATAAGATGTTATTGTCAGAACATTATCTTGTAATGATATGTAATAATGGACTTTGATATATCCATGTGAATAAGAGTAAAGTCATTGATTTGAGTTTAAATGTTCCTCAAGAAGGACATTTTGACGAGCGCATCTCAAACCCTGAATGTTACTGTGCTTTAGTTTTCTCCAGGTATTTCTAGCAAGGAGGAAGAGTGGGAAGGAACTGCCAATGACTGTGCCCCTATTCTGTGCCAGGCAGTCTGCTGGGAGGTTGGTGAGAAATAAAGGTGGACAAAATACTAGAATAAAAGATATCGTAGGTGACCTACTATGTGGCAGGTATTGTTTTGGACTCTAAGCGTCTAAGGCAGAAATTCTAACGCAATGGTTCTCAGTAGTGGCTGTACAGTAGAATCACCTGGAATCTTTCAAAATATATACTAATGCTTGGACCCCATTCCCAGAAATTCTGATTCAATTGGTTGAGGTGGGGCTGGGGACATCAGAGTTTTTTTGAAACTCCCTAGGTGATCTGCCTGTGGGCCAAAGTTGAGAACCACTGCTCTGAAACATGTGTATTATAGCATTATATTAATATCATCCATATGTAAGTCTGAGTGATAAATTTATTGAGATCTCAGTGTACATAATAGATAGAACATCTTTCTTTATGATTCTTGAGAGCAAGGGCCAAGTCTTTTATTTCCAGTACCTATCACACAGTACAATCGATAAACGTGTGTTGAAGATCTTAATGATGATGACTGGGAAGCTTCTTGAAGTCATATTCATACGGCCTGGCCCATCTCAATCAAATATATGTCTATTAAATGAAAAAAAAGTGATGATGGAGTGGCATAGTACCGTATTACTTCCTTGGAAAAAGAAGACATAGAAACTCTGCTAGCTCCACTGTTCCTGGCTCTGTGGAACTTTACTACCCATCTCCTCAGCAGCAAATGAGTAGCATGAGTTCTTTGCCACAGATGAACCAGAGAGCCCTGAGCCCATCTCTGAGCCAGCTGTAGAGGTCCTTGGACCCTCCCCTCCTTCATCTGAGGCTCCTCCTTGCCAGGGTCAAGTTGTGATCAGAGGGGGAGATCAGGGAGTGTCTTCAGTCGGGGGATGAGACACAACACTGGCACCATAGGAGGAAAAAGAATTCCATGAACATTGGTAGCCAATGACTGAATTCTGCTGTGAGAATATCTCCTTTATTTACTTACTTGGAGTCAAACCTTTGCCCTTTTACAAATTCTTCCCTTTTTGATATGACTGACTATGGTGGAACTGAGTTCTCAGGCATTGAATGAGATTCATAAGATCAAGGGATATTATGCATGTTTACGTGTGTCTACAAGTTGTATTCAAATGTCACCTTCTGTAATGGAGTTCCTTTGAACAATTTGTGATGTTAGAACCTAGGTAGCATATGTTGCTGTCTTGGTACACAGTATACAAGATGTATCACGTTGTGTTCTCACCGTACGAGCATCCCACCAAAAAGAGTGGTGGGGGGAGAAAACATACAATCATACATATTTCTAAACACAAAAATAGATCCTACTAAGTATTTATCAATATATGGCTTTTAAGTAAGTAATAAGATAATTGTGTTGGAGTCACTGGACCTTGAAGATTAATTAGCTTTATGTTGGTAAAAAGTTACAACATTTTATAACAGAGATTTGGATAGACTGGGGGTCAAATTATTTCACAAAGCCTAAAATGAATGTTCTAATATTGTCAGCCTCTTTGGTGGATGCTAGTCTCTTCACCAAATACCAGTATGATAGAGAACTCTCCACTATTTGACATTAATCTATATATCTGGTGTGTGAGGCTCTATGTAGGATATTCTAGGATGAGGTCACATGCTGCAGCATCAGCCACTGCAAATGCAGTTAGAGTTCTGAAGTGTTTCACCTGAGAAGATATTAGTTCTAACAGAAGCATCCACTGTTTCTCAGGCAGACACACAAAGAGCAAACACTAGGAATATACACAAAGGCAGCAGGAAGTTCCTCAATTCCGGAAGCCCTGACAACACACAGATCTGTTCCATGATACCACCTGGAAACCAGGACATTGCCAGGAGGGTTCACTTCCATATGATGGAACAATTGTAGGAGAAGGATCTGTGAACCAATTAAACAGCTTTTTTCCAGCTCTTGTCTCCTCACTGGGTCCATCTCTCACTAATGCTCTTACCCAAACCTTCACTTTGCGTTCTTGATTGCATTTTTAAATGCACCTGATTTCTAGAATGAGGAGATAAGATATAAATACACATCTATATTATATAACATATAAAAATACAGAGATCCAAACATCTCATTCTTTCTTTGAAGTTTAATTCTTGTTATTATAGTTCATCCCATTTCACCTGCAAATTGCCTCTTTATCAACTTCTATCATATTTTTTTACACCTTCTTCTTGTAATTTTGCAATAGCTTCTTACCATTCCAGCATCTTCAAAGTGTTCAAACACCCATTTATCAAACCAACTCTTTCCCTTCCACTCCCCACTGATCTTTAACTGCCAGTGAATAGTTATGAAAAAGAAAATCATATGAGGTGCCAGCTATATTGTCTTCATTTTCCTGACTCAAATCTTTTCTGGGATTTTGTTTATAAAAGATTGACTACTTTGTCCGTAGCTTGATCTTTCTCTCCTTTCACATTTCTTCAGTTTCTCAGCTTCTTTACTGAGAGGAAATGATTGCAATCATCTAGGGAAATGTATCTAAGAATTAGAGTTGGACGCTAGAGGGGCTATAATAGTTTGCTAGAGTTGCTGTAACAAAGTACCACAAACTAGGTGGCTTAAACAACAGAAATTTATTGTTTCACAGATCTGGAGGCTAGAAGTCCGAGATCAAGGTGTCAGCAGGATTGGTTCCTTCTAAGTGCTGTAAAGAAGAATCTGTTTCATGCCTTTCTTCGGTTTCTGGTTCTTTCCTGGCAGTCTTTTGTGTCCCTTGGCTTGTAGAAGCATCACCCCAATCTCTGCCTTCATTTCACACAGCATTCTCCCTGTGTGTGTGTTTCTGTCTCCAAATTTCCCCTTTTTATAAGGACACCAGTCATATTGCATTAGAGCCCTTTTTAATGACCTCATTTTAACCTGACTACCTCTGTAAAAACCCTATCACTAAATAAGGTTACATTCTGAGTTTTGGCGGGGTTAAGACTTCAAATTTTGTGGGGGCACAATTCAACCTTTAACAGGGGATTCCTTTTTCTGAGCTGTGCATGGCTGGACTGGCTATGTCTTTCTTCCTCAACAGCAGATTGGACCACACATTGGGCAGATCCTCTCAGTTTCTTTCTGCCTTTTGCCCACATGACAGTGGACTCACTTGGTATCATTTCAAAGGAAATAGTCATTACTGGAGAGAGTGAAAATAGCAACCGGGTTTCAAAGGACCTGCCCATCATCCCTATGGGAGAACAAAAGCCCTCCCAACTCTACTCACGCTTGTTCCCACCGTCCCTCACCCCTCCCCACTCCCCACCTCTTCTCCCAAGCTATAACCCCGTCTAACATTTTCTTCTGACCCTCCTCAGAAGTTACTCTGGCTTAACTCACTACCTGCTGCTTTGCAGAAAGCCAAGGAAGCAGCTTATTGAGGTGTCTTTCTCAAATAACAGATATGCTGAGCCCTCCTGCAGAGAACCCTTTGTCCCTCTAAGTCCGGAGATCAGGAAAAGTCTTATCTGTGAGTAAAGGGGTCAGTGGGACGAGCTGAAAATGCCACATCTGCGGGTGGTAGGGGGCAAGGAAATGAGTTGAATGAGATAGAAAGTAAATGGAGGAGCTCTGCTTGAAGTTTTGGTTCATTTTTCCAACCCGCGCATGATGTTTCTAGACCTCCTTGTTACAGGACAGAACATACCCCTTAACTACCTCTCAGGCCTAAGGGAACAAAGCTGCAAAGCTATGTGGTGGTTTAAGTGGCTCTGTGTTTTGTTTTTGTCTTTGTTTTCCCAATGGAAAAACCAGTACTTTGTTCTCAACTAAACCATTTACAACCTTTGTGTTCTTCTGATTCTCTGACATCAGCCAAAATAAAAGGTACTTTTGCTTCAGGGAAACTTGTAAGCTAACTGAGTTCCTACAGAGACCGGGAAAGCTTATTGAAAATCATCTCCTAATACATCTGGGTATTAGACTTTCTAGAAAGGTGATTACTAGGAGACTTGAGAGACTAAGACAAAATGAAAAGAAAAGCACCTTTTGTTTGAGAAGATTTTTGGCAAAGGGCATAACCTGGGTGTGGTGGAAAAGGCAAACATTTACCTCTTACCAACTCTGTGACTTAACCTTTTTGAACCTCAATGTTTGCTTTTTAAACTTTCCAGATGAGGAAAATAATTCCTGCCTCAAGGGTGAATATTAAGTGAGATGATGCAGAATGACAATGACGGGTCATTTGTAGGCAAATTCTCCTGCCCATTTCAATAGAAGTATCTCAATATAGTTTTGATTCAAAGGTAGGAAAGGAAAATTAGAAACAATCAAAGTGAGAAAAGGAAAGTAGTTACTTAATACTGAAGCATCTCTCTGCTTGGAACTTGACAACAGGGCACCACTTACTAAGAGGCGTAGGATTGGCCAAAGCAAGGTTGAGACCACAGGCGCTCTCTGGCCACCCGCTCCCCAATCCGGACTTAGTCTCTTCTTAAAAGCATGCGGGTTTCCAGGCACAGAAACACATCCACGTGCACACACATGTTTACCGATTGACAAGGAGACTTTAGTATTGTGCTGGCTCAGAAGGTGAGGAACGAAGGAGAGTCCCTTCTCCTAACCGTGTACTCTTTTTGTAGTGCGCAGTAACTGCACGTGCTGTCTTGTCTCTCCACGTGAATGAAGGGCAGAGAACAAGTCTGTTACTTCTGTTTCATGCACTGAAGCTCCGCAATGCTGAGCAGAGTAGATGTTCAGTGAATGCTTTATTAACTGGATTTTCACTCTGGCTATAACAATCAATTTACGTGGGACCAGCTCTCCATTGAACCCAACTAAAATATCTGGATTTTTAAAAGAGCTACCTGTTTAAAGCCATTTGAGGGGTTACCACAGCAGCAGAAATTAGGGGCAGGGTCCTGGAGAGAGAGGAAAGGCATTGAGGTGAGACCAAGGTTGGGCCATTTCTCCCCTCCAGGGAGTTGCTGATTCATAGGACCAATGGGGTGAGAGGCTGAGGATACAAAGTGATTGCTAATCAACTCTATTTCAATAAAGCTGGGGGGAAAAGATCAAAACAAACGCTCATAGAGATTTAGGGAAAAAAGAAAGGGATGATCAAGAGACAGAGAAGCTGAGCAAAGTCTCACAGGGTTGAGAAAATAAAAACTGGAGCTGGGGGTTCACCAGGGAGAAGGGACCTCAGGTTCACAGCTGTGATACCTGAAGGGCTGCACCAAGGAGAAAAGAAGGACCAGAAATGGCTCTGTCAGCAGCAAGATTGACATCCAACCTCAGATCAGATCAATCCAAGGCTGGATTAAGGCAAACAGCCCCATTCTAACTGCTTTCCAGAAGCAAAAGTAAATCTACTCTGGAGGAAGATGACACCATCCAGAACTTCTATACTTCTTCATACGATTATTCAATATTTACCTTTATATAGCTCCTCTCCCCTTGCCTTTCAGATCCTCTTGCTGAGATGTGGAAAAGGCATGGACAGTCAGAAACCCTGGCCTCTAGGTCTGTTTCCTTATTTAGAGGGTGAGACAGGTTTATCCAGCTTTGAATTTCTCTGTCTCTATGTGTGGAATACTCACAGCCATGTATACTCACACGTGCTCACAGCCCAGGGAAGGAAGACACTCATGCCATGTGAAGCCACAGGAAACAGAGTGAACAACCAGGGGCTGTGGGAGGCAGGTTTTGTAGTACCAAGAGGGTAGGGGTGAGCCCTGCTTCCCATGGAGAGATGTGATTGGCTTGTTTGAAATGTTCCGTGGGCTGGCTGGGAGACGGGAACCCACTTCTCAGGGACAAGCGGGAGCTGCGCCTGGTCCCTTTGATAAGGAGGGTTGTCTGGCTAGAGGATCGCCTCTGTGGAAGCTGAATGGGGAGGGGGACTTGCCTTTAGGCCATTTGAGGCTCTCCCGATCTTACCAGTTGTCAAGGTAGCACACAATTTGGAGCCTTCATTTCAGGCCTTACACTATGCCTCCCAAGAGAGAAGCCCGCGTATCTACACCCAGTGTCCAACTTCTGTTCCTCTCCTCAATTGTCTTGACTTTTCATGTATTCTCACACCTCATACTCCTTTCTTATGGTCCCGTGGCTCTCACCAGAGTTTGGGTCCTTATCACTCTGTCAGTGAAAAAATGTTGCCTGTCTCATCAGTAAACAAAGGATGTTGCATTAAGCCATCGCATTACAGCCACCCCGACTACGCACCCTGAGGAGACCCAGGGTGAGGAACCACAGGATACTGGCCCCGGATAACTGAGGCACATATCAAAGGAATGATTTCAACGAACTCAGACTTTTGCATCTTCCCATACACAGAAAAGTGCTCAATTCGTTAACTTGAGATGTCTGGTTTTCTTTAATGAACAGGAATCTTTTGATGTTCTGACTACCTGGTCTTTGTTGCAAAAAAGCCTGGTCTTTGTTCCGATGTATCCTGGCTCTTCCCTTGCCTGTTTGGAGCAGTCCCTCAGAGCTATCTGAGACGCTGCCTCCCAGGCTTAAGTCCTCAGTTTTGTCAGCCGAGTAAAACATAATTATCAACTTTTAGGTTGTGCATTTTTTTCAGTCGACACCTCCCATCTGTTGTGATAACATCATGCAATAGGTTTCTCTGCCTCTGTTTCTCCCCTGGTGGAATCTATTCTTGTCACAGCTGACATATTAATCTTCACAAAATACCACTTTAACCACACAGCCTCCCAGTACCTCCTCACAACCTGCCATAGCTCCCTACTGAACCTGTGATCTGGCCTTCCCAAGTTGTGTGAAAATGCAAGGACGGCTAGCACAGGACAGGCCCACGGAGCTAACAGTGATCAGCTGAGCTTCGGCAGCCAATTCTCTGACTTCAGGATGAAAAATTAGATACCTGGCTTCATGTTGCTACGTTCTAAACGTGATCAGATAATGAAACTTAAAAAGTAAAGTTAGTGCCAGTTTTCTTATTGACATTTTTCTTTTCAATAAAATAGGTCACCTTGGTTGTAAAAATAGGCTTCGTATTTATTATCAGCGTCAAAAGGAGATATTTTCATTTTGAATGATTAAAAAAAGACACGACTGTAATCATTTTTATTTTTTTCTGAATTGATCCTTTGCAAGAAAAGATTGGGGAAGATAGGCCCATCATAAAAGTTTTCATTTTCCCTGTTAACTCCCTGGATGCACTGCCTATCACAGGTACCACACAGCATCCCCATCACATAAATCCATCACTCATTCGTCCAGCTGACTTTTTTTTCTAAATAGACTTTATTTTTAAGCACAATTTTAGGTTCACAGAAAAACTGAACAGAAAGTATAGAAAGTTCCCATATACACCCTGCCTCCACACTTGCATAATCTCCCCCACTATTAACATCCCACTTCACATGGGATGTGTTACAGTAGATGAACCTACATTGACACAATGTAGTCAATAGTTTACATTAGGGTTCACTCTCGGTGCTGTACATTCTATGGATTGGACAAATGTGTAATGACGTGTATCCACCATTGTAGTAACATATAGGATAGATTCCCTGCCCTAAAATCCTCTGTGATCTGCCTATACATTTCTCCCTCCCAACTAAACCCTGCCAGCCACTGATCTTTTTACTGTCTCTATAGTTTTGTCTTTTCCAGAATGTCAATATATTTGGAATCATACAATACGTAGCCTTTTCGATTTGGCTTCTTTACTAAGAAATATACATTTAAAGTTCCTCCATGTCTACTCATGGCTTGATAGCTTCAGTGCTGAATAACATTCCAATCTGGAGGTACAGTTTATTTATTCATTTACCTACTGAAGGACCACTTGGTTGCTTCAAAGTTTTGGCAGTTAAGAATAAAACTGCATCTTGGGACTTCCCTGGTGGCACAGTGGTTAAGAATCCACCTGCCAAT
Organism: Pseudorca crassidens; assembly: GCF_039906515.1. Lineage (NCBI taxonomy): Eukaryota > Metazoa > Chordata > Mammalia > Artiodactyla > Delphinidae > Pseudorca > Pseudorca crassidens. Next base: position 81,364,099 of record NC_090301.1, read on the forward strand.
GCAGAGGACACGGGTTCGATCCCTGGTGCGGGAAGATTCCCACATGCCGCAGAGCAACTAAGCCCGTGCGCCACAACTACTGAGCCTTCGCTCTAGAGTCCGCGAGCCACAACTACTGAGCCCTCGTGCCACAACTACTGAAGCCCAAGAACCTAGAGCCCGTGCTCTGCAACAAGAGAAGCCACCGCAATGAGAAGCCCGCGCACCGCAACGAAGAGTAGTCCCCGCTCGCCACAACTAGAGAAAGCCCACGCACAGCAACAAAGACCCAATGCAGCCAAAAATAAATAAATAAATAAAAATTAACAAAACAAAAAACTGCATCTTGCACACTTTTGGCCTTGTAAACAAACCTACCTGGGCTGGCCAGGCCAAATGAGACTGTGGTGGGATTCCCAATAAGCAGCAATTCCCAATTAAGTGCTACTGTATATTAAGTGCTACTGTATATGTGTTTGCTAACTACACCCATGCCCAGGGCTGCATTATAAAATTCAGGTCTGGGCACTTTCAGGGATACCAGATTCCTCCAATAGAAATTAGTCAGTTAGCCTGCACAAGCATTTATTGAGTATATTCAATGTTCCGGTGAATGATGAGGTAACTACGATGACTAACTGCCCTCAGGAAGGCTTAAGAGCCATGTAGAGAACCCATTACTACAATAATGTCCTTACAACAAACATTTATTGAGCAAGTACTAAGTGCCAAGTGCAATTGGAAGGTATTTCATCCAAGCCACACAGTGACCCAGCAAGGACATTTCACAGAACAGGGAACTGAAGCTTAGGCAGGTTAAAGGAAAGCCCTGCCCAGCTGAACTGCGGATACTTGTAGTGCATTGGGGACAATCCAGACCTGCCCCCTGTCCATTTGTTGCTATCCATAGGAAGCTACGCCTTGGGCCCTAAGATCCAAAATTGCGTTCTCTATTACTTTCCTTTTAAGTCAAGGGAAGAGTCAAGGATGCCAAGCAAACACACACACACAAATCACAAAAAGTACAACAGGTCTCTTGTCCTAGCAAGGAAACTTGATACCTTCCTGACAACAGTTTAGCCTCCTAAATTAGAGCAAGATGAAGACATCCAGCCAGGAATGACTATCCACTTAGGAGGGAAAGGGAAGAAGGGAAGTCATTCTGAGCCTTTGCAGCAGCAGACTCTGCAGTTTTGGGCTGATACCTGACCCAGGAGCTTTCTGTGACAAGCTGTTCAAGAGATATGCCGATTGAAACAGAAGAGTGGCCAGGGAGATCCGAAAAAGAACAACCGCCGTAACAAAATAACAAAATACTCAATAAAGCAAAGAAAAAGGAATTAATAAAAATATAAGGAGAAATTAATGAACTGAAAACAGTAAAAACTAATATAAACAACCCCCAAAGCTTATTAGTTAACAATAAAAAATACAATAGGTAATCTATATTCTTACTCACCAGGGCTGGTCTAGCTACTGCCACTGCTGAATGTCCAACCAACTGGCAACAGGAACAGGGCTGAGTTCCCCATAAAGTGGGAACCAACCAACCAATTGGTGGTAAGCTGCTTACACTGGACTCCTCCCATTCTGCAAGGGTCGGTGCTTCCTCTTGACTGGTATGAACACGTCACAGGTTTTCTTTTGCCTTTCCAACATCGCTGTCCAAGGGCTTCCAGAATGTTTCATACAACAACACAGAATCCTGCATAGTAACACAAAAGATGAGGGAACTCATTTTACAGCCAGGGAGGCATGCTGTGGACACATGACCATGGGATCCACTGATTCTATCATACACCATTCCACCCAGAATTTGCCAACCTGATTGAATAATAGGATGACAAAGCCAAGGTGCCAGCTTAGAAAGGATACCATCTTCTAGGATGCAGTATGCACCCTAAAATAATGACCATTATGAAGGGCTGTATCTCCAGTAGGTAGAATTCATGAGTCCAGGAGTCAAAGGGCAGGGGGAGTGGTGGGAGAGGACGGCTGTGCTTACCATCACTCCCAGCGATCCACTTGGGAAATGCATGCTTATAGCTCCTGCAAATCTCTGCCTGCAGGTTTGGAGTTCCTGGTTCCCAGAGGAAGAAACTCTTCCATCAGGAGTCACAGAAAAAGTCCCATTCAGCTTTTTTTTTTTTTAATTAATTTATTTTTATTTTTGGCTGCTTTAGGTCTTTGTTACTGGGCGCGGGCATTCTCTAGTTGCAGCGAGCGGGGGCTGCTCTTCGCTGCGGTTCGCGGGCTTCTCACTGAGTGGCTTCTCTTGTTGCAGAGCACGGGCTTTAGGCACGTGGGCTTCAGTAGTTGTGGCACACAGGCTCCGTAGTTGTGGCGCACGGGCTTAGTTGCTCCACGGCATGTGGGATCTTCCCGGACCAGGGCTCGAACCCGTGTCCCCTGCACTGGCAGGTGGATTCTTAACCACTGCACCACCAGGGAAGTCCCCCATTCAGCTTTAAGCTATGACTGCTACTTGTTCACTAGGGCTCCTTGAGCAAAGAGACCAGCAGAGAAGCAGACGGGTTACTCTCTTGGCAGGGGTAATTGGCCCCAATCAGCAGGAGTAGGTAGACTACTTTTATACAATGGACAAGGTAGATTATGTTTGGCACCCATGTAATCCACTGGGTATCTCTGAATGGTCCTCTGCCTGATTTATAAAAAATTTTATTGAAGTATAGTTGATATACAATGTTGGGTTAATTTCTGCTATACAGCAGAGTGATTCAGTTATATATATATATATATATATATATATAAAATTCTTTTTTATTTTCTTTTCTATTATGCTTTATCACAAGATATTGAATATAGTTCCCTGTGCTATACAGTAGGAACTTGTTCATCCATCTTATATATAATAGTTTGCATCTGCTAATCCCAAACTCCAATACTTCCTTCCCCCACCTCGCCTCCCCCCTTGGGGACCACAGGGCTGTTCTCTATGTCTGTGAGTCGGTCTCTGTTTCATAGTCCTCTGCCCAATTGTGATGGTAAATCAAAAAGGGCAGCAGCTCTGTCCAGGGACTCAGAAACCTCAGGGACGAATTCTTGATTTCCCCCAACAGGATAGCCACGTAGACTAGCAGAGACGCTCGCTGAGGTGGAGGAAAGTGGAGAATGGCTAGCAGGTGATGGGCATCAGTTGTATCAAGATCAGCTATAGCAGTGGGGGCTATGGTTTGTGTCACTAACCTTACTTTAAGTTTCCCAGGGAACTGAGGAAAGTGGAGGACATGCTTGCAATGAGACAAATGTATTATTCTAAAAGGTATACTGAACTCACAAGGGGTAGACTGTCCTGGATGCTGTGGTGCTTGCCCTGGAGTCCCTCTTCAGGACTCAGGCACTCATTTCTCCAGCTGCTGGGGAAGCGTTGTTTGCTGGTGGCTTGGCTTTCAGTAGAGTCTCTTCCCAAGAACTGTCCTTGGCTGAAGGAAGCTACCTCACCCAAAGTTATACCCCTTGCTGGTCAGCCAGGATCTAGCTGACGTGAGGGTCCAAAGGCCTGGCCTCCCTGCCTCAGTTGGAGACATCTCTGGAGGGTCTTCCCAGCTTCAGAGTTCAGGCCTCCACCTCACAGTTGAACTTCTCCCTCCATCCTCCTGTTTCCCTTACTCTGTCACGGTGCTCTTTGTGAGAGCACACCCCAACCATCATCTGCACGCAAAACCTCCTCACCCAGTCTGTCGCCTAGGAAACCCAACTCACAGTCCTGGTGATTGCACATTTTAGAAGCTGGCCCCACCGGCTTTTTTGTGGATACCAACCACTGCATCCTTGAGAGGCCAAGAGAAGCTGAGGGCAGGGAGTGCTGAAAGACGGCAGAGAAATCTCAGAAATATCCCCTTGCATCCTTGCTAAGGGTTGGCTCTTTAGGGCAACAGCAGCAGGACTGAAGCCAGGAGTTCCACAGGCCCAGACATTTTCCATCTCTCTCAACTTTTCTCATAGAGCCTGAAGCCCAAGGATCCTACTCATCATCTTTGGGGCTGATGATTCTGCCTTTTGTGGCATCCTCGAGAGGTCTCCTGTTAAGCAATCAGCGAAAGCGCTAACTACAGCCAGGAATGAAACTGAACGTGCTCCTTCCACCTGCTCTTAAATGTCTCCTCAAAGAGAAACTAAGGGATATTTCCTAAGCAGGATATGGCTTAACATCTTTCTTTTAAAATATATTTTTAGCAGTCTACAGTAAAAGGTAGCCTTATCTAAAAGGAAGCTTTATCAACCTCAAAACCATTTCTTCATATTTCAACTCTCTTCAACTTTGTAAATGTGACTTTAGAGTCTATTAGTCACCAAAAAGACATTTAGAGCAGACCAGAAACAAAGTTAGAGACAATGAATGAACCAGAAGATAACCCTTGTGGTTTGGGGGCCCAGCACAAAGTGAGAAAGTGGCTGTGGACGTTTTAGCCAGATTTTCCGCAGTCCCAAATGTAGAAGTCTCCTTGTTTTAAGGTCAACACTGGAGTAGGGACAAATGGCAAGTCGAAGAATGAAAAAAAAAAAGGTTAAATGAAGGATTACTGCTGTTGCTTCCCTGCCACCAGGCAATCATACAGAGGGAAGTGGGGAGCACAGGTAGCTTCAAAGACACCTGCCGTCAGCCTGATCAATGCCCTCCCCACTCAGTGTTCACTGTGCAGGCCCCAGAAACAGTGGCGGGAGATTGCCACTTGGTTTGTATCATAATTTTCTCCTCTCAGGCAGAAAGTAGGGCGTTGTGAGTGCCAAATGCTGCGTGGAAGGAGATGACTGGAGGTCTTTACTTCAGCCTGTCCCTGGCTTCCTGTCACACAGGGAAGGACTGGTCTGTAGGATGGATGCTCTCTGTGCCCCCTGAGAATCCTCAGGTCACTAAAGGGCCAGTTGACCATAAGATGCATCAATGCAGCAGCTCGTTGGTCTCACAATCAATTTCCTAATAAACTGACTCTCCTTTCTGCTCTTACAAAGGCTGAGCTGTCAAATGTGCTTTTCCTCCAGCAGACAGTTTTGCATCTCAAGGCAGGAACAGGCAGTTAGAGGAATAAGCGCTAGCCCAGCGGAGCCCTGCTCAGCCCTCTGTGGGGTCCCCAGTCCTGACCCTCCTTTCTTCTCTTCCTGGCATCATTCTCTGACTCCTTTCCTGAGCACTGGGATGGGGATGTTTTCAGAAGGCTTTATCAAGCTGGCCCAACAACAGAGCCACTCTGCCCCTATTAGCACTAACAGAGCCAGGATGTGGTGATGCTGAGAAGCTCCGCCACACACTCTCGAGGTGTGCCTGGTGGCGCAGCCCAGGCAATGAGTTCACACACACCCACGCTGCTTTCGCCAGCTCACACCCAGGTCTGGGCAACATTAGCCCCAAAGGGGACATTTTCTATGGCAGCCCAGAAAGCTCTTAGTTCATTTTCATTTAGAAATGGTTTTATTCCATGAGGATGGCTGCAGTCCAGCAAACATGCCCACCCTCAGGCTTAGGAAGCCTTCTGGTTCAACAGAAGGACAGAGGACTGTGCTCTGTCATGGCACAGATATTTTTATTGAACACTTTCCTGAATCTTTACCTCGTTAGCCATGTCCTTTCACCTTTCTACCATCGGAGGGTCCAGCGATCTTGTTCAGTCCTCTGGCTTCAGTCATCTGGTCCACGGAAGAGACGAAACAAGAACACTGCTGTGGTGGAATGAGCTGATGCATATCACTTTGTGATCAGGCTGCTTCTAGAAAAATCTCTCCACCCTGAAAATCTTCTACGTGCTTAGGATAGAAAGATGGCTGAGAAAGCACCGTTCTAAAGTCCTGCCATTGAGGTGTGGCACACGTGATGATGAAAGCACATACAGAAACCGCATGGCAAGAACCAAATTATCCTTTTTCTTTTTTCTCTATTCTTTTTGGGTTTTTCGTTTGTTTTTCCTTTGAAGAAGTGGTGATCACGAAGACTCATAGAGTAGACAGGTGAGTGGGATGTTAAAATACAGCTCATAAAACTGTTGCAGGACTCACTGAAAGGATCATGGCAGTGTGAGCCCTGGAGTCACACATCGAGGTCCAACTCTGCCTCTGCTCCCTGTCGGCTGTGGGGCCTTGGGGAAGTGACTTAACCTCTCTGTGTCAGGGATTCCTTATCTATAAAACTGGGGGAAACGAAAGTTCCTGTCTCGCAGGCTTATTGTGAGGACTGAATGAGTTAACACGTGTGAAGCTCTTAGGTGTTCAATACGCATTAGCTGGTAGACAATTTTAGAACATCTGCTTTTATCCTTCCTGTGACGGGAATCTTTCCATCTTGCCAGGTAGATATAAAAGTAGAGGAAAAACAAACCCCAAGAGATGGGGAGGGAAGAAGAGAGGAAAAAAGATGGGACAGGAAGAGGAAAAAGAAGCAGCAGGAGGCAGATCCCTGAGGTGGGTGGTGGGGTCCCCCACTTGCCTCTGTGGGCCAAGAGAGAGGCTTCTCCCCTGGGGAAGGAGTGAGTTATATATTCCAAAGGAGGTGAATTGCCCAGGGTCTCACAGGAGCCAGAATGAGAACATTTACAGGATTTCTGAGAAAACTGAGAAGCTGAGAGGCCACGACTGAATACACACCCCACAGTTTCACATGTCAACCCAGGAAATAATGCAGCATCAACGGTGAGGGAGCCGTGATTGTGCCCTAAAGGACATCAGTCCACACACTTAGCATTTGTTGTCATACGTGTTGTTACATTATGTGCAGAATTTTCTATTGATTAAATTTCTTGACGTAAACATGAAACAAGAGTATTAATCCACTACTTCACATATTCAAGAACGGTGGGGGAAAGGGCAGGGAGCTTCATGTCATTTGAGGATATTTCACGTCATTGAGTACCTGGCAAATGTGTGTTAGAAAAATGCCTTGATGTGGGTCCCACCAAGGGAGGAAGAGGAGTTTCCAAGTAGACAAGTAGGAAGGAGACAGACGTACCAAGCAAGGGGAAGAATGTGTCCGAAGTCTAAAGATGCAGAACAGCATGGTTTGTGCAGAATGCACCAGCAGTAGGGTAAAGGGCAAGGAGAGGAAGATGAGGCTGAGAGCTGGGGCTAGGCTAGGACGCTGTGTATCTTGTCTGGGCACTTGAACCCGATCTTTCTAAACTGTGATAAATCACTGAATGGTGTTGAGCAGGGGAATGTTGGCTTAGAAACACAGTGGAGAAGGGTTTCGAAGGGACCACGACTGGACAGTGGGAAAATTATGAGACCCCCAGCAATAGTTCGAGTAAGACTGATGAAGGCCTGAGCTAAATCAGGACTCCAGGGGACGGCAATTCACCTTCTGAAAGTGAAATCAGTAGAACTTGCAGAGCTTATCCATAAGAGAAGAGAGACTCCCTGGTTCTGGTTTGGGTGACTGAGGGGATAATGGTGATTCAAGAGACCGAGGGTGTACAAGTGGGGAAGATAACTTCCTTTTCGGATGCAGGATGGAGAGGAGGGGCTGGGTGGGTAGGGGGATGTGTGTGTATATGAGTAGAAGAAGTGGACTGAGTGAAAGACACTTTCCAAAGCTAAATGGACAAGATATTTAGCTTATCTGCTGTTTTATACTGTCTTTGCCACCTCTCCTCTTTAGACAGGGAATATTTAAAGACACACCAAAGGAAGAACCAACAACTCACATTTACTAGGTGTTTCCTTTGTGACTTTTTCCGGTGGTTAAGTACTTTACCTATATTACCTCATTTGATCCTCAAAAGAGTCTTTTGAAATGAATATCATCATTCCTAGTTTACAGATGAACAAAATGAGATTCAAAAGGATTAAGTCATGTGCTAAAAGCCTCACAGTTAATAAATGGTAGAGCTGAAACCACTCCATGAGAATAAAGAAAATTTCAGTAAAAAAGTAAGAAGTAAGAATTTTTCATTGTTCATATTTGGTGGGGGGAGGGATAGGCTGATGAGATATTTGGGTGAACAAATGCACTTTGACACTTACACTTATTTTATGTTCACGCTTTCAAAACATGTTCACATTCCTTATCTCAGATTTCTCACAAAATATCTACATGAGGCTGCCAGGGCTGATACTTGTAACTCTATCAATCAATGAACAAACATTGGCCAAGTATCCCCACCGAGCAAATCACTGCTCACAGGGTGTTTGCTGAAGTTTCCTTCATGGTCCTGCTCACAAGGGGTTGACAGTTGCTACAGGCGGGCCATATAAAAACATAAGGCAGATGGGCAAAGCACCAAATGGAGGCTACAAACCATTAGTTTTCAAACTGTGTCCTAGTTCCTCTAGGACAGTGGTGTTCAAGGAGTAGAATGATTTTGCCCTTTGGCAAATGGGGGGACATTTGGCACAGAGTGGAGACGGGTTTGGTTCTCTCATCTTTGGAGGGGAAGGGCACTGACGTCTGGTGGGTAGAGGGCAGGGGAGCTGACAGTCATCCCACAAGGCACAGGACAGCCCTCACAGCAGAGAAGTCTCCAGCCCAGAACAACAGTGGTGCCAAAGTTGAGAAACCTGCTCCAGGGTAATACAATTACCTTGATTTGAATTTCATTTTTAAATTTACACTTTTTAATTTAATTTAATTTATTTGTTTTTTACTTTTGGCTGCGTTGGGTCTTCGTTGCTGCGTGCAGGCTTTCTCTAGTTGCGGCGAGTGGGGGCTACTCTTCGTTGTGGTGTGTGGGCTTCTCATTGCGGTGGCTTCTCTTGTTAAGGAGCACGGGCTCTAGGTGCGTGGGCTTCAGCAGTTGTGGCACATGGGCTCAGTAGTTGTGGCTTGTGGGCTCTAGAGCACAGGCTCAGTAGTTGTGGTGCACGGGCTTAGTTGCTCCACGGCATGTGGGATCTTCCCGGACCAGGGCTCGAACCCGTGTCCCCTGCATTGGCAGGTGGATTCTTAACCACTGTGCCAGCAGGGAAGCCCTACACTTTATTTTAAAATAGTAATAAAACAACAGATATGCTGAAAATTATTACATACTAAATTTTCACACACTGTACTCACCAAAGGATTAACTTGTGCTGCCAATTTAAATACTTTTGTGAACTTGGACTAAATCTTCCTAGCATAGTGATTGTAAAGGAGAACAATTTCTTAACAAGATTACCCACTATGAAGAATATCCTAAAATTTCTAGGTAAGTCATTTTAAAACAATTTAGCCATTTCTAACTCTTTGTGTGTATCAAGGTTTTTCTCAACAAAATACAGAAACACATTTGGAAGCTGAGGCTGACACAGACTACAAACTGTCATCCATATCACGGTTTCATATTTTTGTATTTATCAAACAGCCTAAATGATTGACTTTAGAAGTAAAAGTCATTAAGTTGCAACTTATACATTTGAATTAAAGAAATACCGATCTCATTTGGAAAAAAAAGAAAGGCCTGTGCTACGAAAAAGACCTTTGAAAACCACTGGTACAGGGCATAAGATGTGGCTTGGCCCTGCAAGCGTGTCGCTCAGACTAGCAGCATCAGCATCACCTAAGTGCTTGGTACAAATGCAGAATCTCAGGCCCCACCACAGACCTTCTGGATCAGGGCCTGCATTTCAACAAGATCTCGCGCGCCTTAGAGTTTGAGAAGCCCTTGCTCCATGGGACATCACAGAAATGAAATCAAATAGGGCTTATGGTAGGAATAGTAAGGCCTAAAAGCAAGGTGGGATTTCAGCAGGGTATGATTTGAATCAACTAGACTGGGAAACATGGGGGGGGGTACTCTAGGTGGGGGGAGGGGCAAGGTGAGGGGGTCGGGAACAGACCGCCCTGGCCATACAGAGGGTTCTGGTAGCAGAACACTTAGGAACAGTTTGAAGAATCTGGGGCAGAGAAGAACTTGGGGCTGAGAGAGTCCCGCCACCAGCCAGCTCTCCCACTCCTGGCCTGCTTCAGACCCCCTTACCTTGTTGACCTTGTTGACGAGCAGCCTCCGCTGAATTCCAGGCCAGGATTCCCAACCGTGTGGCCACCATGAATCAATTAAACCTTCAATAGCCCCGAGACGTAGGGCCTCATTATCTCCATTTTCTAGATGGGGAGCCAACCACTTCCGGAAGCTGTAATTACCCAAGGTCAGAGGGCACCTGGGGCAGGAAGTCTGGTCCGTAACAGCACATTCTTGGTCCTTCCAGCTTCTCTCTCCTGAGGGGCACAGAGGCCGCTGCTACGAGCACTTCCAGAGCTCCAGGCTTCACAGGGCCCCGGGATGGAGGAAGGGGGAGGCTGGCGGCTCGTCCCAGGCCGGGCTCTGTGGAGAGCACATGACTCTAAGCGTAGCCCGGAGGGAGGGGGCTGTTGAGAGCATTGGCTGGAAAGACGCTGGGACAGGGCAGACTTGGGGAGTGACGGGGGGTTGCTGGGGAGGGTGGCAGAGGGGAGGCCTGCCCGCCCAAGGAGGCTTCTGGTGGGGCTGTTCCCAAGAGGAGTTTGAACCATAAAAGCCCTCCAGTCCAGCAGCGAGGTAACTTCAGTTGAGTCAAGAATCACCTAGTCGGGCTTCCCTGGTGACGCAGTGGTTGAGAGTCCGTCTGCCGATGCAGGGCACACGGGTTCGTGCCCCGGTCCGGGAAGATCCCACATGCCGCGGAGCGGCTGGGCCCGTGAGCCATGGCCGCTGAGCCTGCGCGTCCGGAGCCTGTGCTCCGCAACGGGAGAGGCCACAACAGTGAGAGGCCCGCGTACCAAAAATAATAAAAAGAATCACCTAGTCTTCTTCAGAATCCAGATAGGTAGAACTGAAGCCTATGTGTCTGCTGAGTTCTTTATAGACCCCCCCTACAGGCCCTGGGAAACAGAAGGTGCAGCTTGGCTGGCAGCCTGAAGCGTTGATTCTGCCTGGGACCACCTGACCAGCCCTGATTTTGCTAGGAGTCTGTCCTGGCTTTCTCTTGACCTCTTGAGAGGCCCAGTGAGGTTTCTAAGCCAAGGCAATGGAATGGACTCTAGCAGAAGGACCAGTGACCAAGGGATAAGGGGAAGCCACTCCATCCCTGCAGGGCCCCCTCAGCCACCCGTCCTGAAGATGAAGCAGCGGGGACACCCCTCAGCCCTGCCCCCTGCTCAGGGCATGTTGACATCCAGCTGGGGCCCCTTAACTCTGCCTGGAGGCTGATTCAGCAGCTCCTGGAGGCTGTGTTAAGGCCCCGCCTCCCCTTGATGCTGCCCTTTGATTCCTGGTTAATGACTCCCAGCTGTGCCGGGTCCTGAGTTTGTTCAAACTTTGTGGTAAGAAAAGGCTGTGAAACCTGAGCTCTTTACAGGGTGGCTGTGGACACCTCTGGGGACAGAGCAAGGGCTGCTGGTCCTGGTGGAGGCTGCACCGTGGCCTGGGCCATATCCATAAAGGGAGGGAGACAGAGGCTGAGGTTGCTTGCAGGGAGACCTGGGAAGTCACCTTTACCTCTTGGTCTCCCAGGCCTGCTGGCCAGGCCTCAGGCATGAGATCTGTCCCTAAATTCAAGGAATCGTCTTTGGGACAGGTCTCAGCCTAAAAAGCCTAGGACTTCACCAGAGCAGAGGGACATGGGTTTCTTGCCTCTCCCCCAAATTTCCCAAACTGGCTCTTCTGGGATATTAAGAAACTGTTACTGACAGAACCTAGGGAGGGGGTAATAGTAAGCTGATAATGTCTTACTATAGGAAGCCTTCTGCAAGGGACAGCTAACAGAGAAGTTGGCAAGGGTGGGAAGAGGTATGAAGGTAAACAAGGAGGCCCCAAGTTCATTGTTACGCACCTGGTTAAGGGGTCCAACAGGAGGGGTGCTCCTCAATCAGGAGGTCATGTGGGTGCAGGAGAGTCTCTTGGGAAGCAGTTCCGGGGAAGCTGGGGGGCAGAAGAGAGAAAGGAAGACAATGAAGCTCAAAGCTGAGTGGTCAGCCCAGCCCCAGCCCAGGTACCTGATTTCAAAACCTGAAACGCTGGACAAGGATAGTATGGCCATATCGTGGAATACTACCTAGCCACTAAACCATGCTGCTCTTTAAGACTATTTAAGTAGATGGGAAATGCTCATGATGTATCTGTAAGTGAAAAAGCTTGTATTACAAATACTACATACAGATTCCCCTTATTTTGTTGAATGCACACACAGACACACACGTGGAAATGTGGTAACTGGAAGTCGCCAAAGCGTCCACAATGGTTAGCTCTGCGTAGTAGCATTTGTGGGTAATGTTTATTGTCTTCACGTCTTTCTATACATTCCATATTTTCTATAACCAGTGTGCCTTGCTTTTGTAAACAGGGAGAACAGTAACTGTTTACATAAATGTAGCACAGGTTTCCTGTAAACTGTGTGGCATGTCAAAGAGTCCATGGGCTGTGGGCCAGTGAGTTGGGGGCTTGGTGGGCACGGCTTGTTGCCCCAGAGCACCTATTCCCCCCTCTTCCTTCCTACAGAAGCCTCAGTGCTATCTGCATCATGCTCCATATCTTCCCTTTGCCCTTCCAGACCCACTTCTCTCTTCCTCACTTTGAGCCCTGAGAGGCTGACCTTTATGGAGAACATCAAAAGCTCTGGTTGGGTCTGGCTATTGGGGACACCAGCAGGAGATCAAAGGGAGACAGGAGCATGCGGCTGTGGTATTGATTCCCCTGGCTTCCTCTCAGTGGGCTGGCTGTGTCTCTCTTTAGGAGGTCTTGACTCCTTCAAAAGGCTTACTCCACACAGCTCTGGCTTTGGGTTCCCTGCCCTACCCCTGCAGGCCTTGGGGTGGTGCAGTGGGCAGAATGGTGGCCGCCAAAAGACATCCACGTCTTCATCCCTGGATTGAAAATGTGACCTCATTTGGAAAGAAAAGGTCTCTGCAGATGTAATTAAGGATCTTGAGAAGAGGAGATAATTCTGGATTATCCAGGTGGGCCCTAAATCTAATGCCAAGTGTCTTCATAAGAGAGAGGCAGAGGGAGATTTGACGGGTAGGAGAGAGGAGGCAGTGTGACCACGGAGGCAGAACTGGAGTGATACGGCCACAACTCAAGGAACGCCACAGTCACCAGAGGCTGAAAGAGGCAAAGAATGGATTCTCCCCTAGAGCCTCCAGAGGGAGTTCCCAACTTCTAGCCCCCAGAACCGTGAGGGAATAAATTTCTGTTGCTTTAAACCACCTGTTTGTAGTCATTTGTTACAGTAACTGCAGGAAACTAAAACAGGCAGTAATGGTGTCCCCATTGTTACCTGCCCTGGTGGGAATGGGGTTCCATGGTATTTTTGTGGTCTCTCTATGCTTTCCCCACACTTTGGTAGATAGTCCCACTCTTTTTAAAAAATATTTATTTATTTGGTTGTTTAGGGTCTTAGTTGTGGCATGCCAGATCATTTTTTAGTTGTGGCATGTGGGATCCAGTTCCCTGACCAGGGATCGAACCCAGGCTCGCTGCATTGGGAGTGTGGAGTCTTAGCCACTGGACCATCAGGGAAGTCCCAACAGTCCTGCTCTTAAACTCAACTGACATTACCCAGTTTTCGTGAGCCACCCATTTCCTGCCTGTCTCACATGATGTGTGGGGTGGATCCTGGTTCATCCAAGCAGTCTCCTAACTCTGGCCAAGTCAGAGGGAAACCAGTAGCCTCTGGGACAGTTCATTGCTCCTGTGAGGGAGCCACAGGAAGAGATGGTCCTTCCGTCCCTCTCCTTCTTCCAGACTTGGGCATGTCCGAGCATGATGCCTGCAACTGCGGCATCAGTCTTGACACCAATTTGAGTCAACTAGTGAGCCAATGAATCAATTTACCAGCCCTGAAGGGGGTTCCACTCTTCCTGTCATGTGAAATAATACATTTCTATATGGCTTATTTCAGTTTGAGTTGGGGTTATGTTGTTAGTGGCCGGAAGCCTACTAATTGATGGAGAATTAGATTGGTTCTATGTTGCCTTAAGGCAGAGATGGTCAAATTGGCTTTAAATATCCTAGCACCTAAAAAAAAAAAAAAAAAATTTCAAAATTTGAAAAATCTTGGTAAAAAAATGTTCATGACATATTCTACGTGCTCACACTTGGTTGGCAAATAGGAAAGCAAAATGAGTAGAGATTTATAGTCAACCACCACGTTAAACAGAGAGAGGGCCTGAAATAACAGCAAAAAGGTGAAACAGAAACAATTCTTTGTAACATAACTGGATATTCAGTTCAGCAAATGACTATTAAACCTGCTATATGCTAGGCACTTAGCACTGGGGTGTCAGATGGGAATGAGACATTGGTCATTTTCCCTGAGGAGCTCAAAGATTGTTTTTTTTTAAAAAATCTTTTTTTCCCAGGTTATATTTTATCCAAATCATGGAAGAATAAATGCGAAACTGTTCATCCAGCAACGCTTGTACTCTTCACTTGCTGTGCTGCTGTTGCTTGTATACTCGGTGAGAAACGTATTGTTAAGGTCAAAATGAGCACAATTCAGAGGGAGAAAGATAGAAAAAAATTTGATTCAAAAAGATCACATAAACAGAGTATGGGAGCAAAACTGGTCTTTACCCCAAAATGCTAAAAACTATGTTGTGCTTGTAAAGTATTACTTGGAACTGCAGCAAGTATCCCCCAGGGTCCCAGTTTGAAGAGAAGTGATTAAAGCTTGGGGTGGTGGGGTGGGGATGGGGTACACAATGATAGCATGCTGGGCTTACCCCCCAAACTTCACAGAACAAGGCAGATGGAGATAGAGCGGTTTCTTCACCAGCCAAGAACCCCGCCCCTCAATTCCAGGACCTGGAAGCAGACATCCTTCAGTAAGTATAGATGCATTCCTCAGTCAGAAACCACTCCCACCAGCCTGATAGTTCAACAGACAACCATTCCTTTGGGTCGAGTAGGACCACTGCGTAAATCTTTAAGATACTGATACCCTTGGGAGGGATATTCAAATTAATTCACAACAGTGGGTGATTCTTTTAGTTTTTGAACAGAGCTCTGAGAGAATGGGACACAGGAGATGAAGAAGGGGAGATTAAGGGAGAGAGTGGGACACAGGGGATGAAGAAGGGGGGGTTAAGGGGAGATATTAAGGGAATGCTAGCACAGGTGGCTCGTTCAAATTGGAAATCCCTGGGAAGCAGAAGGCTGAGTGAGGGGCCTGGTGACAAACCACTTACTTGTGCCTCTTTCCTTGGTCCTATTTCTCATCTCTGCTTAGCCTTCCTCTTTTGAGAAATGCGTAAATAGAAGCCAACCTCATCCAATGAACTTTCCCAAGGTTCACTCCACGGGACACTGGTTCTACAAGATACTCTTAGAAGATGCTGTGTATTGAAAGTCCTTGGGGAGTCTACAAGTAGGTTGGCACATTGACGCTTCTGAGGAGTACAGCAGCTGGGAATCCTAATTTGTGTTTACGTAACCCAGCATTTTCCAAACTTTTTTTTGATGAAATAACTGTTTAGTGCATGTGAATTATCATGTCTTAAGAATGGATTCTGAGAAACGCTTATCTGATGCTCGTGGTCTTCAGTTGCAGTGTTTGCTATCTGAGTTTTCAGATAATACAGCCCAGACTTCCTTCTTTTGCTGTTTTCCCTTGTTGATGCCACCCCAGAGCATGTGAGCAGGAAAGAGAAGAGGCCAAATTCATACCAAACCCTCTGCTGTTTCTTGTCGGCTTTCCTAGCAAACAATTTAGTCGGGAACAGATTTAAATAATTCCTCACTGTATAGTTAGCTGATTTGCTACAGATTGCAATTATCTAGACTCTCATTTCTTTATTACTTTGGAAAAACTGGACTTATTCTCAGCAAAACTTTGCTCCTTTAAAAGCAGTAGCCTCCTTAGTAAGCATCTTTTCATTATTCTGTAATCTTTGGAAAGAGCCCAAACATCTCTCCTCCCCAAGGAGAGCTGGTTCAGGAAAACTACCATTGTTCCTGGCCAGAGAATAGTTAAAATAGAATCAGTACAAATGTGACTGGACGTCCAGGATGTTGCCTGGAAGCTGCCGAACTACTAAGTATTTGAGACCAAGTGAGCTCTCTGAACCAGACACTGAGAACTTGTTAGAAATGCAAAATCTGGGGTCCCACCCCAGACCCCTCAAAGAGGAATCTGCATTTGAACAGATCCCCAAGTGATCTGTCTCCCTTGTACCTCAAAGTCGAAGAAGTACCAGGATTCAAAAAAAAAAAAAAAAAAAGAAGTACCAGGATTCATCCCATCCTTTTTCAAAAGTAATTACTGAGCACCCCACTATACAACAGCTCTGTCCTACATATTGAGGACACAGTGGTAAAAAGGCAGAGAAGTTCCCAGTTCTCATGCACTTTACATTCTAGTGGGGGAGATAGACATAAACAAGTTTAAAACAAAAGATTTCAGGAAGTGGTAAATGCTGGAAGAAATAAGAGCACCATGGATTATAAAACAATTGGGGGTGAGAAACGTTGCTCAGGAACGGTCTCTCTGAATGAAGACCTGCACGACGAGAGAGAGGGGACATGAGACAGGCTGGGACAGGCACACTCCAGGTAGATGGCACAGCTAGAGCAAAGGCCTGGAGGAGAGTATGAGCTTGGGAACAGAAAGAAAGCAAGCAAGCCAGTGTGGCTAAGACCTAGTCAATTAGGAAACTCAGAGGTCAGAGAGGTCAGAGGTAGGGAAGGGCCAGATTACGTGCATCTGTGATTCTCAAAAAACTTCACATACATGAGAATCACCTGGAGAAGGGCTTGTTAAAACACAGATTGCTGGGTCCCACCCCAAGAATTTCAGATTTAGCCACTCTTGGGCCGCACCCCATAATTTACATTTCTAACGAGGTCCAGGTGATACTGATGCCGCTGGTCCAGGGACCACACTTCGACAACCACTGATGTAGAGCCTTGTGGGGCCTTGTTGGGAGTTCAGTTATATTCTGTTTGGTGGGATGCCATTGGAGGATTCTAAGCAGGGGAGTGACAAGATCTGGCTTTCTTTTCCTCTGTCACCACCAGAAGAGCAGACCTTTCCAGGCATCCACTGCCACCTGGACTTGCATCCCTTTCCTGCTTTGCTCATCACCTGATTTGTCCCAATTTCCCACCCTTCCTTTCCATTTCCTCCCAAACATTCCCATTGTGTCTTCTGGACAACCCTGCCCCCCAGCTCCCTGATCTCATCCTGTAACGGCCTCCCTGCCCCTCCTTGCCCTGCTTAGAGCCTGGCTGGTCCTGAGGACACTATTCCTGCAGTTCTTTCTGGCAGAGCCTGTCTGATCTCTTAGAGTCCACAAACTTCAAGGCCAGGAGGTAGTGTTGGTGCCTGCTTCTTCTCCATTGTTGCTCCCAGAGTGTAAGTCTTATTGCCTCTCACAAAGCCCCTGCCCATTAGAGGGTCCTGCTGTCTGACTCTAAGACTAGACCGCATGTTCCCGTTCACTGAGGGCTACACCCCCTGTTCTCCATCTTCCTCTCTGCGCGGCTCCTGTCAACAGTGAAGTTAACCACACCAATGCTCCATCCAGCACACTGGCTTCTCAATTTCCTCAACCTTCTCATCTCTAATGACCTCAAGGTCATAGTCTGAACCTTGTCACCTTCAGAGCCTGTCAGGCCTCTGCAAGCTCAAATGCCCACTGTCTTCCACAGCCTCTGCTCCTACAAGGCACTTGTTTGAGTGTCCATTGTAACAATTCTTCAACTCTGCTGGGATGGCCCTTCCATTGGCTCCACCACTTTTTACTATCCATCAGCTACCACCTGTGTTCACTCTTCTTGTCCAGCTTAGGGTTCCTGGTCCATCACTGTACATACTCCCTTCAAAAACCCTCATGCTAATAATTCCCTCCCCTTCTATTATAGCATCCTACAAAACACCATCCATTTCTCCATACCTGTCCTCAAGTAACTTTTTTTTTTTTGCGATACGCGCGCCTTTCACTGTTGTGGCCTCTCCCATTGCGGAGCACAGGCTCCGGACGCGTAGGCTCAGCGGCCATGGCTCACGGGCCCAGCTGCTCCGCGGCATGTGGGATCTTCCCGGACCAGGGCACGAACCCGTGTCCCCTGCATCGGCAGGCGGACTCTTAACCACTGCGCCACCAGGGAAGCCCTGCCCTCAAGTAATTTAATGTTACTATGGAAAAGCCATGTCAGCAGACTGTTGTCACTTTAAGTTCATGATCACAGACCTCAAAGGGGTACTCACAACAGCTAGGCCATTTTACTGTGTTTTTCTGGTAAACTAGCATTCCTATTTTTTGAAGCAAGTTTTCTATACCTTTTCTATCTTTAAAGCTCCCACAACCCTTCCTGCTTCTTCCTCCAGCTGATGAACTCTGCTCATAATTTCATGAGCAAAGAGAAACTATCAGATGTGAACTCCCTCACTTTTCCACCTTAAATCTACACATCTACATTTGTTGGCCTCTTCTCCTTCTCTCTGGTTAGTGTGTCCGTCCCCTGTCAAAGGCCCGTCAGTCCACTGGTGCTGAGTGGCCTCCCCTCATTTGTTCAATCACCCTCCATCAGCATCTCCCTCCTGTTGGATTATGCCCACTGGCATATACCCATGCTTTAGTAGCTCCCATCTGTCTCTTCTGTAATTTATATCTGTACTTCTAAACAATACAGCTATTTTTAGCTTCTTCAATTTTAGACACTTTCGATTGCTTTCCTTCACGGTCCTCATGCACATTTCCCCCCTTCTAGCCTCCCAGTGTAGTCAGTCATATCACCATTTTTGGCTAAATCAGTGTTCAGTGTTTGCATTACCATGACTTAAGTACTCACAGCTGAACCATATAGGATGCTATTCTTTTATGGGTCAACTTTGTTTTTCTTGGGATTACTAATTACCTCATTTTTTCATTGCTTAGTTTTAAAAGTAGCTAGTACCAAGTTTTTACCAAACTTTTCAAATTGTAAAGCCCCTCTCATGAGTCACAGGTAATGAATCAAGATGGCTTCATCACACTTGAGTCCGGTGCCTTGGCTTTTGTGGCTAAAGTATGACTTAGCTGGAAGTGCTGACCCGTGTTCTTGAATGTGGTCTCTCCAGCATGGTGGTTATAGAATAGCTGGACATCGCAGCTCAGGGCTCCAAGAGTGAGTGTCCAAGCAAGCAAGGTGGAAGCTGTTTGGCCTTTTAGGACCTCTTAGATGGAAAGTAACACAATGCCACCAAATTGTAACAGCTGAAGTAGTCAAAAGCTTATCCAGACTCAAGGAGAGGGGGCATAAACCTCAACTCTCCATGAGAGGAACGTCAAAGAATGTTTGTGGCTATGTTTTTCAACTGTCACAGAGATACATACACTTATACTTGCATTTGAGTGGAATGTCTTTGGAGGGAATCTCAAGAAACTGGTAAGGGGAGAAACTGGGGATAGAAGTAGGAAAGAGACTAACTTTGCCCTATAAGCCATTTTGTATCTTTTATAATTTTGCATCATGTGCTTGAATTACCTTTTCAAAAAATTAAATATTTTTAACCATGTTGCAGCTTTGCCTGGAGCTACACTTACCCCTAGAGGCCATGTCAGTTTCTAGGACACTCTAGACCACTCTTGTCCAATAGAATTTTCTATGATGATAGAAATACCTCTGCACTGTCCAATGTAGTAGCCATTAGCCACAGGTGGCTATTACAGTTAAAATTAAACTAAGTTAAAATTTAAGTCCTTAATCATACCAGCCACATTTCAAGTCCTAAATAACCACATGTGGCTGGTGGCTATATCTTGGACAACGCCTCTAGAACATGGGAGGCGCTTACATGAATGGGATGAGTGTGGGGAACATGAAAATCCTTGGGTCGATGGTCTCCCTGTAGCTTTACACATGTACTTCCTAAAACAACTTTAAAGAAATACATACCCCCTTGCAAAAATTAAAGTTGACGTTTAAATGCTTCATCCTTAGTTTGAAAGTTTATCTTTGTTAGGAGTTATAAAAGATTAAACATTTCATAAGATGAGAATGAACTATAATTAGAATAAATATTTCATGAGATGGTTTGATAAGATAGGTTTAATTACTGAATAATGCCGACTGAATCTGAAAGAAATCACGTAACAAATTTAGCACCACTAACCTATCCTGCTTTAGTTGTTCTAAATTTAGAGCATCTCAATGGGGGCCACAGAAATACGTAGAAGACAGGGAAGGACAGAAAGCCGTAAGGGGCAAAGATGCTTTGATGAATCATTAAAGAAGCGCCCCAGAAACCAATATGTCAATCTCCCCCTTTTCTGGCTCAAGGAGGTTTTTACACTCCAGAGCAAACTACATGTAAGAGTACGATGGGTGAGGGGAACATGGGAAATTTTATGAAATAATTTTAGAAATCTATACTTGGAAGTTAAGACTCTGGAAGTGGATTCTCTTTAGATCATTTGTGAACTTTTACCCCCTTGAAAAGTCTGTAGAATCTCAGGTGTACTTGAACCTGGATTTGAAGACAGCTGCCATTGGAAGATGGAGGCTGGGCTCAACACCCAGGTGCCTGTTGTTGCTGCTGCTACTGCTGTGGAAGTTTCCATTGAAACCTGCCAAGGGGTAAAGATGAGGACAGTTCCCTGGTGCCCCTCAAACTGAGACACGGTGGCCCTGTCAGCATCCCTGCCATAGGCCTCTGGCCTGCTCTCCAAGGCTGTCACTAGGGTAGAACTACGCCTGGGGTTTCTTCCACAGAGGTTTGCTTCTCTTGTCTGGAATTTTTAAGCCTGTGCCGGGTGGAAAGGACCAAACGCAGGGCTTGGGAAGAATCAGCAGGACAAGACTTAGTTCCTTCCGACCAGTTGACTCAGCTCCAACACACCCCTCCTCACCGTTGCCCCCTCCTCCCCTCTCTGTCTAGTTACTTCAGATGGAAGAGAGAATGGAGATGGATTTGGAGAAGCACAGTTCACTACAAGAGGGGGAACGGGGCTGAGAGGGGCTGGCCCAGCGGACAGTAGGCTAAGTCGGGGCTGATCAGAGTGTCCTCCACACGGTGGTGTCGTAGCTGGCTTGCGGATCGCTCACACGATGAAAATTGCGCGTGGTCAACATTTCTCTTTAAAGTCTCTGAAATCGGCCTCTGGATACTGCTCAAGGGGTGGTATTTTGGTGCCTCATTGGAAACCAACGCACCATCTCTCAAAACATCCAGTGGGAAAAGCACATTTTTCTTCTGGCCAAGTAAGGATAAATTGGTGTTTCTTTGGTCAAACACTAGATGTGGGGCTGGCTTACGTCTAAGCACTATATTGTATAAAAAGTATATTTCTTTAAATTCGAGGATCATACTTAGCAGTGGGAGCTCACACCGGAAGGCGCTGGCAGCAGCGGAGACCCTGAGGGCGGAGCAGAGCCCCATCTCTCTCGCCTCCCTCACATCAGTGCGGGACTCACGGGCAGAGGCACTGAAAGGACTTAAATGGCCATTTAAAAACCCCCCTGGCCCTCTTTCTTGGCCCCGCCATTTGTCGCTGAATTTTGTAAGTCTGCGTCTGTGTATGAAATGTCTCTGCTGGATTCCGTCGCTCCCCCACTATTTCCGGTCACTTCAGGAAGCTAGCAGGTATTTATGGGTTGCTACTATGTGCCGAGCACTGCACTAAGCAGTCTGCGCAGACCTTTCAGACAGGGGGTAGCACATAAGCCCCGCAACCTCACCCCACTCCCCATCTAAAAGCTCCACCTCTGTCTACTGGCAGAGTCACGAGAGATACGGGTGACAAAGGAGGTCCACACATTTGGCCCACTTTTTCACACACGAGATCCCTGAGACTGCCAGGAAGTGGCAAAAGTGGCAGCAATTCAACACCTAACGATCAAATGAGTGTCTAGATGGAGCCTGTCCTGGGGGGGCGGCGGGGGGGAGGGAGGCGAAAGGAACCCAGAGACCCAGCAGCTGAACGAATTGAGTTGAAATTGAAGACGGACGAGTTGAGTCTGGAAAAGTGAAGGCACTGCATTTGCCAAGAGGAATGCCATCTTGACAAACTTCAGTGGAAGAAGCTCAAGCCAGCAATGTATTTTCTCTCGTTTTTTGCCTTGGGGTGACATCTAAAACGTCAATTAACTTTGCCAGTATGTTATCAATTTGCCTATAAGTGTCATTTTAAAGGAAAGAAATTGCCTACTGTGAAGATGGTTGATTTAACAGCTTTTAAGACTTGTATCCATTTATTCTATCCTGTCCACCGTGGTGGCACACGTTCATCTCTTCTTGGAAATTGGCTCCACATGAACTGTCACAAGATCATTTCCTCACTGCTGATTTTCTTCTCCCATCACATCCCCTTCATTAAACTTACACTGCCCATTTCCCAAAAGGCCACTGGGGAAGGTGTGCTCAGGTGAGCTCTCAGAGGGGTCCCCCTTGAGCTACTACCTAAATAGCCCATCTCACCCTGCAGACTCCAGAGAATAAACAAGCACAAACCAGCCTGAGAACAAGAGGCCAGCAGTGGGTGACGTCAGCTCCTCAAGGGAATCGTATTTCTGGTCCAACGCTGCCAGTGACTGCCTTCTGGTATTTTTAATGATAACTTGACTGATACTATATTACCTCTGTCACTGTATTTTATTTGAAGCACCCATTACTAAACTATCAGGATGTTATTTATCCCAGTAGCTAAAAGGCTGGTGTTTCCCTCTTTAACTCAGAACCCACCCCTTCTGCATCTCTCTGGACATCAGGACCTGTTTGTTGACGTCCCCCTGGCGCTGTCTGCCTGGAATTACCAGCTGGCTCATACGCTCTCTGCTCAGGGGCTGACTGTCTTTTAAACTCATGCTCAAGCCCCAGCTCACAATTCTGCTCACACTGCAGCCCTGTGAGATGCCTTTCCACTCCTCCTCTTCCTTCAAGGCCTGGCTCTAGGTCCCATGACATCCAACAATCCTTCTCTCCCTTCACCCATACTGACGTCTTCCTGATCTGAACTCCAATAGCCCTCCCAAGCTGCCTGATTCTATGGTACCTATTTCTGCCTTGGAGTTGTTAATGTGTTTCTATGGACAAGTCTTAGCTTCCCAACCAGACAGGCCTTCACCGTCTTCAGAGTGCAGGCTCTGGTTTATTTTTTATTTATTTATTTTAAGAAACCTTGTTATTTCGTATTGGAGTATAGCTGATTAACAGTGCTGTGATAGTTTCAGGTGCACAGCAAAGAAACTCAGCAATACATAAACATGCATCTATTCTCCCCCAAACTCCCCTCCCATCCAGGCTGCCACATAACAGGGAGCAGAGCTCCCTGTGCTATACAGAAAGTCCTTGTTGGTTATTAGTTTTAAATACAGCAGTGTGTACATGTCAATCCCAAACTCCCTCACTATCCCTTCCCTTCACCCTTCCCCCCACCGCCGCCCCCAGCCTTCAGTAACCATAAATTCTGTTCTCTAAATCTGTGAGTCTGTTTCTGTTTTGTAAATAAGTTTATTTGTATCATTTCAGCTCAAGTTTATTTATCTTGATGTCCTCCATCACCCCCCTTACCACCACATCTGGCACAGTACCTTGAAAGAGTAGGGGCTGAATTGCATGTGCAGCGTCAGGTCCAGAACTTGAGGGAGAACACTCCAGCCTCCAAACATGCAGCTTGTGGGCTTCATGGCTCTGCCAGGTTCTTGCACAGCCTCCCTGTTCCATTGTGGAGCCATCAGAACTTTCGGTTGTGCCCGCCAAGGTGGCCCTTGGGAACCCCAGGCTGGAGTGCTGGATGGCAACCACCTGGGTGGCCTCTGTCACTCCAGGTGGGATCACACTGAGAGTCAGGGGTTGTTAAGTCCCTCAAGCAGTAGGGAACTTGAGATAGCAAGATGGAAAAGATCCGAGGTAGGCCCTGCATTTGCTGTATCTCTCTCTTGAATTCCTCAGACAGGTGAAAAATGACCTTTTCATTCCCAGTCACCCGAACACGGTATTCGCTGTTCCTAGCCCTGCCGCCTTCCCCCACTCCACCCCCGCCCCATCTCCTGCAGAGGAGTTGTAGCCCTTCCATGTGGTCAGAGGTGGAAAGGTCCTCGCTCAGTTATTTGTCTATTCAACAAAGGTTTACTGAATGCCTACTTTGTGCCAGTGAACAAATCAGACCCCTGCCCTCACGGAGCTTACACGCTAGCAGGGGGAAGGCAGGCAGCAAACAATGCACATATTCCATAACAGCCTTATCGAGGATGTTAGGAAGCGATTGAAGGCCAAGGCGAAAAGCAGCTGGAGTAGGGTGGGGAAACATAGCTGGGCAGTGAGGGTCAACCAACCCCCTCGGGTATTACGGGTCACAGAATCCAAACCTCTAGAGAGCTCTTTCACTCATGGAAACGTCCCTCTTATTTGCTCCGAGGAGATTTTCAGGTAAGAACTGGGAGCCTGGTAAAGCTCAGGGTTGGTAGTGGAAGAGGCTCTAGAGGGAAGTTCCTGGGATCTTCCTGATGGCGTTTGTATTAGTTTCCTAGGGCTACCACAACAGGGTGCCACAAACGGGATGCCTTAGAACGACAGATACATATTGTCTCACAGTTCTGGAACCCAGAAGTCCAAAATCAAGGTGTCAGCAGGACCACGCTCCTTCTGAAAACTGTAGGAGAACAATTCCTTGCCCCTTCCTAATTTCAGGCGATTGCTGGCAACCCTTGGTGTTACTTGGCTTGTACCCACATCACTCCAATACCTGCCTTTGCTGTCACATGGCATTCTCCCTGTGTCTCTGTGTCTTCACATGGTTGTCTTATAAGGACACTAGTCAGATTGGATTGGGTCATTATAAGTAGGGGCCCATCCTACTTCACTACAACCTCATCTTAACTAATTACATCCGCAATGACCCTATTTCCAAATAACATCCGTTTTGAGGTACTGTGGATGGATTAAGACTTCAACATATCTTTTTTCAGGGGGACACAATTCAACTATAACAGTATCAGACTGGGAAGAAATGGGGTGAGGGCCTCAGTATAGTCCAGCATGAGAGAGAGCCAGGGATGGTCATAAACTGCTCTTGAAGTGGAAATATTTTCGGAAAGCAACAAACAATACTGGGCACAAGAGTATGGGTTTGGAAGAAAATAAGTCTTGCAGAGGAAAGGGAAGGGAAGAGAAAGTAAGGCAAGAATAAGGATTGAGGTGGTGGAGACGGAAAGTGGGTGTCTGAGCCCAGGAAGATACACGGGTGGTGAGGGGCATGGGAAAGGAGGGTGGAAGGCACGCTCTGAAGGACAGGAAACTACAGACTCAGTGTAGGAAATCTCATCTCTGCAAGTAATCATTTTCGAGTTCATGAAGCAACTTCCTGCGTGAGGCTAGAAAGGCAGTGGGTGTTCTGACCAGCAGGCTGATGGTCTTGCTTCATGTTGGTTTAAAACGTGGAAGAGCACATGGGAGGAGCCCAGGGCTGTGGCATTTTGAGCCAGGTCCCCTGAGCTGTGGACCGGAGACCAGGCTGACAGATACCACAGCTCGGGGGTTGGCAGAACTGCCTGGAGGAGCAGAGCTGCTTCCTGGGGGAGCTGAGCCCAGGGCCTAGCCAGGTACCGCCCACCCCACCCCACAGTGGGGAGCAGGCACAGCCCAGGTCCTCCCAGCTCCCTCCGAGGCAGACAGGAACTCACAGCAGCTAGACTCCTCAGTGCCATCCTGCCCATCTCTGCTCCGAGCGCTTCGGCCATAGTTCCAGCCAAGAATGAAACAGCTGGGGTTGGTGGAGCAGATGTCTCCATCTGGGGTTCTAGGGAATCATGTATCGCCTCCTCCCAGACACAGTGCTGTAATTAGCACAGATCGTTGTGAAACACGTATTTTTCAGGGTCATCCCTCAGCAGATTTGGAAAGGAGGTGATGGTTTCTCTACAACCTCTAGTCACCCAGCATCCTGGGCTAACACTCTTGACTTCTAGATAGAAGTGAGTTCTGAACCTCTCATGTCCCTGGCAGTGTCCATCAAAATGTCTCTACCCTGTGTTTCATTTTGTTTCCTAATAGCTGGCAAGTCAGAACAACATAAAAGAACTAAGTTGTTAATAGATGATTATTCTCAACTGAGTTAGAGGTTTCGGTTGCCCAGAGAAGGAAGTGACTCTAGACACCTAAGCAGAAAAGTCACTTACTTGAACGGCTAGGCATCGTTCACAGTGTGGGCAGAGGGCACGAACCGGGCTTCAGTGGGAAACAAGACCAAGCAGAGGTGCCTCTTGGGAACCATCTTCTTGGTTCCTGCCCCTGGTGACTCTGGCCGCTTGGCACCATTCCTTTGGACTCGATGTGATCACGGCACCTGTGGATAATCTCCAGCTGGCCTGGGCCACTTCTCCAGGATCGACGGTCAAGTGCTGCAGCAATGGATTGGAGCACCAGGTCCCGTGTCTCTCTCCAGCTGTCTGGAGGTGGGGAAAAGACCATCCATAAATTTTGGTTTCTATAGTAGAAAGTGGAGCCTGTTTTCCTATTTTAGGATTCCTCTTATTTTAGAATTCCTCCCAAATAGAAAGTGTTCAATGTGGGCAGCCCACAAGAACAACTGTCTGCTAGAATAATATGTATGTATATTCATGAGGGTCCCCAGGACAACTCTAATCCAAAAGCTGCCTCTCCTGGGGACTTCAGGCACCATGGCAGATGGATGGGGAGACTTGCCTAATGTCATAGGCAGAAGCCCTAGAGTCAATGCTCAGTTTCTCTGATTATAGACCCAAGTGCTATTGACTGCAATGGCCTCATTAAGTGCCTTACACATAGCTGATGTCAACTAATATTTGCTAAGTGAATGAATGAATTATAGGTCTTCCACTATGTAATCACCTGCCTCAAACACATCATGAAAAGAGGCAGGATAGAATTATCAATCAAATACAACCTGAGGGCCCTGGGGTAAATGATTTAATCTCTCCAGATCTCTGTCTTTATCTTGTAAGATAAAAGGTGGGATGACACTGATCTCTAAGGATTTACCTTTGAACAAATTGCGAAAAAAATTTTTTTAATTAATTAATTAATTAATGGCTGCGTTGGGTCTTCGTTGCTGCACGCCAGCTTTCTCTAGTTGCGGGGGCTACTCTTCGCTGCGGTGCACGGGCTTCTCGTTGCAATGGCTTTTCTTGTTGCGGAGCACGGGCTCTAGGCGCGCGGACTTCAGTAGTAGCGGCACGTAGGCTTTAGAGCGCAGGCTCAGTAGTTGTGGCGCATGGGCTTAGTTGCTCTACAGCATGTGGGATCTTCCCGGACCAGGGCTCCAACCTGTGCCCCAGCGTTGGCAGGCGGATTCTTAACCACTGCACCACCAGGGAAGTCCTGCAAAAAAAATTTTGGTCACATATGAGACAATTGGAAATTTGAACCCTGACTGGATAATTTGATGATGTTAAAGAATTACTGTTACTTAATAATGAGATAGTGATGAGATAATGAGATAATGATGATGTGGTTTCGTTTTAAAAAGTGCCTTTGTCTTTTAAAGATACATGCTTAAATACTTTTGGATGAAGAAATATGATGTTCAAGATTTGCTTCATAATGAATTGGAAAGGAAAGCAGGCAGGAAAACAGGTGAAAAGGGCCTTGAGGTGATCATTGTTAAGGCTTGGCAATACATACATGGGAATTTGTTACAGTGTTTTGTCTACTTTTTATATGGTTGAAATTTTCCATAATAAAATGTTTTTAAAAATCACAATTCTTGGGCTTCCCTGGTGGCGCAGTGGTTGAGCGTCCGCCTGCCGATGCAGGGGACGCGGGTTCGTGCCCTGGTCTGGGAAGATCCCGCATGCCGCGGAGCGGCTGAGCCCGTGAGCCATGACCGCTGAGCCTGCGCGTCCGGAGCCTGTGCTCCGCAACGGGAGAGACCATAGCAGTGAGAGGCCCGCGTACCGCAAAAAAAAAAAAAAAAAAAAAATCACAATTCTTTTCCTGCAGCCCCTGAAGTACCCATCCCAGTCAGAGCCTGATAGTTGCTTACCCAACAACTCTTACTCCCTGGCTCTTTCCTGAAAGAATCCCTGATTCCATCCAGGTGTCCACTCTTCCGCAAACAGCCCTTGTGATCGAGGCAAGGTGACCCCATCTCCACCTCCAGTCCTATTTGTCTCAGCCAATCAGAGCGAGCCCAACCTTCTCACTAATCATTGGTTCTGGAAGGACACGGGATGCAGGAGAGCTTTGCTGGGGCTTCTGAGAAGGTTCCTCTGTACTCTCCCGGGGGGCTGCTGGAAGCAGCACTTCTCTCCTGCCAGGAGGAAGGAGGTGGTCCCAAATGCCATCAGCAGCCATGCTACATCCTAGAGGAACGTCAGCTCAGGATGAAGCCGACGTGCTGAACAGCAGAGCAGAGACATGGACCTGAATCCTTGCTATGGGTACTGAGCTTCTGGATCAAACAACCCTGAAGTCCACCCTCTCCCTCTGGACTCCCAATCACATGATATAATAGCTTTTCTTGTTGTTTGTGCAAATTTGATTTTTTCAGCCAAGAACATATATAACCAAGAGTATCATAACAGATGCAGTGCTCAGTGAACACTCGCCCCAACTACTGTGAAATGAGGGCTATGCTAAAGGGAGGGAGCCCTCTGTCCCCCAGTGACCACCACTGTTTGGAGGCAGGAAGCAGACTGTGTCGGAGAAAAAGGAAGGGCAGTGGTAGGAGTAGGTCTATCAGAAGGAGGAGGCGTTGGAATGCCCTGCACTATTTTGAGCCTAGAGAGACAATTCTTCCTAATGTCAGACCATCCTGCTTTGAACGCCACTAACATGAAGCTCCAGACACAAGACCACGTGCTACCAGCAGGAAAGTTGTGCCTGGCCCTTGCTGCTGTGGACTGTCTTTGGAATACAATGGCACCCATTCCATGGCAAGATATTCATCACAGAAATTATGCTAATGCGTTTTTATAATTAAGGAACAGGTGGCCGGGTAGGGTCTGCAGCCTTCAGAAGGCTCTGGCTTTCCCCACACATTAGAGAGGGAATTGCTGGGCTTCTCCCCAATCCATGTGTCCCACGCTTCTCATCCTTCTTAAGTGGACTTGAAATCCAAGATGGCACCCTTGAATGGAGCATCTCTGCTTTTATGGGAGCTGGTGCTGAACATTTCAGGAGGCAATGAATACTTAACTGCGGAAATCCTCAGAGTAGGGGTCATCCAGGACTCTCCTCTCGCCCACACCCAATGCATGCAGCCAAGCCCCAACTTTTCACCCAATTACTCCTCAGACTCTCGTTGATTCATCCTCCCTTTTCTAGTTTCTCTGCCACCACCCCTTGGCAAATCATCACTGTCTCTCACCCAGACGATTTCAGTAGCCCAACGGATTCTTTGAATCAATTTCCACCCTTTCCAACTCCATTCTTTCACAGCAGCCTGAGTGCTCCTTTAAAAATGCAAATCTGGGGGCTTCCCTGGTGGCGCAGTGGTTAAGAATCTGCCTGCCAATGCAGGGGACACGGGTTTGAGCCCTCGTCCGGGAAGATCCCACATGTTACAGAGCAACAAAGCCCGTGCGTCACAACTACTGAGCCTGCGCTCTAGAGCCCGCGAGCCACAACTACGGAAGCCCGGGCGCCTAGAGCCAGTGCTCCGCAACAAGAGAAGTCACTGCAGTGAGAAGCCCGAGCACCGCAACAAAGAGTAGCCCCCGCTCGCTGCAACTAGAGAAAGCCCGTGCACAACAACGAAGACCCAACACAGCCAAAAATAAAAATAAAATAAATAAATTAAAAAAAAAATGCAAACCTGGGAAATTCCTGGTGGTCCAGTGGTTAGGACTCTGCTCTTTCACTGCTGAGGGTGCAGGTTCAATTCCTGGTCAGGGAACTAAGATCTCACAAGTCACAGGGTGTGACCAAAACAAAACCAAACAAAGGAACAAAAAATGCAAATCTGCCAGTGCCTTTTCCTTGCCCAGAAGCTGTGAATTTCTTCCCACTACCAACCACATCCTCCCTGCTTCTGCCGACCTCCCTGCGTACCTCCCTTGCCCCCTCTGCTCTAGTATCCTGAACATCTTGAATTCCTTATACACACCCATTCTCTCACCTCAGGGCTTTCCCCGTAATCTGATCCCTCAGTTTGGAGCTGTCTGCTCTCCATCCCCCCACCCCCTCATTTGGGCATAGCCCACTCCTTGCAGTCTTCTCTTCACTGTTACTTCCTTGGGGAGAAGGTTTCTTACTCTATCTCCCACCCCCAGCCAAGTTCCATCCTCTTTACCTGTGCCTGCAGTACCATGTCCTTCTCCTTCGTAATAAGCAGCACAGTTATTACACTGCCAGAGTTACTGGAAACTTTTACTTAATATCTTTCTTGCCAATTAGATTTAAGCTTAAGGAGGGTAGAGACTTTGTCCACGTTGCTTCACGCTCCATCCCAAGCACCTATCACAATGCCTGGCACATAATCAACAATTAGGCAATGAACACCGGTTGGCTGCCTGCCGGTGTAGCCGTCGCTGAGGCCTCCAAAAGTGTGGCCCCGCTGACCCCTCGAGACCTTATTTGGCCTCTTAAGCATCCACGGAGCTTCACATCTACCAAGTTCCCGCTCGAGGGGACAGAGCATGGAAAGAAACAGAGGTAGATGGATCCGAATCCATTCTGGAACCTGGAAGCAATGCTATTGCCTTACGGAGAGAAAATGGTTTATTAGAATTCAGGACCTTCCCCTCGTAAGCAGAATTGTTTCCCACTGTTTGTTCTAAAATGTTTGGTGTGACTCAAATGTACACACCACAGACTTGAAACGGAAAGCAAAGGCGGAGAGGAAGAAAGGCTGGAGCCATTTCCTGTTCACCCACAGCCCGCGTGGGGAGAGGGTCCTCGTCCTCCTCCTGCTTCCTCGGCGATAAGTAGGGGCGTTTCAAGTCCCCACATCAGTGCTCGCTCCTGGGCTGCAGGCAGACATCTGGCGGGAGAAGCCACAGCTACGATGCCCAAGGCGGGGGCCGCTGAAGGGCTGTGTGGGGAACCACTGGTCTCTCTCTCTGAGGCCTCTGGAGCAGCTCAGCTTCCTGAAAGGAAATGTGACCCGGGGTCACACCCTTCCCCCGCCACACAAGGCTGTCGGGCCAGGCTTTTCAGGGTCCCGTGAGCCTCATCTCCACTCTGGGTTTGAGAACACCCCCTTCTCTTCAGGGTCAGCCACGACCACTAGAAACTCATTGCCGTGTGTCCCTCTGGAAACACCATGAGGTCGCTGTCTCTGGAGTCAGACGTGGAGTGGTTGACACTGTGCTGTCAGGGGTGGGTCACCGATGGGGTGCATTGGGAGTGCGGGCTCGGGTCGGGGCAGGCGAGGGCCAAGGGAGCCCAGGGGCAGCTCAGGCAGCATGGCCTCTTTCAGGTGACCAGGCCACAGGGCCCCTGGGAGCCTGTCATGTTGGAGCTGGGGAAGGCCAGAAGGTGCAAGCATGAGGATGGTTTGTCAGAAGGGGCAGGGTGGCGAGATTCAGCAGGCCATGTGGCTGAGAGCTCTTCAGCTCCCTGAGGCTCACTCTCCTCTGGTAACATGGGCTTGTCGTGGACCTGCAGAGAAACGCACGTGGATTCCCTAGCACCCAGGAGGCTCTGGATCCAGGAGCCAACGCGTACAATTACTACCCAGGGCCAAGTTCAGGAACCTCGCCTCCATTTCTCCCACCTCACCACGCTGCCTTCAGAGACGTTTCTCTAACACACAAGCCAACCCTGTCAGTCATCAGCAAGGAAGCTTTCGGTGCCTTCCGGGGACCCACGTCAGAACTTCTGCAACTTTTCTGCTGAAGTATCCCTAACAAGAGTAACGCATGCCCTGGAGCAGCAGAGATGAAATTTCTTTCAAGTCTCCTGTTCTATCTTAAAAATTCATGAATTTTTCTGTCTGACTCCATAATATATTCATGCTGGTTTTAATAGAAATATATCATTTTCTTCAAATATTCAGATAAAGCGTACAGCTCTACGAAGTTGCTGGGAGAAGGCGGCCGGGTGGTGAGGAAGAGATGTGAGAGTTTAACGCCTCACATCTGGAATTCCTTTTAATTTTCCCCATAACCGTATGAGGTAAAGCCTTTTTCTTTTCTGTAAAAGAATTAAAACATTACAGGCTTTATAGAGCAGGATGTGAGCATCCCCCACAATAGGAGTCCCTAAAAGAAACCCTGGTAAACAGCATCCGTGGCACCATCATGTCCACCGGCCTTGCCATGTCGTTGACCACCATCCCTGCCCCTGGAGTCTATGCAGTGTGTCTTGATCGTACAGTCACTTGCAGACACGGTTCTCAGCCTCTTAATTGAGAGCAGTGGCCGCCTGCCCATACCCCATTCTGTTAATTAAATGTAAGCTTTGGCCCAAAGTCAGCTCTGTCAGAAATCAAGAGAGGTGATAGAGGGGAATCTAGCTTCTCGAGGCCCTCGCCTCATCTTGATTTTAGATGTAGCTGAGCCTGTTGGGGAGTCATCGTCCAATGGACTCATGAGCTAGCAGGCAGCTCAGGGATCTGTTGGCATAAAGAGAGGAGTTGATGTGGACTTCGATTCAGAGCCTGGAGGGGAGGCAGGATGGAGCTGGGTATTGCGGCATCTGTCCCCCTGCCCTGTGGAGGAGGGGATGGGATGAGAAGGGAGCTGCAGACTGTCAGTGAGCTGCTTGCAGCAGGGACTTTGGAGAACCAGATCCGGAGGATGAAATACAACACAGGGTTGCCCAGGTCTGTGGGGAATATAGAGGCTCAAAAGGAAGGCAGTGCTCCCAGAGGTCAGGTCAAAATGGTCATGAGCAGCTTCATGGGCAGCAGTCAGCAGTGAGGGGCCAGAAAGAGAGACCAGATTGCTCTTTCACACAGACAAGACTCCAGCAGTAGCCAGAGGGAGACTTAAAGGGGATGCCTGGTCAGAGGCAATGGGCCAGGATAATTTACTGTTAATGTCTATGTGCCCTAATAAACATTCACATCCAGGGAAGGCTTGGAGAAATGTGGTTTAGAGAAAATTTCCATCAACTAAGCATTTAATTACATGATCGTTTTTGCCTATATGAGTTCCTGGAAACAAACCCCCCCCCCAAAAAAAAAAAACCAAACTGGAATTTATACATTGAATGAATTTGCCCCTTTAAAATGGTACCTCAGACAACAACAGGGATGGATTTGGAGGGTATTATGCTCAGTAAAATAACTCAGATAAAGACAAATATTGTATGATATCACTTATATGTGGAATCTAAAAAATACAACAAACTAGAGAATATAACAAAAAAGAAACAGACTCACAGATCTAGAGAACAAACTAGAGGTCACCAGTGGGGAGAGAGGAGTGGGGAGGAGTGAGATAGGGGTAGGGGATTAAGAGGCACAAACTATTATGTATAAAATAAATAAGCTACAAGGATAGGCTGTATAGCACAAGGAATAGAGCCGATGTTTTATAATAACTATAAATAGAGTATAACCTTTCAAAATCATGAATCACTATGTTATACACCTGAAACTTATATAATATAGTACATTAACTATAGCACAATAAAAAAATAAAAATAAAGTGGTACCTCAGGAGGTTACACACACATCCCAAGAGGCTCACGATATTTGCAGAAATTATTTTTGGGAGCTGATTTCAGAACCATCCTGTGAGTCATACTTTAGAGTCAGCTGGTTTGATCACCCAGCTTATTCTTCAGATTTGCCTTTAAGTAATTTTTGTTTGATTCCAAAGATAAAATCCTCTATTAAATGATTATGCTATTTCACCAAGCCTGCTTCTCTGGAGATGGTAAATTTCTTGACCCAAGAGAGCATGTCTGGTCTATCTTTGGCCACCCAAGCCCTGTCCAGGCACTTCAGAAATGCTTGATCGGTATTTAGTTGTGAGGTTGTTCACTCCATAGGGCTGTTTCCAACACTGTCATGTCTTATACATATTGCAGGCATCAAAACATTTGCTTTCTTTCCTCAGGTGGCTTTTGGTATCAAAGAGTTAATATTTATTCCAGAAAAGGAAGGGTTATTTAAATTTGCACCTCCCAAAACCCACAGTAGAAATACTTTCTGGAACGAGCATCAATCGTTTGGTTTTTTCTGTTGGTTGACGTCACAGACAACAGTCTGTCAACATTTTCCCCTACACTGGTTTTCTTTTCAGGGGCATAGAATCAAGATGAAAAAGCACAGCTCTGGGAGCACACAGAACAGAGATCTGGCACTCAAGGGATTGATTATGTATTCACTTATTTATTACAATTTTTAAAAACTGGCCCAGCTGCTTTGGCTCATACAAGCCGGGCTGCAATGTTTCACTTGATAGGATTCTCATCTGGTGGTTACATTCCCGAGTGATTTAATGCTAAGGGTGTTTTTTAATCCACAGCCGTGGATCCTGTGGGTGGAGCCACGACAGCCAAGTTCTCCGAGGGTGCACGGGACCACCTCACCTGACAGAAGTCCTCTCCTGGGATCTGGAAGGCCCAGGCCCAGACCTGTCCCTTTGTATCTTGTAAAATGCTCCCAGGTGATGCTGCAGCTGACCCCTCGTTGAGAACGTGTGATCTATATCCTTCTGACCACTGCTGCTCTGCGGTTTCTCTCCTGTGATCGTCATTATGCCTGATGAGTTATGTTTTGGTCAAATGACAGACTAGCCCAACCCCAACTGTCCTAGACAGAAGGAGAAATTTGTTGGCTCCTGTAACTTGAAAGCCCAAGGATAGGTCTGGCACAAGAACAAGTAGCTGCCTTGATTCAGCTGCTCAAATGGTGTCATGATGAGGATTGTCTCATCTCTTGGATTTGTCCCCTCACGCTGGTGTTTTTCTCAGACTTCTTGTGGAGGCGAGATTGCGGCCAGCTGCTCTGGCCTTGAAGCCTCCAAGTCCATCAGAAAGTTAACCTGTATTTCTCAACTGTTTGAATGAAATTCTGTGATCTGATCTTCTCCTTGGTCTAAATGGGGTCTGAAGTACCCGTCTCATCTGTACCAGGTACGGGTATTCACAGGTAGAATACAGAAGCCACTCTAGATATATAGAGCAGAGAGGGATTTAACTTTAGTACCAGGAGCTCACAAAATTGTTGGATCGTCTGAAGAGATGTTCTAGGTTGAATCTTTAGAAGTGACTCTCAGAATACAGCAGAACTGACCTTCTCAGGAGAGATGGGGGGATCCAGAGGCCACCATGAGAACAGGTGAGTTCAAGACCACCTGTCATATTTGTGAATCAGGGATTGGGAGACCAGGAGGCTGATGGCATCACTGCCACTACCACCAACCTGCTTCTCAAACTCAAGACACGACTGACCAGGTGCTGGACCACTGCTGCAGGAGAGAGTGTCTCTGTGAGCATGTATGCCTGCAGAAAACGTGAAAGTCATAGGGACACCATCTCTTCTGCAATTCTGCCTTCCAAATCTAGTTTCAGTGGAAAATTTTGGATTATAATTTGAGTTCAGATCTTTGCCTCTAGAAGAGACGGGAAAAGGTAGTTTTTAGCTGTACAGCTTCTGCAACACAGGACAGCACACTGGAGGGCACTGGAAAGGATTATGAGGGCCAGTACACCGCAGGAGGAGGCTAGAGGGCACAAGGCTTTCCTCAGCCACGCCTTGAAGCCACACCCCTAGCTTCTGGGACTGGGGGAAGGGTCAAGTCCATCTGCAGCCTGGGGACTAACAGTGGGATGAGGTTGGTTGTCCAGAGGAAATTAGGGTGTAGCATAACCATTATACTGTTACTAGCAGGAGAGGTAAAAGATGCTGGGTGACAAAACCCCCAAAATGTCCCCCGAAAGGTATATGATGCTTTATAGGTAATTTCACCTGCACCACTTCATGTGATTCTCACAAAAGCCCCACGAGGGGGAAGGTCAAATACTGTGATTCCCACCCTACCAACAGAGAAATCCAGACTCAGAGGTTAAAAGCTCACCCCAGCTAATCCCTTACAGCTGTAGGAGGCAGTGCTTCGATTCAGACCCTGACTCCTGACTCGAATCCCAGTCCTGTGGGCTGGAGCAGAATGTGGAAGAAACTTGTTTCTGAAGCCAAGTTTGCAAACCCCAGCCCTCGTGTGCAGAGCCTTGTGGCGGGACCTTGAGCAGGACAGCACTGCCGTGCTTTCTGGCAGCTCCGGCCATGCTGGAGCACAGGGTCGTGGAGGACTCCGCACAGAGAAAGGGGCAGGAAACTTGCACAAGCCCTTGGGTGCTTTGCTCTCCCCTCATTTGGTCTTCATTTGAAGAATGAAACAGGGAGTTTCACGTTTGTTTGTTTAATGCTGAGTGTTCCAGGATGCCACAATATCATTTAAAATATCTGAATTTAGGGCATAGATGGGCTCATGTTTCTCCCAAACAGCAATATTTTTAGCATTAGCCATTCTCACATAGGTGCAAAATCTACTTCGATAATAGATCAAAGCAAATCCCTCCTCCCAGCCTTCCTTGTGGGCTGCAAAACGACAGGGTTTGCATAAACCAGATTAGGGCTGTGCAGAGCTGCTACCAGCACTACAAATGGCTGCTGGTGTCAGCACCCAGGGAAACCTCCACTGCCGGATCAGCAAGCGATTCCTCGCCATCGACCCTCAGAGACTCGGGCCACCACAGTGACAGAGACCTCAAAACTGGACTGCACGGCGTCCAAGCAATACCACATCTTGAGGAAGGGGACTTGCCCTGGGGTCAGTGGGGCAGCAAGAATTTGGGGGCACGTTCTTGGGGAAGTTGCCCCCTGGAAAACCTGCCCTGCAGGCCCTGCACAGCTGCTGCCTTCAGACGGCTCTACTCACTGGGCAATGGGGCCAAAACTGTGATCAAGGAGGTTTTTCCTTTGCACATGTGTGGCTGGGTCATCACACCCCTAGAATTCTCACAGTCTGCCTTAGCTTGTCTGCTGTTAACAAATGACCACAGACTGGGTGGCTTAAATCACAAACATTTTTAACAGTTATAGAAGCTAGAAAGTCCAAGATCAATGTGCTGGTTGTTTCTTTTCTGTTTGGGTGAGAGCCCTCTTCCTGGTTTGCAGATGGCTTTCTTCTCATGTCCTCACATGCTAGAGAGCAGAGAGAGAGAGAAAGTTCTCTAGTCTCTTCTTATAAGGACACTAATCCCATCACGAGGGCTCTACCCTCATGACCTAATCACCTTCCAAAGGCCCCACCTCTTAATACCATCACACTGTGGGTTAGGATTTTGACAAGTGAATCTGGAGGGACACAAACATTCAGGCCATATCAGTATCCTGCTATAGAGAAGGCCCTTAGTAGAGGCTGGTCACCCCTAGGTCCTGCCCAAAAGTGGCCAAGTTGGGCCAGTCTTCTCTCATTCACATCAGGCCCCAGTGAAGCCTTTATGACATTTCACACAGTGAGCTGGTTGGTTCTCTTTTCTCCTATTGCTTCATTTTAACCAAGCTGAGAAAATAGTTATGTTATCAGCTGAATTGTTTCCTCTCCCAAAATTCATATGTTGACACCCTAACCCCCAGCACCATCTCATCCTTGGGCCTAATTGCTCCCACTGGGAACACTGCTTTGGAAACGTTTTCGCCAAGTGCCCCCAGCCTCAGAAAAAGCCAGAACCTTGGTGATCTGACCCAGATCCCAGGGTTTCCCACAGCAACATAACTATCTCCCAAGCCTCCTCTTTGACTTTAAAAATTCACGTGGATTGTACATCCTATTCTATAACATCGCTGGGTTCACATCTGTATTTTGAGTTACTCGCACCTGAGTGGAATGGATGCTCTCTGAAGATGTGTCACGTCTATGGTGGCTTCCAGTGCCTCCGGCACATCACTGTGTATGTCCAGGGGGTCTACGTACTCTAAGTGATCAGCCCCAAGGCTTAGGCCAGGATGCAGAGAATATATTAGAACTCCTACTCATAGGTATTTTTTTTTAACATCTTTATTGGAGTATAATTGCTTCACAATGGTGTGTTAGTTTCTGCTGTATAACAAAGTGAATCAGCTATATGTATACATATATCCCCATATCCACTCCCTCTTGCGTCTCCCTCCCACCCTCCCTATCCCACCCCTCTAGGTGGTCACAAAGCACCGAGCTGATCTCCCTGTGCTATGCAGCTTCTTCCCACTAGCTATCTATTTTACGTTTGGTAGTGTATATATGTCCATGCCTCTCTCTCACTTCGTCCCAGCTTACCCTTCCCCCTCACCGTGTCCTCAAGGTACCACATCTTCTTTATCCATTCAGTTGTTGATGGACATTTATGTTGTTTCCATGTATTGGCTATTATGAATAGTGCTGTTATGAACATAGGGCTGCATTATCTTTTCGAATTATAGTTTCGTCTGGATATATGCACAGGAGTGGGATTGCTGGATCGTATGGTAATTCTATTTTTAGTTTTCTGAGGAGCCTCCATACCATTCTCCATAGTGGCTCCCACCAACAGTGTGTGAGCGTTCTCTTTTCTCCACATCCTCTCCAGCATTTGTTATTTATAAGACGGTTTAGTGATGTCCATTCTGACCGATGTGAGGTGGTACCTCACTGAAGTTTTGAATTGCATTTCTCTAATAATTAGTGATATTGAACATCTTTTCATGTGCCTATTGGCCATCTGTATGTCTTCTTCGGAGAAATGTCTGTTTAGGTCTTCTGCCCGTTTTTTGAGTGGGTTGTTTTGTTGTCATTGTTGAGTTGTATGAGCTGTTTGTATACTTTAGAAATTAAGCCCTTGATGGTTGCATCATTTGCAAATATTTTCCCCCATTTTGTAGGTTGTCTTTTTTTTTTTTTTTTTAGCTTGTAGGTTGTCTTTTCATTTTGTTTATGGTTTCCTTTGCTGTGCAAAAGCTTAATTGTATCATTTTAGTGTATGTTCTACCCATATTTTTAATAGTTATAGTTTAGAACGCAGGACGTGTCAATAAACAAACAAACACATACTGCAGCTGCCTTCAGAAAAAGTTTTCACTAGGGGTTGGTACTTTCAGAAATGTTGGGAGACTCTTAGCCTAGATTAAGAACCAGGTGTTCGTGCCCAGCCCAGGGTCTGCACTCCAGCCCCCTACTTTGGGCTGCCCATGCTTACAGTGGTAGAGCACCTGTGAGCAGACCTTCCTTCTTTCCTTCCTTCCCTCCCTCCCTCCCTCCTCCCCTACCCTCTCTATCTCTCTCTCTTCTTCTCTTTATTGGTTGTAGTCATAGCTGGCGAGAAAAGGCAGGGGATATAAGGACACCCCTCGGGCAGGTTTCTGGCTGACTTGCGAAGGATGCAAAGACTGGCTTTCCTGATCCTTCCATGTGTACTGCTCTCTCTCTCTTTTCTTTCCAGGCAGGTGGCCAAGCCCTTGTTTTTGGAAAGTCCAAGCCCTTTGAGGGGGTGAAGACAAGGAGGGGGGAAGGAGAGAACAGTGCCTCACACGAGATCGGGCCACAGGGAAAAGTCATTTGTTCCATTTGACCTGGCAGGAGGAGAGTAGGTCTGAAGGCTCTGCAGGTCCCCAATCTCTGCCTACTTCTGGCAGCACCCCGGGGGAGCTCGACCTCCCAGCGGAGTGGCCGTGTGGCTCCTCACCCAGTAGGCTGTATGTCCTCCTAGTGCCTGGGACAAAGGACTTCTCTCAGAGGAATCTCAGGGATGTTGTGGAGAATAAACCCCAGGCTGGAAGGGGCTTAGAGAGTCTGGAGTCCAACTCCCTTATATAAAAAATGGAGAAAATGCATAACTGAGTTGTTAAAATGACTTGCCCAAGATCACACAGCTAGTTAATCCAGTTTCTTATGCTTTTTTAAGAAAATAATTTGGTTTACAATAAATGCTGGCGAGGGTGTGGAGAAAAGGGAACCGTCCAACACTGTTGGTGGGAATTTAAATTGGTGCAGCCACTATGGAGAACAGTATGGAGGGTCCTTAAAAAACTAAAAATAGAATTACCATATGATCCAGCAATCCCAATCCTGGGCATACACCCAGAGAAAACCATACTTCAGAAAGGCGCATGAACCCCAATGTTCATTGCAGTACTATTTACAATAGCCAGGACATGGAAGCAACCTACGTGTCCATCGACAGAGGAGTGGAAAAGAAGATGCATTATATATATATATATATATATATATATATATATATATATATATATATATATATATATAATGGAATATTACTCAGCCATAAAAAAGAATGAAATAATGCCATTTGCAGTGACATGGATGGACCTAGAGATTGTCATACTGAGTGAAGTCAGACAGAGAAAGACAAATACCATATGATATTGTTTATATGTGGAATCTAAAAAATGGTACTAATGAACCTATTTGTAAAACAGAAATAGAGTCACAGATGTAGAAAACAAAACTTATGATTACCAAGGGGGCAAAGGGAGGGGGAGGAATAAATTGGGAGATTGGGATTGACATATAGACACTACTCTATATAAATAGATAACTAATAAGAACCTAATATATAGCACAGAAAACTCTATTCAATACTCTGTAATGACCTATATGGGAATAGAATCTAAAAAGGAGTGGATATATTTATATGTATAACTGGCTCACTTTGCTGTGCAGCAGAAACTAACACAACATTGTAAATCAACTATATTCCAATAAAAAATTTTAAAAATTAAAAGAATTAAAAAAACAATAATACAAAAAAATATAAAAAAAAACATCAACAACATAAAACTAAAAACAGAGCTACCATGTGATTCAGCAATCCCACTTCTGGGCATATATCTGGAGAAAGCCATACTTCAAAAAGACACATGCACCCCAATGTTCATTGCAGCACTATTTACAACAGCCAAGACTTGGAAGCAACCTAAATGTCCATTGACAGAGGAATGGATAAAGAAGATGTGGTACATATATACAATGGAATATTACTCAGCCATAAAATAGAACAAAATAATGCCATTTGCAGCAACATGGATGGACCCAGTGATTATCATATTAAGTGAAATAAGCCAGACAGAGAAAGACAAATATCATATGATATCACTTATATATAGAATCCAAAAAAAAAAAAGATACAAATGAACTTATTTACAAAATAGAAATAGACCCACAGACAGAGAAAACAAACTTACGGTTACCAAAGGGGAAGCGGGGGGGATAGATAAATTAGGAGTTTGGGATTAACGGATACACACTACTATTATAAAATAGATAACCAACAGGGCCTACTGTATAGCATGGGGAGCTATACCCAATTTTTTGTAATAACCTACAAGGGAAAAGAATCTGAAAAAATATATATGTATAACTGGATCACTGTGCTGTACACCTGAAACTAACACAACATTATAAATCAACTATACTGCAATTAAAAAAGATGAAAACCAAACCAAAAATGAAACATGGAAGTGTACTTTAAAAAATTAAATATAACACATTTAATATTTTACAAGCATTTCATAATTGCAAATGATTGCCCTGTTTCACCCCCTTTGATTTAAGCCTTTTTAAGACCCAGAACTGGCTACATTTCTTTAAAGGATTCTTTTATCTAAACGAATTCTTCTTACTTTTTATGAGGAGGCTTTCTCTGTCTCTGTCTTGCCTTTCTCAGCATCTCTGGCGCCCCCAGTTTGAATCACACACTCACTTTCGATCTGACTGCATCTGTTTAGGCACATGCATCATGTCGCCCTGAGGTCACATTCTCTCATGCACACATTTGGAGGTTCTGTACCTCGGGGAGAGTTTTGCCCTCTCGAGGTGTTCGTTCATAGTCACTGCTCAGATGCCCCTTGAAGCCCGCTTTGGATTTGCCTCAGCCACTGTCTTTGGAGTAACTTTGATGACAGCAAGTCTTTATCATTCAGGAGGTAAATTTAGTTTTAAGAACTACAGAAAGTCATTTCGGGCAAGTCTGGCGGATAGAGTGGGTAATTTAGCTGGGTGAAAGCATTTGGAGTCAAACATAAGAGGTGACTATGAGGCTAAAAGATATCCTACCCTCACCCCATGGCTATGCAGGCTCTTCCAGAGATGTTTAGACCAAGGACAGCATCATTGGAATATGCAGGAATGTCCTAAGAGGCCAATTCAGAGCGCACCGGGGGCTGCATTACCCATGTCAAAGACACTGCTTGTCCCCTCAACTTCTCTCCAGGGCCAGACTTCCTCGGGGGCATATTGATGCCTGCCTGTGGGAGGTATTTTAGGGACACTAGAGGCGATTTTCCCTCTTACTCACTCACTTGCTCATTTACTCATAAGACATTATTTAACAAATATTTATGAAGGGATTATTCTGAGCCAGGCACTGTGTTAACTGCTAGTGATACAATGAAGAACAAGACAAACCTGGTCCCTGTTCTGCTAAAGATTATTTAGCTCTGGCAGGAAAAGTCAGTCACTAAACAGATGATAACACCAAAAATTAAAGAGTTAAATTTTTGAAAAATTTAAAAATAAGTCAAAATATTTATTTAAAAAAACATTCTTAACCATGAGTTTAAAGTTGAAAAAGAATTCCTTTTAGTGAAGGAATGTTCTTCTACTAACTTCAGATAAACCTTGAGAGGAAGGCCTATTGGGATATGCCTAGTCAGTAACACTTTTGAATGAATCAGTTACCATACTTTTCCCCAGATAACAAAAGGATAATCGAGGCCTCTACTCTAGGGGTCATATGGTAGGCAGGATTTTAAAAAGCAGCTCTATTGAAATATATTTCATATACCATACAATTCACCCATTTAAAATAAACAACTTAATGGCTTTTGATATACTCACAGAGTTGTACGTTCATCACCGCAATCAACTTTAGAACATTTTTGTTACCCTAAAAGAAACCCTGCACCCCTTAGCCATCACTCTTCAACCTCTCTTCCCTCAGCCCTAAGCAGCCACTTTCTGCTTCTATCGATTTATTTACCTAATCTGGACATTGTATATAAATGCCATCATACGTGTGAAGTCTTTTGTGGCTTCTTTCATTTACAATAATGCTTTCAAGGTTTACTCACATTGTTTCATGTATCAGTACCTCATTTCTTTTTACTGCCAAATAATATGCCATTGTCTGGCTATAACACATTTTGTTCATCCATTCATCACCTGATGAATGTTTGGGTTGTTTCCACATTTTGGCTATTATGAATAATGCTGCTGTGAACACTCACGTACAAGTCTTTGTGTGGACATATATCTTCACTTCTCTTGGGTATATATCTAGATGTAGAATTGCTAAATCATATGGTAACTCTATGCTTAAACATTTGAATAACTGTCAGACCATTTCCCAAGGTAGCTGCACCATTTTACATTCTTAACAGTAATGTATAAGGGCTCTGGTTTCTCCATATCCTACTTCTTATTAACCAACTTTTTGGTTACAGCCATCCTAATGAGTATGAAGTGGTATCTCATTGTGATTTTGATTTCCTTTTCCCTGACAGCTAATAATGTTGAACATCTTTTTATGTGCTTATTGGCCATTTGAATATCTTCTGTGCCTATTCAGAATGCTTTGCCCATTTTTATTTTTACTATTACTAAGTTGTAATAGTTCTTTATAAATTCTAGATGGAAGTCCTTATTAGATATATGATTTGAAAAAGTTTTCTTCCATTCTGTAGGCTGCCTTTTCACCTTCTTGATAGTGTCCTTTGAAACACAAAAGTTTTTAGTTTGATCATGTCCAGCTTATCTCTTTTTCTCTTTTGTTGCTCATGTTTTTGTTATCACATTAAAAAAAAAACAAACAACTGCCTAATCCAGGGTCATGAAGGTTTGCAACTATATTTTCTTCTAAGTGTTTTATAGTTTTAGTGCTTAAATTTAGGTCTTCGATCCATTTTGAGTTCATTGTTGCAGATGGTGTGAGGTAGGTAGATAAGTTTTAATACGAGTTTGAAGAGGAGGGATACAAAGCACAGAGGATACCCAAGAATAAATAATAAAAATATAAAGAAACATCAATAAAAAATTAAGAAAAGAAACATGGAATTATTAGTTCACATAAAAGAACATTTTTGTGGACAATTCTATGAAAACTGGATGGAGATTGTGACCAACATGTGTACGGAATTCATCCAACTGGTAGAGATGGTGATGAAGTGGGAGGACATTCCATGCAGAGGAAATGGTGACCACATGAGATGAGAGTGTGGTGCATTCGAGGATGTACAGGCAGTCCGGCTGCCTGGAGCACTGTTGTGAAAGGAGGAGAGTGGCTGGGGCAGAGCATGTAAAATGCCTCTGTGTTAGTCTGCTCAGGCTGCCATGACAAAACACCCCAGACTGGGTGGCTTCAACCACAGAAATTGATTTTCGAACAGTTTTGGAGGCTACAATTTCAAAATCAAGGTGCTGACACGATTGGTTTCCCCTGAGGCATCTCTCCCTGGCTTGTAGATGGCTGCCTTCTCACTGTTTCCTCACATGACCTTCTCCCTGTTTGCCTACATCTCTGGTGTCCCTTCTTCTTATATGGACATCAGTCCTATTAGATTAGGGCCCCATCCTTATGACCTCATTTAACCTTAATAATTTCTTAAAGGCCCTATCTCATATACAGTCACATTGGGGGTGTTAGGGCTTCAATGTATAAATTTTGGGGTGGAGGGGACACAATTCAGTCCATAACAGCCTCCAAAGCTATATTCAGTGGTTAAGCCTTTATCCCATGATTTTACCCAGCAGTGACATGTTAGATCTGTGTCTTTAAAAGTCCACCCTGTAGTTTTTTGTTAGAAAACTACTAACAATGAAAGATCAGAAAGAGAAATTAAGGAAATAATCCCATTTACCATCCTAGATATTTACCAATACCTAGGAATCAACCTACCTAAGGAGACAAAAGACCTGTACTGTACTCAGAAAGAGTACAGAAAAGGCAAAAGACCTGTACTCAGAAAACTATACGATACTGATGAAAGAAATCAAAGATGACACACAAACAGATGGAGAGATACACCATGTTCTTGGACTGGAATAGTCAATATTATCAAAATGACTATATTAGCCAAAGCAATCTACAGATTCAACACAATCCCTATCAAATCACCAATGGCATTTTCCACAGAACAAAAAAGCTTACAATTTGTATGGAAACACAAAAGACCCTGAATAGT
Organism: Pseudorca crassidens; assembly: GCF_039906515.1. Lineage (NCBI taxonomy): Eukaryota > Metazoa > Chordata > Mammalia > Artiodactyla > Delphinidae > Pseudorca > Pseudorca crassidens. The sequence goes on from NC_090301.1 coordinate 81,408,986, forward strand.
CAAAGCAATCTTGAGAAAGAAAAACGGAGCTGGAGGAATCAGCACCCTGACTTCAGACTATTCTACAAAGCTACAGTAATCAAGACAGTATGGTAGTGGCACAAAAACAGACTTATAGATCAATGGAACAAGATAGAAAGTCCAGAGATAAACCCACACACCTACCATCAACTAATCTATGACAAAGGAGGCAAGAATATACAATGGAGAAAAGACAGTCTCTTCAGTAAGTGGTGCTGTGAAAACTGGACAACTACATGTAAAAGAATGAAATTAGAACACTCCCTAACACCATACACAAAAATAAACTCAAAATGGATTAAAGACCTAAATGCAAGGCCGGATACTATAAAACTCTTAGAGCAAAACATAGGCAGAACACTGACATAAATTGCAGCAAGATCTCACCCACCTCCTAGAATAATGAAAATAAACCCCAAAATAAACAAATGGGGCCTAATTAAACTTAAAAGCTTTCGCATAGCAAAGGAAACCATAAACAACAACCCATAGACAACCCACAGAATGGGAGAAAATATTTGCAAATGAAGTGACTGACAAGGGATTGACCTCCAAAATATACAAACAGCTCATGCAGCTCAATAACAAAAGAACAAACAACCAAATCAAAAAATGGGCAGAAGATCTAAAGAGACATTTCTCCAAAGAAGACATACAGATGGCCAAAAGGCACATGAAAAGATGCTCAACATCACTAATTATTAGAGAAATGCAAATCAAAACTACAATCAGGTATCACCTCACACCAGTCAGAATGACCATCATCAAAAAGTCTACAAACAATAAATGCTGGAGAGGGTGTGGAGAAAAGGGAACCCTCCTACACTGTTGGTGTGAATGTAAATTGCTACAGCCACTATGGAGAACAGTATGGAGGTTCATTGAAAAACTAAACATAGAGCTACCATATAATCCAGCAATCCCACTCCTGGGCATATACCCAGAGAAAACCATAATTCGAAAAGATACATGCACCCCAATGTTCATTGCAGCTCTTTTTACAATAGCCAGGACATGGAAGCAACCTAAGTGTCCATCGACAGAGGAATGGATAAAGAAGATGTGGTACATATATACAATGGAATATTGCTCAGCCATAAAAAAGAACAAAATCATGCCATTTGCTGCAACATGGATGGACCTAGAAACTGTCATAATGAGTGAAGTAGGTCAGACAGAGAAGGACGAATATCATTATGATATCGCTTATATGTGGAATCTAAAAAAATGCTACAAACTTGTTTACAAAACAGAAATAGAGTTACAGTTGTAGAAAACAACCCCCCGGTTACCAGAGGGGAAAGGGGAGGAGGGATAAATTGGGAGATTGGGATTGACATATGCACATTACTATATATAAAATAGATAAGTAATAAGGATCAACTGTATAGCACAGGAAACTTTACTTGATACTCTGTAATGACCTATATGGGAAAAGAATCTAAAAAAGATTGGATATATGTTTATGTATAACAGATTCACTGTGCTGTACAGCAGAAAGTAATACAACATTGTAAATCAACTACACTCCAATAAAAAGTAAGAAAAAAAAAAAGTCCACCCTGGCAGCAATGTGAGTTCTCAATTAGAGAGGGCTGAGCTGGGGCAGAGGGCCCAGTTAGGAAGTGGTCGCAGGTATGCAGGATGGGCTGATGGTGGTCTGAACTAAGGCAGCGGCAGAGGGAATGGAGATTCAGTTTGGGGGCATAGGGGACATTCTGGTGGAGGGGGCTACTCTTTGCTGAGAGGAAAAAAGGCTGGTGAAGAGCCTGTTTAAAGGGCAGCTGGTGAGTGCCCCAGAGCTGAGGTGCTGGTGGGACAGAGGGAGATTGAGATAAACCCTAACTGATTTATCTCAAATAACAAGAAGGCTGGTGGCAAGCTTGGTGCACTGGTTTCACTGGAAGGCTCCATGCGAGCCTTAAAGCAGTGGGGGGAGGGCAAGCCTGAGGCTGCCCTGCTACCCACTACTCACCCCTCCTGGCAACAAAACAGCAAGTTCAAGACCTCTGCTCTCAGCTGGTGACCCAACCACAAGGATAAAGGACACAACAGACTGACAATGCAAACCAAGAAAAGAGCAAGGAATCAAGACATGTAAATACAGAAAAGAGGGCTTCCCTGGTGGCGCAGTGGTTGAGAGTCCGTCTGCTGATGCAGGGGACGTGGGTTCGTGCCCTGGTCCGGGAAGATCCCACATGCCGCGGAGCGGCTGGGCCTGTGGGCCATGGCCGCTGAGCCTGCGTGTCCGGAGCCTGTGCTCCGCAACGGGAGAGGCCACAACAGTGAGAGGCCTGCGTACCGCAAAAAAAAAAAAGGGGGGGGGGGAAGGGGGAATTCTAGAATCCTGCCCACCGAGGTGAGGCTCTGCAGAGCAGGGTCTGAAATCATTTTACTATCATCTCTGAAATCCTCTTCCAGCCTCTAGTCTGTGATCTCTGAGGACTTAGTGGTCTGAGCCGGTCACCTCCTTGCCACACTGTGGGGAGAGTGGAGCTGGGGCCCAGGGGAGGGTCCTCACCTACTTCTCCTAACTCACCATCCATCCGTTCACTCCCCATGGGGGAGGGAGGGCTGGGCGGGGAGAGAGGCCAGGTGAGGCCATCTAGCTGAAGCTCCTCCACAGAAAACCAGGAGGAGTGGCCCCAAATGATATATCCTGTGACCCAGGGTGGGGGAAGCCCACTCACCTCCCAGGACAAAACTCCCCTGTGCCATGTATGTTGCTGTCCTTTCCTCCTGACTTCTTGCTGCAGGAAAAACCCTTGCTCCCTTTGTCTAAGACCAGTCCGCATCTGCACCGGCCCCTCATGGCTCCCCGGGTGCCTCTCCCAGCTCCCCGGGTGCCTCTCCCAGGCACCTTCAGCCTCTCCTTCTCTGCCGGCCTCTCTTCATCAGAGATCAAAAAAAAACCCTGAGTGAAAAGGCCCTTGTTCCCTCTTCTCCTCCCTGTCCATTATGCTTTAGAAGAGCACCTACGATTGGCATCTCCACTCCTTCCTTTGCATTCACTTTTTAAATATTCTTTTCTGTATTTTTTTTTTTTTTTTTTTTGCGGTATGCGGGCCTCTCACTCTTGTGGCCTCTCCCGTTGCGGAGCACAGGCTCCAGACGCGCAGGCCCAGCGGCCATGGCTCAGCGGTCATGAGCAACTCAGCTCACATGTACCTCCCTTGTTTCTACTTCCTGGTAAGATTTCCTCTGAAGAAAGCCTTCTTGTGGTTAAAAAAATAAAACTTTTTTTTAAACCACAAATCTAGTACAACTGCCTCATTTTTCAGATAAGGAGGTCCAGAGAGTAAACTCTCATCTTCCTTGTTCTCAGTTTTCAGTTCTGATTTGGGCGTTGAACATTTTCTTAAACTGGGTGATACTTTTTACCCAAGTTCCAAACTGGAACCAAAAGTATTACAGTGAAACAAATTTACCTTGAAAGCTGAATTCAGGTCAGTGACGTTGGCAATAGCCAACAAGAAGCAAACAAGTGGCAGGAAGCAAAGGAGGCATGGGTATGAAGCTGCTTCTCTTCCCTTTACCTCCTCAAGTGCCTGCAGCCGGTGACCTCCGGCCTGAAAGCCAATTGGCAAAGGAGTCTGGGAGGCTCTGGTCTCCAGTGTCATACATTTTTCCGTCCAGAGTTACATGCAACCTTGGAAACACGTCTCTGCCAGGTGTCCCCTGGCCACTGACCCCTCCAGGGTCGGATCGTGTGAGGCAGGAAAGAGAAGAGAGAGAAAATGGGGGACCCATGGGTGGGTTTATCTTCCTGCACCATCCTTCTCAGCCCCCTGCTTCCTGGTTGCCTGTCTCCCTGTCTCAGTCAGCTGGGGTTGCTGTAACAAAACACCACAGGCTTAGTGGCTTAAGCAACAGAAATGTATTTCTCACCATTCTGGAGGCTGGAAGTCCATGATCAAGGTGCTGGCAGGTTTGATTTCTCCTGAAGCCTCTCTCCTTGGCTTGCAAATGCCTCTGGCTGTGTCCTCACATGGCCTTTCTCTGTGCGTGCTCCCCTGAAGTAAGGATGCTTTGGGCAGAGGCTTATCCTCGCATTCATTTCATAGTGTGTCCCCAGAATCAGGACTGGTACAATTCTCAGTAACTTAACAGCCCAGAAGTAGGCTGGGAACACACATGCTGCAGAGAGCAGTTTCTATTTTGCTCTGGAAGCTCTGAAATCCTTAAAACCCTGCTGAACGCCAGGAAAAGCGCCCTTGCCTAATATGACACACCTGAGACTTCCCTGCCCTTTGGAGATTTAGGTTAAACTTGGCCCAAACTGTAATTCTGTGGCCTCCCTAAAGTGCCCTTGCCTCATTATCTCCAGTTTCTCTATGAATTTTTGTTAAGTTCCTTGGGCTTCTTGGCCTCAGACTAGATACAGGAGTCCCTTCTTTAGAGTTTCCACACACATCCAGACACATGCAGCGTTTTCACAGGTCATGTACTTTCCTGACGATTTCAGGTGGGGACAGAGCGAGATCATATCAGTACAAGACAACCTTCTGCAGTCTCCTCCTGGCCCCTTTCAGTCCCCACTTTCCCAAAGCCCAGGCTCCCTGCCTGATTTGGCCTCCGACAAGTGGTGTTCAGTTCTTTGTGCAGCAAGTGCTGTGGTATGCTGCCCAGATCCCCCCTTTCAAGGCTGAGGCATTCACTCCCCACTTGCATCTGCACAGGATGTTGCCTGCTGAAGCTCTCACAGCTGAGTCTCTCCCCAGGACCTGCCCTTGACTCAAGGGAGCTGCCTCACCTAACAGGGCATCCCAGGCCCAGTGGCTTCTCGAAGGGTGTGGGGTTCAAAGGCACAGCTCTTTGCCTCGGTTTGGGACAAGTCTGAGGGGCCATCCTAGCTCAAGTTCCCCACGGAATCGGCTGCTGCCTTTGCCGCAACTTCTCCTTCTGCTCAGTCTGGCTGCCCTCACCCCTCACAGGTGTTGATCCTGAGAGCATTCCCTGATAAACTGCTTGCACTCAGACTTCCACCTCAGAGACAGCCTCTGGAAAACCTGGCTCGAGACCCCGGGTCTGGCTGCCACAGGGGGCAGCCCTACCGTGGTGCTCTGTACCTCTGCAGATTCCCCAGAGTCCTGGAAAGTCACGTGCTCTCCATGTTTTATCATCATCCCCATTTTATTGACAGAGCAACTAGGGCTCGGAAAGGAGGAGTCACGTAGGCCCAGTCTCACCGGCTCCATTAGTGGCTGGGTCAGCCAGAAAGGCACAGCCCCTGGGTTATGTGTAACTCCTCTTGGTTTGGTTAGTTGTCTAACTTGCCATTTGGCACTGTAGGCGCCTGATGGTAAAACTAAGCCATGTGGTCCCGGCTATGGGACAAGAAAAATCTCTCTCTCACCCTAATCCCACCCCTTTGTGCTTCCTTGCAGATCTGTTCCATCAACAATCCCTTTTTCCCTCTAATATTTGCAGTCTCCCTCACCCAGAAAGCTCAAGTCTCCCATCTGATTTGGTTTGAGTTCTTTTGGTTGCCAGGAACTGAAGCCACTCTGGATGGCTCAGATGATCTCAGGAAATCCAATGAAACTCAAGTGCCTGACCTTAGGAAGGGTCGACTCCCAGGGGCTTCAGGGAGCACCTCTCATCTCCCTTTTGAGAGGCACTGATCAAGGTGGCTAAAAGGCAGCCTATTTAGTTTATATCATGGCTTTCCTGCAAGTCATCTTGGGCAAAACTTCTTTGTGTCTTGGGTACAACTTCTTTGCGTCTTGGGTTCCTCATCTGTAAAATGAGGACAATCATAGCACCCATCTCATAGGACAGTTATAGGAAATAAATGAAGTAATATTAATGTAAAGACTTACATCATGAGGCACCATAGGTTCATTACTGTCATCCCTTACTCGTGGCTTCTCCACTTCTCTCCTTGTATCTGTTGTTCTCTTGTTCTCCTTTCCCAGCCAATTCCTGTGGGTCCTCATGACTTCGGTATGCACACGAATGGATAATGGCCACTTCATTCTTCTGTACCTGATTTTCAGCTCAAGAAACCATTCCCAAAGAGTATCTTTCATCTGTCTCTCTTTGCTCAGGACTCCTATGAGAAGGTACACAATTGTCCCCAGTCTTTTTTTTTTTTGACTTATTTTAAACATTTTATCAAGAAGGCACATTTTTTTTTTATACAGCAGGTCCTTATTAGTCATCAATTTTATATACATCAGTGTATACATGTCAATCCCAATCACCCAATTCATCCCAACACCACCCCCACCACCTCGCCACTTTCCCCCGCTGGTGTCCATACATTTGTTCTCTACATCTGTGTCTCAATTTCTTTCCTGCAAACTGGTTCATCTGTACCATTTTTCTGGTTCCACATATATAGGTTAATATGTGATATTTGTTTTTCTCTTTCTGACTTACTTCATTCTGTATGACAGTCTCTAGATCCATCCATGTCTCAACAAATGACCCAATTTCGTTCCTTTTTATGGCTGAGTAATATTCCATTGTATACATGTACCACATCTTCTTTATCCATTCATCTGTCAACGGGCATTTAGGTTACTTCCGTGACGTGGCTATTGTAAATAGTGCTGCAATGAACATTGGGGTGCATGTGTCTTTTTGAATTATGGTTTTCTCTGGGTATATGCCCAGTAGTGCGATTGCTGGATCATATGATAATTCTATTTTTAGTCTTTTAAGGAACCTCCATACTGTTCTCCATAGTGGCTGTAGCAATTTACATTCCCACCAACAGTGCAAGAGGGTTCCCTTTTCTCCACACCCTCTCCAGCATTTGTTGTTTGTAGATTTTCTGATGATGCCCATTCTAACTGGTGTGAGATGATACCTCATTGTAGTTTTGATTTGCATTTCTCTAATAATTAGTGATGTTGAGTAGCCTTTCATGTGCTTCTTGGCCATCTGTATGTCTTCTTTGGAGAAATGTCTATTTAGGTCTTCTGCCCATTTTTGGATTGGGTTGTTTGATTTTTTAATATTGGGCTGCATAAGCTGTTTATATATTTTGGAGATTAATCCTTTGTCTGTTGATTCATTTGCAACTATTTTCTCCCATTCTGAGGGTTGTCTTTTCGTCTTGTTTATGGTTTCCTTTGCTGTGCAAAACCTTTGAAGTTTCATTACGTCCCATTTTTTAAAATATGTTTTTATTTCCATTACTCTAGGAGGTGGATCAAAAAAGATCTTGCTGTGATTTATGTCAAAGAGTGTTCTTCCTATGTTTTCCTCTAAGAGTTTTATAGTGTCCAGTCTTACATTTAGGTCTCTAATCCATTTTGGGTTTACTATTTTGTATGGTGTTAGGGAGTGTTCTAATTTCATTTTTTACACATAGCTGTTCAGTTTTCCCAGCACCATTTATTGAAGATACTGTCTTTTCTCCATTGTATATCCTTGCCTCCTTTGTCATAGATTAGTTGACCATAGGTGCGTGGGTTTATCTCTGGACTTCCTATCTTGTTCCATTGATCTGTGATTCTGTTTCTGTGCCAGTACCATATTGTCTTGATTACTGTAGCTTTGTAGTAGAGTCTGAAATCAGGGAGTCTGATTCTTCCAGCTCCATTTTTTCCCCTCAAGACTGCTTTGGCTATTCGGTGTCCTTTGTGTCTCCATACAAATTTTAAGAATTTTTGTTCTAGTTCTGTAAAAAATGCCACTGGTAATTTGATAGGGATTGCATTGAATCTGTAGATTGCTTTGGGTAGTACAGTCATTTTCACAATGTTGATTCTTCCAATCCAAGTACATGGTATATCTCTCCATCTGTTGTATCATCTTTAATTTCTTTCATCAGTGTCTTATAGTTTTCTGCATACATATCAGTGATATTGTTCTGTAATTTTCTTTTTTTGTAGTATCTTTGTCTCTTTTTAGTATCAGGGTGATGGTGGCCTCATAGAAAGAGTTTGTCTCCCTAGGTAGGTTTATTCCTAGGTACTTTATTCTTTTTGTTGCAATGGTAAATGGGAGTGTTTCCTTAATTTCTTTTTCAACTTTTTCATCATTAGTGTATAGGAATATGAGAGATTTCAATGCATTAATTTTGTATCCTGCAACTTTACCAAATTCATTGATTAGCTCTAGTAGTTTTCTGGTGGCATGTTTAGGACTCTCTATGTATAGTATCATGTCATCTGCAAACAGTGACAGTTTTACTTCTTCTTTTCCAATTTGGATTCCTTTTATTTCTTTTTCTTCTATGATTGCCGTGGCTAAAACTTCCAAAACTATGTTGAATAATAGTGGTGAGAGTGAACATCCTTGTCTTGTTCCTGATCTTCTAGGAAATGATTTCAGTTTTTCTCCATTGAGAATGATGTTTGCTGTGGGTTTGTTGTATATGGCCTTTATTATGTTGAGGTAGGTTCCCTCTGTGCCCACTTTCTGGAGAGTTTTTATCATAAATGGGTGTTGAATTTCGTCAAAAGCTTTTTCTGCATCTATTGAGATGATCATATGGTTTTTATTCTTCAATTTGTTAATATGGTGTATCACATTGAATGATTGGCGTATATTGAAGAATCCTTGCATATCTGGGATAAATCCCACTTGATCATCGTGTATGATCCTTTTAATGTGTTGTTGGATTCTGTTTGCTAGTATTTTGTTGAGGATTTTTGCATCTATATTCATCAGTGATATTGGTCGGTAATATTCTTTTTTTGTAGTATCTTTGTCTGGTTTTGGTATCAGCGTGATGGTAGCCTCATAGAATGTGCTTGGGAGTGTTCCTTCCTCTGCAATTTTTTGGAAGAGTTTGAGAAGGATGGATGTTGGCTCTTCTCTAAATGTTTGATAGAATTCACCTGTGAAGCCATCTGGTCCTGGACTTTTGTTTGTTGGAAAATTTTAAATCACAGTTTCAATTTCATTACTTGTGATTCATCTGTTCATATTTTCTATTTCTTCCTGGTTCAGTCTTGGAAGGTTATACCTTTCTAAGAATTTGTCCATTCCTTCCAGGTTGTCCATTTTATTGGCATAAAGTTTCTTGTAGTAGTCTCTTAGGATGCTTTGTATTTCTGCAGTGTCTGTTGTAACTTCTCCATTTTCATTTCTAATTTTATTGATTTGAGTCCTCTCCCTCTTGATGAATCTGGCTAATAGTTTATCAATTTTGTTTATCTTCTCAAACAACCAGCTTTTAGTTTTATTGATCCTTGCTACTGTTTTCTTCATTTCTATTTCACTGATTTCTGCTCTGATCTTTATGATTTCTTTCCTTCTGCTAACTTTGGGTCTTGTTTGTTCTTCTTTCTCTAGTTCCTTTAGGTGTAAGGTTCGATTGTTTAGTTGAGATTTTTCTTGTTTCTTGATGTAGGCTTGTATAGCTATAAACTTCCCTCTTAGAACTGCTTTTGCTGCATCCCATAGGTTTTGGATCATTGTGTTTTCATTGTCATTTGTCTCTAGGTATTTTTTGATTTCCTCTTTGATTTCTTCAGTGATCTCTTGGTTATTTAGTAACGTATTGTTTAGCCTCCATGTGTTTGTGCTTTTTCCATTTTTTTCCCTGTAATTCATTTCTAATCTCATAGCGTTGTGGTCAGAAAAGATGCTTGATATGATTTCAATTTTCTTAAATTTACTGAGGCTTGATTTGTGACCCAAGATGTGATCTATCCTGGAGAATGTTCCATGCACACTTGAGAAGAAAGTGTAATCTGCTGGTTTTGGATGGAATGTCATATAAATATCAATTAAATCTATCTGGTCTATTGTGTCATTTAAAGCTTCTGTTTCCTTATTTATTTTCATTTTGGATGACCTGTCCATTGGTGTAAGTGAGGTGTTAAAGTCCCCCACTATTATTGTGTTACTGTTGATTTCCTCTTCTATAGCTGTTAGCAGTTGCCTTATATATTGAGGTGCTCCTATGTTGGGTGCATATATATTTATAATTGTTATATCTTCTTCCTGGATTGATCCCTTGATCATTACATAGTGTCCTTCCTTGTCTCTTGTAACATTCTTTATTTTAAAGTCTATTTTATCTGATATGAGTATTGCTACTCCAGGTTTCTTGTGATTTCCATTTGCATGGAATATCTTTTTCCATCCCCTCACTTTCAGTCTGTATATGTCCCTAGGTCTGAAGTGGGTCTCTCCTAGACAGCATATATATGGCTCTTGTTTTTGTATCCATTCAGCAAGCCTGTGTCTTTTGGATGGAGCATTTAATCCATTCACATTTAAGGTAACTATCGCTATGTATGTTCCTATGACCATTTTCTTAATTGTTTTGGGTTTGTTTTTGTAGGTCCTTGTCTTCTCTTGTGTTTCCCACTTAGAGAAGTTCCTTTAGCATTTGTTGTAGAGCTGCTTTGGTGGTGCTGAATTCTCTTAGCTTTCACTTGTCTGTAAAACTTTTGATTTCTCCATCAAATCTGAATGAGATCCTTGCCGGCTAGAGTAATCTTGATTGTAGGTTCTTCCCTTTCATCACTTTAAGTATATCATATCACTCCCTTTTGGGTTGTAGAGTTTCTGCTGAGAAATCAGCTGTTAACCTTATGGGAGTTCCCTTGTATATTATTTGTTGTTTTTCCCTTGCTGCTTTCAATAATTTTTCTTTGTCTTTAATTTTTGCCAATTTGATTACTATGTATCTTGGCATGTTTCTCCTTGGGTTTATCCTGTATGGGAATCTCTGCGCTTCCTGGACTTGCGTGGCTATTTCCTTTCCCATGCTAGGGAAGTTTTCGACTACAATCTCTTCAAATATTTTCTCTGGTCCTTTCTCTCTCTCTTCTCCTTCTGGGACCCCTATTATGCGAATGTTGTTGCATTTAATGTTGTCCCAGAGGTCTCTTAGGCTGTCTTCATTTCTTTTCATTCTGTTTTCTTTATTCTGTTCCACAGCAGTGAATTCCACCATTCTGTCTTCCAGGTCACTTATCCGTTCTTCTGCCTCAGTTATTCTGCTATTGATTCCTTCTAGTGTAGTTTTCATTTCAGTTATTGTATTGTTCATCTCTGTTTGTTTGTTCTTTAATTCTTCTAGATCTTTGTTAAACATGTCTTGCATCTTCTCAATCTTTGCCTCCATTCTTTTTCCGAGGTCCTGGATCATCTTGACTATCATTATTCTGAATTCTTTTTCTGGAAGGTTGCCTATCTCCACTTCATTTAGTTGTTTTTCTGGGGTTATATCTTGTTCCTTCATCTGGTACGTAGCCCTCTGCCTTTTCATCTTGTCGGTATTTCTGTGAATGTGGTTTTTGTTCCATAGGCTGCAGGATTGTAGTTCTTCTTGCTTCTGCTGTCTGCCCTCTGGTGGATGAGGCTATCTAAGAGGCTTGTGCAAGTTTCCTCCCCAGTCATCTTTTTGAGCCCCATCACTGAAGCGGTATGTCATTCACAACTTGGGTTGTCCTCCTCAAATCAGGTGCCCCCCTCGGTCCAGTCATCTGAGTCTGGGAGCCTGGAGTTGTCCAATTCCCTCTCCTCTCAGCAGGCACAGTGGGTGGGGTAGACTCTATGAGGAGGGAGAGTAGGGAGGGTGGAGACCCCAAGTATGGTTGCTGCCTCATCCTGAAAAACGGCACAGTCCTTTGACTTCCCCCATCCCTACGGTTTCTCTCACTGCACATGTTGAAAGGGTAATCTTCTGTTGATGGGTTTGCTTCCTCTCCACCTCCTTTACCCCTTAACTGCCCCATCTACCCCCTCACCTGGAAGTATTTCCTCAAAGCCCCTATTTGTCTTCTAGAAACAAAATCTACAGACATCTCCTCAGTCCTTTTTCTCTTTGCATTCCCTGCATCATTGAGCCTCCCAATCATCCCTCCTCTATGAAATCTCCCCTGACTTTCCATGCTGCTAACCGTCCTTATGGTCCTCTTGCCTCACTCATCATCTTGGCCACTTCTGCTACTTTACAAGATACTTGGGTGTCTAACCTTCTTATATTGTAAGCTTCTAGAAGTCAGAGACTGCATCTTGTACAACTCCATATTCCACAAAGCCTTCCACACAGCAAGTGTGTAATATACATTATGAGTGTTTTATAACAATCCCCAAATCCTAGTGGCTTAAAACCACAAAGGTTTATTTCTTGCTCACGTTTCATGACTCTTGCAGGTCAGCTCCAGCTCTGCTCATCTCTGCTCAGCTCCAGTCTCCAAATCTCATCCTTTTTCTGGGATTGAGACCAAAGGAATAACAACCATCTAATTTACATGGTTCTCACCACAGAGCATTGGGTTAGTCTCAGTGAGTACTTGGAATTGGTTTCATAGACTCATTGAAGAATTGTTATGTGTCTGGATCAAGTGGGACCTACCTTCCTGGTAGATTCCTGGTATCTAGAGTGGGCAAAACAAGGTGAACAGCCCCTTAATCCAGAATTTAATGTCACCCAGGTTTGTTAGTATCTGGGTATGATCAGTGTTGTAGGCAGTCAGTAAGCTTATGCTCAGTGGAGGAGATTCATTCTTACTGGAACAGATTGAGTCTGATGCCAATTCCTGGCAAGGATGAAGAGGGCCTTAGTGGGACTGCAACTAGTTAGTGAATTCCATCGCTCTGTCAGGGACATGAACTACTTGTTAGAGGGCAAGATTTAAGACCCTGGAAGTTAATGCCCCCCCTTTGAGCACTGGCTGATTCTGAGCCATTTGTGATACAAAACTCAGCCCCTAAACTAGCTATAACAATAAATCCAACCACACCAAAATTCATCAAGATTTTTTGCAATTTCACTGAAAATTTTCAGAGGCATGGAGGGAGTTCATGTTGCACAGCACGTAGCATCTTTCCTGTAAATCTCTTTACAACAAGGAAATATCTTTTAGATAAGTTTCTTCTCCTAAAATCTCCCCCTGATTTGCCTGTGGGAAATGGGGTAGATTGAAGGGTGGGAGACCTGCCTCTTTCTTCATCCTTCCCCCACAACCGTCAGCACCTCCTCTTCCAAGATGCTCTCTCCTGCCCTGCAATGTGGCTGGGGTATTTCCCTTCTACTCCACAAAAGGATTATCACAGCATCTTTCTTTTAAAGCCAACCTCCTTCCTCCAGAAACCTTCGCATAAGAGCTACCAGGAAAACATTTTCTCCATTTTGTTATGAACTGTACAAATATGCTTTTCATGTGTGGTTGGATACGGTTATACATTCACTCATTAACTTGGAGAAATCTATTTCAAGTACCTGAACTTCATCTTATATATGAGCCTTGAGGAAACGGGACAGTTTGGCTTAGTGGATAAGTGCTTGGACCCTGAGCCCACCTGGGCTCCTCTCTTGGGGCTACCACTTTCTATCTGGGTAAAACAGACAAATTAGGGGCTTCCCTGGTGGCACAGTGGTTAAGAATCCACCTGCTGGTCCAGGGGACATGGGTTCAAGCCCGGGTCCGGGAAGATCCCACATGCCACGGAGCAACTAAGCCCATGCGCCATAACTATTGAGCTTGTGCGCTAGAGCCCGTGAGCCACAGCTACTGAGCCCACATGTCACAACTACTGAAGCCCGCACACCTAGAACCCGGGCTTGTAACAAGAGAAGCCACCGCAATGAGAAGCCCGAGCACCGCAACGAAGAGTAGCCTGCACTCGCCACAACTAGAGAAAGCCCGCATGCAGCAACAAAGACCCAACACAACCAAAAATAAATCAATAAATTAAAAAAAAAACCAGACAAATTACCTGAAATCTTTCAGTTTTAGATTCCAGATCTATGAAATGGGGAAATAATAGTATTTGTCTCATAGGATGGGGAGTGGTATGTCATTTAATTTTCACAACACGTAGAGTGCTTAGCATTGTTTCTCGCACATAAGTTTTCCCCAAATATTAGCAATTATTTTTATCTTAGCAATATTTATACCAGCAAAGAGAATGCATTCCAATCACATATTTTGTTGAAAACCTATGTAGTGGCTTTAAATGTGTCTGCAAATTTTTGTCACTCCATCAGGAGAGGCAGTCAAATTGCCCTCTTCCAGAATATGGGCTGGCTTTAGGGCCTTGCTTCCAACCAAACGAATTGGGCAGAAGCAAAAACATGTGACTTAGGAGGCTAGGTTAGTAAGGCAGTGCAGCTTCCCGCTGGCTCTTTCTAATGTGTCTTGGGACACTTGCTCTGAGAACCCAGACGCAATGCTGTGAGGATGCCCAGAGCACATGGAGAAGCCATGTGTTCTGGCTAACAGTGCCATCTGAGGTCCCAGTTGACAGCCAGCATCAATCAGCCACTGGACATGTGGGGAGGAAGCCTTCATCATGACTCTGCAGGCACCATCTGACTGCAACCAACACCTCAGATGATAGCCACCTAGCTGAGCCTGGGGTAGGCACACCCAGGTGATGTGGATTTAGCAGTGGTGAATCTTGACCAGAGTTGCCACTTATATTCTTTATTATTTCCTAGCTGTTTTCATGGGTGAATGTCATAGTTACAGAACAAAATATGAGTTACATATCATCTAAGTGGCCTCATTTTTAGGCATATTGACAAGTAGCCTTTGTAAAACAACATTATATGGTACCATAGACTCCTATGGCCATCATAATACTCATTACACTTTAATAATTTCTTATCTTTGACACTAGACTATCCATCCTGTGAGAGTAGGCACATGGCAGCCATAGTTACCACTGTATCCTAGAATAGTGCTGGCACATGCTAAGTGCACAACAAATATTTGTTGGTATGTGTATAGATGGATGGCTGTCGTTCATCTGGTTTAAGATGTTTTGAATGGCTTTCCAAGTTCTCCTGGCCTAAAAGACCTGCTGGCACCCCACTTTTACCATGAGCTGGCTTCTGCTTACTTTCTGGGTTTATAGTCTACCTCTCTCCTTCCTGGACATCACATTCAAGACTTACTGGATCCCTCAGAGTTCCCGAAAACCACGCTATTCTCTACCTCTTTCCATCCCCCACCCAGCCCCTGGCCTTTGTACTTCTTTCTCTCTCTCTTGAATGTCCTTTACCTCTCCTGGTAATGCCTGAATTCCTGGACTTCCGTAAGTCACTTACCTGATTCCGCAATATTTAAGCCTCCCAGTAGTATCCAAAGCTGTTTATAAGTCACACCTGGCTTGTGGCTCTTGTCAGTGTATTGCAATGACTGTTCACAAGTTTTTCTCATTTTCAGGAACAAAAGCCCTTGAGGAAGGGGCCTTTATCTCAGAGATAAGATGCTCTATAAATATTTATTGAAGAAATGAACAGACAAATCTCCTCCCTTGGAAATCTTGGCATTATCTAGAAAAATGGAGATCTACCCAAATTGCTTTACGGGAGTCACCATTGTCCATTTGGTTTCTTCTTTAGGCTTATGAAGCCTCCAGAACTCTGGGTTCAGATTAGAAATCTACTATGAGCCAGTATCCCTCTGAGCTGGTCTCCTCAAGAGATCGTTTCCCAGGATAGGTAACTCCAAGATTTCTAGGAAAAGTTTGTCTTTGTGCCTTGAAAAGACCTTAACACATAAGTCTAAAGACCTTATGATATCAAGGTACTATGTTTTGCATTCTTTGCAAAATACCTTCATAAGCATGTTCATGTGAACTTCATGATGACCCTGTGGGTCAGGTAGGGTGACACCAGTTCCCCTCAGGACAGATGAGAAAACTCAGGTGGAGAGATGTTAAGGCACTTGCCCAAGGTCACACAGCAGAGCTGAGACTACAGCTTGGTTCAGCTCCTTTTCCACAACACTATGACCTTATGAATGAGCTGCCTAGAACCACACACATTGGGTTTCTTTCAAGAAAGCTCCAGAGCTTTCCTGGGGCTGGGAGTGCATAGAATACACATGCATGCACACACTCAGGGTGCCTGGCCCAGGTATGTGAGCATGGCGTTGGCGTGTCCTCTCACTTCTACAAGGGTGGGAGCAGCAGTGCAGGGCCTACAGTCTGGCCCTTGCACATGGATCAGCAACTCTCCTGAGAAGGTGACCCTGTCTCACAGCCAGAGAGATAGATTTGATAGATGCTTTGAGCTTATAGAAAGATCAAGGTTAGTCATATAACCTAATATAAAACATGGATTCCACATCAGTTATCAGGTTTTCAGGACACTTTCCTTCCTTTCTTCTTTCTTTACCTACCATTTAATTAGAACTGAGCATAGAAAGTTGAATAAGAAAAACTGGGTCCCTCCTCAAGGAGCTCCCGTTGATGGTTTGGTTCCATCGCTGCCTTTGGTATTGGAGCAACATGCCATGACCTCCCAGTATTTCATCACTTAGAGTGATCTCCAAAGTTGAATGCACGCACCCCAGGCACAGTGCAAGATAATCTACTGGGGTGAGAAAGAGGGAAAAAATAAAAATTTCTATTTCTGTTTGGTTCATCTCAGTCTTCCCTAATTTTTATTTTGGGTGTTTTGTAACACACATAGTATATTAATTCAGTAGTACACATAGTACACACACACACACACACACACACACACACACACGTGCGCGTGTATACTTATATATAGTATGTCCCCAATTTTATTTTTATTTTACTGATAGGAATTTCTGATAATAAAGTTTGGAAACCACTGCTTCAGAACAAGGAAAGTTATTCTTTGAGGCAGGAACCACATCTCTTTTTTATTTTGTTCTCTGCTCAGAAAGCTATGAGCTCCTCAGAATGGCCATCGCTATATGGCCTGATCTCTTGGCTAACCTGGTTGCCTTACGAAGCACAGAAACACAGTGCACACACTTTCTCCTCCTCCCAGGAGGCCTCACCTGCTCCGTAATCACCTTGGACATTTGGGAAGAGCTGGGAAGCCAAGAGAAAGGTGGGGTGGGGGAACAATCTCTCTTCAGCTTTGCCTGCTCTTGTTCAGACAGATGGCTTGTCCAGAGAGAGCCGGTATATTACTCCACACCAGTCCTTGCATGCTTTCTTTCCTGGCTCCTGTGAATTTTTGCTTCCCATTCTGTGCCAAATAAACCAGAACAATGAGACTCAGCCTGAAATCACAGGCTCCTAACCTCCATGCTTGTTTCGAAATTTGAAGGAACCTACCGATTCTAGACGATCCCTATTTGATTGGAAAAGGGGGACAGAGACTGTAACAGATCTCAGATTTCCTAAGGATATCTTCCCTGACCGTGAAAGCTATTTAAGATTAACTTGGCGGGAAGAGCTATGTTCTGGGGGGATTCAGTCACAGTCCAGGGACCAAAGCCCCGGGGGGGCAGTCATCCTGGCCACGTTCCCCATAATCAGTGTTCTGCAGAGGCCCACGGAGCGGAAGACAGTAAACCCTGGAGAGGCCCTGCCCCTGGCCACTAAGTGTTCAGCTAAACCTACTCCTTTCACCCGTGTGTGACAAATTCTGCCCCCTCTTTTAGCAAGATGTGCCTAAGGCTTCACAGTCTTAGAAGTATTTTTCATATACTTCAATACTATACCTAGACTTTTTTGTACCTAGACAAAAAAGTCTAGGTATAGTATTTAGATATAAACTTCCAAGTAAGAAACAAATAGTAATCCTTAATAGCGCTGAAAAATACTACCAGATCATTAGTTCTTTCCTCTCCTCTTTAAAAGCATGCTTCCGTGTATTTCTCTCTTTTCATTTTCATGCATGTCTGAGGACAGGCTCATCCTAGGAGAGTTATGAACATCTTCTTCCAACCCTCCATATTCTCAAATGTTTGGGGAACTTCCTGACACTTGCTTGGTTCAAAGGCACCTATGTTGAAATCAGGGAAGAGAAGTAAATGGCTCCACGTGAAGGGCACGACCCCCTCAAGGGATTACCCCCAGAAGACTGGTTCAAGATAAGTGAGGGCTTCGTCGTTCCCATCTGTGGATGAAGGAACTGAGTGAGGCTCCACTTCTATTAACAGTAATAACAGTACAATAGCTAGACTTGTACAGCATTTACTCCAAGCCTACACTCTTCTAAGGGCTTCATGTCGATTCATCTATTTAATCCTCAAGCAATGTTATGATCCTAGTAGCCCCACTTTCAGATGATGAAACTAAAGCACTTAGAGGGCAATTTGCTTGAGGTCACACCGCCACTGAATGACTGGACTCACACCTTAGGAGTCTGGCCCCAGAATCTTTTCAGGGGTTTGTCCTAATTCACGGAGCCAGTCAGGGGCAAGAATAGGGACACCATCTTGAGCTACTTATTTGAAGAGCCGGTTCTAACTACACTCTGTGGCTGAAGTTCCATTTCTGTTCTGGTTACCACAGCCAATGCGCTTCTTGGAGAAATCATTTTCCAGACTAGTTTCTTGGGACATCATTTTGCTGGTCCATTTCTGCATGTGGCATTATAGACAATGGAATTCATCTGAGAAACACCCCGGGAAGCAGATTCAGAAACTGGGCTGGACAGGGTGCACCAGAGAGGGCTTCTGTGTTGCAGTTTGCCCTGGAAAGGGGAACCACTCTACCTTTAAAAGGCTTCCTGGGGAGACAGCAACTCTACACACGACTCCTCCTTATGTCTGACAACAACTTACCCTGGCAATAAGTTCCCTTTTCTAATTTAAACCTTTCAAACTGCAGCTTAACAATAAACAGTCCCTGAGTGCCTGCTATGTACCAGGCACTAAGAGTTTATCTGCATTATCTCATTCTATCCCTCATCAACCCCATGAGGGAAGTGCTGTTATTATCCCTCTTTCTTAGACCTGGAGGCTAAGCACAGAAAAAGTAACTTGTCCAAAGTCAAACAACTATTTAGTGGTACAGACTAGATTTCAAAGTAGACAATCCCCCTCCAAGGACCAGTTTGTAAACGTTATAATGGGCTCTCTGTTGAGGCTCCATTTCCTGTGTACAGGACCCTGTGCTAGAGAGAAGGGCTATTTGCTGGCATCTGGATCATAGAATTGCTTCTGCCCCCACCCCCTTTTTTTAAACAGATAATTAGCTTTAAAAAGCCCTCGAGTTCAATGTTCATTGAATGTAGGAGGTGACTAATTGTGGTTGGGGATATTTTGAAGGGCATGTACATAAACACTGGCTGGAATGGATGATGAAAGGCCATTGTGGTCCCCCCTGATGTGGGGCAGAGGTCCTTGTAGCCAGATGGCCTTTTCTGGGCCCTGACTCCCTGTGGTCCTGCTCTCCTGTGCCTTCATAACCCTTGGTGCTCACCTGGTACCTCTGACATCTCGCATGCTCCTCTGCAGCTTCCTGTTTTCCAGTGAGGTGTGTAGGATGAAGGGATGGTGCCGAGGGCCTGGACCTGACCTATACTTACCTGTGCATTCTGGGAAGCAGGCCTTGCTTCCTAACAATCTAACAGAATGCTTTGGGACTTCAAACTTTCCCAACTTCTGATCATCAAAGTAGAAACATTATTGCTCTACCAATAGAGCACTAATTTGTGTGAGAGACATAGGGAATCATGTTGTTGGCAGTAACTGTAAGTATACTGAATAGCATTTCTTCATGACTGTTAGTGTGAATTTACACAAACATAGTTATGTACATACCTCAAGACTGGGATGGAACTTGCTCAACAAATGTAATATGAAGAATTATGGTGGGCTCAGATCTTTTAAAAATTTTCCTTTTAAAAAATGCTGCACCTGGAATATAGCCAATATTTTATAACAACTTTAAATGGAGTATATTCTACGAAAATCTTCAAATCACTAATCACTATGTTGTATACCTGAAACTAATGTAACCTTGTAATCAGCTATACCTCAAAATAATAAAATGCTGCGGGGACTTCCCTGGTGGTGCAGCGGTTAAGAATCCGCCTGCCGATTCAAGGGACAGGAGCTCGAGCCCTAGTCCAGGAAGATCCCACATGCCCTGGAGCATCTAAGCCCGTGCGCCACAGCTACTGAGCCTTCGCTCTAGAGCCCGTGAGCCACAACTACTGAAGCCCAAGCAACCTAGAGCCCGTGCTCCACAACAAGAGAAGCCACCGCAATGAGAAGCCCACGCGCCGCAACAAAGAGTAGCCCCCGCTCGCTGCAACTAGAGAAAGCCTGTGTGTAGCAACAAAGACCCAACGCAGCCAAAAATAAATAAAAATTTGTAAATAAATAAATAAAATAAAATGCTGCACTTGATGTTGTCCCCTTCCAACTTCCTGTTCTTTACCTGCAGTCAGAATAATCTTTCTAAAACACAAACCTGGTCATATCACGCCTATCCTTAAAACCCTGCCATGGTCCCCATTACTGTCAAGTGACAGTGCAGTCTCTTTTTTTCTTAATATTTTTATTTATGTATATATTTATTTGCCATGTGGTTCAGCTTATGGGATTTTAGTTCCCCGACCAGGGATTGAACCTGGGCCCTCAGCAGTGAGAGCATGGAGTCCTGACCACTGGACCGCCAGGGAATTCCCTACAGTGCGGTCTTGACAGGACATGCCCCGACCCCCGCTCTGTTCTTTGCCCCACTTCTCTCCATACTCCCCCTAGCACTATGCACTTTAGCCGCTCTTCTTTCCTGCTTCCTCTAACCTCCAGGCCTCATACAAGCCCTTCTCTCTGCCCGTAAAAAGCTCTCCTTTACCCTCCCACAAGGCACACACTTCTCATTTGTCTAATTCTGATGCATCTTTCCCTGACCCTCACTCAAGCCCCCATTCCCCTTAAACTAGGTCAGGGGCCTGTGATGTGTACCCTATCCCAGCCCTTATCACCCTTTATCGTACTTACATGTTTAAGTGGCCTCCTCCTTAGCAGCTCTGTGAGGGCAGGAAATGGGTCTGCCTTACTCACATTGCTGCATATAGGTTGTGGCATAGAGTGGGACTCAACAAATGTTTACTGAATTAATAAATGTATCAATGACATCTCCAAGATCTATTGAACTGTTTCTGTCAGAACTTCAAAGAGGATCACACAAAAACTACAGACACCTGAACCAGGCTGATGTAGAGAGCTATTAAAATAGATCGAGGGTTTCCCTGGTGGCACAGTGGTTGAGAGTCCACCTGCCGATGCAGGGGACACGGGTTCAAGCCCTGGTCCGGGAAGATCCCACATGCAGCAGAGCAACTAAGCCTGCGCGCCACACCTACTGAGGCTGTGCTCTAGAGCCCGCGAGCCACAACTACTGAGCTCACGTGCTACAATCACTGAAGCCCATGTGCCTAGAGCCTGTGCTCTGCAACAAGAGAAGCCACCGCAATGAGAAGCCTGTGCACCTCAACGAAGATTAGCTCCCACTCACCGCAACTAGAGAAAGCCCGCGCACAGCAACGAAGACCCAATGCAGCCAAAAATAAATAAATAAATAAACAAACAAAAACAAAGAACAAAACAGGATTGTCCTGGGTCAATCTTATGATCAAAAGTGTCAAGTGCATTCAAAATGAAACTGAAGCTAGTACATTCACTTTCTTAAACATGGACTGAGAAGCATTCCTTTGGCATGGATTTTGTTTTGGATTTTGATCTAGGAATCAGTTTCCTGTTGATTACAGCATGCAAAACATGCCCATATTTTATACAGACATATGTTCCAGAACTGATTCCGTTAACGCAGTGGTTTTCGAATCTCATTTTGTCTCCCACCTGTGCCCCTGACTCCCACGCCCGGAGATATTTGGCAATGTCTGGAGTCACCTTTGATTGTCGCAATTTGGAAGGGATGCTACTAGTATCTGGTGGGTAGAGGCCAGGGAGGCTGCCAAACATCCTAGAATACGCAGGACAGGCCCCACAGCAAAGAATGAGCTCACCCAAAATGTCAACAGTGCTGAGGCCGAGGAGCTCTGAGTGGAGATGACACTCTGTAGATACCTTGGTGCACAGAACTAGGCCCTCTTTGTCTGTGTGGTGCTCTCCATGATGTATGAAAACAAAGCAGAAAAGAATACATTAAAAAGCAATAAGAAGGCTGTGGTTCCTCCCCTGCCTGTGATTTAGAAATTAAGATGCCCAGCCTGTCTCTAAAGTAGAATTATTCAGTTTGGGGAGGTTTCCTAGGTAGATCCCAGTCTTGAATCAATGAATCTCCTATGGAAATATCATAATGCAAGGCATTTAGTGTGGAACTGAATAGACTCTTGAGTGTGAAAAGGAGTTTTGGTGAATTCAAAACCATATTTGTTTTTCACATTGAAACCGTTCAGGTCATTTTCTTTTTCTAAGAGTATAACCATTTGGACAAAAATATCCATTTGATATGCAGGTGAAATGTAAATTGCTACTCTTCTACACAGACAATCCAGTGTATTTATACTTAATCCATAAAGGCATGATGTTACAAAACACAGTTGTATATTGTGAAGCCATCTGGCATCAAATTTTCCAATTTATAGACAACTTTGTATTTACATAACAAATTATTAAATCAACCATTTCTCCGGTTTATAAAAGGTCACTGAGGTACACACACAGTGTGTATAAAAGCAGATAAGGCTGATAACACATATTTACAGTAGATACAAATTAATCTTTCATATTTGAAGATAATGTTTTTTATATATTTTTTCTATATCAGACTGCCCACTGTTAGCAGGATTTCCCATGCTTGAGTTGTTTATTGCTTTTTGGCTCACTGATTTAATATTCACTTCTGGGTTGTTTACACATATGAATTACTAATGTTCTTATCTCTTTGGCTAATGCAAATGTGATAGAGTGAATGAAAGAAAAAGATAAACAATAATTCAGTATTACAGTTCTGGTTGGTTGATAGTATTTGTTCATAGTCCCCAAATGAGTCAAGTAATGCATAACTCATTTTATACACTACATGGAAAAGTCTTGAGTCTTGCATTACATCATTTGGGCATAAATGGGCAAAGTAAACAAGATATCAGATTTTCAGTAAGGTCTAGAATCTTGGCTTTCTTTTCAGAAAGAGCAATGTCACCAGCACCTTAAGCATCTTAGATTTTAAAATCTCAATGCGAAACCACTTGTGACTTACAAGGGAACTTTGCAAACTGCATGGAAGATTACCAAAGTTAACTACAATATGTTATCATGGTCTGAAATGAAAAAAAGAATCACCTCATGGGATAAGTCAGCTGAAAATCTTCATAAAACTTACAGAAAGTAGAACAACCACCCTCCACTCCTCCCAAAATTCTGCAGTGTTAATGTTCAAAAAAGAAGCTTGTGTTTACTTAAAAAACAGACATAGCAAATAACTCAAAGTCAGCGTTCAAATAAAAGACTAACAGTGGCCCACGATATCACAAGGGATGAATATTCTTCTCAAAGAATTTACATGCACAATAGGACTAAAAAGTACAAACCAAAAATGTTCCTTAAATAAATAAAAACCCTGATTGCTTTTAACGCTACAAACAAGACAGATTAAATAAGTGCTGCTCAGTTAGATTTCACTCATTTGAAATAATCTTAAAAAAACACTTAAAGGTATAATTTATTCTCCATGTGCTTCCTAAGACTTTTAAAGGGCACAAAATAAAATTAGGGACTATGCAGTTCTTTAAAGGAGCAAAATTTTTTCATTTTGCTTCCATTCTCAGATTTGTTGAAAAAAAAAGTTTATTTTAGGGAATAAAAAAATGTACTAATGTAGAAGGGCTAGCCTTCATTTTAAAAAAATGAATTGGCTTTAATACAAAGAGAATGAAATGGCTCTGTGGGCAAAATTCAAGTACGAATGACCAAGTTTTTAAATTGTAAAGTAGGTGCAACATTTAAAAAAATGTTACAGCACTGCATGTAATGCTAACAATATTTACATTAACTGCTTACATGAAACCATAGAACTGTAGAAGAGAGAAAAAAAGAAAAAAACCTGGGTTTCCCTGGTGGCACAGTGGTTGAGAGTCCGCCTGCCGATGCAGGGGACACGGGTTCGTGCCCCGGTCCGGGAAGATCCCACACGCCGCGGAGCGGCTGGGCCCGTGAGCCATGGCCGCTGAGCCTGCGCGTCCGGAGTCTGTGCTCCGCAACGGGAGAGGCCACAACAGTGAGAGGCCCGCGTACCGCAAAAAAAAAAAACAGAAAAAGAAAAAGAAAAAAAACCAAACCTGTGTGGACTGAAACAATACCTAGCACCCACATGAAGCCATAAGCAACCAGTGAAATCATGGGCACAAACATACTTTACATGGTCTACTGATGTAAAGTATACACGGGTCAGGGATGCAGAAACCTAATTAGTTTAAAATATCAAAAAGAAGGCTTGGCAGACATAAACTCAGTCTGAAGACAAAAAAGCAAAGGCTAAAAAAGCTTCTACATATCAACACACACAAAACCCCACATACACGCAGACACACCCAAGACGCAAACACACATATGCTGTGAATCTGTAAATAAAGACAACCGTGTAGACAACACAGTAGAAAAGCAGACTGGTACAAAAAAAAGGACAACATTAATGGTTTAAACATACCAAATACATCAACTTATAACAAAAATAGTCAACTAAAGTACACAAGGTTACTTCAGGTGACTGCAGGAAGGACCAGGCAGGCAATCCGGCCATGACAGGAAAGACAAACTCAACCTACCCCCAGAAGGAAGGGTTCCTGCCTCCAGGCCATGAAGCCCAGTGTAGCCAGTTGCACTCCATCAGGCTTGGGGGTAGGGGTGAGAGTGGGAATGGAAAGGACAGAGAGACACAGGAGACCTGGGAGAAGAACTAAGAGCTGTTGATATCAAAAGTGAGCCCAGGTGCAGTGCTCTGTGCTGTGGCCCCGAGAAACCAAACAGGGGAATGACCTTGGTCTCCTTTTTCCTGAGTGACTGGAACTCTGCTACATCATGGGACTGAGGAGCTGGAGGGGTGGATGAGAGAAGAGAAGCGACGTGGTGGGCATTTAACGGGTTCAGAGCCTGCCATTGGAGGGCCTCCCAGAAGCCGAAGCAGTAGGCTGTGGAGGGAATCCCAGGCGAGGGGAAGAGGCAGTGCTCTCCCGAGGGTTAAGGGTTTGGAGGTGGGGTTGGTGGCTCTAAGAATAAAGAGATAAGGGATCCCTTCCTTTGACAATCCATCAATTGAATCCAATCCAATCAATTTCAGGCTGAAGGCCTGAAACTTGGCTCAATTGCCTGGGAGATAGGGTTATACCACCACCACAAAAACTGTGAAAAAAAGATATTTATGTTGTGCTACATTTCTTATTAATAACCTTGTACTTTACAATGGCTCACAGTTTTAGGTTTGTATACTTGCAATGTAGTATTTTCTCTCTACATTTGTTTCACATTTTTTTACTTAATATAATATAAATAATTTGGTTAATAGATTCAACCTGCACATTTCAGCCACATTAATATATATAAGAATCTATTAATGGTATAAATAATTCTTTAAATAAAATAAATCTGATATGTTACATAATACTGATAAAAAATTACCATTGCTAATAATTTCATAAGCCACCTTAACTTCTGGTGTAAGTAATACTGATGAATGGATGTGAAACTTGCTTTGATGATTTGTACTTATTTTTGCTGCTACAGAAAAACTGAATTATAATCAACCTTACCTCTGATAATGGTTTCAAAGTGGGGCTTTGCCTCCATGTACGGAAACAGAAAGTTTTATCTTGTCAGGTATTGTTTGCAAAAAAACCTCAACTCTGAGCGTCAGTGGTGGTGCAGCATAAGCTGTCTAGTTCAAGAGGTGGCTATCAAATGTTAACTACAGAAATGATTGAGTAAAATATCCCATCTAAGATTTTTTTTATATAAAACCTATTCTACTTTAAAACTTAGGTAAAAAAAATATGCAACAAATAGTTGCAGTTTCTGAATTCTTAATTTAGACCTGTGAGCCCTTGTCCCTTTAGAAATCTGCAAGGTTTCGATTTCCTAGACACCCGAAATCAAGTCCAGTGCTTCCAGGCAAGGTTCATTCCAAACAGACAATATAAATGGACACTCAGTGGTGTGCAGTGTATGTCATAATTCAATCAATACATTATCATGCCTTTTCTCTGCTGTTAAATACAAAAACAGCATCTTTTACATTATCATAGAAAAGCATTTAGGTTGTATTTTTATTTATCACTTTACACTTGTAGTCTCTGGTAGGTGTACTCCATAGAAACCAAAGAATTTTGTACACTATTTCTTTGTACAATAAAAGATAAAGTGTGCATTAGGTATGCTTGTACATGACAATATTGTACAATATTTACATTTTTGATATCACCATGAAATTCTGCATTTTCTATATACAACATGGAAAATTCTTCAGAAACATTTGGACTATTTCTTATAATCACAATTTTAGTATTATAGAAAAAGAGTTTCTCAGTAATCTCTTGACTATCACTCTCATCATTCAGGGATTCTGATTGGTTTTCCAGCATTCATTATCCTTCCTGATCAAAAAAAAAAAAAAAATATTGTATCACTGTTTCTTTTAGCACCCTGTGGCGGTGTTAACTATCTGCCGTAGTATAAATATTGATATAACAGCGGCTATATCAATACTTATATACAGCTATATCTGTGCACATTCTTTTAATAAACACTGCGCATTGGTGGAGTAGTCCCTGTTATCTGGAGATCTTCCTCCTCTTGGGTTTGGGGGGTCTCATTTGTCTGTCTCCCTGTGGGATTTGGTGAACCTGGAAATAAAAGAGATGGGGAAAAAAACAACAACAACAGAGATTGAAATCACAAACACCATACGATTTCTGACAAAGAAACAGGGTAGGGAACAGACTCTGGCCCTCATTTTCTATCATTGCTATCCTGAGGCATTTAAAGTTTTTACCAAGGCCCAGATCACAGCGTGCCCACAGTCACTACAGAGGATGAGAAATCTTGGAAACTAACAAGCAGAGCAACACTCTGTGGACCCCCCCAACTAGTGGAATACAGAGGAGGAACTGGAAAAAAAAAATCAATGTGGGAAATGGGACTTGCAGTTGCTACCCCCGTTGTCCATTTAAGACAAAAATAAGACGTTTCCCATCAGAGATTCCCTGAATTCCCTAATTTCACTGAAGTCTGGAAAAGTGGATAAATATATACGAAACATATTTTCTTCTTTATTTCATCACTGTACTTATTTTATAACTGCTAAGAAGGGTCAAAGATAATACAAACATACTCACAACTCAGCCCAAGGAGGTTTACTTAGGAGAAGAATCGGATGGAAAACAGAATACCACTACCATCTGTTGGCCAATCTAAGCTTGTGTAGCCTGGGAAGAGCAATTCATACAACTCATCTTTATATACAAATGCGGAAACTAGCCGCATTTAGGGCTGTGTATCAGATCGAATGTGGTAGAGCAGCAGCAGCACTTGGTTCCCAGGTATCAGACAGCATGTATGGTTTTGAGGGGCAGAGGACAAGCGCAAGGGAGGTGATCAGGTGCCCCACGTTGTATTGTGGCTGTTGTGATACAGATAGGAGGAGGCAAGGTCAGGACCCAGGAAAGGCAGGATGCGCCCAAGACAATGGTGTAGTAAATGCTTAACAATCAGCTCCCTGTGGAGGGACACAAGCCCACTGTAGCCTATGCCAATCTCTGTGGTATAATACATGTTTTCACCACAGCCAGTTTCAGGCTACCAATGGGATGCCACAGAACTCAGACTTAGGAAGGGATGTGCAGAATCAGCTCTCAAGATCCACTACAAGTTGGCTCAAATGCATGTTTTAAAGGTAATGTTTAGATAAAAGCAAAGGCCAATGCTATTCAGAGTCAAATACAGAAAACTTTAAAAAATTATATTTCAAAAATAACACCTATGAGTTTCTCACACTGCTTCATCCTCCTAACCCCTCCACATACATTCTTTAAAACCACTAGTCTCTGATAAAGAGCCAACTGAAACCTTTTTAAAATTGAGGAAAGAAGGCTTTATTCAAGACTGCGAACTAGTAACCTGTGGATCAAATGTGGCCTGGAAAGGGATTTTATTTAGCTATATGGTGTTTTAATATTTCAAAAATAGTTGGCAACACTAAAAAATGAGAAATTTTACTTCTAGACTTGTAGCATCTCATGAAAATGGGAAGATCTTGCAACACTGACACAATTCCTCACATGGCTCAGATGTGCTGCAGCATGGAAGCAGGAGCTCCTTCTGGACAGAGCACAGCCCCCAAGTTGCCAGGGTCCCCAGCACTGCTGACTGCCTGCTGGCCACAAAGGCCAAATGTCCTGAGACAGAGACTAGCGAGATATTGCCAAACCCTTTTCTCTTCTTCCTGAGCAGGCACGGTGTATAGTACATTTAGTAGTCCCCTTGAATTAAAAAGGCCACATGATGGCCTTTGGGTCAGGCCAGTGGAAAGTTAGCACAAGTGATGAGCTTTCAGGTCTGGCCCATAAAACCTATCCTGGTGTCCTCTGTGTACACAGTCTTCTCTCCCCTGCTGGGCTGGATGCAAAGGATGTAATGGAGCACTCTGAGGCCCTGGGGAAGGGTGGACACGAGAAATAGAAATAATCTGAGCCCCTGAATGACGGTGTGGAGCAAGCCCTTCCTCAACCAGGAGACCCAAGTGAGGAACCATCTTTATGGCGCTGAGTCTCTAAGACTGAGAGTTGGTACACAGCCTACCTTGACCAGTGCATCTTGGTTGGCATTTCTTAATCCACTGAAATTGCTCTTTTACTCATACTTGACCCCTTTTACTTAATTATATTATTTGCCTGGCCCTAGAAGGCGTTTGAGTTTATAATCTCCGCTCCAGAATTTTCCTATAATTCTACCAGGAAAGTTAAAATCTCAGGGCCTCAGTTTACCCACTTTTGAAATGTGTCGGATCACAAAATCTCTAAAGTCCATACCAATCCCAACACTCTATGAACGTATAACTTATCTCTGTCATTCAACAGCCACTAGATGACTTGTTAGGATTCAGGTAACCTTCTTAACACAGTGTCAAGTAAAAGTAAATTACCTTTCATTGCTGAGTAGCTTTTGATAATTCATATTTATTAGAGATTATCAAAATTATATTTTGAGCATTTACATTAGCCAATATATAAATTAGAGAATGATGAGTAAACCTCTCTCATTCAACACTATTATATGCACCATTCAAAAAAAATGTAAATAAAAAGTTGACTCTACTTTAAAACCAGTGGTTATAGTGTTAAATAATTTAACAACAGAATGTTGGGCCAAATATTTTATGTTTTTACATAATAGTAGAAAGGAAATGAGAGGTCTATATACTCTTGATCTTGACCCTATGTTCAATTTCCCTTATTGTTTTATGGGCAGAGTGAAATTTATATTACTGAATACTTAGGCAACACTAATGATCACTGCTATTCTGACAGTCAAATGTCAAAGCCGTGATTTGAACTTCAATATTTTGCTGCTCACATTTTAAAAGAATGTTATGTGGGGAAAAAAAAGGTACTTATCTCAGGAAAAATCATAGTTAATACCACTAGGTTATTTTTTCTTAAGTTATTTTTAATCTTTTCTGATATTAGTCTTTTTCTGAGCCTAGTAATTTAGTATTGCTATGTGGAATTGCTTGACAGTACTTAAGGGACTTTACCAAAAAGTATAATACAATTTATTTCCAAAGAAACACAATATAATGGAAAAATAAATTAACTTACAGTCCCAGACATTTTGTCCAGTTCACTCATGGCCTCATGAATAGCAGCTTCTAAATGGTTATTTAGCTTTCCACTTCTGGAATTAATGAAAACAACACACCAGATTAATAAATTAAAGAAACAAAATCTCAATGTAATTCCCTAGTCAGAGAACGGAAGTACCCATTCCACAAGAGAAAGTCAATTTATATTTACATTTGACAATTCAGATGACAAAACACTCTGGGATTCTCACAACTGAATACTAATGATAGAGTCACATAACTACAGAAAAAAAATTGAACACATGATTGGGGAAAATGGATTCTTTCCCCTTCCACATGTTTCTTCCATAGTCTGATGATTTTGCAAGAAAGCTGGGCCACAGGTCTCTTTTCCCACAGATGTAGCTTGTCCTCTTAAGAGTCCAGCCTGCTTTGCATTGCCTTTTGTTCTGGTTTGTCTCTTTTGCAGGCGATCCGGCTGTGTGGCCAGAGGAAGGGCTCTGAACTTCAGGCTCTGGCCACTAGGGAGCTCCCTCTACCCTCTCTGGAGCTCCTGGCTTCGGGAGTTGAACAAGTGAGGGCTGAAATTCTGGTACACATTTGTTCCAGGTGGGAAACAGTTCAACTCGCTACACCTGAGGCTCTGCCACATTTTTTTCCCCCCCGCAAACCAAAATGACATAACTATCTGAACAAATAAAAAATGATGGGCTCAGAGTGTCTATCACTCGTCTGACCTTTTCTCTGCACTCAGCATACCATCACATGTACTATAACACATGGAACATCTGCCATGATTGAAAGTTTTATCTAGGAAGCTGTTGAACTAATTACTAAAATCAGGCAAATCTACACTATCCATGTCTATAGTTAGGTACACTCTAATTTTTCCTTCTTGATGCATATAAAGAATTACCCAATTGTTCTGAGTACTAAGGTGATTCATTTCACTTATCTTGTCACGACAATTACCAGAAAAGCTGCAGAGGTAAACCTTTTCAAAATAGGCTGCTAGCCTGGCTTTCCAAGAATTAAGTCCTATCCCAGCATCTACATGGAGACTGGAAATTTGTTGTTGTAGAAGACTTTAGCTCACAGACCTATTTGGTTTGGCTCACATCATGTTTAGAAACATATTTGAGCTTTAGTGGAATGCTTTTATTATTTATTTATTTAAAATATTTATTTATGTTTTTATAAATTTATTTATTTTACTTATTTATTTTTGGCTGTGTTGGGTCTTCATTGCTGCACGCAGGCTTTCTCTAGTTGCGGTTAGCCCTTTGTTGCAGTGCGCGGGCTTCTCATTGTGGTGGCTTCTCTTGCTGTGGAGTACAGGCTCTAGGCGCGCGGGCTTCAGCAGTTGTGGTGCATGGGCTTAGTTGCTCCGTGGCATGTGGGATCTTTCCAGACCAGGGCTTGAACCCGTGTCCCCTGCATTGGCAGGTGGATTCTCGACCACT
Source organism: Pseudorca crassidens (assembly GCF_039906515.1). Taxonomy (NCBI): domain Eukaryota; kingdom Metazoa; phylum Chordata; class Mammalia; order Artiodactyla; family Delphinidae; genus Pseudorca; species Pseudorca crassidens. The sequence continues at coordinate 81,439,882 of NC_090301.1, forward strand.
GCGCCACCAGAGAAGCCCTAGTGGAATGCTTTCAGATGAGGCCTTTTGGTTTACCACAGCCCTCACCAAGTTTTACCCTCATACACCAGGACTGAAAAATTCATACATTTAGTTTCTGTATATAATCCTGAGTAGTATACTGCTAGGTATCTTGTGGATGCTCCATGTACTTACTAAATAAAAATATTTGTCTAAAGCTGAAACAACGGCTCCATATTTGGGGAAATATATATGCACTTAAGTCAGTTTAACTGAAAGGAAAGATTAATGTAGTGGTTGTAACTAAATTATAAGGGCAATGCAGCACCAACCTCTTCCCCCACCTTTTATTGGCCTGTAAGCTAGCCTCTAGCTTTTATATTCTTCCCATTTACTTTTAGAAATGTAAACAATGCAGAAAAGTGCACAGAATAAATTAGCAATCCCTATCAAACCCATTTCCAAAAATAAACTGGTAATAAATTACATATTTCCTTTCATTCTTTTTTATAAAAAAATTAAGCTGAAGTTCCCATTTGTTATCAATTCCTAGTCCCATACTCTCCCACCCTCCTCCCCAAAGGCAACTAGCTGTGTTGTGTATTCTTACAGTGTGTTTTAATATTTTATATATCCATGAACAGTACCCAGTATTGTCTTTTACGTGTTTTTTATATATATATATATATCATACAAATGGTGTCCTGATATACCTACCATTCTGCAACTTTTCTTTCCCTTTTATTGCTATTTTTGAGTACTGTCCAAGTTGATATAATCTATTCACATACTGTCTTTTATTTACCTACCTTTTCCAGTTTTAAGGGGCCCTGGGCATCTTGTAGAGTCAGTCTGAGTTGTTTTTCCCAATGAGGAGTTTGCTAAGCATGATTCTGGGTGACTGGATAGGAATCCAATCCCAGGACTCTGTAGGGCAATTTAAGCTGAGCTGGGGTTGGGCTAGGGCCCTTTTTGTGGACTGTTTAGCAAACGTCTTGACAGTATCACAAACTGCCCAGTTGCCTGACAATATTACACCTTGTGTAATGTGTTAAATAGCTTTATCCTTACTATTTCTTTTGTATAAAAGTATGAACATAAGTTTAAAAGACATTTGTTATGCATTTTTATTTACTATCTTATGGGTTTAAAATTGACTATGTAAAAGTTCTAAATATCTAAAAAGAGGGAAAATGTTTCAGTGAAAAACCGTCAGAGAATCTTGGTTCTCTCACCTTTAATAACAAAAATAGCTAGTATTTACTGAAAAGTTTTTATGTGCCAAGAATTGTATTAAATCTTTATACACATTATTTCATTTAATCCTTATAACAATCTGATGAAGTAGGTACTATGACAACAGTTTGTACACAATACTTCATGACTTTTTAGGGAAAACTGGTGAAACCAACTGCAATTTTATAGCGAAGAAGATGGATATTTAACTACAAATAGTTTTCAAAAGTAATAGAGTCATAAAAATGTTTTCCTTAACTATGAAAAATTACAGTGACATCACCATTAAAGAATAAAAATAATTCAACATTATTTGTTGAATAAATAGACAAAACTTTAGGAGTTTGTGATTTCATTCTTCAACAAGATATTTAAAATGTTTATAAACACCTTGTATCAATTTAAGGTAATTAGTATGTTTTCCCTTTAACAAACTTAAGTAGTTATTAGAGGGTGAAATGACTACTTTTGGAAGAGAGAATAAATATGGAGATGTGGCGCAGGAAATTACATGAATACATCTTTGGAATCAAGAGGTAAAGAGAGTTTCCCAGATGTCAAATCTGCATACTAATTTTTACACTAGCTGGTCAAGTCAGGAAAAAATGAGCTTAAAAGAGGAAGAGAAAGCTCCATGAGTCCATGAAATGAAAAATTAGTCAAAATTCAGTCTTCTAGTCCAGAGGGCCTCCTTATGGAGTCTCTTCTACGATTTTCTCTTCCCCACTGACATTTAATAATAAACATTTTTACTGATGGACACTCTAAAAGCTACTTGATTAAGCAATAGATGTTCATATAATCACATTTCTAGTTATTAATGGAGATAATTGCCACTTACCTTCACTGCCTACATTGTCACACATTACCCTTATCCTCATTAGTTAAAAAAAAAAGCCAGGTTCACATCTGTGAATGGTATGAGAAATAAGAGGGAAATGAGAAGTGCACGTTGCTCTGGACTATCAGTTCAGAATTTAAGCAACTCACTTCATGTAGAACAGAACAAACTTGGATAAGACATAAATGTCAAGAAACTTCGATTCTAAAACCTAATCCATAGGGAAAGTATGCAGATTTAAGAAAATTCAACACATGAAAGATCAAGGTGGTGGAGTGCGAGGATACTGAACCTACCTGCACATCCCACCCCCTGCCCCAATGAATATATCAAAAATACAACTATTTGTTGAGCAACTCTCGCTGAAAACGACCTGGAGACTAGCAATAATGACTCCTCTACAACAAAGACTGTAGAGAAAGGTCCACATGGAGTCTGGTAGGAAGGGAGGAGAAGATATCTGGTCGGGAGTCACACACAGAAGAGGAGGGGGTATCACCAGCTTGGAGATCCTCCCTGGGGAGCATGGGGTTCAAGCCACATTCAGGCACCCCAGCCCTGGGGTCCAACACTGAGAAGATGAGCCCCTGAGCTGGTTTGAAAACAAGTGGGGCTTACTGGAGGGCTGTAAGAAACCAAGACTCCGCTCTTGAAGAGTGCATGCACAGACTTGCTTACCCCCCTGCCACACACACACACACACACACACACACACACACACACACACACACACACAGCAGAGAGACAGCATATTGGAAACAGCCTGGTGCTTTGGCTGGCTTGTCAGCACACTCCCTAGCCTTCACTGGGTTCCTGCTCCAGCCCCTCTCGCTCAGGCACTGCTCTCCACTAGAGCAGGGGCTGCCATTGCCAGTGAGAGTGCACACACTTAGAGGGAATGGAGCCCGCACAGACCCTCTGACCAGGACAGAGGCAGCCATTGCCAGTGCACGTATCCCTGACCACATCTGGAGGGAGGAGAACTAGCTCGATATATCAAGTGAAGACACCACTTTAAAAAGATACATGTTCATAGCAGGATTATTTACAATAGCCAAGATATGGAAGCAACCTAAGTGTGTCCATCAACAGAAGAATGGATAAAGAAGTAGTATATATATACAATGAGAATACTACTCAGCCATAAAAAAGAATGAAATTTTGCCATTTTTAACAACATGGATGGACCTGGAAGGTATTATGCTTAGTGAAATAAGTCAGAGAAATACAAATACTGTATGTTTTCACTTACAGGTGGAATCTAAAAAAAAAAAAAAAAAAAAAAAAAAATGAATGTAACAAAACAGAAACAGACTCACAGATACATAGAACAAACTAGTGGTTACCAGTAGGGAGGGGGTGGGGTGAAGGGCTAGATAGGGGAAGGGGATTAAGATGTATAAGGTACCAGGTATAAAATAAGATACAAGGATATAACATACAGCACAGGGAATATAGCCAGTATTTTATAATAACTTTAAACAGAGTTTAATCTATAAAAATATTGCATCACTAAGTTGTATACCTGAAAGTAATACTGTAAACCAACTATATTTCAATTTTAAAAGATAAAGACAATTTAATACAATAAGTATCATTTCTTGGTTTTAAAGTAAAAGTGTGATTTATGTTATTACTTTATAACTTTCCAGATTCATAAAAATAAGGTTACTGAACAAATATATATGTACATATAGGCAGAAGATTTGATCCTTACTTAAAATCATATCTAAAAGCTATGTAATCTTTTTCTTTAATGAAGCTATTTCCTCTTTTAAGTAGAAAATGACCCTGAGTGATTCTTCAATAAATACATTAATATTTCTTTTGTGATTAGGCTGTAATAAGCACATCACTTTAAAGATATTTATTTATTGTACAGTTTGATTTGATTATAGGATATTGAGAATTAAAATGACTACATAATGCTCTAAACGTCTAATATGGTGATAGAATGTTTCAACTGGCAAAAATACGTGATGATTTTGTTTGTTTCAACTGTATCTTTACAATAAAAATAACTGTTTACTAAAATAACTGTTTACAGTAAAAATAACTGTTTACTAAATACCATGTTAAGGTTCTCTTTATAACAATTCTAAGAGGTTGGAATTAATATCCTCATTTTAGAAATGAAGAATTTAGGCTCAGAGAGGTTAAATAACATACCCAAGGGTACACATAGCTACGTAGTGATGGAAACAGGATTTCAACTCAGGTCAAAAACCAACTCCCCTACCCCCTGGTTCTCCTCCTCCTTTCTGATCACTATTCCCATCTCCTTCATTATCTCTAGTAAATGTTCAAGTGCCCCAGCGTTCAATCCTTAGCCCACCATTCAAATTGGTAATATGTGACTGCAGTCAGTTTTACATAATCAAATACCACTTCTTCCCAGTTTCAGACTTGTACCTGTGGGATCACAGGTACCTCACACTGCACTCAACAGTTTTCTCCTGTGTTCCCCACTTCAGTTTACACTACCCATGAAGTCACCCAAGCTAAAACCCTGAGAGTTGTCCTTGATTGCTCGCTCTCCTTCACATTCCAACCAAATCACCATGATGTTCTGTCAGTTTTACCTCCTAAATATATATATATCTTGATCATATTCCTTCTCCTCCATTCTCATGGCTCCCCTCCTGGTCTGAGTCCTCATCCTCCCCTGTCCTCTGACAAGGCCTCCTAAGTGGATGCCCTTGTCTCCAATACTGTTCTCCTAAAATTTATCCTCCATATAGCTATATCTAAAGTGAAAATCCAACCACCTGTCCCCTTCAGGCACTTCCAATAACATAAAGACCCACGAGGCCTTACTAGGCCCTTTATGGTCTGGCTCCTGATTATATCTTTGGCTTCATCTTTTACAGTTTCCTGTCCCCTAAATCCAACTGCTGATCTTATCTAAATGCTATCTCCCACCCCCACCGCATCATCCTCGTTTCTGTGTCTGGCTAATACCTATGCAGTGTGTAAGGTTTGGCTCAGCTATTACCTCCTCTAGGATGTCTTCCATTACCTGAGTTTAATGCCACTTCTCTGTGATCCCAAAATATACTATACATATTCCTGTCATTGCAACTTTAGCATCTTAATTATTTGTTTCTACATCTGCCTCCTTCACTAAACAGTGATGTCCAGGGACTATAGCACTGTGCCTGGTTGGCACAGATTTTTTGCTAAATTAATCTCCTTAAATTGGAGAATAAATAAATGATTAAATAAATAAATAAGTGATTGGGTTCAACTATCATTTATCATTATGTAACCTTCAACTAATTATTTAAGCTATTTCGGTCTGAGTGTCCTCATCTATAAATGGGTTCAGTAATTCTGGCCCATCTTCTGATTGGGAGAATAGAAAAATGGATTTTAAATCATATATGCAAAATGTAGAGTATTCTACTAGGCATTTATAAGGCAAGTCAGTTTACTTAGACAACAGTCTGATAAACAAAACTGTTTTGCTTCATATTTTTGTCTTTTACCTCTCCAATCCATACTCTTAAGTTTATGGTTTCATGAGACTTCCTTTAGATAATGCCACTTAGGACTCGTATAAATTCACCAGAAATAGTAAACTGGCTTTGAGGAAAAATGCTTAAACTGCTGTTTGTTACTCATTACCTTTCAGAAATTGCTTAATAGCAAATTTATGGGGAAAATACAGCTCATTTCAAGGCAGTATATCTAAATATTTGGAGGAGTTATTTTATTTCTGTGTTATCAACAGTTTTGGATATACTGCACATAATCCAGCTAACTGGCATACCTCACCAAAGAAAAGATTTCAGGGATATTTTACATCAATAAACAAGTACTATCGGGCTTCCTTGGTGGTGCAGTGGTTAAGAATCTGCCTGCCAATGCAAGGGACACGGGTTTGAGCCCTAGCCCGGGAAGATCCCACATGCCGCAGAACAACTAAGCCCGTGTGCCATAACTACTGAGCCTGAGCTCTAGAGCCCACAAGCCACAACTACTGAAGCCTGCGCGACTAGAGCCTGTGTTCTGCAACAAGAGAAGTCATGACAATGAGAAGCCTACCCCCGCTCACCGCAACTAGAGAAAGCCTGCGCACAGCAACGAAGACCCAACACAGCCAAAAATAAATAAATAAATAAATAAATTTATAAAAAATAAAAATAAAAAACAAGTACTATTGAATATTCTAAAGCAAACGGCCCACTGAAAATTTGTGACTTAGGTAGTTTGCAATTTCCCTCCTTTCATCCAGACCTTGTATGAATTTTATAGGCTTTATTCTACTGCGAAGCTCTGCATTGTGTCACTGCAGTCAGAATAGAGGGGAGGGGACTTGCCTCACTGTGTGCCTTATCTACAGTGAATCTGGCAATTCACTTGGCCCTCACCACAACCAGTGCCAACTTGCTACCTTCCAAAGGAGTCCCGAACATAGGAGCACAGGAGTTTACTCCTTGCAGCTGGCATCTTTTTGAGACATTCTAGTGAGGTGAAGAGAGTCTCCCCAAGATTTGTTGAGTTCTAAAATTTTAGCTCTGGCAAGAATTACTGAAGACACCACTAAGAGAATGAGTGCCCTTTAATAGATATTATTATCATTATATAAGTCTTTTATACAAGATACACTACTAATCATTATGTTTTCATACTTCTTAGATGTTGGATAATATGAAAATTATAGTAACTGAACAGGTGTATTGATTATATACATATTTAAAATAACTTTCCATGTACATATACAGAAGCACATTTATAGTTCTCTACCTTAAAATGAAATAATAGTTATGATATATAAAACTACATTGCATTACAGTCAAATTGTGTTTCAAACATTATCTACTTGTCCATACTACATTTACTCAGACTATAAAGATCTAGAAAAAATTGAATAATAATAATGTCCCAAAGTTCAACTTGTTATTATAATTCCAAAGAAAGCCTATTGCCCCTGCCCCAAAAAAAGTAATGATTTACCATCACTCTGACTAACAGTTAATCTGCCAAAGTTATTCACATGTGTACAACTAGGGGTGAGGGGGTATTCCCCCTCCCAAAGTATTTGAATTACAAGGGGATATACTTTTGCTACACTTTCAGAGACTAACTGCTACATGTTGAGAATATTAATCATATTTTCTTTCCCATTAAATGGGAGGGATGGAGACGGAAGGAGTAAGGAAAGAGCTGATGAAGTGGGAAACCCCACACACAGTATAAATTGTTAAGAAAATATTTTCTGTGTAGCTAATTTATCTATAATGGTCCTCTTGGATGATAACTATTAAGCAGTACTTAGGCAAGAACCAAGATGGACAAAATCAGTGAGATTTCATTGTCCCTTTGAAGGAAAACCAGTAAATTATATCCTTGAAAAACAAAACAGAAAAAAAATAGTGCTTACTTTCTGTTCCTTTTCCGGGCTCGGCTGTAAGCTTCTAAACCTTCTGTTAGTGTCTTCAACTTCTCGGGCTCCACCTGAGTGAAGGCATGAAGACCAAACCACATTACCCAGACCTGCAATTGTTAACAGTGTGTTTATTTTCCTGCTGTACAAGCAGGTGCTGCACTGGGGGAAGGGAGGCTTAACCCTCATTGCCCTGTCAAATGCTCTGTCCTCACTCCAGCAGAGGTTGATTCTGCGGCTCCCAGGCTGCAACATCAGGGGAAATGAAAGACTGGCTTTCAAAAGTGTCAACATTTTCAAAATAATGTTTTAAGAACAAAACTTGGAATTTAAATAACCTTCATTTCACAAAATCATATAAGCAGGAGATCCTGGTTTGCTTTCTGCACTGCCTGATGCTCAGCAATTGCAAAGCTGTATTTCATTACGGATGAACAAAAGCGGTGGTTAGTGAAGGGGGTCGACTTTGGAGCCAGCAGATGGAAGTCTGAATCCCACCTCCTCACTTTCTAGCACGAATAAAACACTTAAATTTCCTGAGCCTCAGTTTCCTCCTCTTTAAAATGAGGACAATAATACCTACCTTCCTGCTAGCATCGCCGTGAGAATTAAAATGCAACAAGTCACGCTGAACACTTAGCTAAGCAGAGAGCAGCTAGTGTTACTCAGTATGCGTTAGGCTCTGCAGAGGCCAGAGAACGAGTGGGGCACTAAGCTGCACGTCCTCCTTAATGATGTGGGAAGAGGGTGTTGCTACACCTGATGGGCGTGTCCTCTCCCCTGTCCTGCTCCCCCCCCCCCCCCCCCCCCCCCGCCTAGGTTATGTGACATCTGCTATCTCATCGCAGTGTGTCACTAAATGGTGGCTGGGGGATTAGTGGGGAAGGGGAGGTGCAGCCTTTGCCACCTGCCCCTTATAAACTCTATCATAGTTCTTGAGGCCACTTCTCCTAAGAAAAGCAATTAATAAATAGGAAATGTTGTATGTGAATAAAAACACATTTAGAAAAACACTGCTACTTTTATTGATCTTGAACACAATCTAAGTAGAAACAGTACTGCCTTGCTGTGTAAATATAGCTTCACAGTCAGTCCCCCACCATCCCTTAACCCAGTTTTTCCCTCACCCCTACACTACTTTTGTATAAAAATTCAGAGGTTGCCAAAACGCCTAGTGGGTAAAAAAATTTACACTAATAAGCAAGGAAATGATTATCTTTTGTCTTTAAATCTTCCTGACTCATGAACACCATTCATAAATAATTTTTCTTTGACCCCTTCAAATCCAGTACACAGTAATGATTAACAAAGGGTCTCCATTATCAAGTCTGAAAACAAGCATTTCTAATTATTCAATGAGAAAAACAGTCAAATAATGGAAACATTTTCCTTTTCATGACTTCTGTATTTTGTCCCAAAGGATCCAAATGTCTTATATACACACGTTCATTGGGGATACCTAATGTATTGTGCCAGAACAAGAGAGAACTTTGTTCCAGTAACAATTCTACAGGAGTGATGAAGTGTCTTATTGGGATGACTGGAAAAGCTTAAGTAAGATGAATATATCCATGTGTTGTTTTCTAAAAAAAGGTGCCTGGATACCTTTTCACATTTCACATTAGAAATGAGGTTCTATCGTGCATTCACTCACACAAAGAAAGTATGAAAGATATTTCACACCTTACATTTATGTAATTTATAGCTAATTCTGCTTATATTTAAATTATTTTCTTGGCAGCCAGGAGAAAGCTCTCCTGTAACATAAACTTCTATTAGACACAAACTGGTGTAGTGAGAGATCTCAGTAGGGATTGACGCAGGCAACAGAAAGCAGATTCACAGTGAAACAAAGCAACACATCACAATGAAAACTTACCCAATTGGTCTTAATTTTAAAAACTAAGTTAGGTTGAACTACTTTTAAAAAATCATCTATTTTTGTTTTTAATTAAGAAATAAGGGGCAGTAAAAGCATTTCTTGTGCAGTTATTATGTAGAAGGTACTCTTTTATTATTTAATGTGGTAATACTGCACACTAGTATTGTTTTGTCACTTTACAGATGGGACTAAGTGAGTTTAAGCAACATGGCCAGCACTGAAACTCAGACCTGACTCCAAAGCAGCCTCTCTCCACCACACCAACTCTAATATACATTGAAATATACATAATATATATAGGTATATATATAAATATATACACACACATATATACACATGTAGGTATATATGTATATACACAATACTCAAAAAATTAGGTCAAATTATTTTAAATCCAATTATAGTTTTATAGATATTTAGATGATACTTGCTCAAACTTATCTTCAAAAATTTTTTTATGCTTGGATAATTTTCTGGTGATTTTTTTGAACTAATTCTCTACCATGATTTCTTCATTTAAATATGCCTCTAAGGTTCTATGGTATCTCATAATAAATTACATTATTTATAAAGGATTCAATGACCTTGAAAGAGAAAGCAATGACGGTGCTTTCTGAAACTAAATATAAGTAAGACACACATCACTCTGTATTTCTGAGATGACAAGATCATACATATCCACAAGTAAATGTTTAGTTTATTTGGTTTCACAAGTTTAGTACTCTTCTGTATTATGAAATATAATACATGAAGTGGGTGTGTTTGTTCTGGGGAAATATTCATCTACTTCCACAATATTCAAGAAAGTCTTTAAAGATACCCACCCCCTCCCCCACCAAAGGTATCAGGGAACAACAAAATAAATTCCATCTCTAGTCAAATAGAAATCATATTTAATGATTTAATGAATACTCCCTCATAAATTACTTAGCTAACTGGTAAATGAAGAAAGTACTGGGAATCAAATACATAAATATAACATTAAAAAGATTAAACACATACATATTTTAAAATAAAACTTACACTGAAGGAGCAAGTAATTTAAGACACTATTTTAATCTGTAATTTCATAATCTTATATTCCTGTATATCCAAAAGGCAGAAGCTCCATAAGGTGATTCCTATCTTGGTGAGAAATTGGGGGAGAACTTTATAATGTATCTTTACCAATAATCTGCCAACATATTCTCATTCTAACAGTGATGATGCTAACAGTAATGGCTATCATGGTATAACTCTGCACATATGTCATTCTAGAATTAGAAAAAGATATCCAGAACTTATATGTATTTATAGTACATATATTACCTCAGGTATCAATATACACATATGTTGAATACTAAATCCCTTCTTTCATTCATTCAGATTCTTTAGATATAATAATTCTTTGACATAAATAGTCCTGTAGTCTGTCTGTAGGGTTAGAAACATACCCATAGAGCCAGACATTATTATATGGTGGAAGTTTGAGTTTTCTGAACAAGTCTGAAGCTCTGGTTGCTTATTCTGTTCAAAAGGCACGTATTAAACATTTGGTAATTTAATTAAGTTTGATCTGGGGTCAGCACAGTAGCATGTAGTGTATCTCAGAAGTAAGTTTATGACAAAAGGAGACACATACATTTCAGAGAGCCAAAGTGACCCTCTGAAAGCGAGGTATAGTATGTATTAGAAGAACCTGGACCAAAGATCCTAGATCACTTTTGAATAGAGCCAGTTAACTAGAGAAGATGTCAAAACTCCCTGCAGGTTTTAATCCCTGATAACAGGATTAAATCTCTTGGTGATTACTTTGTTGGTACTTAGTGCTGAGGCAAAGCTGTCACACAAAGGTCAAAGGATAGAGCAGAGCCACGTCACAGATTTCATAACAGAGATAAAACAGCTGACCTCAATCGCCCCTTTTCATTCTTCACTTCCCATCCCATTTCTACAGTGTCATCAGCTCCTGTTGTTGGGGGAATGGTATTATGCAAAGAGTACTAAGCTTAGAGTTAGGAGACCAGGGTTGGGGCCTGGTTTAACTGCTTGTGACTTGTGCCCTTAGGAATGCCACTTCCCTGAGCTCCAAATGGAAATAATTGTGCACATCTTTATGGAGAGGATCTAAAAAGATTATAAATAGGAAGGTGCTTTATAAACAACAAAGCAGCCTTTCCCAAAGTGCCACCGGTGGCATGTGAAATTGTTTTAGGTGGAACATGGACAGACCTTTAATCATTTTTAATAGTTATATACCCATATAAATTTATATTAGAAAAATATGAAAACATTATACCTGTGATTTCACATATATCTTAGAATAAGACTAGAAGTTATTTTTAAAGTGACTTGAATAGTGCCTACATAATACGTGCCCAAAATATTTGTTGAATGAATATATAAATGAGTAAATGAATTTAAAGAAAAATTTTAACTAATAGTACAGGTACCATGTGACTTGAGCTGAAGTCTGGGAAATGCAGTTCTGAAGCAATAAGCAAATAGGAGGCATTTATTAGGTTTGTTGTTATCAAATATTTATTAAATAGTAACTATTTTAATAGTAACTATTTTAATCTTCAAGCTGAAAATGTCTTGCTAACTTAGGTGCAATATTTCAACAGTTTTGCAAGTATGGGAATTAATGATAAACAAATAATTTGGGGGTAAAAAGTTGACTCACCTGTGACAGAAAGGATGAATCTAATTTTCCAACAATAGCACTTAAGGAAAAATCCATAAAGTGAATCATGATTTTTTTCAAAGGGACTAAGCAAATCCACATTATTACAGTTTTAGTCAGTGGCATTATCTGAGGTTTTTTCTTGGTTTCCTTTCCTCTTCAGTTCAGATAGCAGCGTTTTTAAGTACTAGAGAACTATACTATAGGACTAGAGTAAATCTATTCTAAATATGACAATACATTTCATATAGATCCATATGACATATAGAATTAAATGTTTTGAATAAACTTGTACTTCTAAGGACACACTGTTTAAAAGTCCATATAACAGAAGCATGTATTTGCCTCATACCTGAGATTTCATTTGCTACTAACCATATGACAATTGTATTAACAAGCTCAAGAACTCTGTGCTTGGTCTCAGTTATCAATGAATGGAGACAGTCCTCCTTTTCCTCTTTAATCTTTCTCAGAAAAAAAAAAAGTTCATGGTATTCCACAATTTACTAAAGTTTACCTAAGCTTTGTATTCAGTTTAGTCTTTTCCCTAATATTCATATTTTTGATGTTACCTAGTTTTTCATGTTTATTACCTTTCAAATTTTGATCAGGCACTGACTTTGTCTGCCTGGATTTTATCTTGCTTATTCCTTTGCAAAAACGATTTTGCTCCTTTCTCAAAAAGATTCTGTTGCTACAGAGCATTGATTGCCCCAGCCGCCCCACCAGCCAAAATGCAGCCGAAATATTGTGGATATTGACTGGGTATAGAGAAAATAATTCATTTCCAGAAGTGGTTAAGAAAATACATAAGGCAAAGGGAATACACAAAGAACACTTTCAACAGAGAATGATAGTACCAAAGAATATAAATAGTTAACACTGATAATCAAGCCCAGAAAGAATGTTCTTCAAAGTAACAGTGTTTAAACCTCACAGGAGGGCATACCTCCCAAATTTAGTTCCCCGGCTCAATTTCTCAAGTTACACATCCCCAGAATGCCACTGTAAGCTATCTCTGGTTTTGCTCCATAACATCAAAACGTGAGTGCATGTGATACTGAACTGACATACAGAAAGTGATTGTGTCAAAAAAAATCTGGCATGAGTTTTAATAATGATGAGTTCTTTCTGTTTTAAACAACCATTCAGAGAGCTACTTTAATCTCTACCTGTCAAATATAACCATGTGGAAAAAAGTCAAAGTGTGAGTCTAGAGAATGAGCACCCTACCCATTGCTTTTAAAAACGTCTTCATTTAACCAAGTGGTGTTGAACCAACATGTAGAACTTTTCTGGGTAATCAGGAGATGTCTCTACCTGTCCAACAACAACAAACATTTCACTGAAAGGGAACATTTTGGTGCCAATATAGAAATAAATTCTTTCCTAAATTTGGCTTGAGTCAGAACACACATCGAATGTAACAATGAAATATGGAGACCAATGGGACAGTGTGCAAAAAGAGTAAAAATAATCTACTCAGAAAAAAATAAGAATTTTATTTTTTGATTATTACTTGATAGTCAATCCTTTTAGGCTAGTTAATGTAAGATCAAAGATGGTGGATGATAATTACAAAATATATCTTAGAAAAAAAGAGCATTTTTTCCTGTTTTAAAATAGTTATTGAAATAAATACATAAAGATAACCATTACCCCCCATAGTTGCACAGGCTTAAAATGTTTGTACATCATAGTGTATAGGTATAATGCCAGTGGAAGCCATTTTCCTTTCCAAGAATTCCTTAATACTGTGCCAAGATCTGGCAGTACATTTCTCCAGCCATGACTAAGCACTGAGGTCTTATTCTTGGCCACTAAATCTGAAACTATAAAGGGTTCATGGCTCAGATAGAAGCTTGTACCACTTCTTTAGAAAAAGTATAAATATCTTCTAGAATGTACTTCGTTACAAACTGATAGTCAAAGGAAAAAATGAATCAGTAAGGAGATACCACTTCCTGAATGGCATTATATAAGGCACATAACATCCTTCGGTGCTGTCACATAGCTTCAATATTGGGACAGTATTATATAGGGGTGATTCAGTGCAACTTTACACAGACTGTTAAAAATCTCCACTAATTATTGTTGAGTGTTTTGTGGGGTAGGAAGGTAGAGGAAGAAAGTCTGAGTTTATAGTGTTTAGAAACATTGAGGAGAGGGGGGCTTTCAAATTCACTCAACAAACTAAGTGCTTTAAAATTCTTCCAAGTAGAACTCCTGCTTAAAATGAACAGCTAATAGTAATTTATAATCAGATATGCCAATTTGTATGCAATGTCCTGAGGTTCGGAAAAAATAGTTATAAACTATTTCATTCATTAAATATGTTATTATTATCCTTTCACCCCCAGCCTGGTTAGTAAGTCCTTTTTACACAGATAATGCATAGGTAAACAATAATGAAGGTCAAATGACCACAATTCTATAATGGCGGAATCCAAATTCCTAAGGTTGTTTAATACAGTGCTTGCTTTGGCAGCACATATACATAAGGTTGTTTAATATAGACAACAGAGAGGAGGAGGCTAACTTTTACTGAGCCTCTTTTGTGTACCATCTATTTATGGTAATGCATTTAATTCTTAAACATCATTCTGAGTAGGAATTAATATTCCCACTTGAGCAGTGAGGAGATTTCAGCTCTGGAGATTAATATACCTATTCAGGACCATTTAGGTAACTGGCAGAGGTGAGTTTAAGCCCACACAAGAATGCCCGAAGCCCAGGCCTCTTTTTGCCACACCTGGCTTTCTCTCTAGTTCTCTGAGGACTGTGTTCACACAGTATTTGATATTTAGAAATCATACCTCCTAGAAAGGAATCTCAGAAATTGCAGGACATTTCTAATGCATTATTAGTAATTCTTCTACATTTAACACCCCACAGAAGATTAAAAATGTCTTTCTAAGCTGACCAAGTCATTTACTATCATGACAAACAGTTGGCTAAAGTATCAGGTTATGGACAACTTGGAGATCTCAGCGCCTGCTCCAATCACAGCCCTGACCTCTCAGTCCAGAGACCACTCATGCAAACTGAAAACATGAGAGGGGCCTGGCTTGATCTGAACTAGTAACCTGCAGTCGTGTTCATTAATTATTATTATTTTTTCTACTTTGCCTGCTTCCAAAAAGGATTTGAAGTGACTTGCTGAGAACAAAGATTGTAACAGAAAACAAATGATAAGTTTGTGAGATGTGAGGGATGGGAGGAGGTAAGATAATAAATCTATTCTAAAACTTGAGTTAACACAGATTTTATCTGGTGGGATCTGACAGGATCTTGGATTAAGTTACATACTTGGGTGGACACAGAAATACTAGTATGAAAATCTGAGAGGCTAAGAAGGTTTTAAATAATCATGTGTAAGCAAACTGTTTAGCGAACCTTTTCTTCTGAGATACTACAGAGACACATACTGGGGGAAATGGTCCCACATTCCACATCAGCAAGACAGAATTAGTAAGATTTTACTATAATAAACAAATAGTTTGTGAAGTCAGTCTCTGTCTTCCTCTCTTGACTTCATTAAAATGTCAGGCAGTATATGGAAGGAAACCTAATACACTGCTTACCTTTCTAAAAGCAGAAGTCTAGTTATAAACGTGGAAGACTTTATCCAATACTGTGAGGACTAAGGAGTTCAATGTAAATAAAATTTACATCATAATTGGTTCACAATTTTAAACCAATTTTACTGTAAAACATGTTTTATAGGAGATCTTTTCAAATAGATCATGCTTTGTCTTACACAGATATTAACCATAGTTTAATCCTTTCTAGGTAGACCAGGATCACCAAGACATGAGGCAGAGGACATCTGGCTTGAAGTCAGAGAGATCTGTGTTTGAAATTTCACCTTTCTTGGTATTATAAACTGAGAACAGGGTTTGGCTAGCTGGGCATCATTAAATAAGGTATGAGGAAGCCTTTCCTTTGTTTGGTGAACTATAGGGGGAAAAAGGGTTTGTGAAATAGCACTTTGTTTTTTTATGTGCAAAAGTGAGGTAGGTCCTGAAAAGACCAGAGGGTTTTTTTAAATGTTAAGTGCCCTAGAGCTTTTAAGGCTGTTATACCTTGATTTTTAATGACAGATAAACATTTCATGTGTTATCATGAATATTTTATTATAAATTTTCAGTTTTTCACCTCTAAATGTTTGCTTTCAATTACTTTTTCTGATTTACCGGAAGTATTTTTAGTGTATCTTGATATCAAGATTTTGATATCAAAGTTTTGAGAATGCAAAATTACAATGTCAGCCAATGGGAGGGGGGATATTTGAATTTACAGAAACAATTTTATGCTCTCTATTAGGAATCTACCTATTGTCTATAATAAAGAAGAAGAATCTGGATTTTTGAACCACTTTTATAGTGACTGAAAATCAGTTGAGTATTTAAATAAAGTAAAATAAATGTTTCTTGGACTCTTAGATAATGATTTTTTTTTTTTAAGTGCATCTCCTTAAACATCAGTGAGGAACTCAAATCTCAGGAATTTGCTAACACAGACTAAGCAGAAGATTAGGACCACTGTTTAATGTGAAATGTGTTGAAAGTACATGCCTTTATTCTCCTGAGGACATAAAAAGATATTTAGACAAGTCATTTAGGACAGGAAGAATGTTTCCAGGAAAGTGAGGCCATAATCTTTTCCTTAGTTAAGCTTTTTTTGGTAAAATGGCACGTAAAAAAGACTTGGTTTCATTTGCACAGAGATTATAAAACAGTTTAATGCCTACATCTTGTATGTGTAGCAGGTCCGTTTATATCATAAAAGCCCAGTTTTGCTGTTTCTAATTATATTTTGAATAAACTGTCAAAAATATTTTGGTTTATCAACCTAAAGAATGATTGTCTGGTCTCAGAGAGATTAGAGAATAAAATGTTTTGTGAATAGGAGTATGGAATTCATTTTCTTATCAAAGGTAGAAACATTATGCCCAGAGTGTATCTTGACAAGTATATATTAGGCATTATAAGCAACGGGTTAAAGGACCTCCTGGTCATTTGGAGAAAGACAATCCTTTTATTGTGCTGGCAAGAATGCTTTTGGTTTCCTTTGCCATGAAACCTAAATGCCAGTGGAGGTTTGAGCAGAGTTGAAAGAGCTTTATACAATATACTCTTTAAGAGAATAATATATACCTGTAAGAGGAATTTTTATTTCCTAAGGAGATGAAAAATTACGTTTCTTCATCATATGTGGGGAATGTACATTATTATCTCCTCCTGCTCGGATATAAATTTTTCTATCTACTTTAAACATTCTGCATATTTCTTGCCTAGTGAGTCAATTCTACCAATTGTGAGGGGGAAAAAGAAGCTCAGAAGACCCCTACTAATTTCTTCTAAATTGAATGGTAGTTTCATGGAGAAGTTTTCATTGAATTTATGTGATCAGATTGTGTTAAGTAGAACCAGACTATGGGGTTAAACATTTCCATATGTTATAAAGGCCCAGAACGTTTCCTGAAAGGAGACTCCATTCTGAACTCAGATGTTACCTGCTGCTTCCAGAAATGGCTGCAACTCCACCCCAATTTTACCCTCTCGCCAGCTCTATGTGTCACTGTCAGCATACGGGAGAGATGCAGTCCCCGGGCACTTCCTGCTGCCTGGGAGGACCCCTACCTCTGCCACACTGCTGGTTTCCAGCAACCACCATATTTTTTTTTTCTCCCATCATTGCCACTTGCCTTCATTCTCTGTGTATGAATGAAGAATTAGGTACATGCAAGGAAGGAAGGCAAAGTTAACAAAATTCTGGAAATCTGATTCTTGGGTTAGAGCCACCCTGAGCCCTAGTGGGATCTACAAATGCTTCACAACTCACCCCTTGACGATACGACATTTTGGTGACTACAACCATCCCCTCTTCATTTTATGCTCCAGAAGTTTGTGAGACCTCAATGAGTCATGAAGAATCCAAAGTGATGATAAAAAAAATAATAATTGATATCTGAACAAAGGTTAGTATTTGACAATGGATAAAGATTGGTATACCTTCCCTTCCTCGGGGCTTTGTTGACAAGAACTGTGAACGTCGTCTTCTCTTACTAATTTTCCAGGCCAGGAAGTCAGTCCTTTGATTTGGCCCCAGACCAAGTCGCCAACGTTGAACGTCCTTGGCCTATAATGTATCAACTCATTTGAAGAGGGGGAGTCTGGATTCCTTAGGTCATCTTCACTACTAATGCTTTTAGCGTCTGAAGGGCTAGGTACACACCCGTTAATGCTTTTGGCATTAAAGTCTCCATTGTAATGGATGTAGTCTTTGACCAGAGAACTTTCCAAACTATTTGAGGAGCTCGGAGATTGCTCCTCTAGGACCAGGTCTTGCTTTGTGGTGCTCAGCAGCTCTCCAAAGCCCCGACTCTGTCGAGGTCTGTTCCCATTGATGTGTGTACATCTTTCCACAGTGTTCTCTAGTCTCTCCTTAAAACTCATCATAGTTCTTTTGTAGTTATTATACCTGAAATTTTCCTCCAGAATTTTATCCCCTTGACAGTTTCTTGATGGTAACAGTATTGGGTGCTGTTCCCCAGGCAGAAATGGCAGTGTGGAGACATTGTTGAGTCTTTCGTGACAAGGACTATTGTGGATATGGTCTGGATGATCTAAAAATTCCTCACACTTCCACCTGTTTCGCTCCCCTCCAGGGCTTTGCTCCCCATCCCACTGTTTTTTAGATGTGTGGCAACTTGCCGACTTGAAATATTCAAACCCATCTCCTTCGTTTGAGTTTTTCCCATGGTCCAGATTGCTGGGCAGCCGAGCCCCTCTTACACTTCTCAGCCTACCATCATGATCAACACTGCCCATGTTTCGTCCATGAATGACCGCACTGACAGCACTGGGGAGACTTAATGGGTCACCAATTGAAGCAGTGAAGGCACTCATGGCACTCAGAGCTGGAATGGGGCTGATCTGAGTTGTACTGTTGACTGCAGTGGTGATGACAACCTGCATTCCTTTGCTGGCTGCATCAACAACTGCTTTGTAAATAGCATCTATGGAAGCATCACCTTGGCCACCCACAATGAGGCCATCCTTCACCTGTTGACCAAGAGATGGGTCAATCCGCGATTGCAACTCACAAGATGTATCTTGGAAAGGTGGAAGTGTAGTGTTTGGATTTTCGGGAAGTGCTGTGAGCCCCGGCTGAGTGCTTATTCTTTTGTTTAGGAGAGCTGCATCTTCCTGCATTCTCACCTTAAAGAAATAGACAGGAAGCAGTGAGAGAGAGAGAAAAAAATATTCAAGTCCTTAAAGAGAAAGACCATAATTTTAAGATTTACCAGAAGACAAACAAATATAACAAGGAAGGCAATATAAAGAAAGAACAAGACTCAAAAATGAAATTAAAAGTCACTCTGTATAGAAAGCCTTATGTCTTGATTATATTTGGGTACTGTTTCTTTGATTAAAACATGTAACAGGTTTTTTTTAAAAAATCATCATTACTAAACACTCTCTAGGAAAACTAAAGTTGAGGTGGTTGGATACAAAATGTTTCCAGGTGGGCTTCCCTGGTGGCGCAGTGGTTGAGAGTCCGCCTGCCGATGCAGGGGACACGGGTTCGTGCCCCGGTCCGGGAAGATCCCACATGCCGCGGAGCGGCTGGACCCGTGAGCCATGGCCGCTGAGTCTGCGCGTCCGGAGCCTGTGCTCCGCAACAGGAGGGGCCACAACAGTGAGAGGCCCGCGTACCGCAAAAAAAAAAAAAAAAAAAAAACCAAAATGTTTCCAGGTGATGACTCCATGTTTTCAGTGTCATTACAGGTTTTGCAACTTGGAATTCAAAGAGAGAAACAAATCTGTCATCAGCACAGCTCAAATTAAAAAGGAAAGCAGATTTAAAAATGATTTCTAACTCACTGATATTTCTACTGATCTAAGTGAAATATAAGATAAAACAAAACAAAATACATATACCCCTTTCTTAACAATAAACTATTTCTGATATGACACTAAATTTTTGAAGTCTTTAAATAGGGTAGTAATGCCTACTCTTGAACCTTACCAGGCCACTGCCTGAGGGACACCCCCATGCTGCCAACAGTGACAATGGCTTGCTACAGAGGTGATGCTTAATTGGGAAGTGGTGAAGGGAGGGAATGCCCGCCAGGGAAGAATATCAATACTCAGGACAGGAATGATGAGTGCAATTTGAAAAAGTCCACAGGTTATTCTAATTTCACCAACCTCAGCTAAGAATTGCTGCTATAGACCCTTGATACTTTGGATTTTTCCCCCACAGTGATCACTCCCTTCCTGTCTTTATATCCTTTCCTATTAAACCAGAACCTGGGATCTATCAGCACACAACTACACTCATGCCATTCTCCCCTTGTCTACACCTACCAGATAAAATCCCAATCTTGGATCAATTTAACTCCCTACCTTATATATCTATATGTACAGTGAGGATGCTGAGTATCTATCCACAGGAACTTATGGCTTCCAACCACAGCTGGGGGCTTACGTTCCCATCAATCCTATGATTCTCTGGTTAGGTATCACTCCCTCTCACAACTATTCAGGTATTTATCCACCTCCTCAAGCCAGCTGCTGTACCATATCCCACAGTATTCTTAGGAAATGACCTTACTTAGAGATAATGAAGTTCACAGGTTAAGAATTCTCATAATTCTTATACTCTGCTATTCCCTGCCTTCCGGCAGCACACACTTCTCTGCAGTATATGTGTCCCTGATCCTGTCCTGCTTCCCAGTGTAAGAGGAGCCCCTTCTACTCTCTGAGAGTCGTCCTCCATTCATGTTGTGGATCCCAAGCCTCTCCTCAGGGATCTTGCCTTATCTGTTACCCCTTTTCTTCTTTATGTTCAATCTCTTCCACTTTTTTTGGTCTCTTTCCTTTAGCATTCACCTATGTGCGTGGCTTCCGTATTTTACAAGTTTGCATTCAACCTACACCCGCCTTGGGGCACTACCTTGTTTCTCGTATGTTCTTCATAGTTAAGTTTTTGAAAGTTTTTGAAAGAGTAATCCATACTCTTTCTTTTCTCATCCTTACATTCATTGCAGTCTGGTTCCTGCTCCCACAACTCCACCAAAACTGCATTCCACCAAGTCACTGGGGATGCTCTTACTGCTAAATCTAATGGAGTCCCTTCAGGCTTTATCTACCTACTTACTCAGTGACACGTCCTCTTTCCTTCTAAATTCTTTTATTATATAAGACATATATGAACATTTTCTCATTGTCAGAAAAGAGAAAAGCTTTCATCACTTCCCCACCCAAATCTGTACTTCTGCATGCCACTCTGATGCCATTTCTTTCTCAGAAGTAATCAATGTTCTAGTGCATCCTTGCAGACTTGTTTTTAATACCTTAAGGTGTGTAGGTGTATATCTAGTCAACCTTCTTTCTTCCATTCCTTCCTTTCTTACTGCCTTCTTTCTTTCTTTCACATAAATGGTATTGTATTTTAGTATTGTTCTATAATACTACAGTATTGGAGCTCTGTAATCTTGTGGATCTTCTATATCAGATTATATAAATCTACCTAATCTTGTAAACTACTAGATAGATGGATATAGCATAACATATTTTACTATTTCCCTCCTGATGGTTGCTTAAGTGGTTTCTAATTTTTGACGCCATAAATCAAGTTGTAATGAACATTCTAGACTGTGCCCTTTTGTTCACATTTGAAGATTTCTCTAAAATAGATACATAAAAGTTGAACTTCTGGGTCAAAGGAGGTGTGTGTATATATGTATAAGTATACATATTTTATATGTATATAAATATATGTATATATATGTACATATTTTATATATATAAATATATATATATTTTATATATATATATATTTTTACCCTCCAAAAGGACTATATCAGCATACAATCAGACAAACATATATCTGAAAGAATCCATTTTCCCATGCCTCTGTCAGCAAGGGATATCATCAATCTGATGAACATAGTAATGTTGTAATTTATATAACTCTGATTATTCTTTTCATGTTTATTACTAATTATTATTTAATTTTCTCTGAATTGTCTGTTCATTTCTATTGCTCATTTTTCAAATCAATTATCTTTTTTCTTCCTAATTTGTAGGGGCTTTAAAAATATTATGAATGGGAATTATTTGCTATTATTATGCAAGTATTTTCTGCCAGGTTGCCACCTGTCTTGAACTTTGTTTAGAATACCTTTGGTCATACAGATTTTAAAGTTTTATGTATTCAATTCTGTTACCTCTTTTCTTTTTGACTTCTTGGTTTTGTGTCTTGCTGAAAGAGGCTTCTCTACCCCAAGATTATTTTAAAATCTTCTATATTTTTTTCATGTATTTATTTAGTGTTACTCTTTCCATCCAGCTCCTTAATCTACCATGAATTTATTCAGTTTGTAGAACTAAAAGAAGACCATGTGGCTGAAGCCGGGCAGGGAGTGGTGAGAGCTGGGGCTGGAGAGTGAGGCAGGGTAAGCATGTTAAGGATATGGATTTTAATCATGGGAGCGATGGGAAACCACAAAAGGGTTTAACAGGGTAACATGATCAGTTTTTACTAACAGCTCCAAAAGGACCAGTGATATGCTTCAGACAAAATAAAATGCTTCACACAAAAAACTGTAATGTTTAACAATATTCATTATTGAGAAATAATAGTAAGTAAAGGTGAAAAGGTACATAACTACCTTCTTTCGTCTCTTCCCCCCCAATTAAGTAAAACAAATAGTAAATATTGTTTTCTACTAAAGTAACCCAGGGAAGGAGAGTACCTGAAAGTTCTGAAACAGACAAGCCATGGGGTTATTGTTAGCTGGGCAAGGAATTGTGGACTGTCCTTGAAAAGCCTGGAGATTCTGGTACCCCTGAAGAATCTGCTGCTGTTGCTGAGTTGGAGGAAACATCTGATTGTTGTTTAACAGCGACTGTAGATGAGTCAGTTGATGGTTATTCAAAGTACTGTTTATTGAGGACATGTCACCTATAGTTTGAAAAACATAAAATATAAGTCAATGTGATTCTTTGGAGGTCCTATGCCTATCTTTGTTGAGGATTCCTAAAACAAAAACTAAAAACTAGACTTACATGGTAATTCTTTTTTCTTTTTCTCCTCAAAGTCTTACTAAGTGGTAAGGAAAGAGTAGTTTTATTATTTAATTTCATCTTTCACAATTAGTGTTTTGATTTTGTATCACGGAGAGACAAGTTAAGTCTTTGGTCTATCTACTAGCCAATCCTTATATATTGATTTTCATTGTTATAGAATTCCTTGAAACCATTTTTGTTAGAGCAACTACAATTAAAAGTTAAAATTAGTCCTAACTGCTTTAGCAAGCATAAGTATTTGACAAGATAGTTAAAACAAGTGGGTCTGATCAGGCCTGTTTACAAAATTTAGTTCTCAAGCCACAGTCATCAATAAATACCATCAAATAAAATCAGATTTGGTCTAGAAATATGTATTTTGTTTTGTTTTAATGTGTATTTTTTATACAAAATATGTATTTTGTATTTTGGTTACTTAAAACTAAAATTGTAAAGAAAGCTAATAATACAAAAGGATTCATTGTCACAGTCATTAAAAATAAATATTATATAATCAGATAGGATTAGTTAATAACTACATTTATATTCAAAATTCAAAATTAACTTGTTTTGAAATTACACTGAAATTATTTTGAGGATAACGTCACAGAAATTGCCCTATAGCTTGAAATCTGTAAATCTGTAATGCTTTGTAGGTTACTTAACTACATTGATTTGACCGCCAAATAGAACTAATTAAACTTTTTTGTAAAGGTGTCCATGAAATCTGGAAACATATTTTTTTAAGACACTGAAGATACCCTTGACAATATCATGTATATTTGCCTATGTTTCCAGACTTTATGGACATCATCTCTATACTTTATATTACAATTACTCACATCAAACAGCTGAACATACTTGACATTATTTTCTAAATTTTTTGAGATAAGACAATCTACATAAAGGATTTTGTTTTTAAGCCACAAAGTTCTAAAGAATAATACTGCTTGAGAAAACCTAGCAGTAGCTATTGGGGCCTTCTGTTTCCTTGAACTTGGGCAAACTTTAACTCTGAATGTTATTATGCCTTGCTTCTTATTTTGCTGGATAAGCATTTAGTTTTGTTTATTTAGGGATCACATGGAAAAACACTTCCTCAAACCGTTTTCATCCACAGTGCAGCTGCTCATACTAACCCTGTGATGCCACACCAACTAAAATTCAAATAAATGTTATTTTTAAGGTGCACCTGTGCTTTAAGTATTTGAAAAATAAGACTCTACTTGGCTTAAGAGAATGATGGGTAGGTTAGGTTTAGGTGGCATCAGAATTAGAAGAGAAAGCAGATTAAAATGATATTTAGTATTGCTAGAATAGGGGGAAAAGGGAAGAAGTCATTTTCATGTTTGTATAACTATGGTTGTGTGTGGGTGTTATTATATTTAGTTCCTTAAGCAAGCTGTGACATAACAAAAACATTTTTAAAAATAGTGTGACAAAATGGAGTTTTTTTAAAAAGGAGAAAATGAATTAGAAAAACGTTTCTTTTGTAAAAATTTGTGAAAAAATTTAACTTACCAAGCAGACCTGTCCCCAGTAGAGGGTTAAGTAGCTGTGGCACCACAGAGTTACTGTTCAGTTTAGCTGGACCAGGTGTATTCCCAGCATTATTAGATATATTCAGCAATGTTTCTGCCATTGACACCACTGCTGTCCCACCAAGTGTTGAGACAGTCAGTGCTGCCACTGCTGATGATGTAGTGGTTGTGGTAGTGGTTGCCTGGGAAGAAGTTGCTATGGAAACCTCTGGATGATTAGCGGTGTTGGCCGATGCCGAGTTCAGGACACCTCCCAACAGCTGGGGATTCAAGGCCATTAATCCTGAGGCCCCAGTGACAGCTGGGAGGAACAGGGGGTTAAAAGTAGTGTCACTGCCTGCAAAGCTTGGTAAAGGGTTCCCCAGGGGGCTGGTTAAAAGGGTCTCAGCTCGGCTGTTCTCTGACTGATTGCTTGGCAAATGGTCTGGTGGGGCTGTCATCTGTGTTAATGAGGGTAAAGGGGTATTTTGCTGTTGCAAAAGATCTGAGATGGTCAGATTGAAAGATGGCAGGGGAAGCATGGCAGCTGCGTGGGCTTGGTTCTGAAGCAGGGCTGCTAAGAGTTGAAAGTGAACAGGCTGCAATACCTGCCCATCCATGTCACTGGAGAGAAAAGCTAAAGCAGCGTTTACATTCGGGTTGAGAAAACCTAAAGGGTGGAGGTTGATCTCAGACTTGCCTTCTCCTGCTGAAGGCTGGAGGATATTTAATAGATTCTGGTTTAGGAGATGCTGTTGATTCACTGGCAAAGAGATAGGTAGAGAACTGAGGAGGCTGGGGTTCAAGGGGTGTGGAAGATGGTTGTTTGAAGTGCTGTTGGATGGAAAATGAAGTGCGTGCTCCTGGCCAACAAAAGGAAAATCACTCCCAATGGGCAGCTGACTCTGCAGTGGGTTTCCAGCTGCGGTGGTGACTATGACGCCGTCTTGAAGGACAGATGTTGTCTTTGTGATGGCAGGGTGGTTGGTGCCAGCTATGGCTATGGAGGATGATGGTCCTGAACCGCCTAAAATAAAGGGAAAAAAACCCACTTATTAATTATGGATGTTAAGGAAGACAACTCTATAAAAATACATCAAGATACATTTCAAATAATATGTTACATGTCCTCTGTAGATTCTAGCCAGACAAACTGTAATTAGAGATGATTTGACATGTTAATGAAACTAGTTTGACTTCATACTTCTTGACTTACTTTGAACATGAATATATTGAAGAAGCTTAGTACTTTAAGCAATACCTGTTTCTAACTATCAAATATTTTGTTTTTCACAACCAGACAAGGTGAAAATGGAGGAAGTTGTGCTGTAGTCCATTCAATTGGGTAGATAAAAGTAACAATGCTTCATTTTTCAAAATATATTTTTACATTTAAAAAAAAGTTTTTGTTCTATATTTATAATACCAGTACTTTCTTTTAGTGGAAAAAACCCCCCCACATAGAATATGCATGAGAATACAAAACAGAAAATAAAAAGTACCTATGTAGATAACTATTAATATTTTAGTGTATAGTTTTCTGGGCTTTTCCCACCTATATATATATACATATGCAGAAATATATATACATGTTACATATATTTTTTAACAAGAATGGAATCATATTGTTTTGCAGCTTTTTTTCATTTATCAATATATTGTGAATATCCTTTCATGTTAACTATAGATCCATTTTACTAGTATCATGTATGGATATACATAATTGATTCAATCCATTGTTGTGGATATTTCGATTGTTTACAATCTTTTACTATTTCAAGCAATGCTATGCTAAACATTCTTATTAACTCATCTTTGCCAATATGCTCAATTATTTTCTAAGGGAAAATGCTTAAAAGTGGAATTCCAGGGACAAAACGTTTACATATTTTTAAAGCTCTGGATAGACATTGTCAGACTGCCTCCAGTGAAGCTGATCAATATATATTCAATTTATATTTCTATAAACAATGTAGGCAGCGCTCATTTTTCTCACCAACACTGTGTTTTATCATTATTTTTAGATCTTTGTCATTCTAATAGCATAAACATACTTTATACTCATGATTCCTTAAATCAGACCAGTCTTCACCCAAATAGCATTCTTTTTTTTTTTTTCCAAATAGCATTCTTAACCTTGAAAGTCTTATGTATGCTAAAGATGTATATATTAAAGTATACTAAAGTAATGTATATTAAATTCAGGGAACTTAATAATAAAATTTCAGTTGTGTATTATAATTGTTTTAGTTGTTATCAATCCAAGCTACACAAAATAATTACCTAGAGAACTTAAAAACAAACAAACCAATGTCTGGACCCTATCCAAGACCAGCTGAAAACTCATCTCTTGGGGTACAGCCTGGGCAGTAGTATTGTTTGAAATCACCCCTGGTGATCCAGATGCACAAGGGGTGGGGTGGGGAGGGTGAGAATCACATTCTGTTGAAGGAACCTACAATCATTTTTTTGAAAAATGTCTTACCCTAAAGAAATGCATTGTTTCATTTAATACATGCATTTGGCAAATATTATAAGCACATACACTTAATTTATTAAAATATTAAACATGTATATGTTATTATGAACAATACCAGTGTTACTGAAAATCTAAAATAATTCAAACACTTTACTGCTGTGCTACATGTCATCATAACAAACTTTATATTTGACCACGTTACCATTGAGGCCTTGTTCAAATACACAGAAATGATTCCATAGTTGTAATAGTAGTACAGATATAACTATATATTATTCTTGTTTCCTCCTATCAGACTACCAAAATAATTTTTCCTTTCTGACATAAAAACTCCGTACTAATATTTTAAACCATGTAGCATATGGATTGATCATATTTATTGATCCAATAAAGTTCGGCATTTATATTTTGATTTTTTCATCATTATATATAACACACAAATGGACATCTTCCTGCATATGAAACCTTCCTACCTTTGAATTTTTCCTAAGGAAACTCATTGGCATGATTGTTGTGAGACTCAAAAATAGGTAAGTGAAAGGCTTGCAATGTGTAAAAGTATACAAATAAAAGGAGTTACCATTGTCATCATTATTATTGACATTAGTAGCTGCAGTTAGTTGTGATGACATGGTAATAGTAGTAAGTATAAATCAGCATATCCAACATATATATCTCTATAGCACGACTTTGCAATTTTTCCTAGCTGTTGTGGTCTTTTTTTTTTTTTTAAGCTCTGTTTCATTTAAAGGAGACAAAATGCCGAAGTAGGCATATGGTATACAATTTTTTAAATATTAATTCAGATTTGTAATAAAACAATCAACACCTTAAACATTTCATTGCTTCTTAAATCTTTCTGCTATTTCCGTTAAATAGATATGTGCCTTATTTGCGTTTGGAATCCATCTTTTTAAACAAGCTAATAAAAACTCTTATTTACTAGTAATCACTATCTATGGCTTTTTCCCCTATCTGTTAAATAATAACGGCATATTTAAATGTACAGATCACCCATTCCTTTAACCACAGTCAGAGTACATTTTCAAAATACTCTAGTGTGTATATGACAAGGCTTTGTAGATGAAGGATTTCTGTAGAGGTTATTATTCTTTTATCTTTATTTTGTAAGAGAGAAACATCCACATTGAGGATTCATGAAAGTAGTCATTTGGGGACATTATTCTAAAAATTCTCCATCTAAATATTCTTGAGGAATGACAATAAAGAAAATATAGCTACTTTGGGTATATTTTTGCATTACAAACAAGAAGCAGGTGAATACCACAAGCTTCTTAAGGCTAATATGCGGATCAGGCATATTTTTTATTTTCTCTAATTTTCAACACACCAATTCAACAATCAAATACACTCTACTGAACAAAAGGGTAGAAATGGTGATACAAACAAATAAACAACAACAATACAACACGCTGCCCTTTCTTTAAGGAACTCAGAGTTTAGGCAATGTGATAAACACACAGATCTCTCTGTCTCTCTCAAATATACATTTTTTGAGAGCTTATTACAAACCAGGAAAATTTAAAGCTCTTTTCACGTATCTAGTATAACTACAAGGCAATAAGCCAGGAACAATAGCAGGTATATAACAAGGGGACAATTGTAAAACTGAAGGTGTCAGGAAAAACTAAGCAAGCGGTAACATTTGATCTGGGATTTGAGAGTGGAAAAGGAGATAGAAAAGGCTTCTAAGTAGAAGCAAAGTAATTTTTTAAAAAGGCAAGGAGATAATAAAATGTATGGAGGGTAATAGAGTCCTATGTATCCTCAGAACAAAGAAATATGACTGAAAATATTGTATGGTGCTTTCCTACACACCCAAGCCCTCCCACCCATGGTTAAACCTGCTGCCTTAGATAAGCAGTGAAGAAATTTAAAATCATCTTTCTAAACCATTAAAGGCAAGGATCACTTCTTATTTCCCTCCGTATTTCCAAGACCTAAGAGTCTCTGGCACGTGGTTAGCATTCAAAAAGTGTTGGTTGAATCAATCTATTAAGATCGTAAAACTTGCATTCAACTTCTAGGAATCAGATCACTTGATGCTGTGTGTGTGTGTGGCAAGTGTGTATGTGGAGGAGAGAATACCACCCATTTGTGGAGAAAAGTGAAAACTGACTCTGTAGGGTATGATTGGTCCAATGCCAGGAGATAAGGGATGCTGGAAAGGAGATGGCTGAAAGATGTTAAGTTACTTTAGAAGACTCCCAAGTGTGCTGGGGAGTTAAAATAATCTTATGGAGGAAGACGTCCATCCCAAAGTACTCTGAATTCTTAAAGTCAACTCATTAATGCTTGGGGTCATTGAAAGAAGATCCTGAATTTTTATAGCAGGAGGGAAACTGGAAATTGCTTATTTCTGAAGCACTTAATCTTGAACAGGCATTCTCTGGTGAACTTACTTCATAGTTCTGCATAAAAACCTGTGGTCTGTTGAAGCATGTGGGGAAAAAGTTTTCTTAAAGCTGAGTTTTCTTTTGGCAGCTAAGATGTTTTGAGCTTAATCTAATGAGGGAGAGAGTTTTTTTAAAAGAGTTTTTAAAATAGCAAACTATTCACTAAACATTTAGCAGTTAAATAACTAAAAGGCAGCTGGGAGCCTCGAACAAGTTAGTAAGCTGGAGAAGTCCTTTAATTAGAAAAAATTATTATTTCACACCAGCCAGCAGCACCATGAACTGGCATAACTTCTTTTTCTCATTGTTTCTGTTACTTTTAAAGAAGTAGGAAATAAGACTGGAAAGCCATCCAAATAAACTTTCCTGGTGTGAGATCACATGCCTAGACACCCAATCAGACACTGAGATAGTCCAGTACAATTAGGAAACAACAGTGGTAGCTTTTTCCAGTGGGATAGATTTCCAGATATAAACAGTATTCTTTGCACACACATATAATTTATGATGTGTGTGTGTGTGTCTGTATGTGTGTGTGTATACAGAAATAGCATCAGTAATTTTTTTAAGGATTTTTTAAAGGATGTTTTCCTATTACTAACAATTTCATTCTTGAGGTGTTTTATTTGCCTCATTTTTTAAACACTGCTTTTCAAAACAAAGGTAATGTCTACTTCTTTAGAGTTATTTCTCTTCTTCGTCACCAATATTCTTTGAGAAGAGTCATTGTTCATATCATGCTAAACTCTCTCATGGTTAGTCCTTAAGTATTAATAATATTGTTGTACATGTCTTTGTATGTGTACAAGAGAGGGCATAAAGCTCGTTTTAAAATGTCATTTTACCAGTTTGATCTATAGCTTCAATTTTGAATAAATACTACTTAATGCTAGAAAACTTTTTCTTAATTGATATGCCCAAATACTGGTTTTTATCCATAAATTCAAGAACCTAAGAAATACATCATATGGAACATACTCCTTCACTATTTGACCTTTATCATTTGCTTTGGCCAGTGTACTTTAATTGCAAACAGGGTCAATGATAATCCTTAATAAAAACGAATGCTTCTAGAAACAAGAGAAAATATCATGCCCTAGTGAGTCTAATAAATATAATTCACTTTTCAATCCCATGGAAATAGTAAAATTTTCTCTTCTATATTTAAAGGATTTAAAAAATTGAAAGATAACTTTTATGAGGTCTAGATCTTCCAACAAGATATTATTTTCCCAAGCCTTAGTAATGATAAGGTAATATGTATTTACAAAAATATACCAAACTCTATCTTTGTGTTTTGGATCCTGATGTAAATTCCTAGCATTCCTTTACCAGAAGTAGGCAGGAAGCCCTAGGGACTAGTGTCTATTTGTTCTCCATAAGGAAGGGAGGGAGGGACCCAAAACCAACACAACTTAGGAGAAAAGGAAGAGGGGAAAGGAATCAGTGGCAGTATCTGAGGAAATAGTCTCCACCCTCAACAGGGCCAACCTCTTAGGGAAGAGGAAAGAACAGTGGAAGGACTGTAGCTTGAATCTTGGAATATGAGGTCTGAGTGATTATGACCGTGTTGAGGAGGCGAGGCCAGTCTTCGGGTGGTAATGGGGTCAGACAAAAAAAAGGGTGTTTTACTACTGATCACGTCTGCTTCCTTTATTAATACATAGAATTACTCTGAAAACTGTTGAAATGAAAAAAATTGCTTGAGATTTTTCACTGTTTCTCAAGTAACAAAGATTTTTGGTTTTTTTTTTACAAATGCTTTTTATCATATTTTTCTTAATATTTATTGTAAAGAAGCAAATGCTGAGAGAAGAGGTTAAGTCTCTTGCTTGGTAGGATTTCTGTTCTCTCAAAATGCTAGAATAAAAGTTAAAATGCTCCATCCATCAATATACCAACTGGAAGTTTATCTCATTTTGTTTAATGAGCAGAGCAAGTAGAGATTCTAGATTATGAATAGTTAACTTTGTATCCTTCCATTGTGACTATTTTATTTTCAGTGTTAAACAGTGCAGAGCACATACTAGGTATTCAATAAATATTTGCTGAGTTAATTACCTCATGAATATTCTAAGACAGTGCTTAGACCTATTTAAGACTGTAAAATCGATTTAGTATGCCCCCAAACCAGTATATTTTGATAAATGAAATAGAAAAGAAAAAAAAAAGAGTACATTGCATAACTGGGATATTATTTTGTGGAAACTGTGTCTGTTAACTTATACATGTGAGTGCTGGGTCATGTTCTGCTGGTGAGTGATGAAATCATTTCAGTAGATCATGACTGTCGTAAAAAAAAGAAATAGAATAAGACAGGATAAGATAGAATGGGATCTAAAATGTCAGAGTGCATCACACAGAGTGTTTTTTTCAGGAAACTTCTGTTGTACATTCAAAACATATCTCTAGTTAAATGGAATGCAAGTTAATTTCTTGCCGTGGTTAAAAGTAAAAATAAGTTTGAAAAACACTGCTTTAGGATCAGGCCTCTCAGTTGCTCAACTCCGTGGGGGATGGTCTATGGAGTTGTGTTCCAGGAAGCATGTTTATCAGACTCTAAAGTGAGAGGTATCCCTGTGGAGTCGTGCAGCACAGGAGCTCCGCTCTGGGGCATTTGTGATAAATACTACTCTTTCTTATACCCGTACCCATGGGTCTTGGATAGATATTTAGAATTTCCCTGGACTAGCTCCTACCCCAGGAGTATCTCAGCAACTCCTTCAGACTTCTGTTTGTCTAGTTCCACTCCTAATCTGTAAAAAGGTGAGTTGTTACTTTGACTTTGCAAGAAGTATAATTCTTAGAAAATAATTTTTACTCTACTCTTTGCTTTGTTAGCATTAATGTTGTTTGATATAAGTTCCTCAAAGGTAGGAAGTTTATGATTTGATTTATTTAGTACTCCATGCACATGGAAATGAAATTTATTTTGATGACATAGGAAAATGTTTAAGAATTATTTTTAATGAGTCAAGTCTTTGTAGAGTTGACATTACTGCCTAGAATTTAGGTACTTTTAGAAGCTGCTTCAATGTTCTTAGACCACTTGATTTTAGTAAAT
Organism: Pseudorca crassidens; assembly: GCF_039906515.1. NCBI lineage: Eukaryota > Metazoa > Chordata > Mammalia > Artiodactyla > Delphinidae > Pseudorca > Pseudorca crassidens. Next base: position 81,472,438 of record NC_090301.1, read on the forward strand.
AATAGCTTAGGCATCCCCTTGAGAACTGAAGGATTTCTAGTGATTTTAGAAGTGAGCTTAGTGTGTTGCAATAGAATAAAATTCCCCCAATTTGCACACTGGGACAATTTATTTCCTGAAAGGTACAAAATAGATCATTGAATCAGTAAACATATCACACCACTCTGAGTTGTTATCACCTTTGATTACATAGACTCAGTGTCTAAATTTGAACATATTTTAACTCCTCTTTTTGTACACAAGGAAACATTAAACCTGGAATATGTAAACAAAGCAAGTGGTGTAACCCTGATTTTAGGAAACCTTCTTAAACAGCAAGACACTGCCTGTTGTAAAAATAACTTACAGCAAAGAAGAAATGGCTCATTTTGCAAAAATTTAACTAAAAGAATAGACATAGATTTTTATCACATAATGAAGATTTTAATATAGTTTTGGTATTTGGTTAAAAAACAAGAGCAGAGGGCAAGTTTCAACCTAGAAGCCTATGCATCAATCAGGTGAGGCGTAAAATCTAGGCATTTAAAAACTTGGGTGGAAATACTCTCAATAGCAATTATTATTAATTCAGTCACAACCTTAAAGGAGTCTCTGCCTTTTTTCATTCTCCATAAGTCTATAAAAGACTAGAGGCTTATTTCCACACAAACGTCCCATATCCTGAGACAGCTAACATAGAACAATCCATCCTGGAGTATTTTTATCCCATAATCTTTTTGCAACTATAACCTCAAATGAAGGAAATGACAATTTCCCTTTATTTTCTTTACTGGCATGCTCTGAGAATAAATACATAAATAGAACAAAAAACCAAGCTTGCACTTTGCAATATTTTATCCAAAGCATTCTTTTGTGATCTCTAATTTTCTTATACCTACCATATTAGTGGCTGCACTGAGTTTCAATCAAATGTATTTTGTGCTGAAAAAAACCACTTTCTTTTCCAGAGTTAAAAAAAAAAAAATATATATATATATATAAATATTCATGAGCAAATATTTATTCATAGGTTTATTTATATTCTTGTTAGTCAATGTATATCTTTAAGAGTTAAGGCAAATAAATGATTGAATTGTTTTCTCTTTTGGTACAAACTCATACTCTGCCCTTTCACAGGACTACATTTTCATGTGTTTTAGAAGAGTTGATTAAATGTTTTTTATTAGAAAACAAAGTGAGAATATAAAAGGCATTTTAAAGTGAAAAAGTTATATTTAATGACTTTATCATATTGGAGGGAGGTAAGGTTCAGTTATTAAGTTGGTTAGCAGAATAATCTAAATCTTTTTGCTTCTTTGAAAATTGTGAAAACCCACAGGGCCATGGAAGGATGGGTTGTCATGTGGACACTGACAGGGCTGGGTCCTCGGCAGAGGCCCAGGTTACTGGCATGTGTGTTTTTGTTCTATGGTAAACAGGCGGGCAGCAGTCAGAGGCCCAAAGAGGCATGGACTTGATGAAATTTGTCAGTCAGGGGTACTGGATTTTGAATTCCTCCCTAAACCAAAACACCACAGGACACGTGCTGGAACCACTTAAGTGTTGAAACTTATCTCACTTCATAAACTGAAAGTTGCTTTAAATGTACACGAGTGATGGATTTCAGAACATACCTGCATTCAGCAGTTTGAGTGTTTGGATTGAGAATCAGGAACTGATTGGGGTTTGGTTGCCAGATCCACCAGAGCTTTGCTTTACAACTTGAGGAATGTCACCAAGTATCCTACTGGTCATTTTCTAAATCTGTTACATGGAAATATTAAACTTCACTTGTAATTTCATATCCAAAAAGCTAATAGAAACCTGTAAACTTTACAATGCAAAGTGTTTAGAGAGCTTTAGTGGAAAGGCAATTTCAAAACACCAAATAGAATTAATAAAACCTTGTATATTCTTAAGTTTTAGAAATGTTTTCTAAGCATTTCATACCTTTAATCTGATTTTTTTTTTTTTTACTACTTTGCCTCTGATTCTCATATATGAGTTTTAATACATTTAAAATATGGACTGGTATTCACATATAGGCCTAAAAAATGAATATTTGGGCTGTTTATGATAGAAAAACTTTCTTGAAAAGAAGTTTTTGAAAACAAATAGCCAATCGAATTAAACGTTTTCAGAGTGATTTCTGATCTTAAATAAGGTCTTAATGTAACATTTTTGAGCTGCTGCTTAGCAGACTGGGGAAAAAAGGCACTGGATTGAGCAGGAGGTCACTTGAGTTCTGTTCATGCTCCATTACCACAAGGAAGAGTTGGGCCATGTTACCTGTGGGTCTCTTTCACCCTCACTGTGCTATCACACCTGGAATGGCAGGGCTAGCGTCTGCAGAGTTGCCTCCTTCAAAGGCCTATTGACACATCACCCACTAGGAAACCCATTTTTATTTGAGTGAGGTGATACAAATTCATTCAAATAAAGGTTACCAAATATGATTCACAAATGAGGGGTAGTTCTTTTGATACTGTGGACATTTCATCTGCATTGGCACAAACATCCTAATTATTGTACACTAGGATATTAGAATCCAAATAGAGAAGGCAAAATTACTGACTTTTGTCTAAAAGTGCATCAAAAGTTTACAAACGTAGTTCCTAACATGCATTGGTATGCTTTGATTCACTATCTGTTGGGTATTTTTAAAGATTTGAAAGTGAAAACAGTATTTTTCACAACTAGATGTTTCAAATGAAGAACTTATGCAGCTGGGAAGAAAATGGATTTTAGAATCAGATGAACCTGAGTTCAAATCCTGATTCAATTATGTATGACCTTGGACAGTTATTCAAGTTCTCTGAGGCCCAATGTACTCATCTGTAAAATGAGGACAAGAATACCTTATACTTTGGAAAACTGCACAAATTAGAAATAATACAGGCAAATCACCTGGCACATCATAGGTACTCAATGACAGCTAAAAGCAACATTTTAAGAATAAAATGTGGTTTTCTTCTAATGCCTTACTAGTATGCTAGGAATACTCAGCAAAACTTAAAGGGATAGTTGTAACTGTCATCAGCTGTCTCACTCTGAAAGCCCAGCTTTGGTGTTTATTTGATGGATGAATAAATGTCAGTGAAAATAAACATTCAGGCTAAGCAGTTATAATAACAGTACATTCAGTTGACACAGTTCACTGTGTATCTAAAAGAAACATGATATTAGAGACCTCTTTAATATTCAGCTCATCAAAAGAATTATATTAATTAGTAAATCTACCCATTTTTATTACCAGCTGCACATCAGAGCTATGTACATTAAGCAGTATTTAATTTTATTAGGTTACTACTTTAAAAAGTTCTTATTGACCTAGATTTTTATCAGGGATATGCTTTCTGTTAGCTTACACATGATTGGTCACATCCATATCATTACTAGACATTTATTCTCATCCCTTTTAGCTATTTATATGCTAACACTTTACTTATATTAGTAAATTTTCAACATGTGTGTTTTGACACTCCCAGCACTGGCAATCCAGATCTGATGTTTTACAGAGATGCACGGAACAAGAAAATACATGTCTAAGACTATATAAAATAAGTCAAAACTTGACAATCAGAAGAAACAAGAATATAAATAAATGTTGGTCTTTTCCATTATAGATAAATTAAAATACATCATTAATAAAATACGTACACTTTGCAATATGAACTTAGACCTGAAACAAAGTAAGTTGAGGTAAGGGGTATCAAAATTGAAAGATATAACACAATGAGACTAACAATGCCTCATCTAAATGATTGAAGGTATGCTTAATAAATATAGTGTATTTTTAAATAGTTACTGATTTTATGTAACCTTAATCTGATAAATGCACAAGATTAAATTTTCATTTGTTTGGGATTATCTAAAAAGGAATATGAGTCATTGAAAAGCTGGAAGCCCCTTCAGAATAAGAATCCTGTTAAACACGTAAAAAATAGTTTCATGAGATTCCTTAGACTAAGAATATCAAGAAGGCACTAATCATTTCAATCATCATCTTCACCTTATATTCTTTTTAACAGAAGAGGTCAATGAACAGTTCTTCATTAAATACTGACATCGAAACATAACACATAACACAAGTTGTGGAGAATGGCAGGTAAAAGTAGTGACACCAGGAAGGAAAACACTTGATTTTACTATCAGCAACGAAGACATGTAGGTCATAATGCCTTTCCAGCATGGTGGTATAACACAGTCTATATATATCTACACAATAGATTATTAAAAGCCTCAGTAGTTTTCCCACTTCCAGTAGCAATCTGGTTTTAAAAGCCCACTGTTTTCATAGCTGAATAATATTGTCTCTATATTCATCTTTTATTTCCTCCCTGTCATTTCCCACCAATCTCTCAAATCGTCATTGTTGGGTTTTGGGTATTCTTTCTATTATTCTTATGGTCAAATTTTCTGATGTCTCAATGAATTTATCTCTATAGTGCTTCTTTACGTTTTTTTGTAACAATTTCTGAGGACTCTACTGAAATAAAATATAGTTCTTTCTAATGTGTCTACTTTTAAATAAATTTGTCTCCTTCATTAATAGCGGATAAAGAGATACCATAATGTCAATGGTAAAAACAATGGTTTAGTTCTCCAAGAAAACTGTAAAATAATTTCAAGATCAAAAATTCTGGAAATCAGGTTTTCAAGCCTTTTTTATTAGAAAACTTCAATTATTACCTTTTTAAAAAAGGGAGTAGCCAATATCCATTTATGAATTTTTTCAAACAAATAATAATAAAGGATAGCAAACTAGGATAAGAAAACACATTAGAAGACAGCTTTCTACTTCATACAACTTCTAGTTACCTTTTCCTATCCATTCACCTATTTCTGGTCAGCAGCAAGAACAAAAAATCCATGTATTTCTGCCTTTTTTGGGGGGTTTTCCAAATGAGCTTCATTTACCTGAATACAAACAAGAGCTAGGGGAAACAGCTTTTATATTGGCATAGACCAAGTACATGTCTCATGAACCAGGAGATCCTGCCTTCTATGGCTTCTTTTGTAGTTTCGAGTCCAATGGTTATAGAACCAACTGAAAGTCGAACAAAATTCAAAATGACACAGGTTGACACATAACGGAAACACATGGAATCCTCTTGGCTGTTATTTTTTCTGAGACAAATCCCTAGCATTCTGTAAATAAAATTATAAATACTAAAGAAATGATGAGAATTTCACAATGGGGAAAGGATCATTTCTTATCATAATAAATATTTTGGTATAAATTTTAAAAAAACGTATAAAAGTTTAGTACCTTTGGGTACTTTTTTCTAATAAAACCATACCTGCTTCAGAACTTGTTTGATTATAGCTGCTAACAATGCTGTTTGGTATCACTGGAGTGGAGGACGTTGAAATTCTTGACTGAGGTGGATTGGGATGTAATGAATTTCCTAAGGCCATGCCCGACTGACTGAGCATCCCACAGTTCCCGCTAGCCTGAATCTGATTTATTAAACCTGCAAGATGGTGGTTTGGGACTGGACTGTTACTGTGAACAAAGTTAGTGTTTGCATTGTGGCAGTGCACGGCTTCCCCTCTTAAAGGTACGTCCTGTGTCAGTGGATTCTGAAGACCACTGGAGTTCACACTGGGGTCTGTAAAATGCAGCTGGTTAGCAGAGCAAGGCAAAGCAGTATTTGAGCGCCCACAACCCGGGCTACTATTGCTACTCAAGTGAGAGCTTTGACAACTCATAGACTGTAGTAACTGAGACATTGAACTGATGGGAAACGACCCCTGACCCTGCTTCCTTAGCAAGTCGGGTCCAGGTTTAGGAACTGCAGAACTATCCATTTGAGACTGTCTGAGCAAACTCAACACTGTGGTAGGTGGCTGTTTTCTTTTCCGCAGTGAGTCCTTTTGCTGAGACATCAGCTTATCTCTTAGTGCTGCTCGACCACTTTGCCCTTCACCTGTTGGGAGAAGCATGTTGGCAGCAGGAGGGAACATGGTGTTTAAAGTGCTATGTCCTTCAGTGTTGCCACTGCCAGCAACAGCTCCAGAATTGCTACTGCTGCTACTGTTGTTACCAGCAAGTTTGTTTTGATTTGCTAGCTGTGCTTTGGCTGCTGCTGAGAGTAAACTACTTGCTGGAAAGGAGGCAGCATTGTGCTGGTTCAAGATCTGATTTAAAGGCATTCCCAGCAAACCAGGCTGACTCTTTACAGAACCGCTTCCGGCAGATGCAGTAGGAAAAGCTGCACTGCTTGGGGTATTTAGTACATTACTCATTCCAGCAATTAATGGGTTAGGGATATCCTTGTACTGATGATGTCCATCGGACTTGGTAGAAGGGCTTGATGGCATTGATGGCCTTGGGGACCCTATTGTTGACCTTGGTGACCTGGGTGGAACCTTAATACCACTACAAGTGGCCTGGGGTCCTAGAGGTGGCATCATGAAATTTCCGTGATCTGATGATGTGGAAGATGAGCGTGATCTTTGGGGCGATGCCTCAATCCTTCCAATTCCAGTCCCCATCATGTGCACTGGGGATGTCACTGGAGAAGGGGACAGGGAGGTTGAAGCTGAATGCTGAACTCTTTGTACATGACTCCCATGATTCATGTGGCCAGGTTTTACGGTTGGCAAAGGGAGATTACTTGGCAAAGGAACAACAGCAGGAGGCATGCTTACATTCATCACAGGTACCTGAGAGTGGACATTTGAATGGAAACTAGTTGGATTAATGATAACAGGGTTCTGATTCACTGGTTTACTAGGAATAGGGTCAAGAATGCCAAGTGGATCTTTCTCAGATGTTAATGGCTTTTTCTGAAGAGCACAAGAAGGTGGAGGAGGGGGAGGTGGGCCTTGGGGTAGTTTGTGATGGAACATTGCTCGTGGTATTTCCATATTAGTTGAAAAATTACACATTGGTTTTTTCATTACTGGACTCTTTGTAGTCAAGGTTGGGGAAAGAGGTATATTAGTCCTTCCAGCCATTGCACAGGATGACTGTCCAGGAGAACCGTGTAGCATTACTGAAGGGGGAGAAAGAGGAGTCCTATTCAGGTGAATAGGACTAGAATTGGGAGCTCCGTGAAAACCAGGATTATTTCTTGTGAAAACATCAGGGCTTCCAAGTGGGTCAGTCCTTGGAGAGATTGAGCCATCTCCATATATCTGGGAACCTGACGACGCTGGGCTGGGCAGGCCTCCATGGCTGCCACGGAATGGAGATTTCTGTCCGTGTTCACTGCTGCCCAATCTCTGCCGGGGGTAGACAGGGTGGAGTTCTTGTTGCTGGCTTCCAGGCAGTTCTTGTACATATAGCCTTCCCATGGCAGTTGATGATCCAATCATTAATTTGAAAGGATTCTTACATTCAGGCATTACAGAATTTGTAATTCCTTCGTGAGACTTATTTCTTACAGATCTTGGAGTTGCTGCCCGTGAAGGTACTACTGGAGTTGCATCTGATGTGAAAGAGAAAAAAAAAATAGAATCTGTTAGTAGTCTCAATTCTTTTGTGTTAGGATGGAGGGAGGGAAGGAAATGGGGAAGGGAGGGCATCTGAAAAAAGAAATCTGCAAACAGAAGCTGTGATTCTTTGCAATTAAAAAAAAAGTTCTGTACTCTACAATAAATTTTGATTGTAAGAGATGCACACTGTTCTCTCTTAGTTGACCAAAGGTTCTCAGTAACTGCTCATTATGCTTGTTTCCCTCATGTCTGTTGAGAAAGGATAGGGAACTGAATCTGTACATACTGACATTAGCCATTCTAATAGTATTTATAATATGCAAAATCAAGAATGACAGCCCAGATGGAAATGATGATGATTTTTTATTTTTTTGGATTTGAATTTTTTAAGAACACAGTTACAATAGAAAATTGTAATCTGTGTGGCATAATATTTTCTTGAGTGATTTAAATGAATTACCATTTTCACCAGAAAATTTGTTGCCCTATAAAGGTTTGTATAACCTTACTAAAACCTCCTCGGGACAGCTACGAAAACTCTTCCTCATCCCAATATTTTCACTGTGAGAGTAACAGAGTCTTAATTTTTGTGAATTAGGTAAATAAGATTCTGAATCTTTTACAAAGGGAGTGATAACAACAGTAAATACAGTGAAGTTAAACAATCATGCTAAACTTTATATCAAATTTGCAATACTTTAACACTTCAATTTCTTTCCCATTAATTAGTCATTGTTGTAAAACCAGCCTCAGTCAACCAAATTAGGTAAAAGATTGCAATTCTTTTATTAGGATAGAATTCTTACGCAAAATTTAGTCAGAGTGCAAAAATCTTCAGTACTGGGCTCCAATTGAGTATTCTCTTTTTACAGACTGCATTGCTCCCTAGCTGGCTTTTTGGAATCCCTTCAGTTCTTTCAGAGATCAGACAGAATAAAGGCAACAAAAGCAACCTGGTTCATCATACAGAATTTTCATTTGATGTCAGAATTCTAGGTTTAAGTTTTTTTAGCCCCAAAGGAAGTTTAACTATTTTATAAGGTTGTGACTTCTAAAACAGGGATGGCAAATAAAATTAGTTTCATATACCAATTCCCATCAACTGGTGGTGGCTGCTTAGAGAGCTATGCTGAAAAGGGTGCTGAGCTCTAGCTGGACTCCATGAGAAAATGCCAATGAGTCTATTAGAGGCACAGGAGATAAGAGTGGTACTATTCATACTATACATTGGCCACCCCAATTCTTAGACTTACAGCATATCAGCAAGTATACTCAGATTCATTTGCAATCAGAGGTATATTTACTTAAATGGATAATTACACATTTAAGATAAATAAACTTCTCCTACCTGCTGAGTAGTATAAAGGTCAAATCATAACATAACAATTTCTAAGTCAGTGGTTCTCAACCCGGGATAAACAGAAGTCTTGGTAGTGTACAATCAAGAAGTAAGAGAATGTAGTGAACGTATATTTTTCTTGGGAAATGTGGGCTTTCTGTTTCTGGCATGGTAGAGATGCTTTGATAGAGCATTTCTGTATATAATACAGTACATGAAAAGTTGAGAACCAATCATAAAAGAAAATCACAGCAGATAAACTCAACTGAATTCATTTTCTTGTTAAAGAAAGATTTTTACAGTTTGTAATCAAGGAAATAACATATGAAAAATATTTGGGGCACTGAGCTTGGCATATAGTGAGAACATAGTCGTCTGTATTAACATCACTAACATTATTACGGGACTGACTGTGTCCTCTTTAGTAATAAAACCACCAAGTTGTGTCTTTTCTTGTTCATTTATATAGCTGTCTACAATTCAATGATTAAAAATATAGACATTGGCATTTTTACATTCAACAGAATTTAGAAAGTAGCTGTCGTTTAGAAAGGATTTCTTCCATAGTGGGGAAAAATAGGTACCATCTTTAAAATAAAAGGAATACTAAACAGATAACAAACAGAAGTCATGCTGCTCTTATGTTGCAGTTAGGAACTAAAGTATTACAAGAGTTGGCAAATGTAAATGCTAGGTACTCATCAAGTGCTTTTGTGTATATTAAATAGACCTTTCGAAAGAGGTGTTGTATGTTTATGCATGTAAAATAAAGAGAGGTGAAAACTACTACATGAGTCTTCTTAATCTTTATTTAAATCCCAACCTTTTAATATAATTTAAAATTAGAAAATTGAAATAAATGCTATGTCTGAAATTGGTAAAAGAGTAGAAATTAATCCAATAAAGTATATCATTTTAAAAGGAGATGGAGATATACCTCTTATACCTATACTAGTTAAATATTTACCTTTAATTTCAATAATGAAACTTGTATGTATAGAGTAGGACAAAGGACCTAGACCAAGATTCTGCTCCAATCATTAAAAAGGAAACAAGGCAGACTCTGTAGACAGAGCTGAAATGGTTTGATATGATGTGAAGTGAGAATGGCAGCAGATATGAGCATGTGCAAACACATGTGCAAGGTAAGATGCAAAAATGAAAACATACTTACATCAAGGTGGCAGGCTAATGATAAATTTTAAATAATTTATTACTGTTAAATGTCTTTAAGTTGTTGCAATATCTTTTAATTTAAAAAACATAGCTCATTAAAGAAAAAGAAAAATTCACTAAAATATATTTTTTTCTTACATACCTTAGTGGAGCAAATTTTTCTGATCATTCCTGTTAAAGTTTAAAGGTTAGAAGGTTATTGGAGAGGAGCTCTCTGCTAATAACTGCCAAGTTTGTCTTTCCCTACCCTCTTCACATGAGTTCTAAGTGTGACTCTTTAATGACCTGTTTGGTGTCACAACTGCTTCTCTTTGTATCTAAAACTATCAATAATTTGGCCTCAATTTACCTATGCAGGTTTAATTTTCCACTCAAGTCACATTAGTTTCCATATCATTTCTTAATTATGCTATACTTATTCTAGACAAGAATTTTCTTATTTCCCTTATGTCTCTAAATCCTACCATTTTCCAGGGCTGGTTCAAATCTGAGTTCTACCATAAAGCTTTCTCTGATCACTACAAGTTATATTCCTCATCCTTATTTTTCAGAACTCTGCAGAACAATGCTACTTATCTTTCATAAACAAATGCTTTGGTGTTCAGCTGTATTTTATCCAGAATTACTATTCAAGTGTTAATGGTAATATTTTGGAGAGTTCATATTCTAGCCCTTACAAAAAGAAGTTCCTCAGCCTCAAAGTATAATTCCACAAATTACATATAAATCATAAAGGGAAAATGTACCTCAATCATGGACATAACTTTAACCAAGAAATCAAACTTAATGTCATCAATACGGGATAAACTGCCATCATGTGCTTCCTAATGAGGATATAACATCACCTATGCAGTATTCCTATCAAACTATGTTTAACCTGAATATAAATATGAGGAAGCAATCAGGCAAATCCAAATTGAGGAACATCTATAAAACTGGCCTAGACTCTTCAAAAGTATCAACGTCATGAAAGATTTAAAAAGACTGGGGAATTGATGTAGATTAAAGAAAAGTAACGTCTCTTTGCAGTTGCACAATCTTTGCATCCTGGATTTTAAAAAAGATTGGATTGAAAAAACTGTAAGAATATTATTAGGACAACTGGAGAAATCTGAATATAGACTGCATATTAGATAATACTATCATAACAGTTTTAAATTTCCTGAATGTGATAATTAGACCGTGGTTTATATAAGAGAACATCCATGTGTGTTGAAATACTTAGAGGTGAATTGTCACAATATCTGCAACTCCTGAAACAAAACGTTAACTGGTAAATCTAGGGTACTCGAACTGTTCATGTAATTTTTCTGCAGCTTTGAAATTTTTAAAAATTCGTGTGTGCATACAAGCGTGTGTGCATGTATGTGTTGGATGGAGGTATAAAAAATTCTCGGCAAGGTGATTTGTTAGTAGGTGTTCAATATGTAGCTATTAAATGACTAAAAGAATAACACTGCCAGTTCTTGATAACATTGCTAGTTGCATTTAAGGACTTGATACTACACATTCCAATAAAGCCCTAGGAAAACGGCTACATTTGTTTCCTAAAAACCAATGGCACTTTCTCTTTTGTTAGCTCAGCTCTACGTACCATAGCATTTGTATGTGCTAATCAGTGTTTATTTTCCTCATTTAACTAAATGATTTGGATAGGAAACTTTGGGTGACAACTTCATGGGAATTTTTCAGAACTAATTTGCTATTTGCAATAAAATGATAAAACATACATAATTTTAAATGCATTGTGCATGTTTGAAAAGTGGACTCAGAAAATGCTTGGCAAAGTGATTTCTAGTGACTCCTCCAGGAGAGGAGTGGGGGAGGAAAAATCCCTAAAACCTTCACCATATTACATACTTGTTCCTCCTCCGGGACTGGGGAGCACCAGAGAAGGATGTGGGGCTTCCATGCTTTTATGAAGTGTGGCCACTGCAATGATTTTTCTTTTATGTATGCATAGCTTTGTGACATCTTCATCTGCTTTAACATCTTCTGCAGTTCTCTGTTTCACAGCAGCTCCAGGATCAAAATTAAACACCTGGAAAAAGCACAGCCTTTGTTTAAAATATGTCTGTAAAAATATTAAGTAAAAAGATCCCCTTGTTAAAAAAAAGTTTTGCATAGATTAACCCATAAATCTGAATACAACTTTCTCAAGTTTTTAAATTTAAGAAAAGCAACTTTATATATAATGGAATAAATACTTCTGCTGAACTCATGGTTTTTAGTGGCAGGGTAAATAATAAGAATTATCCTAATTCTGAGATAGCCAAGATAAATATATGGAAAGGAATAGTATCTGATAATGTTCCCAATTTTAGATACTTCCTGATGTTATAACAATACAAAAACAGATGAAGTACAGTTAAGAAACCCTAAAATCTGACATTGCTATATGCTAACTTTTTCTTTGGCTTTACTTTATTGCTATATTAATATGACCTTTTCACTGATTTAAAAAATCTACCAATCTATTTAAAAAAATATTTATTGTGTATATACTTATAAGCTGTTTCAAGTGCTTTTTTGTGAATGAGGTGACACAAATAAAAAAGAAAAACTTGTCTATTAATCGTTAGTTCTATGATTGGGACTATTATAGATACCCAGAAAACAATGACATGTTTCTATAGTAAATATTTTATCATTTAAAATGATTTTACTTTTTACCTTGCAAAGGAGTAAAACAGTTTCACTTTTGGCTATGAGGGTTCAGCTTTGTAATTTAAGAAATATTTGTGGCAGATCTATCAACACCAGTACTAAAAATAACATTGCAGACTGAGCAGGAGGGAAAAAAATACTGCACTATTAAATAGTGAGCATGGGTATAGCTCTAATAAAACGGTGCAAAAGGGGTTTTGATGAAATATTTAATATGAATATAGGTTTGTCACCTTTGAAAATGACTCTTGGACTTGAACTATTTTCCACAATCTTTAAGCATTCCAAAATGCATGCAAAAGATATATAATTTAAGACTTTAAAATGTATAAATGATTGGAGAAGTAATATAAAAATGAAATGCCAAATGAGAAAAGCAAATATATGAAACACCTAAAAAATGAAAAATTGCTGATACATCTATTGCGAAATGGTTACCTTGGGAAGAATAAGAGGACATTCCAAGCCACACTTGCATGTTCCGTCAGTAAGCAGGTATGTTTTAACCTGCTCCAAGCAAGATAACAAAGACCCACTGGGACTGTGAAAATAGTTTAAAAAAACATCAGGAAATAATTCTGACTGCACATATTATATGAAAAACGGCATAATTTATAGTCTTACTGTCCTTCACAGGGTTTTTTCCTATGAAATATTGTCCTACTAAGGAAAAGCATTTTCTTTGTCAGTATTATGTTAGCTACTAAATTATAGCCTTTAACACTATCACTCTTTCTTCTGACCAAAATATTTCTCAGAAAAATACAGATCTTCATAGAAAAATAAATAAAAGTATTTTGACAACCAAGAGTGGACTAAGGATGGGAAAAATGTATTCTTAAGAAAGAGCAGGTAAGAAAGGAACAAGAAAACTACATGAAAGTAATCATTATCATTTTAAACTAGAAGATCTACTTCTAAAGCTGTTTGAGGAAAAACTGAAATTTAGGAACACGTTGGAGGTCAAACCAGAAAGTCACTAAGTTTACAAAAATTCGAGCTAACAAGTTCTTCCCTTTAATCTTGGAGTCTAGAACCAAGCTGCCCCTGTGTAAAAACAGGCTTCTCTTTTTCCTCCCTCATTCATGTGTTTCTTTGAAGATAGATCAATGTGGCCCAGCTCAAATTCTACTGAAGATCCAAGCTGTACTTATAAGGATGGGGAACTCTTGAGGAGACAGGGTTTTAGGTGGCAGAAAGGTTCCTTGCAGGCCTTGCGGCTGGTTATGGGGTAGTGCTCTCAACATTACTACTCTTTGGGTCACAGAAGTTAGTATGATATGTGAATACTGATCAAATTTAAGTCTACAGATGAGGTACTAATTCTGATGACAGGATAAGTCTCTAATGTTTATTTACAATGAGGATTAGTTTAAAATGGGCAATTTGCATTTTAGGACTTCTATTATTAAGGTACTGATTTTACAGCTTGTATGCATATTATGTCTTGAAAACTATTATATACTTTTTATTCAAGAATATCTTTTATTTATGACTATTTACCAAAACTTTCGCTTAAGCCATCTGATAAAGTTTAACCAGAAACGATATCTCCATTTCATAAACAAAGCTTTACATTACCGGGGGTAGACTATTCTGCTTCTACAAAAACACAGGTAGTAGTTTGGTGTCTATAAATAAACCAGCTTTAAAATGCAATTCGTATTTTACTTATGGACAATCATATAAGTGACTTACGCATGTAGAAAATCACAATTAAAATCCTCAACTTTGTTAACTCTCTCATTTATTTGGGCTAACAATTTTTTTCAGATGATATGCAAAGAATAATAATTCCCATATTACAGACTGGAGTTCCACCCTAGCGGTAGGGGCAGCAAGATGTTTTTGGAGGTCTGGTAATTTTGATAAAACAAAATCACTAGTTATGTGAAGAATCCATGAATTTTATGAAAAGAAACTGCCTAATGTGTTACAGTTAAAAAAAGTGTATGAATGAATCCTAGAGGCAGTTAATTGTAAAATTAAACTTGAAGACAAGAATTCCTGAATTCTATGAGTACTCTACTCTAGTCACTTTAAAAACACTTCCTCTCAATCAGTCAGTTGGGTTCTTTCCTTTAGTTGCAGCTCTTTAATTAACTTTTGGGAGTAATAATTAACATAAAAATAGTTACAAGTCTTATGGCATAGATAAAGCTTAGAAGATTGGAAGCAGGTGGGAAATTTAATGTGCAGCCTCAATGCCACCCTGAGGCAGGAGCAGCTGGAGACTAACCTAAAAATTATAAGCAAACTGCACATTGCAAAGGAAGCTATAGAAGGAGGGCTAGGCTCTTCTACATGTTCAAGTAGTAATTTAACCAGTTATATACAAACAAATCAAACCCATGCTGGCTGAATTTATTTGAAGGTGTCTTACCTTATCTGGCAAAGTTAGTTTCCAAAATAATCTTTAGTGTACAGATTTGGATTGGGAGAATTCAAACTCATACTAACAGATAGTAAAGTCTACTCAGACTTGGAAAAGTCATGAGCAAGATAACTGACAGATTCCCAGACTTAATTTGCTTTAACCTAACTCTCAGCAACCTGAAAAGCTGATTTATTTTTCATAGGGATAAAGATGAAGTAAAACAAAAACAAAACAAACAAAATCCCCCCAAAACTAAGTTATCAAGATTTTTGGAGTTATTTGCTCTAAGCTGAATATATATTTGCTCCTTACAGACTAGGAAAACCATAAATATGAACATAACACTGATATCTTGCTATATTATTGATACATTGCTAACAAAGTATTTCTGGCAGTTTGTTAACAGCACTGACAATAGAAACACTTTGAGAAAGTTATTCCGTGTGTCCTCATCCATCTAAGCTACCATGGGGTGAGCTCCACATTCCCTGCTTTCTTATCCCTTCACCTCAATTAATATAGAGCAATAGCTTGAATATTACAGAAACAAAAAACACGTGTGCAAAAGAATTTCAATTGGTCATTAAGTTTACCTCAAGAAATACCTTTCACAAAACAAACCAAACAACCAACCAGCCAACCAACCAACCCAGGACAGAATCTGAACTGACAGTAGAGTTGTTATAGTATGAAATCATTTGGGTTTATATAATGGAAAATTCTTCATTTATATAAATACATCTTTGCACAAATGAGAATTCCGTTGAAGCTGAGATACAAATAACCACAATGAAAGTAACAACATTAATGTAATGATGCAATGTGATATTTTTTAAAAAGTTCTCTTTGTAATAGTTTTTCTTATTACATCACAAAGAAAGATTTATGGTATTCTAATCATATACTTACTGATAAACTACAAAGTAAGGAACTTAGGTGCCAATTGTTTAATAATAAGACTAAAACTTCTTGCCAACAGTTCAGTTACTTCATTCAAGTTGTTCAACATAATAAAGGCTGTCAAAATTTAAAAGAGCAGGCATTTATATGTAATTTGTATGATTTTTACTTGTGAGATGACTCCATCATGACTTATTCTTTTACTATTATATGCAGGGAATAGATTAAAAACTGCACAGAAAAAATAGGGAAATTATTTTTAGTTAATATCAGGCATTAAGAAACTAATAATTGAAACTGCCTATAGATAAAAACACTTAACCTTACATCAGAATAGCCAGCTGAAGCACTATGAAGGACACAATAATATTGTGAGGAGACATTGGGTCTGTTTTCAGTATTTTACATTCTCCTGTGAATGTAGTAATGATGCTCATGAGTTTCTTTTAGAAATCTTCCTATTTTTCTTTATCTTTGTTAGAGAGATAAGCAGGATGACATTTTATATAAACACAAATAATGCATAAAAATCCTCTCTTGTAACCTAAGGCAATTTACATCGCAAAACAGTACAGAATAAAAACACTTAAATACTTCCAGCATGAAGATCATTTATTCAAATTAATTTCAGGTGCTGTCTGTTATAATAGTTACACTCTCAGAGGAACAGACTGTACCTCCTTCAGCTGGGGACCACAAACTTGGAGGTAGCACAGGTAATGATAAGGGCTCACCTGACATAAAGCACTCCATTTTGATCCACACGACGCTGCCAACCCACAGGAACTTGTATAGCTGGAAGACCTCCATCCTTGTCCCCTCCGTCACACTCCTTGCCTCCATTCATTTTCTGTGTCTGCTTGGGACTCCCCAAAGATATCAGCAATAAGATGATATCCTTATATTACAGGGCATCATGGCCTTCAAAAATGGCCAACGCAGCACAGTTTTCCCCAGACTGTACAAAATGCATTGGGAAGCTTCGGCTCAGTTTGGAACCAAGTCCTTGAAATCTGCCATTGTAGAAAAAATCAGTTTCCCATTATAATCTACATTAAATAATCAATATTTAATTCCTAAGGATGGTCTACATGGGTAAAAACGAGTGCTTCTGACTAAGGAAAATCATATTCACCAATGCTGGTACCTGTCTGAAGTGGGGGAGGGGAGGAGTGTAAGTTTTTAGTTCAACATTTTGTCTTGAACCTTGATGTTGGACTAAAATAACCTCTATTGTTTAGAAACTGTTCTCATTTTTACAGTGTGAGTCAGTTAATATTTCCAGGTACTACCCGCCTTTATAGGCCACATTCTTTAAACTTTCTCTTCATCTTCCAATCTGAATCCAAGATGTTGCAGGTTGGTTCATCTGATGTTTTCATGTCTTCAAAATTCCAATAATGTAGCCTGAAACATATGTAAATATGTAAACACTACATTTAATAATGAAAAACTGAGAAGCTGCACACTGTTTTTCTTTTTTTTTAACATCTTTATTGGAATATAATTGCTTTACAATGTTGTGTTAGCTTCTGCTGTATAACAAAGTGAACCAGCTATAAGTATACATATATCCCCACATCTCCTCCCTCTTGCATCTCCCTCCCACTCTCCCTATCCCACCCCTCTAGGTGGTCAGAAAGCACCGAGCTGATCTCCCTCTGCTATGTGGCTTCTTCCCACTAGCTATCTATTTTACATTTGGTAGTGTATATATGTCAATGCTACTCTCTCACTTCGTCCCAGCTTTCCCTTCCCCTCCCGGTGTCCTCAAGTCCATTCTCTATGTCTGCATCTTTATTCCTGTCCTGTCCCTAGGTTCATAAGAACCATTTTTGTTTGTTTGTTTTTAGATTCCATATATATGTGTTAGCATACGGTATTTGTTTTTTTCTTTCTGACTTAGTTCACTCTGTATGACAGACTCTAGGTCCATCCACCTCACTACAAATAGTTCAATTTTGTTTCTTTTTATGGCTGAGTAATATTCCATTGTATATATGTGCCACATCTTCTTTACCCATTCATCTGTCGATGGACACTTAGGTTGCTTCCACGTCTTGGTTATTGTAAATAGTGCTGCAATTAACATTGTGGTACATGTCTCTTTTTGAATTATGGTTTCCTCAGGGTATATGCCCAGTAATGGGATTGCTGGATCATATGGTAGTTCCATTTTTGTTTTTTTAAGGAACCTCCATACTGTTCTAAGCTGTACACTTTTAAAAATAGAATAAACTGGTAAGTGTACTAAACCACTCTTAAGTCCTCTGCTGTCAAAATCACACGTCAAACTCAACGTGTTTTCTTCTTCCAACTTGATCCACTTACTCCAGTTAAAACAATTTGGTTGCTCTTGCAACTTTCTAATTGCAAGATAGAGATAGACCCATAATTATGGCGTTACACATATACACACAGAATCTCCTTCTAACTGACAATAAAAACATATTTACGCACAACCTCCTTCTGACAATAAAAACATATTTATCACCTCTTAGAACCTGAAAACTAGAAAGTTGTGTGTTAATCCAATCACTTTTTTTTTTGGCCATGTAGGATCTTAGTTCCCCGACCAGGGATTGAACCCACATCCCCTGCATTGGGAGCAAGAAGTCTTAACCACTGGACTGCCAGGGAAGTTCCTCAAAAACTGTGTTAAATGACTTAAGATTCATATAATAATAGTAAAACTTTAAAAAGTTAAAATAAAAATTAATATTTTAGATTGTTTTAAATATATGTGCATGTATAACTCAATCAACACATAGTGTAAGTATACACAAAACTACTCAATCTGCATTCTTACAAGTCTGCATATTTAAGTTGGTCCCAAATCTATTTTTAGATCTCTTCATTGGGAAAGCAGGAGAATGCTTTATAGTAAAAGGCATCATGATTCAGGCATACACCTTATTGTAGCCTTGGCTCTGAGGCAGATTAAAGGTGTTGTAATGAAGCAAATACTAATATAGCTGAAAGTCAGGAACCATGGGGATGGGTGTGGGAAACACTGGCAGGCAATGGGAAAACCAGAAAAAATTTATTGGGAAAAATGTGGGGTGTAAAGGATAGTGCCAAGTAGTACATTCTCAATGGTGACTCAAGGTGCTAATTTGCATTTCTGGGCCCACTCCACTGGGTCTATGCCTCTCAAAGAAATGACCTGCTTGCAAGCACAGCTTCCTATTTCTGTCTCCCATTCACCGACCCCTGCTGATCACATATGTGTTTTATTCATGTTTCATTTAACAGTTAATGAGTGGCTATTATGTACGAGGCACTATGCTATGTGCTGGATTACAAAGACGGTAAGACACCAGTTTATCCAAAGCCCCAGGAAATATTTGTGTTTGGCACTAAAGAGGTGCTGAGGGACTTCCCCGGCAGTCCAGTGGTTAAGACTCTGCACTTCCACTGCAGGGGGTGAGAGTTTGATCCCTGGTCAGGGAAGTAAGATCCTGCAGGCGGTGTGGCAAAAAAAAAAAAAAAAAAGCTGCTGAGTGGGGTAGAATAGAAAGGAAAGAGGCAGGGAGTGGGACGAGAAAGGATGGAGAGAGCAAGGAAGGGACAGTTCCTGTCCTCAAGAAGTTTCCAGCCTAGTGGACTTCCTGGTGCTAGTGAAAGATGTGACAGAGATAAGAATTTTGTGTGATCCTGGACTCCCAGTTTGGCCAAATAGCAACAGACCCCAATGAGTGAAACTTTTTTTTTACAGTCCTTTTTCATGCTCATTTTACTACCTTGCTTTTTCCTAAAGAAACCTCTTCCGTGGTCTGTGGTCTTTAGATTGGACCACCTCTCATCTTCCTCACTTTCAAGCTTTCTTTTAGATGCCTATTTCTTTCTTTCTTTTTTTTTGTCTGCCTGCTCTTGCTTGTGACTCCAACTTCCCCAAGACTGACTGGCTCACTCCATTAAGTAATTTGTAGATCTGCCAGATAATAACATTGGATTCATTTCTGCCAAATGTCTCCCTCATATTTCAATAATCAAAAATACAAATATCTGACGGCTGGGTTTTGCTTAGACCAGCGGTTCTCAAAGCATGGTCCTGCGACAAGCATCATTATTGTTACTAACATCTGGGAACATGTCAGAAATACAATTCACAGGACTGACCCCATACTTTCTAAATTAGAAACTCTGGGGGCAGCCCCCTAGGTGATTCTAATGCATGCTCAAGCTTGAGACCCACTGGCTTAGACTAATGCCCCTGCTTTCCATCCCCGGACATGACCGGTTTTACATTTCTACACCATGCAGGCAGCCAGCCTACTTCCTTTTGTTCCTGGGAGGGTCATCCTTTTTTTGGCTGATACTTCACCATTCTAGAGGCAGCTCAGTTGTAAGGGCCTTAGGAACCCTTCACGCAGCTGAGGTCCAGTAACTATACAGTTATCATCTATTTATCTCTAAGAGGCATTGATTTCCTCAACATTCATTTTGTAAATTTGGAAAATTCAGAGATGTTTGAGATGAAAACTAAAATTGAACTGTAATCTCACTGTTGAATCATACCCACTGCAAACATGGATGACTTTCTTTCAGTCATTGTTTTTGGAAATTTCTAAAAGCACACATTAAAAAAAAGAATTTAATCTAATAAACAATGAACCACTACTCCAAATTCACAATGTAAGCATTTTGTCACTTTTGCTTATTTAAAAAAACAAAACACTTTAAAAATATTA
Organism: Pseudorca crassidens; assembly: GCF_039906515.1. NCBI lineage: Eukaryota > Metazoa > Chordata > Mammalia > Artiodactyla > Delphinidae > Pseudorca > Pseudorca crassidens. The sequence goes on from NC_090301.1 coordinate 81,493,016, forward strand.
CAGATGAAGTTAAATACTACCCCTCACCCCCATCCAATTTCTCTTTTTCATCCCATTCACCTCCCCTCTGGCTTAAAGGCAACATCCTTATTTTGGTCTGTATCTTTCCAGGCTATGTTTTTTTTTTAAATAAATTTATTTATTTAATTTATTTATTTTTGGCTGCGTTGGGTCTCCGGTGCCACGTGCGGGCTTTCTCTAGTTGCGGCGAGTGGGGGCTACTCTTACTTGCGGTGCGTGCGCTTCTCATTGCAGTGGCTTCTCTTGTTGCGGAGCACGGGCTCTAGGCATGCGGGCTTTAGTAGTTGCAGCATGCGGGCTCAGTAGCTGCGGCTCGTGGGCTCTAGAGTGCAGGCTCAGTAGTTGTGGCGCATGGGCTTAGTTGCTCCGTGGCATGTGGGATCTTCCCGGACCAGGGCTCGAACCCGTGTCCCCTACATTGACAGGCGGATTCTTAACAACTGCGCCACCAGGGAAGCCCGAGGCTATGTTTTTATATGTTTATTCCTTATGTATATATGTAAACAATATTTGGTTTTGTTATATGTATTTTAAAGTTTTTACATAAATACTACTATACATATATACCATTCTGCAACTTGCTTTTTAAAATTCAACATTGCTTTGAGTGCTATCTCTGTTGAGATACATAGATCTATCTCTGTTGCAGATATATAGATCCAATTTGTTAATTTTAAACATTTGAATGGTATTCTAACATATGACTTTACGATTATTCATCTATTGGTATATCAATCATATTAATGTTGGGTTGTAGGGTCTGCACGTTTAAACTTTAGAGGCACTGCCAAATTGCTCTCTAAAGTAGCTACACTAATTCCATTTTTTTCTATGTATAATAGTGCCTTCTTTCCTTTAAATATTGAATTATTACCACTTTATACTTTATTTTCACCTTGAGCATTAAATATTTTTCCAAAATATGACTTTTAATTGCTTAGAATTTTCTTGGACAGAGGTTTATAATTTATTTACTTACTGCCCTTTTGTGGATTTTCTCCTAAATTTTCACAATTACTAATAAATCTGAGGTAAATATCTCTGTACATAAATATATGGCCATTTTGATAATTCACTTAGAAGTATTTGCTAAAATAGAATTGCGTAATTTTAGGGCCTTTGATAAATTTCCTAAAGTGCCAAGAGGGTAGTTTTAGGAAAACATTTCAGGACATGCTTCTCAAACTTTTGAAATCCATGCATGCCCTCTTTTGCTGAATATTAAAATCTATTCTATTTGCCTCCGAGATTCTGATAAGTTTATCTTCTATATAGACCAATCATTCAAGATTTAGTCGTTTTATTTTTATAGTTTTATGATGAAAACACCAGTTTCTCCTCTTTTCCAAATTTAACATAAAAACTACATATCCACAACATTTTCCCTTCACTCCTTCCCCAAAGATTCCATTATGACCCACCCTGTTTATATGGCTTGGTTCAAGCCCAGCAGACACAGGTTAAAACAGAAAAGATATTGTAATATGAAAGGCACCTCCATCTCATTAATACCAAGGATCAGGGATAGATCTTATACTTAGAACATAATTTAAATTTATTTCACAAACATTTCTGGTAGCAATAACAAAATTCACAAAGATGTGTGTGTGTGTGTGTGTGTGTGTGTGTGTGTGTGTATGTTCTGAGAATATCTGCCACCATTCTACCAACAATTTCATTTTCCAACCATCTTTCAATATGCAAATTAGTCTATGAGAGTCGACTTTTGGTGAACTGAATTTTAGTGACCTGATTCACTTCTTTGCATTGGCTTCATTCAGAATTCAAATTAGATGTCACCTCCTCAAGGAGATCACACTGTAAATCCTAGGTATTCTCTGAAACTTTGTTAATTCACTGATACCTCTTATTACCCGATTTTTTTCTTATCATTTTTTGTTTGTTTATTGCCTATCTCTCCCCACAGGAATGTAAACTCCTCACAGCAGGGACTTGTTTCTCTAGGTTCCTCCAGTAGTCCCACTTCCTGGTGTAGTACCCCTGGCCTACAGGAGGTACTTAAATACTTGATGAAGACAAGCTACAACTTACTACAATGACTACATTCTAGTTAGCCAATACAGTTTTATATTTTGATTTTTACCATGTAGGCCTGTAAAGTTTTAGCAACACAGGTGTCTGAAGTGAAAGAAAAGTTTTTAAAAGAAGTCAACAGAAGCCGGTGACTATGCATGTTGACAAAAAATACAAAGGATGTTTTTTGCTCTAGATTTGTCCCTAATGATCTCAAAATCTCTGAGTAATAACTTCTGTGTAGCAAAAGTATGATAGGGCTTCTAAAAAAAACAATATGCTAACTTTATACTTTATTTGTAAAGTGCATCAGAGTTTTATTTAAATGGTTTATATACACACTTTAATTGGATTAATAATGGAACCACTAAAATAGATGAATGCAATCATATAAAAATGAAACTTGTATTTCAACAGGATGATAATTAATGCAATAGACCTTTTTCCTCTATCTCCTTTACTGACATTCTTATCAACCTAAGAATAAATTCACTGTTATGCAGTGATAAGTGTATATTTTAAAAGTTACACCCAAAACGCCATGCAGACTAAATATCAGAGAATACGACATCATGAAAATAAGTACGTAATCTTCATAAATCTTTCTGAATAACATCAAACATCATACGTTCTTCTGAATAATGTCACACAACCTTGATTAATGTAAAAATAATGAATTGATTTTTAAGTCATGTGATATTATGAGTAAATTCTATTAAAATGTTTATAATGACATCACGCATTAATCTTGTGCTCAGGGCCATTACTTGGATACACAGTAGGACAGAATGAATCCTGAATGAGCTATTACCAAGGTGAGACTATGTAAATTAGGTAAAACACCAATATTTAATGTTATATAAGTTATCATTTGTACTTTTTATACAATGATTATAAACTTAACTCAGGAAATATTCAAAGTTAAGAAGTCTCCTCCAGTAAATCAACTATATACTTCAATAAAAAAATTTAAAAAAATAGAAAAAAGAAGTCTCCTCCATTCTGACATTTGCAAGGGTGAATGCCTCATGTTCTCCAATTGAGAAAAAAAGCTCACATAAAACCTACCTCTATACTTAAATTCCAAAACAATATGTACATGCAACAACAGGTATAATTGGATTAAGAAATAACATAAGCGTTAGCATTTTGAAGAGTAATGTCTGAGTGGCTACAATGTTATCATTTGATTGGGTAATGAATGGATATACTCATCATCTTTCCATCATTATTAAGTTAAATTATGCTTCTTAGGGTAACCCTGAATGACATTTCCCTTTTCAGTGATCTTTCATCCTCATATCTATTATTTTAACAGTTCCTTAAAAGTACTTAGCCAGCCTTCCCATTCAACCTTCCCATCTGTTTCACCTTTCACCTATTTACTCAAGCTATGCATTTTTATTTATGAGCACACTTATCTTACAGTTATATCTTCTTTCATTTTAAAAAAAAAACCTTCCAAAAAGTAGCCTCATTTTAACTCTGGTTATTATTTTCATTTGGTTCTTATATTCACTGTGCAGCCACCTCTTCCAAAACATACCTCTCAGATACATCTTTTGTAAGAGACCTAATGCCTCTGCCAGGCTCTACTTACTCACCCCAAAGTACCCCAGTACATTTACACCTGTTTTATACAGTTGTATCAGGATACCACAAGCACATCTTTCCTGCTCTGATCACTAAAACTCTCTAGTTTCAAACATCCTTGCCCTTTCAGTGCAGAAGAGTGTAAACATTCAAAAACTGTGCATGAGGATCACATTCACGTGGAAGGTTACACTTTTTCACAAACTCGGAAGGTATAGGGATAGGCTCCTGAGACTGAGGCCAGTCTTCAGAGTCAAGGTAACAAGGATCCTGACCTATGCCCTTCTATGGTCAGGAGGATTACTTACACAGGCCATTTCATGTTACCAACGTTCAGCAACACATTCTCGGCACATAGAAGCCTTTGGAGAATTAAGTGCTGAATGTAGTAGATTGCAATTGGCCACAAATATTTTGTAGCTCCTTCCATCAGGAATTGGGACTTATTACTCTGTGGAGAGAGAAAAGTCCAGCTGGTCCAGCTAGTCCAGCTGAAGCCCCAGACATGTAACTGAGCCCAGCCAGCACCATGTGGAACAGGAATGAGCTGTCCCAGTTAAGCCCAGCCTAGACTTCCAACCCACAGAATCATGAGTATTATTTCAAATAGCCAAACATTATACTGGAAATGATCTAGAAGTCTAAAATAGGATTTTATTTAAATTAAGTACAGTATTGAGATGCTATGTAGCTGTACATTTTAATAGCTTGTGACCTTGGAAAAGTTTAAAAAATTTTCTTTCCTTATAAAATGGAGATTTTATAGAACTGCTTTGTTCTGGGGATACAATAAGTTAAAAGTCGTAAACTAGTACCTAGCACATAATAAATATCTAAGTTGTTATTATTTATACATAGCTATTAAAATCATGTTATTGAAAAGGTCCATGACATTGTCAGGTGAAAAAACACATGACAAAGTTGCATGTATAGTATAAATCTTCATTTACAAAAATGCTACTATTTATGTAGATATAGTAATAGAACAGCAGTATCTTCCCCATGCTTATCCCTGGATAGCAGGAACATGAGTGACTTTTATTTTCTTCATTGCTTTTCTATATTTTCAAAAAATTTTTATAATAAAAATGTGTTGGATCTGTAATTAGGAAAATTATTATTTCCAAAAAAATTAAATGTTATATCCATAGAACAGCTAATTAATGTTTCCCCAATACTTAAAAGCATTAGGGAAGATTTTTATTGGAAACAGTCACAAGCTTTGTGCCTAGTATTATGCTATTATTTCTCTTTCTGTTTTAGCTAAGTGGAGAAAAAGATAGGGAGAGTCAGAAAGAATACCACATTAACCTGACTGACCTAAATAGCAGAAAGAAAAATTAAGGCTATCCCTTTGATTTGTTCTAAAATGTCTCAGGCTGTCACCCTTACTTTTCTGCTTGCAATGTCATCTGTCATCCCCATGTTTTTCATTAAACCATCTTCTGATTATCTCAGTTTTTACATGTCACTTCCTCAGAGAGGCCTTCCCTGGTTTCTCCAGTCATTACTTGGTTTTCCAGGTCTAAATTTAGTTCTCTTTATAACTCCCCCTTATGATATTCAGGAATTCACATGCATTACTACCCATAACTGAGCTTTTTCTTTGCGCTCACCATTCTACATGACTACAAAGAAAAAGCAACTGAGGCAGCTAACTTCAAGTTACAGCTTCCCTTGTGCCTTAAAAAATATAGAAGGAAAGTGAGGGTTTGTATGAACATGTAGAAAATGCTTATGATGCAGTTTACTTTCTTAGAAGCCAAAAAGTGAACAATCACAGCTCCCAAATACATATTCTTTAAAAAAAATTTAGAGAACTGTTTTAAAGTGTAGTAACAGGTCACGCCAGAACATTTATAAACTAATTAATAAACTCACTGTAACTCTGAGGGAAAATTTATTTATGATATATTTCTGCATATTTGGCATCAACATAGTTGGCTATTTTTGCTTTTCTATGGTATAGTAAAATTTCTCATAAAGATTATTTATAAAAAATACTTGCTTACATTTACATAATCTTTTTAAGAGTGCATTAAGCAAGTTTAAGGGGTTATTTTCACATTTTATCTGTGAATTACTAGTATTTTGGCTACTCAAGGTAGCTCAATAGGTCAAATCATTGTTAAAAAAAAGAATGTATATCAATTTTTTAAAATCAAAACTGTACTAAGAATGAAACAATTGTGATTTTTGTCCATCTGGGGGTTCTACAACATATTGAAACAACTAATGTTTATGTACTCTTTTACTTAAAAAATGTTTTAGCATTCTTCAATTCACATGGCAATGGATGCCAAGTTCCTACCTGGAGTAATTAGTTCCACATAGAGGTAATGGTCCCCACCGCCCCCCTGTAACACTGGCAATCAAGTTACTCAAAGTGAAAACAGGAAGATTTCTCAGCCATTGAAGAAACAAATACATTGTCTCTTTATATGTATAAATATCTAGGAACACTTAAGTCTAATCAACATCTCCAGCAAACATAATTAAATGTAAAGGATAACCATAGTCTAATTAATTATCTGATAAGGTTCTCAAGATGCAAGAGAAAGAAGACAGTCTCTGTGTAAATTCTAGAAGGGGCAGCCCAAAGCATACAATCTCTAAATCCCATGATCTTTTACTGTGTTTATTTAGCTTACACATCAGGAAGGAAATGAGTAAGTAGTAATACCTGTAGATGTTTAGTGGTGGCATAAGAAAAGTGTCTCAAGGAGACTCCATCTAGCATTTGACTGCTCAGTGGAATGCTGATGGTGGCAGAGAAAATGTAGCAGCCAAAGAAAACTTATGCACAAAATGTTCAGGTTGGAGAGAAAGGTAGTTTCAATAGCACAAAACCAGGCATAGAATATTTTAGAGAACATGCTGAAGCAAAGCAAAACCTGTAGAAAATAAAGTCTGCAATTTAACAAATAGGTAAGCAAAATACAAAACCAAGTTACAAACACGAGGGCTCTGGGCCAAATCCCACCTGTGGAAGTATCTGGCACACACACAGTTTGAGAATAATAATACAAGTGAATTAATTGACAATACTTAAATCAAAAGATGTCACATGAAAATTTGCATTTCCTGCTTTACCTGAGAAACTGGACAATGTGGTAACACTAGGTCAGCATTCCTGCCTTGCAACAATTATCTGGAACGGAGCAGTGGCTGCTCCTTCAGAAAGGACTTGGCTCTCCAGTACACTGCAGTGGCTTCCTGCTTCATTCCCACCAGCCTGGCCTCCGTAGGCACTTGGGTTTCCAACCTTCTGGAATAGAAAGGACCTTGAGGTAAGGCTTGAAGGACAGACTGTAGACCTTGACAAGAGGTACAACTTATTTCTTTTAATGACCATTTAACCTACACTTCATTGTTTCTTCACAAGGGTAGAGGATGAACTCTCTACTCTGTAGTGGATCTTCACGCATTGTTAGTATATGAAGGAATACCAGCCAGCACACACAGTCAACCTTCTTAATGAAATTGATTTAACCCTGTGACTATGGTGATTGTTGAATTAGAGGAGTCAGAGGGTACAGAGAATGCTCATCCAACTTTAATTCTTTATCTTTCCTTCTTTCTTAGAACCATTGTCAGCAATACCACATTATCATTATTTCAGGAACTTAATGTTGGGATAAAAGAATTATGGAACCAAACTGTACATTATCATTACTGAGTTACAAAAAGACATTTTCCCCTGACTTTTAAAACGGCTTCCTTTTAGCAAATAAGGAAAAACATTATAAGGACTTTCAAAAGTATACTTGAGACCTTATTACCCCTTACTTAATTTTCTCCTAGCCATCAGGGAGACAAGGACAAGGTTGCTCCTCAGCGTGGGTAAAATAATCCTTGGTGCAGTTTAACTCATTTTGTTCTGTTTCCACAGGCATTGAACAACCCTTTAATTATTTGATGGATTTCATAGGAGCTTTGATATCATTAAGTTAGTGACTTAGATATCAGATACAGGTATTTCAGTAAATGAAAACCAACCAACCAACAAACAGGTCACCTGGTTTATAAATTAAATTCTTGCAAATATTGAATCAACATTGTGAAAATGACCATACTACCCAAAGCAATCTATAGATTCAATGCAGTCCCTATCAAACTAACAATGGCATTTTTCACAGAACTAGAACAAAAAATTTCAATTTGTATGGAAACACGAAAGACCCTGAATAGCCAAAACAATCTTGAGAAAGAAAAACGGAGCTGGAGGAATCAGGCTCCCTGATTTCAGACTATATTACAAAGCTACAGTAATCAAGACAGTATGGTACTGGCACAAAAACAGAAATATAGATCAATGGAACAGGATAGAAAGCCCAGAGATAAACCTACACACATATGGTCAACTAATCTATGACAAAGGAGGCAAGGACATAGAATGGAGAAAAGACAGTCTCTTCAATAAGTGGTGCTGGGAAAACTGGACAGCTACATGTAAAAGAGTGAAATTAGAACACTCCCTAACACCATACACAAAAATAAACTCAAAATGGATTAAACACCTAAATGTAAGGTTAGACACTATAAAACTCTCAGAGGAAAACATAGGCAGAACACTCCATGACATAAATCACAGCAAGATCCTTTCTGACTCACCCCCTAGAGAAATGGAAATAAAAACAAAAATAAACAAATGGGGGGCTTCCCTGGTGGCGCAGTGGTTGAGAGTCCGCCTGCCAATACAGGGTACACGGGTTTGTGCCCCAGTCCGGGAAGATCCCACATGCCACGGAGTGGCTAGGCCCGTAAGCCATGGCCGCTGAGCCTGCGCATCTGGAGCCTGTGCTCCGCAACAGGAGAGGTCACAGCAATGAGAGACCCACGTACTGTAATAATAACAAAAACAAAAATGAAAACAAATGAGGCCTAATGAAACTTCAAAGCTTTTGCACAGCAAAGGAAACCATAAACAAGATGAAAAGACAACCCTCAGAATGGGAGAAAATATTTGCAAATGAAGCAATTAACAAAGGATTAACCTCCAAAATTTACAAGCAGCTCATGCAGCTCAATATCAAAAAAACAAAAAACCCAATCCAAAAATGGGCAGAAGACCTAAACAGACATTTCTCCAAACAAGATATATACAGATTGCCAACAAACACATGAAAGGATGCTCAACATCATTAATCATTAGAGAAATGCAAATCAAAACTACAATGAGGTATCACCTCACACCAGTCAGAATGGCCATCATGAAAAAATCTACAAACAATAAATGCTGTAGAGGGTGTGGAGAAAAGGGAACCCTCTTGCACTGTTGCTGAGAATGTAAATTGATACAGCCACTATGGAGAACAGTATGGAGGTTCCTTAAAAAACTAAAAACAGAACTGCCATACGACCCAGCAATCCCACTACTGGGCATATACCCTGAGAAAACCATAATTCAAAGAGTCATGTACCACAGTGTTCATTGAAGCACTATTTCCAATAACCAGGACATGGAAGGATCCTAAGTGTCCATTGACAGATGAATGGATAAAGAAGATGTAGCACTTATATGCAATGGACTATTACTCAGCCATAAGAAGAAATGAAATTGAGTTATTTGTAGTGAGGTGGATGGACCTAGAGACTGTCATACAGAGTGAAGTAAGTCAGAAAGAGAAAAACAAATATCGTAAACTAACACATATATATGGAATCTAAAAAAGAAAAAAAAAAGTTCTGAAGAACCTAGGGGCAGGACAGGAATAAAGACGCAGACATAGAGAATGGACTTGAGGACACAGGTGGGGGGGGAAGGGTAAGCCGGGACGATTTGAGAGAGTGGCATGGACATATATACACTACCAAATGTAAAATACATAGCTAGTGGGAAGCAGTTGCATAGCACAGGGAGATCAGCTCCGTGCCTTGTGACCACCCAGAGGTGTGGGATAGGGAGGGTGGGAGGGAGACGCAAGAGGGAGGAGATATGGGGATATATGTATATGTATAGCTGATTCACTTTGTTATACAGCAGAAACTAACACACCATTGTAAAGCAATTATGCTCCAATAAAGACGTTAAAAAAAAATATATATAGATGGTCTTTTTTCAGAACCTAGAGGCCCATCACCCTTGAGAGGAATGGCGAAGTCAATGTTTTAAAATTGGAAAAGTAGGGATCACATTCTGGACCACAGTACTCCACAGGGTGCTCCTCTACCTTTGAGGTGTTTCCAGATATCTGGCCTACTTTTTCTTTTTCTTTTTGATTTTGGGCCAAAGCAGGAAAGGGGACTGTGTAGGACAGGGTGTAGCAGCATGCTTGAGCAACGCTATTCCTCAGAAAGCAGCCAAGAGAGACAAAGAAACAACTAAGGGATGTGTGACCAAGGTTAAATAACTATGTTTCTATATTCCTGATATATTAAAGGTACTCCTGGCATTATATTTAATGTTTTAAGTTTATTGGGAGTCAACTACATGTGAAGCACTGTAACAGATACTCGGGGCCCAGACATAAAGAGAACATTGTTCCCCTAGCTCAAGGAGCTTACTGTCTGAGCGCTGGAGGGTAGGGAGGTGGGCAGTCAGGTAAACAGGTAATTAATTAGAACACTGAGTGACACCAGCTGTGCTAGGGCTAAGTATGGAGCACTAAATGAACACAAAGAAAGAGCTAGTCCAGTTTTCAGGGATCAGAGAAAGGGGGAAGCAGGATACATCTAAGGATGTGCAGAGGTTACACAGGCAAAGAAAGGTTAGTAGGAGACCTGAAACCTTACCTAATCCACGCAAATGATCTTAGTTCCAAAAGATTAATATTGAATATTTTATATTTATCTGGCAATAATAATCCCAATATGGTACTCATTTTTAGCTGGTAAGCAAGCATAAAGGTCTCATTTTGTTAGATCTGTTAACCTTGAGATGTGATAAGTGATGAGGCATTAATGAATATTTTCCACAGGAAGATCTGGATGCCTACCCGATGCCTTAAATAGAAAATGATGCCCTGACATCCAGATAAGCAAATATTGTTCTGTATAAGAAATACTATGAAAAAATGATGATTCACTTCAGTAAGAAAGTGATTTAGATGTGACTGCACTGGAAGCAGAAGCTAAAACAAACAAGATATGGATGAGGGAGCCTTCCTCCATAGATAAAGTAGTTCAAAACTGTTTGGAAGTATATCCTTTAATAAAAATATGTCTTAAAATAAAAGAAGTCCATAAGTGATGAAAATAAGATGACTGTTGTGCTAAAGTTATTCTGGCCAAATGTATAAATAATACTGGCTGACATCCTACCATCTTCTGGGACTTTATACATACACATATTAACTCACTTAGCCTTGTCACAGCCCTGTAAGTAAGTACTACTACTTTTTCTTTTCTAGCGTTGAGGAAACTGAGGCAAGAGAAATTAAATAATTTTACCTTTCCTTTTTCTGTCTGATAATCAATTTCCCTCTTTTCCTACTTTACTTTTCTTCTTAGTATTCATCACTATCTAACATACTGTATTTTACTATTTATCCTATTATTGTCTGTCTCCTCTGATAAGAACATAAGCTCTGTGAACATATGGATGTATTAGTCACCATAACAGACAAAAACCCTTGCTAATTAAAAAAACTTTTTAAAATTGAAGTATAGTTGATTTACAGTGTAGTGCCAATCTCTGCTGTACAGCAGAGTGACTCAGTTTTACACATATAGACATTATTTTTTAATATTCTTTCCCATTATGGTTTATCCCAGACTAATTTGTGCTTTGGGCTCAATAGCTTCTTGAAGGCTGGCTTTGTATCGCAACTATTTTTACTTCTCATAGCACAAAGTATAGAATCTTACACATGCTGGAGCCAAAAATATTTGTTGAGTGAATGATGAGTGTAATTAATCAGTAAGGATATACAAAGCCCTTGCCATGTATGGCACTGCACTTGTCACCATAAATGGGCAAGTACAAAATACCATCAGTGTTCTTCAAGAACTTAGGAACAGAAACAGGTAGATGCATGAGGAATACCTGGTGTACAATATAAAAAGTCCTCACATTTCATTACTTCCGTTGTTCAATCATATAATGATGCCTAAAAATGCTTATTCACCACTTCTCTCAAGACATCCTAGTATTCTAATGCATTAATCTTTCTTGGAAATGCCACAACTGTTCACAACTCTATGCCTATGCACGTGTTGTTCCCTGGGCATAGAAAGATTTCCTCTCACTTTCTTAAAGCAACCTTCTGTCCTTTAACTAAATTCCAGGGTCAACTCCTCCATGAAGCCTCTTCCAGTCTCCTGCTTAGAGTTACTATCTCATTCTACAGTATTGCTTACATGCATGTAACAGCCCTTACCATATTCTGTTTTATGTACTTACATTATCAGGTACTGGGTATGAAAACAGTGTGCTTTGAGTTGAATTATTTGTTTTTCTCACCTAGAGAACTTTTTTTTACTCCCCTAAAATATAATCACAAATAGAAAAGTTCTTAATGATATGTTAAAACCAATCAGTGATACACAAGGTGATTAATCGTAGGTGTGTATTTATTTAACCAAAATCAAATGAAGGCTGAATAGAATCTACTTTTCTTATTTTATTTTCAGTTCAACTTTTGGATTCAGAGACTATTTCCAGTGCCAAAAAGAGTATCTGACATGGGTTTCCCTGGTGGTGCAGTGGTTAAGAATCCACCTGCCAATGCAGGGGACACGGGTTCGAGCCCTGGTCCAGGAAGATCCCACATGCCGCGGAGCGACTAAGCCCATGCACCACAACTACTGAGCCTGCACTCTAGAGCCTGCAAGCCACAACTGCTGAAGTCCGCGTGCTGCAACTACTGAAGCCCGTGCGCCTAGAGCCCGTGCCCCGCAACAAGAGAAGCCACCGCAATGAGAAGCCTGCACAAATGAGAAGTCTACGCACCACAACGAAGAGTAGCCCTCACTCACCCCAGCTAGAGAAAGCCCGCGTGCAGCAGTGAAGACCCAACGCAGCCAAAAATAAATAAATTTATTTAAAAAAAAAAAGAGTATCTGGCACACAGAAAATTACTTGTTGAATAAATAAATGAATGCCTGTATACAAACCATGGCATTAAATGCTAAATGGCATGGCATAAACTAAATGTACTATAGGAACTCAGATATGAGATAACACATAATACAAAGAACAGTGAATGAACAGGAAGTTTGGTATCTACAATTTTCCAGCTTATAACTTTGAGCAGGATATGTAACCTGAGCTTTAATTTTTCAATTTGTTAAGATTAATGGACTGAACTAGATCAGTAGTTTTCAAATTATTTTAGTTGTAGGTCTCTTTTGTCTAATAAAATCTAAATGGAACTTCCATTATAAAAAGCAGAAAAAGAGATTTGTTGGTAATAATTCATTTTGGAAGACCAAATTATCATATTACTTATTAAAATCCATCAATAAGAATAATGGGTTATTTTGATTAATAAAACGTATGAAACCAAGGGATATAGGTGACAGTTGCAATTTAAGTAATCTTCATCAACAAATTTATTTCTGTACTTTGTTTTGGTTTTATAATATTGAGACAATTCTGATTACCACATAAAAGCTATTGTAAATGTCAACTTTTTGGAAAAATAGTAAATTTGGCTTTGGCAATATTAAAATCGCTGCAATCAAAGTGGTCTAGAAACTTGAAGGGAAGTAAAGAAAATCCTGTTTCCAAAACTGAATGACTATATCTAATCATTACTCATGTCTTTGGTCATGAATACAAAATATGGGTAAGAACTACCAAAAACTTAAATTAAGCAAGAAGACTTTCGTTAATACAATATTATCACATTAATTTGCCATTGCAGAATTGTTAAGGAGTGATAAGGATACATGGCAGGAAGACTCCTCTATGTCGTATTTGTATTTATTTAATGGAGCATACATATGCTGCAGCTATTCTCTTGCTTGCATAATTTGATTTGGAGATACAACAATGGACTCAAGTTTTAAAAAAAGGCCAACTAAAAATAAAAATGCATACTCATAAGAAGTTCACATATCTACAGGGAAATTGGTGGCAAGGCTTTAGTCAGCAGTTCATAAAAATATAAACTAGCAGCACAGTTTATTTTTGTTTCATGATGTGTTCATGTGTTACAATTTGGTATAACACATGTGAGTGGGCATGTTATTTTTATGACTGTGTTAAAATACTTAATATAATTTAAAAATGTAAATTAGTGTCCAACGTTTGGAAAACTCTGAAGAACCTCCTCTGAGCTAGATGTTCTCCTGGTCATTCCAACGCTATCCTTTCTACATAAGCTAGAAAAGCAAGAAATACTTTATAAAGATGACTTCAATGTTTTCAACTCAATCTTATATATGTTTACTGAGATTAGATACCCGTGGGATGGGGGAAGAGCCTGACCAGACTGAAGTGGAGAACTTGTGCTAGGGAGTATCAGAAATACAGCTTTAAAAAATATGTCAGTCTTCCTAGCATAGGATGAATCTCTATGCACATAAAGCTAAAAACAGCTTTGGTATCATAGATCCATGACATTTCTAACATAAGCATTGCTGGTCTACAAGTATCTTAATTTACAAATGCAATTTCATTCCTATGTACTTATTTTCTGATAATGACATCTGTCAGATGGCAAATAACTTTTCAGTGATTCTGCCTTTATTTACTTGAAGAACATATTCTGATTTGAACTACAGAGGAAAGTCTCTTAACGGACCTCCACATAAACAAATCACTGAATTGATCAAAACAGCATTTCCATTTGAAAACAGGCAAAAGCTTACTTCTGCTCATACCACCTGAATTATATGCTTTTGAATATCAGTTGTGTTGTTTCCAAAGCTGTCTGAGTCAATAACACTTGCTGGTGTCATTTAGGAATTTAATAAAATATTTTGTAAACAAATGAAATATAAATATAAAAAAAGAATGACTGTTTCCATGAAAATTAAGTTGAAAAGGGCTTCCCTGGTGGCGCAGTGGTTGAGAGTCCGCCTGCCGATGCAGGGGACACGGGTTCGTGCCCCGGTCCGGGAAGATCCCACATGCCGTGGAGCGGCTGGGCCCGTGAGCCATGGCTGCTGAGCCTGCGCGTCCGGAGCCTGTGCTCAGCAACGGGAGAGGCCACAACAGGGAGAGGCCCGCGTACCGCAAAAAAAAAAAAAAAAAAATTAAGTTGAAAGCATAACTTTTAATACCTGCCTCTTAAAAAGTGAGGTTGAACAAGATGGAAAAGAGCAGAATCTTGGGGGGAAAACCCTAAAAATTGTGGTTAAGAGCACAAATTCTGGACCCAGACTGCTGAAAATAAAATTTCAACTCTACCTCTTGGTGTGTGACTTAGGGTAAGTTATATCTCTCTTCTTCAATTTTCTCATCTGCAAAATGAAGATAATACTAATATCTACGACACAGTGTTGAGCAAATTGAATAAGTGAAGATTTATAAAGTACTTAGCTCCTGGCCCATAGTAAGCGTTATGTAAATATTTGGTAAGTAAATAAAAATAGCTGGCCATAAAGGAAATCTCAGTGATTCCAGACAAATGAAATCACACACAATGTATCATCTGATCAAATTTCCATACAGGACATCATAACAAAATGATATCCCCAAACATCCCTCTATTTGTAAATTTAAAAACAGTCACTCATATATAGGTAGCGGTGAAAGCCAATTTGAGGTCAATGATCATGAATTTATGGCAGAATCCAAAAGGAGAACTTATTCACCAGAACATGACTTATCAGACAAGACAGCACTATGGACAGAGCTGGACCTCTGGCTTATTGAGTACAGGCACAGAAAAAACAAAAACAAAACAGATTATATGATTTTTGCAATTTAATATCAAAGTATTCTAAAAAATATACAGAAACACTCACATAGAGTGGGGCAAGAGAGAATGATAAAGGAAATATGGCAAAATGTTAATTGCTGAATTTGTGCGAATAGAGTTCTTTGCACTATTGCAACGTCTTGGTAAGTTTGAAATTATTTCAAAAATGTAAGAAAATCAAACAAAAATAAAATAGGACCATGGTTTTGAAGAGGGGTGGGCGAAAGATAGAGGGGCAATGAAGTCTGAGATATGGCACCTGTGTGACTGAAATACGGAACACAGAATCTAAGCTGGAATACAGGTTTATAT
Source organism: Pseudorca crassidens (assembly GCF_039906515.1). Classification (NCBI taxonomy): domain Eukaryota; kingdom Metazoa; phylum Chordata; class Mammalia; order Artiodactyla; family Delphinidae; genus Pseudorca; species Pseudorca crassidens. The sequence goes on from NC_090301.1 coordinate 81,508,789, forward strand.
GAAGTTAAAGGACATGCAGTACAGGTATCAGGGGAGGAGGAAAGGAACTGTGAGTATATGAGGCAGGAGAAATAGCCTAATCGGAAGGAGTTAAAATGTTGGGGAGACAAAACATAGACTTTTGAAGATTATAAAGCCAAGTGATTAAATGCCCAAATACATAAAGGAGAAAGAAAAATTCGACTTCAGGTCAGAAAAGATTAATATAATGGGCTATTCTACTTTTGAATCGCTTCTCTACCTTGTTAATTCCCCTAGCCCCATATATTGGTTGGAGTAACTCAAGCTTAAAGAACTGTTCATTGAAAAAAAAAAGAAAAGAAAATAAAGGAAGAAAAGAAAGGAAGGAAGGAAGGAAGAAAGAAAACTCCAATCCATCTTGCGTGAATGGAGGACAAAATTTGGGAGAGGGATAGGTAGAGAAGGATAAAACCTTTTGCAGAAGCTGATAAAAATGTGTCCCTTCTTAGGTGTTTATGTGGAATTGGCTTGGCCTTGAATATTTAGTAAGACATATAACTATTAAATGAGGTATGATTAATAGAAATGAAGAAATAAAACTGTCAGTACTTGAAGTCAACATGATCATTTTCCTAAAGAACCCAAACTGGAAAATTATTAGAACCAAGGACAAAGGTATTTAGAAGGTAGCTAAGTATAAAACTAACATACAAAAACAAGAAAGGGATAATTGCCCTATCAAATAGTAAAACATGTTAAAAAGTTGTAGTATTGATACAAGAATAGGCAAGTAGTATAACAGAAGAGACTGGCCACAAATAAACCCATAGATATGCAAATTTAGTTGATGATAGAGGTGGCATTTTATTTTTTTTTATGAGGTGGTATTTTAAATCAGTAGGAAAGGGATGGCCAATTCAATATATGGCATTGGGACAACTGTATACTCACTTGGGGAAAAAAATGAGTTACTTTCATAACTCATGTAATTTACAAAAATGCATTCCAGATGATTCAAGACATAAGTCAAAAACAAAAACTAAATCAAGCTAAAACATAAATGCAGTAAGACAATATAAAAGAATGTTTATTTGAACTATATTTATGAAAGCCTTCTAAAGGAGATACAAAAAGCAAATGCAATTATGAAAAAGACTGTTAAATTTGACTACATCAAAATTTAAAACTTCTGTTCAGCAAAAGAATCACCAAAATACTTAAAAGACAATTGATAGGGGGAAAATATTTGCAACATATATTACAGTCTAAAGCATTAGTATCTGGAATGTATAAGTAACTTCCAAAAGTCAATAAAAAAAAGATATAAAGCCCAAAAGAAAAATGGACCATAAATATGGATAGGCTGAGAAGAGGAAATGCCAAAAGGCCTGTAAGCTTAAGAAAAGATGTTCGATCTTCGTAGTAATCAGAAAATGCAAAATAAAGCAATAACAAAGTATCACTTTTCACTCCTAAGATGTGTAAACATTTTTAAAAGACTGGTAATAGCAAGTTCGGTCAAGAGTATGGGGTAACAGCTAGTGTCAAACTACTGGTAGAAGGACCATTTACCTCCTTTTAGGAGGTATATATATCAGCACCAGTATTAACTTAAGATATGCATATTCTTTGAAACAGTAGCTCCTCTTCTTTATCATGCTTGGAAAAATAATAAAATATGTGCACAAAGAATTATGTAAAATGATATTCACTAGCACTGATCATTAGAATGAAAAATACAAAACAACCTAAATGCCTATTTACTAGGGAATGGGTAAATAATAAAATGTTCATAATATGGAAGATAATACAACAGTTAAAAGAGGTAGTTCTGGGCTTCCCTGGTGGCGCAGTGGTTGGGAGTCCGCCTGCTGATGCAGGGGACACGGGTTCGTGCTCCGGTCTGGAAAGATCCCACATGCCGCGGAGTGGCTGGGCCCGTGAGCCTGCGCGTCCGAAGCCTGTGCTCCGCAACGGGAGAGGTCACAGCAGTGAGAAGCCCGCGTACCGCAAAAAAAAAAAAAAAAAAAAAAAAAAAAGAGGTAGTTCTACAGTGATATGGAAAAATTTCTAAGACATATTGTCAAGTGAGGAAAAATGAATTGAAGAACATGTTCTAAAAGTAAAAACGTTTAGAATGGAGATGATCACTAATGTACTGCTATGGAAAGATCATCAGGATAGAATGCTGTTTACTGAAAAGGCGTAGAAGCAAAGGCCAGCCAGTAACAATGAACATTCCCAGGCTAAGCCTAAGGACTCTAAACACCATGGTCGGACTGAAAGAAACCAGATCTCCAGTTGCCTGTGATGCACAGACTTGCTAAAGGCAGGAAAGAAAAGAAATCGAATTCCTATGAATTTCCCTAGGCATTGGAGGGTGATTAATGAACTACTATTTAATAGACATACAGCTTCTGCCAGGCAATGACAGACACTTCAATGATTTCATTTAATTCTGACAATGCCAGGGTAAGTATTATTGGTTCCACTGGACAAATAAAGAAAGTAAGGCTCAAAAGTTAGGTACCGTCCCTAACTTTAAATGATCACTTAAATACTAAGTGCTATTCAAAGTGAGGTCTGGAGAGCACTGTCAGTCTGTAAGAACAGTGTGTGAAAGAGTGAGAAACTGTGCTAGCAATTTAACAGAGTTATGTTCACTGAATCTTATAATAAAATTTGGGCTTGAAAAAAAAAAGATGCAGAATTTTTAAAAATTGTATTTGTATAAAGAAAAATAAAAAGTTACTTCCTAAAAAAAAAGTAGAAACATTTAAGCTACATTAAAATATCATACATAAGGATTATAATAGTATTTTTTGTATCTATTGATGGTGAAATTGGGTTCCTTTTCACATCAAATGCCATGAATTTTCAACCTTTTCTTCCTTGGGTGCCTTTTGTATCTTATCTTAGACTAAAATTACATGTCAGTAAGAAACATGGTAGTAAGAAACATGTACTGAGTATCTACTAAAAATCTAGGTGCTCAAAAACAAGTAACACAAGGTATGTTCCCTCAAAACCTGAGGAATAACTTTTGGAAACCAATTGGGATGTTCACTCAAGAGGCGTGAAGCAATCAGGTACTTAGGACAAAATTATGTTTATTTTTGGCAGTCTACACAAGGTGAAGTTCTACTTTTAAGAACTGACTCAGGTACGAATTTTAACATATTACGTAGAGGTGTATAAGGTCCAGTTACTCAAATCAAATACTGTTTTCTTTGTTCATTAACTTGAACTTTAATATTTTATAGCAAAAAAGCCTAGAATACTACGTATAAGCCTTTATAAAAGCATCTGATTTTGTTTCTTTATTTTTATTAGGTAAATGTCCTTGGAATTCTTCAGCTTACAATTCAAAGTTTTCCCTTGATGCCTAAAAATGTTTAAAACATTTTCTTTGGACCAAGAATGAAAACATGGCAGTAACCTTGATATTAACATTGAACACATCAGTGTGTTACATTTGAGTTTCAAGAATACTCAGCATGGCAGAAATTCTTGGGAATCTGGAACTTGGAGGTTAAACCACTAAAGTTGGCTTAGGAGGCTTTAGGAATATTAGGAGATGAGACGATGCAAGCAATTTCATCTCTGGAAAAATCAATCTAATGTTAATGAAAAAATTTCCATGGCAACCTGATACAGAAGCAAAGGTGCAGAATAAAAAGATAAAGATTTTTTTAGTTCTAACTATAGGTACTGTTTGAAAACTTTACTCTTTATTGAAGCTTTTTGTTTCTAACCTTCAACAGGGTTATGTTTTAATATTTTTATTTTTATAGTTTTCAAGAAGGATATTGATGACTCAGATTAACCTGTAAGCTAATAAACTAGTCTCTATTGATCTAGAGAGTCAAAGTATCTGGAATGCTATGTAACTTTTAGGAGCATTTATTAATTCTAGTTCATAGCTGAGCAGTAATACTATTTATTGATTCATTATTTTTGACAGAAAGATATCCAAATTAGAATCAGAAAACAGATGCTGGGGGCTTCCCTGGTGGCGCAGTGGTGGAGAGTCTGCCTGCCGATGCAGGGGACAAGGGTTCGTGCCCCAGTCCGGGAAGATCCCACATGCCGTGGAGCAGCTAGGCCCGTGAGCCATGGCCGCCGAGCCTGCGCGTCCGGAGCCTGTGCTCCGCAACGGGAGAGGCCACAACAGTGAGAGGCCCGCGTACCGCAAAAAAACCCCCCAAAAACAGATGCTGACATATAAGTCATCTATTAAACACAGCAGGTAAAAACAAAACATAGCTATGAATTTTTACACTGAAAACAAGAGGGAGAAGTAAAAGGAATTTACCAAATTTATAAGAAAATAATCCTGAAACCCTCAAGTAAATTTCAAATTTATATTACCAGGTCATTTCTTACTAGTAATAAACAATAAACAAATCCAAAGATGAGACTGCAGTGATAGTTTTAATGTTTCAGGCATGAACACTTCAAAAGACAACTGCAGCAGTAATTTGTATATTTTAAGTATGAACACTTCAACAGACAATATCTTTTTCTTTTGTGGCCACATTGTGTGGCTTGTGGGATCTTAGTTCCCTGACCAGGGATCAAACTCAGGCCACGGCTGTGAAAGCTCCGAGTCCTAACCACTGGACTGCCAGGGAATTCCACGCCCCCCCACCCCCTTTTTTTTCAACAGACAAAAATATTCTGTTTGAAAAAAACACCAGGATATTATAATACAAGTGTTTTGATTTAACTGTATTATGCGAATAATGCTGAATGATAAAGAGATAAAATCCCACACTATTTCATATTTTCAACTTTGGTGTTATATCAGACATCACAAACAGCTCACTACTGTATAAATTCTATTTTTCTAGGAAAATTTTTGGTAGCCTCAGTCTACTTCATATATATATGACTATACATATAAATATATAAATATTCATACACACATACATATATATAAAATACCAGAAAGCCACAGGGAAATTTCATATACCAAATCTTGATTAATCGTATAAAATACAAAAAGAAGACTTGTCATTAACATTAAAAATGAAATTATATTTAGTAAAAATGCATTTTGTGAGATGATACTGTTCTTAATCTTTTTCATTTGTTCAGCTATAGATGTGTTTAGAGTAATTGGGTTACACTGAACCAGTAATTCAGATAATGAGAATTTTACAATACCTATATGTCCTTTCCCTCACTGGACTTTTTAATACTTCAGTATTAAAGAAAATCTTTGTTGAAAAGTCAGTTTTATTCTAAGTTTTATGATTTGTTTATAACATGGTTATTCATTCATTCATTCAAAAGTATATGAACTAGGTATAAAATCAAATGAAATTATTTAAATCCTTCATTATGGCCTACTACATATCAGACATAGTTGTAGGCAGTGGGGATCCTACAATTGGAAGGCTTACAATGCAGTGGTGGAGAAAGACCAAAAATCAAGAAATGAATATATAAACAAAATAACTGGCAGTCATGTTAAGTGCTGTGAAAGAAATAAATAAGGACCTAAGGGAGAACAAGGGTGAGGGGTAGGAAAGATCTCCCTTAGAGAGATGGGAGTCCTCCCTGAGGAGATGAAATTTAAGTGAGACCTGAAAGATGAGAGAGAAACTGGCCATGAGAAGGGAATCTGGGCAAGAGTATTCTAGGCAAAGGAAACAGCATGTGCAAAATTCCAGAGCTGGAAAAGGGTTGGGTGTGATCCAGAAACTGAAGGAAGATCCACGTTGCTGAAATGTAATGAGGGAAGTGGGGAGTGGCATGAGATGAGGCTGGAGAAATAGGCAGGGAGGGAATCATGTAGGGCCTCATTATTCATAATCATGTTGTGAATTTTTTTTTCATTGCAAAGGGAAGCTTTCAAGAGTATAAGCATAGGATTGACAAGACTTTAATTGCACTTTAGGAAGGTATCTCTTTTTTGCTGTGTTAAGAATGGATTGGGCCAGGGGACTTCCCTGGTGGTGTAATGATTAAGACTCCATGCTCCCAATGCAGGGGGCCTGGGAACTAGATCCCACATGCATGCCGCAACTAAGGAGCCCGCCTGCTGCAACTAAGATCCGGTGCAACCAAATAAATAAATATTAAAAAAAAAAAGAATGGATTGGGCCATATGATCCAGCAATCCCACTCCTGGGCATATACCTGGAGAAAACCATAATTTGAAAAGATACATGAACCCCAACGTTCATTGCAGCACTATTTACAATAGCCAGGACATGGAAGCAACCTAAATGTCCATTGACGGAGGAATGGATAAAGAAGATGTGGTACATATATACAATGGAATATTACTCAGCCATAAAAAAGAACAAAATAACGCCATTTGCAGCAACATGGATGCACCCAGAGTTTGTCATACTGAATGAAGTTAAGTCAGACAGAGAAAGACAAATATGATACCGCTTATATGTGGAATCCAAAAAAATAGTACAAATGAACCTATTAACAAAACAGAAATAGAGCCACAGATGTAGAAAACAAACTTATGGTTACCAAGGGGGAAGGGGCAGGGAGAGATAAATTGGGAGACTGGGATTAACATATACACAATACTATATATAAAATAGATAACTAATAAGAACCTAGTGTATAGCACAGGTAACTCTACTCAATACTCTGTAATGATCTATATGGGAATAGAATCTAAAAAAGAGTGGATATATGTGTATGTATAACTCATTCATTTTGCTGTACAGCAGAAAGTAACACACGTTGTAAATCAACTACACTCCAATAAAAATTAATTTTAGGGCCTTCCCTGGTGGCGCAGTGGATGAGAGTCCGCCTGCCGATGCAGGGGACACGGGTTTGTGCCCCGGTCCGGGAGGATCCCACATGCCGCGGAGCAGCTGGGCCCGTGAGCCATGGCCGCTGAGCCTGCGCTCCGCAACGGGAGAGGCCACAACAGTGAGAGGCCCGCGTACCGCAAAAAAAAAAAAAAAAAAAATTTAAAAGTTAAAAAAAAAAGAATGGATTGGGAGAAGCAATCTGATAGAAGTTTTTGTGATAAAGGCTGGGAGCTTGACAAAATTTTGGATGCCTGTTCACAACTGTCTCTTTAAAGTACTTCTTTGTGTTTAACTGTGAATAATAATAACAGGTATAGTTGGAATATAATTGGAAAAATCGGTCATGTTCTCTTGGACGTTGTAATAGCCTAGGAAGTGCACACTGGGTGTGGTCACAAAGGAATCTTACACTTTGGGAAAGTGTATTTCAAAGTATTCAAAGACAGACAAAAGTGCATTGTCAGCATCTATTATAAGGAACTCAAAGAAAGTTTTAAATTAAAAAAAAAAAAAAAAGGACACTCTGACCATGACCATACAACCAGCCTAAGCCCAAAGATGAAGAAACCAGAGAGTTATGTAGAGGCTCAAGGGGTTGAACAGGGAGCTTTCCATGTGGTATGTTTCAAAAGCAAAAGAAAAGTCATATAAACCGAAGATTCAGCCTTAAGAAGATTCAGACATAAGACTTTATGTCATTTGACTTCTTGATATTTACCTGACTACATTTTGTACCAGTCTCTTCTTTGTAAATGACTCTCCAGTTGTGTCCTTTTTCAGTTTATTGAATATGTCACACTTATTCTTGACTTCGGGCTTTTGCAGTTGCTGTTCCCTCTCCTAAACTCTTCTAATATCTGAGCTCAAACATCACCTCAAAATGCCATCTTGTTTATTTTCTTCATAGCACATATTCCTGACTAAAATAATCTGTTTATGTTTATTGCCTTTCTCTCACCACTAGAATTTACGCAACAGAGTAAGGACTTTGTCTATCCTTTCCATAAGTTATTCTCAGTGCTTAACACAGCATCTGGCACATTATAGGCCTTCAATAAATACTTACTGAATGGAAAGAAGGAAGAAAAGTAGAAAGAAAAGAAGGGAAAAATGAAAAGGTATGCAAGAAAAATATAAAAACTTTTATCAAGTACAGAATGAATTGGGCTTTAGAAAAATCCTAAAGATATAAAAGGAACTTTTAAAGTTATGATTGGAACAAGAAGAAGATTCAGGGAAAGACTTTTATTTGGATAAACACTGAAATAATAAAATGAAATTAAAAGACAATTAAATTTCAATTTTGTTTCTGTCTTCTTGATCAAAGAGAATAAATCTTATGTCAAAATGAAAAAATAAATTTGATTAAGAATAAATCATAGAGGACTCTGGCTTCCAGCCAAGATGGAATAACAGGGGTTATATTTGCCCACTTGCTTGAAATTAACAAAAAAAAAACCCCAGACAAAATATATGAAACAATGGTTTTTAAGAAATTAGACATCAGTCAATCAAGGTCAGTGATCTTTCAGAAATAGGAAACAAAGGAGATGAGCCCTAGAAATGCCCTAGCTTATTGCCTTGAGTGAGTTTCTATTCTGTGTGCAAAGAGGGTGAACCCAGTTGGAGCTCAGCAGACTAAGTTGAGGAGATGTAGCTGAAGAGTCAGGGGAGATCAAGGCAGTGTGAATTTGCAGGACAGAATGCCAGAGAAGAGAGAGCTGCAGGGAGAGAAATGGAGATATCTGTGGAAGGCTCCCTTTGAGCATCCCTCAGAGTACAAATGCATGCCTGTGAGGAAAATAACTGAGGCTGAGGAAAGAATTCCCTGAAAGGATAGAGAGAATAGCACTTGGCATTCACACTGGGCTGGGAACTAGAATACCTCATAATTCATTAGGTATAGAGTAGCATACTCAGAAGTGCCTTGCCTAATAGTGGGGAATACGTAGACTTAGACTAAACATTGTTCTGGTCCCACCTAATGAGTTTTAAAAGCAAGACTTAAAAGGATCAAATTGTTATTTCCAAGTAGCTTAAGTGCACTCCAGAGGAAAGCTGAAGAATATTTAAAGGCATACAAAAATACCCAGGACTCAAGAAGGAAAAATTCACAATGTATAACATGAAGTAAAAATGATCAGACATGGAAAAAGCGGGAAAATAAAACATGTGGTGAGGCATAAAACCAGTCAATCTTGAATGAAATTCCAGGGAATTATGCTGAGTGAAAAAAGCCAATCCCCAAAGGTTATATACTATATAATTCCATTATTTAACATTTTTGAAGTGACAAAATTTTAGAAACAGAGAACAGAACTTACACATGGGACAGAGTTGTTCACACGGGATAGAACTGTACAGAACTAAATACACATACATGCACATGAATGAGTACCAGTAAAATCAAGGAAATGTGAACAAGATCAGTGCTTTGTATCAGTGTATTCTGGTTATGATATTACACTAGTTTTACAAGATGTTACCATTGGCAGACATGGGATTTCTCTGTATTATTTATTACAATTGCATGTGAACCTACAATTAAATGAAAATTTCAATTAAAAAGATCAATCAATTGAAACTTATCCAGACTCACAGATTTTAGAATTAGCAGATAAGAACATTGGCAGAGTTACTGTAACTGTAACATTGGCAGAGTTACTGTAACTATAAAAGAGATATGCAAGATAGTAAAATATAAAGAAATATGCAAGATAGTAAAACAAAACAAAAAAACAACCCAAATTGAACTTCTAGAGACAAAAACTATGAGGTGAAAAATACACTGAATGGGATTAACAGTGGATTAGACACTGCAGAAAAGATTAGTAAATGTGAAGACATAAGAATAGAAACTATCCAAAGTGAAATGGAGAAAGAAAAGAGACTGAAAAAAAAACGGACAGTGTCAGTGACGTGTGGGATGATTCAAGTGTAATACAAGTGTGTAACTGGAATTCCTGAAGGAAAGAAGAAAGCAGGAACAAAAAAATTTAAAGAAACAATGGCTAAAATTTTCTTGGATTTAGTGATAATTATAAGCCCAGAGACCTAAGAAACAAAATAAATCCCAAACAAAAAAAGTATGAAGAAAACTACCCTAAGGCACATCATAATCAAATTGCTTGAAATAAGAGTCTGAAAAGCAGCTGACGGATGGGGGAATGTGTTATGTACAGAAGACCAAAGTTAAGGATGACAGCAGATTCCTCACTAAAAAGAATGCATGTGAGAAGACTGTGAGCTCTCATCTTTAAAGTACTAAAAAATCCCCCCAAATCTGTCAACCTAGAGTTCTACAAACAGCAAAAGTATCTTTCAAAAATGAAGGTGAGGGCTTCCCTGGTGGTGCAGTGGTTGGGAGTCCGCCTGCCGAAGCAGGAGATGCGGATTCATGCCCTGGTCTGGGAAGATCCCACATGCCGCGGAGCGGCTAGGCCCATGAGCCAAGGCCGCTGAGCCTGCGCGTCTGGAGCCTGTGCTCCGCAATGGGAGAGGCCACAACAGTGAGAGGCCCGCATACCGCAAAAAAAAAAAAAAAAAAAAAAAAAAAAAAATGAGGGTGATATAAAGACTTTTTCAGATATACAAAGCTGAAAGAATTTAAGTAATGATAAAGATCCTCAGGAAGAAGCAAAATAATACCAGATTGAAATCTGGATCTAAGACAAAGGGAATGTAGAGCACCAGAAATAGAAATTAGTTGGCTAAACATATCAAATCTTTTTCTTGCATTTAAATATCTTTAAAGATAATTAACAATTTAAATTTTTAAAAATGTAACGAGGTTTATACTACACAAAAAAGGAAAACAGACGGAGAAGGGGAAAAGAACAAAGATCAAATGGGACAAATACAAAATAAAAAACATGGGACAAACAGCAAAATGATAGACAAACCTAACCAAATCAATTACCATATCAAACACAAATGGTCTAAATACCCCAATTAAAAGGCAGGGGTTGCACTCTCACCACTATTATTGGACATAGTTTTGGAAGTTTTAGCCACAGCAATCAGAGAAGAAAAAGAAATAAAAGGAATCCAAATTCGAAAAGAAGAAGTAAAACGGTCACTGTTTGCAGAGAACATGATACCATACATAGAAGATCCTAAAGATGCCACCAGAAAACTACTAGAGCTAATCAATGCATCTGGTAAAGTAGCAGGATACAAAATTAATGCACAAAAATCTCTTGCATTTCTATACACTAATAATAAAAAATCTGAAAGAGAAATGAAGGAAACACTCCCTTTACCATTGCAACAAAAAGAATAAAATATCTAGGAATAAACCTACCTAAGGAGACAAAAGACCTGTATGCAGAAAACTACAAGACACTTATGAAAGAAATTAAAGATGATACAAACAGATGGAGACTCCCTCTTGTGACAGCACCGGAATCACAAATAACTGCTGAACAATCATCGACAGGAAGATACTGGAACTCACCAAAAAAGATACTGCACATCCAAAGACAAAGGAGAAGCCACAGTGAGATGGTAGGAGGGGTGTAATCACAATAAAATCAAATCCCATAATGGCTGGGTGGGTGACTCACAAACTGGAGAACACTGGTACCACAGAAGTCCACCCAGTGGAGTGAAGGTTCTGAGCCCCATGTCAGGCTTCCAAACTTGGGGGTCCGGCAATGGGAGGAGGAATTCCTAGAGAATCAGACTTTGAAAGCTAGCGGGATTTGATTGCAGGACTTCAACAGGACTGGGGGAAAGAGACTCCACTCTTGGAGGGCACACACAAAGTAGTGTGCACATCGGGACACAACGGAAGGAGCAGTGACCCCACAGGAGGCTGAACCAGACCTACTTGCTAGTGTTGGAGGGTCTCCTTCAGAGGCGGGGTGTGGCTGTGTCTCACCATGAGGACAAGGACACTGGCAGCAGAAGTTCTGGAAAGTACTCCTTGGCATGAGCCCTCCCAGAGTATGCCATCAGCCCCACCAAAGAGCCTGTGTAGGTTCCAGTGCTGGGTCGCCTCAGGCTAAACAACCAACAGGGAGGGAACCTAGCCCCACTCATCAGCAGACAAGCGGATCAAAGTTTCACTGAGCTCTGCCTACCAGAGCAACAGCCAGCTCTACCCACCACCAGTTCCTCCTATCAGGAAACTTCCACAAGCCTCTTAGATAGCCTCATCCACCAGAGGGCAGACAGCAGAAGCAAGAAGAACTACAATCCTGCAGCCTGTGGAATAAAAACCACATTCACAGAAAGATACACAAGATGAAAAGGCAGATAGCTATGTACCAGAAGAAGGAACAAGATAAAACCCCAGAAAAACAACTAAATGAAGTGGAGATAGGCAACCTTCCAGAAAAAGAATTCAGAATAATGAGAGTGAGGATGATCTAGGACCTCGGAAAATGAATGGAAGCAAAGATCGAGAAGATGCAAGAAATGTTTAAGAAAGACCTAGAAGAATTAAAGAACAAACAAACAGAAATGAACAACACAATAACTGAAATGAAAACTACACTAGAAGGAATCAATAGCAGAATAACTGAGGCAGAAGAACAGATAAGTGACCTGGAAGACAGAATGGTGGAATTCACTGCTTTGGAACAGAATAAAGAGAAAAGAATGAAAAGAAATGAAGACAGCCTAAGAGACATCTGGGACAACATTAAACACAACAACATTTGCATAATAGGGGTCCCAGAAGGAGAAGAGAGAGAGAAAGGACCCTAGAAAATATTTCAAGAGATTATAGTCAAAAACTTCCCTAACATGGGAAAGGAAATAGCCACGCAAGTCCAGGAAGCACAGAGACTCCCATACAGGATAAACCCGAGGAGAAACACGCTGAGACACATAGCAATCAAATTGGCAAAAATTAAAGACAAAGAAAAATTACTGAAAGCAGCAAGTGAAAAATGACAAATACTATACAAGGGAACTCCCATAAACTTAACAGCTGATTTCTCAGCAGAAACTCTGCAAGCCAAGGGGAGTGGCATGATATACTTAAAGGGATATACACATGATATACACAAGGGAGTGGCATGATATACTTAAAGTGATGAAAGGGAAGAACCTACAATCAAGATTACTCTACTGGCAAGGATCTCATTCAGATTCGAGGGAGAAATCAAAAGCTTTACAGACAAGCAAAAGCTAAGAGAATTCTGAACCACCAAACCAGACAAATGCTAAAGGAACTTCTCTAAGTGGGAAACACAAGAGAAGAGAAAGACCTACAAAAACAAACCCAAAACAATTAAGAAAATGGTCACAGGAACATACATATCGATAATTACCTTAAATGTGAATGGATTAAATGCTCCACCCAAAAGACACAGGCTTGCTGAATGGATACAAAAACAAGACCCATCTATATGCTGTCTACAAGAGACCCACTTCAGACCTAGGGACACATACAGACTGAAAGTGAGGGGATGGAAAAAGATATTCCATGCAAATGGAAATCAAAAGAAAGCTGGAGTAGCTACACTCATATCAGATAAAATAGACTTTAAAATACAGAATGTTACAAGAGACAAGAAAGGACACTACATAATGATCACGGGATCAATCCAAGAAGAAGATATAACAATTATAAATATATATGCACGCAACATAGGAGCACTTCAATAAATAAGGCAACTGCTAACAGCTGTGAAAGAGGAAATCAACAGTAACAAAATAATAGTGGGGGGCTTTAACACCTCACTTACACCAATGGACAGATCATCTAAAATGAAAATAAATAAGGAAACAGAAGCTTTAAATGACACAATAGACCAGACAGATTTAATTGAAATTTATAGGACATTCCATCCAAAACCAGCAGATTACACTTTCTTCTCAAGTGCGCACAGAACATTCTCCAGGATAGATCACATCTTGGGTCACAAATCAAGCCTCAGTAATGTTAAGAAAATTGAAATCATATCATCTTTTCTGACCACAACACTTTGAGATTAGAAATGAATTACACGGAAACAAATGTAAAAAACACAAACACATGGAGGATCAAAAATATGTTACTAAATAACCAAGAGATCACTGAAGAAATCAAAGAGGAAATCAAAAAATACCTAGAGACAAATGACATGAAAACACGATGATCCAAAACCTATGAGATGCAGCAAAAGTAGTTCTAAGATGGAAGCTTATAGCACTACAAGGCTACCTAAAGATACAAAAAAATTCTCAGATAAACAATTTAACTTTATGCCTCAAGAAAGAAGAACAAACAAAACCCATAGTTAGCACAAGGAAAGAAATCATAAAGATCAGAGAAGAAATAAGTAAAACAGAAACAAAGAAAACAATAGCAAAGATCAATAAAACTAAAAGCTGGTTCTTTGAGAAGATAAACAAAATTGATAAACCATTAGCCAGACTCATCAGGAAAAAGAGGGAGAGGACTGAGATCAATAAAATTAGAAATGGGAAAGGAGAAGTTACAACAGACACCTCAGAAATACAAAGCATCCTTAGAGACTACTATAAGCAACTCTATGCCAATAAAATGGACAACCTGTAAGAAATGGACAAATTCTTAGAAAGGTATAAGCTTCCAAGACTGAACCAGGAAGAAATAGAAAATATGAACAGACCAATCACAAGTAATGAAATTGAAACTGTGATTAAAAATCTTCCAACAAACAAAAGTCCAGGACCAGATGGCTCCACAGGTGAATTCTATCAAACATTTAGAGAAGAGCTAACACCCATCCTTCCAAACTCCTCCAAAAAATTGCAGAGGAAGGAACATTCCCAAACTCATTCTATGAGGCCACCATCACCCTGATACCAGGCCACCATCACCCTGATACCAAAACCAGACAAAGATACTACAAAAAAAAAAATTACAGACCAATATCACTGATGAATGTAGATGCAAAAATCCTCAACAAAATACTAGCAAACAGAATCCAACAACACATTAAAAGGATCATACACGATGATCAAGTGGGATTTATCCCAGGGATGCAAGGATTCTTCAATATACGCAAATCATTCAATGTGATACACAATATTAACAAATTGAAGAATAAAAACCATATGATCACCTCAATAGATGCAGAAAAAACTTTTGACAAAATTCAACACCATTAATGATAAAAACTCTCTAGAAAGTGGGCATAGAGGGAACCTACCTCAACATAATAAAGGCCATATACGACAAACCCACAGCAAACATCATTCTCAATGTTGAAAAACTGAAAGCATTTCCTCTAAGATCAGGAAAAGACAAGGGTGTCCACTCTTACCACTATTATTCAACATAGTTTTGGAAGTCCTAGCCATGGCAATCAGAGAAGAATAACAAATAAAATACAAACTGGAAAAGAAGAAGTATAACTCTCACTGTTGGCAGATGACATGATACTATACATAGAGAATCCTAAAGATGCCAGCAGAAAACTACTGGACCTAATCAATGAATTTGGTAAAGTTACAGGATATAAAAATTAATGCACAGAAATCTCTTGCATTCCTATACACTAATGATGAAAAATCTGAAAGAGAAATGAAGGAAACACTCTCATTTACCATTGCAACAAAAAGAATAAAATATCTAGGAAGAAAACTACCTAGGGAGACAAAAAACTTGTATGCAGAAGACTATAAGACACTGATGAAAGAAATAAAAGATGATACAAACAGATGGAGAGATATACCATGTTCTTGGATTGGAAGAATCAATATTGTGAAAATGACTATACTACCCAAAGCAATGCAATGTATACTACCCAGATCCAATGCAATCCCTATCGAATTACCAATGGCATTTTTTAAGGAAATAGAACAAAAAATCTTAAAATTTGTATGGAGACACAAAAGACCCAGAATAGCCAAAGCAGTCTTCAGGGAAAAAAATGGGGCTGGAAGAATCAGCCTCCCTGACTTCAGATTATACTACAAAGCTACAGTAATCAAGACAATACGGTACTGGCACAAAAATGGAAATATAGATCAATGGAACATGATAGAAAGCCCGGAGATAAACCCACGCACCTATGGTCAACTAATCTATGACAAAGGAGGCAAGGATATACAATGCAGAAAAGACAGTCTCTTTATTTACTTATTTTTATTTATTTATTTTTTTTGCGGTACACGGGCCTCTCACTGTTGTGGCCTCTCCCGTCACAGAGCACAGGCTCCAGACGCGCAGGCTCAGCGGCCACGGCTCACGGGACCAGCCACTCCGCGGCATGTGGGATCCTCCCGGACCGGGGCACGAACCCGTGTCCCCTGCATCGGCAGGCGGACTCCCAACCACTGCGCCACCAGGGAAGCCCCAGACAGTCTCTTTAATAAGTGGTACTGGGAAAACTGGCCAGCTACATATAAAAGAATGAAATTGGAACACTCCCTAACAGCATACACAAAAATAAACTCAAAATTCATTAGAGACCTAAATATAAGGGTAGACACTATAAAACTCTTAGAGGAAGACATAGGAAGAACACTCTTTGACATAAATCACAGCAAGGTCTGTTTTGATCCACCTCCTAGAGCAAGGGAAATAAAAAAAATATTTAAAAAAATGGGACCTAATGAAACTTAAAAGATTCTGCAAAGCAAAGGAAACTACAAACTAGATGAAAAGACAACTGTCAGAATGGGAGAAAATATTTGCAAATGAAGCAACTGACAAAGGATTAATCTCCAAAATTTACAAGCAGCTCATGCAGCTCAAAAGCAAAAAAACAAACAACCCAATCCAAAAATGGGCAGAAGACCTAAATAGACATTTCTCCAAAGAAGACATACAGATGGTCAAGAAGCACATGAAAAGCTGCTTAATATCACTAATTATTAGAGAATGCAAATCAAAACTACAATGAAGTATCACCTCACACCAGTTAAAATGGGCATCATCAGAAAATCTGCAAACAACTAATGCTGGAGAGGGTGTGGAGAAAAGGGAACCCTCTTGCACTGTTGGTGGGAGTGTAAATTGATACAGCCACTATGGAGAACAGTATGGAGGTTCCTTAAGAAACTAAAAACAGAATTACCATATGACCCAGCAATCCCACTACTGGGCATATACCCAGAGAAAACCATAATTCAAAAAGACACATGCACCCCAATGTTCACTTCAGCACTATTTACAATAGCCTGGTCAGGGGAACAACCTAAATGCCTATCGACAGACAAATGGATAAAGATGTGGTACATATATACAATGCAATATTACTCAGCCATAAAAAGGAACGAAATTGGGTCATTTTTAGAGACGTGGATGAATCTAGAGACTGTCATACAGGGTGAAGTAAGTTAGAAAGAGAAAAACAAATATGATATATTAACGCATATATGTGCAACTTAGAAAAATGGTACAGATGAACCAATTTGCAGGGCAGAATTTGAGACACAGATGTAGAGAACAAACGTATGGACATCAAGGGGAGAAGCAGCAGGGGGTGGTGGTGGTGCTGTGATGAATTGGGAGATTGAGATTGACATATATACACTAATATGTATAAAATGGATAACTAATAAACACCTGCTGTATAAAAAGAATAAATAAAATAAAATTCAAAAAAAAGAAAAAGATGATACAAACAGATGGAGAGATATACCATGCTCTTGGATTGGAAGAATCAACATTGTGAAAATGACTATACTACCCAAAGCAATCTACAGATTCAATGCAATCCCTATCAAACTAACAATGGCATTTTTTACAGAACTAGAACAAAAAACTTCACAATTTGTATGGAAACACATAAGACTCTGAATAGCCAAAGCAATCTTAAGAAAGAAAAATGGAGCTGGAGGAATCAGGCTCCCTGATTTCAGACTATATTACAAAGCTACAGTAATCAAGACAGTATGGTACTGGCACAAAAACAGAAATACAGATCAGTGGAACAGGATAGAAAGCCCAGAGATAAACCCACGCACATACAGTTACCCTATCTTTGATAAAGAGGGAAGAATATACAATGGATAAAAGACAGCCTCTTTAATAAATGGTGCTGCGGAAACTGGACAGCTACATGTAAAAGAATGAAATTAGAACATTCCCTAACACCATACACAAAAATAAACTCAAAATGGATTAAAGCCCTGAAATGTAAGGTTAGACACTATAAAACTCTTAGAGGAAAACATAGGCAGAACACACTATGACATAAATTACAGGAAGATCCTTTTTGACCCACCTCCTAGAGAAATGGAAATAAAAACAAAAATAAACAAATGGGACCTAATGAAACTTGAAAGCTTTTGCATAGCTAAGGAAACCATAAACAAGATGAAAAGACAACCCTCAGAATGGGAGAAAATATTTGCAAATGAAGCAACTGACAAAGGATTAATCTCCAAAATTTACAAGCAGCTCATGTAGCTCAATATCAAGAAAACAAACAACCCAATCCAAAAATGGGCAGAAGACCTAAACAGACCTTTCTCCAAAGAAGATATACAGATTGCCAACAAACACATGAAAGGATGCTCAACATCGCTAATCATTAGAGAAATGCAAATCAAAACTACAATGAGGTATCACCTCACATCAGTCAGAATGGCCATCATCAAAAAACCTACAAACAGTAAATGCTGTAGAGGGTGTGGAGAAAAGGGAACCCTCTTGCACTGTTGGTGGGAATGTAAATTGATACATTCACTATGGAGAACAGTATGGATGTTCCTTAAAAAACTAAAATTAGAACTGCCATATGACACAGCAATCCCACTACTGGGCATATACCCTGAGAATACCATAATTCAAAGAATCATGTATCACAGTGTTCATTGCAGCACTATTTCCAATAGCCAGGACATGGAAGGATCCTAAGTGTCCATTGACAGATGAATGGATAAAGAAGATGTGGCACATATATACAGTGGAATATTACTCAGCCATAAAAAGAAAGGAAATTGAGTTATTTGAAGTGAGGTGGATGGACCTAGAGACTGTCATACAGAGTGAAGTAAGTCAGAAAGAGAAAAACAAATATCGTAAACTAACACATATATATGGAATCTAAAAAAGAAAAAAAAAAGGTTCTGAAGAACCTAGGGGCAGGACAGGAATAAAGACACAGACATAAAGAATGGACTTCAGGACACAGGGAGGAGGAAGGGTAAGCTGGGACGAAGTGAGAGAGTGGCATGGACATATATACCCTACCAAATGTAAAATAGATAGCTAGTGGGAAGCAGCTGCATGGCACAGGGAGATCAGCTCGGTGCTTTGTGCCTACCTAGAAGGGTGGGATAGGGAGGGTGGGAGGGAGACGCAAGAGGGAGTGGATATGGGGACATATGCATGTGTATAGCTGATTCACCTTGTTATAAAGTAGAAACTAACACACCATTGTGAAGCAATTATACTCTAATAAAGATGTTAAAAAAAAAAGAGGCAGGGGTTGTCAGACTTTGTAAAAAATAAAAAGTAATGCTGCTTACAAAAATCATACTTTAAAGATAGCAACGAAATGACAATGATAAATCTATTAACACTAATCAAAAGAAAGGTAGAAGGGGCATTTGTGATAGCCCAAACTGAAAAAACCCAAGTATCCATCACAGGTGAACAGACAGATAACCTAACTATGGTATATCCATATAGTGGGATATAACTCTGAAAAACAAACGAAAAACTATTGAGTCATGTAACAGCAAGAATAAAACTCAAAGTCATCATCTTGAGCAAAAAGTGCCTAATGAAAAAGAGTATATACTGCATTTTCCCATTTATATAAAATTCTAGAAAATGAAAACTAATCTACAGTGACAGAAAACACATCAGTGATTGCTTGAGGACATCAAGAGGGTGCGGAGATAAGGGAAGTAGGAATTATAAAGAAATATAAGAAAACTTTTGGTGGACATGGATATGTTAGTTATCTTAATTGTGGGGATGGTTTCACATATGTTAAAACATCAAACTGTACTCCTTAAATATGTTTATTGTATGTCAACTATATCACAATAAAACCATTAAAAATAAATAAATAAAAGAAGGAACAACTCTTCCTTACAGAATAAGTCAATAAATGCAGAAGAAACGAGGAAGACAGAAAATCACTATTTGAACACCACAGTAATAACTGTGGCAGGCGTGATCAATGAATGCTAAAAATAGTAGACGAGAGTATAAGAAGAAACAGGATATTTGCATAGCATAGAAGTATTTCCTTCCAAATATTTATTAATTACAAACGGGGAAAATAGTAACTTTACAGTGGAGAAACCTGACAGACACCCAGTAAGCCAAGTGATCAAGGTTTACACCATCAGTAGAAAGACATATCAACATCATGCGCCCCCTGCTAGAATGCACTGAGAAGGGGACATCACTTCCAGATATTTGTCCCACAAATGCATAATGGCAATCTAATCAGACACAACTTCAGATAAACTCAAACTGAGGGACATTAAAGAAAATGCCTGAGTAGTTGGTACTCAGAGGGTCAAGGGCATGAAGGGTAAGGAGACTAAGGAACTCTAACAGATTGGAGGAGACTAAAGAGACATGAAAGTAAAGTGTAATGTGGGATCCTGGACTGTATCTTGAAAAGAAAAAGTACGTTAATGGAAAAACTGGTGAAATCAGAATAAAGTCTATAGTTCAGTTAATAATATTGCATCAATATTAATTCCTTAGCTTTGACCACTTGATTATGCCCTATGCAAGATGTTAACATTATGGGAGGGTAGGTAAAGCCTGCATGGAAATGCTCTGCACAATTTTTATAACTCTCTTTTTAGTCTAAAATTATTTAAAAACAAAAAAAATTTTTTACAGAATAAATCACAGGGATTTCCCTGGTGGTCCAGTGCTTAAGGTTCTGTGCTTCCACTGCAGGGGGCACGGGTTTGCCCTACATGATTGCCTGAAAGAAATGAATGAGAGAACCTGGAGATGAAATGACTGGATGGATAACGGTAATCCTTTTTTAAAAAATACATTGTTAAAATTAATTTATTTTATTTTTGGCTGCGTTGGGTCTTCGTTGCTGCACGTGGTCTTTCTCTAGTTGCAGCGTGTTGGGGCTAGTCTTCGTTGTGGTGCGCGGGCTTCTCACTGCGGTGGCTTGTCTTGCTGCAGAGCACGGGCTCTAGGCGTGTGGGCTTCAGTAGTTGTGGCGCACGGGCTTAGCTGCTTTGTGGCATGTAGGATCTTCCCGGAGCAGGGCTTGAACCCGTGTCCCCTGCATTGGCAGGCAGATTCTTAACCACTGCACCACAAGAGAAGCCCTGGATGATGGTAATCTTTGAAGAACTACAGAGACTAGAAGAGACGATAAGAGACTAGATAATGAAACTCTAATTTTTTTGAAAAGGAAAAGAATGTGGAGATCTCAAGTTATAAACCAGTCAGGCTTTAAATTGTGCTTTTTAAGCTCTGCAAGATTTCTGGAAGGAACTAATGAACAGATAGCTTTACATGTGTTTAGAAAGGAAGACAGTGATAACTATGAGCTAGTTCATCTTTACCAAGAACAAGTCACGTTAGACTAACCTCAGTCATTTCCTGAAAGTATCGCTTGCTTGGCAGATCGGAAAAATACTCTAGCCCTAGTAAATTTGATTTTAAGAAGGTATTTGGCAAAGTCATTAGAAAGCTTGTGGACCAGATGGTAAAATAAGAGCTAGATGACATTTCAGAAGTCGTATATATTCATTATTGACTGAATGACTACAGATTTATGACTCAATGTCCAAGTTCAATCTATTAGAATTCTCTATTGGCAGATCGAAAGGCTTCTTCTCTGCAATCCTATCCAAATAACCATTTTCCATTAACAAGGATGAAGAAACTCTGAGATGGAAGAATGGTTGATGGTTGCAGAATAGAATTAGGATCCTAATATCCTTAAAGGGATTTTAAAAAAAACACCTTAAAAAATAAGATCAGGGCTTCCCTGGTGGCGCTAGTGGTTGAGAGTTCGCCTGCCGAAGCAGGGGACTCAGGTTCGTGCCCCGGTGCGGGAAGATCCCACATGCCGCGGAGCGGCTGGGCCCGTGAGCCATGGCCGCTGAGCCTGCGCGTCCGGAGCCTGTGCTCCACAACGGGAGAGGCCACAACAGTGAGAGGCCCGTGTACCGCAAAAAAAAAAAAAAAAAAAAAAAAAAAAAAAATCAAGTGGAAGATGGAGGAGATATAATTTATAGTATATGATATAAAATCTTGCTGTACAATATAGTTGGTAGAAGGGCCAACGGGATCATAGTTATCAGAGAGTGATATTCAGCCTACATTAGAATGGGGAATTCTGTGGACTTCCCTGGTGGTGCAGTGGTTGAGAATCCTCCTGCCAATGCAGGGGACATGGGTTTGATCTCTGGTCCGGGAAGATCCCACATGCCGCGGAGCAACTCAGCCCGTGCGCCACAACTACTGAGCCTGCGCTCTAGAGCCCGCATGCCACAACTACTGAAGCCAACTTGCCTAGAGTCCATGTTCCGCAGCAGGAGAAGCCATTGCAGTGAGAAGCCCACGCACCGCAACAAAGAGTAGCCCCCGCTTGCCTCAACTAGAGAAAGCCCGCACACAGCAACGAAGACCCAATGCAGCCAAAAATTAAAAAAAAAAAAAAGGTTATAAAGAAAAAGAATGAGGAATTCTGACAAACTGTAAAATTTTCCATATTTCACTCATCAAATTTCTTTAATTCACAGAAAAATGAGAATAAGTAAATTCTTATGATAGACTTTCCAAATGCCTTTGAAATGAGAATCTTTCTTGAAAAATCATCTTCCCCAGATAGAATGAGAGCCAGGATCTCATTTTAACCAGTTTCTGACTACCCTGGTGAATATAGGTAGAACAAACTCTCTGTTAGCAAAACGGAACAGCCTATTTATTAATGTATCATGGCTAAGGTCAGGTGAGAATATTTATACATGCTAATTTGGCACAGGGCCAGGATGGCAGTCGAGTTAGAGCTGGAGGAAATAGGAGAAAAATAATTATTAAGCACTGGTAATAGATGCTGAGCAGTAATTTTCCTATTGTGTCTGAAGTGCTAACCTTACTTTAACAAGAACCAGCTCCACTTTTATTTTATATAAGAGGATTCCATTAGATCAAAGATTCCTATATTTATAAATAAAACAATCCCCCCCGTCCCCAAACAATGATCTTTTAAAATATAAGGAGCAGAAGGCAAAAGTATAGGGGCCACAGAAAACACACTCATGAATTAACCAGAGAATAATTAAACCAAATATAATCAAGTAGACCATGTAATCAGTTTGCCAGGGATTGGCAACCTTTGTTAAATAGTTCGCCTCAATATCAATCCTTTTCCATTTCATACATTTTTATCTCATAGAGAGATACTGAGGGCCTGAACTAGGATTCTGAGAATGAGACTAGAGAGAAGGAATACAATTGAGCAATATTTGGGTTCTGAAATAAGCAAATCTTAGTTATTATATGGATGTGTGGGGCCTGAGGATGATGTAAGGAGTCTAGGAAAGGGATGGCAAATAAGTTTTAATTCACATGCTATCTGATATAGCATGGATTTCAGCAGAAAATAAGACAACAGTACACTCAAATTGGGTAATTTGTGAAAAACTTTACCTGCAAAGATGTGGAGTAGATTTAGGGGAACTGGCAAGGGATAGTATATGGCCCCAGGACTGGCAATACCAAAGACCCATTACACCCCTAAGTCAGAAAAGAGCAGTTTCTAGAATTGAAGAGGGTATTGACAGGAGTTGTGTCCTTCACTGTGACGACACCTGTAAAAATAAATATCTCAATATCACTCTTCTTCCACTTTTTGATCTTCTGTGGATGCCTCCCAGCAAACCCACCCAGAAGACACAGGACAAGAAAGCTCTTGATGTAGTCCTAAAGGTGACTGCACAAAGAGTTGGGTGAAGAATAAGCCGGATACGAAGCCTAATCGATTGACAGTAGTTGCCTACAACACCATGTAGAAAAGGATTCTGTGATGTCATCCAACCTCATTAGGATAAACAACCATGAGAGCCATATACCTATTATGAGAATGGGGTGAGGCAGTGTCAGCATGTGCTCATGAATCCTATGCCTGTAATAAGAATGTGTGTCTGCTGTTTCCCAACCCTGGAGTATGAAGACTTTCATACTTCTAGTTTGTCTGAATGATAAGTAGCTATACCAACAAATGAAACAAAAAATACAAGAGGAACATATTAGGGAGCAGGGATGATAAATTCAGTTTAGGTTATGTTGACTTGGAGACGCCCAAAGATCATCCCTGGATATATGAATCTGAAGTTCAGTGGGCAAGTCCAGCCTGGAAATGGGAGTTTTGGAATCAATAGTTTATATATGATAGTTGAAACCATAAGAATAGAGAGAACACAGAGAAAAAGAGCCATGGGTAAGTATGAATACTGGGGAATATCAACATTATAAGTGGAGGGCATAGAAAAAAACCTGCAAAAAGAAAAAGAGCAAGAATAGTCAGAAGGTTACAAGCAGCACCATGGAATGCAGATTCACAGAAACCAAGGGAGTAGAATATTTGGAGAAGAAAGTTGCCGTGAATGTCAAATGTTGAAGAACAGCCGTGAAATAAGGACTGAAAAATTTCCACTGGATACGACAATTAGAAGATTACTGGTGCCCTTGATGAGACCAGTTTCAGGAATATAATAAAAGAGGAAGCCCAATTTCAGTGGGATGAGAAGTTAATGAGAGACAAGGATGTGAACACTTCAAATATTGTTCTTTTGAATACAATGGATGAGGTGAAAAAAAGAATGAGTTGATGGTAGCCAGACAAAAACAGGATCAAAAGAGTATTTTTTTAGAGTGACAAAACAAAATTAAAGTATGAGGAGAAGGAGCTAATGGAGTGAAACTGAATAAATAAGAACAAGAGAACTATTAGAGATGGCTGGAGCCTGTTCCCTAAGGGAAAGTGTCTTGCCCACACCCCTCAGTACAGGTGATTGACTATAGTAGGCATATAAATTGGTTAATGACCTATTAAGAAAAGATGAATTGAGCCAAATGGATTCTCTTTGTTAGGAGTATGAACTAAGAAATATGGAAATAACTGGCTGATTAGCAGTGGAAACTCAGAGGAAAGAGTAATGATTAAAAAAAAGAAGGCACAGCACAGCAGTGATGAGCAATGTTAAAGCTGAAGTCAGACAAAATAAAAACCATGAGTGGATGATGGAATCATCTGTTAGGTAGAGCATATGGAAGTTAGATCTTAGAGAGAAACAGAAGAGAACAGAGATGTGGGGGGGAGAGGTGGAGGCACCAAGAGAGGCCATGTCCCTCTAAAGGAGTGACACAGAGAACTGCTTTGGTATCCGATAACTTTCCAGTTACGGTTCACTGGTATCCTTACATTAACTCATCTTTTCTCTTAATGTGAATGAGTTTCTGTTCCTCGAATCCCAAACTTCAACACTAAGACAAGGACTAAAAGCAAAGCCGCAGAGGAGTCAGGAAAGGAAAAGTCAAGTGAAAAGGGTTGCTTTGAACAAAACTGAAAATCTAATACTCAGTGATCCTAAGAAAGAAAGAACATGTGTTGATGCAGGAGCTGGAAGGAAGTCCATAGCTCAAACATTTATCAAAAAAAAGCAAAAAACAAAAAAGATTAAAACTAAATGAAGTTAAGCATCCAGCTAAAGAAGTTGGAAAAGAGTCACAGAGCAAGCCTAAAGAAACAAGAAGGAAGGAAATATAAATATAGGGGCAGGTGATGTAGAGAACAACATCAACAACCTCCACAATAGTAACAAACAAGAATAGCAACCCAAAACCTGATTATCTGAAAAGATTAATAAAATAAGTAGACTTTGGGCAAGACTGAAAAAAGACAAGACAATGTGCAAATAAACAAAATACAGAATTAAAAAAAGAAAATAACTATACACATCAAAAGATTAAAACAGGAGAATGGGTATTATGAACAACTATATATTAAAATATTTGAAAATAGAGATGAAATAAATAAATTTATAAATAAATAAATTCCCAGGAAAATGTAAAATATCACAACTATTACAAGAAGAAATAAAGAACTTGAATAAGTAATATAGAAATTGAAGTAACAGTCAAAGACCACACCTGTGAAGAAATCCCAGGACCAGATGGCTATGCTGGTAGGTTCGAACAAATTTTACGACATATAGAACTCTTATTTCATGTAATTTGATCCAGAAAAATACAAAAAGAATAAAGGCTACCCAAGTTATTTATGAAGCTAATATAATTTTAGCTAGTCAGATAGAAATAGCACCGCAAAAACCAATCCAGCTCCATGGTGAATTTAGTATGGAAGAAAAGCAAAAATATGACCTCATATGTTTGTTAATGCAAAAATGCATTTGCTATTTGCAAAATCTTAAGCCAGAAGATTTCTGACATAAAGCAGTAAAAAGTGTAAATAATATACTAGACAGTAATAAGTTAATATTGCCTTAATATCTACCTTAAAGTTATAAGCATGACCTTTTCCTTGCAATTCAAAACTACCGTGAATCCTCAGTGGTCTCAACAACTCCTTTTCTTACTCCGAATCTGCCAATCTCCCCTTCTCCGCCACTGTACTTTGTCACTGCTACTAATCCCTCAGGTGTGTTAGGATTGAACATAAACTTAAGAACATCTGCTCTATCTCCAGTTCATCTCAGAGGAGGCTGAACTTTTTCTTTCAAAGTTGGTGAACTTCTCAGGCTAGGAAAATCAGACTTCCCAAATCAGGATAAAAGTGAGAAGAGAACGGAGTCCTGGACAAGGAGATGTCTACCATTGGTCCCCCAAATCTGGTATATCTGGTTAACCTGTTAGGATAACTTAGAAGCACTGGTTTATAATGCATAGGAACCAATGAAATTAGCAGTTTGTTGTTTTGACTGCTGGGGGTACACAATCTGCTTCTCATGGCTTCAATGTATACTCCCTGCTAACCTGTGAGGATGACATAAGGCTAGCAATGCCTTTGGAAAAGGGAGATGTTAATTACAGACCATGTTGCTTTTCTATTTTGTTATTTTAACTGGGTAGGGGAAGAGAAAAGCTTGAGTAGTGTACTGTTTACTTTCTTTAATTTCAGATTTTTGACTCTGGAGGTGATTTCTTTCTTTATTGTAGTATCACAGGAATTAAAGAGGAGATTCCGAAAACTATGGAAAACATAGATGGACATACATTTAAAAGATTAGATAGGAATACTTCCCCACAGGATTGTCAAACTTCTCAATTCTCTAAAACATGCTGACAGTTTATTTCTTTTATCCAGAAACTCTTACAGGAGTGAGAGCCGAATAATTTGCTGGAAGGTCTTTATCTTTACCTCCCTTGGTCTCTACATAACAAAAAAGGCCTGTAGCCTATAAGGTTTCTGGAACTAACTAAATCCTAGTAATGTAGAGCTAAAATTTAGAAATATATCATAACCCCTGGTAGAGAATTACAAGCTGTATTTAAGAGGTTGAAGGGCAGTGAATTTTTCTTTTTAACTTAGTTAAAAGCTGCTCGAATTTGTAGTTACACTGAATTAAAGAATGAAAGCAAACCTTTCACTGTAAACATTATCCCCTAAGTTAATACTGGACTAAAATATTTCTTTAAATAAATCAAGAGATAATAATTCCTAAACTCTTTGTAACAAGAAAGAATGGGACAGATTTTTACAAATGCTATCTGTACTCCAGACCTGACAGACAAACACTGGGCAGCCATAGGCTGTAAAGGATGAAGAGAAGTTCCTCAGGTAAACTAGTGTAGGGAAGACCATTTAGCTCAGAGTCGGAGCTGAGGCTGCTTCTCCTTGGTTTGAGTTGCTGCTTAAGGGCTGTAATGCAGATATAATAGCATTAAGAAGTAACTTGGTAGGGAGGGTGGGAGGGAGGGAGACGCAAGAGGGAAGAGATATGGGAACATATGTATATGTATAACTGATTCACTTTGCTATAAAGCAGAAACTAACACACCATTGTAAAGCAATTATACTCCAATAAAGATGTTAAAAAAAAAAAAGTAACTTGGAAAGGTGTTCAACATCACTATCATCAAAGAAATGCAAATATAAAACACAATGAGATATCTTCTCACACCTGTCAGAATGGCTATCATCAAAAAGACAAAAAAAAAAAAAACAAAACCAAAACCACACACACATACACACACACACACCCACACACCAAAAAACAGGTATTGCCAAGGATGTGGAGAAAAGGGAACCCTTGGGCACTGTTGGTGGGAATATAAATTGGTGCAGACACTATGGAAAACAGCATGCAGGTTCCTCAAAAATTTTAAAATAGAATTTAAATTTTAAAATAGAATTACCATATAATCCAGCAGTTCTACTTCTGAGTATTTATCTGAAGAAAGTGAAAACACTAATTTGAAAAGACATATGCACTCTCATGTTCATTGCAGCATTATTTACAATAGACAAGAGATAGAAACAACCCAAGCGTCCATCAATGGATAATGAATGGATAAAGAAGATGTGGTATACAGATACAATGGGATATTATTCAGCTGTAAAAAAAAAAAAAAAAATTCTTGCCATTTGAGGCAACATGGATGGAATGTGAGGGCATTATGTTATATGAAATAAGTCAGACAAAGGCTAATACCATATGACCTCACTTACATGTGGATTTTTTTTTTTTTTTGCCATGCCGCTCGGCTTGTGGGATCTTAGTTCCCCCACCAGGGATCGAACCCGTGCCCCCTGCAGTGGGAGTGCAGAGTCCTAACCACTGGACTGCCAGGGAATTCCCTACATGTGGAATTTAAACAAAACGAAACAAAGCAAAACAAAAATCAAGCTTACAGATACGGAGAACAGATTGCTGGTTGCCAGAGGTGGGGAGTCAGTAGTGGGTGAAATGGATGAAGAGAGTCAAAAGGAACAATCTTCCAGTTATAAGATAAATAAGTCGTGGGGATGTAATGTACAACATGCTGACTACAGTTGGTAATACTGTGTTACATATTTGAAAGGTGCTAAAAGAGTAGATCTCAAAAATCCTCATCACAAGGAAAAAAAATTTTTTTGTAACTATGTATGGTAATAGAAGTTAATGTGACTTATTGTGATGATCATTTTGTAATATATAGAAATATTGAATCATTATGTTGTATACCTGAAACTAATATTATATCAATTATACCTCAATAAAAAAGTAGTAACTTGGAAGATGAAGTATAGCAAAAAAGGCAGAGAATAAAGTTTCTTCAGTTTTCAGGCTATAGGGTATATTAGTGGTTGTGGCACTGTAGAGTGCTTAAGAATCACCAGTGCTGCTTGTTAAAATGCATGTGTGCAGACCAGACTGACAGTATTCTAACTGAGAAACTATAGGGTAGCATTTAGGCACCTGTACTTTTTTTTTTTTTTTTGCGGTACGCGGGCCTCTAACTGTTGTGGCCTCTCCCGTTGTGGAGCACAGGCTCCGGACGCGCAGGCTCAGCGGCCATGGCTCACGGGCCCAGCCGCTCCGCGGCATGCGGGATCCTCCCGGACCGGGGCACGAACCCGTGTCCCCTGCATCGGCAGGCAGACTCTCAACCAACTGCGCCACCAGGGAAGCCCGGCACCTGTACTTTTTAACAAGCACTTCCAGGTAATTTTGATAGAAGTGGAAGTCTAAATGCCACATATTGAAGAACACTGGTCTAAAATATAAAAAAGAAATAGAGTATTTGGCAGTTCCCCAGTTGATTTTGTTAATAAAAACCAATCAAATCCCATGACAAAGATTTGGAATTATGTTACTGTGTGTTGTCTACATTGCTCTTATTACAGAAATATCTATGGCAATAATAAAATGTGATATCACATCTTCCAGAAAACCCGTTCTAATATAAACTTTTGTCTACATTATTAGAAAAACAGACATCTGCAATAAGTAGCACCCCTTTTATATTCAGAAAAAAAAAAACCAATGAAGAAATTTCTACTTTGTGAGAAAAAAGTAAAACAGAAATTTATATAACATAGTACACCAGATTGAGGGATGCTACAGGAAAAAATTATTAAATGTTCTATTTGTTTTTCAACAGTTCAATACTTCAGAGAGAACTGGAAAAAAACAGATACATATAAAGGCAACAGAAACATTCCCTTAGAGAATACATGTTATATATCTATATTCCTTGAGGAAGAAATGCAAAACCTGAAACAAATGAATATCATCTGTTTTCAGAATAATGATTTGTAAATATTTGTTTTTATCCCACAACTTTATCAATATATCTATTAGGTTTCAGGCTATTAAGCTTTGAAAAAATACAGAATAATTGAAGAAATAAGCCTATTGTAAAAATATCTGGGCACTTCCATTAATTCTTACATGCTACTAAAAATCAGGCAGACTGAACATATTAGATGGGAATGGTATCTGCTGGTAAGAAACCCATTTTTTGTTTTAGGTGACCCCCAAAGTACATTACTTGTGAAATATGTGATGTCAAAAGAAAAGCATTCTAGAGTCAAAATTTACTTTCAGGCAGGAAAAAGAGATTTAAACAGTATAAATTACATTAAATTATTGGGTAGTTGGTAAAATTCCTTGCATTCAGTGCAGAGAGAAATATTAAGTCATTGAGTTATTCAGTCTAGTAAAGCAAGAATATGTCAAAAATATAGCTGGCTGCAAATTAAACCTGTAAATTTTTTTTTGTTTGTGTGCTGAAATATAAACTCATGTGATAAAACTGTTTTTAGATACAGATGTTCTTCCTAGTAAGTATTGTTCTTTAACATTGTTTTCTTAAACATCTAAAAAATAATCAACATTTCTCCAAGTCATTTATAGAAAATAAAAAATACCTTGAAATATAAGTTGCAACTATCTAAGATTAAATATTCAGAAACCTCGGAATGTTTTCTTTGGTCTCTTCCATTATTAGGTTTTTAAAGAGTCCTGGGAGTTTCAATTTACTGGCTTGAAATGCAGACTTTACAGACTTATGTGATTTATGACTATGTCTGTTTCCTATTCAGGACCCTTTTCTTGCCTTTCTTTTTTTTTTCTTGCCTTTCTTATAGAAATATAAAAAGGAATTCCAAGAGAGGTTAATATCAAGTAGATATTCCGAAGTAGAATTCCTTAAAAATCCTGTTACAATTCTTCACTAGCATCACATTGATCTATGAATCAATTTGGAAAAACCTGAGTATACTGAATCTAATATATTAGTGCAACTCTCCATTTAGATCTTTACTGTTGCTCAATAAAGTTTATAGTTTTTCCATAGAGATCTTGCGTATTTTGTTCATTTTATTTCTATGTACTTTAAGTCTTTGTGGCTGTAGTAAACAGCATGTTTTCTAACTTTTTTAACATTAGAAATTCAACTTATCTTTGTCTATTGATTTTATAGTCAGTCAACTTGCTAAACTCTCTTATTATTTCTAACAGTTTACCTGTTCATTATTTTGAGTTTTCCAAGCAGACAATCATGTCATCTACAAATGAAGCCAGTTTTATTTCTTCCTTTCAAATGCTTATAGTTGATATTTCTTTTCTGTTCTTGCTGTGGGGACTCTGACCTCCACTACAATGTTAAATTGTCTTGTTCCAATTTTAAAGAAAATGTCTGTATTACATTGGTAAGAATAATATTTGCTGCACATTCTTGATAGATACCCTTTATGAAGTTAGGGAATCTTCCCTTTTTTCCCACTTTTGCTAAGAGGTTTTATTCCTCCTTCAATTTAGTTGAATGAGTCAACTAAATTATTCAAAAATCTATTGAGATGACCACGTTTTTTCTCCTGTAAATATGCTAAATGACACATACAGATTTTTCCCCCCTAATGTTAAACCACATTTGCATTCTTTTGATGCCCTTCTTAGTCCTGATGTATTTTCTCCTTTTATTCATTGTTGTATTCTGTTTGCTAATGTTTTGTTTAGGATTTGATATTAACATTTGTGAGTGAGAATGAATCATACTTTTATTTTCTCTTGCTGTCTTTATCTGGTTTGGATATTAAGGTTTTGATATAGATGTATTTGCTGAATTTGGGGATACTTATTCTTTTTCTCTTCTCTGGAAGAGTATGTAAGTTTGAAATAATTTTTATTTGAAATGTCAGAGGTCAGTTGTAACTCTGCCAGAAGTGTTTTTTTTTTTTTTAAATGAGAAGGTTTTAACAAAGTATTTAATTCTTTAATGATTACAGAGTTATTTTGGTTTTCATCTGGTTCTTGAGTCACTTCTGGTAAGTGATAATTCTTAGGAGTTTGTATATTTTACCTAAGTTTTCAAAATTTATTGGTATCAAGTTGTTAAGCGTATCCTCTTATCCTTTAATCTCTACTTGATTTGTAGGTGTGTACCTTTAAAAACAAACTGATAATATCATTTATTTCTGCTTTTTCCCTTTAATTTTTAACTGATTAAACTTCCAGAGGTTTATCTATTTCATAGGTGTTTTAAAAGAAGGAATTTCAGGCTTTGTTGATCCCACCTGCTAAATGTTTTCTATTTCATTCGTTTCTGCTCTTTGTTATCTCATTCTTACTTTTTGTTTTTAAAGCTATTGTTCATTTTCTAACTCATTAAATTGGAACCCTAAGTCATTGACTTTCAGCCTCCCTCCTTTTCTAATGTAAGCAGTTAAGGTTATGTATCCTATACATTTGAAATGTTTAGTTTTTGTCCAGTTAGAAGTATTTCCTTTCTGGTTCATGAGTTATTCAAAAGTCTTTTTTCTTTAAATTTCCAAATGTATAGTCATTTAAAAATTTATCTTTTAGCTATTGACTTTTATTTATATGTCAGAAGATGTGGTCTGTAAGATAATTCTCTGAAATTTATTGACATTTTGTGGTTAAAAAATATGGTGTATTTTTGTAAATGAGTAATCACTTGAGAAGAATGCATACTGTCTAATTGTTGGGTACATAGTTCAATCAGACAAATGTATGTTAAAATTTATTATGGTATTGAGTTTATCACTTTCTTCCTTTAATTTTATTGAATTTTAATATTTTAATATATTTTGAAGCCATGTTTTTATGGGCATAGAGGCTTAATATTGTTATATATATTTTTATCCTTTTATCTCTTTAGTTTGGCTTGATTGTTGGGAAGTTTAGGTATGTCAGTTCTTTAACACTTGTTTTTGTTTTGTTTAAATTTCACCCATTTCTCTCACCCCCCAAACCCTACCTCTTGCAAGCACCAATCTGTTCTCTGTATCTATGAGCTTGATTTGTTTTTTCTGATTCCATATATAAGTGAAATCATACAGTATTTGTCTTTCTCTGACTTATTTCACTTAGCATCATGCCCTTGAGTTCCATCCAAATTGTCTCTAATGGCAAGATTTCATTCTTTTTTATGGCTGAATAATATTCCATTGTACATATACGCCACATTTTCTTTATTCATTCATCCACTGGTGGACACTTGGGTTGTTTCCATCTCTTGGCTATTGTAAATAATGCTGCAATGAACATGGGGCTGCATATATCTTTTCGAATTAATGTTTTCACTTTCTTCAGATAAATATTCAGAAGTGGAACTGCTGGATCATATGGTAATTCTGTTTTTAATTTTTTTGAGGAACTTCCATACTGTTTTCCATAGTGGCTGCATCAATTTACATTCCTACCAACAGTGCACAAGGGTTCCATTTTCTCCATGCTCACCAACACTTATTTTTTTACTCTTTGATGACAGCTATTCTAACAGGTGTAAGGTGATATCTCATTGTGGTCTGATTTGCATTTCCTTATATATTAATGATGTTGAGCATCTTTTCATGTACCTGTTGGCCATCTGTATGTCTTCCTGGGAAAAATATCTATTGAGACCTTCTGCCCAATTTTTATTTTTAAATTTTATTTTTTGTACATTTTGGGTATTTGTCCCTTATCAGATGTAAGATTTGCAATTATTTTCTCCCATTCAGTAGGCTGTGTTTTCAATTTGTTGATAGTTTCTTTTGCTGTACAGAAGCTTTTTAGTTTTACGTAGTCACCCTTGTTTATTTTTGCTTTTGTTGGTTTGTTTTTGGTGTCAAATTCAACAAATTATTGCCAAGGCTTATGTCAAGTAGCTTACTGTCTATGTTTTCTTCCAGGAATTTTTATGGTGTCAAGTCTTGTGTTCAAGTCTTTAACCTATTTTAATTTTTGTGTATGATGTAAGCAGTTCAGTTTCATTCTTCTTCATGAATGAGACTGTCTAATTTTCCCAACAACATTTGTCGAAGAGACTATCCTTTATTCATTTCATATTCCTGGCTCCTTTGTTGTAACTTAATTGACCATACATGCATGTGTTTATTTCTGGGATCTCTATTCTGTTCCATTGATCTACATGCCTGTTTTTATGCTAATACCATATTGTTTTAATTACTATAGCTTTGTAATATAGTTTGAAACCAGGGAGCATGTTATATATTATATCTTTCTAGTGAACTGAACTTTTCATTATTATGTGGTGACTCTCTTTATCTCTAGTCATGCTTGTCACATTAAGATTGACGCCCCAGGGCTTCCCTGGTGGTGTAGTGGTTGGGAGTCCATCTCCCGATGCAGGGAATACGGGTTTGTGCCCTGGTCCGGGAAGATCCCACATGCCGCAGAGCAGCTGGGCCCGTGAGCCATGGCCGCTGAGCCTGCACGTCCAGAGCCTGTGCTCTGCAATGGGAGAGGCCACAATAGTGAGAGGCCCACGTACCGCAAAAAAAAAAAAAAAAAAGATTGACGCCCCAGCTTTTGTTTGTTTGGTGTTTGCCCAGTATAACTTTCTACTACCTTTTATTTTTAACTTTTTCATGTCTTTATATTTTCAGAGTGTCACTGATTGTAATTGCTAATGTTTCTAGACTTGTTTCAATTACTTTACACCTTTTGCTTTCTATTGGTCCCATTTTTCTATGCTTAAAAAAAAACCCTCTCTTCTTGCCTTAAAAATTGATTGGCATAGTTTTTATTTGTTTGGAACTTATTCCATTTTCTCCCTTCTATTGGACTGGATATCATACCCTCTTTTTTTTTTTTTTTTCCTGCACTGTGTGGCTTGTGGGATCGTAATTCCCCAACCAGGGATCAAACTCCAGGCCCAGCAGTGAAAGAGCTGAGTCCTAACCACTGGACTGCCATGGAATTGCCCTCATACACTCCTTTTATACTCTTTTAATTTCCTTGGAAATTTTACTATGAGTACTGATAATCCCTGCTGTATCCCTCCCCAGGCTTTCATGCTGTTGATGTCTGACATTACATTCTTTCCATTTTCTTCAACCCTCGAAACTTTAAATAATAATATCTATTATAACTACTAGTAGTAATGGTATTTTATATAGATTTTATTGGACTTATTTTATCTGCCAATTTTTTTCACTCATCATTACTTCTACCTTCGTATTTGACTTTGAAATTATTTTTTTCTGTCATTTTAATGATATTTTTCTTAATTAATCATTTCCTTTTAGAAGTTCCTTTAGTTTATGTCTGTTGGTGGTAAACTCTGTTTTTGGTTGTCTACATTTTTTAGAACTTTGGCTTGAAAAAAAGTTTCACTAGGCACACAATTTTAGGTTTACAAGTATTTTCTCTCTGCACTTTAAAGATATTCCATTGAGTTTTAGCTTCCATTGTTGCTTTTGAGGGGTCTGTTGTCCATTTCATTGTTTCTTTTCAGCTTATGTGTTTTTACCCCCTCAGGCTGCTTTTACAACCTTTTCTTGTCTGATATCCTACAGTTTTACCATACAATCTCAAGATATGGATTTATTTTTATTTTTCTTGCTTGTTACATCTTGTGCTTCTGCTATTTGTAGACTCTATTCTTCACCATTTCTGGAAAATTATCAGTTATTAGCTCTTTAAATACTGTCTATTTTTTTTTGTGGGGAGCTTTGATTAGTCTCAGAATTTCCCATTTAAGCCTACAAATCTCTACCTTTGTTTCATGTTTTCAATGTATTTGTTTTTCTCATATATTCTGCCATTTTAAAACATCCCATCTAACCCACCAATTCTCCCTTCAGCTGTGTTCAAACTGATACATAATCCATTCTTCCAACTATCTGTCTGTTGACTCTTAAAGTCCTCATTGTTTCCACTGTTCTATACTCTGTTTAGTATTGTATGAGGTGAGGAGTTTGAAAATGCCTGGTTCCCCTGACAAGTTTCCTATTGAATTCTTCCAATAAAAGACACCAGTTGCAGATTATAAAGAAAGAGTTGCTATTTGGGCAAGAGGAAAGAGGTGATTCTGGAACCCAGCATTTTGAGAAGAGGCAGTGTGACTTTTTGGTAATTCTGGCTGAGATGACACCACTTTGGTGGATCCAAAAGTGACTGCAACAGCATCTCAGTGAGTCTAGGATCACAGGCTCCAACCAAGAAATGTTAGCAGCTTCTGAGTTCTGGCTATTACTCGTTTTTACTTTTTATTTGCTCTGCCAGTCATCCTCTCTTTGCTTTCCTGTTCCTTTCTAATAACCTGGGTAACCAATTCCCTGTATTAAATTGTCTCTGTATAAAATAATTAGAATGGTTTTTGTTTTTCTGACTAGACACTGACTAATACACCTATCCATTGAGGATTTCTTTTCGACAATTAAATTTTCCACTTGTAAGTTAAATTCTCTTGGCTTATTTTTAAAAGTATTTCAGGTTTGTTTTTACATATTCTACATCAGATAATTTCAGTATCCACAGTCCTTGGGGTCTAAATTTGTAATTTGTCGTTTCTACTGTAAAAATTAATAAACAGAAACCTCAATTAAACAGAGTTGTGATACCAGAAGAGGGAGCTCTCATGCTCTGAGATGATGGCAGAGCCTAGAGGAAGAAGAAAGACTTCTCTTCTTTCCTGGCAACAATTCTGCCAATCATAAACTCTTAGTTTACTATAGCCCTTTCTTTCTCTCTTCTATAAAGCAGTTCTCCTTTCCTTGCTTTGTGGAGACTTGCATGTGGCTCACCATGGATGCAGACTCCAAATTTCACTTCTCTGCTGATCCCAAATTAACCCCCTTTTTTTCCCCTGGAGAAATAACTGGCAGCCTATTTGTTTTAGGTCAATACTGCTAAATCTCACTCACAATGGGTTATTTCCTTATATGTTTGCTGGACTTTGATTATGAACACATATATGGTTGACATAATCTGTAAATAAAACAGGAGGAGGGCTTCCCTGGTGGTACAGTGGTTAAGAATCCGCCTGCCAAGGCAGGGGACACGGGTTCAAGCCCTGGTCCGGGAAGATCCCACATGCCGCGGAGCAGGTAAGCCCGTGCGCCTCAACTACTGAGCCTGTGCTCTAGAGCCCTCGAGCCACAACTACTGAGCCCATGTGCCACAACTACTGAAGCCCACGCGCCTAGAGCCCATGCTCCTCAACAAGAGAAGCCACTGCAATGAGAAGCCCGTGCAGCAACGAAGAGTAGCCCCCACTCACCACAACTAGAGAAAGCCTGCGCACAGCAACGAAGACCCAATGCAGCCAAAAATAAATAAATAAAAATTTTTAAAAAAAGAGCCATCTTTAAAAACAAACAAAAAAACAAGAGGAAAAAACCCCACTTGGGGGCTTTAAGTGAGAATTTCTTCTAGCTTATTTATCTTGTTGTTGGCCTATAGGTTTCTTTCTGGATTAAGTGTTTTTACTTTCATTTGCCATTAAGACAACTCCCCCTGTCTTGTATGTTTACTGCTCATGGTTT
Source organism: Pseudorca crassidens (assembly GCF_039906515.1). Taxonomy (NCBI): domain Eukaryota; kingdom Metazoa; phylum Chordata; class Mammalia; order Artiodactyla; family Delphinidae; genus Pseudorca; species Pseudorca crassidens. The sequence goes on from NC_090301.1 coordinate 81,546,167, forward strand.
AGTTTCAGCCCAAGTTTTTTTTTCCTTGCTTGTTGAGGTTTTACTTCAACCTGTGGAACATAACAATGAAATAATATTAAGTTTTAGGCAAGATTTGGTTGTTTACAATTAAGACAGCCCTTGAGAATAATCTGTTACACTGCTAGAAATGGAGGTCTTCATTCTGATTTTCTACTTATTCCACTGTTTTCAAAATAGTATTATTTTATAATAAAAATAATAGTTTCTAAAAAATTTAATGATAATTCAGACGACCAAGAATGTATTACTCTTCTCTTTCCAATTAAATATTTTCTTTAATTTTAACCATAAATAATAAAACATGAATATCAATTTCTTATGTTTAATTATATTTTACACAGTGTACCTCAGACTCTCCAAATTCTTTTCATTTGATGCATTATGTAAAATTCTAACCTCGCTAATATTAAAAATAGGAAGATGTAAGCCACAAAATATTTGTAACTTTCCAAATAGGTCAACGGATAGCAAAAAATTATATGTTTGTGCTTACCTATCACACATTTGTAAATAAGTATTTTTCCTATATATACTGTTAAAACATATCTGAGCTATACCAAATTCTAAATGAGTTTAATTAGTATAATAAACACTCTGGAGATACAGTAAGAGAAAGTTAGCCAAAATTAATAAAAATGTATTGTTTAGAATTAGTGAATTATTTCAAGTGAATTATTTCAAGACAGAATAACATCAACATTTCTCTTTCTCTCTTTTTTATAATAGAAAAACCTTAAGTATTTCTGGCAAGGAGAAAAAAATCTCTTTAACACGGCTGATGAGCTATTTATGATACAGTATAAAAACTGAAACTATTCTTATAAAAAGCTGAATTATTCATTCTATTTAAAAGCAATACAAAAAGAAATTTAATCATGTTCTTATACTTGCAAAACTACAACTTATTAAGCAGTAAAAGAAATGCTTAAAATAAGGAAATTAGATGTTACTTTTCAATTTTGGAAAAGCATGCTCCTAAACTATTAAAACAGGTTAGCAATTTTGGAAGTTAATTTGAAAAAGTAGCAATATGATTCATGTCAACTTTGAAATTTATCAGGAAACCAAATGTCATTAAACTGATTTTCTTTCCTTTTACTATTTTATCTTTGCTTAGGATAGTTAAGGATTAATATATAAAACCATCTTACTCATATAGACTATTTTTTAAGGAGTGAAAATATATATAAATTAATGAATACTGCAATAAGCATGAAAAGAAAAAGGCAATTTATGTGGCTTATCTATATTTCCCTGTGCATGCTCTGAATTACAAAAGGAAATATCGGAAGATTTTTTAAAGAGGCTTTCCACGCTCTATCCCAAATCTTGACTACATAACAGCTAATTTCTGTATCCTGGGAACATCTTTTCAAGTAAATTTAATGTAATGACAAAATGGAAACTTGTATTTCATTTGTTCCAATGATAAGCTTAAGAAATATGTACTCACTCAATTAACCAAATTTCTGGGGCACAAAGTTTAAATTGAAAATATGAACTAACTTTCCTTTTCCCTTCCTTCTTATAGGTATCCAATGTCAAGACTACCCTTGAAGAAGGGAGAGGATGTAGAATAGTTACACTGTGCAAAAGGGACAGAAGACAAAGCAAAAGGGAAGTACTGGAGGAAGCTACACAGAAGAGATAATTTTTCAACCTCCTTTTTAGATTTATACAATTTCTTATATTTTGATGAAAAGAATTTAGGGGAAGCAGTGAGAGACATATAACTACAACATCAATGGTGAGAAACACAGATAAAGTAGTCAAAGGTGGCTTCCATTAATTTGTGTAAGCTGTCCACTAAGCAAAAACACAGTTGTAACTTAGGGGCTCTAACTGGCAGTGATTGTTTCTTTTTTTAATATTCTGTTCATTTATTATTTACTTGTATATTGTCTGCCTCCTCCCCATCCTCCACTGTTCTAGAATATGAGCTACATGAGATCAGGAGCCTTGCCTTTTTTTTCTTTAATTAATTATTTTTCTTATTAGTCATCCATTTTATACACATCAGTGTAAACATGTCAATCTCAATCTCCCAATTCATCATACCCCAGGCCCCCGCTGCTTTCCCCCTCTGGTGTCCATACGTTTCTTCTCTACTTCTCTTTCTCAGTTTCTGCTCTGCAAACTGGTTCATCTGTACCATTTTCTAGGTTCCACATATATGCACTAATATATGATATTTGTTTTTCTCTTTCTGACTTACTTCATTCTGTATGACAGTCTCTAGATCCATCCACGTCTCTACAAATAACCCAGTTTCGTTCCTTTTTATGGCTGAGTAACATTCCATTGTATATATGTACCACATCTTCTTTATCCATTCGTCTGTCGATGGGAATTTAGGTTGCTTCCATGACCTGGTTACTGTAAATAGTGCTGCAATGAAAACTGGGGTGCATGTGTCTTTTTGAATTATGTTTTCTGAGGGTATATGCCCAGTAGTGGGATTGTTGGGTCATATGGCAGTTCTATTTTTAGTTCTTTAAAGAACCTCCATACTGTTCTCCATAGTGGCTGTATCAATTTACATTCCCACCAACAGTGCAAGAGGGTTCCCTTTTCTCCACACCCTCTCCAGAATTTATTGTTTGTAGATTTTTTGATGATGGCCATTCTGACCGGTGTGAGGTGATACCTCACTGTAGTCTTGATTTGCATTTCTCTAATGATTAGTGACGTTGAGCAGCTTTTCATGTGCTTCTTGGCAATCTGTATGTCTTCTTTGGAGAAATCTCTATTTAGGTCTTCTGCCCATTTTTGGTTTGGGTTGTTTTTTTGCTATTGAGCTGCATAAGCTGCTTGTAAATTTTGGAGATTAATCCTTTGTCAGTTGCTTCATTTGCAAATATTTTCTCCCATTCTGAGGGTTGTCTTTTCATCTTGTTTATGGTTTCCTTTGCTGTGCAAAAGCTCTGAAGTTTCATTAGGTCCCATTTGTTTATTTTTGTTTTTATTTCCATTTCTGTAGGAGGTGGGTCAAAAGGGATCTTGCTGTGATTTATGTCATAGTGTGTTCTGCCTATGTTTTCCTCTAAGAGTTTTATAGTGTCTAGACTTACACTTAGGTCTTTAATCCATTTTGAGTTTATTTTTGTGTATGGTGTTAGGGAGTGTTCTAATTTCATTCTTTTATATGTAGCTGTCCAGTTTTCCCAGCACCACTTGTTGAAGACACTGTCTTTTCTCCACTGTATATCCTTCCCTCTTTTGTCATAGATTAGTTGACCATAGGTGCGTGGGTTTATCTCTGGGCTTTCTATCTTGTTCCATTGAGCTATATTCCTGTTTTTGTGCCAGTACGATATTATCTGGATTACTGTAGCTCTGTAATATAGTCTGAAGTCAGGGAGTCTGATTCCTCCAGCTCCGTTATTTTCCCTCAAGATTGCTTGGCTATTCGAGGTCTTTTGTATTCTCATTTTAAGAAATTTTATTCTAGTTCTTTAAAAAATGCCATTGGTAATTTGATAGGGATTGCATTGGATCTGGGTAGTATAGATTGCATTGCTTTGGGTAGTATAGTCATTTTCACAATATTGATTCTTCCAATCCAAGAACATGGTATATCTCTTCATCTGTTTGTAACATCTTTTTTTTTTTTTTTTTTTTTTGCGGTATGCGGGCCTCTCACTGCTGTGGCCTCTCCCGTTGCAGAGCACAGGCTCCGGACGCACAGGCCAGGCGGCCATGGCTCACGGGCCCAGCCGCTCTGCGGCATGTGGCATCCTCCTGGACCGGGGCACGAACCCATGTCCCCTGCATCGGCAGGTGGACTCTCAACCACTGCGCCACCAGAGAAGCCCCTGTGTCACCTTTAATTTCTTTCATCAGTGTCTTATAGTTTTCTGCATACAGTTTTTTTGTCTCCCTAGGTAGGTTTACTCCTAGGTATTTTATTCTTTTTGTTGCAATGGTAAATGGGAGTGTTTCCTTAATTTCTCTTTCGATTTTTAATCATTAGTGTATAGGAATGCAAGAGATTTCTGTGCATTAATTCTGTATCCTGCAACTTTACCAAATTCATGACTAGGTCTAGTAGTTTTCTGGTGGCATGTTTAGGATTCTCTATGTATAGTATGTCATCTGCAAACAGTGACAGTTTTACTTCTTCTTTTCCAGGTTGTTTTCCTTTTATTTGTTTTTCTTCTCTGATTGCCATGGCTAGGACTTCCAAAACTATGTTGAATAATAGTGGTGAGAGTGGATATCCTTCTCTTGTTCCTGATCTTAGATGAAATGCTTTCAGTTTTTCACCATTGAGAATGATGTTTGCTGTGGGTTTGTCATATATGGCCTTTATTATGTTGAGGTAGGTTCCCTCTATGCCCACTTTCTAGAGAGTTTTGATCACAAATCGGTGTTGATTTTTGTCAAAAGCTTTTTCTGCATCTGTTGAGATGATCATATGGTTTTTATTCTTCAGTTTGTTAATATGGTGTATCATATTGATTGATTTGCGTATATTGAAGAATCCTTGCATCTCTGGGATAAATCCCACTTGATCATGGTGTATGATCCTTTTAATGTGTTGTTGGATTCTGTTTGCTAGTATTTTGTTGAGGATTTTTGCATGTACATTCATCAGTGATATTTGTCTGTAATTTTCTTTTTTATGTAGTATCTTTGTCTGGTTTTGGTATCAGTGTGATGGTGGCCTCACAGAATGAGTTTGGGAGTTTTCCTTCCTCTGCAATTTTTTGGAAGAGTTTGAAAAGGATGGGTGTTAGCTCTTCTCTAAATGTTTGATAGGATTCACCTGTGAAGCCATCTGGTCCTGGACTTTTGTTTATTGGAAGTTTTTAATCACAGTTTCAATTTCATTACTTGTGATCGGTCTGTTCATATTTTCTATTTCTTCCTGGTTCAGTCTTGGAAGGTTATACCTTTCTAAGAAGGTATACCATTTCTTCAAGGTTGTCATTTTATAGGCATAGAGTTGTTTGTAGTAGTCTCTCGGATGCTTTGTGTTTCTGCGTTGGCTGTTGTAACTTATTTTTCATTTCTAATTTTATTGATTTGAGTCTTCTCCCTCTTTTTCTTTTTTTTTAATTTTTAAAATTTATTTACTTATCTATTTTTGGCTGTGTTTGGTGTTCGTTTCTGTGCGAGGGCTTTCTCCAGACACGGCGAGCGGGGGCCACTCCTCATTGCGGTTCGCGGGCCTCTCACCACTGTGGCCTCTCTTGTTGCGGAGCACAAGCTCCAGAGGCACAGGCTCAGCAGCCGTGGCTCAAGGGCCCAGTTGCTCTGCGGCATGTGGGATCCTCCCAGACCAGGGCTCGAACCCATGTCCTCTGCACTGGCAGGCAGACCCTCAACCACTGTGCCACCAGGGAATCCCCTCCCTCTTTTTCTAGATGAGTCTGGCTAATGGTTATTCAATTTTGTTTATCTTCTCAAAGAACCAGCTTTTAGTTTTATTGATCTTTGCTACTGTTTTCCTTGTTTCTATCTCATTTAATTCTGCTCTGATCTTTATGATTTCTTTCCTTCTGCTAACTTTGGGTTTTGTTTGTTCTTCTTTTCCTAGTTCCTTTAGGTGTAAGGTTCGATTGTTTGAGATTTTTCTTGTTTCTTGATGTAGGCTTGTATAGCTTTAAACTTCCCTCTTAGAACTGCTTTTGCTGCATCCCATAGGTTTTGGATCATTGTGTTTTGATTGTCATTTGTCTCTAGGTATTTTTTGATTTCCTCTTTGATTTCTTCAGTGATCTCTTAGTTACTTAATAACGTATTGTTTAGCCTCCATTTGTTTGTGTTTTTTATGTTTCTTTTCCCTGTAACTGATTTCTAATCTCATAGCGTTGTGGTAAGAAAAGATGCTTGATATGATTTCAATTTTCTTAAATTTACTGAGGCTTGATTTGTGACCCAAGATGTGATGTATCCTGGAGAATGTTCTGTGTGCACTTGAGAAGAAAGTGTAATCTGCCGTTTTTGGATGGAATGTCCTATAAATACCAATTAAATCTATGTGGTCTATTGTGCCATTTAAAGCTGTGTTTCCTTATTAATTTTCTGTCTGGATGATCTGTCCCTTGGTGTAAGTGAGGTGTTAAAGTCCCCCACTAATATTGTGTTACTGTCAATTTCCTCTTTTATAGCTGTTAGCAGTTGCCTTATGTATTGAGGTGCTCCTATGTTGGGTCCATATATATTTATAATTGTTGTATCTTCTTCTTGGATTGATTCCTTGATCATTATGTAGTGTCCTTTGTCTCTTGTAATAGTCTTTGTTTTAAAGTCTACTTTGTCTGATATGAGAATTCCTACTTCAGCTTTCTTTTGATTTCCATTTGCATTGAATATCTTTTTCCAACCCCTCACTTTCAGTCTGTATATGTCCCTAGGTCTGAAGTGGGTCTCTTGTAGACTGCATATAGATGGGTCTTGTTTTTGTATCCATTCAGCAAGCCTGTGTCTTTTGGTTGGAGCATTTAATCCATTCACATTTAAGGTAATTATCAATATGCATGTTCCTTTGACCATTTTCTTAATTGTTTTGGGTTTGTTTTTGTAGGTCCTTTTCTTCTCTTGTGTTTCCCACTTAGAGAAGTTCCTTTGGCATTTGTTGTAGAGCTGCTTTGGTGGTGCTGAATTCTCTTAGCTTTTGCTTGTCTGTAAAGCTTTTGATTTCTCCATCGAATCTGAATGAGATCGTTGCTGGCTAGAATAATCTAGATTGTAGGTTCTTCCCTTTCATCACTTTAAGTATACCATGCCACTCCCTTCTGGCTTGTAGAGTTTCTGCTGAGAAATCAGCTGTTAACCTTATGGGAGTTCCCTTGTATGATATTTGTCATTTTTCACTTGCTGCTTTCAATAATTTTTCTGTCTTTAATTTTTGCCAACTTGATTACTATGTGTCTCGGCGTGTTTCTCCTTGGGTTTATCCTGTATGGGACCCTCTGTGCTTCCTGGACTTGCGTGGCTATTTCCTTTCCCATGTTAGGGAAGTTTCCAACTATAATCTCTTGAAATATTTTCTCGGGTCCTTTCTCTCTTTCTTCTCCTTCGGCGACCCCTATTATGCAAATGTTGTTGTGTTTAATGTTGTCCCAGAAGTCTCTTAGGCTGTCCTCATTTCTTTCCATTCTTTTTTCTTTATTCTGTTCTGCAGCAGTGAATTCCACCATTCTGTCCTCCAGGTTACTTATCCATTCTTCTGCCTCAGTTATTCTGCTATTGATTCCTTCTAGTGTAGTTTTCATTTCAGTTATTGTATTGTTCATCTCTGTTTGTTTGTTCTTTAATTCTTCTAGGTCTTTGTTAAACATGTCTTGCAACTTCTCAATCTTTGCCTCCATTGTTTTGCTGAGGTTCTGGATCATCTTGACTATCATTATTCTACATTCTTTTTTCTGGAAGGTTGCCTATCTCCACTTCATTTAGTTGTTTTTCTGGGGTTTTATCTTGTTCTTTCATCTGGTATATAGTCCTCTGCCTTTTTGTCTTGTGTATCTTTCTGTGAATGTGGTTTTTGTTCCACCGGCTGCAGGACTGTAGTTCTCGCTTCTGCTGTCTGCCTTCTGGTGGATGAGGCTATCTAAGAGGGTTGTGGAAGTTTCCTGATGGGAGGTACTGGTGGTGGGTAGAGCTGGCTGTTGCTCTGGTGGGCAGAGCTCAGTGCTGGCAGTGATTTTGCACCCCAGGGGACATTTGTCAATTTCTGAAGACAATTTTAATTATCATTGTGTGTGTCTATGTGTGTGTGTGTGTATGCTACTGGCACCTAATGAGTAGAGGCTAGAGATGCTGCTAAACATCCCATAATGCACAGGACAGTCCCCAGCAACAAAGAATTATCCATCTGAAATGTCAATAGTGGTAAGGGCAAGAAATCTTGCCTTACACTACAGATGTGCTCCTCTCGTTCAGTTCAACAATGAATGGTGGTTAGAGAAGTTAATATATGGTGGGTGATTTACTGAGAAAATAATTTGGATGCTTAGTGAAGGCAAAGATTGGGATAAATTTCCCAGAGAAAGATAATGACCTATATCTGACCCCTAAAAACATAAAATGTTGCAAAGAAGATTTAACATGAAAATTAATCTAGTTCATTGTTGTCTGTGGCATTGGTCACCCTGGCTGCCACAACACTTTGAACACTTCCTTTATATTTTGTTAACTTTCTACAATACAATACCAATCTTCTCATGGCAGAGATCAGAAAACTAGCATTCTGAGACTGTCTTGCAGCTTGGCAAGTACCTTTGGTTCCAGGAATCAAATTCACAGAGCATGATTTGACATTGGAAGCAAACAACCTGAGGATACAACTCTTCTTGGATAACTTGATTTGTTGGTAGAAATATCAGGTATTTCTTTGGGATATTCTTCTGGGACAGCAGTGATGTTCAGACAGATGCATCATAAGTGCTGGGTGCCAGTGAAAAGAGTGTTTTTTGCTAGAGGAGCTCCTGAAAGATGCTTGGAAAATGTTATTAACTTCAGAGCCAGCTCTCTGGTCCTGCTGGAGTCTGTTAGCTACTTAATACCTTTTAATGTGTTTCCTTTGATAAACTGGTCAAAGAGGATTATGTTATTTGTAATAAAGAATCTTGACCAGTACAAAAATATATGATTTAAAAATATTTCTTCCCTAAACTCTCCTTTTACTAATAAAGTAAAGATTCAGCAGTACGCCTAAGATATACTATTAAACCATGGTGTTTTGGAGCTGGTGCTTATAGAATTTTCATTAATTACATGTATTATACTTTGGAAAGGATGTTAAAATAAAAGTCCAGGGCTGTGGCATTCAGGATCAATGTTTAACATAATATTTGTAATACAACAGGTATTAAATAGTGTTAGCGAAGAAGTTAACTTGAATCCAAAATAAAATCATTATACTGGAATAGTGATCAAGTATTTAAAATAGTATTGTTTTCTAATGTTAAGAAAAAAGCACACTTAGGAGTAAAAAAAAGAAATGCTCTAAAATATAAGTATAGTCATATGTATGTGTGGCAGAAAGGAGGTTAGATATGACAATTCAGGAGGACAGTACAATCTGTATTATTATTACTTTGTACCTGCAGCACCAATTTGCACATCTGTCTGAAAGATCATCTTCTGCAGTACCCGAGGGTCCTGAGAGGATGTACTTTGTCCTCCACACCTCAACCCCAGTTCAAGGGAGCAGACTGGTCACCTGCAGATTCTCCTACTATGGGGAAACACTTAAATGGAAGGTCAACAGGGGCCAGGGTTTCACTTTCTTTTCCTTAATATTACTTTAAACTTTAGGTTACACTTAGAAAGTGTTCAACAAGCACCTGTTAACTAACTAATTTATCGAGGTTAAAAAAGAAAAAAGAAAACAGGATACCTTAGACCCATAACAAGAAATACAGAATATAGTCTTATATTGCTTAATGTTGCTCAAGGGTCTTTTACACTGTGAAAGATAATATGATGACTGAGGATTGTTAAACACCTACGTATACATTCAGAATTGTTCTGCCCTCTATCGCTGTAATAAAGATCATTGAAATAAAGGAATACATGGGCATATGTGTATATACACACACATACACAAAGATACTTATTTAGTCTGGAACAAGTAAATAGGTCTGTGTGCCATGTTCTAAGCTTTGCAACATTCTGGGTGTGGCAAATTGGCATCTAGTAAGTCACTCCAACCCAATGAAGTATCTCAATATATTATATCAGTAATGTCATCAGGTAAGGCTATATTCAACACTTAAAAGGACTGTGCTAAAAAAGGAGGGTGTGGAAAGCCAATTACAGTATTAAGAATAATTCTAATTGGTAAATACAAAAAAAAGGATTATAGTCACCTAATGACTATTGAGAGTATTTTACTTGCTTCACATTTTAATTGGAGATTTTTCAGTAAATGTAACTGGTTTCAGAATCTCCTAAAAAGGTGACTTGCAGGTAGACAGAAGCTTGTCCATTTTAAAATTTAAGCCATCATCAATATTTATGTCATATGAATACCATCAGTTTGAAATTTTCAAAATCCTAAAGATTCCAACATACTTTGGTCCAAAAAGTCTTATGATTTATCAATTATTGAAAAGATAATAGATGTAATGCATAAGTGAAAGCAAAAATGGTACTTGTAAAACCTCTCCTTTCAACAGCAAATACAGATGAACATGATTTTATTTTTCCCCATATGAGATATAAATCAACAAGAATCATTACTGTGTTAGGTCATTATCCGGTTATTCACTGTGTACTTCTCACTGTAATGAAATGGTATCACCAAACAAGAGGTATTATTCCCCCAATTGACTGACATCTACTAAAGTCATGAGTGGAAATAAAAAATAAGTAAACAAAACCTTCTCAAAGATATTCTCTCCCTCTGCTTCATGAAAATGTTGAATGGTTCAGCTTATTTAAAAATTGGGCCTGCTTGCTTTCCTGTGACATTACAGAACAAAATTTTCATTTACCACTAAAGTCTGTTCTTACCAAAGTTAAAAATTAATTCTGTAGCCATATCAACACATAATTCTTTTAAAAATTAGATGACTATATACGACTAAACTATGTGTTTACTGCAGTACGCAACTAAAGATAAGATATAGGTCTTCACTACACTATAGAGAGCTAATTAGAACTGATCAAAGGCTAAAGTAGTTTTCCGCAGTTACTGTGGTAGCAGAGTTGGTAAAAATCAGAGACAGAATTGTAGAAAATAACAAAGATTGCCCAACATCCCAACTTCAAGTACAAGTGAGTTTCCGTTAAGTCTTTTTGCATGATATTTAACTATTAATGTCCTCAAACTTCTTGAGCCTACTACATTTTCTTCCACTTACCTTACTTCACTTAAACTCATGTTCTCTTTGCTAACCTTTCCCACCTTCTTATCTTTCATCTTAATTTCTGTATCCCTTTTTCTTGTGTTTGGAAATCTCCCTCTCTGTTCAACGCTGTTTCTCCAAATTCATTACTACTACTTTTCAGAAACACTACATCACAATGCTTTTCCTATCACTGAGGGCTCACAATGTAAACATGATTTACTGTCCTTCACACACAAGGATGAAGGGAATGATCCAACAATCATTAGTATGACATGAGTTTGAGTTGGGTTTATAGTAGTAAAGGATGAATTTTTACTAATGAATCCATAGTTTTCCTTAGGTATCTCTGAAAGCCAATAGTACGTGAGAGTTGTGTGCCCTGAACTGGCATATACCAGTAACCATAAAGAGCCCAACAATCAGAAGAAATAAGACAAATAATTTTTAGGGAAAAAAAATTCTCATTATTATTAAGATATCTAATATAGATGATAAGACTGCATTTGTTGTCACATTTAACATATCATAGACATTCAATACATTGGTAATGTTAATAAGACTAATGTTTGTATTGAAAAAAGCTGATTCGGATCACAAAATTCACCTCATATTTTACTAACCCCATCTTTGGTAGTCAAAATCACTGACTTCTACAACTACCCACTTTGGGTTAGGAGCTATGACTACATACCTCCATAGCACATTGTGCTTACTTATATCATATTTATTATATTGCATTGTTATGGTTCAGTCAGCTTGTCTTAAGCAACTGGAGAATGGGAACTGTATCTTCTATGTCTGCAACATTAATCCAATTACAGAACCTGGCACACACGTGCATGAATTATACTTAATGAATGAAAGCCAAAGCAGCTTTTCCAACTGGGCATTCAATTACTAAGGGTAAATTTAATACATTGATTTTTTTTAATAGGAAGATCACTAGATGTATAAGAGAGTCACAACGCTGGTATCATGGGAAAAAAAAAATCAGTTTTCTATTCCCAATTGAACGATTTTTTTGAACCGACACCAGTGAGGAGATTAGAGGACCAAAAATGGCTTTCACAGGAAGTATAAGAGGATGATGAAACCACCTGAAGTATACAGACCTCAACTTGAGATTCTGTGCCTTTCTTTCCCACTCTAAACTATGAATTTCTTACTAAAAGATCAGAGAGTTTAGAGAAGCTTTAGCAAAATTTTGAAAATCTTGAAGTTCTGGAATTAACCTAGTATTTATAGCCTAGCTTCCCAGAGCATTTTTTTTTTTCTCCATCTGCTGGCTGTTGATATGGTATAACCTGATATTCAGATTACAGAAACATAAGAAGAATGAGTTTCTCTTTTTAAATATGTTACGATAAAATCCTGGTTTCAAATCTTGGTGTGAGACAGTTATTCTCTTGCTGAAAAAATGTGAATGAGAAAAAAAAGTAGGTCAACATTGATGCTGAATCCTTTCTTATGTAGATAAGAGCGCCAAGATTTAATTCTATAAAATAATTTTACATGATGACACAGGACCATTTTCTCAGAGAAATTATATGGTTGTTAAAAGGGCAAGAATATTACTGACATGTTTTATTCAATACATTTTGAATGTAGACTATAAAATTCTTGGTGGAATTAAAAAAAATAAGATTCAACAGAAAAAAAATCATTTGCTGAAATGCTTATATGTTTACTTTTACTTAGAAAGCCATTAAATGTTCTGTGAGAAAACAATCCTTCATCTCTCTCAATATTTGTAACGTTAAGAATAAGAATATGCCTTCTTGGGACTTCCCTGGTGGTCCAGTGGTTAAGACTCTGAGCTTCCGCTGCAGGGGGCACGGGTTCAATCCCTGGTCAGGGAACTAAGATCCCACATGCCGTGCGGTATGGCCTAATAATAATAATAATATTCTTTCTTACACAGAAACATCAAAACAATTTAAAAATCCTGCTTCAAACATACTCACATATTCACACATACTTTGCCCCTCTTAGTTTACCCCTCTTACACATTTATTTTTGGTCTAGACTCTTGGATTCAAAAATTATACCAGCTGATATCTGAATCTATTACAGTCTTTGTCTCCTGATTATCTATTAAACGGAAAATATCTTAAAAAAATTAAACCACAGAACAATTTAGTCCTCTGGATTTTACTCTGACTTGCCAACTTGCAATGTCAACTAACTCGCAAATGTAACTTCTGAAAAGAAAACAAATATTAATTAGTGTATAAAGACTATATAGCTTATGTGTCCAAAGAAGGTAAGATTTATACTTTGAGAAGGATAAAAGAAGTAAAACATATTTTTACTTCCTTTATGTAAATATACATATAACACATGTAAATAACATACATAACGTAAATATACATATTGTGCCAGGTTTTAAAAAATGGCAATGCACACAAAATATTTAAAAGGATAATTTAATGATTATCCCACTTAAAAAATAAAACATAGTAATATATGACACAAAGAAAATATCAAAAACCAGGTAATTTTTTTAGTAGAAAGTCTTTTTAAAAAAACCTTTCTTAATTTAATACATAAACTATCACCTTTATAGAGTGGTGACAATGATTACAAAATATAGAAGGCAAAAAAGATTACCGGACAAAGCTCTTGTTACACTTGAATTAGCCACATAAAGTGGAGGATGAGGAATAAACAAGCGTGTGGCAGGTGGGGTGGAGGTTGGGAAGAATGGATGTAGTCTAAGTTTTATGTGTGTCTTGAAATAGCTGTCCATTGTACATTCTCCAAGTGCATTCACTTAAAATATTAATACCCTGAATTCACATGGTACATTTAACATAAAGAATTTAACATGAGGGACTTCCCTGGTGGTCCAGGGGTAAAGAGTCCACCTTACAATGCAGGGGACATGGGTTTGATCCCTGGACAGGGAACTAGGATCCCACATGCCGCAGGGCAACTAAGTCCACATGCCACAATTACTGAGCTCGCGTGCCTCAACTAGAGAGCCTGTGTGCCACAAACTACACAGCCCACGAGCTCTGGAACCCGCACGCCACAACTAGAGAAGAGAAAACTCGCCCACCACAACTAGAGAGAAGCCCGCGCTCTGCAAGGAAAGATCCTGCGGGCCTCAATGAGGATCCCGTGGGCCACAACTGAGACCTGATGCAGCCAAAAGTAAATAAAATAAATAATAAATAAATCTTAAAAAAAAAGAACTTAACATGGCTCACAAATACACTATCAATTACCTTTTCTTGAGAGAGGGGGATTAATCACCATATTAATTTAGGTTTATAATTTTATCAATTTGGACAAAGAGCAAGGAATACATTTCTAAGGTTTGGCCTTTTTTCTTAAATACTTGGAACAATTTGACCCATGATAATGAAACAGGTTTTAACTCTCAGTGGCATACTCGAGTTCAAAGAAGTATTAAAACTTTTTATTTTGGTATAAATTCAAACTCAGAGAAATGTTGCAAGAATAGGATGAGGAACTCTCCAGAAACATCATCCAGATTCCTCAACTGTTTACATTTTGCCCCATTTGTTTTGTCATCTAAGTATCTTATCTATTTATCTAATTTCTTATTTTGAGAGTAAATTGGAGCAATGTGCCAATTTACCTCTGAAAACTTCAGTAATCATTTCCTTAGAACATGGGCATTCTCTTATATAACCACAATATAATTTTTGAAATCAAGAAATTTAATATATGTAACTCACAGTTCATATTAAATTTTTGATAACTATTAAATAATGCCCTTTTAGCATTTTATACTTTTTTAAAAATCCCCTGGGCCAGGTTCCATTATCACACATTACATTTAGTTGTTAAAGATTCTTTAGTTTCCTTTAAAATGGAACTTTTACTTGGCCTCTCTTTGTCTTTCTTGATCTTGACATTTTTGAAGAATGCAGGCCAGGTATTTTGTTAAATGTCCCTCATTCTGAGTCTGTCTGATGTTTCCTCATGATTAGCTTTGCGTTATGCATTTTGGCGGGAATACTACAGAGGTAATGCTGTGTGCTTTTCAAGTGCATCATATCAGGAGGCACATGAAATGTCAGTTTAATACAATATTGATGGTGTTAAATTTCATCAGTTTGTTAATGTGATGTCCACTGGTTTCTCCACTGTCAAATTATTGTTTCCTTTATAGTTAAAATGTTATTCGTGGGGAAATATTTTATGTAAAATTTTACCCACTAATTTTAGCATCCCATTTATGGTTTTCTAACTCCATGATCTGATCTCTTGCATTAGTTGTCGTTCTAATTTAAGAAAGAGCTTTCTCTTCTCTCTCACTTATTTATTTATTCATTTAATGGTTGGATTCTTATTTTATTCAGTGTGTTATAATTCATTATCATCATTATTTATTTTGATGCTCAAACTGTCTCAAATTTGGCCAGTGAGAATCTTTTCAAATGGTCTCCTGTCCCAAATATTTTTTGCAACTAAATTTTCCTTAAGAAAATCCCAACCATTCTACGTTCCACTCTACCTCCAAAGAAATAAAATATTTTTCCTTTATTTTTGTTTTTTTTAATAGCAGAAAGTTACTATGTCATATTCAAAAATGTTTTAGAAGAATATGCGATGACACATGACACTGATGAACTACTAAATTAAGTGACAAAAACCAACACGGTTTCTATTTTGGAAAAACTATTTCTTCTTTAGCTATTATTTCCTTAGAGTTGTAACATGCAATTTTTTAAAGTAAAAATTATATGTTCATGATTTTAGAGTATTTTATCTAGAAATCATAAAGACCAATACTATATAACAACTTAAAAAATCTTTAACAGTCTAAAATCATGCATATATTATTTTTAATTAATTAAAAATTAAAAAGATCTAATTAAACGTTGAGCTGTTATAAGATAATGCTGTAACCTAGGACATTTTTCAAATAGCTCTGGTCCCTCACAAGCACATGGTAAAGTTCTTTGCTTATAAAGAACTTATACCGTCCTCTTTCTTGTAAGGAGAAAAATGTAAATATATAATTTAGAATAATTGAATATAACATTTCAGAATTACAAGGAATTTTGGAATATATTTAGTCCTGTATTTCCCAAACTATGTTTGGAAGATCACTTAAAATATAGGGTAACAGAAACTTTTAATACTACATCCAGCTTTTGGAAATTCACATTAATATTGGGTACAGAATGAGCACAGAACTTAGAATTTTTTAGAAGTTCATTCTTAATATCTAGCTGGGAAGTGGTAATCTCTTCATTTTTCAGAAGAGAAATATCTTTTATAATGTCTCATAGACAGCTGATGGCAGATCCAGAACAGAAAGTACAAATCTCCTGGCTACTGGCAGTTCTGTGTGTCTTGTTAACACAAGACCACTTCAGGACCCTTTTAGTTGGAGTCCTCTTTACCAAGAATTACTAAGAGCACAATATAATTGTTGTGAAACATGCTTTGATGCTCTTATTAATGAATAGTGATTGCTGCCCCAAATATGGGATCAGTGGTTCTGTGTTGTAGAGCCTAGCTTATATAACTCAACACAGTAAGTGACCTTTAAAAATAAGTTGCTATAGTGATTTCCTATTTGTCTGACTATACAGATAATAATGTGAGCCCTTCTTGTATCAAAGACTGGATCTTGTGCGAAGTTGAAACAACTATATTAGTAAATATTGGACAAATTCATTCGTTTATTCAGCATATATCCTACCTTTTAAAAATGGCTTTGCAACAGCTTATTGAAATACTTATAAAACAAGACAGTTAGTTTCCCAAACTGGTGTCCTGGAGAACACAGCTCTAAAAGATGGAACTTGATATGATGCAAAATAGTGTTCCAGGTCAAACATGTTTGGGAATGGTTGGGTTTACAGATTTCTTTTTTCCAGGACTACTAAGAAACTTTTACATGATAAGGGCATTATGCATTTTCAAGAAAGAAAAATATGAAGAATATATACATGTGTGTGTGTGTGTGTGTGTGTGTGTGTGTGTGTGTGTGTGTATTTTCACTTTCCAGATTTACTTGACAAGTGATATTTTCTCCCAGCCTTCATGATACAGCTTTTAGAAGACTGTTCCATGAAACACCAGTTTGGGAAATACTGATTTGGGAAAAAGGACGAGCAAATTCATCCAGGAGCTGGAGACAAATCAGAGCTCGGTGTACTGTTCAATTATAATAAGTATCTAGTCCTGATATGCCTCCCATTCCCACTCCCCCAAAAGATATTAATATGCTGCACCCACACTTTCTGTTAGAGTCCTGGTTCCGGGCCACTCTCTTGTATTTGCTTATTGTTTATTTGTTTACTGCATCTCATTCTACCCAGCTTTGGACAAACCTGGTTGTATTCCTTACTTATTTCTGCCTCTCCTTGTACTTCAGATTGGATTCTAGGCACTGAGTTTCCAGCTTATGGTCTTAGACTTCTCAATACGGATTCTGGTCATCTGCCCTGGTACTCTGTAGATTTCCCTGGCTATATAAAGAAACCTATGAATTAGTTTGGTAAGCTAATCTCTCTGTCATCAAGAGGACAAACAGGGCTTCCCTGGTGGTGCAGTGGTTGAGAGTCCACCTGCCGATGCAGGGGACATGGGTTCGTGCCCCGGTCCGGGAAGATCCCACATGCTGCGGAGCGGCTGAGCCCGTGAGCCATGGCTGCTGAGCCTGCGCGTCCGGAGCCTGTGCTCCGCAACGGGAGAGGCCACAACAGTGAGAGGCCCGCGTACCGCAAAAAAAAAAAAAAAGAGGACAAACAAAACTACAGAGCTGATCCTTAGCACATTTGTGCTTTAATTTTCTTAGCTGGGAGTTGCTATGTAATCTGTTATTTCTTCTATTTTATAATATTTTTGCAGTGAGTAAAGAGAAAACAAATCAGATTCTTTCAGTACATACATGACTTGAAAGTCAGTCACCTGTTCAGATGCTTTAATTCATTCAGTGCTTTCCTTTCTGGGTTTTATTTTTTACACAAAAGTATTAAGTGGTGAAAGAGCTTTCCACACTGGGAGAATATGGCTTCCTGAATGTGAAAGCTGACTCCTTGAAAGAGATGCTCTACACCAATCTGACAGATGATAAAATAACTTCTCTTGATGATCACAATTTTATACTGCAGACTCTAGATACTATTTTATTTTTAATAATTTAACAGAGTTCACCCCAAATTACGAAATAGCAACAGACTAATTGCACCTTATTGGGGTTAGATTTCAAAATAAGTAGATTACTGTAATTCTAAACACAAGGTAAATAATGGGGAAAAATCCATAATGAGTCTTATCTAGCATGATCTAAAACTTTAAAATGAACAATCATTATTTGTGCCTTTTAAACTGGAATATAAAAGCATTATGTTCTATTAATTGAATATTTTAAAACAGTATTTTAGGCAAGATTTAAAAATGATTGTGCAGCAATATTAAATGGTGTGCACGTGCACCCTGTAATTCTAGCCCGTGGAAGCAGTTTCTGAGGTTTCACAGTAAATATCAGCAATGCAGCACACTCTACCTCAATTTTCAATATCTAGGTCACATGACTCACTTTGAATACTGTGAATAGAAAAAAAAAACAAGCAGGAAAATTTCTGTAGTGCTACCAAGAAATCATAACAACATTCAAATTATGAAAGAAAATAGCATAGTATGGTTTTAAAAATAATTCCTATGTAAAAATAGAAGCTAGTGCCCTGAAAATGAACTTCTGATCTATTATTTAAAATGAATAAAACCACTGAGGAGCGTTATTTACTTAATAAAATGCCTTTTGTTTTTACTACTCCCTCAGATGTGTGTGTGTGTGTGTACGTGCTCACACTGTATGTGTGTGTGAGCACTGAACAGTCAGAAAGAGACAAGAAGAAGATACTGAAAATTTCCAGTTACAATAAAGGCAAATAGGTATGACAATAATGATATCTGAAATTATAATCTTTTTATTTATATAAGGAAACTCAAGGGGTGGACAATATATTTTAATTATGAAAAATGCATAGTGGTTTCCTAATTTCTTTAAGCCACAATCACACAGTTGTAGATATCTGGAGTCTGGAATCTTCTTTACTGTAATTTTTATTATTTTCCTTGAAATCTACTGAATTTATTAGGTTTTGGATTTAAAATTTCTCCTTTCCCCTTTCCCAGGTTATGTGAAAGACAGGAAGTAAATGAGAGACCCTAATAATCTATAATAAAACTCTGCTACCACTTATAATTTTTATGTATGTATATTTCTTTTTAAGGGATATTCAAATGAAAGCAACTTGTCTAAGTGCATTTTTCTTAATCTATTCAATAACATTAAAGAGAAATCACACATGACAGCACAACAAATTAGATGGGAAATACTAAAAAACTGCATTTAAGTGACTAGAATTTATAAAGATAGAACTTTGATAAAGAAATGATTCATAGTATAAAGACTTGGCTATAATCAATGTATACTTCTTTAACAGCACTAAAGCTTACAAGTATCTTTTAATCAAGTACCCAACGGAGCTGCTTAAGACAACAAGAAAGCAGGAAAAACACTTTTTAGATGTAACATTCCATGAGCTGGCAACAATCCTCTTTAAAGTACCCAAATTTTCATACAGATACAGGTTAGGGGATTTGGATTAGCGAATTTACTCTAGTTATGGAAATATTCTAGAGGTGGTTTAAAAATGGGTCCACAGTATGAAGAAGGGGAAAATGAAATTATATATTTTATCTCATTTAATCATCATTGCCACCCTATGAGATAGTATTTTGATCCTCATAGCTGTCATCTTACTGCAAATAAAGGATTATAAGCTTCTAGAAGTCAAAGGCTGGTTTAAGACTAATTTACTGCTATTCTATGCAAAATCACGTTTATATTCAATGATAAAAGAGATAGGTTGGTATTCAGCAACAGATGGAAAGCACTGCTAGAGTAGGTAGAGATTAGATGATTTCTGAAGAAAGTTACTTCTGTTTTAGCCTGGGGAATAATATATTATATAACATATTAATATTTTATGTAATATGATAAATATATTTTGCTTAATATTTATTTCATTAAATATTGATCTATTTATGTCTAAGAACATATATTTATGTCATTATTTTAATAACTAGTTTTATTATCTATCATGTGCTAGGTGCTATAAGCATCACATAATTATATCCAGGAAAACTTAGTCTGTTAGTTTATGCTGCTATACTTCAAATGACATTTGATCTGGTCATTTTTCTACTTACGAACATTCAATGACTGCTAGTTAAAGATGGGAGGTAGACCATACATGTTTTTACTTCTTTTAAGACCTACTAAAATGATAGTAAAGGAATAAAAAATAAGTGACACCACAATGTATGGGGGACAGACCATCAACAGATAAGAGATTTCAAAAAATTAATGTGAACAGGAAAATACAGAGAGGAAAATGCTGCGGTGGAGCACAGGAAACCTCAGCCTACAGTAGACATGGAGTGGCAAAAGCTAAGATCGGACCCATCAATCTGTAGAACTACAGAGAGGTTCAAAGGCTCGTGGATGCCCAGTGAGAGGGCAGCAATGAGAGCAGCAGTGAGAGGTTGGGCTGAAAACGGGGGGATTAATTTAAGGTTTGTATAAGGAACAGCTGGCACCCACATCCACTGAAGCAAGGCATTCCTAAAGAAATAATCAAAGGGCTCCTCTTGGGGAAAATCAATCCTATGAATAGCTTTTATCTCTGGCATTTAGGGACTCTCGATTGTAATGAATGGGTTCTGTCCTAGCCACCCTAAACACCTGAAATCAGGAAAAGCTGCCTTTGTATGCAAAGCTCCCAATCAGCTGTTTATTTCCTCACTGTTATATATGAACCTGTATCCAAGAATTACCAGATATTTAAAGAAAGCTTCCTGCATAAAAAAGAGGAAAAAAAACCCAAAAAGCAAACAGAAAAATGAAGCTGAATTGGAGGCAATGGGTAACTTAGGGAAAAAAGATGAATTTTAAAAAGAACCCTAGCTAGCATCCTCAGGGACAGTGAGCAGACATCATACACAAAATAATATTAGAGATGATTATAATAGTAACGATAATAGCAAATACATATAAGGCTTACTACATTCCAGATTTTATTCTTAACGTTTTATGTTTACAAACTCATTTAATCCTTAGAACTCTGAGATAAGCAGACTATTATTATCCCCATTTCAGATGAGGACAGAGACAGATAATTTAAAATTGCTCAAGGTCACAGAGTTACTAAGTGGGAGACAGGGATTCAAGCTCAGTCTGGCTCCAAAATCTGTGCTCTTAATCACTACCCTCTTCATCTTTAAACAAACAAAGACAAACAAACAAAACTCCCAGAGAATATGAAAGACTCTTGGAAAATGAAAACATAATTTTATATTTCAACCCTCCTATGAATCTCTTTTTTTGGTTTGGTTTTAGGAATTGAGAGCATTGCCTGGAAATAGATTTAAAAAGAAATAGAAAATATTATTATAAAGAAGAGACATTAGATGTTCAGCTCATGTGGTCCTTCACAGAATAACAACAGTTACAGAAGGAAAGAACAAGAAGAAAAAAAAGAAAAAAAGGAAGGACATTACTAAAGAAATAGTACAAGATGATTTTCTAGGGATTAAACTCCTCAGATGAAAGTGCTCACTGAATACAACATGAACAGAAAAAAGCCTATAACATGCACATCATTGGGAACTGAAAACACCAAGAAAAACAAGAATGGACCCCAAAAGTTACCAGAAGGAAAGAACAGATGAGCTACAAAGGACCAACTCAGGCTGGTGTAAATAAATTTTAAAAGATTGTGGAGCATCACCATCCAAGTTCAGTGGGAAAATGATTTGTACCCTAGAATCCCAGACAACCTACAATTCAGAAGGCAAGCAGTTAGATAGGCAGCAACTGCTTATCCTCAGCACATTCTTCAAAGTCGGTACTCTTTCTACAATTTTTAACACAATGATTGTTAAGACTATTATAAAAACAGTCAGTTGTAGAAGTGGCACAAAATGTCAGTTTTTAGACTGTGTCTCATGTAGGGCAAGTAGTCGAACGTGGCACCTTTTAATGCTTTTTCTCCCTCTCCAATACTGATGCACAAACCCCACTTCTCCCCTTTTTCCCAGTCAGGCCCTGCTCCCACGCTTGCACCTTCTGATGTTAGAACCTGGATACACTTCTAGTGAGAATAAAATAAAGAACATTCAAACATGTGAAAGTTCAGAAAGTTTATCATCCATATATTCTTTCTTAGAAAGTTGCTAAGGGATATGCTTCATTAAAGGAGGATGTACAACGAAAAAGAGAAAAAATGTGGGTTGAGGAGGAAAGGGAAGCCTTAGGATGACAGTTGTGCAGCCAAAGGATGTAAGGATCTAGAAGAGCAGCTCCCAGGGAAAAGAATAAAAACAAAAAGAGATGCCCAGAATGTTTCACATAATGAAGAGTTGGAAAGAATTGGGAATATGACAAAGAAAAACAATGCAAGAAAAACAAAAATAGGCAATTAGAAATTTTAAGAAAACTGAAAATTGGCCTAAGTAAGGGAATATAACCAAAGAAGACTACTTGGGACTATAATTAATCATTAATTCAAATGATTCTGTATCTGGCACTATTTTAGCCACTGAGATTATAAAAGTGAGGGGAAAAATAGTAAACCAAAAAAATCAAAGAAATTAAAGTAGATAATCCTTGTCTCCTTGAAGCTGTAGTCAAGGACAGGGAGAATGACAATAATTTTAAAAATTAAGTGAAATACAATATATGATTTGTATTAACAATAAGTGCTACAGCGAAAAATACAACAGACAGTAAAACAAGAATCCTAGGTAGGGGAGTTGCTATTTCCGATAAGATGGTCAGGAACAGCCCTACTGAGCAGCTGTCACTTGGGTCAAGAACTTAAGGAAGGGCAGGAACAGTCAATGTGGTCTTGTGGGTGAATGGATGTTCCAGGTGGTGGGAACAGAAAATGCAAAGGCACTTTTCACAAAATAATATATAAATGCTTAATTATGGTTATAAAATAGATGTAAATGGCATCAATTTTAGAAATACAAAAATGAAGGAACTGAGAACAGAACCATGGAGAATGTGGACACACTTATCCTCATCTGCTAGAGGGGACAATCCCAAAGCAGCATCTACAGTTAATGGGATAAGAAATCAAGATATTATAAAGGTATACTGCTGTATCCAGTTACAACAGAGAAACCCAAAACAGAGATAACACCAAATGAAGAATGACAGAGAAAAGGTAGAGGTGGGGTAGGGTTAAGTGAGTGAATTTATAATGCCTCCTTTATTTGTGTGTGTATGTGTGTGCGTGTTACTATATGATGCCTAAAAGTGATAAATTAAAAAATCTGAGGTGTAAGCAAATTACTTTTACCTGGATAAATGAAGATAAATATCAGAAGGAAAAGTGGAAAGAGAAGTGAGGCGTCAGTGGGAAAAGGGGAACCAAAGAACTACTGATTTTAACCATGTGCATATATTAATTTGACTTAAGCACACCCACCTACACACACACACACACACACACACACACACACACACACACACACACACACACACACACACACACACACACACACACACACACACACACACACACACACACACACCCTTTGGAAGCTCTTAGGATAAACAACACTGCCTACAAGGCCCTGTCTGCCTCACCAGCCTCACTTCATGCCTCCCTCACCTGCACTCTCTGCTCTGACCACACTGGCCCCCTTTCAGTTTCCTGAGAAAGCAAGTCCCTATGCTGTTCCTTCCATCTGAAATGTTTGGCCCAATATTCACCTCCAGGCTGACTTATCCATTAGGTACAGCGGGCACAAGTGCCTAGGGCCCAAAATATTTTTAGGAGTCCATGAAAATGTTTTACTTTCTATTAAAATAAGGAAAAAAAAAAACACTTTTCGTTGAAAGAAAATGTTTTAGTATATAATACTAACATATTTGTCTTCATACCAGTATAATCACAAAATACAATTTTTAATATTCTTATGGAGGAAGGGGCCCATGAAGGCAAAAGTGTCTAGGGCCCATAAAAGTCACAGTGTGGCCCCTGCCTATCCTACTCCCCATTTCCACCTGACCTTGTGGATCCTACTCATCCCTCAGATCTTAGCCAAAAAGCCCCTTCTTCGGAGATCCTTTGCCTGATTTTCCCAGACTATATGAAGTCTCTACATATGTTCTTGCATTACCTTATAATGTGGAAATGAAATAAATTGTGTAATTTTCTGTTTAATGAAATCAGGAACTGTGCCTACCTCATTTACCGCTATGTTCCCAGTACAAAGCCTTATATGTATTGATGTGAGGCCATGTAGGACTGAGAATTTTCTACTGTGGCTCCCTCAAGCCCTGGTTCAGGTTTCTGATCCCAAATTTACTACTTACTATTTAATCTCTTATTGACTCAGTTTCCTCATTTAAAATTGGGGATAATAATGGAGTTTTGAGTTAGAATGTGAATTAGAATAGTGACCGGCATATAGTAAACCCTATATAAAGCCTCGTTACCCTTCTTCATGTTATTAGATGATTACGAGAACACTACCCTTTTTATTAGTATTATCATCATTATTATTCCATACATTGGGTGAGTTAAGTAAATGTTTTAGTTTGTTAATTTCCTCCCTCTTACTATCTATTATGTAAATATGTTTTAAAAGAGGGTGGACTCATTTTAAGAACTTAAGTCACAAAGTTTTTAGAGAAGAGTTAGAGCAAAGAGCTATAAGGATCGAAGGAAATGGAGATTTTGGTAATTGAAAATACATAATTATCCACGAATTCAAAACTTCAGGGCTTTCAAAATAGCCACACTAACCAGTTCATAATTTTACATGATAAGATCGGGCTAGAAGAATGTTTTTAGCAAAGAGTAGTAAATCAGAATTCTCTCAAACATAAATTTCCATGAAAATCTAATAAAAATGAGAGGTGGAATTTATTATCTTTTTAAAAAAAATCTTACCCATTTCCCCTGAATAGATGCTCTACACAGTTGAACACAATTTTCAATAGTGATATTACTTTCTTGGGGTTACAATTTTTTAATACATAATTCCATCTGAGGGTAAATAAAAATACATACCCCAAAGCAGTAAAAATAAAATAAAGCAACAGTAAATGAAAAGCCTGCCAACGGTTTTCATTTTGGTTAACATTTATCTTAACATTTAAGCTTCAGACTCCTGAGATGACCCTTGGGATAAAATGACAGACTCAAGTCTTGATTCCTTCTGGTATTTCAAACAATACTCCACAAACTAAGGACCATTTATTTTGAGGATAAATGACTGTCTAGGAGGATTAATGTCCTCGGGCTTTGCCTGGGGTCTGTAATCTCACCTAATCATTATTCACAATCACCCAGAAAAGCCTCAAGCTAAAACTGTGATTGCTACTTAGAACTAAACTTGCAAATTCATTAAAAAAAATTCTTTCTTCTTTCATGATTTCATTTTTTTTGCTTAATTCATGTGCACTTTTAGACACGAACTGCACAAACATTAAAACCTAGAGCAACAGTCAACACGTTTTGGGTGTTGCTTTCTTCATTAATTTATGAAAAAGATAAGCCATCCTTTATTTGAAAACCAAAATAAAATTTATAAATGCAAAAATAAATTGAGGGATGCAGCATTCCCTGAAAATAAGGGAATAATCTAGAGTCAAATCATGCCACAAATTTCTTTAATTAGACCTTTCACATTATTTTTCCTTAGGATGTAATTTCTTGCCATCTATCTTGCCAAAACTTTCCATTCCTGCTTTATCTCTAGGATTGACTGCTGGAATCCTCTCTCTGTTCTTCCAGTAACTCTGTCTACTTTAGTTGATAGAGAAATACAATTTCTTACTGATTATAACATTTAGGAGTCTCTTCTCTGAATAACAGCAATTAAGAGTGAGGGCTATGTGTCTCGGGCTGCCTGGGTTAGAGTCAGATTCCTTACCTCTGTAAAAGGGGATAATAAAAGATTTTACCTCAAAGCACACTGTAAGGATTAAATGAAATAAATAATTCAAAGTATTTAGTAGATTGACTGCTACATAGTAAGCACTGAATAACTGTTATTATTGCTAATAATGATAACTTTTTAGAACTTTTTATTTATAATACTTCTTAAATGTCTTCTGAGAAAACTGGATAAAGAAACATTCTTGTGACTTTGGAAAAGCTTCAGCTAAGCTCTCTGCTCTTCTGTTTTCTCATTTATAAAATGAAATAATCTGGCAATATTAACCTAAAGGAGTCTCTTAACTATAAAAACTTACATGATATTACTTAGCTGTGATGAAGGTTCAGATTTATTTTCCTTCTCTGCATTTGATATGTATTGACAATCTTATTTCCAGTTGAGACTAACTCTGGTTTTTTTATCCTTCTTCTTTGAATAAGAATCATGTCTAATGATATTCTGTACTCTTTCTGGCATTAGTAATCATGAGATACTTTCTTAACTTCTTATGATGAACTTTTACATTCAGTATCAAACCCCAAAGAAGGCCTTAAGATGGTATTGCTTTCTTCTGAACTGATAGCTCAAAAACTAATCAGATATTAACCACATATAACAAATGAAATTCTATCTAATCCACGGATTAAAAAAAAAACAAAACAAACCCTGTTATGTTTCTGGAGAGGCGTATACGAAGTTTTACTCAAAAGGCTTGGAAAGTCTTTTTAATATAGTAACATAATTCACAATTTAGGATAGTGCCTTCTGAGGACAGGAAAATAAAATTTATATCATGGTATAAGAAGAGTTATAGATTCTAATAAGGCATAACTTTAGTAAAAAAGGAAGCTGAAGCTTTTTATTAAGATATAACTTTAGGGGCTTCCCTGGTGGCGCAGTGGTTGAGAATCTGCCTGCTAATGCAGGGGACACGGGTTCAAGCCCTGGTCTGGAAGGATCCCACATGCTGCGGAGCAGCTAGGCCCGTGAGCCACAACTACTGAGCCTGCGTGTCTGGAGCTTGTGCTCCACAACAAGAGAGGCCGCGATAGTGAGAGGCCCGTGCACCGTGATGAAGAGTGGCCCCCACTTGCCACAACTAGAGAAAGCCCTCGCATAGAAATGAAGACCCAACACAGCAAAAATAAATAATTAATAAACTCCTACCCCCAACATCTAAAAAAAAAAAAAAATGATTAAAAGAACAGGATTTGGTTAAAAAAGAAAGATATAACTTTAGTAACAAAAAAGTTATACGGATATCATACAGATATGTATATTTAATCAATGCGAGAGGAGTAACATAAGTATTCAGTATAATTAAATTCTCATAGAGGCTATTTTAAAATCCTAAATTATGTAACAATAATCTTAACTAATGCTGATGTTTGGTTTAACATTATAAGTATCTTGTAGTGAAAGTCAGTGATTCCAGCAAGACAAACTATGGCAGATGTAAAATACAGGTTAGTTAAAAATACCTTTGAAGTCAGTGTGCATACTGAAGTACTTAATGATTTAATATCTGAATTTGCTTCAAAATAATACAGACGATATAAGCGAAACAAGATTAGCTGTGAGTTCTTAATTACTGAAGCCAGACTGAGGTACATGGAGGTTCATTATACTATTCTGCCAAATACTCTGTGTTTAAAACCATCCGTAATATACACAGTTCAAAAAAAAAAAAAAAAAAGCCAATGGACCAGCAGACACCAAAACCAGAACCCATGAGGAAGATGACAGATTTAACCTCATAAAAATGCTAACTTTATATGGCAAAAAGTAAGTACATAAAACAAAAACAACCAGCTTTACAACAAATGTTAAAGGAACTTCCCTAGGTGGGAAAGAGACCAGCAACATAAAACAACCTTGTATACATATAGACTGCTATATCAAAACCTCATGGGAACAGCAAACCAAAAAATTACAATACATAACACACAAAAAGAAAAAGCAACCCAAACACAACACCAAAGATAGTTATCAAATCACAAGAGAAGAGAACAAAAGAGAAAGGGAAGAAGAAAGACCTACAAAAACAAATCCAAAACAATTAAGAAAACGTCAATAGGAACA
Source organism: Pseudorca crassidens (assembly GCF_039906515.1). Classification (NCBI taxonomy): domain Eukaryota; kingdom Metazoa; phylum Chordata; class Mammalia; order Artiodactyla; family Delphinidae; genus Pseudorca; species Pseudorca crassidens. The sequence continues at coordinate 81,574,036 of NC_090301.1, forward strand.
TACATATCAATAATTACCTTAAATGTAAATGGATTAAATGCTCCAACCAAAAGAAAAAGACTGGCTGAATGGATACAAAAACAAGACCCATGTATACGCTGTCTAAAAGAGACCCACTTCAGCTCTAGGGACACATACAGACTGAAAATGAGGGGATAGAAAAAGGTATTCCATACAAATAGAAACCAAAAGAAAGCTGGAGTAGCAGCTTTTTAATCAGACAAAATAAACTTTAAAATAAAGACTGTTACAAGACACAAGGAAGGACACTACATAATGATGAAGGGACCAATCCAAGAAGAAGACATAACAATTGTAAATATATATGCACCCAACATAGGAGCACCTCAATATATAAGGCAAATGCTAATAGCCATAAAACAAGAAACTGACAGTAACACAATAATAGTGGGGGACTTTAACACCCCAATTACCCCAATGGACAAATCATCCACACAGAAGACCAATAAGGAAACACAAGCCTTAAATGACACATTAGACGAGAGAGACTTAATTGATATTGATAGGACATTCCATCCAAAAGCAGCAGAATACACTTTCTTCTCAAGTGAGCATGGAACATTCTCCAGGTGAGTTCACATCCTGGTCCACAAATCAAGCCTTGGTAAATTTAAGAAAATTGAAATCATATCAAGCATCTTTTCTGACCACAACTCAATGAGATTAGAAATCAATTATAGGAAAAAAACTGTAAAAAACACAAACACATGGAGGCTAAACAATGTTACTAAACAACCAATGGATCACTGAAGAAATCAAAGAAATAAAAAAATACCTAGAGGCAAACAACAATGAAGACACAATGATCCAAAACCTATGGGACGCAGCAAAAGCAGTTCTGAAAGGGAGGTTTATAACAATGCAATCTTAGCTCAGGAAACAAGAAAAATCTCAAATAAACAACCTAAAAACACAACTAAAGCAACTAGAGAAAGAAGAACAAACAAAACCCAAAGTTAGTAGAATGAAAGAAATCATAAAGATCAGACCAGAAATAAATGAAATACAGATGAAGAAAACAATGGCAAAGATCAATAAAACTAAAAGCTGTTTCTTTGAGAAGATAAACAAATTTGATAAATCTTATGCCAGACTCATCAGGAAAAAAAGGGACAGGACTCAAATCAATAAAATTAGAAATGAAAAAGGAGAAGTTACAACTGACACCACAAATACAAAGCATCAAAAGAGACTACTATAAGCAACTATATGCCAATAACATGGACAACTTAGAAGAAATGGACAAACTCTGAAAAAGGTACAACTTTCCAAGCCTGAACCAGGAAGAAATAGACAATATGAACAGACCAATTACAAGTAATGAGATTGAAACTGTGATTAAAAACTTCAAACATACAAAAGTCCAGGACTAGATGGCTTCACAGGTGAATTCTATATTCTATTCAAATATTTAGAGAAGAGTTAACACCAATCCTTCTCAAACTCTTCCAAAGAACTGCAGAGGAACAAACACTCCCAAACTCATTCTATGAGGCCACCATCATCCTGATACCAAAACCAGACAAAGATATCATGAACAAAGAAAATTACAGGCCAATATCACTGATGAACGTAGACGCAAAAATCCTCAACAAAAGACTAGCAAACCGAATCCAACAACACATTAAAAAGATCACACACCATGATCAAGTGGAATATATCCCAGGGACACAAGGATTCTTCAACATACACAAACCAATCAATTTATACACCACATTAACAAACTGAAGAAAAAAACCCATATGATCATCTCAATAGATGCAGAAAAAGCTTTTCACAAAACTCAACACCTATTTATGATAAAAACTCTCCAGACAGTGGACATGGAGGTAACATACCTCAACATAATACAGGCCATATACGACAAACCCACAGCAACATTATTCTCAATGGTGAAAAACTGAAAGCATTTTCTCAAAGATCAGGAACAAGACAAAGATGTCCACTCTAGCCACTTGTGTTCAACATAGTTTTGTAAGTCCTAGCCACAGCAATCAGAGAAGAAAAAGAAAGAAATCCGGAAAAGAAGAAGTAAAACTGAAACTGTTTGCAGATGACATGATACTATACATAGAAAATCCTAAAGATGCTACCAGAAAACTACTAGAGCTCATCAATGAGTTTGGTAAAGTTGCAGGATACATAATTAATACACAGAAATCTCTTGCATTCCTACACACTGACAACGAAAGTTCAGAAAGAGAAATTAAGGAAACAATCCCATTTACCATCACATCAAAAAGAATAAAATACCTAGGAATAAACCTACTTAAGGAGGCAAAAGACCTGTACTCTGAAAACTATAAGATACTGATGAAAGAAATCAAAGATGACACAAAGAAATGGAGAGATATACCATGTTCTTGGTTTGGAAGAATCAATATTATCAAAATGACTATACTACCCAAAGCAATCTACAGATTCAGTGCAATCCCTATCAAATTACCAATGGCATTTTTCACAGAACTAGAAAAATTTTTTTTACAATTTTACAACACAAAAGACCCTGAATAGCCAAAGCATCCTGAGAAAGAAAAACAGAGCTGGAGGAATCAGGCTCCCTGACTTCAGACTATTCTACAAAGCTACAGTAATCAAAACAATATGGTAATGGCACAAAAACAGAAACATAGATCAATAAAACAGGATAGAAAGTCCAGAGATGAACCCACACACCTATCGTCAACTAATCTATGACAAAGGAGGCAAGAATATACAATGGAGAAAAGATGGTCCCTTCAATAAGTAGTGTGGGGAAAACTGGACAGTTACATGTAAAATAATAAAATTAGAACACTCCCTAACATCATACACAAAATAAACTCAAAATGGATTAAAGACTTAAATGTAAGGTGGCAAAGTATAAAACTCTTAGAGGAAAACATAGGCAGAACATTCTCTGACATAAATTGCAGAAAGATCTTTTCTGGCCCACCTCCTAGCGTAATGAAAACAAAAACAAAAATAAACAAATGGGACCTAATGAAACTTAAAAGCTTTTGCACAGCAAAGGAAACCATAAACAAAATGAAAAGACAACCCACAGAATGGGAGAAAAGATTTGCAAATGAAGTGACCAGGGAGGGATTCATCTCCAATATATATAAACAGTTCATGCAGCTCAATAACAAAAAAACAAACAACCCAATCAAAAAATGAGCAGAAGACCTAAATAGACATTTCTCCAAAGAAGGCATACAGATGGCCAACAAACACATGAAAAGATGCTCAACATCACTAATTATTAGAGAAAAGCAAATCAAAACTACAATGAGTTATCACTTCACACCAGTCAGAATGGCCATCATCAAAAAGTCTACAAACAATAAATGCTGGAGAGGGTGTGGGGAAAAGGGAACCCTCCTGCACTGTTGGTGGGAATGTAAATTGCTACAGCCACTATGGAGAACAGTATGGAGGTTCCTTAAAAAGCTAAAAATAGAAGTACCATGTGATCCAGCAATCCCACTGCTGGGCATATATCTGGACAAAACCATAATTTGAAAAGATACATGCACCCCAATGTTCACTGCCGCTCTATTTACAATAGCCAAGACATGGAAGCAGCCTAAATGTCCATTGACAGAGGAATGAATAAAGAAGATGTGGTACATATATACAATGGAATATTATTCAGCCATAAAAAAGAACAAAATAATGCCATTTGCAGCAACATGGATGGACCCAGAGATTGTCATACTGAGTGAAGTAAGTCAGACAGAGAAGGACAAGTATCGTATAATATCGCTTATATATGGAATCTAAAAAAATGATACAAATGAACTTATTTACAAAATAGAAACAGAGTTACAGATGTAGAAAACAAACTTATGGTTACCAAGGGGGAAAGTGGTAGGGAGGAATTAATTGGGAGATTGGGATTGATATATACACAGTACTATAAATAAAGTAGACAATCAACAAGGATCTACTGTATAGCACAAGGAAGTCTACTCAATATTCTGTGATAACCTATATGGGAAAAGAATCTGAAAAATAATGGATATAGGTATATGTATAACTGAATCACTTTGCTGTACACCTGAAATGAACACAACATTGTAAATCAACTACACTCTAATATAAAATTAAATTAAATTTAAAAAAATTAAAAAAGAAGCATTCTAGCCAAGGAGCATTTATATTCTATTATTTTTAGTCATAATATATGTACATATGTATATAATAATACATAATGCATAATTATATATGTATTATTATGCATCATATAGACATATCAATAAATTCAGAAAGACGTGATAACATATAAAAAGTACTTATCTCAAGGTGGTAAGATTACTCTACTTTTCCATATTGTCTTCTTTTTTTTTTTACAATAAACATGTATTAATTTTATAATAGAAATATTCTTTAGAGGTGTTTGTATGTCAACTATTTCGAGAAGTCCAGCATTTTATTTATTTTCTGAATTTTAGAATTTTATTTATTTTTTTATACAGCAGGTTCTTATTAGTTATCCATTTTATACATATTAGTGTATATATGTCAATCCCAATCTCCCAATTGGCATTTTAATCTATAGATGTCAGATGTTTTTCATATTCAATAAATATTAAGTTCACAGACAAGATAACTATAATTATATGAAGAATTCATGCAGAGAAAACAACTCCTACCTTCTGCAGAGAAACTGATAAAAACATAACATGTGCTGTGAGACCCAGCAGCGTAATGGAGGCAGTAAATCTCTAGATGCTCTATGTCTTTACGAGTCCCTATAAAGGAGTACCTCTTCTCTCTGTAACAGAAATAACATAGACACACACATTTATTTAAAGGAATGTAAATTATCCTTAAGTACACACTGCAGCTATATAGGCTGCTGCCTGTTTTCAAGTGGGGTCTCACAGAAAAACAGTTGGAAATATTACCACTTTTAAAAAAAATAAATAAATTTATTTATTTATTTTTGGCTGCATTGGGTCTTTGTTGCTGTGTGCAAGCTTTCTCTAGTTGCGGTGCACGGGGGCTACCCTTCATTGCGGTACGTGGGCTTCTCATTGTGGTGGCTTCTCTTGTTGCAGATCATGGGCTCTAGGCACGTAGGCTTCGGTAGTTGTGGCAAGCGGACTCAGTAGTTGTGGTTCATGGGCTCTAGAGCACAGGCTCAGTAGTTGTGGAGGATGGGCTTAGCTGCTCTGCAGCATGTGAGATCTTCACGGACCAGGGATCAAAGCCGCGTCCCCTGAATTGGCAGGCGGATTCTTAACCTCTGTGCCACCAGGGAAGTTCTATTTTTTTTTTTAATTTACCATTTTAACCCTTTTATTTATTTACTTTTGACTGTATTGGGTTTTAGTTGTGGCATGAGGGACCTTTGTTGTGCCATGTGGGCTTCTTAGTTGCGGCATGCATGCGGGATCTAGTTCCCCGACCAGGGACTGAATCCACGCCCTCTGAATTGGAAGCGTGGAGTCTTAACCACTGGACCACCAGGGAAGTCCCCCATTACCACTTATTTGTTATATGACCTTGGGAACATTACTTATCCTCTCTGTGCCTTAGTTTCCTCATCTGTAAATAGGGATAATAACAGTACCCAAGTAGAAGGGTCATTATAAAGATTAATATTCATAAAGTACAACAGTGTCAGATACAATAACAATAGTGTATGCCATATATGTGGTTTTTAAAGAGAAATACCTGAGTGGGGTTGATTATATTAATAGAGACTCTTCACAGAGCATATTACTTTCAGTGATATTTTACTTCTGTTAACATCTCAAGTAATTCTCACTTCAGTGCTATGAATGGATATTATTACCACCTGGCCCTCCGCTTTGCAAATCAGAAAGTTGATTTTATCAGAGCTCCCCAAACTGTTACAAACTCACAAGAACTGATAAATTTAAAAAGGCAACTTTTTGTTGTTCCAAAATGATAGCAAATGGACTGGATATAATACTATTTCCTGCTACCTGGTCTATTTAAGTACAAACCACTTAGAAACTACCTGTTTAGTGTAAAGTTAAAGCAAGTAGAATTGAAAAACTCAAACTGGATCTTCCATCAAACCATAGTAGTGTGCTTTTCTACTGTGTTACTAATCTCCTCTTACACCTGATATGATACCTTGAGAAAGCACAACATCACCAATGGAATATTCTTGCCAAGAATGTTTAATCTCAATCTAATAATCAAAAAAAAAATCAGAAAAATCTAAATTAAGGGACATCTTGCAAACAATTTGCCCAGACTTTTAAAACATGTCAACAACATGACACAAGAAGGCTGGGAATTTTTCTTTTTTTAAGTTTAAAGGAGGTTAAATGGATATGACAACTGAATACAATGCATGATCCTTGAGTGGATCTTGGAATCAGGGGGAAAAAAGACAGCTATAATTACTGAACAGTTGGGAAATTTAAAATACAGACTTTTAAAATCCCTATTAGTTAATACATTTAAAATTAGGTGGATTATTCCTGTAAATAAAAATTATTCATTCATGCGTTTATATGCATCATAATTAATTAAACATCTATTCAGTGTGATAGGCCTGCAGATAATAAAAATTCTTGCAAGTAACAGACCTTAAAATACAGTCTTGGCCTGGCCAAAGAGGTCAGGTGACGGGTAGTGCGGACCCCTCTTAGTCTGGCAAGTTAGCAAAGTGGCTAAACCACCATCTGATATATTTGGGACTCAGGCCATCTTCCTACTGAAGTGTTTTCCCTTCTAATGAAGGGGAAAAATTCAGAATGTTGGAGCAGGCTGCTGCTTCATGCAGCCTTCAATAAAGTTCTACAAGAAAGAGTGGCACATCAGGAAGCAGAGAAGGGCAAAAAAGATAGCTTTGCCAAAAGAGCTACTTTCTGTCTGTGGATGAGAATCAGATGATCTGGAGCTTGGCAGGACTGAAGAAGCCAAATTATAAATGTTTTATAATTATCTTTTATTTATTTTTGAATAGGTTATTTGCATGATATAGAATTTGAGAGATATAAAAAGGCAGTGAAAAATTTCCCATCCAGTCCTGTCCCCCAGACATCTATTTTCCCTCCCCAGAGGCAATCCCTGCTACCGCTCATGTATTCTTCCAGAAATGTTTAATGCATTGCCATATCTATACATGTATTTACAGAAATGGAGCAGGTTATACACTCTGTTCTATACCTTGCTTTCTTTATGTAATATGTTTTGTCAATTGATCACTTCAGTACATAGAGAGCTGCATTATTATATATTATTTTCATAAAGCTTATACTGTAAAAACTACAGAGTAGATAAGAACGCAAGACGACACAACAGGTGTTTTCCCATGGAAAGGAAAAAAAAATACTGTCCACCAGACAAAAAAGAGCGTTGAGGTATCTGAGGGTAGAGTACTGAAGATGACGACTGAGAAAGGTAGCTGGGAGGATTTGTCTGAAGACATCTTTGGATTCAGAGAGTACCAGTGCATTGTGGCAGAACGTCTGAAAAGTTACTGAAGTCTTTGCCATGAGAGGGGTGCAAAAGTGGCTAAGACTGATCTGGAAGACATTAAGGAGACTGGGGTTTGAGGAAACAGGGTGAAGAGTACCTGGTCCTCACAATTGGAGACCACAGCAAGAACCTCAGCAGTAGACTAAGTATATGAAGTCCAGAGGCCCAGCAAGAGGAAACACATCTCAGCGGATGACGGCACATGGTGCCCAAATGCCAAGGGCCCTGAGTAACTCAGCAGAGACCAGCAAGCAGAGAGAAGAATGTGGAAGCCCATGCTTATCCGCTGATATCAGGACGATATGAGTCTCCCCAGGAACTTGGGGAAGAGCAGAAGCGAAGGAGAGGATAAGAAGAAGAATCTTAAAGCCTAAATTGACTCAATTTTAACTCAGAAGTGACCAAGTTACTACCAGCTGGTAAGATTAAGTTTTCCTTTATCTATGGAAGTGATGGGGTTGGGGGACCAGGAGAAGAGGTTTGTGAGTTAATCCTGTTCACACACAGGCAAACGGTATTTTACACACTTAATAAGATTTAAACCTACATAGCTCATAAGGCTGTTACAAGGATTCAATGAAATGGTTGTGTGAAAATGTACAAAGAATAAATGGTGTGATTTTCTGGTTACAATTTTTTTTTATATCTTTATTGGAGTATAATTGCTTTACAATGTTGCATTAGTTTCTGCTGGTTACAGTTTTTGATAGCAACCTTTCTGTGACTTCCCCCCAAGTTCTGGGGAACTTTACGGTGGTCCTATATTTCCAAATTTTATTATACACGGCCACTTCCAAAGAGTATTAGCTTTGAAGTAAGTGAATCCTCAGTTCAAATTCTACCTCTGTCACCCACTAGCTGTAAGAATCTGGGGAAGTAACTTAATTTCTCTGAGTCTCTGAATCTTTATTCATAAAACATAGTGTGACAATCAAAAATTATGTTATACTGTATTAGGTGAAATAATGAAATGTACACACGACACTGTCTTTAATAACCAAAAATCACTGTATACATATATTAAGTAAGATAATGAAACAAACAATTACTTCCTCTAAAGGTTAAACAATGTTGCCCAGTTTTTGATTTGGAAATTTTGATAATCTTGTCCATGTCCTGACTCTAATATATTGAGCTCTGTAATATATGGCTCTTAGTTATTGTTCCCAGGGCAATGGAGTACTAAACATCCCCACACACTGTGAAGAAAGCAGGCCTGTGTCATAATAAAAGCATTCAATATAAAATATATGACACATAACCAGCAATCTCTTCAAGTCTTACTCTGAGACTGAGTATAGGAATTGGATATGGTAATTTCCCATTTTCTTAAAATAGAAATTGTCTTTTTGAAAAAGATATTAAAAAAAAAGGTATTTATCTCAAATCTAACACATGTTAGAAAGAAAAACTACTCAGTAGATAATAATGTTGATTTCTGGTTAAAGATGGTAGATTGAACATATACTTAATTCCATCCCCTTTCAAAACCACATTAAAATACAATATAATATTAAATATTTCCTTAAAAAGCATGAAACAAGAAAGAAAAAGAGAATGAAGGATGAATGACAGTACCAAAATTTGGAAACTAGACAGCAGAAGGACTACAGCTAACTGACTTAGCAAATCCAAACAAACTAAATCTTAAACTAGTAGGAGATAAAGCCAGGAAAAAGTTTTATTTGCATTACAGTTTCCAAGAAACTTAGTAATTGGTAGCACCCAGACTTATGGAAGTAGTTTAAAGGTAGAAATAAGAGCAAGGCTGGTTGGAAGTCTGTTTAAGAATTAGTCTCTTGCATTCCCTCTCTACCATCTGCAACTGGACAAGTACCCCTCCCTCTATCATCCTAGCCGAAGACAATGTTTATTCTTTGGAGTGGTAAAACAGAAGGTTCCCAAACTGGGAAATTTGGAGAATTCTGGTCAGCAGAGTACTCTACTGAAAACAGAACTGAATGAAATTTTATACTTTGAATATGACATCCCAAGTCCTCTTCTACTTAGTTTGTAAAATGCTAGTAGCGCATCTTATAACCTCTAGGTAGGAGAGTGAAAGATTCTTCTTTGGAGAATCTAACTGGATTAAAGAGAATCTAACTGGATTAAAAACTGGATTAAAGTTCTCAATAAATTGACACTGGGAGTTCCTGAACAAAACAGCATAGTCAGATCTATGGAATGCACAGTCATCAAGCCCCAATTATGTATTATCCAGATATCCCCCTTTCTTTAAACATGAGCAGTGGGAAATTAATGGATTAAATGTGAAGCTGAAAAAAAATCAAGAAGTAGAAATATAATCATTTATTTAGAGATATTGTTCTTCATAAACACCAAAAGAAACACCTAGAAAGAACTGAAAGTGATTGCTTCTGGTAATTGGAAAAATGGTGAAAAGAGGTGTAGAACAGGAAACTGCTAATTTCTTTTAAAAATAAGTCTTGTAGGACTACTTGATTTTTTAAACTATGTGCATGTGTAACTTTGATAAATATAGAACAAAACAGTATAAAATTAACATTAACAATGATCTGTAGGAACTTAGCAATTCAAATTTAAATTCTTAAATGTGGCTGCGTATGAACTGCTGTACTGTCCAACCTTAAAGGGTAAGTTTCTAGAAAACAGGTGTTACACCAGACAAATATCTGCTATGGCAGCCAGCACATGGCAGGTAACTAAACATTGCTACTTTAACTGCTAACAATGAAAAACAAAAACAGGCACTGTGGTGGGTTCTAGAACTCCTGGGTTCAAATCTTGACTCTAACCCTTTCTAGTTATATAGTCTTGGACAAGATATTAAATCTCTGTTTGTTTATGCTTCCTTATCTGTAAAATCCTCATTTCATAGGAATGTTGTGAGTGTTAACATATATAATAGGAAGAGTGTTTAGCACAGTGCCTGAGGCATAAGGAATGGTTAATAAATGCTAGCTATTTTAATTTTTATCCCCAAATCCTAACTCTGGATGTTAAGGATCATGTCTACTGTACCTCCTACTACTCCCTTGCACAGACCTCACGACATTTTATTTCCCACAAATGTCTTGTTCAACAACTCTAACCCTAATCATCACCCTAAAATCAATATTGCCTGGTTCACTTCAAAACACAAACTAGAAATAAATACCTGGAACCACCTCTTTTGTCTTATCCATTCTTACTTTCCTTTTCCTTTAAGGCAGCCTGGAGCAGAATTTGTAAGCAGAGGACCTAAGTTTGGGCAGATCATTTAGCCTCTCTGACTATACATTTTCTCATCTGTTAAGTGGAGATGATAATACCTGCTGGAGTGGATACTTGAAGTTTGTCTCTCCACCATGCTTTCCTGCTATTTCTGCTAACTGTATACCAATTTTCCTTTTGACAACTCACCCGTTCGACAGCTTCAGAGGTGGGCCTAACTGCCAAAGCCAGTCTGCATAGCCCCCTATCCCTCTGTCCACAGTGAGGTTTCCAAGGATGGATACTTAATCAGATCAGGACCACTGACACTCAAAACTGTCAGTGACACCAAGTGTGGAGCTGACAATGAAGCCAATTCAGGGGATAAGAACTGCGAGCCTCAGATTAGTCTTTCTGGAGACCATTCTATCCTATAAACCACAATATCTCCTTTTAGCCTAAGCTTGTGTGTGTGGAGTGGGGAGGGAGGGGAGGGGGAGGGGAGGGCAGAAAGGGCAAGTGTTCTTCAGCTAAATGAGTCTTAACTCCTATCAACCATGTATGTATTATCTCTACTGTTTCTAAGATGAACTGAGATAATAAATATAAAAATCTTGGATAAACGTAAAAGAGTATGCAAATGTTAATTGTTAAAAATTGTAATAACACAAGCCCAATTTCTTCACAAAGTATACTATCCTTGTAATAGTTATAACTTATTTTCACAAAAATCAAAGTACCTTATTAAAAATCTGGACATGATGGAGAGTATTTGTGAATATATATTTTGCATAAAAAATATAAGAATGCCCAATTGTCCAAATTATTCCAGGTCATGCATGTGACAGCAGCTCAGACAGCTTCCTTATCTACCAGATTTAAAAGGTTAGGCTAGTACACCCCAAATCTCTATTTTACCCTTTGATATTTGAAGTTGTACGCTCCATAAACCTGTTTGAATCCTTTTGAAAATATGTATTCTGTACTAATTACTTGCAAGTGAATTTTATCAGACTTAATTAGTAAAGTCTAGAGTAGTACAATTATTTTATTATTTATAAGTAAAACACAAATTAAAGAGAAATTGAAAAATGGTACCTAGTCCCTATAAAAGCTGATTTTATAAATGTATAAAATAAAATACTCTGAATTCAGAATAAAAATTAGAAATAAATGATATCCCAAGTGACCTCAAAGGGTATAAAAAGGCATTTGTTTTCTTAAATAGATCCATCTCTTCATGTCTACAGGATTAATATGACTGACAATTCTTTTCTTTCTGGCTAAAGCAAAAGTAAACTTTAGCTCAACTCCTGTTTAATTTCTCAGAAACGAAATAAGTGCAATTGAAATAAATGCTGCTTTACAGTATTTGCTTCATCTGATATCTCCTAGGTCTTATCTCTAGATTACGCTCCTTTAGGTAAAGGATCAGATAATCAGGTAATAAGGATGACTTTGGTCTCATCTTCCATTATCAATACCCAATGATAACAATGAATATAATAATGAGAAAATCATGAGCATGAATGTATACATTTTTTTCATGATGGAAAATATCCAATACAAAATGAAAAAAAAAAAACTGGGCTGTAATGGCATTTTTTTAAAGAAAGATAATGATGAGATAAGAATGTTATTCTTTAATTAAAACAAGTTATAATATCAGGGTCACTGTTAAAAGTTTAATACCAATTAAAAATAGTATTAGACAGATAATTAGTCAGGAAACATAATAAAATGCTTAAATTCCAGTCCAACAAAACCAACAACTCTCCTTAATAAACTGGACTATGAAGAATGTGGTATTTTAATAAATATACTTTAAGTCACTTTTGTCCTTCAAAATGGTTATCTTCGGAGGCTGTAAACAAGCCCAGAAATGCCAGAATTGTGAAAATATTTCTGGAATTTCTCTTTTGTAATTGCCTCTACAGTTAACTTTTGTACGACACAAGATCCCTTGTTGTTTCTGACCCCAAAAGGCATACATAACTTTTGACCCACTAAGCTTAGTTTGACATGACATTTACTTGGTTTAAGAATTCAGATGAAACTAGTAATGTGCATGCAAAATAGTATCTTAAGGAACAAAAGCAATTCCATAAATATTTTGTGCAAAGGCAGTATCCATGGAGTAAGTCTACAGTTTCCAAAAGTGCTTCTGAGAGTCAAAAAATAATAAAGATTTTAAAATGTTGTCGCCTTCCCTATAACTATGTCTTAAATTAAGAATAAAATAGCAGTCTGAATATGCAGACATAAACTATCAAATTTCAGATTGTGAGAATAAATTTTTTTAAAATTGCAGCTTCTAAAAATTAATTCAATCTAACAAACATTTATTGAATGTATTCTATTTATCTACAGGAGTGCTATAGGTACAATAGAAAACAGCAAAATAAGTAATATACAGGCCAGGTGTTCAGAGCAATTATAAGCTAAGTGGAAGAGAAAGTTACGTACAATAACCAGTACAACATTCTACTTCAGTTCTAGACTTAAACATTCTAAATAAAGCTAAAATCTTAGTTATATAAGCTAATTTACATTCAAACGTTTTAGTCCATAGTTTCTCATGTCATTCCTTTTACCACTAGCATTGTGTACCATTATAAGTACATATCACATCACATTGTATAAATTTATTTATCTTCAGCTGGTCTATGAGCTCCTCCACATGAACTAGAGGTCATGGCACAACATTTACTGTAATGTACATGAACAACAACTGTGTGAATCATAAGGCAGGAAGTTAAATTACTGAAAGAAAGGCAAAGTGGTATGAGAAAATCAGAAAAGGAATGGTTTTAATTCCCAGTGGAGAAAGCTTCAAAAACAAGGGAGCATTTAAAGAAAACTGAGATCTTAATATACAGAAACATAACGAGAGAGAGGATTATGGGCAGATGGAACAGGAAAAGTTTGCAAAACTATGAAGGTAAGGAAGGTACTGGGTATGCTTTACAATATTCACAATCCAGTATCACTGGAATTCCAAGCTTTTGTGATTGATTAATAGATGTATTAACTATAGGAGGGGTACTGGGAATAACACTTAGACAAATTAGCAGCAATCTGAGTGGGTCATCTTTCCCAGACCTGTACTACCCGGGGGACCAACAGTACACGTCTATCAAAATGGTGCCACAAAAAATGGCCTTTGAAAATCTGCTCGTATGTCTGAACACAATTCAGATGTCTATATTATTTTAGAATAATGTAGAGCACTCCTTACCAAATGGCATTTCATGGAATAATGCACTCTTAGAGAAATGCGAACAATTGCAGAACCCAGTTCAATTCAGTATATTTTCCCAAATAATTTGACCATGGAACATTTCTGTCATAAAATTCCTGTTAACATCTCAGTTTAGAAAATATTATTGTAATTTCCCTATTTTTAATATATAAGGTATCACTACACTTTAACTTAAAATTTGAGTCATCAAATGGGTCTATTTCATGCATTATGATGTTATAGTACTACTGGGAACAACTCCTAAATATCCACCAATTTGGTAGCAAACAGAGGGTATGAGACAGTATCATAATAAGAAATTATCAATATAAATTTACTTCATCTTATATACCCAAACCTACATGGATTATTTAATAGTTTATGGTGAATTAATCACAGGCTACAGTGAAATTTAGTCAGATAAACATAAGGTTTGATTTAGCTATATCGCCTTAAAAAATATAAAGAAACTGGAAACAAGATGAATGTCTACAAATAGGGGAAAAGTTAAAAAAAATTTGGTACCTCCATACTACACAATATTGCAGTCATTAAAAAAATAAATTAGAGCTATTTCTACAAAGCACTGTAGAGCGAGAAATGCAAGGTGCAGGGGTGTCTGTGTGTGTGTGTGTGTGTGTGTGTGTGTGTGTGTGTAATTCCATCTTTTAAAGCAATGAACAATTCATCTCTCTATATGTGTCTATACATATATATGTGTATACACATTGAGTATATGGAGGATACATATAGATTAAGAAAAAAGACTGCATAAAAATATGATAATTTTACTGGTATATAAAATAAAAATAAGATCTAAGAAAATGAAGAATATTAAAACGTAGAGAAATTGCATCAAAGTTGATTAAAACTAATACAATAAATCTTTCCTATTTGATTTCTTTGATGAATTCCCATTAATTATGGTAGGGGCTGGGGCAGGTGAGATGTACATTTCGTAGCATGAGTTATATATTCTTTCATGGTTTGATTCCTACTTTTCTCACATTCCCAGTATATACTCTACATTCCAGCTATAGTAAACAACCTAGCATTTACTGGGATACTCTGTGCTACTTCATAATCCTGTGCCTTTGTACACACCGTGTCCACTGCCCGAAATGTGCTTTTTTTTGCTTCTCTGCATGTTGAACTCTTAAAAAGTTTATGTGTAAGACTTTGTCAAACAAATATTAAAAATGCAACCTGTTGTATAATAAGCATTGAGTAAGTATTACAGGAATTCAAAGTCCTGACTGGAGTAGTCAGGAAAAGCTAGTAAATGAATTAGGTCTTGAAAGATTAGCACTTTAACAGAAGTGAGGAGAGAGGCTACAGGCATACCTCGGAGATATTGTAGGTTCAGTTCCAGACCACTGCAATAAAGCAAATATTATTCTCAAAAAGCAACTCACACAAATTTTTTGGTTTCCCAGTGCATATAAAAGTTATGTTTACCCTCTACTGTTGTCTATTAATTGTGCAATAGCATTATGTCTAAAAAACGGTGTACATACCTTAATTAAAAAACTTTATTGCTAAAAAAATGCTAACAAACATCTGAGCCTTCAGTGAGTCATAATCTTTTCCCTGGTGGAAGTTCCTGCCTCGATGTTGATGGCTGCTGACTGATCAGGGTGGTGGGTGCTGAAGGCTGGGGTGGCTGTGGGAATTTCTTAAAATAAGACAACAGTGACGTTTGGTGCATTGATTGACTCTTGCTCTCACAATTTCTCTGTAGCATGCAATGTTGTTTGATAGCATTTTACCCATACCCACAGCAGGACTTCTTTCAAAACTGGACTCAATCCTCTCAAACCCTGCTGCTGCTTTATCAGCTAAGTTACTGTCATTTCAACAATCTTCACAGCATCTTCATTAAGAGTAGATTCCACCTCAAGAAACCACCTTCTTTGCTTATCCTTAAGAAGCAACTCCTCATCCATTCAAGTTTTATCATGAGATTGTAGCAATTCAGCCACATCTTCAGCCTCCACTTCTAATTTTAGCTTTTTGCTGTTTCCACCACATCCACAGTTACTTTCTCCACTGAAATCTTGAACCCCTCAAAGTCATCCATGAGGGTTGCAATCGATTTTTTGTAAACTCCTATTTATGTTGATATTTTGACCTCTTGCCATGAATCACAAATATTCTTAATGGCATTTGGAACGGTGAATCCTTTCCAGAAGGTTTGCAATTTACTTTGCCCAGATCCATCAGAGGAATCACTATCTATGGCAGCGATAGCCTTATTAAACGTATTTCTTAAAGAATAGGGCTTGAAAGTTGAAATTACTCCTTGATCCATGGACTGCAGAATGGATGTTGTGTTAGCAGGCATGAAAACAACATGAATCTCATTGCACATCTCCATCAAAGCTCTTGGGTGACAGGTACATTGTTAATGAGCAGTAATATTTCAAAAGGAATCTCTTTTCTGAGCAGTAGGTCTCATCAGTGGGCTTAAAATATTCAGTAAACCATGTTGTCAACAGATGTGCTGTCTCACAGGCTTTGTTGTTCCATTTATAGAGCACAGGCAGAGTAGATTTAGCATAATTCTTAAGGGCCTTAGGATTTTCAGAATGGTAAATGATCACTGGCTTCAACTTCATCAGCTGCATTAGCCCCAACAAGAGAGACAGCCTATCCTTTGATGCTTTGAAGCCAGGCACTGAATTCTCCTCTCTACCTATGAAAGTCCTAGACGGCATCTTCTTCCAACATAGGGCTATACTGAAAATCTGTTGTGTAGTGTACCAATCTTCATTATCTTTTTTTTTAACATCTTTATTGGAATATAATTGCTTTACAATGGTGTGTTAGTTTCTGCTGTATAACAAAGTGAATCAGCTATACATATACATATACATATATCCCCATATCTCCTCCCTCTTGCGTCTCCCTCCCATCCTCCCTATCCCACCCTTCTAGGTGATCACAAAGCGCCAAGCTGATCTCCCTGTGCTATGCGGCTGCTTCCCACTAGCTATCTATTTTACATTTGGTAGTATATATAAATCCATGCCACTCTCTCACTTCATCCCAGCTTACCATTCCACCTCCCCGTGTCCTCAAGTCCATTCTCAACGTCTGCATCTTTATTCCTGTCCTGCCCCTAGGTTCTTCATAACCATTTTTTTTTTCAGATTCCATATATATGTGTTAGCATACAGTATTTGTTTTTCTCTTTCTTAACCTTCATTATCTTAGCTAGATCTTCTGGGTAACTTGCTGCTGCTTCTACATCAGCACTTGCTGCTTTACCTTGCACTTTGATGCTATGGAGATGGCTTCTTTTCTTAAACCTCATGAACCAACCTCTGCTAACTTTAAACTTTTTTTTTTGCAGCGTCCTCAACTCTCTCAGCCTTCACAGAAATGAAGAGCATTAAGGCCTTGCTCTGGATTAGGCTTTGGCTTAAGAGAATGTTGTGGCTGGTTTGAT
This sequence comes from Pseudorca crassidens, assembly GCF_039906515.1. Classification (NCBI taxonomy): domain Eukaryota; kingdom Metazoa; phylum Chordata; class Mammalia; order Artiodactyla; family Delphinidae; genus Pseudorca; species Pseudorca crassidens. The sequence continues at coordinate 81,591,372 of NC_090301.1, forward strand.
CTTCTATCCAAAACCACTAAAACTTTCTTCATATCAGCAATAAGGCTGTTTTGCTTTCTTGTCATTCATATGTTCACTGGACTCACACTTCTAATTTCCTTTAAGAACTCTTCCTTTGCATTCACAACTTGGCTAACTGTCTGGCACAAGAGGCCTAGCTTTCAACCTGTTTTAACTTTCTACATGCCTTGCTCACTGAGCTTAATAATTTCTAGCTTTTGATTTAAAGGGAGAGATGTGCAACTCCTCCTTTCACTTGAACACTTAGGGGCCACTGTAGGGTTATTAATTGGGCTAATTTCAATATTGTTTTGTCTCAGGGAACAGGGAGACCCAAGGAGAGGGAGAGAGATGGGGGAACAGCCAGTTAGTGAAGCAGTCAGAACACACACAATACTGATTGAGTTCCATATCTTATATGGGTGTGGTTCCTGGTGCCCCAAAACAATTACACCAGTAACATCAAAGATCACTGATTACAGATCACCATAACAAATACAATAATAAGTAAAAAGTTTGAAATATTGCAAGAATTACTACCGAAACTTGACACAGAGACATGAAGTGGGCAAACGCTGTTGGAAAAATGGCGCCAAAAGACTTGCTTAACGCAGGGTTGCCACAAACGTTCAATATGTAAAAAATGCAATATCTGTGAAGTGCAATAAAGCAAAGTCCAATAAAATGAGGTATGCCTATATTACAAAGCGGGGAGAAAGGACAAAAGCCAAGATATATAGGTGGTATACAGTACATGACATCTTTAGGAGGGTATGTGGTAAATACTTATGGATGGGTAGATGGATTTATCAGAGGATTAATACAGGGAAACAGCAAGTTATAAGATGGGAAGGTTGGAATATGGCCAGATAACTTAGACTCTAAAATATGAAGCAGGGCTTCCCTGATGGCTCAGTGGTTAAGAATCTGCCTGCCAATGCAGGGGACATGGGTTCCATCCCTGGTCTGGGAAGATCCCACATGATGTGGAGCAACTAAGCCAGTGCACCACAACTACTGAACCCGAGTTCTAGAGCTCGTGAGCCACAATTACAGAAGCCTGTGTGCCTAGAGCCCATGCTCCGCAACAAGAGAAGCCACCGCAATGAGAAGCCCATGCACCACAACGAAGAGTAGCCCCCCGCTCTCCACAACTAGAGAAAGCCCGTGCACAGCAACAAAGACCCAACACAGCCAAAAATAAATAAATAAATAAATAAGAAGCAAAGGCACCTAAAATCTATCCTGAATACCCAGGCTCTTCAAATAGGAGAATGCAAACCTCATGTGACATTAGAAGGCCCAGAATAAATATAAAGCATCTTTCTGGCTCATCAATTTTATTTGAAAATTTGAAGAATTAAGTAATTTAAGTTTTAATCTAAATTTAAAACACTATTTAAAAACATTTATTTAAATTTAATACATTATTTTTATATTAAAACAAACAGATGTACTATGGAGTGGGATGTAAAATTTGTGCAAATTTTTAAGATAAAACAGGAAACTTCCAAGAAATACTGAGCTTGTGGTGAGCTATGCTACCAGATCCTAGAGGGTGCTCTCATTTACATCCTTTCCTGGCAGTGGAAATATAGTCATTAAAGCAATTTGAGCAAGGTAGTAACAGGACTGAAGTGATGATTTACTTGTATTAATCTAGCAGCAGGATGCAGGCTGGCCTAGAAATGGGGGAGAAGATTAGAAATCTGTATCCTAAAGAACTATTGCAACAGTCCAGAATAGCAGCTATTAGAATGGAAAGAAACTTGACAAGCTCTATTAAGGAACTTAGTATTTCAACTAATATAGCAACTTTGCAGTATATTAGAATTGACTGAATGATACTAGACCTTCTTTATATTGAGAGGCAGTTTACTGTTGGTTAAGTACCAACTCTGGTGCCAGAATTCTTAGGGTTAAATTTCAGCTCAGGCACTTACATGCTGTATACGTTTTGTACAAACTGTTCTGTATCTCTACTTCCTCATCTGTGTAATGGAAATAATGACAGTACTACCTACTTCACTGTATTGCTGTGAGGACTAAATGAGTTAATACATGTAAAGCACCTAGAACAGTGCCTGGCACAGTAAACACTATTTAAGTGTTAGCTGCCACAATTATTTAAAAAAAAAACTATTTATATTAACTCTCATCTTTCCTGAGATTTTAAGTTCCAAGGAACTAGGGAGATCTACAGTGTGAGTATATCTTCTCTAATTCTGTGACGGCTCTGGAAAAATCCCTGAGTCCTAGAATATCAGCCCAGAGATCAATGAGGTCTTTAGAAACATTATAGGTTGAGCCAGTTCATCAGTACATTTTATACCCTGTTGCCCCTTCGTTACCATTAAAAATATTACCATCAAATTCTCTTATAAATTTGATAACATATTTTAAAAATGTCCACAGCAAGTGTTTCTGGCATCTAGTAAGACTAAATTTATTTGATAGAAGATAATTGTTGATACTAAAAAATGGAGAAAAATGTATATCTATCTTCTCAGAATGGGCAAACTCAATGATTTGCTATATGTTGTGGTATGTTATACTGCACTGGTAGGTTTTATTAGGTTGGGCCACATAAAATTGTCATATTTAATCATTTTTGACTTACAAAAATGACATTTTCATATGGTTCAGCTTCATATTACCTTAAATGTACTTTGGACAAATAATATACACTTTTATTTTTCTTAAGCAAATTCTACACTTTTCTTTGTTTGTTAAAATAAGCATGAAATGGGACTTCCCTGGTGGTGCAGTGGTTAAGAATCCGCCTGCCAGTGCAGGGCCATGGGTTCGAGCCCTGCTCTGGGAAGATCCCACATGCCACGGAGCAACTAAGCCCGTGTGCCACAGCTACTAAGCCTGCGCTCTAGAGCCCACGAACCACAACTACTAAGCCTGCGTGCCACAACTACTGAAGTCCAGGCGCCTAGAGCCTGTGCTCTGCAACAAGAGAAGCCACCGCAATGAGAAGCCCATGCACCACAACAGGAGTAGCTCCCCCTTGCAGCAACTACAGAAAGCCCACATGCAGCAATGAAGACCCAACACAGCCAAAAACAAAACAAAACAAAACAAAAAACCACAGAATAATTTGAACAAAATCACTCTTATGTAAGATACCAGTCTGGAACTTGCAAAACTCCTCTGTCTTGACCTTTAACCTCTGATTCCTCCCCTAGTTTCTGCAGTGCTGTTGTGAGCAGGCTGGCCTTAGAGATATCTCCCTACCAACTTTGCATGTATTAGTCACCAAATGCCTTGCCTTTGTTCTTAATATTGCTTTTTAAAAAATTATTATTGAAGTATAGTTGTTTTACAATATTGTGTTAGTTTTAGGTGTACAGCAAAGTGATTCAGTTATATATATATATATATATATATATATATATATATATAATACACACACACACATATTTTTCAGATTATTTTCCATTATAGATTATTACAAGATATTGAATATAGTTCCCTGTGTTATACAGTAAATCACTGTTGCTTATCTATTTTACATAGAGTAGTGTGTATCTGTTAGTTCCATGCTCCTAATTTATCCCCCCCTTTCCCCTTTGGTATGATATCACTTATATGTGGAATCTAAAAAAAATACAAATGAATCTATATACAAAACAGAACAGACTCATAGACTTAGAAACAAACTCATGGGATATTGCTTGGAAAGATTTTCTAGAATGGTAACATTATTCTTCAGAAACTGAAAGGTTTTTGACTATACTAATGAATGAAAAACCAAATTGTTGACTTTCCATTGAATGCCTTTTGTAATGTTTTGGGGGATATGCTAAAATTCAGAAGGTCATACTTATTAAAATCAGTAGCAGCTCTAATTATTTGGCTGGCCATCTGCAATCTGGCCATGTGCAATCATTGTTTCATTCTCTAAGACCAACTAAAAGTATAAATAGTATCTTCAGACTTAATTTTAGTTTTGAATAGCTCTTGTAATACAGCCATAGTATTCATAACAATACATAAAATAATATAAAGACACATTATTAGCATATGTTTTAGTGTGATACTTTCATTTTTAGTTTTAAAAGAGTAAGACGAAATGTACCCCAGCTCTTAAAAACCAGACAAACAAAAAACAAACTAGAACTGCTTTAATTCCTGGATATCAAAAGAATCCAATCTAAGTTATACATCTATATGAAGTTAAATGGACTTGATAAAAATTTAAGTGTCTTTATTAGCAATAGCTATTTATAAACAGCAAGAAACTTGGAGAAAATATTGCCCCAGACTGCTCTGCATGTTTAGTTAGCTTTAAAGGTTAAAGGGCTCTCTGATGGGAGAGGGAGGACTTCACCCTGGATTACTCCAAAAGGAAAATTTTAGAATTAGTAGCAAGACATAGCTAGAAAGCAGTGATTAACTTGGAACAATGTAGAAACTCATAATACTATGAGCAAAGCTCAAATCCAAGCGAATTCCAACCAGCATTTCCCCACCTCCAATTTATTCTTTATGTGATAGAGTAATTTTTTTTCAAAATATAAATCTGAGCATAACATCTGCCAGTTAAAAACCTTCAACAGCTTTACATTGTTCATGAACTTAAAATAAAAGTGTCTTCAGATGGTCTTGTAGAGCTACTATGATCCAGTTACTTAATTCCTCTAACAACTTTCTATCCATTGACATCTTTCACCAATTAGTTCACTTTATCTTCTGGACACATTGTCCCTTCAGTGGCTGGTATTCTCTATGTTCCTTCCAGCCATATATGGCTTCCTGCTATGCCTTCTGCCTAAAATGTTCTTTCCTTCCCTCTTGACATAGTTAACCCATATTCTACTGGCAATTAACTATAAGACAATATAATTCATTATTATATTGGCCTGTGAATGAAGTGTAATGGGGTGGTTATTCTATTAGGTGTCCCTGTATCTTAGTTACCAGCAATAGAAACCAACTCAGTGTAATTTCAGCAAAAAAAATTATTAAAAGGTAGGAAGCATCTCACAGAATTCTCCAGAGAGTCGTAGAATCAGCTTTGGAGGCGACCCAGCCAGAAAAGAGGCAGCAGTGTACAGTGCTCCTGCTTGGGAGCTGCAAGCTGGATGCTGCCACTAGAACGACTTTTCTGCTATATTGGACACTGGAAGTAGCTGCCACTGCCAGTACTACCTTCTCTGTAAATGGAGTCTGTGGTCTGTTTTTAAATGTCTCTAGGTTTTGCTTCAAAGATGTTGTGTGTATGCTTGATTAAGAGTCTTGTTTGTGGAGTCACACTCAATACGTAAGGAAGGCTGAGAAAGTCAAGAGTTGGCATTTTAAGTCTTTTAGGTAGGAACTATCTCTAATTCAGAATGTAGGGAACTCTCTGAGCACAGAAAGAGGATCCTACTACTAATTAGCCAAGAGCAACAACATATATCCATTAGACTAAGAACGGAGACAGAATTGACAAAAATTTTTCAGAGAAGGTAATATTTTAGTTGGGTCTCTGTCTCTTGTTTCTGTTGAACAAGAATTTTGTCAGGAAATGTGAAAGCAAGTGAAAGGGAAGATGCTGCAAAGAGAGAAAGGAGAGCAGCAATGGTTCCTAAGTAGCTTTATGATCAACTAAGGAGCTTTTAAAAAACTCATCATCTGTGAAGAATCTGATTCAGTAGATGTGGACTGGGGCCCTACCACCTCACATTATTTTCAGGATATTTTTGCAATCACTTGATTTAGCATCTCTGAAAGGAAAGGCATGAACATGTGAAGTAAATGATACGTTCGGAGAAAGTAGTAAGTTGCTGGCCCAGTATAAGTAAAGCACAGGCAGAAGATCAGAGATGAGGCAAGACCAGTAAACTATGGCCAAATAGGAAACGTTATAAAAGACTTCCTGAGCAGTTTTAAGTTTATTCTACAGGCCACCAGACATTTTTGAAAATTGGAATAACACAACAGAGAAACCTGTTAACCTGCATGTGGGTGAAATATTAACACTTCAGTGAACAATAGGAAACAACTAGATATCAATTATTAAACAAAACAGAAAAATTATTACCAAGAAAATGGAATAAAACTGAGCCTTTTTAACATATTGTATGCAGGTGCCTGAAGGCTTAATCAAACAATAGATCCAGAAGATCTTTTACTCTGGTTTTCTTGGGTGAATTAGAGTGGAGGATTAGTAGCCAATGCAGACTGGGTGGGGAGAAGTGAGAACTCTTCAAATTCTTTAACTCCTTAGAGTCAAACTCTTAAAATTTAACTTCAGAACTCTTAAAATTCTAAAGAACTTGAGACAAAGTTCTTTAAACAGAGTACAGAGCAAAGATCACCTTTTGCCAGGGAGGCTCTGGGAAGAGAATGGCTGCTGGGGAAGGAAGGAGGGCCTGTCCCATCCTGGCTGGCATAGCCTGGGTTAACTAGGGAATCATCTCTCAGAGAAAGCGGAAAGTTTCCCCTTTGGCTTTGTTACATTGCATATGGATGAAGGCAATAACATGACAAAAACTAAGATTGGCTGTGACCCAGAATTGCTTATTTCCTTTCCTTGTATATGACTTACAAAGTGTCATCTATATAAACAGGTGATCTTAAGTTAGGTTGAATATATATTCACACTGTTGGCCATAAGTCTACACATGTATTATTGATATTTGGAGATGCTGTAATTCATTGACATGTAATGTATAAAGTGATTTATGGCATGATGATGTTGATTTCTAGAGCTATACCAACATATTAATAAATTATAAATCACACATTAATAAAGGTCCTCTGTGAAGAACAGAGAGGTTGATAGGATACCATCCAAAAGTTAATGACCAAGATCCACTTGTGAAATGGATGAGGAGCTCACCAGTAAAACAATCATAACTGGTAAAAATTATAAAAACAAAGTCACTGAAAATTTCTGGAAATTGTCCTAAGGGTACAAAGTAAATGAAGAAACATTAAGCAAGACAATTTACTAACTCTTGGTAAGAACAGTGAGAGTCATTGGCACTTGAATCATGACCCACTCACTCCCTCATCTGTGCCCACCAGCTCAGTAAGGAGGAGGGAGGGAGCAAAGCTGTACTGCAGTAAGGAAATGACACCAGATTGTAACGCAAATCCACAAGAACAAACAAAGGGAACCAGAAATGGTAAATAAGAAGGTTAATGTAACAAACTATAAATACACACTTGCTTTCCTTTCTTCTCTTAGCTTCTTAAAAGACATAAAATTATACAAAGTGTTGTTATGTTTGTAACACATATACATGTAAGTGCATAACACTTATACAGCACAAAAAGGCAGAAGAGGAAATAGGGCTATATAGAAATAAAATTATCTCGCTGGAATTAAGTTAGTAAAATCTGAAGTAGAATCTGATAAGTTAAGGTGTACATGGTAAGTCCAGGAGAAATCAGTCAGAAAATAACTTTAAAATATAATGAAAAATCATTAAGGGAACTAAAATATTACATGAGAAAATATTCACTTAATTGAAAAGAAAGCAGTAAAGGAGGAATAGAGGAACAAAAAAAGATATGAGACATACTGAAAACAAAGAATGAAATTTCAGACATAAATCTAAATGTATTAATAACATTAAATGCAAATGGATTAAACAATCTATCAAAAAGCAGAGACTGTCAAATTGGATTAAAAAAACAAAATGTAACTATATGCTATAGGTGAGACAGTTTAGATTCAAAGACACAAATAGGTTGAAATTTTTAAAATGGAAAAACACAGCTCATGCAAATGGCAACCAAAGGAAGCTGGATAAAATAGGTTTTAAAACAAAATTATTATGAAAGATAAAGGACATTTTATAATGATAAAAAGTAGAACCATTGGAAGATATAATAATTATAAACACATATGTATCTAACAACAGAGCCTCAAATTACATGAGGCAAAACTGACAGAACTGAAGGGAGAAATATACAATTCAACAATAGTTGGAGTCTTCAATATCCCACTTTCATTAATGGAAGGAACAACTAGGCAGAAGGTCAGCAAGGAAACAAAAGACTTGAATAACACTATAAACCAACCAGTTAGATTCAGCAGACATTCATAAAATATTCTACTCAAGAATATCTGAATACACATTCTTCTAATTGGACACAGAACATTCTCCTGGCTAGACCATATCTTGTGAATAAAAAAAAAAAGCCTCAATAAATTTAAAAGGATTGAATCATACAAAGTATGTTCTCCAATCACAACAGAATGAAATAAAAAATCAGTACCAGAAAGAAATTTGGGAAATTAAAAAATATGTAGATATTAAACACCACATTCTTCAATAATCAGTGGATCAAGAAAGAAATAAAAGATATATTAGAAAATATTTTAAGATGAATGAAAACAAGATATAACGTACCAAAACATATGGGATGAAGCTAGAGCAGTACTTAGAGGAAAATTATAAGCACCTATATTAAAAAAGAAGAAAGAGGGCTTCCCTGGTGGCGTAGTGGTTGAGAGTCCGCCTGCCAATGCAGGGTACATAAGTTCGTGCCCCAGTCTGGGAAGATCCCACATGCCGCGGAGCGGCTGGGCCCGTGAGCCATGGCCACTGAGCCTGCGCATCTGGAGCCTGTGCTCCGCAATGGGAGAGGCCACAGCAGTGAGGGGCCCGCGTACCACAAAAAAAAAAAGAAGAAAGATCTCAAATCAGTAACCTAACTTTCCACCTTAAGACACCAATAAGAGAAATTAAACTGAAAGAAAGTAGAAGGAAGGAAATAATAAAAATTATAGTGGAAATAAATAAAATGGAGACTAGAAAAAGTAGAGAAGAACAAATAAAACCAAAATCTGGTTCTTTGGAAAGATCAACCAAATTGACAAACCTTTAGCTAGATTAATCAAGAAAAAAAAAAAAGACAGAGAAGGCACAAATTGCTAATATCAGAAATGAAAGAGAGGATATTACTGACTTGTAGAAAAAAAAGAATATAGGGAATACAAAATCAAAAAATTAGATAACTTAGGTGAAATAGGCAAATTCCTGAGATATAAACTACTACAACTGACTCAAGAAGAAATATAAAATCTGAATAGACCTGTAACAAGTAAAGTGATTGAATCAGTAATATAAAAATTTCCCACAACGTGTTAATGTAGATTCATCAATATAACAAGTGTACCACTCTGGTGGGGGATGTTGATAATGAAAGATTCACACACGTATAGGGACAGGAGGTTTTACGGGAAATCACTGTATCTTCCCCTCAATTTTTCTGTGAAACTAAAACTGCTCTAAAAAAGTCTTAAAAAAAAAACCTTCCCATATATAAAAGCCTAGGCCCAGATGGATTCGCTGAATTCTTTCAAACATTTAAAGAACAATCAATACCAACTCTTCACAAATTGTTCCAAAACAACAGGAGAAGAGAACACTTCTCCTTTCATTCTGAAGTCATTATTACCCTGATACAAAAATTAGACAAAGACATCACAAGAAAACTATAGAACAATATCTCTTATGAATACAGACACAGACATCCTCAACTAAATAGTACTAAACCAAATTCAGCAACATATGAAAAGGATCATACACCATGACTATGTGGAAGTTATCTCAGGAATGTAGGGCTTGTTTAACATCCAAAAATTAATTAATGTAATCCATCATATCAACAGAATAAAGACAAAAATCAAGTGATCATCTCAATAGATGCAGAATAAGAATTTGACAAAATCTAACACCTCTTCATAATAACAGTATCCAATAAATTAGAATAAGAAGAGAACTTCTTTAACTAATAAAAGGCATCTATGAAAAACCCACAGCTTACGTCATACCTAATGAAGTAAGAATGAATGCTTTCCCCTTAGATCAGGAAGAAGACAAAGGATGTCCACTCTCACTACTTTTACTCAACATTGTACTAGGGGTTCTAGCCAAGGAAACTAGGCAAGTAAATGTAATAAAAGACATCTGGATTGGTAAAAAGTAAAACTATTTGTGTTTCAGATGATATGATCTCACATGAAGAAAATCAAAATAAATCCCCCAAGAAACTATAGAAATTAATAAACAAGTTCAGCAAGGTTACAGGATGCAAGATCAATATACAAAAATCAGCCATATTTCCCTATAGTAGCTATGAATAATATGAAATGAAAGGAAGAAAAATTTCCATTTACATATCAAAAGAATAAAATATTTAGAAATATATTTATTAAAAGAAGTGTAAACCTACATTCTCAAAAGTATAAAACATTGTTGGAAAAAATTAAAGAAGACAAATAAATGGAAAGACATCTCATGTTCATGGATGAACATGAGCCTTAATATTTTTAGGATGCCAATATTCCCCAAATTGATCTCTAGATTAATCTCTATCAAAATTACAGCTGGCTTCTTTAAAGAAATTCACAAGCTGAACTTAAAATTCATATGGAAATTCAAGGGAACCAGAATAGCTAGAGTAAAGAAAAACAAGAACAAAGTTGGAGGACTCTTACTTTCTTATTTCAAACATCACAAAACTATAGTATTTAAAAAAAGAAATGGTGCTATGACAACTGGATACTCACATTAAAAAAATAAATGTAGTTGGGTATGTTTCTTATACCATACACAAAAAAATTAACTCAAAATAGATCTTAGAACTAAATGTACAAGCTAAAACTCTTAGAAATAAATATAGGAATAAATTTTTGTGATTTTTGGTTAGGCAGTCTTCTTAGATATGATACCAAAATCACAAGTGATAAAGAAAGAATAAGTTGTATATGATCAAAATTAAAACTTCTGTGCTTCACAAGAATGAATTTATATTTAGAATATATAAAGAACCCTTAAAACAATAATAAAGACAACTTGAAAGCAGGTAAAGCATCTGAATAGTCATTTCTTTAAGAAATATACAAATGGTCAATAAGCACAAGAAAAGATTCTCAACATCATCTGACATTAGGGAAATACACAATACCACAATCAGGTACCAATTTACATCCATTAGGATGGTAATAACAAAATAAAAAAGATACTAGCAAGCACTGACAAAGATATGAAGAAAGTGAAAGCCTCATACACACTTGGTAGGCTAAAAAATGGTGCAGCAACTTTGGAAAACAGCCTCATAGTTCCTCAAATGTTAAAAATAGAGATACCATATGACTCAGTAATTCTACACCTAGTTATATACTGAAGAGCAATAAGAACATATGGTCACACAAACACTTGTACATAAAGGCTCAAAGCAGCATTATTCATAATAGCTAAAAAGTAGAAACTACCTAAATATTCATCAACTGATGACTGGATAAATAAAAATGGGTATATCCATAAATGGAATATTACTCGGTAATGAAAAGGAACAAGTTAATGATATATGCTACAAAATGAACATTAAAAATATTGTGCCTAGTGAAAGAAACGAGTCACAAAAGACCACATTTTATGATTCCATTTTTAAGAAATTCCAGAATAGGAAAATCTATGGAGACAAAAAGCAGATTACTGGTTGCCTAGGGAGGGCCAAAGCGGGGAACACAACTTGGGGGAAATGAGGAGTTATTGCTAATGGGTATAGATTTCTTCTTGGAGTGAGGAAAATGTTTTAAAATTCATTGTAGTGAAGGTTGCACAACTATGTGAATATACTAAAAAACATCGAATTATATAATTTAATTGGGTTGATTGTATTAGATATAAATTATATGTCAATAAAGCTATAACATACTAAAACACTGAACTACATAATTTAATTGGGTGGATTGTATGATATATGAATTACAGGTCAATAAAGCTGTTACATATATTTTAAAAAGTTAATGGCCCAACTATACTAGTATGTGCAAATTATAAACAACAATGCCTGAACTAGAACTGTGAGTTGAGTTTCAGAAAATGAAGTTTTGTGTCTGCAATTTGAACCACCCATGTCAGTGACATTAAACAATACATGAGAAAGATTAAGAGTAGTCCATCTCAAATAGAGGTAAAGCTTTCCTTCGATAGTTCACTAGTCTGTTTCTTAAAACATGAGGTTGGACTCAGCACACATAATTAGGTGAAAGCTACAAGGGGCAATTCTATCTGGTTTCATAAGAAGGAAATGAAGAGTAAATAATGGGTAGTAAAGGCAGGAGTCTGGAAGCTGCCACACTGAAATGGGCAGGCATTTGGCTTAGTCTCTGGTAAGTCAAAAGAAGGCCTGTAAGTACCCACTGTATAGCACAGGGAACTCTACTCAATACTCTGTAATGATCTATATGTATAAATGATTCACTTTGCTGTACAGCAGAAACTAACACAACATTGTAAATCAACTATACTCCAATAAAAATTTATATATATACATATAATATATATATAAATGAATGTATGTGTGTATATATATATATGAGAGAGAAGGCCAGATGAGAAAAGGAGTCTGATGATTTGCATTGAGGCCTCTTTCATTTGGAAGGAGGAAGAGTCATGGCAGAATGACTGTGAATTTGATCAGGTCCTCAGTGTTTTAAAGTAGTTCTAGTTTTCCTTTTTTATTTTGAAGGTCCTAAAAACTATTAAAAGGCAAGGTTCTCATTTTTTTTTTTTTTTTTTTTTGCGGTACTTGGGCCTCTCACTGTTGTGGCCTCTCCCGTTGCAGAGCACAGGCTCCGGACGCGCAGGCTCAGCGGCCATGGCTCACACGCCTAGCCGCTCTGCGGCATGTAGGATCTTCCCAGACCGGGGCATGAACCCATGTCCCCTGCATCAGCAGGCGGACTCTCAACCACTGCGCCACCAGCGAAGCCCGGGTTCTCATTTTTTAAAAGTATGTCTTTCCCCAAAGAGATATGATTTAAGTTTTGCTTCATAGATTAAAAAATATAAGGCAGCTTGTTTTTGCATTCTAAAAATAATACATGATTTTTATAGGATTATTAGAGAACACAACTAAGTGTAAGAAAGAAACAGTTCTACCACTGAAAGACAAATCACTGTTAAATTGTTAGGTTTTTTTTGCATAGCTTCTTCCAGACATTTTCCCCTATGCATTTCTTTTGTAAAGCAGTGATAATACTATACCTAAATTTTATACATTTTTTAACAAAAAAGTCAATGTTTCAAATTCCTTGCAAACATTATTTATAATAACATCATAATATTGTACTGTAATGTGCCTATTACCATTCACTCTTATTAATTATTTAGGTTTTTTCCAAAGTTAATTATTATAAATAATATTGCAGTTTCCTTAGAATAATGCTTTTTCTATACTTCTTTAGAATAGATTTTTAGAAATTGGGTCAAAGGATAATAAAATCTTTAGGCTTCTGGTATACATATATATCTTAATTGCTTTCCAAGAGTTGTACCAATTTACATCCACCAGCAGTGTCAGAAAATACTTGTTTCTGAACACCTTCACAAATACATCATCTCACCCTCGTAAATGCTATCCTCTCAGAAAGTCTTTAGAGCATGAATCTGCAATTGTACTCACAATGCATATTAGAAGAATTCATTATAAGTTTAGTAATGGGGTATTGGTTAAAATTTGCTACAAAGGCTTTTTGTAGTTTCACGAAAGTATTGTACCCATACATTAAATAGGAATCAAGTTAATTTTTCTTATTCTGGAAAAGAATGGGTTTGCATCAACCAAATCAAATAAATATTTTGGTCGTGTCTACCATTAATAAGGTGTAATAATAGAAATTGGAGAGTATGATCGATTATAAGAAGCTTAGAGTTTGGCTGGAAAGGTATAAGCACAAAAGTAGTTCAGTAACAATGTAAGATTTAAGTAAGTTTCAGAAAATAGCAGAAGAGTTGTTCATGGTTGGTATAAAATTATCTGTCAAAGGAGCAATATGGAGAACGAAACTTCTAGAAGTTCACAGGAAAGAGAAATCACTTAAGGTTAGAATGAGATTTGCTAATCAAAGAACTTACTACATATATAGGAAACCTAGAAAAGTCTTTGTCGTAACATTATTCAAAAGTCTTTGAACAATAAATGTCAGAATTTTTAAGTTCTGTTTAATTAGTGTTTTATAACATTTGGCCATTATATCCCCCATTTCTAGATTACTGTTCTTTCATTTTTTAAATTTCTACTTTAAGATTCACTTCTAACAAACTAGGTTGTGACAGATTAACTAAATTCATCCTTGCAGTGAGTGGTTAACTGCACGTGTGGTTCATCTAGTTCTGTCATCAGGGCTTTCTTTTCCTTGGTATGGATTTGTCCTTGGAGCATCTACTGTAAGGTAGTAGTGCGTCACCTGGTGTTATGCTCTTTTGTCTAATATCTATTACATAGAAAAATATCTTTCTTGGCTGGTAGAATATTATTCATGCTAAATGAATATCAGTATCAACACTGGCAGCCTAGTTTAACCAATGCTACAAATGAATTTCCATCTTATTACTTTGAAGAAATCAATTCACTTTTTTCAAAGTCTAAAGGTTACACACACACACACACACACACACACACACACACACACACTTTTATGGTACTTAAAGAAATATATAGTTGATGAGTATATGTCAGATAGGAAGCTTTTACATTAAACTCAAAAAACTTCAGAATCTGCCACCCAGAAAGGCACAGTTCCATATCCAGAAGACTAAAGACCCAAAAGAGTTCCCATTATCTGGATATTCATCACCCAAGCAAAAGTTCTCACACCATAAAATACTGACTAATGCATGCATCACTCACTAACTGTTCCCTACTCAAATATTCTTCCCAGCTCAACACTAAAGAGCCTGTCCTTACCCATCATGACGAAAGTTCTGCTGGTCAATCTTCCCTTAATCACTGGATGATGTAAATGTATATGTTTTTTGGGATGCTATTTATGGCTATAAATAATGTAATGCAAATTGACTCAAAGTCAATACTGGGAAAAATGCAGAATATCATGAGGTTAATGAAAGTGATATTTGAATACTACTCAAATCATACATAAAGCCAGTTATACCAGTTAAAATGAAATAGAGAAAATGGATGATGATTCAATGGGTGCTACAAAGGAGAATAATTTGAATATCAAAGGATTGGAGAGGGCATTGGGAAAATTGAAAAAATGCTCTGAATATTTTTGTAAGAAAGGAATCTTTTAAAAAGCATGCTAGGAAGTTAAACATTAAGGACAGAATGTCATATTGTGTTATCAACTGTGTTAGACATCAGAAAAAAGAAAAAAAAGTTATTCACTCTGTTGATTTTTGTTATTCCCACAGTTAAAATTATAAAAATTATAATCTGTCTTTAAATAGCCTTTGGTTTAATACTTTTCATAATAAAGTCTTACTAAACTTTCCCTCTTCACTCCTATGTCCCTGCTATTTACCATAAATCTTTAGTTCCTATTTCATTTAAATTTCTCATCCTGGTACCAATTATTCTTAGATAACAACAATAATACAGGACAAGTCATGAAAAGAATTTTGATTTTTAAAAATGAATAAAACCAGATTTAAATGAATTTCTTTTTAACAGAGATGTGAACCTTAATTAAGTGTGCTCATAAACAAAGCATTCCACAGTTCTGGTAAAGTGCAAAGAAAACAATGTCCATCATCTTCAATCTTTGCTTATACCATTTAAAAATGAGCCATCTTAAGAGTGCAGGGAGGAGGAGCTTAAGATGGCAGAAGAGTAGGGCATGGAGATCACCTTCCTCCCCACAAATACATCAGAAATACATCTACATGTGGAACAACTCCTACAGAACACCTACTGAACGCTGGCAGAAGACCTCAGACCTTCCAAGAGGCAAGAAACTCCCCCACGTACCTGGGTAGAGCAAAAGAAAAAAGAATAAACAGAGACAAAAGAATAGGGACGGGACCTGCACCAGTGGGAGGGAGCTGTGAAGGAGGAAAGGTTCCCACACACTAGGAAGCCCCTTTGCGGGCGGAGACTGCGGGTGGCGGAGGGGGAAAGCTTTGGAGCCGCGGAGGAGAGCACAGCAACACGGGTGCGGAGGGCAAAGCGGAGAGATTCCCGCACAGAGAATCGGTGCCGACCAGCACTCACCAGCCCAAGAGGCTTGTCTGCTCACCCGCCGGGGCGGGTGTGGGCTGGGAGCTGAGGCTCAGGCTTCGAAGGTCACATCCCAGGGAGAGGACTGGGGTTGGCTGTGTGAACACAGCCTGAAGGGGGCTAGTGGACTGCAGCTAGCTGGGAGGGAGTCTAGGAAAAAGTCTGGAGCTGCTGAAGAGGCAAGACACTTTTTATTGCCTCTTTGTTTCCCGGTACGTGAGGAGAGGGGATTAAGAGCGCTGCTTAAAGGAGCTCCAGAGACGGGCGTGAGCCGCGGGTTATCAGCGTGGACCCTAGAAACAGGTATGAGAAGCTAAGGCTGCTGCTGCCCCCACCAAGTCTGTGTGCAAGCAAAGGTCACTATCCACACCTCCCCTCCTGGAAGCCTGTGCAGCCCGCCACTGCCAGACTCCCGAGATCCAGGGACAACTTCCCTGGGAAAACGCATGGTGCGCCTCACGCTGGTGCAACGTCATGCTGGCCTCTGCTGCCGCAGGCTCGCCCCACATCCATACCCCTCTCCCTCCCCGCGGCCTGAGTGAGCCAGAGCCCCCGAATCAGCAGCTCCTTTAACCCCGTCCTGTCTGAGCGGGGAACAGACACCCTCAGGTGACCTACACACAGAGATAGGGTCAAATCCAAAGCTGAACCCCGGGAGCTGTGTGAACAAAGAAGAGAAAGGGAAATCTCTCCCAGCAGCATCAGGAGCAGTGGATTAAGTCTCCACAATCAACTTGATGTACCCTGCATCTGTGGAATACCTGAATAGACAACGAATCATCCCAAATTGAGGAGGTGGACTTTGGGAGCAACGATATACATATATTTTTACCTTTTTCTCTTTTTGTGAGTGTGTATGCATATGCTTCTGTGTGTGATTTTGTCTGTATAGCTTTGCTTTTACCATTTGTCCTACAGTCTGTCTGTCCGTTTTTGGTTTTTTTGGTTTTTGTTAGTATAGTTTTTAGCGCTTGTTATCATTGGTGGATTTGTATTTCGGTTTAGTTGATCTCTTCTTTCTTTCTATGTTTTTACTTTTTATTACTTTAAAATGTTTTTTAACAATTATTTTTTACTTTAATAACTATGTTATCTTCTTTTCTTTTCTTTTATCTTCTTTCTTTCTTTCTTTTTTTCTCCCTTGTATTCTGAGCTGTGGGGATGACAGGCTCTTGGTGCTCCAGCCAGGTGTAAGGGCTGTGCCTCTGAGGTGGGAGAGCCAAGTTCAGGACACTGGTCCGTAAGAGACCTCCCAACTCCATGTAATATCAAACGGCAAAAACCTCCCAGAGATCTCCATCTCAACGCCAAGACCCAGCTCCACTCAACGACCAGCAAGCTACAGTGCTGGGCACCTTATGCCAAACAAATAGAAAGACAGGAACACAGACACACCCATTAGCAGAGAGGCTGCCTAAAATCATAATAAGGTCACAGACACCCCAAAACACACGACCAGACGTGGACCTGCCCACCAGAAAGACAAGATCCAGCCCCATCCACCAGAACACAGGCACTAGTCCCCTCCATAAGGAAGCCTACACAACCCACTGAACCAACCTTAGCCACAGGGGGCAGACACCAAAAACAACAGGAACCATGAACCTGCAGCCTGTGAAAAGGAGACCCCTCCAAAACAGTAAGTTAAGCAAAATGAGAAGACAGAGAAACACACAGCAGATGAAGGAGCAAGGTCAAAACCCACCAGACCTACAAAATGAAGAGGAAATAGGCAGTCTACCTGAAAAAGAATTCAGAATAATGATAGTAAAGATGATCCGAAATCTTGGAAATAGAATGGAGAAAATGCAAGAAATGTTTAACAAGGACCTAGAAGAACTAAAGAGCAAGCAAACAGTGATGAACAACACAATAAATGAAATTAAAAATACTCTAGGGCTTCCCTGGTGGTGCAGTGGTTGAGCATCCACCTGCCGATGCAGGGGACACAGGTTAGTGCCTCGGTCCAGGAAGATCCCACATGCCGCAGAGCGGCTAGGCCCGTGAGCCATGGCCGCTGAGCCTGTGCGTCCAGAGCGTACCGCAAGAAAAAAAAAAAGAAAAAAATACTCTAGAAGGGATCAATAAAAGAATAACTGAGGCAGAACGGAAAAGTGACCTGGGAGATAAAATAGTGGAAATAACTACCACAGAGTAGAATAAAGAAAAAAGAATGAAAAGAATTGAGGACAGTCTCAGAGACCTCTGGGACATTAAACACACCAGCATTCGAATTATAGGGGTCCCAGAAGAAGAGATAAAGAAAGGGACTGAGAAAATATTTGAAGAGATTATAGTTGAAAACTTCCCTAATATGGGAAAGGAAATAGTTAATCAAGTCCAGGAAGCACAGAGAGTCCCACACAGGATAAATCCAAGGAGAAACAAGCCATGACACATATTAATCAAACTATCAAAAATTAAATACAAAGAAAACATATTAAAAGCAGCAAAGGAAAAACAACAAATAACATACAAGGGAATCCTCATGAAGTTAACAGCTGATCTTTCAGCAGAAACTCTGCAAGCCAGAAGGGAATGGCATGATATACTTAAAGTGATGAAAGGGAAGAATCTACAACCAAGATTACTATACTTAAAGTGATGAAAGGGAAGAACCCACAACCAAGATTACTCTAGCTGGCAAGGGTCTCATTCAGATTCAATGGAGAAATCAAAAGCTGTACAGACAAGCAAAAGCTAAGAGAATTCAGCACCACCAAACAAGCTTTACAACAAATGCTAAAGGAACTTCTCTAGGCAGGAAACACAAGGGAACAAAAAACCTACAATAAAAAAACCCAAAACCATTAAGAAAATGGTAATAGGAACATACATACCGATAATTACCTTAAATGTAAATGGATTAAATGCTCCAAACAAAAGACATAGGGGGGCTGAATAGATACAAAAACAAGATCCATATATATGCTGTCTACAAGAGACCCACTTCAGACCTAGGGAAACATACAGACTGAAAGTGAAGGGATGGAAAAAGATATTCCATGCAAATGGAAATCAAAAGAAAGCTGAAGTAGCAATTCTCATATCAGACAAAATAGACTTTAAAACAAAGACTATTACAAGAGACAAAGGACACTACATAATGATCAAGGAATCAATCCAAGAAGAAGATATAACAATTGTAAATATTTATGCACCCAACACAGGAGCACCTCAATACATAAAGCAAATGCTAACAGCCATAAAAGGGGAAATCGACAGTAACACAATCATAGTAGGGGACTTTACCACCCCACTTTCACCAATGGACAGATATCCAAAATGAAAATAAATAAGGAAACACAAGCTTTAAATTACACATTAAACAAGATGGGCTTAATTGATATTTATAGGACATTCCATTCAAAAACAACAGAATACATTTTCTTCTCAAGTGCTCATGGAATATTCTCCAGGATACAGCATATCTTGGGTCACAAATCAAGCCTTGGTAAATTTAAGAATATTGAAATCGTATTAAGTATCTTTTCTGACCAGAACGCGATGAGACTAGATATCAACTACAGGAAAAACATCTGTGAAAAAAATACAAACACATGGAGGCTAAACAATACACTACTGGGTTTCCCTGGTGGTGCAGTGGTTGAGAATCTGCCTGCCGAAGCATGGGATACGGGTTCGTGCCCTGGTCTGGGAAGATCCCACATGCCATGGAGCGGCTGGGCCTGTGAGCCATAGCCGCTGACCCTGCGCATCTGGAGCCTGTGCTCTGCAATGGGAGAGGCCACAACAGTGAGAGGCTTGTGTACCGCAAATAAAAAAAAACAAAAAAACAATACACTACTTAATAACCAAGAGATCACTGAAGAAATCAAAGAGGAAACCAAAAACTACCCAGAAATAAATGACAATGAAAACACAACGACCCAAAACCTATGGGATACAGCAAAAGCAGTTCTAAAAGGGAAGTTTATAACAATACAATCCTACCTTAAGAAACAAGAAACATCTCAAATAAACAACCTAACCTTACACCTAAAGCAATTAGAGAAAGAAGAACAAACAAAACCCAAAATTAGCAGAAGGAAAGAAATTATAAATATCAGATCAGAAATAAATGAAAAAGAAATGAAGAAAACAATAGCAAAGATCAATAAAACTAAAAGCTGGTTCTTTGAGAAGATAAACAAAATTGATAAACCTTACGGTAGACTCATCAGCAAAAAAGGGAGAGGACTCAAATCAATAAAATTAGAAACGAAAAATGAGAAGTTACAACTGACACCTCAGAAATACAAAGCATCGAAAGAGACTAATATAAGCAACTATATGCCAATAAAATGGAAAACCTGGAAGAAATGGACAAATTCTTAGAAATGCATAACATTCTGAGACTGAACCAGGAAGAAACAGAAAATATGAACAGACCAATCACAAGCACTGAAATTGAAACTGAGATTAAAAATCTTCCACTAAACAAAAGCCCAGGACCAGATGGCTTCACAGGTGAATTCTATCAAACATTTAGTGAAGAGCTAACACCTCTCCTTCTAAAACTCTTCCAAAATATAGCAGAGGAGGAACACTCCCAAACTCATTCTACGAGGCCACCATCACCCTGATACTAAAACCAGACAAAGGTGTCCCAAAGAAAGAAAACTACTGGCCAATAACAATGATGAACACAGATGCAAAACTCCTCAACAAAATAGTAGCAAACAGAATCCAACAGCACATTAAAAGGATCATACACCATGATCAAGTGAGATTTATCCCAGGAATGCAGGGATTCTTCAATATAAGCAAATCAGTCAATGTGATACACCATATTAACAAATTGAAGGAGAAAAAACATATGATCATCTCAATAGATGCAGAGAAAGCTTTCAACAAAATTCAACACCATTTATGATAAAAACCCTCCAGAAAGTAGGCATAGAGGGAACTTACCCCAACATAATAAAGGCCATATATGATAAACACACGGTCAACATCGTCCTCAACGGTGAAAAACTGAAACCATTTCCAGTAAGAGCAGGAAAAAGACAAGGTTGCCCACTCTCACCACTATTATTCAACATAGTTTTGGAAGGCTTAGCCACAGCAATCAGAGAAGAAAAAGAAATAAAAGGAATCCAAATCAGAAAAGAAGAAGTAAAGCTGTCACTGTTTATAGATGACATGATACTATACATAGAGAATCCTAAAGATGCTATCAGAAAACAACTAGAGCTAAACAATGAATATGTTAAAGTAGCAGGATACAAAATTAATGCACAAAAATCCCTTGCATTCCTATATACTAATGATGAAAAATCTGAAAGTGTAATTAAGAAAACACACCCATTTACCGTTGCAACAAAAAGAATAAAATACCTAGGAATAAACTTAACTAAGGAGACAAAAGACCTGTATGCAGTAAATTATAAGATACTGATGAAAGAAATTAAAAATGATACAAATAGATGGAGAGGTATACCATGTTCTTGGATTGGAAGAATCAACACTGTGAAAATGACTATACTACCCAAAGCAATCTACAGATTCAACGCAATCCCTATCAAATTACCAATGGCAGTTTTCACAGAACTAGAACAAAAAATTTCACAATTTGTATGGAAACACATAAGACTCCAAATAGCCAAAGCAATCTTGAGAAAGAAAAACGGAGCTTGAGGAATCAGGCTCCTGGACTTCAGACTATACAACAAAGCTACAGTAATCAAGACAGTATGGTACTGGCACAAAAACAGGAGTATAGATCAATGGAACAGGATAGAAAGCCCAGAGATAAACCCACGCACATATGGTCACCTTATCTTTGATAAAGGAGGCAAGAATATACAGTGGAGAAAAGACAGCCTCTTCAATAAGTGGTGCTGGGAAAACTGGACAGCTACATGTAAAAGAATGAAATTAGAACAATCCCTAACACCATACACCAAAACAAACTCAAAATGGGTTAAAGACCTAAATGTAAGGCCAGACACTATAAAACGGTTAGGAAAATATAGGCAGAACACTCTATGACATAAATCCCAGCAAGATCCTTTTTGACCCACCTCCTAGAGAATTGGAAATAAAAACAAAAATAAACAAATGGGACCTAATGGAACTTAAAAGCTTCTGCACAGCAAAGGAAACCATAAACAAGACGAAAAGACAACCCTTAGAATGGGAGAAAATATTTGCAAATGAAGCAACTGACAAAGGATTAATCTCCAAAATTTACAAACAGCTCATGCAGCTCAATATCAAAAAAACAAACAACCCCAATGCAAAAATGGACAAAAGACCTAAATAGACATTCCTCCAAAGAAGACATACAGATGGCCTAAAGGCACATGAAAAGGCTCAACACCACTAATTATTAGAGAAATGCAAATCAAAACTACAATGAGATATCATCTCACACCAGTCAGAATGGCCAGCATCAAAAAATCTACAAACAATCAATGCTGGAGAGGGTGTGGAGAAAAGGGAACCCTCTTGCACTGTTGGTGGGAATGTAAATTGATACAGCCACTATGGAGAACAGTATGGAGGTTCCTGAAAAAGCTAAAAACAGAACTGCCATACGACCCAGCAATCCCACTACTGGGCATATACCCTGAGAAAACCATAATTCAAAAAGAGTTATGTACCACAATGTTCACTGCAGCTCTTTTTACAATAGCCAGGACATGGAAGCAGCCTAAGTGTCCATTGACAGAGGAATGGATAAAGAAGATGTGGCACATATATACAATGGAATATTACCCAGCCGTAGAAAGAAACAAAATTGAACTATTTGTAGTGAGGTGGATGGAACTAGAGTCGTCATACAGAGTGAAGTAAGTCAGAAAGAGAAAAACAAATACCGTACGCTAACATATATATATGGATTCTAAAATTAAAAAAAAAATGGTCATGAAGAACCTAGGGGCAAGATGCGAACAAAGATGCAGACCTACTAGCGAATGCACTTGAGGACACAGGAAGGGGTAAGGGTAAGCTGGGACAAACTGAGAGAGTGGCATCGACATATATACACTACCAAATGTAAAACTGATAGCTAGTGGGAAGCAGCCGCATAGCACAGGGAGATCAGTTCGGTGCTTTGTGACCACCTAGATGGGTGGGATATGGAGGGTAGGAGGGAGGGAGACACAAGAGGGAAGTGATATGGGGATATATGTATATGTATAACTGATTCACTTTCTTATGAAGCAGAAACTAACACACTATTGTAAAGCAATTACACTCCAATAAAGATGTAAAAAAAATAAAAGACAAAATAAGAGTGTAGGGTGTTAGGTGGGCAAGTGATTAAAGCTCAACTAAATAGAAAAGAAGTGTGCAAAGTCTGAAAGATTAAAATCAATGAGAAGTTATACAGTAAGTCAGCTCATCAGCTCAGGGATCAAAATGCAGAAGAAATACGATTGTAATTCTGATCATAACTTTGCTGTATCATTTCTCAGCAACTAAAGTATTTTAAAGATAAAATATGTATCTTTAGAAGTCAAATGACATGGATATAGAATAATCTATCAGGTGGAAAAAAGGCAAGATTCATTTGGAAAGTGATAAAAATCAATGAAAGTTTTCCAAGATTCTAAGAAAATACGTTCATTTATTAGGAAGGAAAGAAATTTCTATGGCAAGTAGTCCAACCATTAAATCAAATGTCAGATTTCATGTTTGTAAAAACAAATAGTTTAATAATGATAACTATATTTTTTTTCTGAAATATTACTGCTAAATACTCTATGGAAACCTAAAAATACTGGTAGTAAAAACAAGTGTTTGCTGATGTTAAAACTTGTTAAAACTTTAACTAAATTATATAGTATTCTGAAGAGGATGTAGGAAAAAAATAAGGAAAGTAGTCATATACAGAAATGTAGTGAATTAGAGTGCATGCCCCAATCAACAGTGGCAGTGCAATAATATGTGTAACTGTGGCCAGATAGTCTGATTATTCAAGACAAACCAGAGATTTGGATTTCAATGCAAAATCTCCCCATTTTGAAAGATTATGTGATACAGATGATACAAGCCTGCTCGCTGAATCTGGCCTGTAGGACAGTCGTTTGCAAACCAAGTACAAAGGAATGCTATTTTGGTTATTTATGGCTGATTTACATTTTTAGTGCAGAAAGAAAATGTTTCAAACACTTCAGTCCAATTTTCTCATGTCAATCTTATTAATACCATTCTTTTTTTAAAGTAAATTTACAAATGAAAATATAAAATTGTAATATTGTTTTATCCATTTCTAAATGTTTTGACGCTGGGTAGGAGGCAGAAGAGAAAATATATGTGCATCTGAACTTGGCAATATTTAGTGAAGAACCGTTATCATGTCAAAGATACACAACTGCAATCGAGACTACTTTTTCTGCTTTCCTTTAGGTTTCTCTTAGTTATTCAGAAAGACAGAGTGGTGAAAACTGAGCTGTCTATTTGTTTCAAGAGCAGATGGGAAAAGTAGCTACTCTCAAATGTGATTAAAATGTGAGGCCTCCATCTAGTATTTATTTTTCTGTTTAAGCTTCAGATTTTAGGCTTAAGCAACTTTAATCAAGAGAAGAAGGACCAGACAGCTGCTGCAGCCTTAGTCCACTGCTTATGTCTCTGCCCGGAGAATGCTATAACAACAAACAATCACAGCAAACAATCAACTCTATCTTTTGTCAAAGCTATAAGAAAAACTCATTCATATATTGTTGGGGGGAGTCCAGTGAAGGTGTAAAAGCTTCATCGTGGAGAGCAACTAGCCATTTTATTTTATTTATTAAAATAAAAATGTACTTACTATTTTGTATCCTGATTATGGTGGTTGTGACACAAATCTACATATGTGTTAAAATTTATAGTACGGGACATCAAAAAGAAAAAAGTCAGTTTCACTGTATGATAATAAGAAAACAAAGCAAGTGAGCGTAGCACGTGGGCACAGGGTTGTAGACATTTTCAGGTTGATGATCATAGTACCTTAAAGGTGGGCAATGCTGACAATTCTCATCCATTATCTCATCTAATTTCATAATCAACCAATTAAGACAGAGCCTGGTCTCCAATTTTTGCAGAGGAGTACACCAAGGCTCCGTGAGAGGGGAAATGACTTGCCCAAACCCACGTGGCCAGGGAATAAAGAAGCCTGGACCAAATCCAGGCTGTCTGCACAATTCCAACAGGCTCCATCCCCGATGCCTCTACTCTCTGTTGTTTTGCGGTGGTTGAAACAATAAACTTATTTTTAAAAGAATGCACTTATTCTTTCACCCCGTAAATCCTACTTTGGATTGAATCTTTCTGTCTATCTTGTGTTTGTGTGTATAAACAGATACCAGAAGGATACATAAGAAACCAGTAATAGCTTTGACCAGAAGGGGGTGATGGTGGGAGCAGATGGGAACAGGATTGAAAGTAAGATTCTCAGTGAATACTTTTTCATACTGCTTTGTTTTTTGAACCATACGTGGAAAGTTAAGAAGACAGTTAAGGAAGGGGTTAAAAGGAGCTGAGTGGAACTACAAGTTTACGCGCTAACCTTTTACTGGGCTTCCAGGAACTAAAATTTTAGTTTAATGCTTATCCTGCTCTCGTAACGACAAAGCATTCCACTTAGAGTAGTTTCTGCTACATTTGAGTCTGGAGAAAGAAGGGAAAAACTGTATTGGAGACTTAGGTGGGGAACACATTTCTTGTGACTTAAAATAGAGCCACTGGGACATCCCTGGTGGTGCAGTGGTTAAGAATCTGCCTGCCAATGCAGGGGACATGGGTTCGAGCCCTGGTCCGGGAAGATCCCGTGTGCTGCAGAGCAACTAAGCCCGTGCACCACAGCTACTAGCCTGTACTCTAGAGCCCATGAGTCACAACTACTGAGCCCGTGTGCCACAACTACTGAAGCCCGCGCGCCTAGAGCCCGTGTTCTGCAACAAGAGAAGCCACCGCAATGAGAAGCCCACACACTGCAATGAAGAGTAGCCCCTGCTCACCTCAACTAGAGGAAGCCCACACACAACAACGAAGACCCAATGCAGCCAAAAAAAAAAAAAAAAGAGAGACATCAACTACGGATAAACATCTTAGAGTTCGGCATAGTCCACTAAAGGTATGCAGTAATTTTATTTGAATAGGGAAGGAAATGCCTGCTCAGCTGACTCCAGAACTAAAATTAGGATTCCTTTATTGCTTTTCCAAATTGCTAAGAACTAAATATTGTATGCTGTGTTTGAAAGAGCAAAGGATTCTAAAACTTTGGTCTCAGCAGTTAAACTGCCAAATATGAACACTAGATAATGTATATCACTGCCATTCCCTAACAATCATTCTTCATAGACTACTCTCTGAGAGTTTATCCTTATTACAAAAGTACAGGATGGACTGCAAATGAAACAAACTTTACAGGCTCAGGGTAACCTGCTTTCCATATGAGCTCCATAAAGCCACTGTAATGAAGGCAAGCAATCACAGCTTATATTTCTACAGTGATTTACAGTTTACAGATTGCATTCTCATAATTTATTTAACCTTTACAAACACACTGGTATGTGGGTATTATTATCTCTGTTTAAGAAATTAAGAAACTGAGGTTCAGAGAGGTGATGTTGTTGGATAAAATCCCACCTCCAGGGACTGGCAGAGTCCAGATGTGTACCCAGATCTTCTGATTCTGAGCTCAAATGATTTTCTATTATCGCACAGTTATATATGATTATCAATGCCTGTCATAAATACACACCTGATTAGTTTAGATATAACTAGTGATAGTTATACCTGATGAGACGATTAAGTCTTAAAGTTGGTCTGTAAGGAAAAACTATCCAGTAGTCAAAATTGCCTTTGAAGATAATTTAAATCACCCATAAGGTATAAACATAATATGCGGGGTTAACAATCTTGGTAATACTTAATTTCAAAGTACAAATCAATATATCACATTTACTAGGGTATATACCTAAATATAATTTTATACACGTGTTATTTACATATAGTTCACAAAAGAGAATGGCTCTAGGTGAATTTATACAATTTAATGTGCATATCATGAACTTCACTGTAAAAATAATAGCTAACATTCATTGAGGGCTTACTACAAGTCATATATTATACTAATGTTTTATATATTACCATATTTAATCCTTTACATGTCTATGAGGTAGATACAAACTCATAAATACAGATGCAGAAACAAATGTCTTCGAAAGGTTGAGTCACACAGGGAGTGAATACCAATTGCCATGATTTGAACCTATTCACTTTGAGTCTAGAAATTATGCCCGTAGAATATGAATTGGTGTTCATTTTCTTGTTCTGGTGCACCAAATCTATGGCATTAAATAAGGTGGCAGAATGAATCTTATGTATATATCAAAGATGAAGGGTTTGACAAAGATTCATATCCTAACTTCCAAATTCTTACATAAAAACTATATTGATAGGACTTCTTCTGGTCAAGATGGCAGTGGGAGTACACATTTTAGAGACTTCTCTGTTTCAGATACTTAGTAATAACAGATAAGAGAAAACAGTAAAAAATACAATTGTATAAAAGTAAAAATTGACATGTAACAGAACACAAAGTAGTAAGCAAGGATGACAGCATAGACTTGTTTGGTTCCAGGTTTGGTAGCAGTCAGAGGCACCAGGGGCTGGATACTGCATGGGGGTGGGGATAAAAATAACTACCCGGCAAAAGACTTGAGTCAGTCTCAGTGCATGATACCTATACTGAGGAATGACTTCCCAAACTATGAAAAGAGGCTGAAAAAAGTTCTTAGAACTAAAGGTTATAAAAACGCAGGAGTCCAGAGGACACTAAGTCTACCTCCTAAAACACAGGCCAAGTCACATACTGACTCAGTGATAAAGCAGAAAAAGACAGAGAGAGAGAAAAAAGTTTCCCTTCAATATGAACCTGCAAAATAATTTCCAAAGTACATGAGGCAAATTAAAGCCAAGAAAAAAAGTCAACAACCGCAACAATTAGGAGAGTATGTATGTCTTCTTTGGAGAAATGTCTATTTAGGTCTTCTGCCCATTTTTTGATTGGGTTGCTTGTTTTTTTCATATTGAGCTGCATGAGCTGTTTGTAAAGTTTGGAGATTAATCCCTTGTCGGTCGCATCGTTTGCAAATATTTTCTCCCATTCTGTGGATTGTCTTTTTGCTTTGTTTATGGTTTCCTTTGCTGTGCAAAAGCTTTTGAGTTTAATTAGGTCCCATTTGTTTATTTTTGTTTTTATTTTCATTACTCTAGAAGGTGGATCAAAAAAGATCTTGCTGTGATTTATGTCAAAGAGTGTTCTGCCTATGTTTTCCTCTAAGAGTTTTATAGTGTCTGGCCTTACATTTAGGTCTTTAACCCATTTTGAGTTTATTTTTGTGTATGGTGTTAGGGCGTGTTCTAATTTCATTCTCTTTTTAAAAAATTTATTTATTTTATTCCTTTATTTTCCTTATTTTTTTAATTTAATTTTTATTTTGGCTACACTGGGTCTTAGTTGTGGCACACAGGATCTTTGCTGAGGCATGTGAGATCTTTTCATTACGGCGTGTGGTCTGCTTGGGTTTCTCTCTAGGTGTAGTGCTTGGGCTTCTCTCAAGTTGTGGTGTGTGTGTTTTCTCTCTCGAGTTGTGGCGTGCAGGGCTCCAGGGTGTGTGGGCTCTGTAGTTGTGGCGTGCAGGCTCTAGAGTGTGTGGGTTCTATAGTTTGCAGCATGCGGGCTCTCTTGTTGAGGTGTGTGAGCTCAATGGTTGTGGTGCATGGGCTTAGTTACCCTGCAGCATGTGGGATCTTAGTTCCCCAACCAGGGATTGAACCCGTGTCCCCTGCCTTGGAAGGCAGATTCCTTACCACTGGACCACCTAATTTCATTCTTTTACATGTAGCTGTCCAGTTTTCCCAGCACCACTTACTCAAGAGACCGCCTTTTCTCCATTGTATGTCTTGCTTCCTTTGTCATACATTAATTGACCACAGGTGTGTGGGTTTATTTCTGGGCTTTCTATTCTGTTCCATTGTTCTATATTTCTGTTTTTGTGCCAGTATCACACTGTTTTGATTACTGTAGTTTTGTAGTACAGTCTTAAGTCAGGGAGCCCAATTCCTCCAGCTCCGTAGATATTTCTCCAAAGAAGACACACAGATGGCTGACAGGCACATGAAAAGATGCTCAACACTGCTAATTATTAGAGAAATGCAAATCAAAACTACAATGAGATATCACCTCACACCAGTCAGAATGGCCATCATCAAAAAGTCTACAAACAATAAATGCTGGAGA
This sequence comes from Pseudorca crassidens, assembly GCF_039906515.1. Taxonomy (NCBI): domain Eukaryota; kingdom Metazoa; phylum Chordata; class Mammalia; order Artiodactyla; family Delphinidae; genus Pseudorca; species Pseudorca crassidens. The sequence continues at coordinate 81,620,596 of NC_090301.1, forward strand.
GGGTGTGTAGAAAAGGGAACCGTCCTACACTGTTGGTGGGAATGTAAATTGGTACAGCCACTACGGAGAACAGTATGGAGATTCCTTAAATAACAAAATAGAGCTACCATATGATCCAGCAATCTCACTCCTGGGCATATATCTGGACAAAACACATGCACCTCAGCGTTCACTGCAGAGCTGTTTACAACAGCCCAGTCACAGAAGCAACCAAAATGTCCATTGACAGATGAATGGATAAAGAAGATGTTACATATACACAATGGAATATTATTCACCCATTAAAAAGAATGAAATAATGCCATTTGCAGCAATATGGATGGACCTGGAGATTATCATACTAAGTGAAGTAAGTCAGACAGAGAAAGACAAATATCATATGATATCGTTTATATGTGGAGTCTAAAAAAATGATACAAATGAACTTAGTTAGAAAACAGAAACAGACTCAGAGACTTCGAAGACAAACTTATGGTTACAAAAGGGGAAAGGTGGGGTGGGGAGGGATAAATTGGGAGTTTGGGATTGACATATACACACTACTATATGTAAAATAGATAACCAACAAGGACCTACTGTATAGCACAGGGAACTCTATTTAATATTCTGGAATAACCTAAATGGGAAAAAGAATAATACATGTATATGTATAACTGAATCACTTTGCTGTACACCTGAAACTAACACAACATTGTAAATCAACTATGGTCCACTACAAAATAAAAATTTAAAAAGAGTATGTAAAGTTAAAAAAAGAAAAAAGTATGCAAGAACAAATACATACTTGGAGGAATCAGAAAACATCTTAAAAATAAGAGTTTAAAATTCACAAAGAAATACTGAATAAACCACACCTATAAAAATAAAAAGAAAATACAAAACAAAGTCAAAAGAAAAGACAAGAGTAGATGTATATGTAAAAATACAACAAAAATTCTTGGAGATGAAAATATGTTAGTTGAAAAAGAAAATCGCAGCATACAGTAGAAATTCTAGACTGGATATAGTAGAAAAGACAGTAAACTAGAAAACAGCATTAAGGAATTCACAAAGAGTGAGATACAGAGAGGTGAAAATTGTGAAACAGCTACTAACAGTCATGGAGGAAACAGGCTCTAACATCTATCAAAACAGATATTTCAGAAATAGAATATAAAAGGCACGGCAGATAAGCAATGTTTAGACATGTGCCTGAGATATTTCTGGTACTAAAGATCAATGGGATATCTAAGATTGAAAGCATCATCACCATTAAATCTACAGGAAGATACATGAAAATAAATCCACACCTCAACCCCCACATAGAGCAAATGTAAAAATCAAGGTGGATAAGAAAATCTTAATACTGTTAGAGAGAAAAAAAGATTCGCTGTAAAGAAATAATAATTAAATAGCAGACTTCTTATTGTATCCAAAGATGCTAGAAGATATAGAGGAATATCTTCAAAGTACTGAGGGAAAAACAACTGCAACCTAAACATTTAAAACTACGTACCATTAAGTAGTAAGGCCAAAATAAAGGTATTTCTAGGCCTATAAGATCTAGTTTACCTGCTAAACATGTTTGTTGAAATAGCTACTTCTTAAAGCAAGGAAAAAACTGAACATTGAGGGAAAGCATGGGACATAAGACGTAACTCTGAGCACAGAAATCAAATTAATCTTTTTAAAAATAAAACCAACAAAACTCAAAGATGTTATTACAATTCTGGAAAAAATTATTAAGAAAGGTGGGAGATAAACCTGCAAAGATTGCTTAGGTAGAGGATAGGATAAATGATTTTAAAATTTATGAGAAAATACGATAGTACTTATGTATATTAAAATTTATGGGTAATGATTAAAGTGATCAGACTATAAAGTTACAGTTTCCAAACTAGCAGAGGAGAAATAAAAAAGCAGAAAAGAATATAAGTTCAACAGATAGCATGAAAGGAGGAAAAAAGGAAAGAAAAATTAAACAAAACCAAAATAAAATGGTAAAAATGAATCAAATGTGCCTATGTCTACAATAAATACAAATGTGTTAAACTAACTTCTTAAAAAATATGAGAATGGAATTAGGGAAATGAAACCAGCTTTATGATGCTCAGATAAGACACACCTAGAACCAAATGATTCAGTGGTATAAAAACAAAGAAAAATGGAAAAGGTATTCCAGGCAGTACTAGTACTTCTTTTGGCTAAGAGGTAAGAATGTAGAAGATTTGAACAACAGAATTAATAAGTTTTTCTAGCAGCTGTATATAGAACATAGCACCAAAAAATAGAGAATTCCTTTCCAGTATATATGAGACCATTGATGAAAAATGAGGACATAAGAAACTTCAAAATAAGCCTCAATAAGTATAAAAGATTCAGAATAATACAGGCCAGTAGTCTGATCATAATGAACTACTGAGCCATGTAAAAATACAGATAAATTTCAAGTGTATTACATTAAGTGAAAGAAGACAAAATCAAAAGGCTACACATGGTATGATTATATTTATATGACAATCTGGAAGAGACACAACTATAGGGACATAAAACAAACCATTGGTTTCCAAGGACTGGAGTTGAGGAGAGGCACAGACTACAAAAGGGCACAAAGAAATTCTTGTGGGTGATGGAGGTTCTATAACCTCACTATGGTGGTGGGTAAATGAATATGTACATTTACCAAAGCTCAGAACTGTACAGTAAAAAGGTAATTTTACTTTGTACAACTTATACCCTAATTAACCTGATTTTGAAACCCTGCTTAATTAATTAAAACAGTAATAAAGGTATCACTTCAGATGCATTTATTAAATTAGAAAAAGCTTAAAAATCAATAAAATGTTTCAATCAAAGAAGTATGAAAAAAAGAGTAAATATAAGTAATAAGGGGACTTCCGTGGAGGTCCAGTGGTTAAGACTCTGCGCTTCCAATGTAGGGGGCACGGGTTTGATCCATGGTCAGGGAACTAAGGTTCTGCATGCCGCATGGCGCGGCCTTAAAATAAAAGGAAAGAAGAAGGAGGGAAATGATAAAGATAACAATGTAAACCAATCTCTAGCCAGACTGATGAACAGAGCAAACAAAAGACATTATGAATGAGAAGGGGACACTATCACAGATAAGGTATGAAAAATAACAAAATATTAAAAACTTTAGGACATATTTGCTAGTGTGGAGGAATTGAACAATTTATGCCTGTTTGCCTGTTTATTTAATCTGATAGAATTCAAGTAAAGGGGTAGGTTTTACAAAATGCTTCATAGTGGCATACTAAAATCAAACTTTAACGATCTATATTCCTCCTGAGGTCTCACTAGTAATCTTTTCCCTATTACGCAAATCTTATGCATCTTTTCAGTCCCAAGGCTCTGAACTTTCCATAAGTTCTTCCCATTTCTCATAGCTGCTCTCTAATTGCCTTCTCTACATGATTATTGCCCATTCAACCAGACTTTACACTTACTTTGTATTCTCAGATGGGCTTAACAAAATGCCCTCTAAATACTGTGAATAACAACTGAAAATTGTTCCTGAAGAATGATATTGAAGAAAGGAAGACACAATTGTTTTCTGAAGTTATAGAGTCAAGAGTAAATCAACTGAGTATATTAAAACTAGAAAAAGACAAACTTTCCCTTTCCTCTTCCCTGGGTTTGAAGTTTTTGAAAGGACTAATATAAGCTTTATCAAATTCTGAACTCCTGAAACTGGATACATATACAACTGCTCTTTATGATAAGAAAACAAACAAAAAAACATCATATATATGAAAAGAAGGTGTTTGTTCTGAAGAGGCACACTAAATATTTCCCTATAAAACAGATTTATGTCAAGAAAGAGCATATCATTTCAAAAAAAATCTCCTAGACGGTAACTAAAGTCAATGCATAATTCTCGACTGGAAACTGGACTGGAGAAAAAAATTACTATAATAGGACAGTATTGAAATAACTGGCAAAATTTGAATATAGACTGTATATTTAGATAACAGTACTGCATCAATGTTAAATTTAAATTTTCTGATTTCAATAACTATTTTAAGTCATGTAAAAGAATGTCCCTACTTTAGGAGATATTACTGAAGTAACTATTTAGACAGAAGTCAAGGTCTGTAATTTAATCTCAAATGGTTTAGCCAAATAATGATAAGTGATTCATGGATATGACAAGACATAAACCAAATATGGCAAATGTGAAAAACATTGATCTAGGTGAAGAGTATAATGATATTAATTAAACTATTCTTCCAAATTTTCTGTAGCTTTGAGATTTTTCAAAATAAAAATTTAAAAAATACTCAAATAATAGTTAAAAAATAACAAGTTTTTAAAAATTAAAAAAAAAAATTTAAATTTGTTTAAAAAAAAATATAACTATCCAAAAAATATTTCAAATTAAAATAGAAAGTTTATAACTATGAAAAATATGAAATCAGTAAATATTGCTTTTAAATAAAAACATGAACACCAAATTTATAAAAAGCAATAAATGCTGCAAGCAGCAAATAGGTGAATTTAGAAGACTGTTTTAGAAGACTATTCTCCTAGAATTCAAACTAAAAGGCAAAAGAAATAAAAAGCAAAGAGAAAGTGATTCTGAGGATATGATGGTTAATTTTATGTCAACTTGGTTGCACTCTAGTGCACAGTGGTCTGATCAAACACCAGTCTAGATATTCCTGTGAAGGTAATTTTTGGATGTAATCAATATGTAAAATCAATAGATGCTGGACTTCCCTGGTGGTCCAGTGGTTAAGAATCCGCCTTCTAATGCTGGGGACGTGCGTTCGGTCTCTGGTGGGGGAACTAAGATCCCACATGCCATGGGGCAACTAACCCATGCATCACAACTACAGGGCTCACGCACTCTAGAGCCTGCATGCCACAACTAGAGACCCCTGTGCTGCAACTACTGAGCCTGCACACTCTGGACCCCATGTGCCACAACTAAAGAGAAGCCCGTGTGCCACAATGAAGGATCCCATGTGCCACAACTAAGACCCGACATAGCCAAATTAATTAACTAATTAATGAAAAAAATCAATAGATGTTGAGTAAAGCAGTTAACTGGTAATGTGGGTGGGTCTCATCGAATCACTTGAAGGCATTTAGAGGAAAGACTGAGGTCCTCCAAGTAGAAATGAATTCTGTCTACAGACTGCCTTGGGATGCAAGACTGTAACATCAACCTCCTGCTGGAATTTTCAGACTGAAATCTGCCTACAGATCTCAGACTTGCCTGCCAGCTGCCACAACTGCACAAACCAATTCCTTAAAATAAATCTCTTTATATACATAAAATAATCTCTTTATATATACAAATATGTATACATTCATACATATGGTATGCATACACATACATATATCCCATTGGTTCTCTGGAGAACCCGCATACAGAGGACAAATCCAGGAGGTCCAATATAGTAAGAATTTGAGTGGGAGAAAAGGTAGTAGATGGGAGGGGAGCAATCAAATAAATAATACTGGAACTTTTCCTGAGATAAAGGAAATATGAATTTTCACAATAAAAGGGCTTACTCAAACTTACACAAAGAAGTCTTACTCATAAAAAACCCTGGTGATACATTTAAATCTAAAGAATTTAAATAATAAAGGAAAGACAAAACCCTATATGGGTTTCAAGCAGAAAAAACATGTCATCTAAAATGAAATACATCCGATTGACACTAGACTTCTCTCATACCATATGTAATAGAAGGCAGTGGACCATAATCAATTAATTTTTAAAAGTAAAAGATTTCTGCCCAAGAATCTAAAACTAGCCTAGCTCTATTGTTCACTTTCAAAGACACAAAAGTATTTCACAGTCATGCAAGGACTCAGAAACTTACCATCCATCATAAAAACAAATGAATTTGGGGCTTCCCTGGTGGTGCAGTGGTTGAGAGTCTGCCTGCCGACGCAGGGGACATGGGCTCGTACCCTGGTCCAGGAGGATCCCACACGCCACGGAGCAGCTGGGCCCGTGGGCCATGGCCGCTGAGCCTGCGCGTCTGGAGCCTGTGCTCCACAGCAGGAGAGGCCACAACAGTGAGAGGCCCGCGTATCGCAAAAAAAACCAAACAAACAAAAAAACAAAAACAAAAAACAAATGAATTTAAGAAATGCAAAATACTTAATAATGAAGAAGTATCACCAAAAAACTATTAAAGCTTTGGATTATATGCCCAAGTTAACATGGGTCTAAGCCAAAGAACATGTTAAAATAATCATTTAACAAAATTTAAGTAATGTAAAAAAGATAACGTTGATCTAAAGCTAAAAGTCAAGATTATCATGACAAAAAAGTGGTATGCGTGCATGCGCACACGCACTTGTGTGTGTGTTTGTGGCAAGGGTAAGAATGGGAGGAAGTAAAATGTTAAATCTCTCATTGTACATGAGGGGAACTATTACATAATTTTATTCATGACCTTGAAAGAAGAATAAAGCACTAGTAGAGTAAAAATATAATGTAAAACTTCCAAGTGGGAACTAGAATAAAGAAAGATCAAGAAAAACTCAGCAGATATAGCAAAATATAGGAAGAGAAAAAGAAAAGAGCAAACTAAAAAAAAACAATCCAAAAAGAGATGCAAAAATCCTCAACAAAATATCAGCAAACCAAATTCAATAATACATTAAAAGGGTAATATACCATGATCAAGTGGAATTTATCCTAGGAATGCAAGGATGGTTCAATATCCCCAAGTCAATCAATGTGATACACCACAATAACAAGCTGAAGAATAAAAATCATATGATCATCTCAATAGATGTAGAAAAAACTTCTGACAAAGTTCAATATCCATTTATGATAAAAACTCTCAACTAAGTGGGTGTTGAGGGAAATCAACCTCAGCATAGTAAAGGTCATATATGACAGCCCACAGCTAACTCCATACTCAATGGTCAAAAGCTGAAAGTATTTCCTACAAGAGCAGGAACAAGACAAGGATACTCACCCTAGACACGTTATTCAACATCCCAATAGTATTGGATGTCCTAGTCACAGCAATCAGATAAGAAATAGAAATAATCCAAAATGGAAAGGAAGAAGTAAAACTGTCACTGTTTGCAGATGACATGATACTATACATAGAAAATCCTAAAGATATTACCAAAAATCTACTAGAGCTAATCAATGGATTTGGTAAAGTTGCAGAATACAAAATTAATATGCAGAAACCTGTTGCATTTCTATACACTAACAATGAACTATTGGAAAGAGAAATTAAGGAAAAAATTCCATTTACAATTGCATCAAAAAGAATAAAATACCTAGGAATAAATCTGACTAAAGAGGTAAAAGACCTGTACTTGGAAAACTGTAAGACACTGATGAAAGAAATTGAAGATGACAAAAACAGATGGGAAGATATACTGTGTTCATAGATTGGAAGAATTAATATTGTTAAAGTGTCCATAACTACCCAAGGCAATCTACAGATTCAATGCAATTTCTTTAAAAATACCAATGGCATTTTTCACAGAAGAAATAATTTTAAACTTTGTATGAAAACACAAAAGACCCCGAATAGCCAAAAGAATCTTGAGAAAGAAGAACAAAGCTGGATGTATCATGCTCCCTGATTTCAACTACACTACAAAGCTACAGACATCAAAACAGTATGGTACTGTCACAAAACCCGACACAGAGATAAATGGAACAGAATAGAGAGCCCAGAAATAAACCCACACACTTATGGTCAATGACTCTATGCCAGAGGGAGCAAGAATATACATTAGGGAAAAGACAGCCTCTCCAAAAAATTATAGGCAGTAAGCTCTTTGACATCAGTCTTAGTAGTATTTTTTTGGATATGTCTTCTCAGGCAAGGGAAATAAAAGCAAAAATAAACAAGCAGGAATACATCAAACTAAAAAGCTTTTGCACAGTGAAGGAAACTATCTACAAAATGAAAAGGCCACCTAGTAAACAGAAGAATATATTTGCAAACAATATATCTGATGAAGAGTTAATATCCAAAATATACAAAAAACTCATACCAGTCAACATCAGAAAAACAAACCACCCAATTATAAAATGGGCAGAGGACCTGAATAGACATCTTTCCAAAGAAGACACACAGATGGCCAACAGGCACAGGAAAAGATGCTCACCATCACTAATCATTAGGGAAATGAAAATCAAAAGCACAATGAGACATCATCTCACACCTGTTAGAATGGCTATTTTCAAAAAGACAGCAAATAAGAATTGTCAAGAATGTGGAGAAAAGGGAACTCTCATGTTCTGTTGGTGGGAATGTAAATTGGTGCAGCCACTATGAAAAATAGTATGGAGGTTCCTCAAAAAAAACTAAAAATGGAACTACCATATTGATCCAGCAATTCCACTTTTGGTTATATATGCAAAGAAAACAAAAACACTAATCCAAAAAGTACATGCATCCCAATGTTTACTGCAGCATTATTTACAAAAGCCAAGATATGGGAACAACCTAAGTGTCCACTGACAGATGAATGGATAAAGAATATATAATAGACTACTATTTAGCCATAAAAGGAATGAAATCTTGCCATTTGCAACCACATGGATGGGCACACTTATATGTGAAATCTGAAAAACAAATGAGCAAACATAACAAAAAAGAAACAGTTATAGATACAGAGAACAATCAGGTGGTTGCCAGAGGGGAGGTGGGGGTGGTGCAGAAGAAATAGGTGAGGGAGATTAAGCAAACGTCCAGTTGCAAAATAAATCAGACATGAAGTGTACAGTGTGGGAAATGTAATCAACAACTATGAAATATCTTTGTATGGTGACGTATGGTAACTTACACTTATTGTGATCATTTTGTAATGTATAGGAGTATCAAATCACTATGTTGCATAACTGGAACTAACAGTGTTGTAGGTCAATGACACTTCAAAAATCAAATAAAAAAAAACTCATAGAAAAAGAAATCAGATTTGTGTTTACTAGAGGCGGGGGTAGGGGTAGGGTGAATAGGATGAAGGCAGTCAAAAGGTACAACCTCCCTGTTAAGTACCAGGGCTGTAATGTACAACATGATAAACATATAATTAACACTGCTATATGTTATATATGAAAGTTGTTAAGAGAGTAAATCCTAAGAGTTCTCATCACAAAGAAAAATATTTTTTTCTTCTATTTCTTTAATTTTGTATCTATATGAGATGATAGATGTTCACTTAACTTAGTGTGATAATCATTTCATGATGTAGGTAAGTCAAACCATTATGCTATACAGCTTAAACTTATTCAGGGTTGTATGTCAATTATATCTAAATAAAAGTGGAAGAAAAAAACAGTCCAACACTGATAAGTATATGTGATGACAGTGAACTGCTTATATTCGTAAGGGACACAGGCGAATTCAAGCACTGTCACTTCCCAGGGCACACATGAGAGATATAACAAAAGAAAAAAAGAGAAATGTTTTCTAAAAATAAGTGTAAAAAATAGAGAACATGGAAACAAACATATTTCTTCTCATAGTAACAGTGAGATCATTCAGTTCTTTGTCTAGAAAAATAAGACTCTTAGGCTAGTCTAAACAACAAAATTGATTTCTATGCTCCTTTCTATGCTATAAGAAAGCAATTCTATGCTATATAAGAAATTATATGCTGTAAGATTCACATGTTAAAAATTTCTAAGCAAAGGTTAAAATTAATGGAAAAGATAAAGATATATCAAGCAAATACAAACAAAAAAAGGAAGAGTGGCAACGTTAACAGCACATTTGGGGAAATCAAAGCAAATGCACATTTACCGACAAAGTGAATTTAAAAAAACTGATCAGAAGTGTAGATCTACAATAAGGATATATATATATATTTTATGAAGTTTTATACTACAAATAACATAGCACTTAAAAAGGAAACAAAAGAAAGCTATTTGAAATTCAAGGAAAACATGAAAAGATGGAAATAATTGTTTTGGGATAACAGCTTCTCTAACAGTCATTTACAAATCAAGCATTTAGAAGTAAATTAAAGGATTAACCAACAGAATGGATGCACATAACTTTGTATATAATAGAAACACATTTTCTTCAAACATCCATGTAATGTTTATCAAAACTGATTATATTCTGTACTACATAGAAAACTTCACTGAACTCCAAAAATAGGGAACCCTCTTGCACTGTTGGTGGGAATGTAAATTGATACAGCCACTGTGGAGAACAGTATGGAGGTTCCTTAAAAAACTACAACTAGAACTACCATATGACCCAGCAATCCCACTACTGGGCATATACCCTGAGAAAACCATAATTCAAAAAGAGTCATGTACCAAAATGTTCATTGCAGCTCTATTTACAATAGCCCGGAGATGGAAACAACCTAAGTGTCCATCATCGGATGAATGGATAAAGATGTGGCACATATATACAATGGAATATTACTCAGCCATAAAAAGAAAGAAATCGAGCTACTTGTAATGAGGTGGATAGACCTAGAGTCTGTCATACAGAGTGAAGTCAGAAAGAGAAAGACAAATACCGTATGCTAACACATATATATGGAATTTAAGAAAAAAAAATGTCATGAAGAACCTAGGGGTAAGACAGGAATAAAGACACAGACCTACTAGAGAATGGACTTGAGGATATGGGGAGGGGGAAGGGTAAGCTGTGACAAAGCAAGAGAGTGGCAAGGACATATATACACTACCAAACGTAAGGTAGATAGCTAGTGGGAAGCAGCCGCATAGCACAGGGAGATCAGCTTGGTGCTTTGTGACCGCCTGGAGGGGTGGGATAGGGAGGGTGGGAGGGAGGGAGATGCAAGAGGGAAGAGATATGGGAACATATGTATATGTATAACTGATTCACTTTGTTATAAAGCAGAAACTAACACACCATTGTAAAGCAATTATACTCCAATAAAGATGTAAAAAAAAAAAATAGAAAAAGAAATCTATAGGGCAGCCACTAATCACAGGGCAATAAAATTAGAAACTACTGACTAAAGATAAAGAGTATAAATAATACTATCTAGAGACTAAAAATCATTCTCCAAAGAGGAAATAAAAACATAAATTGCATATTCTATGCTTTAAAAAGAACAGTAAAGGCAGTCAAAAGCTCTTAAGATGTGTTTCTGCTGTGAGATTATACGTTGAACACATATTTCCATTTCCTCTCTCTTGAGATCTCATTAATATACTAGCAATGAAATACTTTTTTAAAGGGAAAAGCATACAATAAGGAAAAAAAATGAAGGGCCATCTATCTGTAGAAAAGGGAGTTTAATAACTTTGGAAAGAATGAAAGTAGAAGGAGTGGTAAGTGATAAAGCAGAGCTTAGAAAGTAAAGTTGAGAAAAATCTTTAAAAAGTAGAATTACAAGCACAAGGAAGGATATAGTAAGTTAAGAGTTATAGAGGACTGATTCTAAAGGGTTAACATTCAACTAAGTCTCAGAATGAGAAAAAATAAAGACATAGAAATGAAAAAAATAATCATAGAAATAACAGAAGGTAGAATGCCACAGACAAAAAGGATATAAGACCTCAGATTTAAGGAGACCTGTATGCCAAGTACAATAGATTTAAAAAGTACCTATAATTAGACATATCTTTATGAAAATTTGGACCACCAGATAAAGAGCTCTTACAGGCTTCCAGAAGGAAGAAACAAGTCACAGATCAATCATCTGATCAGCAACACTGAAAGAAATGGAGCAATATCTTAAATTTGTGAGAAGATGATTTTGAAATCAGATATCTAACAAATGCAGTTTTCGATCTTTTCTTTTTTTCTTTTTATCTGTGCCACATAGCTTATAGGATATTAGTTCCCCGACTGGGGACTGAACCCAGGCTCCCAGCATGGAAGTGAGAATTCCCAACCACTGGACCACAAACGCAGTTTTCAAATATGAAAAGTCGAATAAAAAGACTTTCAGGCATAGAAGAATTTCCTATTATCGTTTCTTGGATGATTATTTGAGCTTGAGCATCTAGCAATAGGGAGGGAATCAAGAAAGAGGAAAACTAAGGAGTGTAAGAAATGGCAGATCCCACTCAGAAGAGTTGATTAGATACTCAGATGTTTAAGTGTCAGACTAAAATATACTCTAGCAAATGGAAAAAAATGGAGAGACTGAAGGGAAGATGAGTATCAAGGAAGAATACAATAGAAACAAAAAAGCATACACACTTGGTAATGGTAATAAACCTCATAGAAACTATCCTATTAAAGTCAGTAGGAATAGGATGGGCTCTTCTGGACAATAGGTTATTTATATTGAAAAATTAGATCCCGGGCTTCCCTGGTGGTGCAGTGGTTGAGAGCCCGCCTGCTGATGCAGGGGACATGGGTTCGTGCCCCGGTCCGGGAAGATCCCACATGCCACAGAGCGGCTGGGCCCGTGAGCCATGGCCGCTGAGCCCTCGTGTCCGGAGCCTGTGCTCCGTAATGGGAGAGGCCACAACAGTGAGAGGCACGCGTACCACAAAAAAAAAAAAAAAAATTATATCCCTACCTTAAATCATATGTAAGGCAAATTCCAGGTGGATTTAAGCCCTACACATGAACTGCAGACTTAAACATAAGATTTTAAAAAATTAATGAATACTATTGTTTATCAACATATATTTAAAAAGTACATAAAAACATCCATGTATTTGAATATATTAATTTCAGAATAGTGGTTACCTCTGTAAAGGGAGGACTGGAGAAGGGATGGAAAGTGGGCTTTAGCTTTGTCAGTAACATACTATTATTATTTTTTTTAAGTGAGAGAGAAATCAGAATTAAATGTAATTTGATTTGATTGAGTTACTTAATTATCCTGTAGTTTTCAGTATATTTGAAATATTTCATAGCAAAAAATAAGGTGAGAAAAATTGCAACATTTTTAACCCATCTGATCTTTATTTTGGTGTAAGTTATGAGGCTAGTGTATTAATTTCATTCCAAATTGCCACAACACTATTTATTGAATAATCCATAATTTTCCCATTTTAATTTGAAATGCCACCTGTATCATGTTGTAAATTTTTTACACTTGGGCTTATTTCTGTCTTTCTTTTTTATTTGTCTATTCTGCTATTCAGTAGAATTGCATTTTAGTTATTAAAACCTTTATGTTCATTTCAGCATTATTTTAAAAAGCCAAGATATTGAAACAACCTAAGTGTCCACTGACAAATGAATGGATAAAGAATATATAATGGACTATTATTCAGCCATAAAAAAGAATGAGATCTTGCCATTTGTGACAACATGATGGACCTCAAGGGCATAATGCTAAGTGAAATAAGTTAGACAAAGACAAATACCATATGGTCTCACTTATATACGGAATCTAAAAAACAAAAGAAAAAACAACAAACAAAATATCCCCAAGCTTATAGATACAGAGAATGGATAGGTGTTTGCCAGAGGCAGGGGGTGTGGAGATGGGCAAAACTGGTAAAGGAGTCAAAAGGTAGAAACTTCCAGTTATAAAATAAATGTCATGGGGATGTAATGTAAAGCACGGTGACTAAAGTTAATACTGTATTGCATATTTCAAAGTTGCTAAGAGAGTAAATCTTAAAAGTTCTCATCACAAGAAGAAAAAAATTCTGTAACTGTGTATGGTGACAGATGTTAACTAGACTTCTGTGGTGATCATTCTGTAATACATACAAATATCAAATCATTATGTTGTATACCTGAAACTAATATAATGTGTTATATCAATTACATCTCAATTAAAAAAGAATCTTTATAATCAAGTTGAAAATATACAGACAGTCTAGCCTGCATTACTCCTCCCTCTCTTCACAACTCTTCCTCCTCTCTCAAATCAGCATTAGCCTTGTACTTCCTTTACTGTTCCTCATAGCATTCAAAGTAAATGTTAGAAGAGCTGTGAAGCTTGGAACTATTTATGTCAGCTCCACGAATACAGGGATTTCCCTGTTTTGTTTTTTGCTGTATCCCTAATAGCGTCTACAGATTTTGATACAGGGTAGTCCCTGAATAAGCATCTGTTCAGTAAATTCATTCATTTTCCCTAAACAAACAAACAAACAAACCCAAAACATGAAAAACCCTGACAAACTAGATTCACATTATATTTACAGACTAATGTGGAGGAAAATTTGCACCTTTTTTGTATTTAGTCAAACCAACATATATCTATTTGTTAAAATGTTTTTAAATGTCTCAACAAAGCTTTATAATTTTATAACTTTCTTCAGATAAACTGTTCAGGACATTCCTTTTATGTTTATTCTTGGTATAATTTTTGTTATTACTGATACCCTTTTTATCTTTTTTTTGTTTCAATATTAAGGTTATTTACTAATCACACATAATATATAACAAGCTCTAAAGACAGCTAAGTGACATCAGGATTCTTTTAAAAGACTGATTATTAGTAGATAAGAGAGTTACTGATTTTTGTGAGTTTATTTTTTATCCAGCAAACTTGGTGCTATGTTCTTTTAATTCAACACAGATAACAGTACCATCTGCAAGTAATGACATTGTGTTTTGCTAGCTAATCTGTATATCTCTCTTTCCTTTTTTTTTTTTTTTTTTTTTGCAGTACTCGGGCCTCTCACTGTTGTGGCCTCTCCCGTTGCGGGGCAACAGGTTCCGGACGCGCAGGCTCAGCGGCCATAGCTCACGGGCGCAGCTGCTCCGCGTCATGTGGGATCTTCCCGGACCGGGGCACGAACCCGTGTCCCCTGCATCGGCAGGCGGACTCTCAACCACTGCGCCACCAGGGAAGCCCTCTTTCTTTTTTTTATTGGGTAGAACTTCTAATACGTTGAGAAGTTGAAATAATAGGCAACCTTTTCTTTTATTCAGACTTTCAAATGGCATGCTTGCTGTTTTTGGTTTTACTTATTTAATTTCTGTAGATAACATTTATCAGGTTAAGGAATTTTCCTTCTATTCCTAATTTGCTAAGTTTTTCTTATAATTATTGTTGAATTTTATTGAATGCTTTTTACACATCTGTTGCGATGACCATATAATTTTCTGCTTTAATTTGTTCGATGTAATAGATTACACTGATAGATTTTTTTTTAAAAAAACTGAGCCATTCTTGAATTTCTTCCATAAAGCCTAATGGTCCAGAGATACTAACGCTCACATAACACATTACTCACCTCAGTTTACCAATATTTTATTTAGGATTTTTGCATCATAGTATTCATGTGAGACTGGTTTATAACTTTTCCGATTTGTCTTTGCCTGATTCTGATATTAAAATCAAAGAGAAAAGCTTTCCCACTTTTCTTGAAACCCTTCTTTCCTCCTCCACCCTAGTCCAAGCCACCAACTGGATTATGCTCTAATCCTCCCTTTTTTTCAAATATATTTAAGTATTTATTTTTTCTCTTTCCTAAACCATTTTTCTTACCCTCAGCCTACCACCTCACACATGCTCTAAAATGTAACCTCCACAAGAATAAGGAACTTGTCTCTTCCCAGAAATTAGGCCTGTGTCAAATCTATACAGCAGGGGCTCAAAAATATGTTAAATTGAAAAAAAAATCCTACTTTTCATCATTCAGATTAGCAAAGACAAAAAGCTTGAAATATCCATATTGGGACTTTGGGGAAAAATGAACACACATTTATATGCATACATTGAGATAATTTTTCTGAAAAGTAATTTGAAGATAACAACCGGAAGTCTTTAAAATGTGATACCTTTTGACCAAGTAAGTGTATTTCTAGCATTTTTTCTAAAGTAATCGAATCTAATGAAAAACATTTTTTATTAAAGCATTGTTTATGATTAAAAAACTATAAACAACCTAAGTGTTCAAAGATATTGATTTTTGAATAAATTATGATACATCTATACAATGGAACAGTATGTACTTCTAAAACTGTCATGTAAGATGTTCAGTAGAAATTGTGAAGTTGCTGCAGTTCTGGGAGAGAAATTAGAAGTAACCTATATAAAGCCAAGTTACCTTTTGGCCAGACTCATAATGCCATGTTCAGATAAAAACAAACAAAACAGCAGCCTATATCCAAAAAGCACTGAAAAGCGGAAAGAGATTTTAAATCTTTACTGAACTCTCATGAACAAGCACTAATGTAGGATTTCATTGCTAATGCATAGTAAAAGATCTTAAAATTCTCTTTTGTCCAGAGCAGCACGGCTGCCCCAGAATCTCATCTCATACCCGCAAATATTCCTCAAACTGTATCTCCAAGCTCCACCCAATATGACATTTTCCTCCAATATATACCCTCCTCCAGTCTTCTGGATTGATTATCTTCTCTTTCTAACTTCCTAGTGTAAATCAATCAAGCTTTCTCAGCTTCTTTCAATTCTCCTCCCTTCCAACATTATAAAACAGCCCAAGAATTGACCCCGAAGCTGAGCAGGCAAACAGGAAAAGATTTATTAACTTTTAAGTATTTACAATCTTTTATCCTCCCCAACGCCTTCCAAGATTTCTCCTTTTTCTTCTCCTCTCCCTCTATCTTCCCCCACCACCATTTCTCTCTCTCTCTCTCCCTCCCCATTCTCCCCTCTCTCTCTCTCTCACATACACACCCACCACAATTTTATAGATTTGGGCCATGATACATTTCGACCTAAAAACCTCAACTGTGTCTTTAAAAATGCTTGGCAATCCTACATTTCCCTGCTTGGTCCTTTTCTCTATTTACAGCCCAGGCCTTTCTCCTGAATTCCAGATTTAAAAATGCCTCTGCTTTTTGGATATCTTCATTTGGGTGTCTTAGAGCATTCCAAACATAAAATTTAAAGAGAATGGAAAAACTTAACAACTTTCTCTCCAAATCTTCTTCTCCCTCCTGTATTCTCCATCCCAACTATCAACTTCTCACTCAGTCAAACAAAAAGCCCTCGTGTGATCCCTGACTTTCCTATTTCCTTCATATTCCATGTTAATTAATCACCAAGTCCTGATCTTTCCAACTGTTAAAATCTCTTGAATCTGTACACTACTGTACACATTAGCTGCCACTACCCAAGATCAGACCAGCAGCCATTCTTTCTTCTATTTCGCCTTCCTGTCTCCAAGTCTGTCTAATTTCAGTTCACTGTTTATACCATTGTCAAAACAACCTTTCTAAAATGCCAATCTCATTCTGTCACTTAACAGCCTGGGTTCTGGAGTCTGACTGCTGAGTTCTGAACTCTGGTTTAATGATCAAGTAGGAGAGAGAGTGTATGCTACAGTGGTTAAGCACACAGACACTACGGTTTGTCTGCTTTGGTTCAAATCCCAACATTTATGAATACGTGATCTTGGAACAATTACTTAGCCTTGTTGGGCTTAGTTTTCTTAATTGTAACATTGAAATAACAAAAGCATCTATGTTATAGAGTGGTTGTGAGGATTACAATAATTAATATAACACTCTTGCAGATTACAAGCCATATGAAGAATTGTTATTATTATTATATGGCCTTATAGAGATTAGATTGCCTTTTTGTAACTTCAGTCTCATCTATAAATAGAAAAAATATGTACAACATAGTTTTTTTGATATTAGATGATATAAAGAGACTCATACTAGATGTCACATCCTCTGTTAAAGCATTTTCAGACCTCCCAATTCTCCAAGTCAGGAATAAATGTATATGCCCCCACTGTACCAGTATGTACTCCATATCATAGCACTTATCATATGTAGTTACAGTTGACTGCTTCTGTGTCTCCCTCATCATACTGGATGTTCTTGAATTGCAGGAGCTATATATCCCCCAGCAGTTTTCCTACTGTATATCATAGCAAAATTTTATTGTACAAATGAATGAATATATACATAGCGCCTTTCCCAATGTCTAGCAAATAGTAGGTGGTCAATATATGTTAATTCCCTTTATCAATTTTCTCAATCTATGGTGGGGATGGTAGTATGACAGTCTCCTACTAGAGTTCTCTCTGCTTTGAGTCTTGACCTTTACCAGATAAAGTACCAGGCCATTTAGTGAGCCCTTTTACCTGAATCTAAACCAATTGTCATTGCTGAGTTTCAGTATCCCAACCTTAATAATCTCCTCATAATAAGAGATTAAGTCTCTATTTTCATTTCTGGGCCTTTTTCTGAAGGGCTAACACTGGAGAAAAATGCTTCTAAGAACAGTTCAGGATACATCCTTCAAACACCTAATGCCATGTGACACGGATAAACTTTATTTTTACAACAAACATCTTCATGAGTGGAAGAGGTTTGTTCAGTTTAAAGATTTTGCCTTGGAGATGCCTTAACTCTCAGAGATTTCTCATAAAGGTACCTAGTGTCTTATACTTGGTGATAAAAGTAGAATATGAATCAATATCTTTCAGTGTTTCTTAATGCAGACATCTGATACGTTGGATAAGAAAAATCTTTGTTAGCGGGGACTGTTCCACGCTCTGCAAGTAATTTAACACTATTGGACCCTTCCAGTAGTACTCAGCTCCCTCCAACCACTGTGAGAGTCAACAGTGCCTCCAGACCTATCCAAACTCTTTCTGGCATGGGTGAGGGGGAATGAAAATGATCACACTTAGTCGAGAATCATTTTCAGTAAGATCATACACATAACCTCTAAAATATATTCATTTCTCTAATATACTTAATACATACTTTGTCCCTGATTTCCTATTGATGAAAGCAAGGCAGGAGTTGTGAAGGTTATGATTATGCATTTCCCCTCTCAAAATGACCTGTACTCTTGACATATACAAGTAAAACGTTAAGAGAAATCAACATTTGTATTAACTGTTGAATATGTATACATTTAAAAAATATTACCTTTGAAATGTTTTTACATTTACTCAGTTTTAAGCTAAACATACAGAACGTGGCACTCCCTATTAAAATTAGGAAATAATTCTTCTGAAAAATGACCACAACTCTTAAAAAACCATTACTAACAGGTACTTTAAATTGAATAGAAATTATGTAAAATGTATGCTTTAAGTCAATTAATATAGACAATTACACCTCTATCTTATTAGCTATAGTAAGCTACTGAAAACTTTTAAAAATATTATGCATAGGTATTGAATATTTTCAAATGACTGTTGTCATTTTCATCAAAATGGTCATACAAACAAAAAATGGTATGAAAGTGAAACCCATTTTTTATTTTGATGATAACAAGAATGCTGAGTCACAAGGAAGTCCATAATGCATGGGAGGTCTCGCCTTTCTTTACTCATCATGACACTTAAGCTCACTGCAACAAGAAAATACAAATCAGTAAGATAAATGATTCAAATACATCAAGCAATAAGGGCTTCTGAAGTACAGTATTTCTTGAGTCAAAAGGAAATATAAACAAAGTCCTAATTTATAATGCAAACCTAGCCTTTTCTGTTTTGAAATAACTGCTCTGGCAGGGTTCTTACATTGTTTTGAAGAAGTCAGGCATTCCTACCTTTCTTCTTTACACCCATCTGCCCCCCACCTGTATCTTTTTTCTTTTTAAAGAATATTTATTGAGCATTTTTGTACCCATAGCACTATACAAGGCACTCTGAATTATGGCAGGGTGAAAAATGAAGAAAAGGGGAAATGCAAATTAAAACAACAACGAGATACCACTACACTATTAGAATGGCCAAAATCTGAACACTGACATCAAATGCTGGGGAGGATGTAGAGCAAAGGGAACTCTCATACATTGCTGCTGGGCATCGAAAATGGTACAGCCACTTTGGAAGACAGTTTGGTGGTTTCTTACAAAACTAAACATACTCTTATCACATGACCCAGCAAATCCTTGGTATTTACGCAAGGAATTGAAAACTTACATTCACAGAAAAATCTGGACATAGACGTTTATAGCACCTTTATTTGTAATTGTCAAAATTTGGGGGCAACCAAGATGTCCCTTAGTAGATGAACAGATAAAGTATGGTATATCCGGACAATAGAATATTAACCAGTGCTAAAAAAAAATTGAGCTATTAAGTCATGAAATGACATAGAGGAATCTTAGATGCGTATTAAGTAAAAGTAGCCAATCAGAAAGGCTACATACTGTATGATTCTAACTACATGATATCGGGAAAAGGCAAAATTATGGAGACAGTAGAAAGATCAGTGGTTGCCAGGGGGGAGGTGGGTGTAGGGATGAATAAACAGAGAACATAGAATTTTTAGGGCAGTGAAAACAGTATGATATTCTAATGATGGATATATGTCATTATACTTTTGTCAAACCTACAGAATGTATAGCACCAAGAGTAAAGCCTAAGGACTCTTGAGTGATTATGCTGTGTCATTGTAGGTTCAGCCTTGGTAAAAAATGTACCATTCAGATTAGTGATATTGATCATCGAGGAGGTTACACATGTGCGGGGTCAAGGAGTATATGAGAAATCTCTATACCTTCCTCTTAATTTTGTTGTGAATGTAAAACTGATCTAAAAAATAGTCTTTTAAAAACATGAAGAAAAAAAAGAGGACCTATTTTTTAAAAAGTCACAGTATTTTTCATATAGTATTCTGTTATCCAGTATTTTTCTGGATAACAGAATAAAGTCTTAAAAAAGGACTAGATAAAACAGGCATGCTGCAAGTAATAAAGTCTAAACTGGTTGAGTGGGATAGTAGAAAGAACATTAACCCTGAATGAGAAAACTTGGGATCAAATTCCAATTTCTGTGTGAAACTGGGAAAGGCATTTATGTTTACTTTTTCGAAGTCCCAGTTTTCTCTTCTGTAAATTAAGAATAATAAGATTTCTCTTAGAGTTGTTTTGAGAATCACTGAGCTAAATCTCTGAAAGCACTGGCTTAGTATAATGACTGGCACACATAACTAGCCACCCAGTAAATGCTTCTTTTCCATATAGTCTGGGAATGAAAACCAAGGCAGGACCACTATCTGTGTTTTATTAATTTGCCTAAAGTTCATAATCTATAGGGGGAAAAACACTGATACAGGAGAGCAGGGAAAACACTGATATAGGAGAGAAGGAAAGCCCTAGCTATCTTGATTCAAACCTATTTCTGCCAATCCATTCTCCACTTTGTGTACTATTTTGTGGGACCCACTGAAGAAAAAGGCTATCTTATGGCTAGATATTAGTTGCAGTAACAGAATTCAGAACACAGTGTTTTCTTACATTAGGAAGGTGGCCTAGGAGAGCAGGTACATCCAGAAGAGTCAAAATTAGAAAGAAGCATGATAAGAAATTAGCTCAAAAGGCAGTTATATGGGGCAGGGCTTCTCAAATTGGCACTATGTAGATTTTGGGTGAGGTAATTCTTTGTTATGGGAGGCTGTCATAGCATCATTCCTGGCCTCATATTACACTGCACCCATAACAACCCAAAATGTCACCAGACATTGCCAAATGTTTCTTTAGGGGGAAAAACTACCCTTGGTTGAGAACCACTGATTTATTTTTTATTTATTTATTTTAACATCTTTATTGGACTATAATTGCTTTACAATGGTGTGTTAGTTTCTGCTTTATAACAAAGTGAATCAGTTATACGTATGTATATATCCCCATATCTCTTCCCTCTTGCATCTCCCTCCCTTCCACCCTCCCTATCCCATCCTTCTAGTTGGTCACAAAGTACCGAGCTGATCTCCCTGTGCTGTGTGGCTGCTACCCACTAGCTATCGGATTTACATTTGGTAGTGTATATATGTCCATGTCACTCTCTCATTTTGTCTCAGGTTACCCTTCCCCCGCCCCATGTCCTCAAGTCCATCCTCTAGTAGGTCTGTGTCTTTATTCCTGTCTTGCCCCTAGGTTCTTCATGACAATTTTTTTTTTTTTTTTTAGATTCCATATATATGTGTTAGCATAAGGTATTTGTTTTTCTCTTTCTGACTTACTTCACTCTGTATGACAGACTCTAGGTCCATTCACCTCACTACAAATAACTCAATTTCGTTTCTTGTTATGGCTGAGTAATACTCCATTGTATATATGTGCCACATCTTCTGTATCCATTCATCTGTCGATGGACACTTAGGTTGCTTCCATGTCCTGACTATTGTAAACAGAGCTGCAATGAACATTGTGGTAATACCTTTTTGAATTATGGTTTTCTCAGGGTATATGCCCAGTAGTGGGACTGCTGGGTCGTATGGTAGTTCTATTTTTAGTTTTTTAAGGAACCTCATACTGTTCTCCATAGTGGCTGTATCAATTTACATCAAACTCTTAGAGGAAAACATAGGCAGAACGCTCTATGACATAAATCACAGCAAGATCCTTTTTGACCCACCTCCTAGAGAAATGGAAATAAAAACAAAAATAAACAAATGGGACCTAATGAAACTTAAAAGCTTTTGCACAGCTAAGGAAACCATGAACAAGATGAAAAGACAACCCTCAGAATGGGAGAAAATATTTGCAAATGAAGCAGCTGACAAAGGATTAATCTCCAAAATTTACATGCAGCTCATGCAGCTCAATATCAAAAAAACAAACAACCCAAACCAAAAATGTGGAGAAGACCTAAACAGACATTTCTCCAAAGAAGATATACAGATTGCCAACAAACACATGAAAGAATGCTCAACATCATTAATCATTAGAGAAATGCAAATCAAAACTACAATGAGATATCACCTCACACTGGTCAGAATGGCCAGCATCAAAAAATCTACAAACAATAAATGCTGGAGAGGGTGTGGAGAAAAGGGAACCCTCTTGCACCGTTGGTGAGAAACACTGATTTAGATTGTAACAGTGGTAGGGACAAAAAGAGTGAGATAACTAATAATACTGTCCAAAAGATTCACAGTTGAAAAAAGGCACAATTTAAAAAGATTTATGAACACAAAAATGATATATGTTTATATGAATCATGTCTGGGGAAAACTATCAGCAGTAACTCTCAAGTAGATAATGTAGTATCTACTTGATACTACAGAAGAAGAATGAATGTAATGTAATGACTGTGTCAAAGGTCAGAAGCTGAGAGAAGGGACCAATGAATTGGGTGGGGGTAGACAAAGATGTGGGAGTGAGTCAGCTCAGAGGTAACTTTTCCAGTGTAACAATTTAAATTTCCTCCTTAATTTTTTTGCCAAAACAGTAACTGAAGAACACACAATAGCAGATTTTGCCCCTTTAGATCAGTGGGCAGGTGGACAGACAAGTAAGAGGATCAGAAATAAAAGATCATCTGAAAGCAAAATCAGATTAAAATATAGTAACTCTTTGGCCCATTTATCTGTTTGTTTTCCCATAATAATCAATGAGCCCAATATCATTTATTGAAAAGTCAATCCCTATCATAACACTAGCTGTGTTATATAGTAAGTTTCCACCCACATAGATATTCCTGGGTTATTTTGTTTCACTGGCCAATCCAGTTACCTTTGCACCAGTATATTGCTGTATTAATTACTAAAGCTTTAAACCAAATCTTTATATGTGGTAGGTCAAGTCTCCCCACCTTATTATTATTCTTTCGTGAACTTAATCCCTTCTATTATTTCTTAATTAAACACATTTGTTTTATATTGTTTGATAATTTTAATATCTGAAATGTTTACTAATCTTATTCTCCTGAATACTGTTTCTGATACTCATTTATGACAACTTGTTTTGTAATTTTTGATTGCAAACTCATTTATTTATTTATTCATTTTTTTGCAGTACATGGGCCTCTCACTGTTGTGGCCTCTCCCATTGCGAAGCACAGGCTCCGGACGCGCAGGCTCAGCGGCCATGGCTCACAGGCCTAGCCACTCCGCGGCATGTGGGATCTTCCTGGACCGGGGCATGAACCCGTGTCCCCTGCATCAGCAGATGGACTCTCAACCACTGTGCCACCAGGAAAGCCTGCAAACTCATTTTTTAAAAAAAATTTTACCTGTGGGGATTTTTTTGAGTCCTTCATTGAAGGTAGAGTCCTTCAGAGGGGATTTATGTTTGCTTCTGCCAGGTACTTGGGGGGATTTTAAACTTAGGACCACTGTAAATTCTTGCATTAATTTTCTTTTTTATAACACCATGTAATGTGAATTTCAGTAGCAAACCCACAAGACCAGCTTGTGGTTACAAGTGATCAGGGAGATATTCTTTTCACTATATTCAGTGCTAAGGTTTGAGCCAATCAGTTTTTCTTGCAGTGCTGTGGGTGGTGGCAGCCTGATTTTATTATGCACTCTTACAATGAAGGTGCAGAGATTTGAAGTCTATGTTGAGGGGACCTGAAGTTTAAACTCTCCACCAAAGAAGAACCTGGAGTTTGACTGCTTCCTGTTCCTCTTTCAATGAGGAATGAGTGGGCTTTCCTGGTGGCGCAGTGGTTGAGAGTCCGCCTGCCGATGCAAGGGTCACAGGTTCGTGACCCGGTCCGGGAAGATCCCACATGCCGCGGCGTGACTGGGCCCGTGAGTCATGGCCGCTGAGCCTGCGCGTCCGGAGCCTGTGCTCCACAACGGGGGAGGCCACAACGGTGAGAGGCCTGCATACTGCAAAAGAAAAAACAAAAAGGAATGAGCACATGAAAACCCTAGCCCAGGGTTTACCAGGTTCAACAAATACTCTAAGGCATACCTCTCTGGATCACATTTTTACCTAGGTTTCTTGTTGTTTGTTTTAACCTCTTTGGCTAAACAAACCATCACCATCTTCCACACTGCCTTTCCAGTTCACAGTTGCATGCAAACACTATTTTTATATCTATCACATCATTTTTGGTTGTTTACTCTGAGACGTTCGGGTATGTAGTTCACGATACTAACAAGACATAAAGGCTACATTTTATTTTTTTCCTTCAGATTTATCTACCCTTTACTTATTTCTTTAAGATGTCTCTATTTTTTTATTTTTCTGCTTTCAACAAGTCAGATACTCATCTTTAAGAACCTCAAATGATATGGAAGTATAAAAGTTACAGTCCCCCACCCCACCTCCACATAACCCTATTGCAAAGACAGTGTTAATACTTTGCTCTCATATGATATATATTTTTATTTTATATATTTTGTTATACAAAACAGTATACCTACTCATATTTCCCTATTGTTCTTTAACATGGTTTTAAAAAAAGAAACACTGTATCAGGTAGAATTTAACACATTAATTACAGGTCTTCTTCATGAACCTTTTCCAAAGAAAACACTGTCCTGCAAATCTTGAATTTATTTCTCTTTTGTTCAATTTAGAATCCTACTTTCTGAAAGACACTCTGAAAGTATATTTTAACATACTTTATTGAATATGCAATGTTTGCTTGGAGACCCACACTCACCAATTCACTTTATGCTATTTATTAGTAAATAATTTAAATAGACTCAACATGACATATTTTCAAGGCTTGACATTCTCATTTCTTTTTATAAAATTCCATCCCTGGATTAGGATTTTGTAAGTCATTAGGTATAGTGGGATTACAAAATATTTTCAATATGCTCAATATACTACATAAATTTTATTTCAAATGATACTAAGTAGATTTAAAGTAGCTGTTATATTCCTTAAAGGGACTCAATACTCTCACTGGCTTTGAGCTACCATCTTCTTTGGTTGCTCCGATATGCTGCAAAAGCATACCTCCTTTGAGAGATCAAATGAACAATTAATGACATCTACCATTTCAATATTCTGGAGGTCCACTAGCCAAGAGGGTATCAATACACACATATATATATATTTTTTGCGGTACGTGGGCCTCTCACTGTTGTGGCCTCTCCCGTTGAGGAGCACAGGCTCTGGACACGCAGGTTCAGCGGCCACGGCTCACGGACCCGGCCGCTCCGCGGCATGTGGGATCTTCCCGGACCAGGGCACGAACCCGTGTCCCCTACATCAGCAGGTGGGCTGTCAACCACTGCACCACCAGGGAAGCCCCAATACACATATTTTTAAGCTGTGATGAAAACCCATGCTAATTTACTTAAAGTACTTACTGATTAAAATAAAATACTGCTCCTACCATAGAATCTATTTATTGTGAGAAAAAGAGCAAAGATCTCTGCTTAAATTTTGTCTATCAAAAGATGTTTTAAATGTGGATTTTGGCAAACTTCTGGAATCAAATGCATTGGCTCTTTGAGAATTAAAATGAATTTCTGGCAGGGATGGGTTGCAGAGTCTACAAGAAAACCTGCTGCAAGTTTAATAAAGAAACTAACTGGATAAAAGTTAACATTTATATCAATCATGGTTTCAAAGAATAGTGATAGAGATAGGAAAAGGAACAGGTGAAAAGAAAGTTTCTTTCTGATCGTAAAAAGCTTGTAACAGAGAATGAGAGAAAAACTCTAGGCAATAAAAATCGTTGTACAAGAAAGGAAATATAATTATAATATATTACTTGGTTTTGCAGTGAACAATATTTATATAACATCAATAAGGTAAACATTAATTTTTAAAACTATATTGGTAAGATAGGGAGACATAGAGCTACTAGGTGGTATAAGTGAGCTAAGTCATCACCTATGATAAATTATCTATAATTTCTATCTATAAATAATGTCTAATATTGGTAAACCTAGACATAGCATTATTTACAATTAGGTGGCTAAATACTTGAGAAAATTTGAAGCAATTAAAAACTAAAAGCAGTTATCTTCAGGTGGATTCCTATTGAGGGGGCACTCAATACTATTTGATTTAACATGTGCCTATAACGAGTAAATTTTTTGAAAAAGAAGTAAAAAGAGTAAGGCCATAACAGGGAATTGAAGGCATAAGCTTTCTCACTCCACTTCGGCGTTTTAGCATCCAATAGAGAGGCAATATGGTGCAACAAGCGTTGGATTCAGATCGGCACAAACATGCATTTGAATTCTGGCTGTGCAATTGAGTATTTCAAATACCTGCGGGAAAGCCAGTTAATGTTTTTGAAGACCATATTTTTTTATATATAATTAGGCAATAATTATTCCTATAATGCAGAGTTACTGTGAGGACTACCAACAATCTATATGAAGCATATGGCGCCTAGAAAATGCTTAATTAATAGTTGCTGCTATAATTATTCATTATTTCTTGCCAATAAAAACAATAGCTAGCTATATCAAAGTCTATGCATACTTTCTAAAGCCTCATTCGTATTTTGAAATCTGAATCACATAACTATCTGGCAAGCTTTATCATCTGCACTTTACAGCTGAGCAAAAAGGACAAGGCTCTTTGCCCAAATCCTCCTACTGGTAAGAAATTAAACTTGAAACAAAATTACAAATGCTTAGTTTGCTCAGTCTGTCTCAAAAATAGTTCTGTCCCGTTCAAACAATAAACAGAAAAGCAGAGAAGGCAAGGACATATAGCCTTTTCTGAGGGTTAGTACACTGTTTTCATCATACATAATGATGAAATCATTAATCATAAATAAGTTCTTTCACCATAGTTAGCAATAAGGTGATTAATGGTGGGGAAAATAGAAGAAAAGTTCTAAACAGAAAATAGCTATGAATCTAGGTACCAGTCCAAGGCCCAAAGTTTTCTAATATTCAAAAGACAGAGAGAGAAATTTAATTAGTTTTACTTAATGTAGCCTAGATAACAGAATTAATAGAACTCTAATAGTAGAGTTAGAGTCAACTGGGATCATGTACTTCCTGACCTAACTTTGTTATTCATTTGTACCTAAGCCCTCATAATTTCTTAAAGTATGCTCAAAAATTGATCTTTCCCTTAAAATGACAGAGGAGAACAATTAAATATAACTTTCAGGAATGTGGGCTATAATGTAACTTTTCAAGCCTGATGGTGTCTGGCCTTGTTATAATTCATGGAGTCAAAAAAAGAAACCCTCATTCATATGCCATCTATGCCTAGGACACTGCTCACCACCTGTGAACCACCACCTCTGAAGGGCTGGACTTGTAAATCCAGGTCTGTGAACAATGAACTAGAATTCCAACTAAATGTAAACTTCTTGAAAGCAGGGAGTTAGTCTTGTTCACTGCTCTATCAACAGTGCCTTCCTTATTAATGCCTGGTGAACACTAGATGCTCAGCTGACATTTGTGGAATGGATGAAAGAGTAAATAATCATTCCTAAGTGATTGAGTTTTCACTCTGCAAAGACAAAATTACTAAGTACAAAATCATATAATAAACTTATTTTATTTATAACTCATGACATATTTTTCCTTAATTAAAAATCAAATAATATAGATAAAACGAAGTGCTATCAATTTGGAGTTAAAATTCTGCTACTTATACAATGCAATGTCAATGTTATGGTTTAACTACTTCTGTTTCATAATGAGGTACTTTCACCCATCCTTTATTTGTAAAAATAATGAGAACAGTAAGAGTAACTGTAGCAATTTTTTCTAACTTAAACTATTATAGCCACTATAAATAGGCCTGACATACATTAGCTCATTCACTCTTTACAACAAATTTATGAGACAGATATTATCACCACATTTGACAGATGAAGAAAACAGTTTAAAATGGAGGTGTCCAAGGTCACAAAGATGGTAAAATCCATATAAAGTTACTCTAATTCTAAAGTAAACAGTTTAATCACAGAGACAGTCGACATACACACACACACACAGACTCACAATACATCGAGCCTGCTACCCAACCGCAAGCATGAGACAATGTTCATCTACTCTTTCAACATTTACTGAACACCTATTATGCTCCAGGCACTATGCTGGGCAATCTTAAGATCACTTGTAATTCTGAAATAAGTGGCATACAACAACATTACTCTCTGAGACCTTACTGTTGAAAACTATACTCCGAAGGTTTCCCCACTCTTTTCATATCCAGGTGTAACATGTGGGCTTTTGTTTGTCCTACTAGCTACATACTTCTTTGAGGCAGGGTGG
This sequence comes from Pseudorca crassidens, assembly GCF_039906515.1. Lineage (NCBI taxonomy): Eukaryota > Metazoa > Chordata > Mammalia > Artiodactyla > Delphinidae > Pseudorca > Pseudorca crassidens. The sequence continues at coordinate 81,649,290 of NC_090301.1, forward strand.
CACCAGATTCATTTTCTTGTGTTCCCTAAAAATGCCTAGGCACAGTGTGATGTTATAAAAAGTTCTCAATAAACATAGTTTGAACTAAATTTCCTGGGCTGAGAAAAAATGTAAATGAAGATTTTATCTTCAAATCTTCCATGCAATTATCCTATACTTAAAAAAAATATAAATGCCCCAAATGAGACAGTTTTATTTTTTAAATATTTTATTGGTGAGTTTTAATAAAATTGTTAAATTTTCATAGAAATAAATATAAAATCTATTCTTATAAATCTCATGTTCTATGTAAACAGGCTTTGCTTGCTTTTCATGTATTATAATCTTAGGTAATGTTCTTTTTATAATATGGCCTTTCCCTACAATCTAATTTTGTGCATATGATTTCAAAAGGATAAAAAGATTCTATTTTAAAAGGAATAAATAATAATTTTTCTATTTTTTCTCAGAGCTATTATGATTATAGAAATATATGAACACTTGATTTCACAAGAATCATATATAAAAAAAGAACCCACAGCTTGACAGGAATTATTTTATTTCCTCTTCTGACACTGCATTTTGCTTTTTAGTCTAGATAAAAATAAAATCAATTTGAAAGGACAGATTTTAATCTCAGATGCTACTAAGGATTTTTTTTTTTGGTAGAAAAAAATATGTGGCAATTCATGCTATGCATTAGAGATCAGAATCTAGCCCTAAGTTTACATGCCTGATGAGTTTCTATTTGAACGGGCATAAATGTGAATAGTAGCTGTAATAATGCTTACCAGAGAGAGAGTTGATGCAACATCAACCAGTTTCCCCTTTTATCTATAGCATTAAATTGCTCCACTATAGCAAAATACTTTAACAAAGCACACACAAAATCCTATGCATTGCCTAGATATAACCCCAAACAATACATACGCACATCTATAACATGATTCCAGTATACAGAACAAATATTGATGTTAACTATTCATAGAAAAGCTCATTCTATAACCAATTTCTGAAGTTCCACGTTTGCCCAGGGTACAAATTAATCATTTGTGAGTCACAAGTAAACCAGGAGGAGAGAAGAGTTCATTGCATAGTGGTATATACTATTTACTGACCATATATATGAGGACCACTTATTTTACTGGGCTTAAGTATTCTCATTGAATATTCTGGCTGGTTCTAAAATTGGAAAGTTAGCCTCTTTCTTCTCTGTTACGAAAAAAAAAAATGCTACAGTAGTATCTTCTGGCCACTAGTCAGTTGGCTGGCTCTTAAATGCTCAAAGAAGAGAAAAGGACATTGCACAGAATGTTGACCATGCAGCCTTACTGTTAGTAATCCTCATTTTGCTATTCCTCCTTCGAATCATAATCTGGCAGTTTCTCCTTTGTATAGGGATAATACTGACACAGGAACCTCTGGGAAGCATAAACTTATCTTGCAGAATTGATTTAATTGATTTGTATTCCTATTATCTAGCAGTAAGATCTTAGGTAAGTCATCCCATATAGTAATATCTGACCTTCCAATCTTATAGAATTATGTTAAGAAGAGTAGCAGCATTTATGAGTGTCAATGAGGTTCTAGGCCCTGTGCCCATGTTTTACATATGTCTTCACATTTAATATTCAAAAGTAATCAACCTTTTAAGGTACATAGGCTCATTTCCATTTTACACATAAGGGCCATATAAACTCACTAAAGATCAGAAACTTGAAGTAACGACATAATAAATGTCAGAGCCAGGAGTCAAATCTAGGTCTAAGTGACTAAACTGATCATGAAGTAAAATAATAAACATGAATGTGAAATAATGAAGTAGATAGATAAATATGAAAATAAAAATCCTTTGGAATTCCAATTAGGTAATTGAGGAGTAATTTGAATCAGACTTGTTATCCCACTGATAACAATTATAAACTGTGGAAAAATACTAAAACAAACAAATTTAAAAGAACTATCTGAAGACACAATGGAGAGTGACCAAAAGCAGGCAGAAACAGAAAGAGAGAATTTTATGCTTGAAAGAGGAGAACATCACTGGGCAAGATCTACATTTATATGGGTTTCCCTTGAGGTAAAAAGATGGCGGAGCAGCTAGAATTAATGCAGAAGGCCACACTTTTATTGATTGAGGTATCAGAGGCCAGAGTTCAAAGTTGAGAGAATGGTTGACAATTGAGTGTTCGGAGAGATGGATTTCAGAAAAAAGGAAAACAGAGAAGGAGTTTAAAAATTTGCATGTAGGGCTTCCCTGGTGGCGCAGCGGTTGAGAGTCCACCTGCCGATGCAGGGGACACGGGTTCGTGCCCCGGTCTGGGAAGATCCCACATGCCGCGGAGCGGCTGGGCCCGTGAGCCATGGCCGCTGGGCCTGTGCGTCCGGAGCCTGTGCTCCGCAATGGGAGAGGCCACAACAGTAAGAGGCCCGCATACTGGAAAAAAAAAAAAAAAAATTTGCATGTATACTCCCACCAGGGTTGATCCCTGAACTGTACATTTTTGGGGAAGACTCTAAAGAACCCAGCAGAAAGTAACAGATGGAAGGCTGAAACAGAGATTTCTATTGCTGCTCACTGTGTGAGACAGAGTTTGGAGTTTGAATCCCACCAAATTAAAGCAGCTTGGTGAACAACTCAGGGTTTCCACAGAAATCCCTCAAGGGCAACATTTTAGGAGTAAAGATTATATCCCTGTACTAAAAGAGTCACCCTAGGATTAAGGGCAAAGCCCAAAGAGACCTACTCTAACAAAACATAAAACCAAGCCTTTACTAGATAAAGACAGCAGCTAGTGAAAGTCAATACTCTTCAGAGGAAGATGACAGAATCCAGAATCTCTAATGTGTATATCTATCCAGTATACAATAAACATGAACAAACAGTAAAATGTGACCCAAAGTCCATAGAAAAAGCTTCCCATAGAAAAGACTCTGAGAAGACTCACACAAGTATTTTAAGGAAGCTATTATAAACATTATCAAGAACATAAAGGAAAATATCATCACAATGAATGCACAAATAGACATCTTATCAGGGAAACAGAAACAATAAGAAAGAATTGAGCATACTTAAAAATGATTAAAATAATACATTTTGTTACGTATATTTTACCAGAATACATTTTTTTAAAAGAATCAAATTGAAATTGTAGCAATAAAAAGCTCAGCATCAAAATGAAAAATTCACTGTTCAGGCTTAATAGCATATTGGATATCACAGATAAACCAGCTGGAGAACTGGAAGCCAGATGAATAGAAATTTCTCAAGGATAGATAGAAAAATATTAGGAAAAAAATCCACAATCTCAGTGACCCACGTACCTATCCATTGAACAACATCAAGTAATCTAGTGTACATGTATTTGGAGCCCCTCAAGGAGAAGAGAGAGAAAATGGGGCAGGAAAAAATATGTGAATAAGTAAAAAGATTTCAAAATTCCCCATGTTTGGTGAAAAAAATCAACCTACAGATCCAAAAAGCTCAGCAAAACTCAAGAAGGAAATATACAAAGAAACATACTCTAGGGACATCATGTCAGATTGCTGAAGATCAAAGATAAAGAGTAAATCTTAAAGTAGTCATAGGAAAAAAGAGACAGTAATTCTATTAAAAGCAATTATATTAATATTGTTCTGAATATACTAGCTAATTAGAAAGGAGAAAAAGAATAAAAGATAAATATTAGGAATGAAAAGGTACCACTCTCAACAATGGATAGATCAATCCATACAGAGACCAAATAAGGAAATAGTGGATTTGAACAACACTACAGACCAAATGGACCTAAGAGACATGTACAGAACATTCCATCTAACAGCAGTGGAACATACATTCTTTTCAAGTATATATGGAAAATTTTCTAGAATAGATCATATATTAGGCCACAAAACAAATGTCAACAAATTCAAGAAGAGAGAAATTATATCAAGGATGTATTCCAACCATAATGGTATGAAATTAGAAATCATAACAGGAGGAAAGCTGGAAAATACACAAATACATTGAAATTAAAGCGTACACTCCTAAATAACCAATGGATCAATGAAGAACTCAGAAGGGGAATAAAAAACATTGAAACAAATGAAAATGGAAACACAACACACCAAAACTAGTGTGATACAGCAAAAGCAGTTCTAGCAGGAAGGTTTATAGATATAAATGCATACATAATAGAAAGATCTCTAATAAACAACTGAACATTATACCTCAAGGAACTTGAAAAAGAACAAACTAAGCCCAAAGTTAGCATTAGGAAGAAAATAAAGATCAGAGCAGAAATAAATGAAATAGAGAATAGGAAAAGAATAGAAAAGATTAACAAAACTTAAGAGTTGGTTCTTTAAAAAGATAAACAAAATGGACAAAACTTTTGGTACACTAAGTAAAAAAGAGAGAGGATTCTAATAAATAAAATTATAAATGAAGGGGGAGACATTACAACAGACACCACAGAAATATAAAGGATAATAAGAGACTACTATGAACAATAACACGCCAATAAGCTGGACAACCTAAAAAAATGGTTACACTTCTAGAAATATGCAACCTACCACAATTGAATCATGAAGAAATAGAAAACATGAACAGACCAATAATGAATAAGGAGACAAAGTCAGCAATCAAAAACCTCCCAACAAACAAAAGGCTAGGTAGGTTTAGATGTTTCACTGGTGAATTCTACCAAACATTTACAGAAGAATTAATACCAGTCCTTCACAAACTCTTCCAAAAAGCTCAAGAGGAGAGAACACTCCTAAACTCATTTTACAAGGCCAGCCTACCCTAATACCAAAGCCAGATAAGGATACCACAAGAAAAGAAAAATACAGGCCAATATCCCTAATGAAAATACATGTAGAAATTCTCAACAAAATATTAGCAAAGTGAATTCAACAGCACACTAAAAGGATCATACACCACGTTCAAGTGGGATTCATTCATGGGATGCAACGATGATTCAGTATATGCAAACCAATAAGTGTGATACATCACATTAATAGAATGAAGATCAAAATCAAATGATCTCAACAGATGCCCAAAAAGGCATTTGACAAAATCCAACATCCTTTCATGATTAAAAACTCTCAACAAAAACCTCAACATAATAAAGGCCATATATGACAAGCCTACAGCTAACATCATACCTATGGTGAAAGTTTGAAACCTTTCCTCTAAGATCAGGAACAAAACAAGGATGCCCACTCTCACCACTTTTATTCAACACAGTACTCGAATTCCTAACCAGAGCAATCAGGCAAGAAAAAGGAATAAAAGCCATCCACATGAAAAAGAAGGGGTAAAACTTTCCCTGTTTGCACAGGATATGATCTTACATATAGGAAAACCTTGACTCCACCAAAAAACTGTTAAAACTAATAAGTGAATTCAGTAAAGTTGCAGGAGAAAAATCAATATGCAAAAATCAGTTGCATTTCTATATGCTAACAATGAATAATCTGAAAAAGAAATAAAGAAAACAATCCCATTCACAATAGTATCAAATAAAATACTTAGGAATAAATTTAACCAAGGGGCTGAAAGATGTACATTGAAAACCAGAAGACACTGATGAAAGAAACTGAAGAAGACACAAATAAGTGGGAAGATATCTCATGTTAATGGATTGAAAGAATTAATATTAAATAAAATGTCCATACTACCGAAAGTCATCTTTAGATTCAATGCAATTCCTATCAAAATTTCAATGGCATTTTTTACAGAGAAAAAAAATGCAAAAATTTGTATAGAATATAAAAGGTCCCAAACAACCAAAGCAATCTTGACAAAGAAGAACAAAGATGGAGGCATCACGCTTCCTGATTTCAAACTATATTAAAAAACTATAGTAATCAATATAGTATGGTACTGGCATGAAACAGACACAGAGACCAATGGAACAGAATCGAGATCCCAGAAATAAACCCACACATACGGTCAGCAAGGGACCAAGCTGACAAGGGAAGCAAGAAAATTCAGTAGGGAAAAGACAGTGTCTTCAACAGTGTTGAGAACACTGAATATCCACATGCTAAAGAATGAAAATGGACCTCTATCTTACACCACTCACAATAATTAACCTTAACTGGATTAAACACTTAAATGTAAGACCTGAAACCATAAAACTCTTAGAAGAAAACATAGTGAAAAAACTCCTTGACATTGGTATTGGCCACGATTTTTTGATTAAGGGGTTAATATCCAAAACATATAAGAAACTCATACTACTCAATAGCAAAAAACTAAACCTGATGTTTAAAAACTGGGTAAAAGAATTGAACAGACATTTTTTCCGAAGAAGATATACAAATGGCTAACAGTTCCATAAAAAGGTGCTCAACATCATTAATCATTGGGGAAATACAGATAAAAACCACAGTGAGATACCACTCTATACCTGGTAGAATGGCTATTATCAAAAAGACCAAGAGATAACAAGTGCTGGCAAAGATGTGAAGAAGAGGGAACTGTTGTGGATTGTTGGTGGAAATGTAGATTGGTATAGCCACTATAGAAAACAGTATAGAGGTTCCTCACTTCTGGGTACATAGCTGGAGAAAATGAAATCAGTATCTCAAAGAGGTATCTACATCTCCATGTTCATTGAAGCATCATTTACAATAGCCAAGACATGTAAACAACCTGTGTCCGCCAGTGAATGAATGGATAAAGAAAATATGATGATGTATATATTGATAAAAATAAATGGAATAGTACTCATCTGTAAAGAAGAAGGAAATTCTGCCATTTTTGACATCAGACATCATGGATTAACCCTGAGGGCATCATAGAATGATTTCACTTACACATGGAATCTTAAAAAACAAACAAACAACTGAACTCAGAAACAGAGAGTAGACTGGTGGTTGCTAGAGGTGTGGGGAGGATGAGGTTGGGGAAATGGGTACAAACTTCTGGTTATAAGATGAATAAGTTCTGGGGATCTAATGTACAGCATGGTGACTATAGTTAACAATACTGTATTGTATACCTGAAAGTTACTAAGAGAAAAGATCTTAAAAGCTCTCACCATACACACACACAGTAGCTATTTGAGGAGATGGATGTGTTAACTAACATTGTGGTAATTATTTGCAGTATATATACATATCAAATCATTACATTGTACACCTTTAACTTACACAATGTTTTCTGTCAATTATATCTCAATAAACCCAAGAAAATAAAAAGAGGAGGCAATTATATCCTAGTTTTCGTGATGACATGCACGTATACTTGAAAACCCCAAGAAAATCAATGGAAAAACTAAGACAAAAAAGAATTTAGAAAGGTAACTAGTTATATAATTAGTATATGGAAATCTAGGACTCTCCTTACAAGCCAAGTTAAAAAAATAAAAACTAGAAATAAACCCACTTAATATGAAAAACACTAGAAAAATAAATAACTCAAAATAAATCCAGATACCTGCAAGACATATAATTTGTTTTCAGAATAGATATATCAATATTCTAAGACTGCTGATTCTCCTAAATTAATATATTATTTTACTAAGATTCTTATTAAAATACCAATAGAATTTTTTTTTATTTTGAGAACCTGAAAGATGACACTAAAGTTTATATGGCTAAAACATGTCATTATCTAGGCATATTTTGAAAAAAAGGAGGAGTAAAGAAAGGACCAGTCCTCCCAGATGTTAAAAACATTGTAAAAGTGCAGTAATTAAAGAGTTTAGTACTAGAGAAGAAATAGACAAATGGAAAAATGTATAATGAGAATCCTGAAATACACTACAATATATATACGATTTTAATATATGATAAAGGTGACATTTTAAGAAAAGGTTATTTCAGTAAAAGCCACTGGGACATGAACAAAATTCTAGGTGACTTAAACACTTAAACACAAAAAATTTTATAAAATAATTGGGGGTGGTGGTAGATGAATAGGCAGAACATAGAAGATTTTTAAGGCAGTGAAATATTACGTATGATACTATGATGGTGAATACATGCCATTATACATTTGTCCAAATCTATAGAATATACAATATCAATAGTGAACCCTAATGTAAAGTATAGACTCCAGGTAACAATGATGTGTCAATGTAGGTGTATCAATTGTAACAAATGTACTGCTGTGTTGGGCATATTGATAATGGGAGGTTATGCATATTTGGGGGCAGGAGTCTATGGGAAATCTATGCACTTTCCTCATAGTTTTGTTGTGAAATTAAAACTGCTGTAAAACAAAGTTATCTTAACAAAAATTAAGCCATATGGGTAGGGAAGAAAAAACGGTGTTATATATCTTATAATCTTGGACATAAATTCCAGAAGCCATAGTAGAAAATAATGATAATTTGACTAAACTAAAATTAAAAATTTCAGTGTGAGGAAAAGAGACTACCATAAATCAAGTTGAAGGACAAAATTAAACAACGAATTAATGTTCAAATTAAACATTTGAAATGCATGAAAAAGGCATATTTTATTTGTATACAAAGAGCTCTTAGAAATCAATAATACAGAGACAAATAGCAGAAAGGCCACTAGCAAACAACAATAGATATGCTGTGTTTATGTACAAAAAAAGGCATATAAAAGTATATGCAGTGCATAAATGTGTATGCATATGTGTGCGGCACATGTATGTGCATACATGTACTTGTATATGATAGAATTCTGAAATGATACATTAAAAAAGTTAATAGAAGTTACTTGTGGGAAGTAGAAACAGGATGGCTTCAAATTTTACTTTTTATTTTACACTTTTCCATATTATTTGTTTCTTATTTTAAAAACCATGAGTATGTATTGTTTTTATAATTCAAAAGCAAAACCTGATAGAAACACATTACTTCTGTAGAACCCCACCAGTAATATGCTGACTGTTTGAACCAATATATTCATTTCTGTAGTCCGTCTCCTCACTCACTGACAACATTACATGCTGTATTCTATTATGGCATTAGAAACATTTCAAAAAAAGGGAGTGACTTAGTAAAATCCGGTAAAACAGAAAGCAGTACAACTCTAGACTAAGGGAAGTTTACTAAATAAAGGTAGCACAATTTTACTTACGAACTTTTTTTATCCTTGTATTATTTTTGAAATATACAGCAGAAAAAAGAAAATGATTATTGCCGTTTTCATTTTGGTTCTTTAAAGTCAGAACTAGAGAGTTTTGTCTAGAACTCCCTTTCTCTTCATTCCCTCTGGGATTCTAAAATCAATCAAGTCTCGCCTTTCAAGGCCCATCACACTCAGACTTCTCTCTTATGGATGTGTCTTCTCTAACCTCAGCAGTTTTTTTTCCCAGGAAACTGGTCTCTCTGCCCAAGATTCTAGCTATTAACAAGCAATAGCTGCATGAAAAGCAACTTGATCAGTTGCATGAAAAGCAACTTGACCAGTTGCATGCTCAATAGAGAAGCATGCAGACAAGGAGCAATGACAGTAATTAATGTAATGATGTGAGTCTGACCCATTAGTAGAGTAATTTGAGATACAGTATATTGCATATTGTAGAGAGTTTTAAGAAGTTTCTCCTCAAAGATGCTGGATCAAGGTGACACTTTTTCTCCAATAAATTGGACAACATAGAAGAAATTGAAAAATTTCTAGAAACATACAATCTGCCAAGACTGAATGAAGAACAGACAATTTGAACAGACTGATCAGTAGTAGTGAAACTGAATTTTTAATTAAAAAAACTCCCAGCAAACAAAAGTCCAGGACTGGATGGCTTCAAATGGAATTCTACCAAACATATAAAGAAGAGTTAATAACTACCCTTCTCAAACTACCCCAAAAGATTGAAGAAGATGGACTACTCCCAAATTCATTCTACAAGGCCACCATTACCCTGATACCAAAACCAGACAAAGACACTACAAAAAAAAGAATATTACAGGCCAATATCTTTGATGAATATAGATGTAAAAATCTCCACCAAAATATTAGCAAACTGAATCCAACAATACATAAAAAGGATCACACAGCATGATCAAGTGGGATTTATTCTAGGGATATAAGGATTGTTCAGTATTCACAAATCAGTCAATGTGATACACCACATTAATAAAAGGTTAAAAATCATGTGATCATCTCAATGGACACAGAAAAAGCATTTGACGAAATTCAACATCCATTCATGATAAAAACTCATATCAAAGTGGGTACAGAGGGAACATATCTCCACATAATAAAGGCCATTTATGACACACCCACAGCTAACATCATGCTCAGTGATGAAAACCAGAAAGCCTTTCCTCTAAATTCACGGACAACAAAAGGATACCCACTCTCACCACTTTTATTTAACATAGTACTGGAAGTCCTAGCCACAGGAGGCAGATGAGAAAAAAAAAAAAAAAAGGCATCCAAATTGGAAGGGAAGAAGTAAAACCATCACTATTTGCAGATGTCATGACACTATCTATATATAAAAACCCCTAAAGTCTCCACTAAAAAACTACTAGAACTAGTAAATGAATTCAGCGAAGTTTCAGGATTCAAGATTAACAAACAGAAATCTGTTGCTTTCTATACACTAATAATGGACCATCAGAAAGAGAAAGTAAAAAAATATTCCTGTTTAAAATTTCATCAAAAAGAACACCTTGGAATAAACTTAACCAAGGAAGTGAAAGACCTATACTCTGAAAACTATGAAACACTGATGAAGGAAACTGAAGATGATACAAAGCAATGGAAAGATATCCCATACTCTTGGATTGTAGGAATTAATATTGTTAAAATGTCCATAACTACCCAAAGCAATGTACAGATTTAATTCAATCCCTATCAAAATACCCATGACATTTTTCACAGAACCAGATCAAATAATCCTAAAATTCATATGGAAACATAAAAGACTCCAAATTGCCAAAGCAATCTTGAGAAAGGAGAACAAAGCTGGAGTTATCATCCTCTCAGGCTTCAACTATACTTAAGCTACAGTAATCAAAACAGCATGATAATGACACAAAAACAGACATAGATCAATGGAACAGAATTGAGACTCCAGAAATAAACTCACAGACCTATGGTCAATTAATCTATGACAAAAGAGGCAAGAATATGCAATGGAGAAAAGACAGTCTCTTCAATAAGTGGTGCTGGGAAAAACGGACAGTTACATGTAAAAGAATGAGATTAGAACAATTCTTTATACCATATACAAAAAGAAACTCAAGTTGGATTAAAGACCTAAATGTAAGACCTGAAGCCATAAAACTCCTAGAAGAACATAGGCAGGATACACTGACATAAATCGTAACAATATTTTTTTGGATCTGTTTCCTAAGGCAAAAGAAATAAAAGCAAAAATAAACAAATGGGACCTTATTAAATTTAAAAGCTTTTGTACAACAAAGGAAACCACTGATGAAATGAAAAGATAACCTACAGAATGGGAGAAAATACTTGCAAATCATATGACTGACAAGGGGTTAATATCTAAAATATATAAACAGCTCATAGAACTCAGTATCAAAAAAGCCACCCAATCAAAAAATGGGATGAAGACCAGAATAGACATTTGTCTAAAGAAGACATTCAGATGGTTAACAGGCACATGAAAAGATGTTTAATATGGCTAATTATTAGAGAAATGCAAATCTAAACAAAGAGATATCACCTCACAACTGTCAGAATGGCTACCATCAAAAATCTACAAATAACAACTATTGGCAAGCATGTGGAGAAAATGGAACCCTTGTACACTGTTGGTGGCAATATAAATTGCTGCAGCCACTATGGAAAACAGTATGCAGGTTCCCTAAAAAACTAAAAATAGAACTACCGTATGATCCAGCAATTCTACTCCTGGGTATATATCTGGAAAAAACTCCACTAATTCGAAAAGATACATGCACCTCAATGTTCATAGCAGCTCTATTTACAGCAGCCAAGATATGGAAGCAACCCAAATGTCCATCAACAGACAAATGAATAAAGAAGACGTGGTCATCTATACAATGGAATATATTACTCAGCCATAAAAAAGAATAAAATTCTGCCATTTGCAGCAACGTGGATGGACCTAGAGAATAGTATGCTTAGTGAAATAAGTCAGACAGAGAAAGACAAATACTGTATGATATCATATGTGCAATCTAACAATTAAAACAAATGAGTGTATATAGCAAAACAGAAACAGACTCACAGATATAGAAAATAAACTAGTGGTTACCAGTGGGGAGAGGGAAGGGGGAGGGAAGATAGGGGTATGAGATTAAGAGATACAAACCACTATGCATAAAATAGATAAGGAACAAGGATATAGTATATGGCACAGGGAATCACAGTCATTATCTTGTAGTAACTTTCAATGGAGTATAAATGTAAAATACTGAATCACTGTGCTATACATCTGAAGCTAATATAATATTATAAATCAACAATACTTCAATTTTTTAAAAAATGACACTTTTTCTAATAATCACAATGTAATTTCTTTCTGAACATTTAATTACATTGGAACTCCTATTTCATACATTTCAGTTAGCTCCTAAATGGTAACAGAATTAACACATATACAAATGAAATACAATTATGTCATTTAATTGCCTCCATTATACTATATTGTAGTGATTATCAAATCTAGTATATTCTATTTTTCTTCATATCCATAAATTTTATCTTCCAGTATGGTGTCTGGCAAATAAAAGTGTCCTAAATATATAGAAGAATAAGTGCAAAGAAAGGACTGTTATTTACAAATATAGTATGTTAGAGTTGGAAAGGACCTTAGAGGTTTCTAATCTATAAGAATTCCCTAAGCCACCCTTAGCCTATCCCTAATCACCACCATAGCTTCCACTGTCATACTCCAAATGGTTATTCAATCTCACTGGGAACACTCCATTGATGTTAAATCCTCCACCTAAGAAATCAGTCCATTCCAGTTTCAGATGTACCCTGGGCCTCTGAATATAGACATTTGAGGGCAAAAGTACAATTTCCTTACATTTCCATCAGGTATTTTTTACCAGAGGTACAGGGTATTTACTTCACTGTTACTGATCCTCTTCATATTATAAAGCTTCAAAGTTTTCCTAATTAGATCAGCACATCTCTAAGTAAATATTTTATTCCCAATTTTGTGAGGTACATTCTCATCCAAAAGTCTACTATTTTGTTTGGCTGCATCAGATCTTAGTTGCGGCACGTGGGGTCTTTTCCTTGCGGCGCGCGGGCTCTTTGTTGTGGCATGCAGACTTCTCTTTAGTGGTGGTGGGCGGGTTTTCTCTCTCTAGTTGTGGCGTGTGGCCTGCAGGCACCAAGGAGCATGGGCTCTGTAGTTTGCAGCATGCGGGCTCTCTGGTTGAAGCGTGAACTCAGTAGTTGCAGTGCATGGCTTGGCTGCCCCGTGACAAGTGGGATCTTAGTTCCCCGACCAGGGATTGAACCGGTGTCCCCTGCATTTCAAGGTGGATTCTTTACCACTGGACCACCAGGGAAGTCCCCAAAAGTCTACTATTCTTATTGATTGCTTGATTGATTGAAGTATAGTTGATTTACAGTGTTTCAGGTGTGCAGCAAAGTGATTCAGTTATACACACACACACATATACACATATATATTCTTTTTCAGATTCTTTTCCATTATAGGTTATTATAAGGTATTGAATATAGTTTCCTGTGCTATATGATAGGTCCTTGTTGTTTATCTATTTTATATATAGTAGTGTGTATATGTTAATCCTAAATCCCTAATTTATCCCTCCCCTTTCTTTCCCCTTTGGTTTGTTTTCTATGTCTGTGAGTCTATTTTTGTTTTGTAAATAAATCCCTTTGTATAATTTTTTTAGATTTCACATATAAGTGATATCATATGATACTTGCCTTCCTCTGTCTGTTAAGTCTACTACTCTTGTATCATATCCACTTTTAGAGAATCTGATTCTGTGGACTAAATAAAGCTCAAAGTCATGCAGCTAGTAATTGGCAGAATCAAGATTAACCTGTAGAGACAGGACCAAAACATCTGTGTTTTTAAAAAGCTTTCCAGGTTATGCTGAAGCACAGTCAGGGTGGAGAACCACCACTCTACTAATTTGATCCATAGTTTAGAAAATCTCACTCCGTAAATACACAGTCAACTATTCATTTAACCATGCATTTTGTTTTTTCCCCCAAAGTCTAAACATTCTTTTGGAAAAATAGATAAAAATATAAACCAAAGCCTGGAATCCTTTAGGCTTAAGTTCTGGGAAATAAAGAACATAACTCCACTTTTCAGCACTGTAAATTCTCTAGTTCCTACTTCTGTTTATCATTTATACCAAACTCAAGGAAAATATTTAACATGAATGGTGTATAACTGAGTTGGCTTCAGAATTAACTTATCTTGCAATAGCAATCCTTCTGGATGCTGTCTACAGCAGAGGGCCTAATTACAATTTTCTTCATTAACTTCAAAAACATTTATTGAGTGTCTATTGCATGCAAAAAATAATTTGAAGCAGGTTTTACCCACAAGAAAAGTATGTTTTGGAAACTTCACGTGCTTCATGCAAGAATGGAAAAACACAAGGACCCTACAATAGGATTTTATAATGCTTTACCTCCCTTCCTTTCGGAAGCTCAAAGAGAAGAAAATAAACATAAAATCTTTATATTGAAGTGCTGAAATAAGAGTGTACACCCTGTATAAGTTTTATTACATGAAAAATCTGTGACAATTGTCTAAATATATGGGAAATGAATGCAAAAAAAGATAAGATAAAAATGTACTGATGATCTATATACCACATACCAAGTATAAGTTAGAAAGACTTGACTAGAATAAAGCGTAGAATTAATGTTAAAAATATATAGTGGCTATGTTCATTTTGAAAGGTCATCAATTTTTCTTAACTTTATTTAAAGCGAATTTCTTACTCATGGAAATAAAAAGTAACCTTGGTTTGAATCAAGTAAAGGAAAGGAAAAACTGACTCAGTTCATTTACAAAGTACAACTACCAGTTCAATTATAAATGCAAACGCTATACCATCTTTACAGTCTTCAGGGTGTTTCATTTGTTGATATGTATAATATGGACTCAAGCCTTTGACAATAAAACAATAATGCTATTATTTGAACTTTGACCTCAAGTAAACAAATAAAATGATAGCTATTGTTATATAATTTTAAGAAATAGAGCTATAGAGGAGATGGGAAAAAGTATCAAGAAACAATGTTGAAGAAAAGATACTGCCAAATCATTATAAGCAAAAGGTATCTTTTCACAACTGTAAAAACTTCTTTCTTAGGAGAAAAAACTCTTTGTTTTTAAAATCAATTTTTCTTCCCTAACTTTATTTTCAGTTAAAAAAAATATATAGATATATATAAAAGACAGTGTTATTGTTGAATTGTGTTCCCCCAAAAGACATTGTTCAAATCTTAACCCTCAACACCTATGAATGTGACCTTATTTGGAAACAGGACCTTAGCAGTTGTAATCAAGTTAAGATGAAGTCATGATGAATCCAACATGACTGTGTCCTTATAATAAGAGAACAGACACAGACACACAGGGAGAAAACCATGTGATGAGGGAGGCAGAGATTGGAGTGATGAGTCTATAAACCAACACATGCCAAGGAATGTCGCCAATACGTTAAGAAAACGGCATAGAGCAGATTCTCCCCAATGCCTTCAAAATAACATGGCCCTATGGACAATTTGATTTCAGAATTCTAGTCTCAAGAACTTTGGAGAATAAATTTTTGTTAATTTAAACCATCCAGTTTGTGGTAATCTGTTACAGAAACCTAGGAAACTTTAACAGAGAACCAAACTGCCTGTTTACTTTTATTTTTCTAGTGAAATGTCAAATCAGTTTCTCAGACTAAATAAATATCTGATCAATGTGTACATAAAAGATATTTAATCCAAATAAGAAAATTCTTCAAATCATTCTGCCTTGCACATGGAATATTTCTCCAAATAATAGTGGTTGATATGAAGTTAAATTTTATAATAGGCAGTGAGTCCATGAACACCCAAGTAAAATTTCTTGCAAAATTTGGAATATACATAGTTTTCATGAGACTAAAAGGTTAACAACCATTTTTTAAGAATTATGTTTTTTAATGGTTATTTCTGGATAAACTATTTTTACATGTTTAAAAATCAACTTTCAACTGCTGATTGGGAAACTTCAATGGGCATAAAATTTACTAGCAGTACAACAAACATGATAAAAGAAATTTGGCATGAGTATAATGGACAAATTCATTATTGCTTTTGCAAGAGTTCAGCTTGCTACTATGAGGAAACCTGTTTTTACTCATTTTGCAAAAAGTAGAATAATTGCATCACCTATTTATTGAATTATGTACTACACAAGTGCTAGGTAGCTAAGCTTTTTACTTATATTATGCATCCCATTTAATCCTTACAATTATATTATTATTATCAAATTTAAAGATGTACAAACTGGGGGTCAGAGAGAATCAATTTGTTCAAGGTCACACAGCTGGTGGGTGTGGCACAGTTGTGGTTAATCAGTCAGTCTTAATCTGTTCTATGAATTTGTGTTCTTGAATAGTAAGCTTGTAAGTCATACCCGCTATGCTCTAATTGCTTTTCTAACTACTGAAAATTTTTTAAATCATAATTTTCAAATAAATGTTAAAATATGGGAAATAAATGAAATAGCACTTTTGATTAGAATTATAAATATCTGTGGCTTATTAATGACATGGTCATAAATAGAATGCAATTCAAAGAGAACAAAGGGCTGGTTCTTAATATAATGTGGAAGAAATATAAATTACAGTTATCTGACACAAGATACGTTGCTGTGGTTAAAGAATAACTGAAGATCAAAATAATATATGACATGTGG
Source organism: Pseudorca crassidens (assembly GCF_039906515.1). Lineage (NCBI taxonomy): Eukaryota > Metazoa > Chordata > Mammalia > Artiodactyla > Delphinidae > Pseudorca > Pseudorca crassidens. The sequence goes on from NC_090301.1 coordinate 81,666,082, forward strand.
ATGAGTTAAAAAAGGAAATATTAGAGAAAGAAGAAATTTGACTACAGGTTGCTTACAGAGAAGCACTGTTTATAGGAACTAGTTCCATTAATTTAGCAATGGTCAATTTTAACTATTTTCTTAAATAGTTAGGTGAATTATGTATATCGAACTAAGAGAAGATTTAAATCATGATTAGAGTGTAATTCTGAGAAAAGAAGTTTTAAAAACAGTCACTTAATAAAAGGGTTAAGAAAGATCTCCCTACTCCTGAGAGCTGTTATACTAGATTGGTTTACTGAAGGAAGCAATGAAATCTATTTTTCTGAAGATCCTTAAAAAGAGAAGGCATACATTATCAGCAGTTCAGAAAGGTTTAGGTGTCTCTCTGCCAGAAAGCCGCCAGTGGATAATCACTTATGGTTCTATAAAGCCTAGTGACTGCATAATAATGCTATTCTTATAACTACGAGGAAAGGGCAACACAGCTGCTTTTTCTTTTCTTTTGTGATCAGGATTTGCTGTCCAAAAAGTTGCAGAATAATTTGAATGTAATTAGATGAAATTTTCCCCAACAGAAAAGCAAGAACTAATTTTGACTCTAGTTACTGAAAGAAAACTCAGAAGCTACACTGGGTTTTTTAAACATTTATGGTCTCCTTTACCTAGAAAGCATCCCTTTATGTACAGCTTAAAAAGCAGACTCATTTGCTGGATGACTTTAGGCCTATGAGTTGAATTAACACTAAATTAAAAATTCTGAACATACCTACAGTTTCTTTGTTTGTATAAAATGCTTGGAGAAATTCAACTTTAGTGCATTCTACTCAAATTGTTGAGTTTACTTTTACTTCATTTTATATTCATCTACTTAAGTCTTTATTTTTCATGAAAGTAGAGAAAGCAGATTCCATACATTTATTATTTTTTTCTTTATAATCCAGTCAATTTCTTTCCAAGCAAACCCCCTTTAAAGGGTAATGTAATTAATTCCAATTTTGAAGATGGCACTGTGGTCCATAATCCTTGGCCAGCTATTTTTCCGGGAGCAATAAGAGCTGCTGTGAAAGTAACGAAATGTTCAATGGGATCTTGTGGTGTATGATTCTCATAAAATATAAAGCTATTAGGGATGTAAAGGGATCACACCCCAAGATTTTGGAGCACTTCAGAATAGTTGTTTAAAATAAGTGAGGGAAAAAAACGTAGAAATTAAACAAAAAAAATTCATACATGGTACAGATAATTTTAAAATAAGTAGAAAATAATTCTAACTTCCCAAACTATTTAGTATTTGTAGTTATATGATATGTGTGTCCAAGATAGATGCAAAGAGCCCTATTTTCAAACATGGGTACTTAATTTTTATTATTTAGATTTTTTGTATTTAGGGATATAATGTAGTCCTATACTATATAGTACTCCAGGTAAGGGCAAAAGCAGCTTACTATAATTTTTGACATGCAGCAGTACTCAGGAAAAAAAGAAAAAGAAAAAGAAATAGCTATGCTTATATAAATTGCTATACTAAAGACTACTTTTTATTTTTTCATTAAAACGTAAGATAATTCTACTTGTTTGTACATACTTAATAATAGAAAACTCAGCACAAATATTTCATTGCTTGCCTCCAAAAAATTGTTGACATCCTCTGTGGCCATCTGTCAAGGTGATCATTCCTTTGTGTTTGATGGAATTAGAGGAGTATCACAGGTCTACAGATTGATGAAGAAAAATATTCTGTGCTCTTGGCTTCTGGTATATATTTCCTTGGTCCTGTTAAAAAGGAAATAAGGGTGAATTCTGAACAGACAGTTATTCTATATTTCTTTAGATTCATATTTAAAGACATTTTGAGATTCTTAACGAGGTCTCGTTAAGAATCATAGAATTTTAGTCTTACACACAGGACTTGCTAAATTTATGACTCCAGGTAAGAAAGAGCTATATAAATCAGATGATTCAATCCCCATATCTTACAGGATAGGAAACTGAAATCCAGACAGGTTAAACAACTCAACCATTGTTACAATCAACTGGTAGCAGAGCCAGTGTGACAAACCAGTTCTTATCATTTCAAATCCAGGGCTCTTTCCTCTAGTTATCTCCCAGCAGGTAGAAGAGAAGACTCTTTGGAAGAGGAAGGGAGACTGGGAATAGCATTATCATGACCAAGCTAGTTTCTCAGCCCTAATGCTTAGAGAAAAATCTAGAAAGAAAGAACAAACATGATAGTTAAGTAATATTTAGATTATTAATTCAAAGCACAGCACTTGCTCAATGAACACCTACGATACTATTTTATTAAAGTACGATTAAGAGTATTTTATTAAAAATGACCAATCACTTAAATTTCTGAATTTCAAACAATTATGATCATTTATTTTTTCTAATCTTTGGTACTGCAACAATCTATTATCCATATAGCAAAAAAAGGATATTTTTATTATCCACAGAGCAATATTTTTAATAAGAAAACTGGATTTTAGACACTCTTGATCAAAACACTTCAAAGATATCCCAGAACATCTATGATAAAATCCAAAGGCCTTATCTTGCCTTAGATGATTGGGCCCTGGCTACCTATGAGAGCCTATCCTATCATTTTTCCCCTTGCTGTGTAATCTACAGCCTAGTGGTCTTCTTGTTCTTGCTTAAATATACTAAGCACACTTTTGGGTAAGGTCTTTGACCTTGGTTCCTCCTCAGACTGGAACATTTCTCCATCTAGGCGCATGTCTGTTCCCAATGACTGAAACATTCTTTTCCCTGAGAGCTCCACTGCATGTTTCAAGAATCTGCTCAAATGTCACCTCCCAGAGAGGTTTTCTCTTACTACTAGCTAAACGACTTTCCCACCCTCCAGCATTCATCCCTCTCCCTACTGACCCTCATTTTTCTATACCCATACGTACTTCATTTCCAGTCACAGTATTTATAATTTCTAGATATTAAACAACCCAATATAATCCCCAGGGGGCCAGATGTGTTTTGGGATTAAGTATTATTTGAGTTTTTAAAGGTAATATGGTAAATGGACTATAATTATGCAGCCTCTCCCCCTAGTCTGAGAGGTCTGGGACAGCACTCTGAAATAAAATGTTAATATCTCTACAGCAAAACATATATCCATTCTCAGTGGTATTTGTAAAAAGACAATAAATAGCTCATATCAGTTTTAACACTAAACAAGTTAAGATTAGGTCAGGTTTTACAATTATATGAATTGCAAAAACTTTTAGTTTTAGAGCTTTTGGATTTTGGAATTGCAGATAAAGGATTGTGGAATATACTATGCATTAGTTTGTTTATTGCCTGTCTCCTCTATGTAATGTATGCTCACAAGACCAGCTTTTTTTTTCTTTTTCTGCTGTATGCCCAAGTACCTAACAGATAAGTACTCAATAAATATTAGTTAAGTAGGTAAGTGAAGGTTTCTGTAAGGATTAGTTTTTTTTTTTTTAACATTATAAGTAAACCCTATCCTATAATAATATTCTTCTCAGTTGAAGGAAGTTGAAAAAATTATTTTAAAAGCTTCTTAAAATTATTTCTTCTTATATGGGTTGCTGAAAGAAAAAAATATGATAAACAGCACTTAGATAATATTACTCTACCATAAAAAGGAACAAAATTGGGTCATTTGTAGAGACGTGGATGGACCTAGATACTGTCATAGAGAGTGAAGTAAGTCAGAGAGAGAAAAACAAGTATCGTATATTAACGCATATATGTAGAACCTAGAAAAATGGTATAGATGAACCGGTTTGCAGGGCAGAAATAGAAACACAGAAGTAGAGAACAAACGTATGGACACCAAGGGGGTAAAGTGGTGGGGGGTGGGATGAATTGGGAGATTGGGTTTGACGTGTATACACTAATATGTATAAAATAGATAATAAGAACCTGTTGTATAAAAAAATAAAATTCAAAAAAAACCCAAAACAAAACTACAGGAAACAACACCTGGGCTGTGTAATATAGCGGGAAGAGTTTTCAACTGGAATTCTAGAGATCTAGGTGATTCCTTGCATTCCCATTTTCTATTTAATTACTTATCTATTTATCATTTATCTATCCACCTTCCATCCATCTATCTCTTTATCTTTGATTTAGATACCTTACCATTCTTGGCCCAACATATTATCTCTAAAATGAGAAGGCAGAACTCAATCTTTAGTAGTTCTATGACTTTACTGAATTAAGTAATTGAGGCAGTAACCACTCTGACTATCCCAGAAGCTGGCTGGCCAGTCTGAAAGACATATAATCTTGTTCATCTAATCTACAATTTAAAAATTAGAGATAAGTTTTTAATTAAATTTAAGCATGCATGTTTTGAAGTGACACATTTGTAAAATATCTACCTTATATCACAGGTAAACAATACTGAACTTCTGTGTGAGTTTCTGCATAAGAGTATGCCTAATAATAACAAATATTTATTGGGCATTTACTATGTGCCAAGTGCTATTCTAAGCTCCGTACGTATAGTATTAAACTTACAACAATTCTATTAGCTAGATACTAATATTAAATCTCTGTGGTATATTAGATTATTCCTCCCTTTCCCCACCACACATTCATGGGAGGTGCATGTGTACCTCTCTGCTCTTTGAGTTTGGGCTTGGCCAGGTGACTTGCTTTGACCAAAGAGGATAACAGCAGGCAACACACAAGCAGAGCCTTGAAATACGTAGCTTTAGTAAGTGGGCTTCCTCCTTGCACTCTTGCTTTTTATTCTGAGAAAAAAATGTTTCAGGTAGCTATAGGTCCAAGGAAGATGAGACATGTGGCACAGACTTAGGCCCATCCTCCACTTGGAACCACGTCCAGTTCAGCTCAACCTGGATCAGACCTCCTCCTGCTTACCCCCAGACTTCTGAGCAAGAACTAAATGCATTTGTGACATGCCAGTGAGATTTTTGTGGTGGTCTGTACTGCAGCAAAAGCTCACTGATAAACTTCCTTTTTATAGACAGCAAAAATGAGGGTCAGAGATTGAGTAATTTGTCCAAACTTTCACAGCTAATAAAGCGGTGGAGGTGGATATGAAGCCATGCAAGTCTAGCTCAAGGGCCTACACTCTAAGCCCCTATGCTATATTGCCACTACATTATACTGGCATACTGTATTATAAGATATTAAGCCATTTATTAATACGGCAGTGGGTGATCTGGCACATATTGAAATTCGTAATTGTAAATGTAGTCTAATTGTCAGTGGACAAAGATGTCCTGTAGCTTTGAGTGTAAAGTTTCAGCTTGAGACATTAATAAATATAAAATAAATGTACTGTTTTCTGGAGTCAAACTAATAAGACTACACATCTCTTGAAGTAGCTTCCCAGCTCACCCTGACACCGAACAGTGGCCCTCAGTGCTCATAGCTCTACTGCATAATTCTACCCTCTGACTTTGGCTGACCAATTCAGGACTGCATCTGTGATCTAAGCTGAATCATCCAGGTTTCTCTTTTAGTAGCTTGAAATTTTGACATGTGAGTGGGAGTCCCCATGAATGGCTCTACTCAAGAGAAAGGTGAAATCCCCAGAGCTATCCTTCTTCATTTTCTTCCCACCTGTGAATTTCATGATACTCTAGTATCTTCCCAGGCAAATGCCCTTTTAAAATAGGCTTGCTAAACTCTGTTTCTTCTTACTGCAACCAAAAGAAAATCCATTGTTTTCTTTTAAAAAATCCATTGTTCTTTTTGTTATAATTTAAAAGTGCAGAGGAAGGATTTCTTAAAAAGACCTAATGAAGCTTGCATTTGCTTTTTGATCCTGTCAAAGTAATTTTGCAGTTTAGAGTTATGGATTGTGTGTCTCCTGATACTAGTTAAAAATTCTTCCATATTTTAAAAACCAGGGTTCATGGACCCTAAAGGATCTGTGGATAGAACTATATTTTAGTAAAGTTGCAAAAAGTAGATTTCCTTTGTAATCCTATGTATTTTAGGTATTTAAATACATTTTGTTTGTAAGGAGCTTTCTATATGCCTTTTGATAATGAAAGACAAGTAAACATATGGGATTATTTTTGTCATTGATTCACTCAGAAACTATTTATGAGACTCAAATATATTCCAGACATTGTTTTAGGTACTGAAGATACAACAGGGATGAGACAAAGTCTCTGCCCTCATAAAGGAATAAGAAAGAATATGAGGAATATAATTTAAAAATTTCATAGTACTGTTAGTAATGAACTTGGTACATCTATACAGTAAGGAGATGAGGGCAGCTTGAAAGTGTGAGAGTATGTGGTGGTAAAATGCCTGTGGAAAGTTTATGAGCAATCCTTAATCTATACCTAATCTTCAAGAGGAATATATCAGCATATATAGGGAACCCTGCAAGAAATCCTTCGTAAGAGTAAATAATAAAGCATTCAATACTACCACCACCACAATGGCAATGATTTTTATGCTTTTTACTTTACCAGTGATTTCATATCTACTACTACAATATAACCTCAATACTTCTTCCAGATGAGCAGGAGAGAAAATGAAGCCTCAGAAGTTTGAGAAATTTGACCACTTTGAGTAGTGGTAAAACCAACTATACCCTGGTTTCTAAGTTTCCCAGCTTTTCTTTTCATTATACCACACTACATCATCTTAACAAAAGACGATTAGTTTCACAGCAGGCAGCGTTGAAATTTCCTTTTATTTACTTCTGTGAGCTACTTGTGAAGTGGGAGAAAGAAGCAACATTATTGGGGTCACACAGAAGCTGCTGGTAACAAATTGAACATCTTTTGTCTTCAGGCATAAGCTCAAATCACTTTGGGATGTCATGATAGAATTGGTAGTGGAGGAGTTTAAGAATGCATTACAGCAGACTTTTCCCAACCAGAAGATTTAACCATCTAGAGTAGGGGTTGGCCAACTTCAGCCAGCGAACAAACCCAGTTTGCCACCTGTTTTTTGTATGCCCCCCGCGTCCCCCCAAGCCAAGAATGGTATTTACATTTTAAGTGGTTCAGAAAGCACCACAAGAAAAAAAAATCATGACACCTGAAAATTATATGAAATTCAAATTTAAGTGTCCATAAATAAAGCTGAAACACAGCCATGCTCATTCGTTCATGTATCACCTGTGACTTCTTTCATGCCTCAACAGTAGTTGAGGACCTGCTGGTCAGTCAAGCCTAAAATATTTACTATCTATCTGGCCTTTAACAGAAAAAGTTAGCTGATCGCTGATCTAGAAGGTCACAGAGTTTTCCAAGGAGTTCATGTTAAAGGTGGTAAAAACATCTGTTTAAAATTTTAATTTAAGAAATTAATAACTGCATAGTTATTTAATGGAATGATTTGAGAGCACCCGAGGCATATGAGTCAATGACTATCCTAGGGGCCTGAGAAGCATGCTTGCATCTCAGCCACTCAGGCAGCTGATCACTCGGATGACCTCCTTGACACCATGGTGTCTGTGATTATTACAGAGGTTTAAATTGTTTAACTACCAGTCCTACATTTTCAAATTTACTGTCACACAGATTGCTGGTTAAAGACAGCAAACACAAAGAAACTTTTGGTGACATATAATTAATGAGGAGAATAAAAATTCTATGAAGCCTGTAAATCTGCCTTAAGATGACTGTCATCAAATCTGTAAGTTGCATTTATCTAATCAAAAGGAACCCCTAAAAGACTCAAATATTCTAAAAGTCAGTATTAAAAAGAATATGGTGATGATCATTTTCAAAATTTTCTTGAGTAAAATTTTCTCTTATTTAGAAATTAAAATCAGCTGATTTTGCAAGCAGATTTACAGGCTTCATAGGAGTTTTATGCAATAAACAGTTTTCTAAATATTTATGTTTTTGAAACTTGTTGTATTTAGAAATGTTACTTCTCTGAATGTTCACTATAGAGGTCCATTTCCCCTTGATTTGTAATGTTCCTTCATAAAGCTTTGGGTTATGATCTAATTTTTAACAATATAGGTTCCCAACATTTTTGTAACTGAAAAACAATTACATTCTTCTTGAAAGTTTTAACACTTACCTATTAAAAAATGTTGAGAAACACTGTACCAAAGAATAGGGAAAATAAGTGATAATACTTATTGACTCTACATATTCATTCATTATTCTTCCAGCAAACAAATGAGTAGAAACTCTTTGCCAGCCTTGTAGAAAAAAGCCAAGAGATAAATGACAGTTTTTGTTTTCAAGGAGCTTACAGGCCGGTAGCTAGAAAAGTGACAAGTATACCGATTGTTAAAATTCAGTTTGTTAACTTCTTTAATAGATGTAAAGTAAGGTGCTCACAGATGTAAAGAAGCTGCTACTTTATAATCTAGACAAAAATGAACTCAGTTCCTGGTGGTGAAAACAGAAGAGAGACTCTCTTTTCAAAAAGGATGCACTTTAGTTACAGATAAAAGGAAGGCAGGGTCTAGTGAATGTTTATCTAGAAAAAAGGATAAATTAAATATTCTCAACAGATGACCAAATTCTCCTTTTCTCTTAATTTCCAGAGAGTTTACACAATACCTTCATTCAAAACTTTTGGGAGTCAGATGTGTTTTGTAATTAACAACTTTTTAGTTTTGAAAGGTAAGTTTAAATCCATTATAACTGTTAAAAAACATACCAAAACTAAAAAAAAAAACAACAAAAAACCACAAGTTTTTAATGCCTAAAACATACATCAAAGACTGCTCTGTACCAAAAGATAATTTTAGGCTTCTTGTCGCTGATAATAACTTATTCAAAAAGAATGAACTATCATGAGTTGATGAACAGATACATAAAATGTAGTACCATCCATACAATGGAATATTATTTGGTCATAAAAAGGAATGAAATTCTGACACATGCTACAACATGGATGAAACTTGAAAACATTATGCTAAGTGAAAGGATCAAGACACAAAGAGCAGAATAATGTATGATTCTATGCATATAAAATGTACAGAATAGGCAAATACATAGAGGCAAAAAGAAGATTAATGACTGCCAGGGGCTTGGAGTAGAGGGGAATGAAGAGTGACTGCTAAGGGGTACAGGGTTTCTTTTTGGGGTGATGAAAATGTTCTGGAATAAGTGGTAATTGATGTACAACATTCTGAATACACCAAAAAGCACTGAACTGTACAATTTAAAATTGTGAAATTTATAACAAATTGTATTTTAATAAAGCTGTCATCAAAATTTTTTCTATGAAGAAGAATGAACTTATTTTATCAGAGAATGTTCAATCTGTAGAGTATTAAAAATAAACTGCTAAGATGAACTATCCTAGGGAACTATTTCTGTTTGTGACTGAATAACCACATTGATCTTGTAAGATAGCTAAAAGAAAGTAGTAATAAAGTTCTTCAGACACTTCACGTTTAAAACTCTAAGCACATACACAAAAATCTAAAACATGGGAACACATATAATTAGTATGGATAAGTAAAGAATAAGAAAAGAATCAAACGATAGACTAAACCTGGTTTAGACTATAGTTTGTCCTTACTTCAAACACATAACAAAAATTAAAAATTCCAATCAGAGGCTGAAAATAGTCCTAAAGCGTTAATCTGGTATTTTTCCCCCTCTAAATTCAAAGTCCAAATTCTTTTTATTCCAAATTAAGTTAGAAAATATTTATAAACCAATCTACAACAACTACAATAGGATTACTGTGAACAATGGTATTTGGGAACTGGAATAAATTTAAAATTGAAGATTCAATCAGAAGAATGAAGAAATTAGAATCTGTCTGAATTTGAACCTGAAGTTTTAACATGCAAAAGGTGAATTATAGAGCAAAAAACAAACAAGAAAAGAGACAGCAAAGTCCACCAAAATCTATGTTCATTTACTTGAGTCCCATACTGATGTTCCAGTTAGGCTTGAGCTGAAGATATTACTATCTAGAATACTTAAATTGGCTTGATGATTCAGGTGTTAAGATCAACTGAATGATTGCTTCCATTGGTAGATCACAACTAGTCAGCAAATGGGTAAAGAGAGAAATTTACTCCAGTGGTTTGGGAAAGTCTACAGTGAAATTACAACTGCATAATCTTCATATATATATATGAAAATTTATACATATACTGAAAATTCATGAGTCAAAAAGCTTTATATATGTAGCAAGAAACACTTTCTTTAATATTCATCGAAAATAAATTGTAACAGGATAAAATTCTTACCAAATTACCAATATTTATTTAGTTATATATTTTTTATACTTTGTGTCTTATTCCTATTGGGCAACGTAAGTAAAATAAATAAATTTCAATTTATAAATATAACATCACAATATGATTACTAGATTCTAGGAAATGACCATGAGATAAATTCAAGCAGCTCCCAATATTTACTTTAATATGTGGTAAATCACAACAACACTATTAGAAATTCTTTTATTTGTTTTGGTTTTCTAAGATCATAATATAAGTTTACTACTAGAAAGCTTAATAATATAAAGTATAAAATATAATTGGATCTAGGTAATTTAGCAAAATATGAGCTTCCCAATCATTTTATAGAAGCTGCTATCTCTCGAACAGTTTGTATAAAATCATGTGGTATGTTTGAAGTATGAGAAAAAAAAGAATTCAGAATTCTTTCGTAAGTAGTACACTCAACATTGGAGATAGAAAGGGATGATGGGTAGGTACATATATGTGACAATAACATAGCAACAGCAACTGATTCATATGAAAATCAGTCTATAGGTCCTGTTTAGGATGAAGAAATTGGCTAATGCTTGCATCTAGAAGTAAGTAGTTTTATGGCTTTACTTTTCTTTTTGAAATGAAAATATTAAAATAACATGTAAAGAGGGAATTCCCTGGTGGTGCAGTGGTTAAGACTTTGCCTTCTAATGTAGGAGGTGAGTGTTTGATACCTGGTCGGGGAGCTAAGATCGCACATGCCTCGTGGCCAAAAAACCAAAACATAAAACAGAAGCAATACAGTAACAAATTCAATAAAGACTTTAAAAATGGTGTACAGCAAAAAAATCTTTACAAAAAAAAAACCTGTAAAGATACTGTGATCAGGAGACCTTCAAGATGGAGGAGGAGTGAGACTTGGAGATCACCTTCCTCCCCACAAATACATCAGAAATACATCTACCTGTGCAACAACTCCTACAGAACACATACTGAACGCTGGTAGACCTCAGACTTCCCAAAAGGCAAGAAACTCCCCACGTACCTGGCTAGGGCAAAAGAAAAAAGAAAAAACAGAGACAAAAGAATAGGGCAGGACCTGCCCCTCTGGGAGGGAGCTGTGAAGGAGGAAAAGTTTCCACACACTAGGAAGCCCCTTTATGGGCAGAGATGGGGGGTGGCAAGGGGGAATCTTCAGAGCCACGGAGGAGAGCACAGCAATAGGGGTGCAGAGGGCAAAGTGGAGAGATTCTAGCACAGGGCACTCATCTAGCACTCATCAGCCCGAGAGGCTTGTCTGCTCACCTGCCAGGGTGGGTGGGGGCTGGGAGCTGAGGCTCCAGTTTCGGAAGTCAGATGCCAGGGAGAGGACTGGGGTTGGCTGTGTGAATGCAGCCTGAAGGGGGCAAGTGCACCACAGCTAGCCGGGAGGGAGTCTGGAAAGGCCTAAGAGGCAAGAGACTATTGTTTTGGGCTGCGCAAGGAGATTCAGAGCATCACCTAAACGAGCTCCAGAGATGGGTGTGAGCCGCGGCTATCAGTGTGGACACAAGAGACGGGCATGAAACACTAAGGCTGCTGCAGCCACCAAGAAGCCTGTGTGCAAGCACAGGTCACTATCCATATCTCCTCTCCTGGGAGCCTGTGCAGCCTGCCACTGCGAGGGTCCCGTGATCTAGGGACAACTTCCCCAGGAGAACACACGGCGCGCCTCAGGCTGGTGGAACATCACGCCAGCCTCTGCCACCGCAGGCTTGTCCCGCATTCCGTACCCCTCCCTCCCCCTGGCCTGAGTGAGCCAGAGCCCCAGAATCAGCTGCTCCTTTAAGCCCCTCCTATATGAGCAAAGAACAGACACTCAGGCGACCTACATGCAGAGGTGGGGCCAAATCCAAAGCTGAACACCAGGAGCTGTGCGAACAAAGAAAAGAAAGGGAAATCTCTCCCAGCAGCTTCAGGAGCAGTGGATTAAATCTCCACCATCAACTTGATGTACGCTGCATCTGTGGAATACCTGAATAGACAACGAAATCCCAAATTGAGGAGGTGGACTTTGGGAGCAACTGTAGACTTGGGGTTTGCTTTCTGCATCTAATTTGTTTCTGGTTTTATGTTTATCTTAGTTTAGTACTTAGAGTTTATTATCATTGGTGGATTTGTTTATTGATTTGGTTGCTCTCTTCCTTTTAATATAAAGATATAAATACATTTTCCCTTTTTCTCTTTTTACAAGTGTGTATGTATATGCTTCTTTGTGTGATTTTGTCTATATAGCTTTGCTTTTACCATTTGTCCTAGGGTTCTGTCTGTCGTTTTTTTCTTTATTTTTCTGTATAGTTTTTAGTGCTGCTTATCATTGGCGGATTTGTTTTTTGGTTTCGCTGCTCTCTTTTTTCTTTCTTTTTTTTAAAAATTACTTTTCAAATTTTTTTTATTATTAATAATTTTTAAATTTTTAATTTTAATAACTTTATTTTATTTTTACTTTCTTTCTTTTCCTCTGAGCCATGTGGCTGACAGGGTCTTGGGGCTCCGGCTGGGTGTCCAGCCTGTGCCTCTGAGGTGGGAGAGCCAACTTGAGGACACTGGTCCACCAGAGATATCCTGGCTCCACGTAATATGAAACAGCGAAATCTCTCCCAGAAATCTGCATCTCAATGGTAAGACTGAGTTCCACTTAATGACCAGAAAGCTACAGTGTTGGACACCCTATGCCATACAACTAGCAAGACAGGAATACAACCCGACCCGTTAGCAGAGAGGCTGCCTAAAAACATAATACGGTCACAGACACCCCAAAACACACCTCCGGGCGTAGTCCTGCCCACCAGAAAGACAAGATCCAGCCTCAGCCACCAGAACAAAAGGTACCAGTCCCCTCCACGAGAAAGCCTACACAAGCCACTGAACCGACTTTTAGCCATTAGGGGAAGACACCAAAAATGACAGAAACTATGAACCTGCAGCAGGCGAAAAGGAGATCCCAAACACAGTAAGTTAAGCAAAATGAGAAGGCAGAGAAACACACAGCATATGAAGGAGCAAGGTAAAAACCAACCAGACCAAACAAATGAAGAGAAACTAGGCAGTCTACCTGAAAAAAAATTCAGAGTAATGATAGTAAAGATGATCCAAAATCTTGGAAATAGAATGGAGAAAATACAAGAAACGTTTAACAAGCACCTAGAAGAACTAAAGAGCAAACAAACAATGATGAACAACACAATAAATGAAATTAAAAATTCTCTAGAAGGAATCAATAGCAGAATAACTGAGGCAGAAGGAAGGATAAGTGACCTGGAAGATAAAATAATGGAAATAACTACCGCAGAGCAGAATAAAGAAAAAAGAATGAAAAGAACGGAGGACAGTCTCAGAGACCTCTGGGACAACATTAAATGCACCAACATTCGAATTATAGGGGTTCCAGAAGAAGAAGAGAAAAAGAAACGGACTGAGAAAATATTTGAAGAGATTATAGTTGAAAACTTCCCTAGTATGGGAAAGGAAATAGTCAATCAAGTCCAGGAAGCACAGAGAGTCCCATACAGGATAAATTGAAGGAGAAACACGCCAAGACACATATTAATCAAACTATCAAAAAATAAATATGAAGAAAAAATATTAAAAGCAGCAAGGGAAAAACAACAAATAACATACAAGGGAATCCCCATAAGGTTAACAGCTGATCTTTCAGCAGAAACTCTGCAAGCCAGAAGGGAGTGGCAGGACATATTTAAAGTGATGAAAGGGAAAAACCTACAACCAAGATTACTCTAGCTGGCAAGGATCTCATTTGATTTGACAGAGAAATTAAAACCTTTATAGACAAGCAAAAGCTAAGAGAATTCAGCACCACCAAACCAGCTTTACAACAAATGCCAAAGGAACTTCTCTAGGCAGGAAACACAAGAGAAGGAAAAGACCTACAAAAACAAACCCAAAACAAGTAGGAAAATGGTAATAGGAACATACATAATGATAACTACCTTAAATGTAAATGGATTAAAGCTCCAACCAAAAGACACAGACTGGCTGAATGGATAAATAAACAAGACCCATATATATGCTGTCTACAAGAGACCACTTCAGACCGAGGGACACATACAGACTGAAAGTGAGGGGATGGAAAAAGATATTCCATGCAAATGGAAATAAAAAGAAAGCTGGAGTAGCAATTTTCATATGACAAAATAGACTTTAAAATAAAGAGTATTATAAGAGACAAAGAAGGACACTACATAATGATCAAGGGAGCAATCCAAGAAGATATAACAACTGTAAATATTTATGCACCTAACAGAGGGGCACCTCAATATATAAGGAAAATGCTAACAGCCATAAGGGGGAAGTCGACAGTAACACAATCATAGTAGGGGAATTTAACACCCCGCTTTCACCAATGGACAGATCATCCAAAATGAAAATAAATAAGGAAACACAAGCTTTAAATGACACATTAAACAAGATGAACTTAACTGATATCTACAGGACATTCCATCCAGAAACAATAGAATACACTTTCTTCTCAAGTGCTCATGGAACATTCTCCAGGATACATCATACCTTGGGTCACAAATCAAGCCTTGGTAAATTTAAGAAAACTGAAATCATATCAAGTATCTTTTCCGACCACAACGTTATGAGCCTAGATATCAATTACAGGAAAAAAATCTGTAAAAAATATAAACACATGGAGGCTAAATAATACACTACTAAATAACCAAGAGATCACTGAAGAAATCAAAGAGGAAATCAAAAACTACCTGGAAACAAATGACAATGAAAACACAAAGACCCAAAACCTATGGGATGCAGCAAAAGCAGTTCTAAGAGGGAAGTTTATAGCAATACAATCCTACCTCAAGAAACATGAAGCATCTCAAATAAACAATCTAACCTTACACCTAAAGCAATTAGCAAAAGAAGAACAAAAAAACCTCAAAGATAGCAGAAGGAAAGAAATCATAAAGATCAAATCAGAAATAAATGAAAAAGAAATGAAGAAAACAATAGCAAAGATCAATAAAACTAAAAGCTGGTTCTTTGAGAAGATAAACAAAATTGATAAACCATTAGCCAGACTCATCAAGAAAAAAAGGGAGAAGACTCAAATCAATAAAACTATAAATGAAAAAGGAGAAGTAACAAGTGACACTGTAGAAATACAAAGGATCAAAAGAGACTACTACCAGCAACTATATGCCAATAAAATGGACAACCTGGAAGAAATAGACAAATTCTTGGAAAAGCACAACCTTCCAAGACTTGAACCAGGAAGAAATAGAAAATATAAACAGACCAATCACAAGCACTGAAATTGAAACTGTGATTAAAAATCTTCCAATAAACAAAAGCCCAGGACCAGAGGCCTTCACAGGCGAATTCTATCTAACATTTAGAGAAGAGCTAACACCTATCCTTCTCAAACTCTTCCAAAATTTAGCAGAGGGAGGAACACTCCCAAACTCATTCTACAAGGCCACCATCACCCTGATACCAAAACCAGAGAAAGATGTCACAAAGAAAGAAAACTACAGGCCAATATCACTGCTGAACATAGATGCAAAAATCCTCAACAAAATACTGGCAAACGGAATCCAACAGCACATAAAAAGGATCATACACTATAATCAAGTGGGGTTTATCCTAGGAATGCAAGGATTCTTCAATATATGTGAATCAATCAATGTGATACACCATATTAAGAAATTGGAGGATAAAAACCATATGATTATCTCAATAGATGCAGAAAAGCTTTCGACAAAATTCAACACCCATTTAAGATAAAAACCCTCCAGAAAGTAGGCATAAAGGGAACTTACCTCAACATAAGAAAGGTCATATAGGAGAAACCCACGGTCAACATCGTCCTCAACGGTGAAAACTGAAACTATTTCCTCTAAGATCAGGAACAAGATAAGGTTGTCCACTGTTACCACTATTATTCAACATAGTTTTGGAAGTTTTAGCCACAGCAATCAGAGAAGAAAAAGAAATAAAAGGAATCCAAATCAGAAAAGAAGAAGTAAAACTGTCACTCTTTGCAGATGACATGATACTATACAAAGAGAATCCTAAAGATGCTACCAGAAAACTACTAGAGCTAATCAATGAATCTGGTAAAGTAGCAGGATCCAAAATTAATGCACAGAAATATTTTGCATTCCTATACACTAAAGACGAAAAATCTGAAAGAGAAATTAAGGAAACACTCCCATTTACCATTGCAATGACAACAAAAACATACCTAGGAATAAACCTACCTAAGGAGACAAAAGACCTGTATGTAGAAAACTGTAAGACAGTGATGAAAGAAATTAAAGATGATACAAAGAGATGGAGAGATATACCATGTTCTTGAATTGGAAGAATCAACATTGTGAAAATGACTATACTACCCAAAGCAATGTACAGATTCAATGCAATCCCTATGAAATTACCAATGGCATTTTTCACAAAACTAGAACAAAAAATTTCACAATCTATATGGAAACACAAAAGTCCGTGAATAGCCAAAGCATTCTTGAGAAAGGAAAATGGAGCTGGAGGAATCAGGCTCCTGGACTTCAGAGTATATTACAAAGCCACAGTAATCAAGGCAGTATGGTACTGGCACAAAAGCAGAAGTATAGATCAATGGAACAGGATAGAAAGCCCAGGGATAAACCCATGCACATATGGTCACCCTATATTTGATGAAGGAGGCAAGAATACACAATGGAGAAAGACAGCCTCTTCAATAAGTGGTGCTGGGACAACTGGACAGCTATATGCAAAGAAATCAAACTGGACTGCTTTCTCACACCATATACAAAAATAAGCTCAAAATGGATTAAAGACTTAAATATAAGAGTTTAAACCATAAAGATTCTCGAAGAAAACAAAGACAGTATGTTCTTTGACATCAGTCTTAGCAATATTTTTTTGGACATGTCTCCTCAGGCAAGGGAAACAAACCAAAAATAAACAAATGGGACTATATCAAACCAAAAAGCTTTTGCACCACAATGGAAATTATCAACAAAATGAAAAAGCTTCATATTGAATGGGAGAAAAACATTTGCAAGCAATATATATGATATGGGGTTAATATCTAAAATATACAAAGAAATCATACAACTCAATAGCCAAAAAAAAAAAAAAAAGCCTATTAAAAAATGTGCAGGGAATCTGAATAGAAATTTTTCCAAAGAAGACATACAGATGGCCAACAGGCACATAAAAAGATGCTCACCGTCACTAATCATGAGTAAACCACATGAGATATCATCTCACACCTGTCAAAATGGCTATTATCAGAAGGACAACAAATAACAAGTGTTAGAATGTGGAGGAAAGGGAACACTTAAGCACTGTTGGTGAGAATGTAAATTGCTGTAGTCACTGTGGAGTACAGTATAGAATTATCTCAAAAAATTAGAACTACCATATGATCCAGCAATTCCACTTCTGGGTATTTTTCCAAAGAAAACAAAAACACTAATT
The DNA here is from genome assembly GCF_039906515.1 of Pseudorca crassidens. NCBI lineage: Eukaryota > Metazoa > Chordata > Mammalia > Artiodactyla > Delphinidae > Pseudorca > Pseudorca crassidens. The sequence continues at coordinate 81,683,675 of NC_090301.1, forward strand.
CAAAAAGATATATGCACATTATATAGTGTTCACAGAAGCATTATTCACAATAGCAAAGATATGGAAGTAGCCTAAGTGCCCTCTGACAGATGAATGGCTAAGGAAGACGTGGTATATATATACACACATGCACAGTGGAGTATTACTCATCCGTAAAGAAGGATGAAATCTTTCCATTTGCCACAACATGCATGGACCCATAGGATATCATGCTAAGTGAAATGAATTAGACAGAGAAAGACGAATACTATATGATTTCACTGATATGTGGAATCTAAAAAAATAAGTGAACAAACATAACAAAACAAAACAGAGTCACAGATACAGAGAACAAACAGGTGGTTGCCAGAGGGGAGGAGGGGAGGAGGATAAGTGAAATAGGTGAGGGAAATTAAGAGGTACAAACTTCCAGTTACAAAATAAATGAAACATGGGAATGAAATAGACAGTATGGGAAATACAGTCAGTAATAATGTATTTGTATGGTGACATAGTAACTAGATTTACTGTGATCATTTTGTGATGAAAAGAAATATGGAATCACTATGTTGTCACCAGGTACTAATCTAGTGATATAGGTCAATTATACTTCAAAAAACAAACAACCAAATACACTCAAAGAAAAAGAGAACAGATTTCTGGCTAACAGAGGAAAGGGAAGGGACAGAGGAAACTGGATGAAGGTGGTCAAATGTACAAACTTCCAGTTATAAAGTAAATAAATACTAGGGATGTAATATACAACATGATTAATATGATTAAACTGCTGTATGTTATATATGAAAGTGGTTAGGAAAGTGAATCCTAAGAGTTCTTTCTCATCACAAGTAAAATACATTCTTTTATTTTATACCTATATGAGACGACGGAGGTTCATTAAACTTATTGTGGTAATCATTTCATGATGTACTTAAGTCAAATCATTATGCTGTACACTTTAAACTTATACAGTGCTATATGTTAATTATATCTCAACAGACCTGGAAGAAAAAATCCTTCTGTATTCTTGGAGAAATCAAATGAAGAAGTTACAATATATTAATACCAATATTAATGAAAAAGAGAAGTAATAATAAGGGTTAAAAATTACATTTGGATTTGGAAACTTTTTACATTAAATACAAAAAGAAATCCTATGCAGAAACATTACTGGAGACATTTAATTAAAATTTAATTTGCTTTAAATAAATTCTTTTACTATAACTTATAGAAGAGAGGCACTTGGTGACACTTTGTATTAACTTTATACTTCATGAAAGCATTTGCTTTGTTATGAAAAGTTTTGGTTTAAAGTTTCTAAGAAAAATAAGTAATTAAACAGAAAAGTTGGGGAATGAAGAGTCCATATAAGTGACAGACAAAAGAATCTATAAAAATAACTAATAGCCAAGTGATGCTTATAGGCAACTTAAAAAAAATTGACTGCTAAAAATGTAAAACAAGAAGTAGGTATATAGCAAGATCACAAAATTGCTTCTAGTCACACATTTCACTTAGAAGAAATGAAATCTTATAATTTAAGCCTATTAGAGTAGTTATCTGGGTGAAGCAAAAACAGAGTACAATGTCATTATTTCATGTCTTCACAACTGTATGACATGCAAGCTATGTAAAATCCATTAATTAACTAATGTGGAATACAGCAAGGAAAGTTCTACTAATTACACATTGTTGAATATTTTCAAGTCCCATACATAGAGATTAAAGTATAACTGCATAATATAAAGTAAAAATAAACAGATTTGTACAATTAGCAAGAAGCCCCAAATTATACACTATATGTATTTTCATATAATATAACCCTTCCTTCTGGTTTGCTCTTCATTGCCTTTCTTGTTCTCTAACCCCTCACATTTTAAAACTTAGCCCCAAGACCCAGAATTATACAGTCCATCCTACCCACTCTAGCTCATAGTATGCTCCCCTTTCTCTGGACTCTTGGTTGAGAGTACTACCCACTTAAAAGTCATGAGATAGAGCAAAAAGCCAACTGATTTTTTTCCCATAGCACAGAGATAATCCATCGTATGTTTATTTCTAAGGTCATTAAAAAAAATTTATTAAAGTAATTCATAATGCTGGTAAAATTCAAAGAGCACTGCAGGTTGTAAAGTGAAAAATAAAAGCCCCGTCTCTCTCTCCACAGATGAACATCATTATAATTTCCTTCATATCTCATTCTATAGATTTTATACACCTGTCTTAGAAACTCTTGGGGACAAATGTATTTAGGAATCTGGAGTTTTTCAGATTTAGAAAGATAATTTGATGCATTTATTGAATTTTACCACTAACACCAGTCAATGGTGTCTAGCCAGCAGCTCACAATCAAAGACATTCATGTTATCTGTAGTGAATATTCACTCTTTGATATAAACATAGAACATAAATAATTTCACATATTAACAAGTAGCTTTTATTTTTTTCCTCAGAGGATATTTTATTCCTCCAGCTTTGTTGAGATATAATTGGTATATTTCTGTACAACGTGATAATTTGATACACATAGTGCAAAATGATTACCTCAGTAAGGTTAGTTAACCCATCTATCACCTCACTTAATTACAGTTTTGTGTGTGTGTGTGTTTGTGGTGAGAACATTGAAGATCTACTCTCTTTACAACTTTCAAGTATATAGTATAAGTATTGTTAACTATAGGCACCATGCTAAATATTAGATCCCAAGAACTTACTCCTCTTATAACTGGGAGTTTGTACACTTTAACCAAAATCTCCCCATTTCCCCTACTTCCCAGCCCTTGGCAATCACCCTTCTAATCTCTGTTTCTATGAGTTTGATTTTTTTTTTTAAAGACTTCACATATATTTGAGATCATGCAGTATTTGTCTTTCTCTGTGTGACATATTTCACTAAGCATAATGCCCTCAAGGTACATTCATGTTGTCACAAATGGGAGGATTTCCTTCTCTTTTTATGGCTGAATAATATTCATATATACATACATATAGATATACAGTCATATGTAAATATATATGATATGTATATATCACATTTTCACATATATATCCCATTTTCATTATGCATTCATCATCAATGGACACTTAGGTTGTTTCTATGTTGTGGCTATAGTGAATAATGTTGCAATAAGCATGGGGGTGCAGGTATCACTTTGAGATAATGATTTCATTTCCTTCCAATATATTCCCAGAAGTGGGATATATATATGCAGATGTGGGGCCATGTGGCAGATCTACTTTTAATTTTTTCCATAATGTTTTCCATAATGGATGTACCAATTTACATTCACCCTTAGGGTTCCCTTTTCTCCACACCATTGCCAACACATGTTGTTTATTTATTTTTTGATAACAGCCATTCTTACAGGTGTGAGGTGATATCTCATTGTGGTTTTGATTTGCATTTCCCTGATGATTAGTGAGGCTGAACTCCTTTCCCGGTACCTGTTGGCCACCTGTACGTCTTTTTTTGAAAAATTTCTATTCAGGTCCTATGCCCATTTTTAAACCAGATTGTCCACTTTTTGGCTATTGAGTTGTATGAGTTCTTCATATATTTTGGATATTAACCTCTTATCTGGTGTGTGGTCATAAATAGCTTTTAAATTCTCAATGAACTCAGGTGGGTTCTTAATGTTCCCTGGTCAGTCAGGTTTTACCGCCAAAATGTACTGAGGGAAAAAGAACCTTTTGTATTTCAGAGCCTTTTACCTTTTAGAATTGCAATTATAGACCTGTATTAACTCTACCCATGGAAACACAATATATTACCATATACCTAAATGATAAATTGTGTCCTTTTATTCATTCACATACTTCACTATACATGAAACGCAATCTTGTTCTTAGTCATGGTATTCAATGACTGAAATCTAACACTACATATTTGACTCTCACTAAATACAGGTAGTAACTTAGTACCCACTAGTAAAGGGTCTCATTGTTGAGTTATTTCTGGATTTGTGTATATTTCCTAGAAGCAGCTTATACAGAGAATTCAGAAAAGAGAACTCAGTTGGGTCAAGTGAAAATGCTCTATCACATGGCATGTGGTGTATTCATTCAATGTCTAACTATTGTCTCCAACACTGCAACATCATGCCTTGCATTGCTTCTGGATGTATCCCATCCACATTCCCTCTTTGCTATTGATTGTGGGTTATAATTATTTATATCTTTTATATATGTTTGGTTCAGCCTTTGATATTTGCCTCCTTTCATTTCCAACTTCTTTTTTTCCCCCTCTGTATGTTCCCTTACAAGCTGTTTTCACTAGATGTTCAATCTGGCTAATAATCGTTCCAACTCTTTTGATATTTTGTAAGCATTTGTTTCATAGTCTCATAAAGTTTTTACACACTAAAACTTTTAAGCATTTTGAGTTAACAAATGATCAGAAACACATAAAATCCGTATAAACAATTTTATATACTATATTAAGCTCAAAATAAGTATGACGTTCATTTTTAAAACTGCATAATATAAGCTTAATTGTAAAAAGATTAAATAAGTAAGCACTCTGAAATGCACTGCTGCCTTAAATGGTCACTACCTGCCTGTCACCTCAATTTTTAAAAATTTATTTATTTATTTTTGCTATACAGTAGGTCCTTGTTGGTTATCCCTCTTAAGCACAGCAGTGTGTACTTCTCAATCCCAAACTCCCAGTCCATCCCCACCCCCCTCAATTTTTTAATTGAGATCTATCTTATATTTGCCACCTGCTAATATAGTAAGAATAAGAAGCATGGTTTATTAAGGATCATTTGATGCTTGTACATTTATGTCTAGAATGAGCATGTAAAAAACGTTCAGCTAAACCTTGGGGAAACATATCTAAGTTTTGTATAAATATAAATAAGCATACATGTATTCCTTTTAAAATTATTAAGATGAGAACATTCTATGTATAATGTCCTATAACTCAGTTTAAAAATAAATTTAACAAGGGTATCCTTCCATTATACCACAGAGATCTGCTTGTTTAGACTGGATGAGACCTAAGTCATGCAGCTGAATGCAGCTGGAGAAAAACCAATAAATATACTGACTGGTCTCACTTTTAAATTCATGAAGAACTCAAGTGGGCTCTTAACACTCTCAGCCAATCATAGTATAATTTCTTAGGCCATTCAATCTCTCATTTTCCTAGATAATGTCTTCACACCTCCTGTTCCTTGAGTCCTCTCTCTCTCGCACTCCACATCTAGTCTATCAGGAATCCAGTTGATTTAATTTCAAATTACATCCAAGCTCCAATGACTTCTCACCACTTCCACTGCTATTCCTCTGGTCTAAGGCACCATTATTTCCAAATTACGTCCCAGGTTTTACACTTGCTCCCCATCAGCCTATTTGTAATAATTATCATTGGTAAAACCAGAGTAAGCTTTTCAGAAATTTGTCAGATCATGTTACTTCTCTGCTAAGACAAAGTCCAATGGATATCATTATCTTTTTGGCCCCATATCCTACCACTATCCCTCTTGCTCTGCTAAAGACACACTGGCCTCTAACCCTTTTATTTAAAACATCTGACATGTCCCTCTCCCAAGGAGTCTACACTGGTTGTTCTCGCTACCTGGGAACATTCTTTCCTCAGATATCCACATGACTAACCCCCTTGCTTCTTTTAAGTCTTTGCTTAAATTTGCTCTTTCTTGATAAGACTTACCCTGCTAATCATATTTAACATTGCAACACCTTCTCCCAATTCCACCGACACTGCCAATACAACTTACTCTGTTTTATGTTTTTTTCCATAGCACATATTATCTTCTGAGGTACAACACTATGTATGTATTATGATTATTTTTAAATGTCCCTCTCCCACCACTTGAAGGTAAGCTCCATGAGGGTTTGGATCTTTGTTTTGTTCACTGATCCCAAGCACCCAAAACACTGCCTGGCACAAAGTAGGCCCTCAATAAATATTTGAGGAAAAAAATGAACAAAAGTTTATTCATTTAAGATATATATTTATTTTAATAATTTTTAAAAGCTTAAAATATTTTATAGTAAAATTTACCTCCCACTCCTGTTCTCCATCTATCTAATTCCTATTCTCGCTCCATGAGATAATATCATCACTGTTATTAATTCCTTGTGTATCCTTGCAGTGATTTTTCTGCATAAGTAAGCATATAAAAATGAACATTCTCTTCCCCATTATCTTTGAACCACAAAGGTAGCATCCTATACATACTGTTCTGTATGTGTAATATTTTAATTGTAACTTGAAAAACTAGACCATGAAGATTTTTCTTTATTAGAAATAGCAAGTTCCTGGTTTGCTTTTAACAGATGCATAGTATTTCATCTGGATAGCCCATAGTTAAATTTGTCCCATATAGATGCACATTAGGTCTCTCCAACATTTGCTATTAAATATTGCTAAGAATAACTTTGTACCTATCTCATAAAGTAATATATCAGTGGATAAACTCCTAGAAGTAATTAACTAGGTCATTGGAAAACATGCTTTTCTAATTTTGACAGATACTGCCAATTACCCTCCATATGATTTGTGTCAATACAGTCCACCAGGAACATAAAGAATGCCTCCATTCTCACCAAAACTATTATATCCAATTTTGAGAATTTCAGAAATTCCAATAGGTGACAGGTAGTACTTCACGGTGGCTTTTCTTTTATTAAGAGTGAAGTTGAAATTTTCATATGCTTATGAGGCATTTGTATTTCTTTTTCTGTAAACAGCCTGTTCATATACTTTGTCATTTTTCTGACTGCAACATTAGTCTTTTAACTTATTTTGTATTTTTTAGATATATTTTAAAAAATTTAGCCACTTTGGTGTTGGGAAAGCTGGACAGCCACATGTAAATCAATGAAGTTAGAACACTCCCTCACACCATACCGAAAAATAAACTCAAAATGGCTTAAATACTTAAAAGATATGACCCCATAAAACTCCTAGAACAGAACATAGGCAAAACAGTCTCTGACATAAATTGTAGCAATGTTTTCTTAGGTCAATCTCCCTAGGAAAAAGAAATAAAAGCAAAAAGAAACAAATGGGGCCTAATGAAACTTATAAGCTTTTGCACAGAAAAGGAAACCATAAACAACAAAAAGACAACCTAGGGAGTGGAAGAAAATATCTCAAATGATGTGACCCACAAGGGCTTAATTTTCAAAACATACAAACAGCTCATACAACTCAATATTAAAAAAACAAACAACCTAATCAAAAAATGGGCAGAAGACCTAAAGAGACATTTCTCCAAAGAAGACATACAGATGGCTAACAGGTACATGAGACAATGCTCAAAATCACTAATTATTAGAGTAATGCAAATCAAAACTACAATGAGGTATCACCTCACACTGTTCAGAATGGCCATCATCAAAAAGCCTGCAAATGATAAATGTGCGAGAGGGTATGGAGAAAAAGGAAACTTCCTACACTGTTGGTGGGAATATAAATTGGTGCAGCCACTATGGAGAACAGTATGTAGGTTCCTTAAGAAACTAAAAATAGAGTTACCATATGATCCAGCGATCCCACTCCTGGGCATATATCTAGAAAAGACGAAAACTCTAATTCAAAAAGACACATGCAACCCAATGTTCACAGCAGCACTATTTACAATAGCCAAGATATGGAAGCAACCCAAGTGTCAATCAGCACAGGATGGATAAAGAAGATGTGGTACATATATACAATGGAATATTACTCAGCCATAAAAAAGAACAAAAATAATGCCATTTGCAGTGACATGGATGGACCTAGAGATTATCAAATTTAAGTGAAGTCAGATAAAGACAAATATCATGATATCACTTATTTGTGGAACCTAAAAAAATGATACAAATGAACTTATTTACAAAACAGAAACAGACTCACAGACATAGAAAACAACCTAATGGTTACCAAAGGTGAAAGGAGGGAGGATAAGTTAGGCATTTGGGATTAAAAGACACACACCTACTATACATAAAACAGATAAATGACAAGGACCTAATGTACAGCACTGGGAGCTATATTCAGGATCTTGTAATCACCTATAATGGAAAAGAATCTGAAAAAGAATATATATATAACTGAATCACTTTGCTATATACCTGAAACACAATATTGTAAATCAAACTATACTACAATAAATTTTTTTTTTTAAATTTAGTCACTTTGGGCTTCCCTGGTGGCACAGTGGTGGGGAGTCTGCCTGCCGATGCGGGGGACGTGGGTTCGTGCCCTGGTCTGGGAGGATCCCACGTGCCGCGGAGCGGCTGGGTCCGTGAGCCATGGCCCCTGGGCCTGCGCGTCCGGAGCCTGTGCTCCGCGGCGGGAGAGGCCACAGCAGTGAGAGGCCTGCGTACTCCCCGCAAAAAAAAAAAAAAAAAAAATTTAGTCACTTCAGTAAGAATTGCAAACTTTTTTTTCTATGTACAAGTTTGTCTTTTGAGTTTTGCTTCTATGTGTGTGTGTTTGTGTTGCAAAATGAGGTCAGATTTATTAGTCATGTCATTTTGCAGCTTATAGATCTTGTTTTGAAGACGTTTTTCTACTCTAAAGTCAAAATAAGAAAAAATGAAACCACTCCCGTGTTTACTGAGACCCTCTGTAGCTTCATATTTTACATTTAAATATTTGGTACATTTATAATATATCTTGGTGTATGGTGTGAGGTATGGATTCAACTTTTCTTTCCAGATGGCTAACCAGTTGTCCCAACATGTATTAAACAATTGCCCACTGATATGAGATGCCATCTTTATTATTTTCAATATTCCTGCATTTATTAAGTCTATTGCTAAGTTTATAATCCTGTTCATTCTGTCATTTCATACACCAATATAGCCGTTTCCAAATAGGTTTCTGTGAGAGAATTAAATTCTACAAAAATATGTGAATAAAATTTTCTTAACTATCCCAAGCGTAGTATTTTCCTGATTTTCCCAAAAATGGTACATAGTATCATTCTAGATGCATAGGAAGTTAATTCACTACATACATTGGCTAAATAATGGCTACCCAAAGTTATCACATCCTAATCCCTGTAAACTGTAAATGTCACCTTATAAGGAAGAAGGGTCTTTCCAGATATGATTAAATCAAGGATTCTGAAATGAGGACATTGTCCTGGATTATTCAGGTGAGTCCTAAATGCAATCACAAGGGCCCTTATAAGAGAAAATCAGACACACACAGAAATGGAGGAGGCAATGTGGCCATGGATCCCAAGACTGAAGTGGGGATGTGGCCATAAGCCAAGGAATGCTGGCAGCCACCACAAGCTTGAAGAGGTGAGGAAACAATTCTCCCTGGAGCCTTAGAAGGAGAATAGCCCTTGATTTTGATTTTGGCCCAGGGACACTACTTTCAGACTTCTGGCATCTGGAACTGTGAGAGAATAAAAAAATCTGTTGTATTAAACCACCAAGTTTGTGGTAATTGTTATAGAAGCCATAGGAAACTAATAATATTCTTAGGTTTATGGCACATACTCAAACAATATACGTAAGCACAATGTGGCACTAGGGCTTAATTTAAAATTATTTTGTTACACATGAAAATTACCCATACGTATACATTAATCTTGTGTCACAATAGCTTATTGAATGCTATTATTTGTAGTAGTCACTCAGTTGATTAAGTAAAATCCACTGGATGGTAGTTCCAAGTATATAATCATATGATCTGCACATGGAGCTTTTAACGTCATCTTTCTAAATTTCTTTTATAGTTCTAGTATTTTTCTCTTGGCTTTTTGCCCTCATCACAACATCAAATGATAGTCATGACAGTGGGCATCTTTGCAATGTTCCTGACTTGTGCAAATGCTTTCAGTGTTTCCTCATTCTTCCCTCACCCCCACGCCTGGCTGATTTGTTTTGTACTGAGAGAATTAATAAACTTTCCAAGTCTGGTGTGTTTTTGACTATTTTCCCTTGTACCTACATTGTTTTTGCTTTATAAGTGTTGGCACCATGTTATTTGGTTTGCAGATATTCATAACTGCTACATCTTCGTTGTGTACTGTACTTTTTGCATTAAAAAATGACTTTGTTCATCTCATTTGATGTTTATGTGGAACGACTGGTCTGGCCTGACATTAAGTATTTGCTTGCCTTTATCTGTCTTAATTTTAATTTTTATCCTTCTTTAGTTTTCAGTATTTTAAAAGCAATTTCTTGTATATATCAGAAAATAGCATTTTGCTCTGTGATTTAGTTGGAAATCCACTTTCTAAAAAACCAACACAAGCTAAAAGCCCATTTACATTAATTTTTCTCTCGGCTGATTCCCTTCAGTACAATCTTAAATGATAATTGTGACAGTGGGCATCTGATAAATGGAATTGCTTTTCATTCTTTTTATTTTAACTTACTTTAGGGATTTTTTTTTAAAAGAAATATTTTATCATTAGTTATCTTGTTTCTCTCCATGTGTAGCTTCTCTGTACATATCTTTGTTCCAGTAGTTATGTTTTTATAACTTTATGCAACTTTGTATTTATAAATTAACTTAGGTAATTTATACAACTTTGTCTTTTATTTCTCTATTCAAAATCTATTAGTTCACTTCTATAAGCAATTAAGATATTAGCATATTTCCTGTTACTCTGTCCTGCTCTTTCTTTCCTTCATACTTCAGTTAATACTTTTTAGTATTTTCCTCTGTACTGTTAAACTCTGCTAATACTTTTATTATTTGCAGCTTTAATGGACATTCTTTAAGTTTCAGGTATTAAAGAAGTGGAAATCAACAAACTTATAACTACAAAACCCAGGAGGAAAAGGAGAGAAAATAGGTCAAGGTAGTGAGTAATTTCTATTTTTAGAGAATAGAACATAGTGTTTATATTTTGTTCTCATCTTTATTTTACAGTTAAATCCTTTCAATGCTCACTGCTTATCCTTCTGTGGTAATTTAAGGTATTTCCATCTGAATGGCAGTAGTTCATCTTCTAGGAATTTTTTTCAAAACAATATTCTTTGAGTTCAAAACTGTCTGTAGTCTTTATACCTAAAGACACTTTGAATTTAAAATACAAAATACTTTGTTTTTTATATGGTCATGTAGATGTTACTCCACTTTCAACTGGCCCTAAATGTTACTGTGGATACATCAGAGACAAGGGCAAATATTTTTCCCCATTTCCCTCTAATCAGTGACTTAATCATTCTTTCTTCATGTTTAAAGTCTGGAAGTTCATGAAGCTATGTCTCAGTACTGACAGTTCTTGGTTAATTTTCCCTGGCCCATGGTGTGCCTTTTCCATATGTACCTTCTATTTTATAAAAGATATTAAATTTTATCCTTAAATATTTGTTCTTTTTTTTCTTTAGTGTCTATCTCAATTTATCTATCAATACTTATAGACATAACACACAAAATTTTTTCTATAATTACTCTATTCTTTCTTTGGCTTCTTTTGTTGATTCTTCTCATTTTAACCTTTTATATTCCTTAAAAGTAATTTCCATAATGTCTAGTCTCTTCTCTGTTCTTTCCAACTTCAACTTTGAAGTAAGTATTTCTTAAGTTTGTTTTGGCCAGCTCATAATTCACCTTCTGTCATTTTATAACATGTTTCCCAGAGTTCTTGCTTTCTGGATCAGTTCCGCTCCTAGAGTTGATTTCTTTATTCATTTTCTCTCTTCTCTCTCTGTCTCTGTGTCTTTCTATCCATCACTCCATGTCTCTCTCTTTCCTTTTCTTTCTTTATGGAGAAATACATTTAAATATATTTTCAGTAATATTAGGATTCAGTTGTAATCTCCAAACTCTGAAATAGGCAAAAGCAGCTGAGACCTGATAGTAGCCACATGAGCGTAAGTGAAGAGAAGCAGTTTTGCAGAAATGTAGTGGTAAAGGACACCATGGTGTGGATCTCAGAAACTGATGGCAAAAAATATGCCCTGAAGGTACATAACACACCCTAAGTTGTTACAGGCCTTGTTTATAATCACAGGTATGGGAACACAGGTGAGTTGTGTTATCAGCAGAATCCAGTAGACTCCGTTAGATTTAGAGAAGTAAAGAAGGTAGGGGTTACACACAGAATACATAAACAAGCCATATTTACAGGAAATATTTTGTGTCTGTGGCAGCAGAGAAGACTGCTCCTTGGAAAGCAAATTGGGAACAATACTCTGGACCCTCTCCACCAACACACACACACACACACACACACACACACACGCATACATGCCAGGTAAAACCATTACATTCGGTCATGAGTAATAAAAAAAAGGACTAGCATGGCACTGATAACAAGGATACTCTAAGCGAATGAAAAGAATAGCAAAACATAATGACAGGCAGCAACTGATCACTAGAAAAATGTTACTACAATGCAAGGGAGAGGTTGGAAAATGGAACATTTTCATGTTTGTTAGCCATCTGTATTTCTTCGTTGATAAATTACATGTTCAAGTCTTATAAAAATGGGTTGTCTTTTCCATATTGAATTGTTGACACTCTTTGTATATTAAGAAAATCAGCATCTTCCTTGTTGTAGCTACTAACTATTAATTCTTAGGTTTTGAAGTGCTTTTTAAAGTTAATTTATAGATCTTTCTAATTATTTAAAATTTTTATAGTAAAAATTACACATCTATTATTTTATGGCTTTTAAAGAGTTGCTTTTAAAACAAAATACTAATGTCATAGTTATCATCCAATGTTTTCCAAAGATGTTTTAAATTTCAGAAATCACATCAATCCTATGTTCAAAACCCACCAATGGCTTCTTGTAGAGTTAAAATAAAACCTAAACTTTAAATTCCTTAATAAGACCTCTAAGTCTCATACATAATTTGCCCCAGCAAGAATCTTTTTAGGGGAGATATATATATATCTTTATATATATATATATATATATATATATATATATATATATATAAAACTTTATATATAGTTTTTTTTTAAAGTAAGAAAGAATTAAAAAGAAATAAAGATATAGTATGAAAGTGTGTAAGAAAAACTGAAATAAGATGGTAGAAACACATTAAAATGCATCAAAAATTATAACTATTATATGTTTATTTATCATTTCTTTTTGTTAGTGGGTCTGTGAACTTCCTGCTTGTGCTCTCTACTCTTTTTTCTTTTTGTACATGGAAATACCTTTAATTATTCTTCTGATAATAAATGGTTACAATAAAGTGTCAAACTCTGGAGATAAAGTAAAAATCTTCCAAAGTTAACTACAATTTGGTATATACTGTACAGGACATTAGACTGGATGGTTGCCTATTTTTTTCCGAACACTTAACCTTCCCTGAACATAATAACCTTACTTGTTCTTTTGTCAAAATACGTACCTTTTACACAACCTTAACACACGTAACCAGCAGTATGGCAAAGGTTTTAAGAGATGTAAAGAAGTCAATTCAGAGCATTGTTAACCAAAGTTTCTGGTTATAGAATAGTAGAAAACTATTGGAGTTCAGGATTAATTTAGGTATGTGTCAGCGGCAGTTTAAGTCAAGCAAGATTGGGCAGATCAGAGCCCACTGGTCAGGGTTAGGACATTAGCTCAAAACAGAGTGACTATTACATGGCTCAGATGTGGACACTGCGATTGTCTAGCTATTTCCTGACTGAAAGGAAAGTGGGTCTGGGCTATTATACCTGCAGGTGGGAGGACAATCAGGTGTTAGCAGTACCCATGAGAGGGGGACTGGAAGAAGCTGAGGGGAAAACTTGAATAGATCAAAAGGAATTAAAGACATAAATAGCATTCAAAGAAATCTCACAACCAGATACTTTTACATATGAGTTTTAACATACATTAAAGAAACAGTAAATTCGTATTATATAAAGTTATTCTAGAAAACAGAAAAAGAGTAAAAGCTGCTCATCTCATTTTATAAGGCCAGTGTAATCTTAATTGCAAAACCAGACAAGGAAAATGAAGAAAAAAGTATAGCACATTCCACTTAAGAATGTAGATTCTAAAATCCTAAATAAAATATTTGCTAACCAAATACAGTAATGTATTAAAATAATGCACCATGGTCAAGTAGGGTGTAAACTAGTAATGCAGGCATGGTTTAACATTAGAAATTCTATCCATATAATTCACAACATTAATATACCAGGATAAATATCACATGATTATTTTAACAGATGTATAAAAAACATTTTATGGGTTTGAAAGTTATTTATGGTAAGAATGCATAACAAGCTAGAAATAAGAACCTTTCTTAATTTGGTAAAGGTTTTATATTAAAAACCTTCAGCAAGCATTATGCTTAAGTGAGAAATTAGATATATTCTCTTTAAGATTAGGCATAAGATGAGAATGCCTACTGTCAGTACTACCATTTAACACAGTTCCAGAGGAACTGACCAAAGGTATTGGAAAGAAGAAAGAAGTAAAAGTATGCAAGGATAAGGAAATTAGAAATAAAACTGTCATTATGTATAGTTGATAATATGATCATCTCCCTATAAAAATGAAAGAGAGTACAGTAATGTTATTAAGAATGAGAATTCAGTGTTAGAACCAAGGTCAAGTTTCAAAAACTCAGTAGCATTTCTGTACACCAGCAGCAGACTTCAAGAAAATATTTTTAATTGAATATTTAAAACATGAATATCTACTTAAAGGACATCATGCATAAAATTAAAAAGTTGAAAAAATGGAAGATTGTTTTTAATATCTAAAACTGATAGGAAATGAAGATCTAAAATATATAATAAACTCTTAAAGAACATTAACCAACAGATAGGAGCCCAAATGAAAAATAAAGAATATGAACAAGGAATTTCAGAAGAGGGACGCCAAAAGGCCAACAAGAATATGAAAGAGATACTCAAACTCATTAGTGATAAGAATTCAGATTAAAACAGTGAGCTACAGAATTACACACATTAGATTGAGAGTATTAGAAAGCTAGATAATGTCAAGGGTTGGCAGGAAGGAGGGGGTTACTACTGGTGAAAGTGTGGTCCAAGTATTTATTTGGCAGAGCACCTGGCAGGACTCAGACAAATTAAGTATAAACCCAGCAATTCTGTTCCTGGGTATATATCCCAAAGAAATCCTTGCAAAGTTCTATGCTAGGAGAAACATGAGGATGTTCATCGTGGCATTGTTTGTTGCAACAGAAAATTGGAAGCAATCTGGGTGGAAATCACTGGAAATGTGGATAGTTAAAACATGATAGCTACAAACCTTGGAATACTATGCAGCAGTTAGAAGCAATGTAAACACAACAACATAAATAAATGATAAAAATGTAGAGATAAGTAAAATGAAACAGTAATAAAGAGAATGAGTTACACAGCACAATACCATTTATGCATATTAAAATTTAATGTGCGTAAGTAGGGGAGAAGGCATAAGATATAGTTAAGACAAGCTCAGCCGTGAGATAACTGTTAAGCTGAGAGACGGGCACATGAAAGTTCATGATATTATACTCTCTTTTCTTTTTTATTTATTTAAAAATTTCCACTTAAAATATTAAAAAAATACATATATATAAACCAATACTCATGTTCTGAAAATACATATAAACAAAAGAGAACAGTGCAACAGATATTAGACTATCACATTAGAATGATTTCCTATGAGTCCAGGTCAGCAGCATGAGAGTGGAAATGAGAATAAAAGAAAATATATAAATAAATAAAGTGCTTTTCATGGACCAGTGATGACAGTGTGTCATGTGAACTAAGGAATGTGATTAACTCTATTTTCTATGCAAAAGGTACAGTGAAAAGGAAACCTTGGGCTTCCCTGGTGGCACAGTGGTTGAGAGTCTGCCTGCCGATGCAGGGGACACGGGTTCGTGCCCTGGTCCGGGAAGAGGCACAACAGTGAGAGGCCCGCGTACCGCAAAAAAAAAAAAAAAAAAAAAAAAAGGAAACCTTTTTTTTATTTTTTTTTGAATCAGAATGATCTATGTTAGACTGTGGAGATAAAGGAACTATAAAAATAACTGTCTAATTATTATAGTTCAGAAAACAATTTAATAGCTCTTCTAAGCAACCAACTCACCATATAAAACTATAGAAACAAATTAAAAATAAGTAATATTTATATTTTCAAGAGAAGTCATTTTTGACAATAATATTCATCCCAGAAAACGAGCAAAAATCACTAAGCTGCTAACCAGAAATTAAGGGGAACAAATAGACTCTAAGTATCTACACTCAAAAAGAAGAAAAATAGAGAGCAAAGGAAAAAAAAATTCCTGCACCAGAGGCTGTATACTGTTTTAGTTGATTCACACAGTAGCAGAAGTGGAGTTTGTCACAGGAAAAATTTTATGCTGATATTGAAAAATTAGGACTTTTCAAAGTATTTCTGGTTTCTTCTGAAAAAAAATAACAAAATTTGATTTTACTGGTCTAATATTCCCACTTAGAAAGGATTCTAGAGCTAAACAAAAGTGTCCCATTAACAGGTCACATATTCTCCAAGGTTCCAGTGTACCTACCTGACACACAAAATTATTTAAAGTACCTTTTTTGCATTTTGTATTCTTTGTATCTCACTCAAAATTTTACCAAGTGTATTCAGAAATTTACTTAGTAACATAAGCATGTGAACAGTCATGGGAGACATGCACAGAATATAAGTGAAAGGATATGGTAAGTCAAAACAAATCTTTGGGGGCTCAAGAAATAGTGAAAAAGAGGTTTGGTATTCAGAGGTAATACTATTAGTATTTGAAACTATGACAGTGTTTTTTGGAGTGGTTAAAAAACACGCTTTTAATATGGTTAAGGACATAAATAAATTTAAAAAATACAGTGGATACTAGTTTCTGTAAAATTATTTTTTCAAGTTAAACTCTACTGAGTTATGCACACAGTTTTGACGGAAGCTTACTTAATCTCTTCTCCAGTCTTCTTAATTGGTTTGCACTCTTCCATAATACATCAATTTTATCAACTTCCCATTATAAATGAAATCTGATACTTCCTGTCAAGATGGTATTAGGGCATAAAAATTTGTTTCCGAAAATGAATGAATGTGGTTGTGAGGTTGCTTAGACAGGGCCAGTGACAAAAAGTAAGCAAGTTTAGCAAATTAAATTATAATTTGGCAGCCCTAACCATTTAAATTAGCTTATTTATGAGGCTATATTTATTACTTACCTTGAGTGTCTATTTTTTAAAGATCTTGTCTGTAAACCATATACCCTTCAATATCTACTTCCCATACGCAGAAACTGTTATCTTCAATAAGCATCTAAAAGAGAAACATAAGAAAATATCATGACTTTGAGGTTATAAATATTTTTCTACTTATTTCAACTATTAAAGGAGATCTTGAAATTATTTTTTATGATTTCTTTAATAACTGTGTGCAAAGGGAGGTATGTATCATAGGACATATTTTATGTAATTAAACAGTAATAATAATTCTTCCCTTTAGAAGATCAGAAAGTTTTGTGAAACATATATTTTGATTCCTGGCATAGAGTTTAATAGTTTCTATAAGTACTAATTTTATCTCGCTAACCTAGTTTCTATCAACATTTTTAAGAAATATAATTTTAAACACATTGATTCTGATGTCCTACATGAAAGTAGCCCTACCCTAGAAAATACTTCCCTTGTTCAGAATGAATAATTACCAAAAATATATTCTCAATTACATTTGAGTTGCCTATAAAAGTCAAAATCATAGAAATCAATTAGTTAAATATTCTGTCCTCATGAAAAGGTATTATTTACCCCTTATCACTTCAACTGCCCAATCAGTGCTTTACATCATCAACCTAGTAAAGCTTAGCAGGGGTCTTTTAAAAGAAATTGCCTCTAACAGAGAATTGGGATTATTCAGAGAAAATGCTCTTTGTTGAAATAATTTGATTCTGATTTCCTTTGATTTTTTAAATAAGCCTGAGACAAGCAGTTAGGGAAACAGGATTTGGATGCTACAGTGCCATACCTTTAGCATGTGGTTTTCAGCACTATGGATTCCAAAGCCAATCAATAACTTTTTGATTAGGAACATCATTGTTCCTTTCTGTCATTAGTGTAGATCCTTGTTTCAGTTGCAGCTACACATTAAAAACACCTGGGGCACTAAATGTATGGAGACTCAGTCTCTTCCCTAAATATTCTGATTTAATTGGTATCACATGGGGGCCAGAAACTATTTTTCGAAAGCATTGAGGAAGGATATCTGTTCTGCAGGTTAAGAAACAATCTCACTGCAACTATTTGACTTAGTTTCTACAGATAACTAATAAGACATTAACTTAAAAAAAATACTTACTACAGATGTCTATGAAAACTAGTAAGATACTTGCTAATCTCACTACTCAATATTTAAAATGACTTCAAAGCTTCCATGACACACATAAACCTACCTCAACAATCTATATGTTAGATTACATGGATCCAAGCATGGCATAATGGTGGTTGTAGTGAATCCCAAACTATAATGCACTTAAGAACCAAAGGTACTACTTTAAAATAAAATATAGATTCCAAGGTGCCATGCCCAGAGATTCTGATTCAGAAGAACTAGGCTAATAGGAGTCTCTATTTTTAGAGGTATCTCTGGTGATCATAATACAAAAGGTCTACAGTCCCTGTAAAACAGTGCTCTAAGGGAGTTCCCTGACAGTCCAGTGGTTAGGACTCTGTGCTCTCACTGCCGAGGGCACAGATTTGACCCTGGTTAGGGAACTAAGATCCCGCAAGCTGCGTATCGTGGCCAAAAACAAAACAAAAAAAACAGTGCTCCAAGTATTTATAAATAGTGACTATTACTAGAACTTCATTATAAGCATTTATAAAAAAACTTCTTGAGTTTATTCTGCGGTTACATTTCTGATCTTTAAAGATAATTCTAAAACCCACTGGTAAAAAGTAACTTTAAACAAGAGTAAATAGGATTTCAGCAATAAATCAATGTAGTTAAGCTAAAATAATGTTTATGGATCATATATTTTGTAAGCTTTGCTATCCTCCTAAATAAACTGTGTACGTAATTGATAAAATACTTGTGGCCCAAAAAAGAGAAAATCAGGTTATATTCTATAATGAAAATTTAATCTAAAACCTCATATATAACTAGAAACATGCCCTCAATGTCTCAAAATTAACATTTTTTGTCCTTAACTTAGTGGGGGGGAAAAGCTACTCTAATATCATTTGCTCTGTTTAAATACAAGGCCAAGAAAACATCTTGATTCATTTTCCTCAAGAACATACACACACACACAAACATAACTTACTAAAAATAACATGAAATAGGCTGTTAACATTTTAGTTTTGAAAATTCTTATAAACAGGTCCAGAAGTACTTCACAATAAAAATAATATATTCAACATCACTTATTCTTTAGATTTTTTCTGAAAAAGAAAAGTCTAATAAACAGAGGTAAGTATCGGAGTCTCTGTTATACACAATAAAGATGGTAATCAACAAGTACTAAACCTTGAAAGAAAACTATAGATATTTTCTCTTATCTGCCTAAGATGGAAGAGCTCCTAATAAAGTATTCTTCCTACATGCATGTGCCGCTAAAGACTTTAGGTTTTTCTACTAAGTTAACATCAATCTTAAGTTCGTGACCAAAGTCGATTTTTTCTCCCCGGCTTAGTGCTGCTTAACAGCTGGGCAACAGTCATGGACTTCCCAAATGTCTTCACAAAAAGGGAGCTATTCCACCTCTCAAACCAGTAGCAGAGGCTGTAAGTCTGCCTCTGTGATTCACAGCTATGAAATGAAGTCCCAGTGTCTTTTAATAGAAGACTCTTGATCTTCTATTATCTGACCTCAGCTGCCTTTTGCTGTTTATCTCTCATCTCTTGGTCAACCAAAAATTAGCTCAGATACTGCTTGCTCCTTAACGGAAATTTCCATCAACCTGACACTAAAGCTATCTTTCTCTTCTGACTTCCTTCACTCATTATTGCAAATTACTTAGCTAATTAATCAGGTACTCACTTGTGGTCCCTTATTTCTACTTTTGTTATTATTTAAGATTTAGCATGTTTTTCTAGTAATTAAGTACAGTGTTTTACAGTGATTAAGTGAGGCACCTAGCTTTTCTCTTTAGTATACTTTATGACTATGAATGCTTTAAAAATTGTAATCTCCCTATGCTGCATGAACTTTCCCATCTGTTCTGAAGACTATGGCACCTAACTCTCTTAATGTCTAATAAACCAGGTAATTTTGTCTGAGAGTAATAGCGTAATAATCACTGGTATTAACAGCAACTAAATTAACAAGAATGAACAATTTTCAGTAAATTAGAATCTATTTAAATATACTTAACACAGAAGTCATAGGGAACATGGTTCAGTGTTTCCTTAGGAAAAACACCTGTTTTAAGAAGAACCAATAACTCTAAATCACACAATACTTTACATCACCAAAGAATTCACAACCTATATATATTACTCTTCAATGATTAAAAATACAGACTTCTAGATAATGGACATTAGGTATCTCCAACATTTGTCATATAAGTTGCTAAAACTTCCTCCTTGCTTTTAAATACAGTAGTAAGAACTAACATTTATTGATTTCTAAATTCTATGTAGCATTAATTAATTTAATCCTCACAACAATAGTAAGAAATGCTTTTATCATCTACATTTTACAGATAAGTAAGTTGAGGAAGAGAGAGAGTAACTTGCCCAATGTTTCACAGATAATAACTGGCAGAGCTGGGTTTTCAACTAATGCAGTCTACAATTAACTATAGCATTTCATGAAACCCTCATCCATTAGCTCTGGTAGCCTTATCTAATACATCCTCATATCATTTCCGCCTTACGCCTTCCACCCTTTTGCAGTTTATCAGGTTTCCCACAGAAAGGAAAATGTCATGGTGGTCTACTTCCAACACTTCTTCCTCACAATAAGATGATTTCTAAGTTCTCATTTAGCTCTACATGCTTCCTATTATTTCTGTACCATTTACATAATAAAGCCTCTGTGATATAAAGGGTGTATCCTAAAAACCTCAGTCTTGCTTCTGAATGTAATGTACTATAAGCCTAATCACATTAAAATCAATGAAGTATGGTTCAATACTGGGATATAAAACTTATGGTTTTAACTCAATTTTTTCTACAAAAAAATTTGCCTTCTTAAAATATCACTGCACTCCCAAGTTTAAAACATGGCAGTTTTTATAGGAAGAAAACATGCTTTCTACTTCCCTGAGCTATGGAATTATATTTAACTAAACTTTTACAGGTTATTGCTTTCATACCATTAGCAGTATGCAATTTCATAGCCCTCAAGATCCCATTTATTCTGATCTGACAGTGATGTAAAATTTTTTTTTAATTCACAAGTTTCATATATGGCTGAATAGAAACAGATTATAGAAAGAAATTATAGAATAAAAAAACCTCACAAAGTCTTAACAGAAAACAAACATTCAAAGAATTAAAAATATTTTTAGCCTATGTTTGCTTTCTTAAAGTTTCCAAATTTCTTCAGTACAAGAGCTCTAATCATGCAATCCATGGAAGATTTGTTTTCTCAACTGTTTTTATCATAGAGAATAATCTTAGCCTGAGCATATTCAAGCCATTCTTAGTGCCAGTTAGGACCATTATTAGATTTATTCCAGATCATTCTTTTAGTGGATCTGGAATAACTTTTATATATGTTTTTTTGTAGCTATTCTATTTTTTTGTGGTAAACAGCCTAAGAGGCCCTTATTGAGTATGCCCAAGTCACTTTCAAAAACAACCAACCATAGGTTATTCTAAATCCTGTCCACCAAAGTAAGCCTTGTCTTTAGCCCTCTTGCAACTTGTCCATATGATCTGGCTTCAGTAGGAAACTATAAAGTCCAAAGCAACTGAAGTTCTCTCTATGAAAGTTGATAATAACCAGGGTATTCAAAGTATTCACAGTAAATGATATATTTTCATTAAATAAAGAAAAAATAGCCATCCTTTTTTTTTTCCCTACTAGCATTCTCTAAAAACATCCATCTGGTCTAGGCAGGGTATCTCTTCAGCTAAAATAAATAATCAATTTGGTTGTGACAGACCTCCTTAATTACATCTGTTATTTGGAGAATACTAGTGAGTGATTTTTTGGCTACACTAATATGCAAACACCTTGAGAACTGACCTTTCTGGAGAGAAAAAACTAAGTACAACATTTTGCCAAAATACAGTACCAAGAACACACATATGAATATTCTGGCAATACTAAATTCAACTTTAATCTTATTATCCTATTGGGCTTATTGATAGACAATTAATGAGCTAATAGAGTTGCAGCCAGTAAATGGGTTGGCAGCTCATTTATTACTATAATTCTATATAGTCTCTCTCAACCTCAAAAATAAGGTTCTCATTCCTCAACTACTATGGAATGAGAACTCAAGGTTGACAAAAATGAGTATGTTGTAGAGAAAAAAAATGGATCGGGAGAACGAAATCAAGTGAATATGAAGGTCTGTGTTAATAGGTTTACATTCAATAAAACAAAAATTTTTTAAAGGAATCATTTCATTTATCCTTCCATGTGTTAGAAATTTTCAGGGACTTCCTCAGAGGCAGTGCTATAGAAACAGTATAAAGCTATTTATAGGATAAATAGCTATGATGATGTTGATGCTATCTTCTTATCTTCTCATGTTCTGCCTCTTGCCTCCTGAGTCCTCTCCCAGTAGTCTCTCAACACATTTCTAGCAGTTTATCCCCCCCTTTATCTTTTTGTGTGTGAGTGTGTGTGTGGCTTCCTTAAAAAGTCACTACCACTGACATAACCTCAGTTTTCTTTTCTAAGACATCATATTCCTCTTTCTCTGATTATCATCACCAACAGGAGTTGCCTACATTCCCAGAATGCCAGAAATGAAGTACTTTTCAATGCTGGAAAATTCTATAGAGGAGGAAAAAGAGGGAAGAAATGTAAGAGTGACAACAACTACTGATTTCACTGTTCAGGATTATGCTAAAAGGGTGGATGAGATTACTGGACAAGAGACAGGGATATCAAAGAAGGAATTTCAACATCAGAGGGTATGTTTAAATTCCTTCTGAAACATGGTAACCTTGAAGGCCCCTTTCAACTCCATGATTCTTTGAATTTATGATTAGGAATCACAACAAATTTTATGAGCAAACAAGAGAAGAATGTTTCGAAAAAAGCATTCACAAGTCAAACACCAAAGTTGTACTGCCTCCTTTTGGAGGAAGACAACAGAAATTCATGAACATTTAACAAAGTATCACTAATTTTTTAAATTCTAAAGCAATATGGCAAAATACAGGCACTAGTCTTACCAGTCAGCAATTTACTACCTAACATATTTAACTAACCCCAAGGTTAAAACCTTGGGGTTTAAATATTATAAATTGATCATGAGCCAACATGAAGAATAAAACCAAAACCTGGGGAATGATGCTGAACTTCATGCCACCAAAGGAAAGAACTGGAATTTTGCCTAACAAAAAAGATGTTCTGGGGCTTCCCTGGGGGCGCCGTGGTTGAGAGTCCACCTGCCGATGCAGGGGACACGGGTCCGTGCCCCGGTCCGGGAGGATCCCACATGCCGCGGAGCGGCTGTGCCCGTGAGCCATGGCTGCTGGGCCTGCACGTCTGGAGCCTGTGCTCCGCGACGAGAGAGGCCACAACGGTGAGAGGCCTGCGTACCGCAAAACAAAACAAAACAAAAAAGATGTTCTGCTGCTGCTGAAACAGACAATGGGTCCATGACCTCGTGTGCATGCGCACGCACGAGAGAGAGAGAGAGAGAGAGAGAGAGAGAGAGAGAGAGAGAGAGAGAGAGAGAGAGACCATTGTTTTTGTGCACAAAAATTAGGAGGCCTTAAAGAAGTTTCACATATTTTCCAGTATATTAATGGTGCTACAACAACATTTTGGGGCATTTGACATAAAAGACACTGACATCTCAAAGAACACTATTATGAAGAAAGATTTCATGAATCTATCATAAATCCAGCCCACTGCCTGAAAAGAAATCCAGATCCAGAATATGAACCATGTTTTATTTACATGGTGGTAACAAAGATAATAGGTCTAAAATAATAGGTCCACTGTATTTAACTGAACAAATTACTACAGTGTTATAGGAGCTTTAGCAGAAAATATTGAATCAAAACTCAGAAAAAGTCTCTTTGGAAGATGTTCTCTATATAAAAACAAAATCATGTAAGTTAAAAAATTAATAAGATATGCTAGACTCATTAATTAGTACTTGTTAGTTAAGACTAATTTGAGAGAAAACTAATTAGAGGGAAGATATATTTACATTAACTTATAGAAAAATTTTAAATAAATACAATTTAAAGTATGTGCATACAGACTAAAAATTGCTCTCTTGTAGATATTTTTTAAATAAGCAGCTTCACAATACAGCTATAGATTATTAAAACTGGCATAAAAAGTGCTCCTAGGCAAACACCAAATTTATGCTATAAGACTTTTTAAACGTCCTTTAATATGTAAATACCCTCCTTCCAATATTTATAACATTGATAATGTAAAGAAAGCATAATCTTTTTATATAACATATACTTTATATATAACACATAGTTTATATAACACATGTAAAGCCAAAGTGACTTTTCAAATTATAAACAAAACAGCCCTCCAAAATGATGAATCATCACTCCTCATTAATGGAAATAAATATTCAAGGTAATATCCTAATAAAAGAGACTTTAGCCAATATAACTGAAAGAAAGCAACAAGTGGTTGTATATTGGGAGAATATTAAAAAGTTATAAAAGAAAGAAATGGAGGGAAAAAAACCAAAATGAAAATTACCTACATAACCAAATCAAATTCTACCGCAATTTCCAACAGAAACAAAAAGAGGAGAGGTGATAGAGCTCTGTGCAAGGAGGTGAAGTCCCCATATGTCAACCCATTGAAACAATAAAATGACAAGCAGAGAAAATGCAAATAAATGCACAGAAGAATAGGAATATCATCCTTAGTGATGTCTGAAAAACACGTTAATGTGACTAAAGTATCAAAGCCACCTAGGCTCTGACCTTCTGCAGATTTTTGGTGCCGGCACTCATAACAGCAAAAGAAACCATATTATGTAAGAAATTCTGTGAGCTGCAGTAATGACTGATTTTATGACATCTGGAAACAGCTATCTTTTACCAAAAGAACAATATTTCAAAAACAATATTTCAAATCCTACCAAGAACAGCTCAATATTATGCCAACTTGTCAAATAATGAAGAGTTTTGTTGGAGAAAATAACACACTGCCAAAGGAATAAATTCCTTATAAACAGAAAAAGATGTCTGGATTACACAAATTACCTCTAGGATTAAACAAAGATGGGGTCATTATTGACTTGGTGAAAGATAATTGAGAAATAAAAAAATGCAATCCAAATATGAGCACAAATGCAACCAAAAAGAGCTTCTGAGTCACTCTTGTTTATTAGAGATTTTTCAGGTTTAGAGGATTGTCCTGTCAAGATTTTGTGGGATGTATGAAAAATTAATGGAATATCATTTTAGATCTTTCAAAGGTGACAAGTCAAATGCTATACATATAAAATGTGAAGTCTTTCCAGAAATTTGTTCCATCTTCTCTGTGTTTATAATGAGCTGAATGACTATGCAGAAAAATACTTGAACGTTTAAACCACAGATTATAGGCCATTTTTCTCTGAGTGATTTAAGTCTTAATACCACCTCTCATATATAGCTTTAAATGCTACTTAAAATTAGTCGAATATTAAATGTTCCAAACATGGCCAGCATCTATAATGCTGTGATCTTCTGATGATTCCTTAGCACTGAGAATACAGCTGTAGGTACCATGGTAGATACAGAAATAATAAAATGCACCCTATATAAATATACAGTAAGTAGATCTTTAACTAGGTACAGTAAACTGCAAATTAATATGTGGAAGGAAAACTTAGTATGATGGGTTCATGTTCGGTAAAAATTAAATATAAAACGTTTAAAATATTTACTGATTGGCTGGTTGCAACAGAGAGCAAATGAAGCAAAAAATGAAATATTCAGTTCTTTTATATAAAAATAATAGGAAGAAATGATCTCAAAGCAGTTAAAAAAATACAAGAGCAAATGAAGCAAAAAATAAAATGAAATATTCAGTTCTTTCATATAAAAATAATAGAAAGAAATGATCTCAAAAGCAGTTAAAAAATACGAAATATTGTGATACAAACCAAGAAAAAATGTATTCATTCACTGAAATCTGCATTTCAAATAATTTTTCTATCACACAAAAAGGTGAAAGAATAAATACTCTCAGTCATTTTCTGTTGCTCCCAGATTATGAAATTAAGAGATTAGGTTTTTAGCAAATTTGAACATACACTATATAGATTATTAGGTAAAAATCATCATTGTTTTATTTTTCTTGGATGTGGATAAAGAAGACGTAACAAGAAGAAGGTTATAAATGAGAGCAAATTCACATTTGGAAAAGCAAACCGACAAAGTCTTTACAATAACAATACAATTTTTGGTCAGAGAACCATAAATCGCAAGTTTCTTCCAAACTATTGCAAGTTCATAATTAAAAAAAAATTGTTGACTGCAAATAAAGGCAATGTATGTTATCTGGAGATCGATCAATCATCAATCAATATAACTGAAAAGGATCATACAATAAAAGTTTAGCAGAAATCTCAAGGAAGGAATTCTCAGTTATACCTGATCCTATAAATGTGTCTTAAAAAACATTAAAAATTAATACAGTATTCAAATCTTTACATATCTATCCAAATATTAGATATATCAAGATTATGTATTTTGATATATCTAATGTTTGGTCAGAATGAACAGTGTGGCTATACCAGTTGTTAAATACTAAATAGTAAAAGACTTCCACACTTGTTGGAAAATAGCCACTGCTCCAACCTCTCCATATGTCCCCTTCTCTCTCTTGTGGGGGGAGGGACCTCTCCCCCCACCAGAGTTCTCCATGTTCTAATCCCTAAGGAGCTAACACTTGGCAGAGCATAAGGCCTACAAGACCCTGGCATCCACTATGGTTGGTGCTTGGACCATACCAGCCCTTACATAATTCGAACCTCTCCTCTGTTAATAAGACAGGGCACAAGCTTTAAGCTTGGAGTCAGAGAGACTATATTACAGCAGCTCTGCTATTTGAGTAAATCACTGGATCTTTTTGAAATTTCAACTTCTTTTGAAATAAAGTTATTACTAGCTACCTAGTAGGGCTGATTGTGGATTATGTGAAATGACATAATGGGCTTATTATTAGCACACGGTAGGCATACCATTTACTTTCTCCTCACCTTACTAGGAACATAGTAAATATTACATGGAAAAATAAGCAAAAACTGCAATCCTTTATCACAAATGGGTCATGTTTTAAATATTCATTTTTGAAATGAGTAGAATTAGAATGAATGTTCCCCATAGTAATCATTATATAAAAGTAGTTATGGGCTTCCCTGGTGGCGCAGTGGTTGAGAGTCCGCCTGCCGATGCAGGGGACGCGGGTTTGTGCCCCGGTCTGGGAAGATCCTACATGCCGCGAAGCGGCTGGGCCTGTGAGCCATGGCCGCTGAGCCTGCACGTCCGGAGCCTGTGCTCCGCAACGGGAGAGGCCACAACAGTGAGAGGCCTGTGTACCGCCAAAAAAAAAAGCAGTTATGTATCTCAACAATTTTATAAATTCCAATTTTATCCATAATGCACTGTTCTCATACATGAAAAATTTATTGGGCATTCATATATGATAAGCACTATTCTAAGAATTTTACATTTAAGTTATTTAATCCTCAAAAACTCTTACAGAGTAGTATGTTCTTATCATGCCCACTTAACAAACGAGGAAATCAAGGCAAGGTGAAGTAACATGTGCTTGGTCACATTAGCTCGTTGAGTGGCAGAGCCAGGATTTGACCAAGGGCCTATGTTCCTCCTAATCACTATACTGTATTGTCTTTGGAGTTATATAAATCATAAAACCTATAAATACTTATAAAAAGTAAAACACTGAGAAGAAATACATAGTAGTTTCTCAATTTGTGATATAAACAAAGCAGGTCAAACTGAGCAAAAGAAGAAAAAAGAGTGCTACACTGAATTTATCTTGCATGCTGGTGGTTGGAGGAAAAGCAGGCTAAGACAAATTAGATTTATGGAGACACCAAGTTTGTCTATTGTCAAAGGCTTTAAATGCTGCTATCATTGGTTCTTCATCACAGTTAAACTTCCTGAGTTATCTTTCCTTTTCTTATTTACATATCTATCATAGGTTTTACAAAATGACACTTAAAGGGTGGAAAATCCAGCAGGAAATCTATAGTCCCTAAAATGGGCTTGATTTCTCCCTCCTCTTTCAGGGTAAGTGTCCTTTTAAAGACAGCCTGCAAACAGTTTGCAACTGGTTTCGGCCTGGGCTCCCCAAACTGGATTATCAACAGTGACCAGGCTCTTGCCTGGCACCTTTCCCTCAGATCAAGAGAATGGGCATATTTGATCCAAGGGGGTTAAACTCAGCCACTGCCTGACTCTATCTTCTTCAAACTAGACCTAGGCCTTCTTTTTACCCTTGAGACTCCTCTGAATGCTCTGTGACCATTTCTGGCTTTGAAAGGTTACTTTTTAAATTCACTTCTTGGTGTGCTAAATAATTTATCTCTAACACTCTTAGTATTTTTAGATTGCTCTTAATATTTTCCTCTGAGCAATGAATTACATTTTACTTCTAGAATCAAGGTGGCCGTTAAGTATTTTATTCATTTATTTGGTATATTAAATGCTCTGAATGCTAGTTTCTAGTCTCTCAGGATCTTATTACTTTATTATTTTGTTTTCAATTCTTAGCATTTTTAGGTATCCCTAAACATTTATATTTGAGCATTTTAAGAGTATTAAGGTTTGTTTTAATTTAGACTGTAGGTTTCAATATATTTTTTGTTAGAACTATATTTAATTTTTTGGTTAAAATGCATTTTTTCTTACTTCCAGTGCTGAGACTTTACTATTTATATTGATTCTAGTATTTTAAAGTTATGTTTAGAATTTTAATAAAAGGGTGACCATATAAGACCCTTTTACTTACATAACTTCGCTAATTTTTACCAGTATTTGGTAGCTAGTAATTTTAACAGTTTTGTATCATACAAAATACTATCATACTAAATATTTTCAGTCCCAAACAATTAATAGATAACCTTTACAACTGCCCATTTACTCTAAACAATTTATCATAACAGTATAAAATAAATTATACCAGCAAAACGGGAAGGATTCTCATCTTTGGGTTTATTAGTTATCTTAGTGGGGTTTCCAAGGAAGCAGACCCTGAGACTAGGACTGAGTGGACATAATTTATTTGGGAGGTTCAGTGAAACTGGTAGGGGAGGGGGCAAGGTGATAAGAGAAGGGCAGGCAGCTAATACAGGGTACATTATTAAGCTAGGTATCACAGAAGCCAATAGAAACAATCTAATGGGGGAACCTGGCAAATGGTATAAGATACATGTCTCAGAACTGCCTAAGCCAAGGACAAGAAGCTGAAACCTATCACTCATTGCTTAAAGTTTTCCCCCAGTAGCTTCCAGCAGCTCAAAGGCAATCCTATGGCTTAGATGCAGGTGCTGGCCTTTGGAAGGCTGATGTGTACAAAACAGTGAAGGGCTACAAGAGCATATGGACAGAGTACCACATTACCTATTAAAGCTGTTAGGTAGCCCCCAATCGCCACGGTGATCATTCCAACAAAGTAAATTTAGCCCAAAATGTTGGTGAAATTTTGGCAAACCAGTTCTGACTGGAAGCTGAAATTAGATATTGGTGACAATATCTAAGTATTGGGCTGTCCAAAAAGTTCGTTCGGGTTTTTCAATAAGATGTTACAAAGACCCTAACAAACTTTTTGGCCAGCCCAATATTACTACTAAAAAGGTAGTTTGTAACTTCTCAATTCAAAATGCTAACCCAATAGGAGCCTGGTACAAAGACACTAGGAAACATATAAGTTCAAGGAATAATACCAGCCTATGATTTAACTCTTTCAAGAAATAATCCTTACAGATTCCTATAATGTCTCAAACTCCAGCAAGGACCAACACCCATCAGAACAAAGAATGTGAAGCATCAAACCAAATAATCAGTCTGGCCGGTCCCTAATAAATGGCTACATTCCTATTGCAACTTGAAGGCCTATGGTATTAAAAAAAAAATCAACGTATGGATAAAGTCATTTGGAGGATCCACAAACGCTTTCCCCGAAAAGAAAATACTGCCCTGACCTAAGTAAAATTTCTGTTACTCAGATTTGAATTCTTCCTCAGCTTTAAAGTCTTTCTTTGCTCCTCTTAGTATTCATCCGAGTTGCATCTTAGAGCCTCCTCCTTTTGGAGTATTCGATAGCATTTATGTTTCTTGGGGTCAGTTGATAGTTGCTGACCTGGAGAGCTCAGGTCCAGGTCCTGGTGTTACCATAATGCCAGAGCTCCTGTGGTCAATGTGATGTCAAATCTGATGGATTCCTATTTCTGGATCTTCACTCTGCTCAATGTCTCACTTTGGATTAGTGCTTACAGCCAACTGGATAGCTAAACCAAACTAGATGGCTGTCTTGAGCTCTGTGGGCCATATAGGGGCATCTTTGGTCACATACTACCCACTGATGTAGGTTTATTAAAAGAGCGGTGATCTTTCAAAAGCTAAACATACCAGTGAGAAAAATAACTGTATATCAACTATGTATCTGTACCAAGCAAGATCAATACTGTAGCTATGAAACTGAATTGTAGTTGTGATTTTTTGCAGAGAACAGAGAAAAAAAGGTGGAAAGCAAGTGCTGTGTGAAAGTAAAGAAATGACGTTTCCCCTTAAACTGTGCCATGTTACTTATCATTCTATTTGGGACAATTATGCATGCATTTACTTGCTCTGAATTATATTTTTACAACATAGTTGCCAAGCATTGGTCTATCTCTACTGCAGAAAGTAGCACCCCAGACTTTGTCAGAGCACCTCTGCTGTCACTCTGTGGGTTCTGTGGTTGTCAGACTTACTTTTAAAGTGTGAATGCACGGGGTGGGTATTTTTGAGGGGGTGGGGTTGGGGGAGAGGTAGTAGGAAATGAAAAGGGTAAGAGATTCACCTTGGAAACATATTTTCCTTCTCAAAATGAAGAAGTCTGGTAAAGAAATATAGCACATAAAGCACTAAAAACTTGGGAAAAAAAGAATAAAATTGTACTTTCGTATATTTTTAAAAGAGCAGTTTGCAATATAAAATTATATACTATTAATAACTCTTGAGTAAAACAATCATTTTATGTACAATATGTCTAATTTCTTATCATCTCAATTTTAATAACAAGAATAACAGAAATTTATAGCTGGGCAGCAACATGGACGGGCCTAGAGATTATCATACTAAATGAAGTCAGAAAGACACAAATACTATATGATATCACTTATATGTAGAATCTAAAATATGACACAAATGAACTTATCTATCAAACAGAAACAGACTCACAGACATAGAGAACAGAATTGTGGCTGCCAAGGGGGAGGGAAGGGTGGAAGAGGAATGGACTGGGAGTTTGAGATTACCAGATGTAAACTATATATATATAGAATGGATAAACAACAAGGTCCTACTGTATAGCACAGGGAACTATATTCAATAACCTGTGATAAACCACAATGAAAAAGAGTAGTAAAAGAATACATATGTATGTATAACTGAGTCACTTTGCCATACACCAGAAACTAACACAACATTGTAAGTCAACTATACCTGAATAAAATACATTTTAAAAAGAAGAAATTTACAGCTAGAAGAAACCTTAGTAATCTCCCAGACCTTGCTTCATTTTCAAGAAAAGAAAACAGAGCTAAATGGTTGACTTGCCGAAGGTCGTAACAGCGATAAAAGGGCTAGGATCCAGGTCTCCTCATTTCCTCTCAAATGTCCATTTCACAAAAAACTTTAAAATACTATTAACATAGTTTTTACGCAATTTGCAGAGCTTTTCATCTGTGCTCCACAACATAATACCTTCTTCATATATGTACTTGTAGGAAGTATTATAAGCATTGCACCACCTCCGAACCTGAGCATATTTCAAATCTGTATGTCTTTTAATTATTTTCTCACTAACAGTGTGAAAGGATGTTTGTGTACGGCTATATATATTATATATATATATATAAAATATTATATTATACACCTTATATTACATTATACACCTATATATTATACATCTTGACTGTTAACAATTCCATTAACATGAAATACATCTGAATTACTGTAATTCTTTTAAAATTTACAGCAAGTCACCAGTCTCAAAAGATAAAGAGCTATTTTCTGAAAGTCACACCTTCTAAAATTAAGCAAAGTGTGGAAAAGGGGGATGTGGACATGTAAATTAAAAAAAAAATTATCCCAGCACTTTAACCCAAAGTTTTTCTCCCCTGCCCACGTTTTTTGTTTTTCTCTCCGCTCCAAAACTACATATAAACAAGAAAAGTGCTTCTAACAGCTCTTCATTGATCCATAAAAGGTTTTAAATCAACAATATAGTACTACTTCATTAACAAGTCATCTGGGTACAGAGTTTTTTTTTTTTTGTGTGTGGTACGCGGGCCTCTCACTGCTGTGGCCTCTCCCGTTGCGGAGCACAGGCTCTGGACGTGCAGGCTCAGCGGCCATGGCTCATGGGCCCAGCTGCCCCGTGGCATGTTGGGATCCTCCCAGACCGGGGCATGAACCCACGTCCCCTGCATTGGCAGGCGGACTCCCAACCACTGCACCACCAGGGAAGCCCTGGGTACAGAGTTTTTTGGCTTGGACATGAAACAGGTTGAAAGAAGTTCCTGACTGAAGAAAATGCTGGCTCAGAATGAAGGCCAACATGAAGATAACTAGTCTAGATGCACCTGAGGGAAAGACCCATTTACAATAAGAAATATAGTGAATATAAATTATATTCTCACAAGTGCACAGTTGTTTAATTATATTAAGAGTAAAATAGCTTTGGGGAGAAACCAAAACAAATCAATCCTATTTACAGCACAACTTCTCTAAGATGTGTTTTAGGTTCCTGCTTTGGAGGCTTGGAGAATGTCTTCCTCTTGCTGTCTACTGGCATACAGACAACATGGGAGGATCAAAGAATAAGCCTTCTTCTCTAAAGGGAGCTCTCTAGGTACAGCACAAACGTGGCATTAATTAGATCTTCACAAACCAGATGCTCAGAATCCAGAATGCCTAGACTCGTTCCTTGTGACTGGGACAACCTATAACAATTCAGTCACAGGAATGATAGGTTTTAAATGAACAGAAATCAAAATATTTTTTCCCAAACTGTGAAAATCTGATCTGGATTCAAGTAATAACTTTCTAGTTTATACTATATACTTTCCCTAATATAATGTGATTTCATCATCATTAAAACCTTAGGGTATAGGTGTTCTCATCTTCACTTAGCAGATGAGAAAACCAAGAGACTAAGAGAGGACAAAGCTCCGGCCCTGGATTGAAAAACTGGGGTGGTAGAACCCAAGCCCAAGTCTAGTGCTGACTCCATCTTTCCACATTGTTTTTTTAGTTGTTAGTATCAAAATTCAGATTTATTACATTTTAAAATTATTTGTCTGTTTTATTACAAAGTGATTGAGATAGCTTATAAAGTACCAGTACCATATATTAAAATGGAAATAAGTGAGAAAGTTGAGATAAAGAAAAATTATGAGTGGGAAAAGTTGAGATTAAGAAAGAGTTGTAGGAAATGAATGTTTTTATATATCATTATGATGACAGTACAGGAACATATTAATATATAAGACCTACTTTAGCAATATAGCGCTTTTTTCAAAATATCATTAATTCAGCAATGTTGTCAGGTATAATCACTCTGGAATTCTCTTTTCTATGGGTCCCTCTATTTTCAGTGATGTAGTTGTCAACAATGATCCAAAAATCAGAAAAGGTCTCCCTTTTCCCAGGTGGCCAGGATGATGTGATCTCTGTGGGAACTCCGCCCTAGGAACCTAGTTCCATCTACTACATGGTTTTCAAAGGTAGAAATGTATTTCCAATTCCAAAACAGTAAATTACCAAAAAAAAACACCCTGTAACTTGAGGCTTGGGGGTTTCAGTTATTCCCTATTTGATGGAATAATGCAGAAAGTCTACAGAACTAGTACAGTGACCAAGAACATCTACATAGATATTTCTAGTTCCTAATATATTCATTTCCAGAGAGATTTTAATTCAAATATGATCAAACTCATTTCAATAAATTACATTAGTATAATACCCAGTTTTGATCACATTATATATTATGAAAACTGGAAGGTATATTACATATTATATATGGAAAGTAGAAGGAAGATATCAAAGCCTAACTTCTCCTAAGTGTTATTAGCACTTTCCAGAAAAACACCTATGCAATCCATTTCAAACCCATCTTTTCAATTAAATATTTATTAATTAGTATTCAAACTACAATTTCCTCCTGGGAAGAAACAGAGTGTATCCATTTAACACAGCACAAAAATAGCATACAGTATAACAAGGTTTACAAGCCTGGCTTTTATCCTATAAATGTTTTTGGATCTTGTGACATAAATAATTCCTCATTAGAGTAAAGAAAGCTGACACACTCCTCAACTGGGCTAAGGGGTAAAGAGTCGAGTTTATCTGTCAGTATTTAAATTCATGTGCCTCTGAAATGACTGATATAAGTGGAAAAAGTGCAAAGGGCAAGAAGTTTAACTCCACCCCATCTCAGTCCCATTCTCATGATATACTCCTGCTCAGCACCAACTTCGGTTTTCTGAGTAGGTGCAGTCCTTTGTGGTTTACTGAGAATCTGACATTCCAGGTCCTCTACTTCCAAGTCTGCCACTATAATATCTTGTGAGGGGACAAAACTACACATGACCTACATTTTAAATTCTCCTCTCTGCTCACCTACTTACCTATTCTCTTTCCTTTCTTCCCTCTCTTTCTTGCTTCAAAGATAGAAATTAGATATGGTATGACTTACTTCTCCAAACAGACTATGGGAATAAATAGGCATCACTAGGTTTGACACTAAAATTTAAATATTATGACTAAAACAGATCTTGGAAGAAATAACAAATGCTCACCTACCAAAAGCATTTCCTGGATTGTTAATAAGACCTGGCTCTTGAAGCTATATATAATTTATTAATTCCAATGTAGATATCTCAACATATACATAATTTTAGACTTCCATGTTGTTAGCATTATATATACATCATAGTTCTTCTAGTAAACTAACATTAAAGAACATAACTGGGTCTTCTCTCTTAATTCAATACAGTAAAATTTGGAAACCCTACTGTGTGAGATCGGTTTCAGGTGCTCTTGAGCGTTTTAAGGAGTACAAAGAGTTGGAGATATCAATGTGCACAAATCACCATAAAAGCAGAGATACAAATAAAATACCATGGAAACTAAGAGGTGGGAGGGAGTAATAACTCCTTTGTAACTCTTGAAGAATTAAGATATAAAGTAAATCAAATTCTGGTGGACTGAGATTCAAAATCTAATACTAAGGAACTCAGATGCAAGTCTATCCCTAATTATAACTTTCAACACGAATCTCATAAACTCCTCTGCTTATCCATCTCAAAGATATCTCCCACAATAGATCCAATGTCTTGGAAAGATCCCACTCAACAGCTTCTTGTTATATTTCACATGACCTCTGAAAATGCCATCAACTCTAGGAAGCTCTCTCACCTGGTCTCAAACGCTGTGATTGTGCTCTATAACATGTAATGACTACCCTACCCACATTACTAACTATTTGATATCACTTACATAACTACCTTAAACTTTGGTAACTTTACTGTCAGGTACTGTGCTGAATTGCTTTACTTGTATTTATTCTGTTGATCCTCACAACAACCCTGCATGCTACTTAACAAAACCGACTCTATTTCATGCATCAAGAAACTAAGGCTTACAAAAATTAAGTCACATGCGGAAAACTAACAAAATTAATAAATTATAGTCAGGAAGTCTAGCTCCAGAGGCCACACTACCAATCAATAAGCAATACTACCTTGCTTAACATTGTTGTAAATGTTATATTAAAAAACTCTTGCCTATGAGAGCCTGAGATACCACGACAATTCCATTTGCTTTGTGTACATAAGATAATTGCACACCCAAATCATCTGCGGAACATCTTAACACAGATATCCATAACCCACCCTAGAAGATATTGATTCATTTTGTCCACAGTTGGATTGGGCCTCTGTATGCTTAGAAAACCCCACAGGTATTTCTGATGTGTAGCCAGGGTTGACAGCTAATATACATTACACACTTTTACAACACAGACACATTTTAAATAGCATGAGCACCAATTTGGATTTCTCAGTGGCTGCCACGAACACTGTATTAAGAAGGATACTAGGGCCAGTGCAAGCTCAGATTGCCTGGATTCAAATCTTGGCTTTGGCATTAATTACCTGTGTGACCTTGTGTTCAACTTCCTTATATGAAAACATGAATAATACTGGTGTTTACTAGGGTTGCTGAGATGAATAAAAACTTTACTAAGTAAGGAATTTAGAACAGTGCCTGGCACGTGGAAAATTTCAATAAATATTAGCAACTGTCATGGGAGTGGCATCCTAAGTACTAAGTATTTGCCAATTCAGACTTGAGAAATGACAGTCTTGGGGGCTGAAACTTAATGAGTTTAATGTTATACCTATGAGAAAAGACATTTAATATGTACACTTCTAACTGAGAAATATACTTAGAACACAACTTATTTGCAAATTGAGGACTATTTGTATTTGAAGCTTTGTGGTAGTGATGTCCAGCATGGCACAGAAAAATAAAACCTATGTTATGTAGTAGAAAAAGCATAGATTTAGAAGTAGGGTACTAGTGTTTGAGCCTCAATTGACTACTCAATTTAGTACTCAACTGTACTCAATTTACACTTGCTCTGTATAAACCAGAGCAGAACATTCAACTTTTTGTTCTCCTCTCTGTAAAGTGGGTATATAAAGTTTTAACTCTGCAATGTTTCTGTGAAGATTACATGAGATGATGAATGTGAATGTATTTAGTATACAGTTGGACACATGGTAAATATTCAATAAATTTGATGTTCCCCCCATGTGAGCCCCCCAATCCTATTTAACCTATTTAAAGCTAAAAGACAATATAAACTGCCAAATCTAATCTCCCAATTTAGTATGTTAATAACATTTTCTCTATTCTGGCTCTTTGTACCATGATGGTTAAGGTTCTGGATATAATGAACAGACCACTGACAAAATTGGAGGCCCCATGGCTGATGATCTTAACAGAGTCAACTGCAAGAGACTCGAATGGAAAGCCTGCCATTTAAACCCAGGGACAAGGGCTTCATGTGCTTAAAGGAGCTCAAGGAATACTCACAATTTTCTTCCCATCTTTTTCTATGTATGCTTGTTTTACAAAACTGTCCAAAGGTATAATTTTGTATTCAATGTTCTTCATATGACATATTCTCTTGAGCATTTCCCCATTTCGTTAAAAATTCTTTACAAATATTATCTGCACTGGCTGCATAGTTGACTAGCATAAAGATGTATCATATATAATTGCTCCCTTTCTGCTAGGCTTTGATTTTGTTTATAAATTTTTTTTCTTAATAAATTTATTTATTTATTTGTTTTTATATTTGGCTGTGTTGGGACTTCGTTGCCGTGCACGGGCTTTCTCTACTTGCCAGCGAGAGGGGGCTACTCTTCGTTGAGGTGCACGGGCTTCTCATCGTCACGGCTTCTCTTGTTGCAGAACACGGGCTCTAGGCGCGTGGGCTTCAGAAGCTGTGGCTTGCAGGCTCTAGAGAGCAGGCTCAGTAGTTGTGACGCATGGGCTTAGTTGCTCTGCGGCATGTGGGATCTTCCCGGACCAGGGCTCAAACCCGTGTCCCCTGCATTGGCAGGTGGATTCTTAACCACTGCGTCACAAGGGAAGCCCTGATTTTGTTTATAAATTTTTGCTATTATAAATAATGCTGAACGGAATATCCTTATTCATTAACATTTCTATATTATTTCCTTAGGATGAATATTCTAAAGCATAATTTATTGAGGTAAAATTCGCATAACATAAAATTAACTATTTTAAAGTGAACAATTCAGTGGCATTTTGTACATTCACAATGTTGTGCAACCACCACCATTACTTCTGAAACATTTCCATCAGGATGAATATTTTGAGGTATTAATAAGAATGAACATTAAAAAAAAATTCAATATATACTGTTAAACTGCCTTCAAAAAGTAGGCCAATTTATACTTTCATCAGTAGTATCTGAGAGAACCCATTTCATAGCACACTTATTTCCAAATATATTAAAAAGTAAAAAACCTTGACAGTGAGAAAGGTTTTACAAAATATTTTTCTTCATTTTCAGTGATGAACAGTAAGGTTTTGATTTTTAAAATATTTACTTGTCATCTATGTTTCTTCTTTTTCAGAACTGTCCATAGTAATGAGACAATTCTGAGATTCTATGAGGCATCTCCAGTGGTTTTTACAATGGATGCTTTAAAGGTTCCTATGTAAGGGATACATGGGCTCAGATGAGGTTAAACTTGAAATTATTCAAGGGCTCTGGAAGTGCCAGGAAGGCTAGTTTTGTGTTTTGGGATACTTACATACCTACATTGGTGAAATCATTCCATTGTCTATGATAAAACACTAGGTTTTTAAAAGATAGTAAGCAGAGATGAAAAATATAAAGGATTATTATAAGAAAACAAAAATGACAAATATTTTCATTCAAATATTAATTTACAAAATGATTTAAATATTTAACAGTGAGCCTATCACTCTGTGGCTAAAAGTAAAGGAATTCTAAAATTACTAAAAATGATTAAGAGTGCACAAGTATGATAGGGAAATTTCTGCAAGTTTTGAAAGTCAAAACTAAAGATAATGCTAAATTAAGAATGTAACGCCTTTAGATTCTTTAAAAAGATGCAACTCAGATTCATACATGAGATTGATTTCGGTGGGATAGTCTCTGAGAATTATAGCTCTAAGAATTTATTATATTAAATTCACTAAACATTTGTTAAATGTGGCTAAGTGCCATGCACTATACTGGGGCTAAGGATACACAGATGAAAACAAAAACAAAAAACCCATAGACCTTCAACGAATTCACACTAGTGGAGAAGTTTAACATATAAACAAACTGCTACAGATTGAGATAATTGCAATGAAAAGATCACAAAGAAGTGGGTGGTAGCAAAGAAGAGGAAATGATTAGCTTTGAGTTTTCAGGGAAAGATTCTCAGAGAAGAAGACATTTGAGATTAATTTTGAAAGCAAAAATGAATTCATGAAGTTGGCAAGGGCCAAAGAATATTCCAAGTATTTGCTAAGGCCTGGAGACTTAAAATTTCTGTGTTCTGGAGGGTAATTACAAGCAGTTCCACACTACTAGTACATAAACGTAAGAGTGGGGTCTTAGGGAGCTGACACTGAAGAGGCAAAAGGCAGATTAATGAACCCTGTGTGCTGAAAAGGGAACCCGCACACACTGTTGCTGGTAATGTAAATTGGTGCAACCACTATGGGAAACAGTATGGAGATTTCACAAAAAATTAAGAATTGAACTACCACGTGATCCAACTATCCCACTTCTGGGTATTTATCCAAAGAATCCAAAAACTGTAATTTGAAGAGATATATGCATCCCTATGTTCTTCATAGCATTATTTACAACTGCCAAAATATGGAAACAACCTAAGTGCCCATCAACAAATTGCTAAAGAAGATGTGAAAAAAAATACATATTTGTTTTTATTTATATTTATATATATACACACATACAAGTATATGGAATACTACTCAGCCATAAAAATGGATGAAATCTGCCATTTGTGACAACATGGATGGACCTTGAGGGTATTCTGCTAAGTGAAATAAGTCAGATGGAGAAAGACAAATACCGTATTATTTTACTCATATGGGGAATCTGAAACACAAACAAAATAAATGAACAAACCAAATCAAACAAAAACAAACATGTAGATACAAAGAACACAGTAGTGGTTACCCGAGGGTAAGGAGTGCGTGGTGGGTGTGTGTGAAATGGGTAAAGGGGATCAACCAGATGGTGATGAATGGAAATTAAATTTTTGGTGGTGAGCACTCTGTAGGGTATACAGAAGTGGAAATATGTTGTACATATGAAACTTCTGTTATAAACCAGTGTTACCTCAAATAAAAAAAAATTTAAAAAAACAGAATGTGTGCTATATTACAGAACTTGAATTTAACATAAAGCCAATAGGAAGTCATTGGTGGGTTTTAATTCTGGGAGATAAATTACTATATT
Organism: Pseudorca crassidens; assembly: GCF_039906515.1. Taxonomy (NCBI): domain Eukaryota; kingdom Metazoa; phylum Chordata; class Mammalia; order Artiodactyla; family Delphinidae; genus Pseudorca; species Pseudorca crassidens. Next base: position 81,723,952 of record NC_090301.1, read on the forward strand.
CAAGTCATAAAATGATCATTTTGGTAACAAATGGATTAACTGAACATTTTAAAAGGACCTGAAGATACTAGACATGATCTGGCTCTTTGTACCTCTCCAGTTTGAGTCTGAGCTACTCTCCTCTGTCCTCTAGTTGGTCACATTATGCTACATTCAGTTCTATTTTCTGGGCATTCACACAAATGGTCCCTTAGCTTGGAAAGGTCTAACTCCCATTCTGAGGGTCTAACTCCCACTTATCTTTTAGATCTCAACTGGAAGATAATTTCTCCTGGAAAGCTTGCACTAACCCTCATAAGTCAGAGTTGCCCACCCACCACTAAGTACTAAGACTGCTAGAACTTCCAATCTCAAAGCACTTATTACACAGTCATGCTACTAACTGCCTGTATGATTTTCTCTCCAATTACTGTGAATTTTGTTAAGGACAACGATCGTGTCTAGCTTGATGACCATGATATCCACAATACCTAGTGCAGGGCCTGGAACACAGAAGTTGCTCAAAACAATCTCTTGAATGAGTGATGAACATAAAGTGTGAGGCTAGCAGCAGGTCAGTTAGCTGATCAATAATAAAGGCTTGAACTAAGGCAAAAGCAGTGAGAATGAAGAGGATAGACAGGAGTGTAATATGGGAGTTGTAATCCGTAAAACTTGGTGAGTTACTAGATGTAAGAGGAGGAAATGAAAGGAGAATGATAGATTAAGTAGTGAAGGCTAGTTGCCTATGTTTAAGAAAAGTATAGACAGGACCAACACAATCATGTTTCCTATAACTCTTTGACCTCTCTCCTCCTGCTCTCTCCCTCACACAGGCCAGGCACAATGGCTACCTTGCTGTTTCCTCAAAATGCCAGGCACACCTTTGCCTCGCAGTGCGCAGCTGCTATTTCCCCATCCTGAAATAATCTTCCTCCAGATATCCACATGGCTTGCTCCCTCACCTCCTCAGATCTTTGCTCAAATGGCACCTTTTTAGTGATTGACTTCCCCCCAAATCCTACTTAGAACTGCAACCTTTATCCTCATCTTGGCTTTCCTTAGTTCTCTTCCCTGCTTTATTTTTCTCCACAGAATTTATCAATATCAGACACATAACATATTTTATTTTCTTTGCCTCCCACTAGAAATAGGATCCCTGAGGGGTAAGGATTTGTAATTTGTTTACTTCACTACTGTATCCCCAGGGCTTAGAACAGAGTAGGCACTCAATGAATACTGAATTAATTCATTGAATGAATGAACAGTGTTGTCCATATGGGCAGAGAGAAGAAAGAAAAAGTATGCAGGAGATGATTATAAGTTCATTCTTAGATACACTTCATTAGGAGACATCTGTGGGATATCCCAACTGGTGCTCAGGGAAACGCTTTCAGCTGGTGCCATGAAGCATTTCATACCCAGAGACAATATGTAGAGGAAAAAGGAAATTATAAAGACCTATGGAAATTGGGAAACACCAGTATTTAAGGAGTGGGCAAAGGAAGAAGAGCAAGCAAAGAAATCTGAAGAATACCCACAGGAGTAGGAAGAAACCTAGAAAAGGGGAAAAGAAACAATTTCAAGAAGTTCAATAGCATCAAATATAACAGAAACTAAAATAAAGGAAGAGGACGATCCATAGGATTTCATAACTAGGTCAGTGTTGAGGCAATGCAGTCTTAGAAGAGCACAAAATAATCACGAGAATAATTACCACTTACTGAGCACCTACTTATATGCTATGCAAGATGCTTCATGCTAAAATATACCATATCTCGAATCCTCCCAACCACACTGCCAGGTAGCTATTCTATTACCTAAATTTTATAGAAGAAACTTAGGCTCAGAAAGGGTAAGTGGCTCATAGCTGTATAGGTGAATAACAAGCGAAGGAGCTAAGGTTTGAGTCATAATGAAAACACACTTAAAAATATTTTGTTCATTTGACATTCAATATAAATTCCACATAAATTAATTTTCTGTGTAATTAATTTTCCAGGTACAAAAAGCTTGCCACTTTAAGCACCAATACTCACATATTTAAAGATCTTTAAAAGTTTAAAGCTTACACTCGATAACTCAAGAATACCATTATGACTATTACTTGCTGTGTTTATGCCTTTGGGAACTCTTGAGTTGTCTGGAGTTTTTGCTTTTATGATGAAAGGCACTACAATGATTTTTTTAATTTGAGTATCTGTATCTTCAATTCATAATTTTTCTGCCTATGGGACAGAACCATGCTAACTGCTATACATATGTCATTTTATGTAGTCCTCACCACGTGTTTATAATTTAAGTTCTATTATAAGAAAAAAGAGGCATAGAGGGGTTAAATAACTTATTCAATGTCACATAGCCAGTCCTAGCAAACATTCTAAGTGTCTGAGCCTCCAACTCCAAAGCTCAAATTCTTAATTCTGACTCAGCTGTTTTCCAGGCTAATTTTCCAAGGAGGTCCTTAGTCACTTTGCAGATAGTTCAGATTTCCAGATAAGTAATTGCAGATAGAAGAAGTATTGCCCTAAATAAACTCTGAGTTATTAAACTTCCAGAAAATGTAATGTTAACTGGAAAAAAAAAAAGTTAAACTTTTAGAATTTTGGACAAATTCTAACAATTTGAGAAAAAAAATGGAAGCAGGTAGCATATTAAGCATAACTTTACCCACCCGTTAAATGTTTACCAACACAGCAAATCTTCAATATTTGTGAGTGCTCTGTCCTAATCGTTTAATAACTGCATTAATTTCCTATTTAATGCCAAAATAAATTACCACAAACTTATGGCTTAACACAACACAATTTATTACCTTGTTCTGTAGGTTAGTAATCTTGCATGGGTCTCACTGGGCTAATATCAAGGTGTTGGCAGAGCTGCATTCCTTTCTGGAGGCATTTAAGGAGAATCAGTTTCCTTGCCTTTCCCAGCTTCTAGAGGGCTCACACACTCCTTGGCTTGTTTTTCCCTCCTCCATTCTCAAAGCCCACAAGGGCAGGTTGAGTCCTTCCTTTTCACATGAAATCACTCTCACCTCCTCTCCTGCTTTCCTCTTTCACTTTTGAAGACTCTTATGATTACACTGGGATCACCTGCATAATCCAGGATACTCTCCCTTTTTTAAGGTTTAGCTGATTAGCAACTTCAACTTCACCTGCAACCTTAATTCCCCTTTGCCATTTAAGGTAACACATTCACAGGTTCTGAAGATTAGAACATGGACATCTTTGGGGAGCGTCATTTTTGGTAGTGTGTCTACCACAGTAACCAAGAAAATCCTCAACCATAGCATGATATGATCCTACTATTGAAGAACAGGGTGGAGACATGTGTTTTCCATTTCTTTTTATTTCTCTTACCGATAGAAAAAGAAGGAAAGAGATACTAGCCTGACTGGGAAATACTAAATTGGATTACACTATATGGCAGGAAAATTTAGACTGAATTTTAAAAATCTATCTTTCACATCTTAAAAATAATCTTCAGATATCCTCAGTCTACGCAATAATATTTAGCAGCATATTGCTACGGTCCTGAAAGGTACTTACCTTCTGTAAAAGTAAGAGTATCTTTTTGTTAGTCATCATTCCTTCATCCTTTGCCCTTGGAATTGATAAAGACTTTCACCCTGCCTGGGACTTCCCTTTGCCCTCTAAATATACATATATTTAGAGCTCAAGCTATTTGAATGAAAAATATTAGTAATTCATCTTAAGTGTTAAGCAAGGACAACACTTTTCAGAGGTTTTACTGTATTTTAGAAGAGTTAGTTATCCCAACTAATTTTTCCAGCAGTAGAAACACATGTGGGCAATACATTTTAAGCCATGAGTGGGGAAAGCTTTGGAATCATCTGCTTAACATAGCTCACCTTCCTTTCTTTCCCTGTTTCCTCCAATTTCCCAGATGGTAACTTAAAACTACCCCCACTTCCACTGCAAGAAGCTGAACAAGGAGGAACTGTTAACCATAAATAAACAATAATTCACAAATTGCCGAATAAAGGAGGGATGTCTCTGATATTAAGTGAAACTATAAACTAACCTTTATTACAAAAGTAACAAAAAATAAACTGTGTAGGAATAAACTTAAAACTTAGGTAGGATCAATACAAAGAAAACTTTGAAACTCTACTGGGAAAACAGGACAAAAATGAAATAACATACCTTGTTGTTAGAATGATGTTAACACTGGAAGGGTAACAACTATCCCAAAATTAATGTATAAATATATTTACTGCAGTGTTTCTCAAAGTATGGTGCCTCAGACCAGCAGCATCAATGTCACCCGTGGATTTTTTAGAAATGCAAATTCCCAAGCCCCAGCCCAGACTTAATGTATCAGGAACTCTAAAGGTAGGGTCCAACAAACTATGTTTTAATAAGCTTTCTACATGATCCTGATTGATACATGCAAAAATGTGAGATCACTGTTTTTTAATGTAATTATCAACAAAAGTAACAACAGGATTTGTTTCTTCAAGAAGGAAACAGAATTAGACAAGCTGATTCTAAAGGTCTCATGGAAAAAATAAACATTAAAATTTGGCACTAGAGAAGGGACAAATTGGCAAAGACATCAATGGCAAAGAATGAAGAGTCCAGAAATATTCTTTATACATAAAAGAATTTAGTATTCAAAAGGAGTGGCATTTTAAATCAAGGGGAATGGTGCAGAGACAACTCCTTAGCACTCACAAACAATGAACCAGCCAAATAAATGAATAAATGGAACAATAAGTTCTTGGAAGAAATTGTTTGAATTTTCATAAACTTAGAAAAAGCAAAGACCTTTCTAAAAAGACATAAAAACCACAGGAAAAAGACTGAAAATTTTGACTATTTTTAAAAAATTAAGAAAAAAAATACTGTAAACATGCCAAATGATAAATAATCAACTAGAGATAGGAATATTTGTAATACATAAAACAGACCTAAAGTCTAATCACCCTAACTCACAAAGATCTATTACAAATCAAAAACTCGCTTAAAAAAAAAATGAATGAAGGATACGAAAAGAGGCACTCTTAAGGGTGGTGTGTGGTGGTGGAGGAAGATTTACAAAGATGTAAAAAGGTATTAGTAAAAAGAATTAGAGAAGAAAATTAAAATGATATATTTTTCCATCTTTGAAATTAGCAAAATGTATTTTGTAATACAATGTGGCAAGGGTGAGGAGAAACAGCATTCTCTTTTACCAGGGATAGAAGTATAAACTGATGAAACATCACTGAAGCAGCAATTTATCAACATCGATCAAAATTTAAAAACAAATACATCTTACATTACATAGGTAGGGATTTATCCTATAGTGATATCAGCACACACGGTCAAGATGTAAATGCAACAATGTTCACTCCATCATTGTTTGAAATAACAAAACAGTAGACCAACCCAAATATCTGATACTAGAAAATTCATAAATAATGGACTATCCATCATGGGATACCAAACAACTACAACAAGAGCAAAACCAGACTGAGATAGCTTCATCAATACAGATCAATATGGACCAATATCTAAGGTAAATTATCAAGTGCAAAGAAAATGGTATAGACTATAGTATACAGTATATTTCTATATGTATAAAAGGAAACATAGATCTTATCTCTATACACATATATGCTTCTCTAGGCATATATTTATGAAGAACACAATTGCTAATACTAGTTAATATTCCAGATGGGACTGGGGAAAAAAGGTGTTTAGGGTAAAAATCTTATTTACAGTACTTTTTTGTTCTATTTGTACTATCTGAATTGTTTTTAAAAAACAGAGATCAATATTTGGAATGGTAGAATAAAGACCTCCAAAAATAGCTTCTGCATAAAAGCAATGATAATACTGGAAAAAACTGTCAAAATCACCTTTTTCAAAACTCTGGAAATTAACTGAAGGCTTAATGACAATCCAAGGACTGTTTATTCAAGATAAATGGCTGAATCTTGGTAAGAGCAAATCTTATGATATTTTAATTTTTGTTAATCCCATTCCCCTCTCAGGTTCTGGAGTAGCCTTGAAAACCAAGCGCCACATAATTCTGGTAGCTATATAAACTTGCAGCTTATCAGCCACTTAAGGGATTAGTACAGATTTAGAGTTCCCCAAAATGTCCATCCCCAGAGAACTGTCACTATTTGACTAATCTTGCAGGTCATTACATGGTTCCATTTTGCACTTCATTTCATTTGACTCAGACCTACCTCTGTAAAAACAGTCCTCCCCCCAAGGCATTTGTTGAGGACAATCAGCAGCAATTGTTTAACACTAAAGCTATCGGAGGCGGCTTTGATAGTTGGGACTAACAAGAGGCTGATCAAAAAAATTAAAGGGAAAACTGGAGAATGGGATGTCCACACAGGGCTATGAAAAGGTCCAACATACCCTGGAGGGTCATGAACAGGCATAGGGCTTTATGCATGACCATGAAAGATTTGAGAAGGTTCTAAGCTCTCACCTCTGGCTGACTTTGAGGCTCTGTGTAAGGAGAAAGTGAAGGCTAAGTCTAAGGCAGAGTTGTAAACTGCCTGATGGAGCACTGAGAACATACCCCAACACATACACAGAGGTTTCTCAGGAAAGGATAAGAGATTTATTAGTTCAACCTCCCATCAATCATTAGATAGCTACTAAGGTAACAGAACAGAGACTTTAGTGATCAAAATAACAAATAATACAGACTTTATAGAAAAATCACTGAAAAAACAAGTAGCAACAACAACAGAGACAGCAACAATAACAAACCTTAGGGAGGATGGCATCTGATTTCTAGAGTTGATTATTATTCAAAATGTCAAGTTTTAACAAAAAAATATGAGATATGCAAAAAAGGAAGTATGGCTCATAAATAGAAAAATAGCAATCAATAGAAACTATCTCTGAGGAAGCCCCAAAGTTAGACTTATTAGACAAGATTTTAAATCACCTATAATAAATAAGTTCAAAGAACTAAAAAAAAAAAAAAAGTCCAAGAATTAAATGAAAATATGCAAATGATGTTTCACCAACTACTGAATCACAATAAAGAGAGAAAATTAAAAAAAATAATAAAACAAATTCTGGCATTGAAAAGTAAAATAACTAAAGTTTGAATAGTATATATAAACTGGCAGAAAAAAGTATCAGTTAACTTGAAGACAGGTCAATTGCAATTATCCAATATAAGAAGCAAAAAGCAAAAAGAATTTAAAAAAATTAACTGAGCCAGACACCAGTGGGACAGCATCCAGTATCCCAGGGAATGCAAAACAGAAGTCCCAGAAGGAGAGGAGAGAGAGAAAGGAGCAGAAAGAATATCTGAAGAAATAATGACTGAAAACTCCCCAAATATACTGAAAAAAGCAACATTAATCTTAATATCCCAGAAGCTCAACAGAAGTACAATAAACTCAAAGAGATCCACACTCAAACACATCATAGTCAAAATGTCAAAAAACAAAGACAAGAGATAATCTTTAAAACAGCAATAGAAAATAGACTCATCATGTACAGGGGACCCTCAGTAAGATTAAAGGCTGACTTCTCATCAGAAGTCATGGAGGTCAAATGGCACTTGGATGACATATTCAAAGTGCTCAAAGAAAACAACTGTCAAAAAAGAATCTCACATCCAGCAAAACTATTCTTTAAAAATGAAGGAGAAATCAAGATATTTCCAGAAAAACAAAAACTGAGGGAATATGTTGCTAGCAGCTCTGCCCAGGAAATAAAAAAGAGAATCCTTCAGCCTAATACTAGACAATAACTGTAATCTACATTACAAAGAGCACCAGTAAAGGTAACAACATAGATAAGTATAAGAGACAGTATAAATATATATTTTTATTGTAATTCTTTTCTTCTATAAGATTTAAAAAACAGCTGCATAATTTTAAAACTTTGTTGATGGACTGATAGTGTATAAGAAATGTAATTTATATGACAATAGTAGTACAAAGTAAAGAAGGGAATGAAACTATAGTGGAGCAAAGTTTTTGCAATGAAATTAAGTTGGTGTTAATCTAAACTAGATTGTTTTAGGTTAAGATGTTAATTATAGTCACCAGGGCAACCATTAAGAAAATAGCTGAAAAATACAGTAAAAGAAGCAACAAGACAATTAAGATGGTATACTATAAAAAAAATCTATCAAACTCAAAAGGTGGTAATAACGAAGAAAGAGGGGGGAAAAAACATAAAAAACACAGACAGCAAGTAGCAAAATGGCAGATGTAATTCTTACCTTATCAGTTATTACATTATATATAAATGGGACAAACACCCCAAACAAAAGTCAGAAATTGGCAGAATGGATTAAAATCATGATCCAGTTATATACTGTCTAGAAGAGAAACGCTTTAGATTCAAAGACAAAAATAGGTTGAAACTTAAAGGATGAAAAAAATATGTCATACAAACAGTAACCAAAAGAGAGCTGGAATGGATACACTAATATGAGACAAAAGAGACTTTAAGCCAAAATTTTTACTAGAGATAAAGAAGGACGTTTTATAATAATGAGTCAGTTTATCAGAAAGACATAACTATTGTAAACATATATGTACTTAACAAAAAAGTCCCAAAATACTTGAAGCAAAAACTCACATAACTGAAGGGAAAAAATAGACAATTGAACAGTAATAGTTGGAGACTCCACTATTCTATTTTCAACAATGGACAGACTAGGCAGAAAATTAGTAAGGAAATAAAAGACTTAAAAGAGTACTAAAAATCAACGGGACCTAACAGAGATCTATAGAACACTCCAACCAACAACAGTAGACTATTATTCTTAAACGCACATGGAAATTCACAAATATGTGGAAATTAAATGACACATTCCTAAATAATCAATGAGTCAAATAAGATATCACAAGGGAAATCAGAAAATATTTTAAATGAATAAAAATGTAAACAGAATACACCAAAACCAGTATGATTCAACTAAAGTAGTGTTCAGAAGGAAATTTATAGCTGTAAATACCTTTTTTTTTTTTTAAAAAAAAAGAAGATCTCAAGTCAGATCAGGAATAGAAGAGGGCTAAACAACACAAAATTAACTCTTACTTCCACAAAAAGTAGGATATTGTATTTTTAAAATTCATTTTATTTTTATCAAGGTAACATACGTATGTAGTTTATAAAGTAAAATAATATTAAAAGACTTCTAGTGAAAAACAGCATTCTTCTGCCACATACCTTTCTATTCTATGTCCCCAGAGGCAATCATGCTCAACTCTTCTGGCTTTTTCCTTTGGGATTAACCTATATATTTCTAAATGATATTCTTATTCTTCTATTTCTTCACTTGTCAATTTTAAACACTACTGGTTGATTCCCAATCATATATGAAGACTTAACTCTTCTGTACACTTATCCCACATTTCTACACATCTCTGATGCCAAAATAATGTTATAATTTTGGGTTAATCGAATAGCCAATGTTTACGTATCATGACTTATAAACACTATAGGGCAAGAAGTGAATTAGGTCCATGCCTATTTTTTTCTTCTGGAGTTAATAATTTCCTCATTTTTTTCACTAACCTAGTTTTCTAGGTGCTTAATACAATTATTATGTACTCTTCCAACATCACTGCAACATGCATATCAATATTTTTTCTATATGCTCAAACATATCATTTTCCTTTGTTTCCTGGTGAGTTCCTTCTTGAAGGTTCTCTTTTAAGAGTACAATGTTAACTGGTTGTCTTTTTGGTTTGCTGAATAGCAGCCATGCTGACACTTTTCTTTATCCCTCTCCTGAGTGGGATCCCTTATTTTCAGTTGTCTACATCTTTTTCCGTCATAATTAACTTAATCATCTAGCAAAACACATTTTGCAGTAATTTCCTAGGAATCAGTCCATGGAAAGTATTTTTGGGGGGTTGGAGGGAGTACTCTTTCTATTCTACCATCACACTTGATTTGTCTGGGGATAAAATTCTAAGTAATAAAATTGTTTCCATTACAATTTTGAAGAAATTGTTCCATAGTGTATTTGCGGAGAAGTCCAATGCCATTATACTCCTTTGGATGTGAACTATCCCCATTCCTTGCCCTTGGGAAGCTCTTACCATTTTTTCTTTATCCTTGGTATGCTGAAATTTTGTGAAAATTTTCTGTGGTATGCATATTTTTCATTTATTGTGCTGGATATTCAGTGGGCTTTTTCAGTGTGAAGACTCATATCCTTCAGTTCTGAGAAATTTAATAATATATCTTATTTCATTGACAATTTCTTTTCCCCTCTACTTTATTCTGTTCTTCTTTTATGAAGTCCTATTTGCAATATCATGGGGCTCCTGGTTAAGCCTTGAATCTCATGTATTTTCTGCCTTTTGGTTTCTAATTCTTTGCTTCTTGTTCTATTTTCTAGGAGCTCACCATACTTTCTTTTCCAGCCTATTAAAGTTTATAATTAAATTTCATTTATGTTATAGTATTTTTAACTTCAGAGTTCTGCCTTTTCTAATTTAAAAAATTTAAATAGCACCTTGTTTAATGAATTTTGTATTTTCTTATTTAATGGACTCCATATTTTCTCTTAACTCTTTGAGGATATAGTTTGTTTTTCTCTAACTTGTGTATGTTTCTTTCCTTTTTGCTTTTGTATTTTAATTATCTGGCTACCTTCATTGTCAGTTCCCTCTGTTGCTTTAGATTTATCATGTTTTTCATGTTGGAGGCTTTCCTTAAATTACTGGAAAACTGCTGGAATGAACTGCTGGACATTCACTCATATTAAGAATGAAACACCAAAAGAAAGTGTCTGGGTAGGACTTCTCAACTGTGGGCTTCACTGAGAGTTAATCACCTTGATCAGATAAGATATTCTATTTGTAGGAGGATCTCCAAATGTTAGGATCTGAAGATCTCTTACTCTTTAGAGTAAGCGATACTCAAGAGGCATCGAGAGTAAAGTGCTATTTCCTTACTCTGTTTTGCTGTACAGGTTGAAACTACTTTGAGCAGGCTATACAAAACCTATAGCAATTTCAAGGATATTTCATAAATACATTCACATAATCTGACATTACAAAAATTATTTTATAATTAATTCTGATGATAATTTTAAGTGATTTGTCAATTTAAAATGCTTTAGGCAAAATAAAGTTCAGGGCTTCCCTGGTGGTGCAGTGGTTGGGAGTCCGCCTGCTCATGCAGGGGACACGGGTTCGTGCCCCGGTCTGGGAGGATCCCACATGCCGCGGAGCGGCTGGGCCGGTGAGCCATGGCCGCTGGGCCTGAATGTCCGGAGCCTGTGCTCCGCAACGGGAGAGGCCACAGCAGTGAGAGGCCTGCGTACCGCAAAGAAAAAAAAACAAAAAACAAAAATAAAGTTCAAACTAGTTAAGACATTTCCACAGACTTTCACAATATGTTAGACATGTTTTATACATCCTTATACTGAGGAAAAGACTGCCAACAAACAATTCTAGGCCCAACTAAGTATATCATACATTGTGCAGGTTAGAAGAAAGAACTGTGGATATACAACCATGAGAGATAATACCACTTATCTAAACCATCTAATGAAAATACTCAAAAAAGTACTTGAACCAAACAACATATGAATCAGAATAGAAACCCCAAAACAGAAGATGATGAATAATAGAAAACAGTACAATAGGCTTGCAATATATATGTTAAAACTAAATGGAAAATGATTGACTGGGAATTTGTAATGTAACTATGAAGTAAGGATTCTTAAAACAGAGGAGACATATGGCAAGGGAAAAGTCTAATAAATCTGGAACTAAAAGTACTGAACTATGTCAGCAAAACTGAGTTGGAAGGGGGTAAAGGAAAGTAAAAGGTCACCCTAAATGTCATTGGGAAGGGGACTGGAATGGGGAATTAAAACATTCTAAAGCTTTCATCTAGGAGAGGGGAATAGAGTGGATTGGTGGAGAGTTTATTTGGTTTCTGGTTTTCATATAACTGTGGAGAAATATATGTCAGATAATGAGTATTAAAATAAAAAAGCACATTATTTCCAGATTAACAAGGCACAAAAGGAAATAATAACAAACGGAAAAATGAAATTAATAGTAATTTGAACAAATCAGTAAAAAGAAAGGAAAGGGAAAAGAGCAAACAACAACAAAAAAAATGAACATAAAGTAATATGGAAGAAGTCCAATGACGTGTATCAGTTGTCACTCTGCACAGTGATATGAGGATTCCTCTTAAATAGAGGGAGTTTCAGACAGGGTTAAAAAGTAAAACTGACTTGAGGTTATGGGGAGGGGGAAGGGTGAGCTGTGACAGGGCGAGAGAGAGTCATGGGCATATACACACTAACAAACGTAGTAAGGTAGATAGCTAGTGGGCAGCAGCCGCATGGCACAGGGATATTGGCTCGGTGCTTTGTGACAGCCTGGAGGGGTGGGATAGGGAGGGTGGGAGGGAGGGAGACGCAAGAAGGAAGACATATGGGAACATATGTTTATGTATGACTGATTCACTTTGTTATAAAGCAGAAACTAACACACCATTGTAAAGCAATTATACCCCAATAAAGATGTTAAAAAAAAAAAAAAAAGTAAAACTCAGCAATATGATTATTTTGTAAAAAAACACATTTAAACACGTTTATTTAACACATTTAAAAGAAATTACTATATATCTTTCTTGTTTCAGTGCTAAGAATTAAAAAATATAAATGTAAATATATATATGTCTGTCTGTCTCTATCCAACCATTAAGATAAACAAGAGCTAGGCATGATAAGTAGAAGTAAAGTCAAATTTTGTTCAAAGGTTGGATGATACACAGTTATTTAGCAGAAAAATATTTTCTTCACATTCCAGATAACTCCAGAGGAATATTTTCTTTGTGACATGCATGGCAATTTGGATATCTATCTTCATTACCCTTGCTTTGCAAATAAATTTTCGTAATGTAATGTGAATTTCGAGGCAATTATTTTTCTTTTCAAAATAAGTTACAAATAGTATGTTAACTTGCCTTTTTTCTGAAAATAGGATAGTTTTACTTATACATTCTATTTTCTATGTTTGACAACTAAAATGACAAGAAAAACAAAGAAGAAAATGAAGTAAAGGCAGAAATGTCACAGTAGGAAAGTTATCCAAATGAAAGTTAAAAGTTGGAGATAAACAAGGGCAAATTCATACCTCAATATTCTACTGAGAATAACTTACTTTAAATGGCATAATTTGTAAATATAAGGTTTTTAAGGTAAACTACAAAACCGAATCTCTTGAAATATAAAAAAAGAAAATACAATCTACCCTAAATGACATTTGATTACCATAAGAAAAACTTATACAAAGATTGTCCTAAAAATATGATATGTATGCTTCTTTAAAAGATGAAGAAACAAATTAAACTATTATTGGACCTCATGAATAGCAGAGATAAACTTTTTATATTTCCTTTATAAGTGATTGCATAATCCCTTCATATTATGTATTCTGAGACACTAACTGTGAATTTTTTTTTAAAGTAACATTCTGGTATGGTGCTATCAATATCCCCACTTTCTAATAAAAATTTTATTGTTAATAAATGGACCATCCAATTATTTTTATGTAGCAACAATAGTATATGGATACATAAGATGACAGATTACTAAATCATCCTTCAGATAAGTGTTCTCTGTTTCATGCATTTTATGTAAATGAACAAATATTCTTACGGAAATGTACGCATGTGCCTGTAAAAGAAAGAAGAACATAGTAGCTAGAGCCTACAAAACCAGGTTCTGGTTAAAAACAAATCACATTAGGTTTTAATATTCCAGTGATTTACAAAATATCTTGAAATATGATGTATGGCTAACAGTTGATTTAAGAAATTTACCAGTCTACCGTCACTGAACTAACCTAGATGAAGAAACTGATTACAACTGAAATCTCACTTTCACTCCTGCATAACTTTCTCAAAGATTTGTTTGGGAACTGTCTCATGCTTAGTCACCCTCTAAATATGATTTTTATGAGCAAAAGCAGTTAGCTATTTTTGTGTTATGCAAGATGGGAAAAGATGTATTCCTTTTCGAGCAACATAATTTGATTTTTATGCTTATTCAATATTAAAAAAGTTCATTTTTATATTTTAGAATTGCCATATGGATATACTTCACTAAAGATCCATTCCTATTGAAAGCCTAGAGAACTTTTGTTTACACTAAGAGGTAAAAGCAACAGAGGGTAAATTATGCATTGTCTATGTGTATTTTATTTTCATTCTAGTATTTGAACAGTTGACTTTGAACAGTAGACTAAGTAGATTTAGTCTACAGAAAAATAAAAACACGAAGGAGCAGATCTAAAAAACTACCACAATACATATAAAATTCTCTTTTTCCAATCTTCTAAAAATAGATTTGATTATTTATTGAGAACTTTCAATGTACGAGGCATTGTGCTCAGTGAATTATCTCACTTAATTCCCATAATACACTAGATCTATGCAGCAAGCAAATTATTCCCATTTTGCTAGTGAGGAAACAAAGTTGGAGAGGTAACATGGGCAGAATCATAGCTCAAGTCTGACTTCAAAGCTCTTTCCTCTAAAATCATATAAAAGTCATTTATCAAAAACATTTAACTCTAAGATGACAATGTGAAAAGTAGTCATTAGTGAACAGTACCCCAAAAGGAACATATACACACACACACACACACACACACACACACACACACGCACCACACACACATCCCATAAGTGAAGAGGTCATCATGCTGAAAAGATACAATAACATCTCAGTCATCTGGAACCATCAAAGACTTAGAAACTTTAAGGAGATTTTTCCAGATAATTAAAACACAGCACTCTATTCATCATTTAAAATATTTAAGGGCATTTTTCTAAATACACATAATACATTTTCCTATATTCTTAACAGAATAAACTTTTTAGAATAATGTAACTTTTCTTGATAATGAAAATTTATTCTTATTAAAATTGGAATCTCTTCTGGTTAAAAAAATTCAGTGACTATGCTGTAATTAATTATAGCGGTGACCTTAGCTGTCAATGAGAGTAGTGCTATTTGCCCTTATTGTAATAGGACCCAGGTGACCATACTTTTTGACTTCTTAAATCTTTTCTAACATTTTCCTATTTCTTATTAGTTGGCTACTGCAAGCATGCCTACCTCTGCCTGATATGCCCCTCATTCCATTAAAAAAAAAAAAAAAACCCCTAAACAACTGCAGGTTGGGAAATAGAAAAACAAGCAGATCTTTTAATCCTTCCAACATCCTTCCTCTCTTCTATCTATTCACTCAACAGATATTGTGTGGCTATTTTAGGAGCCAGGCACTGTGCTAGATGCTGGTCAGAATTAGATTTTATGTTCTAACAACTATGAACATGACTGATAAACAATTTCTCCTGGGAATACTTTATTAAATCACCCAGCCGATGTTGATGCTGGTGGTCCAGGATCCACATTTTGTTAAATACAATATTACAGGGAACTGAGGTAAAAAAAAAATCAATATTATACTTAAAAAAAGAAAGGTAAAGTTTGATACAAATTGGAAAAAGAAAAGAGAGTGGCTGTGGCAGTTCAGGTATGAACTGGGTATGGGTTTGGGTGCAGTATCTCTCAGCATGGTTCATTTAGTACCTGTAAAATAATCATCCACAGTGCTTATTAATAAAATGTGGATTCCTCAGCCTTATCCCAGATCTACTGAATTAGAAAATGTGGGGCCGAAGCATGAGAACCTCCATTTCTAAGAAACTCACGTCTAATATAAACAGCTACACCTGGAAGCTATGTTAGAAACAAAATACCCTTATAACTAAGACAAAATTGATTTTCTGGGACTTCCCTGGTGGCGCAGTGGTTAAGAGTCTGCCTGCCAATGCAGGGGACATGGGTTCGATCCCTGGTCCGGGAAGATCCCATATGCTGTGGAGCAGCTAAGCCCATGTGCCAGAACTACTGAGTCTGTGCTCTAGAGCCTGCGAGCCACAACTACTGAGCCTGCGTGCCACAACTACTGAAGCCCGCATGCCCTAGAGCCCGTGTACACAACTACTGAGCCACGTGCCACAACTATTGAAGCCCGCGCATTCTAGGGCCTGCGTGCTGCAACTACTGAAGCCCACACGCCTAGAGGCTGTGCTCTGCAACAAGAGAAGCCACCACAATGAGAAGCCCATGCACCTCAACAAAGAGTAGTCCTTGCTCGCCACAACTAGAGAAAGCCTGCATGCAGCAACAAAGACCCAATGCAGCCAAAAATAATAATAATAATAATAATAAAAGTAGATTTTCTCTCTTACATACATATGAAGGCTATTCTTTCATTCCTTCCTTAAAGATTTACTCGTTATATGTCAAACAGGGTATCTAGATGTTCATAGTATAAAGATGACCAACAGATAGTCCCTAAACTATAAAAGCTTAGAGTCTAATGTTCTTAAAGACAGCAAAATCAATAGTCTTTTCACTTAATAAGCTCTAATTAATTTCTATTTTTGAACATGGACAAGTGATTACTGTAATTAGTTGATAGTATAACTTGACCCATAAATCCTCTTTAAAAATAGGAACAAAATAAGTCCTTTGAATGGCCTCTATACCACATTTTATGACTAAGAATTTCTCATTCATCTCTTACTATGAGGAAATAAGATGTTATGGATGAATGCAGTTTTCAGGTAGGTGAAGCTTCACTTAATAACTGCCCAAACTATTTTGACTCTAATCACTTTTGGCGACCTTTCTAAAATTTATTACATATTTTCTGGTCTCCTCAACCTTGCCCAGGAGAATCACTAACGATCATTAAAGTGAGTAAATCCTTGCTGCTACTCACTCTGGAGTATGCTATATGAGAAAAAGCTGGATAGCAAATCAAGGTCTGCAATTTGGCAGGTCCATCCTTTGGACGTTTGTTTGGACACTTGTATTTAACACCACTGTTTTCTCCTTGTACAGTGTGTTAATACACATCCCTGTCTCTCCTGACCAGGAGTCATAAGAACTTCTTTGGTATGATAATTTAACTGGTCTATGAGGTAGGTTCCTCAGTTCCCAGAGTAAATTTTGTTTATATCACACAGCTTATATTTTAAGTTAGACAATCTCAAACAAACGTTTCAAATTTGATGAATTTTGATGAAAATTTTCTACACGCTTATTTCTAGATGTTTGTATGGTAACAAACAGAAATACCGGTTATAGGAAGCAATATATTGAAAATAAATTTGCATGGTTTCATTGACCTAGTTTATCACTAAAGATGATATTCTAGAGGCATTTGCTATGCTGTGTCAACTTCTAGAACTACAGTGTTTCTAACATACTACTATATAGGAAGAGTTGAGAGCTGTCAGAAAAACCAGAAGATGAACTTTATTTAACCAATTTACCTAAAACTTATATTAACATTTTCTTAAAATAGTATACTAACATTTTTTTTTCCTAAATAGTTAGAACGCTTATAGTTCTCTCTTTTAGAAAATAATGCATGGGCTTTGAAACTATTATTTCCTTAAATGTTCAGAGACTTTGCTTGTAGATCCATGAAGCAACGCGAAGACTGTGCTCCATCCATAACAATTATTTCAAAGCCTACAGAAGCCACCAAAATCTCTGTGATGTCACAAAATTTCTTTAATTTGAAAACTATTTGAATCACATACATTTAAACAACAGGAAATTAAAACTTTTTGGAAGTGTCAGGGAGGTAGGTAGTCCAAATTTCAGAAGGCTATTAAATTATGTTAAAGTATTCTATAGATGGAAGTTAGTACATAAAGTTAAAAGAATTTAAGTCCTGTATTATTTAATAATAAATTAAATATTAATACCAAATTCTACATTTGTCTTGTCAATTATTTAGTAAAGTATACTTAATGTCTGAATTATCAATTTTTATGGCGTATAGCCACAAAAAAGCTACGGAGATATAGAACTAATGAGTTCTTCCCCCAAATTTCCATATTTTCATCAATTGCCAAGTTCTTAAAACTTATTACCAACAAAATATTCCTTTTTGTTAATGATCAGTGATACTTTCAATTCAGTGACAACTTTCTTTGTACAATGTGTCAGCCGTATTTCCGCTGAGCCTATCTTTTAAGACATAACACTATGATCTGAGTCACTATTTTGGTTAGGAAGTTCCTTAAGTTTCCCTCAGCCATAGCTTGTGTTTTCTTGTTCAGGACTGCTGACAGTTCTTTGCTGCTTTTAATTCTCCTGAACTGTAATATCTTCAAAATTGGGATTGGATAGATAAAGGCATTTTGGAGATCATTATAAAATGACAAAAAGTAGTCTGAAATTGATAGCCTAAAAAAATAGAGTTAAAGCTTCAACTCTTACAAGATCAAAACTTTGCATCAAATTTTACAACAGTGCTGACAGGAGCATTCAATTAGATGCCAGACTTTTTTTTTTTCCTTAAAGAACAGGAATTGTGCTGGTATACTAAATAAGGATAAGTGTAAACACTCCATACACATGAAACCTATTAACTTTAAGGTTTTTCTAAGAGAGAGGTGGAAGTGAAGCTTCAGATATTTGCTGTTGGTAAAACAGTTTTCAGATATTTAAAGACTGACTCACTAGCAATACACGCATATACATGAATGTGTATATCTGAGTGTGTCCGTATATGAAAATTTATACACTACTTTTTTGTGCTGATTGTCGTTTTCAGTCCATACATGGCTATGTGGTATGACGGAAAAAGGACAGGGCCATGAAGGAAGAAACTTGGGACTTAGTTTCTCCTCCAATTCTAATTAACATGTAACTTTGGACAGACAAGTGTTTGTAATTGGCCTTCAGGATACCAGGACCTTTACTACCCAAAATAGAGGTCTATCGTAAGGGTCAATAATATACGTACTGTATTATATGCATGTAAAGAAATACATGTAGACGTGGTTTTTAAAGTACAGTTTCTCAACTAAAGTGTCACAGTAATTATTAATAATTAAGTACTGAAACTTGCAAAAAATTTTAAATTTATTTTTACTTTAAGGAATATTTAATACTATTGTTCAACTGTAAATTATATTCTCTCTTTCAGTTAAGTGCATTCTGATATGCTTTTCTGAGTAAGGAATGTGCTGTACATGTGACTACTATCCATCATGTAGTTATGTTGGATAAGAGACTGTCAACTTCTATTTCAGTATAAACAGTTAGGGGAAAAAAATGGTATTATCATTGTTCCTATTATTAACGTAGCCCAGGTTAGAGCCCTCCTCTTAAAGCTGTAATTCATACATCAGTCTGAGAAACGTAAGCACAAAGGATTGCTTTGTTTTTTCCCTTTGGTGTATGTGTAAAGTATGGGAAGGAAGCATTTAGGAGTAAGCACTCAGTATATATAGTGAAATATAACAAGAACACATATGGAAAGTAATATTTAGCCATCTAAAGACTAAAGTTATAGTTCTTTATCCAAAGCCTTTAGTAATTTTTCCTTTGTAAAGGTACCTACTTCTTGACCCGTAATTCTCAATGCCTTGGCTGGTAGATAACAGATCTCTTGAACACATTTTTATTTTAGTTACTGCTCCTCTTAAGATGGCTAAAACCAGAAAAAAAGCATGTACTTGTAATACTAACATATTTTTCATTTCCTTCTAAGCTAGTCATACAGCTTTGTAAATTTCTCTTTTTACTTTCCTTTTCAGCATAACAAAAACTTTTCATAGCCAATATTTTTAAAACATTTGGAAACACTTTAAAAACAATCACAGCATTATTCATTCCTTCAATATTTACTGATCTATCAAGTGGCAACTACTCCTTATGCTAGCTACACAGTCCCAGATCTTAAGGAAGCCGAATACAAGAGACAGAAAAATAAATAGGCATCTGCAGTACAATTATGATAAATGTTGAAAGGAGTTAAGCATAGGGGGCTATCGAGCAATGCTGGAGACACCCTTGAGGTTGAAGATAGTTTTCTGAGATGACAGCAAGGCTAAGTCCTGAATTCCTCATGGGCAAACAAAAATTTGGGTAGGGTATTTCAAGCGGAGGGAATATCATAAGAATTTATATACTATATTACATAATTGTCATAATCACATTTACTTTTTTAGAAAGGCCTAGATTAGAATATGGAAAATGAATCAGAAAAAGGCAAAAACCTCCACAGCCTAGAGTAATGAAAATAAAAACAAAAGTAAACAAATGGGACCTAATTAAATGTAAAAGCTTTTGCGCAACAAAGAAAACCACAAACAAAATGAAAAAACAACCCTCAGAGTGGGAGAAAATATTTGCAAATGAAGCAACTGACAAGGGATTAATCTCCAAAATATACAAACAGCTCATGCAGCTCAATATCAAATAAAACCAAAAACCCAATCAAAAAATGGGAGAAATACATAAATAGATATTTCTCCAAAGACATACAGATGGCCAAAAACACATGAAAAGATACTCAACATGGCTAATTCTTAGAGAAATAAAAATCAAAACTACAATGAGGTATCCCTCACATCAGTCAGAATGGCCATCATCAAAAAATCTACAAACAATAAATGCTGGAGAGGGTGTGGAGAAAAGGGATCCCTCTTACACTGTTGGTGGGAATGTAAATTGGTACAGTCACTATGGAGAACAGTACGGAGATTCCTTAAAAAACTAAAAATAGAAGTACCATATGACCTAGCAATCCCACTACTGGGCATATACCCTGAGAAAACTATAATTCAAAAAGAGTCATGTACTACAATGTTCACTGCAGCTCTATTTACAATAGCCAGGACATGGAAGCAACCTAAGTGTCCACTGACAGATGAATGGATAAAGAAGATGTGGCACATATATGCAATGGGATATTACTCAGCCATAAAAAGAAACAAAATTGAGTTATTTGTAGTGAGGTGGATGGACACAGAGATTGTCATACAGACTGAATTAAGTCAGAAAGAGAAAGACAAACATCGTATAATATTGCTTATGTGTGGAATCTAGAAAAATGGTACAGATGAACTTATTTGCAAAGCAGAAATAGAGTCACAGATGTACAAAACAAACTTATGGTTACCAAGGGGGGAAGTGGGGGGTGGGATGAATTGGGAGATTGGGATTGACATATATACACTACTATATATAAAATACATAACTGATGAGAACCTACTGTATAGCACAGTGCTCTGTGGTGACCTAGATGGGAAGGAAATCTTAAAAAGAGTGGATACATGTATTCATATAACTGATTCATTTGTCTGTACAGTAGAAACTAACACAACATTGTAAAGCAGCTATACTCCAATACCAATTAATAAAAATAAATAAAAAGAAAAAAGATAAAAGGCAAAAACTAAGAAGTTAACCACTATTCCATTTTAATAATGTATATAAATTAGCAATATAGCTTACAGGCATTTATATAAAATGAAATAAACACAACATTTAAAGTAGAAAAAGAATGTTAATTAAGTCATCTTTGGTAATAATAAAAAGCTAAAAGCAAAATGAAAACCCAAAATCATAATGAACAATAACAAAAACCCCTAATTTGTAAATAAGGGACTGGTTAGAAAATTATGAAAGACTCATACCATGGAATAATATGCAGCCAAGAGAAAGACTTAATCACTGTATTTTTGAGTCTAAGATGCTAGAAATGGTAAAATATAACCTGGATTCAGAGACCTTAAAGTAAGAAAAAAGTACCTCTTAGAATTGATGAAATATGAAATTATGTATATATATGAATTTTTGTATGTCAAAAACATCTCAAAGTTAAAAAGCATTTCTAAATAAATATCCTCCTAGTTCCACTTGTATATTAAACATGTTTATACTTATATGTATTTTATTGTATATAATTTAATGTATTTTTTACATACATACATATTTCTTTTACTTAGATAACTACATTTTCTTGATTTGATATATTATAAATATACATGTACTTTTATTTTTTATTCACTTACATTTTATATTAATTCTATTCCTAGACTTTCAGATGGTATTCATTTAATATCAGTCTTTCTGGGAAAAAAGTCATTAAATTTAACATATATACCTACTGTAAGATATAGCCTAATTTCAGAAATGTTAAAATGTGAAAAAATTTGCATTTCAGATGGTAGGAATACAGTAACGCTTGCATATGCAAGAAAAATGATTAGAAAGATGCAGGAGAAATTAAAAACTTAATACTCTAGGGAAGAACATGGTAGGGAGAGGGGCACTAATTTTTCACTTTCTACCTTTTAAAACTCTTTCAGTAATTAAAAAAAATAACATATTACTCTTAAAATTAACATTTCTTAGAAAAATCACTATGAACATTTGTTTTAACTTCCATAGTTTAAGTGATCTATCCTTTGTCTTGTTGGATACTTCACTCTTTTGAGTTCCAGCTTTAGTGTTCTATCCAATATCCTTCACTGGTTCCCCTTCTATGGCCCAATTTTGTTATTGTTCCCCACGTTTTAGTTCTCATCAGTCTTCTTCCTGTACAGATACCTCCTTTGGAGAATTTACCTATTTAATGGTGTCAGCTCATATCTATTAGGTTCCTTAGGTCTCACTTCTCACATGTGAATAATAGATAAATAAAGTTGGAAATAGTTTATTACCAGTTGTCTGAGGGACTTTTCTAAGTGGATATCACACAGTCAACACTCAATGAACATATTCAAAACACAACCCACCTTATTCATTCTCAATCCTACTTTGATAATTGCTCCATATCTTGGTTAATGAATCAAACTTTCATTCTAGAAACCTCAGAAACACCTGTGATTCCTATCCTTTTTACAAGGTTACAAGGTCCCCAACATAGGCAGTCACCGGTCAGTAATTAATAAACAATGTTGAATTTATACCAACATTGTTTCTAACATTCTCTCCCTTTCAAAGTCCCATAACTTGCATACATCTCTCATTTGGATTATACTGGGTTAGCTAAAAAGTTCATTCTGGTTTTTCTGTAAGCTGTCACAGAATAACCCGAATGAACTCTTTGGCCAACCCATAATAGCTTTCTGAGTTCCCTGTTTCTAATCTCCCCATGATAATTCACATTAAAGTCATTTTCCTAAAATGTAGAAAGTCTATTCAGTTAACAGTGCTAATCTGAAAAGCTTCCCACACTATAAAGCTCAAACTCCTCAGTTTCTAATATTTCCACAAATTTTTAATAAGTACTTTTTATGTGCCTATATATGTGATAAACAGGAGAAAGACTTTAAAAAAAATTAGGAGTGGAGGTAAAAGCTAAGGAGAAGAACAGCACTTGATGAGACCACAAAGTTGCATATTCTTAGCAATCACTACTCTCTACCCAACTCACCATTGCCCACCTCCATCTGTCTACCCTTAGTTTACCCTACCTTTGGCCAAGTCATTTGGCTCACATATGGCCTCTAATATTCACTTATCCTTCTTCTTTAAGGGACAGCCTTGAAGGCGATAAAAATGGCCAAGAATGAACTCTATATAACACTTTAGAGTTTACAAAAGCTGCTTTCATATCCACTGCATTAACATAATTACCCACCATTTATTTGACATTTTGAGGCTAACATAGCATAGTTTACTATTACAGACAAAAGAGTCAACCTAATAAATAGGAAAAGGTATATGCTATTTTCATCAAGCCATCCTAAGGAAAAGTTAAGAAAATAAAATATATCATTTATGCAATTTTTAGGAAATGAAATGTTTGACATAATTTTCTAAGGAACGGATATTTACCTCCTTAGATGTCAAACTTTAAAAAAATTTAACCACTTTTGAAGCATTCGAAAATATACACATTCCTACCTTGCTAAGTAGAAAGATATAGAATGATTTTAACTCTATTTGATGATTTCAGTCCATCTATTATGATACACTGTCATAATATTACTGTCTCTCATTTTTTTAGATTCCTCTTTATTTATTTATTTATTGTGGTACACGGGCCTCTCACTGTTGTGGCCTCTCCCGTTGCGGAGCACAGGCTCCGGATGCGCAGGCTCAGTGGCCATGGCTCACGGGCCTAGTCGCTCCATGGCATGTGGGATCCTCCCGGACCGGGTCACGAACCCGTGTCCCCTGCATCGGCAGGCGGACTCTCAACCACTGTGCCACCAGGGAAGCCCAGATTCCTCTTTAAATAAAGGTTGTATCTCTTTCATCCAAATACTTTTACACATGTCTACATTCAGGTATTACTTCTAATCTTTTTTGTACTGGACAGCTAGAAAATGATGTTAAGATTTAATAATGTTGGGCTTCCCTGGTGGCGCAGTGGTTGAGAGTACACCTGCCAATGCAAGGGACACGGGTTCGTGCCCTGGTCCGGGAAGATCCCACATGCCGCGGAGTGGCTGGGCCTGTGAGCCATGGCTGCTGAGCCTGCGTGTCCGGAGCCTGTGCTCCGCAATGGGAGAGGCCACAACGGTGAGAGGCCCGCGTACAGCACACACACACAAAAATAAATAATAATAATAATGTTATTGAGGGTCTAAAGAGAAAGTAAAGTGCTTTAATACAAGTACTTCATGAGAACTCTTTTCAGTGCTCTGAGTTTTTATATTACTTTATCTCTGTATTAGCAGTTGTACTCAAATGGTTGCTTGTGCTAAAATTTATTTCATATCAAAAGTGGGGAGGTCCGTTAATTTTGGAATTTCTCTAGATAGCTAAAAGAATAATTTAAGTTGGTATTCAAATTTTAAAAGATGAGAGTAAATCATATGTTGATTGTTCATAAGGTAAGGAAATTCACATGTTGAAACATGCTTTCATAGTTGACTGTAAAGAAATGCAAAGAATTTCATTTGGAAACTTCTTAGATCTGTATGTCTAACTCATAATAACAGGAAATAAGAAAACATTATACCTGTCTCCTTTCTTTCAATTTCCATCAAAGGACTTCTCAGAAAAGAAAATGATTTTTTTTTTACTCTGATATAAAAAGCTTAGGAACTTCGTTCTTTAAATTTTAGGATGTCCCTTATATGACAAACCCACAGCCAACATCCTTCTCAATGGTGAAAAACAGAAACCATTTGCTCTAAGATCAGGGAAAAGACAAGGTTGCCCACTCTCACCACTATTATTCAACATAGTTTTGGAAGCCTTAGTCACAGCAGACAGAGATGGAAAAGAAATAAAAGGAATCCAAGTCAGCAAAGAAGAAGTAAAACTGTCACTGTCTGCAGATGACATGATCCTATACATAGAGAATCCTAAAAATGCTACCAGAAAACTATTAGAGCTAATCAATGAATTTGGTAAAGTAGCAGGATACAAAATTAATGCACAGAAATCTCTTGCATTCCTATACACTAATGATGAAAAATCTGAAAGAGAAATTAAGGAAACACTCCCATTTACCACTGCAACAAAAAGAATAAAATATCTAGGAATAAACCTACCTAAGGAGACAAAAGACCTGTATGCAGAAAATTGTAAGACACTGATGAAAGAAATTAAAGATGATACAGATGGAGAGATATACCTTGTTCTTGCATTGGAAGAATCAACATTGTGAAAATGACTATACTACCCAAAGCAATCTACAGATTCAATGCAATCCCTATCAAACTACCACTGGCATTATTCACAGAACTAGAACAAAAAATTTCACAATTTGTATGGAAACACAAAAGACCCCAAATAGCCAAAGCAACCCTGAGAAAGAAAAATGGAGCTGTACGAATCAGGCTCCCTGACTTCAGACTATACTACAAAGTTACAGTAATCAGACAGTATGGTACTGGCACAAAAGCAGAAATATAGATCAGTGGAACAGGATAGAAAGACCAGAGATAAACCCACACACCTATGGTCACCTTATCTTTGATAAAGGAGGCAAGAATATACAATGGAGAAAAGACAGCCTCTTCAATAAGTGGTGCTGGGAAAACTGGACAGCTACATGTAAAAGAATGAAATTAGAATACTACCTAACACCATACACAAAGATAAACTCAAAATGGATTAAAGACCTAAATGTAAGGGCAGACACTATAACACTCTTGAGGAAAACATAGGCAGAACACTCCATAACAGCAAGATCCTTTTTGACCCACCTCCTAGAGAAATGGAAATAAAAACAAAAATAAACAAATGGGACCTAATGAAACTTAAAAGCTTTTGCACAGCAAAGGAAACCATAAACACAACCAAAAGACAATCCTCAGAATGGGAGAAAATATTTGCAAATGAAGCAACTGACAAATGATTAATCTCCAAAATATACAAGCAGCTCATGCAGCTCAATATCAAAAAAACAAAGAACCCAATCCAAAAATGGGCAGAAGACCTAAGTCGACATTTCTCCAAAGAAGATATACAGATTACCAACAAACACATGAAAGGATGCTCAACATCACTAATCATTAGAGAAATGCAAATCAAAACTACAATGAGGTATCACCTCACAGCGGTCAGAATGGCCATCATTAAAAAGCTACAAACAATAAATGCTGGAGAGGGTGTGGAGAAAAGGGAAACCTCTTGCACTGGTGGTGGGAATGTAAATTGATACAGCCACTATGGAGAACAGTATGGAGGTTCCTCAAAAAACTAAAAATAGAACTACCATATGACCCAGCAATCCCACTACTGGGCATATACCCTGAGAAAACCATAATCTAAAAGAGTCATGTACCACAATGTTCACTGCAGCTCTGTTTACAATAGCTAGGACATGGAAGCAACCTAAGTGTCCATCGACAGATGAATGGCACATATATACAATGGAATATTACTCAGCCATAAAAAGAAACGAAATTGAGTTATTTGTAGTGAGGTGGATGGACCTAGAGACTGTCTTACAGAGTGAAGTAAGTCAGAAAGAGATTAACAATACCGTATGCTAACACATATATATATGCAATAAAAAAAAATGGTTCTGAAGAACTTAGGGGCAGGACAGGAATAAAGATGCAGACATAGAGAATGGACTTGAGGACACGGTGAGGGGGAAGGGTAAGCTGGGATGAAGTGAGAGAGTGGCATGGACAGATATACACTACCAAATGTAAAATAGATAGGTAGTGGGAAGCAGCCACACAGCACAGGGAGATCAGCCTGATGCTTTGTGTTCACCTAGAGAGGTGGGATAGGGAAGGTGGGAGGGAGATGCAAGAGGGAGGAGATATGGGGATGTACGTATATGTATAGCTGATTCACTCTGTTATACAGCAGAAACTAACAAACCATTGTAAAGCAAATATACTCCAATAAAGATGTTAAAAAAAAATTTAGGATGTCCTTAATGAATCTAGTCCGTCATGGCAAGATGTCTTGCTTTTCACAGCTGTTCATTCATGTTCTCTAAGGAAGTAGCTTAGGTAAATAACTAAATATCAAAACCAGGAAGATGCCTCTCAAGTTTTTTTAGACATAGTACATGGCTTTGTAAAAGAAACATGACTGAAGAACCAAGGTCATCTGACAGAAAAGGTAAGACATAAAAATAAACCAAACTAACTTAAAAACTTTCCAAATATTGAACAAGGGTTTCTGGGTCTTACATTGCCTAATTTTATAGGTGCTAGATATGAAGTCTTAGACAAGCTTGCTTGAATATTCTTCTACTGTTAGAGATACATATTATTGTAAACAACAAAGAGATTGAAATAAAAGCTCTGAAAGAAATGTTATTTTCTTAAAGAAATCTCTTCTAAACAAGCTGTACATGTGAAAAAATATATTGGGATTAATTCAGGCATTAACTATGCATACCTTTAATAAGAACTGAGATATATTATTGCTTACAATGGGGACATCAGCTATTCGAAATGCTTTACTTGTAAATAGTCTAGTCTTTAAAAAGCTCTATAAGGTAGGTAATGAAATCAGTGAAACCCAGTTTTACAGATGAGGAAACTCAGGTGCACAGAAGTTAAAGTTGCTCAAGTTCACACAACTGGAAAGAAGAAACACTGTTTAATAAAAAGTAGAAGAGCTGATAATATAACTGAAGGATATTTTAGTTACTGCAGTCTTTATATGATGTAAATTCTAAAATACAAAATGTTAAATCCAATGTAAAAATGGAGTACTGAGTATTTTTAATTCAACAATTTAAACACTGCCCCAAACAAACCAGAAACAGAAGGGAACTGCCTCAACTTGATACAGGGCATCATGAAAAACCCACAGCTATCATCATACTTAATGATGAGAGACTGCATGCTTTCTCTCCAAATCAGGAACAAGTCTTTTGCCCCTTGTATACGATATGATACTAGAGTTTCTAGGTAGGGCAATTAGGCAAGAAAAAGGAGAAAAAAAGAAAAAAGAAAGGAGAGCCAGATTTCAAAGGAAAAAGTAAACTGATCTTTATTTACAGAGGACATGATTTTTTTAATATGTAGAAAATCCTAAGGAATCCACCATAGAAACTACTAGAATAAGTGAGTTCAGTAAGACACCAGGATAAAAGACCAATATACAAAAGTCAGCTGTACATCAATACACTAGCAATGAACAATCTGAAAGTGAAATTAAGAAAACAATTCTATTTACAAGAGCCTGAAAAGAAAATACTTAGAAATAAACTTCTAAAAAGTATAAGACTTAAGCTTTAAATTTTTAAAACTACAAAATATTAAGATATTAAAGAAAACCTAAATAAGTTGAAGAATACGGCATACTTCTGAATCAGAAGACTTACCATTATTAAGACAGTAACAGTAATATTCCTGAAATTGTCTACAGAATAAATGCAAACACTATCAAATAATCTATCAAATTCTGCAGAACTGACAAGCTGATTAGGATTTCAAATGGAAATGCAAGAATAACCAAAATAATCTTGAAAAAGAATAACAAAGTAGAGAACCGACACTTCACAAAATGAAAACAATGTGATAATGGCACAAGAATACAGGTGTAGATTAATGGAACAGATCCAAGAGTCAAGAAATAAATCCTTACATTTACGGTCAACTGGTTTTTGACAAAGATTCTAAGACCATTCAGTGGTGAAATAATAGTCTTTTCAACAAACAATGCTGGGTGTAATCAAATATCCATATGAAAAAGAAAAAAGTGGACCACTTCCTTATATCATACACAAACATTAACTCTAAATGGGTCACATAGTTTGCTGTAAGAGATATATTATAAAACTTTAAAAGAAAAGATAGGAATAAGTGTTTGCGACCTTGGGACAGGCAAAGCCTTCTTTAGATACGACACCAAAAACACAAGCAATAAAAGAAAAA
Source organism: Pseudorca crassidens (assembly GCF_039906515.1). Taxonomy (NCBI): domain Eukaryota; kingdom Metazoa; phylum Chordata; class Mammalia; order Artiodactyla; family Delphinidae; genus Pseudorca; species Pseudorca crassidens. The sequence goes on from NC_090301.1 coordinate 81,753,066, forward strand.
TAAAGTTAGACTTCACCAATATTAGGAACTTTTGTGTTATAAAGAATACCATCAAGAAAGTGAAAAGACAACCCACAGAATGGGAGAAAATATCTGTAAATCATGTACCTAATAGGGGACAACCCAAATGTCCATCAATTGACAGATGGATAAACAAAATGTTATAACCATATACTGAAATAAATGAAAAGGAATTAGGATACATACTGTAACACAGGCAAGCATTATGTTACACGAGAGAAGCAAGTCACAAAAGACCACATATTATATGATTCTGTTTGTATGAAGTGTCCAGCATAAGCAAATCCATAGGAAAAAAACGAGTAAATTAGTGATTTCTTAGAGCTGGAGGGTGGGGAGAATAGGGAGTGACCACTAATGGGTACATGGGGTTTTTGGGGGGTAATTAAAATACTCTAAAAATTGATTGTGTTGATTATTGCACTATTATATGAATGTATTAAAAAATCACTGAATCATACACTTTTAGTGGGTGAATTATCGATATTTGGTATAAGTTACAGCTCAATAAAACTGTTAAAATAACTTAAATATCATATTTTTACCTTATATAAATTACTTGTGAGTGAAACCTACCTTAGGTAACCTGGGGAGATGCCCCCTTTGTGAAAGAGAAAAGGTTAAAATCCTCTTTGTCATGTGCTGCCTATTTTGACCAACACCAAGCTAGAACAGTTCTACTATTAAACTATTATCAGATATAATGGTTTAATATTAATGACTGTAAAGCTAAAATGATTAACTTTTAATAGTTTTTCTTCAAAATACAATTGATTTATAACAATAATTTAATACAGCAAATTAATTCATTCCTGTAATTGGGGGCACATTTTTGAAACTAACTTATTTGGTAGAATGAGACTATGTCACCCATTGTTTTAGTCAGTCCCTGGGGACATTACATAGGTTCACTCATCTTTTGTGAATATTTACTGAGTACTGATTATGGCGGCACTGTGATAAGTGCTGGGTATTCAGTGGTGACCATTCTTTGAGGGGTATGGTGGAATAATGGTAATGCCTACTTTAGTAATAAGCAGGACAAGATGTTTTGTAGTGTTTTATGCTTTATGGTAAAGACTTTCCAGGTCTCAAACAGTTTTTTCCTGTGTCCTGGAGCAGAACCCAAATTCTCTTTTAACTAAAGATGCAGCATGCTATAAGCATGAATTTTTAATTCAATCTGTATGACTATTTTTTTTCCTAGCTATGAGACCTTGAACAAGTTATTTAGATTCTCTGTGCCTTAATTTCTACATCAACAAAATGGGGATAATGGTTGCCCTTCACAGAAACTCCATTTTTTAATTGAAAAAGTAGAGAATAAATAGCCATAAGAAATCTATTTAAGAACTGTTATTGAAATTCTGTAGACGCTATAGCCATGTACCTTTTCATCATAATCTCCAAAGATGTTTTCACGTTGTAGAAATGCCTTTTTTCCCCCAGCTTCTCTTGTGGGTAATCACTTAAAAAAACAGTAAGAGAAATGATGTTTATGGAAAATTATTTGTAAGCTATATATATTTTTTCAACTCTTTTAGGTAGTATTCTTAAACTTTCACTACCAGAAGGCTAAAAACTCAAACTATGTTCTTATCTATATTATACAAAAAGGTATAAAATAACAAGGAATGACTTATTTGACCACTGTAATTTATGGAAAAGGACTGAACCTCTATTCTACAAGTTGATCATATTCAGTAATAAAAATTCCTATTTCCCAGCCAGGGAAACCCTGCAGCCAGACCTATCGATGTGCTGAAGAAGCCCAAGAGAGACAACAATACTATTAATGGAGATCTATCTACACAAATAGAAATTACTGGACGTAAGAGAAAAATCAGCAGCTCAAAAGAGAAGAGCAATGTGAACAAGCTGTGCAAATGGCACCCAATGAAGAAAAACAATGCAAGAAACAAGAGAGGTGACTGAAATTTTCTAATTTTGTTTTCAGTTACATTTGAGGGGTATTGTGGAAAAAAAACAAGAATAAACTCCCACGGAAAAGGAGCAATCAATAATAAAACAAAACCAAAAAAGGTTGTACTATTCTACATACTCCCCCTAGTCCATGAAATTCAGATTTTCTCTACATATTCAGGTGTTATTTTTAAACTCAACCTGAGAAGCAATCGATTAAATCCACTGTTATTTTTATTTTTAATTCTTAGATGTTTAGTTTTCAGATGTTTGCTGTTGGCAGAAAGCAATGGTAAGATTCAGAGGTCTGGCAAGGCATTTCAAAGTCAAGTAGGACTCAGGAATTCTTTGTTAAGGGAAGTTCTGTGCACTAAAGGAGTGTGGCAGACATCCCTGGCTCCTGACCACTGAATACCACCAGTAGTCCTTTCTCAATCATGGTGATAACCTAAAAAGGACCCTAGCATTTCCAATATATCCCTTGGGGGAATATACAAGGGAGCTGAGAAGGAGCAGTACTAGCCACACACACATACAAAAGAGGTAAATACTTAAATGTAGAAAATAAAAAGATCTCTAGGATAGAATACAGGATGATAATTTCATAATCTTACAGTAGAGATTTCCTTTCTTAGCATGACACAAAGACCAGAAATCATAAAAGAAAAGATTGACACACTTGACTAAACCAAAATGTAGATATGATAAATTGGGGAAACATATTTATAACTTACAAAAGGGACAAGTAAATATTCTTAATATAAAAAATTCTCCCACAAACTTAATAAAAAAGAAACTATCCAAGAGAAAAACAAACAAAAGAAATGACTAGAAAATTCACTAAAGAAGAAAATTTATATAACAATAGGGATATTTTAGCACTTATTATGTACCAGATGCAATAGGTACATAGCATCTGCCTTACATGAATTCCGTTATTAAGGAGAGGCTATAGAATTCTCAACAATTCTACAAAGTGTCTTCTAATTTCAGATCAGTATTATAGTAAGGTCAATTAGCTTGCCAAAGTTACACAGCATGTCAATGATGGAGGCTGGGTTTCAAGCTCTAATACCAGAACTCAGAGTTTTATCACTGTTTTCTACCAGTAACAATGTCACTGCTACAGGTGTATTTAATGGAATAATAAGTACACAGATGTCTGTACAAGACAATAAGTGCACTCACTATTTATAACTGAGAAAAAAGTAAATAATCTAAATAATTATCAACAAGGAATTTATTTACTAACATATAGCATATCCACCATACCATGTAATATGCAGGAATTAAAAACAGTAAGGTAATTCTATGTAGCAATATGGGAATATTTTAGTAATATGTTGGTAGATTTTTAAAAATCAACTTGCAAAACAGAATTAGAGTATGATCTCATGTTATTTTTATTATTTACAATAATTAGTAAAAACATCCCCCTTTTGGAAAAAAAAGAAGGGAAAACTACATTTAACAAATCATTTCCTATATAAGCTCATAGGTTTTATATATTGGTAAAATGTCTTATGCTGTTACATAGGTATTACCTTCAATTTATACTGGAAATTTCTGATATGTTATTCCTAATGACAGCAGGTAATAACTAACTTATTCTCACCTCTAAACAATTAACCAACAATTTTATAGCTTGCTAAGAGATTATCTAGAGTACTCATAGTATTTAAGCCAGCCACCTTCCTTATTGGTTTTCTCTAAAAATTCCATTAAGCTATTTCAGGATAGAGTACTTTAAAAAAAAGTTGTTGAGCAACATGTATCAAAAATTTTAAAATTTCAATCCTCTTTGATCTAGCAATAGCTAGATTTTTCATTCAAAAGAAATTGTGACCACAGATTTATTTCATCAGTATCATCAGAGCACTAGTATAATAAAAAATTTAGATCAATCACAGGAAGCTGTTTAAATAAGTCATGGAACAACTACACAATATTATACAGCCATATAAAATAATAGTGCAGAAAAAATTAAATAACCTGGAAAGAGGTCCACAGTATATTGTTAATGACAAAATTCAAGTAACAAAGTGGCATATACAACATGAACTCATTTCAAAACTAGAAATCCCTAAAGAGAAAGATCTGGGAGGGTAAGCACCAAAGTGATTATCTCTGGATGGTGTAATTACATGTGATTTTAATTTTCCTCTTCTATATTTTCTAAAAGAAAAAATATTACATTTGTAATAACAAAATTAGTAGTTGAAAAAATTGAAAAGAATCAAAATTGTGTGCTGTGTTATATTTACCATATGGTATATAGTCATCTTCAGATTATTCATAGAGAGGGGAAAAATGGGGTACAAAAGCAAAGTGATGATCATTTATTAACCCAGTTCACCATCTTGTCCTACTTTTCCTAGCAGCCTCTTCCATGCTAAAAATTGGCTGTCACAACAGAATAAGGTGTACTTAGGCTACTCACATTCCACTGCAACACAGAAAGTAGTGAATGGGTCCTCCACGCATGTCATTTTAAGTTCCTCTATCCTCTAACAAAACTGGGGATGTCAACAACATTTTAATTAGAGATTGGAAGCTGTTAACAGTAAATGCCAAAAATATCAACAGTACAAGTTTGAGAGTAGTTACTATAAATCAGAAAGTTTTCCACAAGGTAATATTCCCAGCAGATGAAATACAATGTACCAATTTTTTAAGAGTTAAACTTTATGTGCAAAAGGGAAGCATCAATCATTGAAAGAATTATTATGAGAATTAAGAAGATGCTCTAAAGTCATACCACCTATTTCTCAACCAACCCCAACCTCACCTGAGGTATTACAGATGGAGAGAACGTGATAAAACCAGCAAGATTTTTAGCTATGGTTTGAAAATGCACAGCTGCAGATGCCATACAATAGAGGGTCCAACTCATTGTATGCTAGAGTAGAAGTAATATTGGTGATTGTTTTCTACATATCTGGTCTAATAAAACTTTTAGATTACCAAACTGATACCTGAATTTTAGAGCTAGTCAGAGGCAGAACTGGGCCTCCAAGGATTTCTGAGTCTAACTGAAAGAATTTTTAAAATTCCAAGTTCAGCACTATAATAATAGACAAAATGAGATAGACAAGCCATAAACAGAATTATCATGGGGATTAGATTTAAATACAAATCAGTATAATTGGGTGGCAAAGTAGATAATGACTCAATGATAAGCATTTAAAAACTGTAAAATTTTAAGAGAAGAAATAGCACTTTAGACTCTTTTTATTAAGTATTAAAGACCATGAACTACAAAGAGGCTCATGTGATAATTCCTCATGCTTTTTTTTATTTTGAAATGTGTGAAAAATTCATAAAGACATTCATTTTGCACCCAGTAGAAAGTATTTGGTGCAAAGGTTTGCTAGGCCAGTTTAGAAAAACAATTCAAGAGAAGCTAATAAATGGTATAGTTTTTTAAAGAAAGAAAGAGCATTTTAGTTCAGGATATTTATGACAGAGCAGAACCTCCAATAAAAAATATACATGCTGAGGAGATTCCTTGGAGAACAGGATTTCAGTAGAGACATTAAAGGTTCTCACAAATGAGTATGTGTACACATACTCACACACACACACACACACAAAATTTCTTATATAGGCTGAAAAAAAATGAATCAAAACAAATTATTAGAGAAACAAATTGTTCTCTTTTACTACTAAAGAGATATAGTTGTAGATACAGAATAGCTAAATTTAAATTCTGTGACACTATACATCAAAGTTACAAAAATATATTTCACTTTTCCAAGATCTCTGAAAACTTGCAAACTTAAGGAAAGTTCCAATAATAGTACCTCCAGAGAACACCTAATAATTTCCACCTAGTTTAACATATTTTTAACCACTTGCCACATTTGCCCTCCCCCCTTTATGGGTATGTGCTTGTGTGTCTGCATATCTGTATCTATACATACACTTTTTTTTTTGCTGAACTATTTGAGAGTTACTTGTACATACTGCAGCACTTGATTGATGTATACTCTTCAGTATGTATCACCCAAGAATAATGATACTCTCTACACAATTGTGATAATATAATTATCACATGCAGGACACTTTACATTGATAATATGATATAATTTATAATCCATATTTCTATTTTACCATTTGTCTCCCAAGCCATTTGCCTTTTGTTGGTTTTACTGTTTTGTTTTTTTTTTTCAAATTATGATCCAATCAATCTTCATTCTCCTTTCATCTAGAGCAATTCTCCAATCTTGTCTAGTTTTTCACATCACTGACATTTTGGAAGTCTAGATCACTTGTTTCTCAGACTATTTCTCGATTTGAATCTGTCTGGTTAATTCCTCACGAATAGATTTAGGTTAAACATTATTGGCAGGACTATAACAAAGGTGCATCTTTTCCTTCTGAGGTGCAACATATTAGGAAGCACATGATGCCACACTGTCCTTTATTGGTGTTTTGAAGTTTAATCGTATGGTTAAGATGGTAGCTGCCAGATTTCTCCATTTTACAGGTAATATTCTAATTAATAAGTGACCTGTGAGGTGATACTTGGAGACCATGTGAATATCCTGTTTCCAAGCAGTCTTTTTACCCAATAATTTTAGCATCAACTGGTGACTGAGGCCTTAATTATTACAATCGTTGTAAAGAAAAGTGATTTTCCATTTCTTTTATCCTTTCTACATTTGTTAGATGGCATTCTGTAAAAAGGCACTTTCCCTTCATCCATTCTTCTCTCTAATTTCTTTTATGTATCAGTGTGGACTTACAGATTATTGTTTTTAATTCGGTGTGTTACAATCCATTTCTACCATTATTTTTTTGATTTGGGACATAATTGTCTCAAATATGTTCAGAGGGAGCTCCCTTAAAGCTAGCTCCTATGCTCTTTGGACATGTCTGTTCAGTTTTTAAGCCTGTTCCAAAATACATTTAAAAATAATGACATTTCAAAACAAAAGTCAATATTATATCAAATAGAACTCTACTAGAAGTACTCCCTCCAAACTCAGGAATAAAAATAAGGATATTAATTATTACCAATATTATTCAAAGTGGTTTTGAATATATTTTACATATGTAAAACAACAGAAAAAGAAACATAAGGAATTAATATAACATAGGAAGAGGTAAGATATTATTTTGATGAAATGTACACTATGAAATCTAAAAGAATCAGTGCAGAAATTATAGCATTAATGAGTAGCAATTTTTCCAGATGTAAGTTAAACATGCTAAAGTAATATCATCAAGTTACAACTAGGTAGAAAATAGAAAGGAAGAAGAGACTTCATTCCAAATAACGAGGAAAAACTGCATTATTTAGAATGTAATTTAATAAGAGCTGCATTTAATCTCTATGAAGACAACCATTAAACCTAATTAGTATATTTAAACTATGACTTAAATAAATGGAGACATGTTCTTGAATGGGTGGCCATAATATTATAAAATGAGTTTTTTAGTTAAACATAGTGGATTAAACATATGTTCCTTTCTACTCCTTCCTGAAACACCATTTAAAAGATAGTAAATGTATATATACATTTTAAATTATAATACTATAAGAAAAAAAAAGAAAGGAGACAAAACAGATAGAAGGTATCAATATACTTTTTGAAACTGGAAACTGAATTGATTAAAAATAACCCAAAGGGTGAGAAAGGTAAGGGAGAAAGAGAAGGAGGTAGGCAGGAAGCAGGGGAGGAAGGGAGGGGAAGAGAGAGAGACAGAGAAGGCAGTTTTATCGCAGAACTTCAGAAAAGCTAAGCAATTGTATTTCTGGATAGAAGGGTATAATAAGGTAGGGCTTCGTTCACAATTTTTTAAAAGAGGATGCCATACTGATCTTCCCTACTCTGGAGCCAGGTGACTACTTAAATAGTTGACTCAAGTTTTATTCCGTAAAAGTTTGAACCAAGAGGCTTTAGATTATGAGTCACCAAAAAGAGTTGAGAGTGGAATAATTTGTCTTATTTAACAACTGGGATTAAGTAAAGGTTTATTACACCACTCCCTTTCCTCCGTTTCCACTGATTGCCTCCCAGAATTCTGGCATACAGGGTTTTCCTCCAGAGACAAGATACTGGAAAATTCCTCTCTGAGTAATCTGAACTGCCTAAGAGTAAATACCTGCAGATACTGACATTTGGTGACCTCCCAACAAAGAGATCAGTTCATCGTGCATTCAAAGCTCAGTGAAGCTCTCCAATCAACAAGCTCTGCTCATAGTACACAGAGATAGGAATTCAAACCACATAAATAGAAAAACTGAACGTGGAGAAACATACATTCAGGGAACAGAAGAAACTTCAAAAAATGTATTTAAAAACCTCACAGAAATAAGAAACTATATTGTATCCAGGAAGCAAGAATCAGAAGCTATAAAAAAAGAAACTCTCAGAGAACAAGATCGATCAATGAAAAAAAAAAAGGCAGAGTTTTAAAGTGGATTCAAATATAAAGCTAAAAACTCTTCCCTAAGGTAGAAACAAAATGATAGAGAAATGAACAATAGGAAACAAAAGATACGACAGTAAGAGTATAAGAGGTCCGGTATCCAAATAAAAGGAGTTCCAAGGGTACAACAACAACAACAACAACAACAACACAACATGGTCAATAACAGCAAATTAGAAGACAGGAAACCATCAAAGAAATAAAACATGAAAAATCTGCAAATGGAATACCCAGGTCAAAGGATGAAAACTGAGCAAACAACAAGGTGAATCATTAAGAGAGTAGAAAGCACTGAGGAAAAAGAGAAGGTTCTAAAAGATTCCAGAGACTGGGCAGGGAGAACTCCTGTGCCTAAGATGAGACTCTGAAAGGTGTTCTTTTAACAACAATACTAGAAACTAAAAGATAATGGTCTCAAAAACTCTGAAATAGATATGGGATTCAGGAAACTGAATTAGAACTATTTTTCATCCCTGCTAATATTTCCTGTTAATGATTACGGAGCACAATTTTACAAACTTTAATGGAAAAAGCTTAGATAAATCAGACATACAATCAGACAAACCTGGATTGAACTCTAGCTCAACTTCTCACTAGATTTGTAATCAATGGGTTATTTAGCTTCATTTTCATAAGAGAATAATAATGCCTAACTCATAGAATTGTTCTAAGATTATACATAACTTTTATGAAACACCAAAAAGGTATTTGATAATGTGTTACCATTATTTTCAGAACTATCATTTGTATTATTTAATTGAAGTGCTAGCTGTAATAGATAAATGCTAAAAAAAGTAAATATTTAAACAATTGTAGAAAATATGTTAAATTTTAGTAATTAAATAAACAGAATATCAATATGATGTGGTCATCAAATTGATCACTGCAAAGCTATGTAGAAACATGGAAAAATAGAAATTGTCAAAGAAAATGTCAGATTATAAAATATATGTACATAATAATTTTAACTACATAAAAATATATACGCCTAAGCATTAGAATTGAAAAGTCAATATACAGAAATATAAATAGTTTTATTAGAGTACTGGCATCTTGAATTATGATTCTTATTTAAGAATTTACTTAACGGCATGTTATCTATTTTTAATAGTGTTCAGATCACTGTAGAAACTACGAATAAGTAAAAAGAAAATGTGTTAATAATCACCCCAAACCTCATGCCCAAGAGCTATTAATTTTGACTTTTGCAATGGATTATGATTATATATATACACACCATTGTTTTTTAAAAATTAGATTGTATATTTTAACTTGCAACCGTCTCTGTTTCCCCTCAACAAATTACCACAAACTTCTTTTGATGGCATTCAAAGAAATCTTTTAAAATTGCATTTAGCATTTCATTATTTGGATGTTTCACACTCAACTCAACCCATTCTCTTATTGTGAGGTAAATGTTTGTTTCCAATATTTTAATTTTCTGTAAAGTGATGTAATGTCCACTCTTATGGCTAAATCTCTATACATACCTTTAATTGTTTTTATAAATTTGTAGAAGCGAAATTTATGTGTCATAAATATAAATCTTTTAACTTGGATATACACTGCCAAACTGCTCTGCACAGGAGTTGTAGCAATTAACATCTTTGCCAATAAGAGATAAGAAAGTTTCTGGATTTTTGAATGCTTGTTAATTTGGGGTTTCAAATTCTGTTTCCTTCCTTCTTCCTTTCTTTTCTTCTTAACTTTTCTAATTTGGTAAGAAAAACGGTACTGTATAGTTACTTCTATCAGTATTTCTTGGATCACTAATGATTTTAAATATTTGAAACATTCATGTCTGTGTATGTCTGCTGTCCAAATTTCTTGAAGCACCATGCTCAGAGTCAGTTTGGGACTTTAGTCTTGGCTTTGCCATTTACAAGCTGTATAACGGACTTCTATATCCTGTAACACGAGTATCACCTGAAAACAACTAAAATAAAATAAGAAATATAAAAAATACTTAAATGATCCCATGAGGTAAGAAAAAAAGTAAGGAATTCTGGGGACAAGACTAAGTGAAGACTGGTATTCAGAGTAGTAAGGTAAGCACTTGAGTTGTCTTTTGTCTTACGAATATTTGCTGAATCAGCTGAAGTTGAGTATTAATTTTTGAGGCCTCAAAAGGTAGGATGTCTAACAGCAGACCCCACCCCCCAAGAGTGCTGGGGCCACAAAGCACTACTCACTTAGTATAAGAGTTAGTTAGACACAATAATGATGATCATGATAATAATAGGAAACACTTATAGAACTTACTGCGTTCTAAGTGCTTCAAAGATATTAACTCATTTTATCCTCAGAAAACCCATAAAAAGGGCACCATTATAATCTTTATCTTAGAGATCAAGACACTGAAGAACAGAAAGGTTAAGTAATTTGTTCAAGGTCAGCAGTAGAGCCAAAATGCAAATTCAGACAGTCTGGGTCTAGGCACAATGCTCTTAAGCATTATGCCATAACACCCCCACCCTCTTGCTTCCTTCCCTAAGAGGAAATGTAAGGGAAATTGCCTATACAGAACTTTGACACTGGATGGATGGGAAAAATAAGTCCTCTCTGATAATTTGTAATCACGAGCTAACCCTCACTGCAGTCTGCAGTCTGAAGTCTCACTACTCTTTTGCTCCACAAAATCTCAAGCCAAGATTTTAAAGTGGTCCTATATTAATAGTATCATACTAATACTGTCAGGCATCTGATAGAAACAAATGTACACCTTGAAACACAGGTATCAAAATACTTTCACATGTAAAATTCAAAGAAAAATGAGTAGCTCAAGATTTTAAAAATCATTTAAATATATTAAAAAACAAGGCATCATATGTAAAACAAATAAACAACGTATGGCAGAATCCCTCCTAAGAAGTTGCCAGGTATTAGAATTACTGCACATACAATAAATATGTTTAATATGTTTCAAGAAGTAAAAAGTTTAACAATGTAAGAAAAGATGAATTCTGAAAAAAGAGAATTTTTAAAAATGCAAAGTATGATAAAGCAAAAGAAGTCAATCAATAGGTTAAACAGTAACTTCAAAATAGTTGAAATGAGAATTAGAGAACTGTAATCGAGAAATGAATATATTATGTCAGATGTAATCCTGAGACATAAAGAGGCATGGAAAATATTGCAAACAGATCTCATGTACATCTGAATTAAAGCTCTAGCAAAGACAGAAAGAGGTAGAGGATATATTGGAAGAGTGAAACTGTTAATACAAGAAAAAGAAAAGACATCAAAAGCAAACAGAAAAAAAGATAAATTACATTCAAAGGACTGACAGACCAATAATTAAACTTTTGAAAGAAAAAGAATCCACAAGACAGTGAAATAATAACTTTAATGGGCTAAAAGAAATTAACCTAGTAACCTAGAAGTTTATACCCAATAAAATTCTTCTAACAATGAGAGTGAAATAAGGTCATTTAGAGATAAAGACTGAGAGTGTTTATCACTCTCATGTCCTCATTGAATTTATTTTCAATCAAAAGTTCTGAAATGCCTAAAGAATGATGAGGTGAAAAAAAGTGGTAAATATAAACAATATTAACATTATAAAATAGGATATTTATTTCTTACAGAATTAAAAACATAAGCAAAAATATATAAATTTGAAAAAGGTAAGCAGAGTTAAAATATTCTCTTCTAAGGTCTTTTTGTTTGGGTAGAGAGTAAAGGTATGTATATAATTTAAACAGTATACATGATAACATTTCTAGGGTAAGCAAGTATAACCTCCAAACCAGTAGGAAAAAAAATGAATGAGAAAAAAATAGTGAAGAATGCACAAAGAAGGCAATAAAAGAAAGAAAGAGAAACAAAGAAATGATGGGAAAATAAATATACCAAATTAAATGGCAGAAATAAACCCAAATACATCAGTAATTACAATAAACGTAAACTGGCTGTATAGTCTAGTTAAAAGATAAAAATTGTCAGATTGGATTTAAAAAAACTTAGCTATATTGTTCTCTTTTCAAAAGATACATCCATAACATAAATAAAAGTACAAAATGAAAAAAGATATTAATACAAATATCAAAATTATATTAATATAAGGAAAAAAGCATTACTAGAAATAAAGAGGATCATTGTTAAATGATAAAAAGTTTACTTCTTCAGGAAAATATAACAATAACAAAGTTGTACACAGCTAACGATCTCAAAATATATAAAGCAAAACTTGACAAGAAAAACTAAACAAACGATGTAAAATGGGAGCTTTATAGTTTAGCTTAGTAACTGAAAGGTCAAGAAGACAACGTCATAAGAACATAAAAGATTTGAACAATTACCCTTATCTAATGGACATATGTATAAAATGATACCCAGAGCTGTAAAATACACGTTATTTTCAAGTACATTTCCAAAATAGAACATTTCAAAAGCTGATCACAAACTAGGCCACAAAAATAAGGCTCAGCAAGTTAAATAATTGATATTATACAAACCACATTCTTTAACAACAATGAGATTAAGATAGAATTTAATAACAAAAAGATAACTAGAAATAATTCAAGTGTTTTGAAAATAAGCAGCATACTTCTAAATAACTCGAAATGGAAATTGGAACTAAATATTCAGAACTAAGTGACAACCTAATATGAAAACCTGTGGTATATGTGAAAATCAATAACTGAAGAGAATTTTATAACCTTAAATGCCTACTATGGAAAAGGATGAAAATTAGTGACCTGAGAATCCAACAAAACAGGCTTTATAAAAGAAACACAATACACTTTTAAAAAAAAAAAAAAGAAAAAAACAGGAGTTGAAAAAAGCAAAGGACAAGAAATAATTAAAATAAAAACCCAGAAACTGATGAACCAGAAAATAAAGATAAAATAGAGGTGACGGGAAAGCTAAAAATTGACTCTCTGAAAAGCGTAAAACTTCAAACCTCTGGATAGATTCATTAAAAAGTTGTAAGGAAGAAAGGAAGAAAAAAAGGGAGGGAGGGAGGAAGCGAGGAAGAGAAGGAGGAAGGGCAGGCATGCAGAAATAGCTAGTGTCAGAAACTACATAACTACAGATGCTGCAGACATTAAAATAATAAGAGCATATTAAAATAGCTTCATGCCAATACATTTGAAGACAGATGAAATGAACAAACTAGAAAAATATAGCTTACTGCCACTGATTCAAGATTAAATAGAAAATTCTGAACAAAACTACTAAAGAAATTGAATCAACAGTAAAAATCTCCTCACAAATAAAATTCCAGATTCAGCTGTACAATCTAAGGTGTTATTTAACCTCTATGATTCTTTGTTTACTTATTTATGATATCCCATATTATCTCGTAAGTATTATGCTATCTCGCAAGCAATTTAATTTGAAGATTATATAAAAAAGTACATAAGGCAATCTGTGAACTCTAAGGTGTTACAAAAACTATAAATATTATTCACCTAATTTTAGATTAAAATCAGAAAGCCCATAACTTTAAAAAGACACATTCCAAAGAATCTTCCACAAAGTAAAATTTTCTCCAAAAGGCAAATCTTATTTTGCTACTGCATCCACTGAATACCTAATGATACATTCTTTGGGAGGAAAACTGGCCACAAAATAATACAACTGCAAATTAAAAATTCTGAAAAAATTTAGAGTAACCTTTACAAATAGTCAATATTGTGTGTTAAAAACTTAATGACAAAGTTACAAAATGTAGTTTAAGTAGTAACTATTTTTTGTTTAGTGCAATAGGTTAAAGATCCAAAGAAACAAAAAATAATATTGCAGAATGGGATGAAGAAGCATAACAAGACAATGTTTCATGGGTAATGAGTTAATGCTTTTTCCTTGTGAAACATAACCTTCTATGAATGTGCGCTTCATAAAATACCTATAAATCTATTCATATTCATCTTTTCATGTGTGCTTTCATTCAACAAAGATGTTAATGCCTACCAGGTATGAGGCACAAGTTTAGATGTTGAGGATACAAAGATGAAAAACAGTGAAGCTCACAACAATTTTACAGTCCAGTGAAGGAGAGAGAGATATATAAAGAGAAGTACCTGAGTATGCACAGGATACTACAGATGTTCACAGAGGAGGTACACCTAATGCAAAATGAAAAGATCGGAGAATGTCCGCAGAAGGGATGACTTCTAAGCTGTGTATGAGAGAAGAAATTAGAGTTAGCTAGGGGGAGACGGCTGGCCATTCCAGGAGGAGGGAACTCAGGCCACTGCTGTCACAGCTTCTCATGCCCCCTCTTACAACCTCATCATGCATTAATATGTTACATTACACTGGTCAAGCATGGCACCTGTCACAAAAATTATTTCATAAAGAACAGGATTTTAAATTTACTATTGGATAATGCTAAAAATGAGCTTTAATAATGTGAGTTATATAATGTGTTTAAATTATTCTCCTAACTCTGGCAAGATACCTTAAATTTATTTTGAAATCAAACTTTAGACATCCATGTTTGACTAAAATACAGTGAAATTAAAAAAAAAAATCATGCCCATGTTGTTTCAGTTTTCCATATAGTGACATAGCTAGAAATTATAAGAAGCCAAGGGATGTATGACGGGATGGGAAAGTCGGGGGAGAGTCGGGCGTATCTCTGGTCCAGAACAAAGAAAGGGCACTTCACTGAATTCTGAGGCTACCTTTCCAAACTATTCCATGTACTAACTTGCCACCTTAGTATGCAGCATGTATCAGAATGTCAACAGGTTGTGTGTTTTCCTGAAAAGGTTCCCTGAACTAAGGCCACTATCCTGGGCTCTTCTTCTAGGACTGATTGGCTTTGGGGATTGTTTCTTATACCACTACTTCTATCTTAACTTTTCTATAACTCCAGTAACATTTACCCATGAACCACTAAATTAAATATTAAAGTATTTTCAAGGCCATAATGTTTTCAATTGCATTAATTTTGATCTCTGTAAGAAATGCACTCTACCATTAGGGATAGCTGTTACTCTGAAGAGGAAAAAAGTCACTGATGGAAAGCAAAATAATAGAAAGATCAAGTAGTAAGTAGCAACACAGTTGGGGCTGTGTTTGGCTTTGGTACAGTAAAGAAAAAGTTCATAATGTACATTTTGTTTTCTTCATGCTGCTTACATGGATACATGAGAAATTTATTCTAAGGCAACAGTCTGATTTCTCACAGAATGCTCTATTTTCTTACGGGAACTTATATTCTGATTAAATTTTTCCCATCTATCTTCTCCTGGTGAGTAGGAATGTTCTAGTCTTATACAACATAATAAATCATGCTTTTCATAGTTTCTTTTGTCTGACTTTAAAATTTCTTTGATTTGCCAATGAACAGACTGTGAGCTCCTAGTAGGGCCAATGTTCTGTTCTTATAAGTCTTCTGCTTTGTAAATGCCTACTACAAACAATCCAGGTTTATATATTCAGCTAGCTGAATAAAACAAGCGATTCTGATCACTCACATAAATGTTACATCAAAATCAAAATACTCAGCTGAGAAATATTACAGAAAAACTACAGGTACTGATACTAAATTGAAAGAACTCAGCATTTGGAGTTAGACGGATCTGGCTAGAATCTTATTGTCACTACTATGTCATAGCTGTGTAACAGACAAGCTACTTCATTTCTTCTAGCCTTTTGCTTTCCTCTCTTGAAATAAACAGAATAACATACACTCTTCAGAGGATTAAATGAGGTAACAAATGTACAGCAACTAGCAAAAAATAGTGGACATTACCATTTTCAACTCTGCTTTTTATCAAAGTAGATGGGGAGGTCTTTCTTAGGTCAGTGACTTTGAGATTTGGCTGAAGTAGATGAAAGCAATATCCTGTTTAACTTCATGCCCAGATCAACCTTGTTCCTACAATATTTTTGAGGCAGAAGAAAGGAGGATGGGATGGATTAGAACAGCAAACTTGAAAACAAGACTAGATACATGACTTTTAAACATTTTCCTTCTAATTTAATTCAGGCCCACCTGGATCACTTTAAATTGGAGGATTCTGTGAATGGTTAAGATAGGCTAAGTGAAACAACAAAGAGCTTGATTTGCATTTATGGGTATGTATTATGTATGTATATAGAGAGTGTTCAACGTATTTGTGTATGTATATACACACATGTGTGAGTACACATACATACCTTACACAAACACACATAAGACAAATCTACGCATGGGAAAATCAGGACCAAACAAAGAAAAACAAAGAGAAATGTAATGAGTTGTAGTTTAAAATTTAACATCTATTTTTACTGAAAGAACACAATTTTTAAAAAGTTTAGTATTCAGTTTATATTATAGCTGAGGCTAGTAGTCAGTATAGTGAAATAAAATGAGGTTAAAAAAACAAACCCAACACTCTCCTAACCTAGCTAGCAAGCATAAAGATGGTAAAGTAGTACTGAAGTTCCTTTACTTAAATTTATTTTAGGTTCTGAAAGGATGTGCATTTAATTTCATTTATTTATATGTTTAAGGTGACAGCATACAAGCATTAGTTATATTGTAGTTTTATCTCTGTTTTAATTTTAAAACTTTGTTGATTTTTCTTTGAACCATGTCTAGCCTTCTTTCATGCTTTTGCACTTATTGGACAGGATGGAGCTACTAACATTTATAAAATACCTCAAAAGTAATGTCAAAGACATCGTGGATGAATAACCGACAGGTGAACTATAAAGGGAAATTAATGACTGTTACTGGTGCAGTGGAACATAGATTTGATCTTATTTGTGAACATTCTTAAGTGAGGAATATGCAAGATTGTACCTTCCAAAGATGCTAATCAATAAATCAATCTTTTCCCACATTCTCTTCTTACAATGTGACTGACACTCCTCCCACTGAGAGGTAGGTGGTATTTTCCCTTCCCTTCAACATGAGCCCATGACTGTTCTAACAAGTAGAATATGGTAAAGATGATTAGGTCACCTGAGGTTAGATCATAAAAAGTATATAAAACTTCCACCTAATTTTCTTCTTCTTGAGACACTTGCTTTTGGGTCCTGGTCCCCATGCTATGAGGAAACTCAAACTAGCCCATGAGGAGACCATACAAAGTAGTCCTTTTAGAGAAGAATTAATTCCCCAAGCCAACATCCAAAATTAATTGCTAAAAAGTTGAATGAACAATGATGCAGATGACTTTAGCTCTCACAGACTTCCAATCCTCAAGCTGGACCCCAAACATCATGGAATTGAGACAAACCATCCCCACTATGCCCTGTCTGAAATCCTGACCCAGAATCTGTGAGTATAATAAATGTATGTTCTATCCCATTAGTTTTGGGTAATTTGTTATGCACCATTAGATAACTGGAATAAGGTACTTCCATACATGCAAGTTTGAGACTCTGGCATTTGAGGCCTATGTATAGAGGTTTGTACTTGTATGAAAATCTGAGTATATCTCTAATGATGGAGATGGGGAAGACAGGGGGGGTTAACATCTGATCTAATTTTCCCAGTCAATATATGGCTTTTGCTTTCTCTTGCATTAGGGACATTCTATTCTATTCTCTCAGTCTGAACATTCATCCTCCCCTGTGACCCAACACTCACTCTGATCTTCATCTCCTCAAAGGTCTTAGGTCTTACATGAAATGTCACATTCTCCAAGAAGACTCATCTGACTGCTAAGGAATGGATTTAGGTTCCCCTTCTATTAGATTTTAGTGAATTTATCACACTATGTTCCAGTTATTTATCCCTCCATCCTACTAGCCTGTAAGCTCCTTGAGGATATGAACTTTCTTATTTACTACTGCATACCCAGCATCAAGTAGTGATGGATGATCAATAAAAATCATCTTGATAAATGAGTATATGAATGAATGAATGCTTCTCTCTACCTCTACCCTGCTATAAAGGACTGAAAGGCAAGACCCTGGAAAGCTGGAGAAAGTAGATATTCAGAAACTGCAGGTTAGACGGGAATGAACAAAGACACAATGAAGTTAGCAGCTAAAGTCATAGGGTCTGATGAATTTCAGAGACAAAACAGTCTCCATTCTGGTTTCAGAAAATTCTGCAAATCAGACTCAGTTCTCCCTCAGTTTGTCTTACCTTTCTCTCCTGACACACACTTTCATTTCCTCATGTTACCTTGGTTTGTAGACCCTCATGATAACCTCCAGAAATTCAAAATCTCCTAATTTATCCAGGTCTGCCATTAAAAATTCCCCATACTTAGGATCATACAGCTGGCAGTTTTCAAGACAGTACTGATTTCATACATTTTTTTCTTTTCATTAATCTAAACATCAATCTACATGAAATAATATCATTATAAAAACTACCATATAAACGCATTCATGAATTGATAGAAGTGTAAGATGGATCCCAATTTTCTGGAGAGAAAAAAAGGACATCTGACTAAAGATTCCAAAATTATGCTCCAATTCTTGGAAGTTTTTGCTTCCATTCCTTAGTACTGATTTAAACTAAGTATCAATTTAATTATAACAATTAACTCTAGAGTATGAATCACTTTATCCCTCCCCAGGGATTATCAACGGGAGATGAGGGACTTGTTTCCTTAAACAAATTACCCAGTAAAGAATTACTTTTGAGTTAGGAATATCTTTCAGCATTCACTGTCTACTGCAGGTAGTGTATACAAAAAGTCTCTCAAGGAGTACAAGTCTATGCTTTTTGCAGACTTGTATATTTATCCCTCTTCCTCGTTGTCACCTACTAGATAACTTCCTCTTCAAAAACTTCTTTCATTTTTTATCCCCTTGCACCTGGCTCACAGGCTTTTATTTTTACCCCAAAGTTGCAATCAACCAGAGTAACCACAATATGCTACATTAATAATCCCATACTTGTCTTCCATTTCTTGATTTTTCTTAGTGATTCAATCTACCATTTTTTTCCATGGACATGTCCCAGATGTCATTACTGCTCTACCCTCAAAATAATAAATTTAGACATTCTACTCTCTGACCATGACCTCCCAACATCCCAGCATTCTCTACTAATTACAATCCAATATATATACATTCTCAAGGCAAGTCATCTCCAAAGTAGGAAGTGTAAGACAATTGTAAGACAAGTGTCTTAAAATACACTTGTAAGACAAGTGTAAGACAATCCTGTAGAGCACAAGATGAAAGTCTTAGAACTTTTTAATCTTTCATTATTTATATTTTATATTTTTATAGTTTATATTTTTGTAGAATATATAAAGTAGGTTGCAGGTTATACAAAGTAGATTTTATTATACTTACGTAATTTAATATATTTTTAATAAGCTTTATATAAAGTATATGAGCATACAGGTAAATACATATAATTTATAAATACATATATACATCGATGGTATGTGTTAAAAAATTGAAGACCATTTCATTGGCTACTTTCTACCTTTTGTTCTTTCTCATTACTGCCTTCCCTACTCTGTTTTTATTGCGTTGTACATCACGTAAGCCACTCCCCTGTCAATATATTCAATTCCCCTGCCTCACTGTCCTTCCATTGTATCTGGGTTCCTGAGTGCTTCAACAGAAAAATTACAAAATATAAAACTCTACAGATAGTGGCCACCATAAATCCTTGGTAAGCACCCTCAATTTGGGCCTCAATGATGCCTGGTAATCCTATTAGCTTTTCCTCTTTAGCTCTCTCAACCTCTCCCTAGTGATTGTTTCAAACATTCATCACTTCTCTAAAAACTCTGTCCTTACCAGCTCTTCCCTCACTCCCAGCAGAGCATATAAAGTGCTGGTTAATAGGAAAAAAAAAAATCACTGCCCTTAGATGAGATGAGAACTCAGTTCCCTCAATTTTCTACCACCAATGCTACAAACTACTATTCATGGATTTCCAACATTTCTTCTTCCCTCCTCTTAGTATGGAAAGGTATTTCTTTTCGTGCTCTGGTTTTTTAGTCTCAATCCTCTTACCTGTTTATCATTTCTGTTGCTAATTTGTTCAGTCTCTCTATTACCCTTAGCAGTTAAACATGCTTAAGTCTCTCCAATTATTAAAAGAGCTCTCCTCCAGTCTCAGGTTCTTTCCAGGTAGTACTCTTTTTTTCTCCTTCTTTTTTCCTCCTTCTTTTCTCCTTCTCCGTCTTTTTTCACAGACACTGTGAAAATTAAGAACCTCTGCCTTAAATGTTGTCCACAGGGCTCTGCCACAGGCCCTCTTTCCTTTACAGTATGCATGTACAAACTCACCTACTCTTGTGGCTTAAGTATGATCTAAATGCTGATAAATCCCAAATCTGTATCTTCAGCTCAGATCTCTCTTCGGATTTCTAGACCTATCTATGTATTCAAATCTTTCATTCAGACAGAAACACTCTGATGGTTTATATGTCTCGAACTCAAGATATCTCAAACTGAATTAATCACTCCCCATCCCCCAAATAACCCACTTATTACTGTTCTTCCAATGAACTACTAAATTCCAACAACTATAACTCTTAAATATCTCTCCAATCTATTACCTTCTATCCCTATTCTTCCTACAGGTCACCATCATTGCTTAACTGGACTGATACTGGAGATTCTTAACTGGCCTCGCACCTACAATCTTGCTCTCCTTCAATCCATACTCTTCACTGCAACCAGAATGACTTTTCTAAAATGCAAACTTTATTACATTACTCTACTCACATTGCTCAAACTTTATCATGCTTTAAACCTTCCAGTGGCTTCTCCTCGCCTTCAGAATAATTTTAAAATACCTTAACACAACTTATAAAGTCCTTCATGAATGTGCCCCTGCCTGCCCTCCCCCTACATTCAAAGCTCAAATACTGAATTTCCAGTTCTTTAAAGGGTCATCCTTCTGTCTCCTCTAGGCACTGGAACAAGATTATTCCTACCTGAAATAATTTTTCCATGTCTTTACTGGTCTAGGTAACTACTTATTTTTCAGGTCTCAATTTAAATGCCACAGCTTCCAGGGAGGCCTTTCCTATGTCCAGTCTGTGGTATAGGCCAGTGGCAGAGCTGGTGCTCAACAAATAGTCAAATGTACCTCCTCTGCATTTTCTAGCATGCCTTCGAGTAAGGTTGGGGGAATGAGGTTGATTTCTGGCCAGTAAGATGAGAGGAAAAAGAAGTAAACAACTTACAGCATTGTCCTTAAAAATGTCCAATTCTCTACTTCCTACTTCCTCTGTCATGACAACTGAAGAAGCCACCTGAAGAAGCAAGATGGAGGAGAAATGCCTGATATAAACTGGATCTTACTTGTGTGAAAAGCAAATTCCTTGTGTAATAAATTACTGAGATATCTGGGTTAATTTGCTACCAAGATTAACCTAGCCTACACTTACTAATAACAATACAGGGCTTCTGCTATATACTCCCACAGGACTCCTTTACTACCTAGCATAGTTTGTTATTGCTTACCTGTCTGTCTGCCCAGATAAGACTCTTAGCATTTTAAGGAAAAGTTTTGTGCTTCTCCTGTTCTCTGCCTTATGTCTAGAATGTAGCATAGTGCTTGAAACTTACAAGGCATTAAGAAAATATTTTGGTACATGAATGAATGGATCAATATAACCTACTTTGTTTAGTAGAATACTGTAGTACCACCAGTTTGAATTTGTAAGTAATACTATATACCAGATATTTGCCAGTATTATATGCCAGTATTTTTTCTATATCTTTTATTTTTCGTCAAAAGCAGCTATATATATTTTGTATCCTGTTTTAATTTTTTTCACTAAACATGTTTTAATTTTTTTCACTAAACTAAACACTAAAAAAAAAAGAAAAAACTTGATACATACTATCAATGTTTTTTCAATTCAAGGCATCTAGAAAGGCATACCATAAATGTATAAGAATTTTTTTTTTTGCGGTACGCGGGCCTCTCACTGTTGTGGCCTCTCCCGTTGCGGAGCACAGGCTCCGGACGCGCAGGCTCAGTGGCCATGGCTCACGGGCCCAGCCGCTCCGCGGCATGTGGGATCTTCCCGGACCGGGGCACGAACCCGTGTCCCCTGCATCGGCAGGCGGACTCTCAACCACTGCGCCACCAGGGAAGCCCTCGATTAAGTTTTTAATGCGGAAAAATTGAAGATATCAATTCCAAAACAAAGGGTACTACCAGAGACTGCATAAATAAGACATCTAAAAATATATATATATATAAACCCAATTATACTACAATTAAGAGGAACATAACAGAAATGGAGACATAGCATTGACTCTGATGATTCTCTTGTTCCTCCTCCACTCCACCATAATTCTCCAAAGATAAATTAAATTTTGATTCTAAGAGCCAAGGAAAGCACAATGCCTGGCATCAGCAGATCCAAGTTTAAGTTCTGGCCACTTCATTTAGTAGTTGTATGGCCTTATGCATAATCTCTCTGTATTTATATTATTTTTGAGAGAGGTGTGTCTCTTTCTGCAGCAGAGTTTCTCAGCCTAACACTACTGATATTTTTGGACTGGATAACTTTTTGTTGTTGGAGGCTGTCTTGTGCACTGTAAGATGTTTAGCGCAGCATATCTGACCTCTACCCACTAGATGCCAGTAGTAATATCTTGCTACTCTCAGGTGAGGACAATCAAAAATATCTCCAAACATTGTGCAATGTGCAATGAGGAGCTGAGAACCACTGCTTTAAGATAAGGAAGAACAATACTTTATAGTTCTATAGCTTTTTCAGTAATTTATCCCCCATTTTTTCCAGAACGTCTAACAAATTACCAGGTTAAATGTTCATAGTCTGTCTGCATCATTTTCCTTTTCCTTCTCTGTTCTCTTGTAATTCGCTTTTAAATAGTCAAAAGCATATCAAAGAAAGAAAGAAAAGGAAAAGTGTAAATGTTAAACTGATTATACAATTTGTCCTGGGGTAATTAAAATTTGATAATATTGCTCTTTTAACTCTTAACAATATTTCAATGACTTTCTATATTCTCTTTTAAGAAGAAAAGGGTACTTCAATTTCCCTTCTCCCACACTTGGTGGCTTTATAGCTCAGGGATCCCAATTAACATTTAACACTTGCAAACACTGAAAAACTGCTTCTTCACTCTGAAATTTTTTTTTTTCCAACTCTGTTGAAGGTAGCAAGAATACTTCAAAGATAATCTAACTCAAATTAATGGAATTAATTTAAAAATGAGTATTATGCATGGGGACATATATTGCTCATAATAAGTAATTTGTAGTTATACTATTCTACACACTCTCAAAACACTTTATAAATGTTAAATCTAATTATTAAATGTTCCCACCTTTCATAAGAAAGGAATAAATTTTAAGCACCTGAAAATAAAGTCTTCAAATAAAGGTATTTCCTTAAAATACACCCTATATTACTAAAGCACTTTAATACTAAATAAATCAAGTGTACTTTTTACTTAAATACAGATTGTATATGTACTAAAGGGATTAAATAATGCAACCAATAATATAAAATGACA
This sequence comes from Pseudorca crassidens, assembly GCF_039906515.1. Taxonomy (NCBI): domain Eukaryota; kingdom Metazoa; phylum Chordata; class Mammalia; order Artiodactyla; family Delphinidae; genus Pseudorca; species Pseudorca crassidens. The sequence goes on from NC_090301.1 coordinate 81,776,826, forward strand.
GGCGGTCAGCTATAAATCATTTGCTAGCAATTACATTTAATTTTGTATTCCCTTCAAGATCTAATGTAAAAATAACATAAGGAAGTAGTTTTAATTTCTAAAGCAACAGAATATGGGGAAATTTGTTCAGTCTCAAATACTTCTTTAAATAATGTTATCTTAATATTCACTGTGTTCTTTCAAGAATTTGAAAATGAACATTTCTATGACAAACAACATTTTCCCACCTGTTAAAAAGAGTTGCTGAATCTGGATTTCTTAATTGTGATACAACATTTTCAAGTGATTAGGCATATGCTGAGAGTAATGTTAACCTTTTAACTATATTTAGTGAGGAAAGAGTATAACTTGTGGTAATTTTATTTTTCATTTATTATTTATACCCTGCTAGCTTCCAGTAATGTTTTAAGATGATTCACCTGGTCTTTTACACTGGCATTATGAGGCAGCATCCAATGGTAGAAAAAGCACTGGCTTTGGAAATAGACACACTTAGGTTTCAAGCCTTTCACTGGCACAGTACCCAAGGAATTTTGGTCAAGTCACTTATCTTACTCTCTGAATAGCTGATTCTATACCTATTAGCTCTGATACTTGTATGTACCTGGCTTGTGGCTGCCATTCCATAAGTTACAATACATTTCTTCCTCTTCAAAAATGGTTAGACTTTTAGAGAATTAAGCATATTATTTTTTACAATATTCTCTTCTAGATCAAAAAAGATAAGGCTTTGGTACCGTGCCGGATAGAAAAAAATCAATATCTCAAAATATCAATGCAGATGCCATTCTGGATTCATTCTTTTTTTTGAACTACTTTATATGTACTCATACCACTAAACTTAGCTGAACACTACTTAATGGGTACATATGAAAATGACAGTAGAAATCAATATTTCAAGACAGATAAAATTTAAGTGGGATTGTGAAAATATTTTAATGTCCCTGAGTAAACCTTCAGTTTAGAGCAATGGGCTTCAAATACAGGGCTCTGTACTTAATTTTCCTTCTAAGATCTATAGGAGATACTAGATTATACTAATCCTTAGAATGCCAATGCACTTCTTTGATCAAGCTTTGTCTGCAACTTATTAAAAATTTAATTACTCTTTGCAGCAGCTGGTCTCTGTTTTAATAAAAAACAGACTGCGAGGTCCCACCTCCAGAGTTTCTGATTCAATAGCTCTTGGCTAGGTCTTTGGAATTTGCTTTTCTATCAAAGTTCCAGGTGACGCTGATGCTGCTAGCCAGGTTATTTTAGCAGGCTATGTGAACCACTGGTCCAAATATCTCTAAATCTACATTATTCCTAGTTTTCTGTAATCTGAATAATCTGTTATATTTTCTAGACACAATTCATTCATTTATTCCTACAGCTATTTCTTGGCTAGGCTGTTTAAGGTTCTGGTGAACAAGATAGACAACGTTCCTGCTCTCATGGAGCTTACATTCTATTAGTTAGGGGGACAATAAATACATAAATAAACAGAAAAATACAGGACAGTAGTAAATGCCATAAACAGAATTAAAACAAGGTAATGTGACTTGAGTGATTTCTTTAGATTTGGTGGTGGTTGGAGAAGACTTTTCTAAGGAGTTAACATTTAAGCTGAGATCTGACTAACAAGAGCCACCTATGGAAAGACTGAGAGAAGAACATTCTAGGTAGAGGGAACAACTTGTGTAAATGTCCTAAAGGAGAAACAAGTTTGGTGTGTCAAGAAATAGGTTAATTTGGATTGCAAATGAGGGTAGATAGATACTCAGGGGCCAAGTCAATCACATAGTATCATCTGGGATGGGGTAAATAGTTCGGAGAGTTTTCTGTAAGTGAAGACCTCCAATACACCATACTGAAAAATTCTGCCATTGGAGTACAAATAATGATTACTGTAATTAATCTGATGGCATTGTATTTGTAAGAAAAGGTCTCACTGTCTCACTATATAATAATAGAATATACCACTAATTGGTAAGGATAGTAGGCATGGTCTAAAAAATTTAGGGCTAAAAACAAAAGTCAGAGGCTCAGAAGGCTCTGTTACCTATTACCCATGTGATCAAGGACATGGTAAAATCTTCAGTTCTCGGGATCTCAATTTCCTCATCTATAAAAGGGAATAGAGTAAGTATCTCCAAAACTGTTATGAAGATTAAACAAGATAATTAATATATAATACCCAGTAATTACCCATTATTTTGTGGGTACTTAATAAAATGTTATTCCAGATCAGTCTCTTCTGCTCTTCCAGATAAACTCATCAGCTCAAAGCAATGAAAGAAGAATTGAAACATGCTAAGTTTTCAAGAAAACTCTTTCTTTTGTATCTGAATTTCCATAGCTTCAACTTCCTAATAATCCCATATCATTTAGTGTCTGTATCTGAATGTTCAAATGTTACAAAATAATAAACCTAAGAATAGCATGTATTTTAAATCAACGTACAAAAACCTATACACCAAATAAATGTTGCTCTATTCAAAGTACAGGATTACAGGGACTTCCCTTACGGTCCAGTGGTTAAAACTCCATGCTCCCACTGCAGGGGGCATGGTTTTGATCCCTAGATCCCTAGTCGGGGAACTAAGATCCCACATGCCACAGGGTGTGGCCAAAAAACCCCGAAAAACAAAGTATAGGATTACAGATCTACATTGTTCCGAATAGCTTTGAACCTTCTCTTCTAGAACTACTGTAAGAATCTATTTAAAAGCCTAACAGAATTCTACTGATTTTAAACTTTCACTTGTTTTTGACCAAGAAACAAAGCACAAAAACAAAACTTTGCTTATTAGACATCACTCAGACAGTTGCTTGTTAATTCAAACTTAGCCCTCAAAAAATGACTGATAATACAGATAACATTCAAAATGATGTCATACTGTTTAGACAACCTAAGGAGTTCCAAAAGTATTTAAGCAAAGCAACAGCACTGAAATAAGTACATAGCCTCTCACATGATTACTTTCTAAGAAAAGATACTTGTTTGCATGGATAGTTTCTAGGATATTTGTTTAAAAGCAGTGTACCAATAGGTACATTATGTGTATACATACAGGACAGAGTGAAATTGGGAAACCATTTATAGGAAAAGGTACTAATGGGTGTATTCCTTCGCAAACTGACTTGTCATATAAACTAATAATCTGCAAGAAACTAAAAGGTCATGATGGACAAGAAGCCATGCTTCTAGCTTTTCTAACTTCTTGGTAGTAGTGCTCTAATATTCTTTCTTCCTGGTGTCAGTTACTTAATAGCTCATCTATCATGTAGTTTTGAATAAAAACATTTTTATGAAAGGAAAATTGAAAGACAGAAGAGTTAAGTGGATAGCTCAAAATTAAAGACAAAGGTAAAGTGGTACATAAGAAAGAAGGGAAAATAGTTGCATTACTTCCAAATAAACATGAGAATTACAGATGGTATAAATGGAAAAGGATTAGGCAGGGCAGTTCCTAGAGTCTAAAGATGAAAAGAATGATAGGGAAGCCAGAAGAAGCAAAAAGAACTCCATCTCCACCCTGCATCCTGTTGGTTAAAGGAGCCTTTAGCAATGGTCTGGGCCTGTTGGAATTGCTACTCTTGTTGCATGATGGGATAAGTGAGACTCAGAAGTCACATGAAGGCTGCAGTAGGTGTGTGTTTATGTTTGAGGGCTGGCCAAGATGGAGTAAAGGAGATAGGTACAATTTAAAAATATTTTCTATAGAAACACTGCTAATATTATGCCTTAAATACACTATGGATTGATTAAAGTGACATAATACCACCAAGCATAACCACCAGGTAAAACAGCATTTCTATGATAAAGCAATTCTGAGTGAAAAAACTGATATACAAATTACAGACTGCCTGTATTACTCTCTCCAGGATGATGAGGCCCATCACAGTTAACAGTTACTAAGTATGTGACCCCAGGGTCACATGACTAAAACTACTAACAGACACAATACCTCTCACTCAAAACCACTGGGGCTAGCAGAATTTCAGCACTGATATATATGTATTTTGCTTTTAATTTTAGAAAGGTAATATAGTGCATATAGTATATATGATGTGATATCCCCAGAGGTGACTGGGGCAGCACCTGAGAATCAAACACATAAATATTTCTGCAGTAAAATATAGCAGTATTCACACATGGGAAACATAAAGCCTACAAATAGCCTCACATAAACTCAGTTCTGGATTTGCGACCAACTGAGTTAAGTGCAAGTCAGATTTTGCTGCCTTAACTAAATACACTTTTACTTAATTTTTTATTTAAAAAGTGTGAGTTCCCTCCCTCCTCCCTCTGAACTTTTTAAAGTTCAGAATTATAGATAAGGGACTATGGACACGTATCAGTATCTGCAAATGTTACTCTCTCAACGTGATCCATGGTCACCTTTAAAAAAGAAAATTGGGGGAGCTTCCTAACTAGCTAAAGACTATGTGACAATAGCCAAAAAGCTTTTAAAAGCCCTGGATATCAGAAATTGTTCTGGTGCCCAAGGAATCTTGCAAAGGTTTCAAAGGCTGAGGTAATAACAACAGTTTCTCTTGGACTGGATGTTAGAAAATGCCATTATTCAAAATATGAGATTTAGATTAGCTTCTCTGCCACAATCAACAATTACTATAATAATTATAACAGTGATGTGGGAAACATTACTTTACACTGGCTGCCAAGAAAACCAGCCATTCCTTGTTTCCTCACACTCAAGCAGAAATGCCCTGAACCTGGACAGTGTTTCTCAACCCTGCCCTTGTTTCAGTGGTCAGGACCTGCTGTGTTGGCTACTCAGACCAAATACATTTTTGTGACACAGAGGATCCATCCCTGGGTCAATCTGCCTAGTGTTTCCTTCTCCCTCCTTCCTACTGATCCCTTTTCTGCCAGCTTCTTAGTAGCTAGAACCTACTCACTTCTGCTTTCAGGGGCTTTCCTGACTTAAAATTAGACTCCATCTTCTATTATTTGAGAATTTATATTCTCTCCAGGGTAGCTAATTTTCTGCTTAAAGCTCTGTGTTTGCAGAGACCCTCATTATCTGTCACCTCTTATCAGCCTAAATCAGCTTTGGTCCCAGGCTTCTCTTGGCCTGCCACATCCTGTGCCATTGGTAGGAAAAGAAATGCTGTTACTCTTCTGAAAGTATTGGTTTACAGTTATAAAATATGTACTCCTATGTTTTCTCTTCTTCACAGATCTCCCCATCAACTTCCATAATCAAATACAATGGAAGCCATTAGCCAAATATTTTGAAAAAAGACAAAAACGTTATATTAGAAAAATAAGAACAAATTTAAAGACAATCAAAAATGTTTACTACAACTCTTTAAAAACCCACTGTCATTAACAGTGTCAATTCTCAACCAAATAAATAAGGAAAAATGATGGCAACAAGAAAATGCTATTAGTTGGAGATGGAGGATAGGGGAGTGGATTGTTTGAGAAAGAGAGAAAAAGGCCTCAGGGGGGAAAAAAAATCAGCCACCATTAAATGGCAAAAATATTCTATAAATAGTAACAAGATAACCTGTATTTACATAATGGCTTTCTTCCAAAGAATTCATTGTGATGTATTTTTTTTAAATGAAGACAATTTTTTCTTAAAGAAGATGAGCCAATATAGGGTAAGCCTGAATCACTCTTAAAAGTATATATTTGCACAGTGAAGGTTAATCGCTTGGTTCTAAAAAACAAAACAAAAAACACGGACTATTAAAGACTTTTTTTTTTTTAAGACATTGTTTTTTAATCTGAGACAAAGACTTTAACAGGCCCAAGTTTCCACTGAAAGATCAATGTAACATGATGAAAAATTTATACATACTGAAATAATGAATTGGAAATCAACAAACATTATACTGAAATATTTAAATATTTTAAAAAGTTATATTTTAAGAGGTAAAAAATAAGGGAAAATATTAACTAAGATCTGTCAAAATTGTTTTATTTATTCAATGGCTATTATAATATAGTATCTTTTGTTTTATATGTCCTTGTTTTGGGAATATTTTAAATTCTAGTTGGGTGAATTTTATGATCCCAAAATAAAGATGAAGCTTCAGTTAGGCATGTCACAAGGAGTTGGTGGCATCTTATATGAGAAGAGAAGCATGGAAAAGGTTAGGTAGTTAAGTGATTTGCCCAATATTAATGGCAAAACGAGGCAGAGATCTTGTTATTTGACTTCAAGTCCAATGCTTTTAAGTACCACATAAATCTGTATTCTAGGGGCTTCCCTGGTGGCGCAGTGGTTGAGAGTCTGCCTGCCAATGCAGGGGACACGGGTTCGAGCCCTGGTCTGGGAAGATCCCACATGCCGTGGAGCAACTGGGCCCGTGAGCCACAACTACTGAGCCTGCGCATCTGGAGCCTGTGCTCCACAACAAGAGAGGCTGTGACAGTGAGAGGCCCGTGCACCGCGATGAAGAGCGGTCCCCGCTCGCCGCAACTAGAGAAAGCCCTAGCACAGAAACAAAGACCCAACACAGCCAAATAAATAAATAAATAAAATTAAAAAAAAAAATCTGTATTCTATAAAATGAAACTAAGTATTAAATTGCAAGCAGGCAAAAAAAGACTTTATATAGTATTTCTAAGCCAGGTTTTCAATTTTTTTGTGCAATCTTTATCTAGCAGAAAAAAGTTTCCTGATAGCGAAAATGTGAAGGATTAAAAAATATTTTTTATAAATGATATAAACAATGGATAAAAAGAGAAATATTTCAATAAGGGCATGGTGGAATACAGGGCCTTGATTGGGATGCTCTATATCTAATTTTTGGGTGAAATACATTAAGTGAATATTATAAAGTGAAAAATATACAAAATATACTTGGGGGGAAGCATGTATGATATCTTTTCATCTTCTCACTTAAAAAATTTTTAACAAAGTATGTTTAGTGACTCTCAATCAAGCAGAAGTTGATTTAAAATCGTAAATAATACTAATATGCAATCAATCCTTTTACAAAAATATTTTCCACTTGAGAGTATTTCCCAGTGTTTCAAAAGTCATAATCTCTTTCATAGTCAAAATCAACCAAACAAAAAGTGGCTTTGTGAATATGGTTATATCTTGATTTTTGAAACAAAATTCCTTAACATATTACAGAGCAGATATACTGGATGGTTAGTAACAGCAAAGGGTCAACACAAATTTTATACATTTGACTTTTAATTTCACTTGTGGTAGAAATCAGCAAATATGAGCAATAACAGAGTTCAGATTCTGGGACTGAACAGACTTGGATTTGAACCTCCACTCTCTCACATAGCGCCTGAATAACTACAGCCACTGACTTCTTTGTGCCCATTTCTTCATAAATTTTTGTGAGAATCATAGTAAATCATGCCTAAATGGCCAAGAAGAACACTGGTTACAATTATTAACAAGATTTTTATAGGGGATAACCTACTCATTTTGTTGGAAACATGGCAAATGGTCTTGAAATTATGCCTAGGCTACCAGCAAAAAGGTAAGATTATTTTATTCCTTTGTGGGTTGCAAATGCACAAGACGGTTCTGTAATAAAAACCTACTTCCCCTGAAATCACATGCAGATTAAGGAATGCAAGTATAACAATTGTATAAGTATGAGGTTAATGTTTAATCCTTCAACTGGACAGAAAACTCCGTAAGGTTTCGGACCATGTTTGTTTCTTTTACCACTTACCCTAATACCTAGCACAGCTCTGGTGCATGGTGGTGACTCAGTAAATATCTGTTGAATGAATAAGTGAATGAATGAGCTAATGTCAATCAGAGAAGATATAGAAAGGACAAAAGATGAATAATGGGAAATATGACCATGTGAGATGAAGAACAATCAACAATGAGATGCTGGTGGTCCTGGGAAAATGGCAAAGACCTGAGGAGTTTAGAGAACCTGTGAGAGTCTAAAGGAACAAGGAGACTTGAAAGAAGCTTGACAGGGAGATGGATATGTGCTCTAGGAAAGGGAAGATACCACAGAAAACACTGAATGAGTGACAAGAATCAGAAAATTCAGGTTTCATAATGAGAGATCCTGTCATATAAACATTCCAGTGGTTCTGGAGAGAGCAGTTTCAGCCTAAAACTATAGAGGTGTAGGACTAGAGAAAGGAAATTATACTTTCACAAAGTCTAAAGGATCCATGAAAAATGCCTCTGGTTTTGCACAAGAAGGGCAAAATATTTCCTTAAAGAGGAAAGAAGCATAGAAGGACACAGCAACCAAAAAGAATGAGGCTACAGAACAAAAGAAAGCAGAAAGATTCAGAAGAATCTAAAAATTATTTACATAGTATCACGCTAATGAATAAAAGGAAATGAGTATACTGGCCATGAGGAAGATTAAATGATTTACCTCCTAAATTAATGTAATCACCTTCAAAATGAGCAGTTACTGATATTTTGTATGGTTTGTGTGCTAAGATACCTGAAATTCCCCCACAAAAGCATGAGTGACAGTGCAGTAGGCACTATGTGGAAGAAACAGAAGGATTTAAAGCTATGATTCTGGGGTGGACCCAGAGAGGGGTGCATCAGCTCATCTGAGCATGCACGGAACCACCTGGGAAGCCTTCTGAGTGAGTGCCGCCTTGGATTGTGCTGCAATACAGGGTCCATTTACGGAAAGCAGATTAGGATTTATGGGATGTGCCTATCACCTCTCTGCCCTGCTCACTGTACTGCAGTCCCTTGGTATCTGCATGGGAGTGGTTCCAGGACCCGATGTGGATCTGCAGATGCTCAAGTTCCATAGTCGGCCCTTCCACAAATGTGGAACTTGCCGATACCGAGGGCCAACTATACTCATTCCTCCTCAGAGCCAGATGTTTTGTTACGAGTAATGCGGATGTAACTGCTTATCAAGTTTGATTTTGCTTGGCTCCATGTTGATACATTCTCTGTAGTTCAAGGTATCTTTAATCCTTGTGACAAATTTCATATTCCTCTGGTTTTACAGCTTAAACCAGGGGAGATAGTAAGGGAACAGAGAACATAAATAATTTACACTGGAACATAATTAATTAGGAGTTAACTGCATATCTCATGTGTTATTTATTTGCTCATTCAACATATACTTATTTTGCTACTACTATATCCCAGAACGATTATAAATGCTAGGGATATAACAATTTAAAAAGACAAGAACCCCATCCTCTCAGAGTTTTTATTCAGGTGTTTGTGGGAATGCAAAGGTTTGGAGACAACAAACAAGTTAACATTTATTTAACCACTTTTACATTGCCTAGAACTCTGACTCTATGAGCCATGAGCTGCTTCTTATACTGATACATACTCTAAAGGAAGTATGGCCTTTTGGGTACTTGAATTACCCTTACATTTAATATAAGTGCCTTTGAAACATCTGCTATAATTAGAAGCAGCAAATGCTTTTCTATATTTAATTCTAGCTTCCTTTATTGCATTTTGTGAAAACATATTTATTCTTCTCATCATAAAAGTAACAACCATATTACAGAAATATTGAATCTAGAAGAAAGGGAAAAAAGGGCCCTAATTTTAGCACCTTAATACAAATCATTCAGCGTTTCACTACATTTCCTTCTAACATTTTTAATGTTTAAATAGCTGTATGTTTACATAGTTGTAATTATAATATGTAATACTTTTGAATATTTTTGTTTTCTTTTAAGCATTTTCTCCTTACTTCATAATTCCTGTTTACTTTAAAATTTAGTAGATCCAAAAAAGAAATGATACAAGTGAACATATTTACAAAACAGAAACGGACTCACAGACTTAGAGAATGAACTTATGGTTACCAGGGGGGTAGGATGAGGGGAAGGGATAGTCAGGTAGTTTGGGATTGACATGTACACACTGCTATATTTAAAAAGGATAACCAACAAGGACCTACTGTATAGCACAGGGAGCTCTGCTCAATGTTATGTGGCAGCCTGGATGAGAGGGGAGTCTGGGGGAAAATGAATACACGTATATGTATGGTTGAGTCGCTCTGCTGTGCACCTGAAACTATCACAACATTGTTAATCAGCTATACTCCAATATAAAATAAAAAGTTGAAAAAAAATTTAGTAGATCCACAAATTAGTGAAAAAGCCACATATGTATTTATCTTTCTCCCAGACCATCTAAAAACTTTAAGAATGAATGTAAAAAGTCTATTTTAAGCCTAACTAGTCTTTAAAGTGGGGCTCAATGCTAAAGGTTTTAGGCCTAAACAATGCTAGGTCAAAATGTGATGTTAGGTATAATTTTTAAAGTATTATTATATATAGTAAGTGTTGTATTTACATTACCACACATTTCTACTTTAGATATGCTGTTGGATAAAATGGGAAAATCAATGAGATCATTTTTTTCAATAATATACATTTATTTAGCAACTAGTAAAATGCTAGGTTCCAAACATATAACTCGAAAGTTCAGAAAACTAAAGAATCACACTTTTAAAATAAAAGAATATTTATACAAATTAAACTACTGCTTCTCTCATGACTCTACATTCCTGGATCATTTTCTGATGTTAGCTGAAACTTGCTAGCTGTAGAAGACATGTCTAAAACTAAATACAGAATACACAGAATTTCCATATATACTAATTTTATTGAAGGGTTATGATTTTAAGACATCTCTTGCATCACAAGATATAAACGCCTCAGCTAGATGACTACTCACTCATAAATTTAGTATATGAATACATGTATCTTCTAACTGAGGGAAAGATTAATCATTTGCCCCTAAATCCATACCTTCAGACTTCGCCTTCATGTTGATTCTAAACTTCCTTTACACAATAAGACAAAGGTTTTTGTTTGTCTGTTTTGTTTTGATTTTGTCTCAATAATCCCCAAAGATCCACTAGAGATAAAGTAGTATTTATTAACATGCAAACATGCTTTATTAAATTAAAATTAAATTAGCTTCTGTGATCTGGACACTAATGAAAATATGCAAAGGCAAGTTTTAATAGGCAGGAGAGTGGTCACAGCTATAATTGAGATAGGGATGCCATGGATGGACAGGGACTGCTTCTCTGACTTGAGAATCAAAGGCACATAGAAAATGGTTTATTTTCTGTATTCACCCACTAACAAAATATTCTATGAAGCTTCACTTTCTCTCATTTGCATTATCAAAACTGACTTTGCTTCTCTAACTACAATATCCTCAGGGGCAGTTACTCCTGCCAACACTACTGTCACCCTCTAAAATATCTGAAAGTCACTGACATAAGACTGATATAAGAGGATAACGCCGATGTACGTTAGGCCTAACCCAGTACTCAGGATATTGACAACACAAAGCCAATGGTTTTGACATTGGCAAATAGAGTCAAACTATTCACAATTCTGCTGAAATTCCAGGTCAGCATTTTATGAATTAGAACTGGCCTGGGTGGCAATGAATAACTTCAGATACTTGATCATTTCAATTTTGTTTTAAAAACTTTAATGAGGCTGACCTGGAAATATATTTCAGTGGATTTCTCAAAATGAAGACAGAAAAGCTATACATTGAGAATAGATAAGAGAGATGGGTCAACAATGTTAAACATTTTTCTTTAAACGTGTCTTAGAAGGTTAGGTATTAGGTCATTAGTTCCAGTCTGTGTAGCATTTATCTCCATGAATAAAATATTTTGATGATAAAATATTTTGATAGTTAATAAAATATTGACAATTACACACCTTTTTTGTGATATTAAATTTTCCAACATAATGACAGGATTATTGGCTGATTCCAAATTATAGCTATGATAACCCATTATGTGAAATTATGTTTGCAGTTAGCATTAACCAAAGAAGTTCATGATTACCAGCAAAAATACTAATAGAAATTAGAGATCTGAAAGGGTCAAAGGATGTGTGTTAAAAGAAGTATGGGTAGGACTTCCCTTGTGGTGCAGTGGTTATGAATCTGCCTGCCAATGCAGGGGACGTGGGTTCGAGCCCTGGTCCAGGAAGATCCCACGTGCTGCGGAGCAACTTAGCCCGTGTGACACAACTACTGAGCCTGCGCTCTAGAGTCCGCGAGCCACAACTATTGAGCCCACGTGCCACAACTACTGAAGCCCACGCGCCTAGAGCCTGTGCTCCGCAACAAGAGAAGCCACCGCAATGAGAAGCCTGTGCACTGCAATGAAGAGTAGCCCCCACTGGCAGCAACTAGAGAAAGCCAGCATGCAGCAACAGACTCAACACAGCCAAAAATAAATAATAAATAAACTTATAAAAAAAAAAGTATAGGTAATATACACTTACACTGGACTATTTTAGCTACCGCAGAAAGGGCAGCCAGTCACATGACCTTCTTACGTAATGGTACATTTGCAGTGGCTAAATTGTAGGGTAGTTCACTTAATGCAAATTAACAATAAAATGACTACATAAGGAAAAGGTGATTTTAAATGATAATCTCAGAATTACATATAGCAGCAGTCAATAGCCATGGGAAGTGGATCACATACAATCCATAGTAAATACTGGCACATTTGGCATATTTAGAGCAATCTGCTGGTCCTCAAAACAAACAGAAGGCTAGTAAAATACTATGCCAACAAGCACCCACTAAGTACACAGGTCATTTAGTATACAAGCTCAGAATCTGATTAGAGTTACTGGAATCATAGACCCGAGCCTCGTCTGTCATCCAGTCATAGTCATAAAATTAGAAAGATCCTTCGGAATCACTTGGAAAGGTATGCTTCCTATTGTTAAGAAAACAAACTCTAGTGCTTGTAAAATAGTGGAGAGGAACGTTTAAGAGCTCAAGCTCTGAAGCTCCAGAACTGAAAGAGGATTTTCCGCAGATCTATAAAAATCTGGCTCCTATAAACTGAACAGGATAGAAGCTAACCTTGGCCAAGACTAGAATTCTACAAACTGTTGTTAAACAGGTGTTTTTGGCATGGACAATCTACATTCCACATATTAGAATACCTTAAGTAGATTCTAAAACTGGTGTGGAATCTGTCAGAGTTCTAAAATCTTAAGTGCAAAAACAAATAAAATAAAATTGGGGATATAATTGAATTGAGCTCTGATGGTCAATATAAGACTGCATAAAATGTAAGCTCAAGGCATCTTTTCTCTCCTCATGCTATAAAAGTTGTATATTTTGGAGGCTTTTCCTCCAAAATTGCTGTAGAATAAACCATATTTGCTTCACACAATTCCTCTCAACCTGAATCAGAATACCCTCTTTTTTTATTTTGAACTTGAAGTACCAGGAGTGATTTTCACTTGTCCTTCTATATCAAGTGCTGCCTCATTCATAGTAAGGGACTTCATATAGAGTCTCTGAACCCCGTATACTTTGAACCACAGCCTTTTGTTCAGTTTAAGAAATATCTACAATTATAATCCTTAATTGAGAAGCCAAATCCATAGAATGGAAAATAAAATATCTACTTTTATGTGTACTTCCATCCACTGCCTTTGATTCCTAAGGTCCATAAAATTTAGATGTTACTTCTCTGAAGAAGCAGATAACCTTATGGCTGATTTACTTCCTGTTCCCAAAGAAATCATTACTTAATATCTACATATACCCACTTTAGGGGTCTGACCATCTTGTGGCTATGCAACTACGCATCAAATCTAATACAGATCCCATGTCTCCAATGCCCAGTAACAAGACCACTCAAGATGCCAATAAAGTCACCATTCCAACAACACAGAAAAATATATTTCCATCGAAATACAGTAACAGGTCAAACAAAAGGCACACTGTTGAGATATCCTGAGCTTACAAGATAACTGTGTGCCTCTTATCTGACAATGGGCTAGATAGCAATTAGTTTGAGGAGCTTCAAATTTAAATACAGATGTTACAGAACAGAGGTCAATAAACTTTTTTTTACTGTAAAGGGTCATATAGTAAGTATTTTAGGCTGTGTGGGCCACTTACAGTTTCTGTTGAATATTCTTTTTTGTTCATTTGCTTTTTCAACTGTTTAAAAATATTAAGACATTTTTAGCTTAAAGGCCATATAAAAACAGGCTGCAGGCCAAATTTGGCCTGTGGGTGACACTTTGCTGATCCCTAATATAGAATAACCTGCTTCTTGTCTCTACTAGACTCTAAGAACCTAGAGATGAGGGATGAAAAGTGTTCAACCACTTTAATATTTCCACTGTTCAGTACAGTGAGTTGCACGTAGCAGCCATTCAAAAAATATTCGATTAATGAATGAATAAACAAGTGAATGAATGAATGAATGATCTGTCAACAGTCCAGTAACAGAATTATTACTTACAATATTATTTGTCCTGCCTACCAATAACTAGTTCTTTACTCTGAGGCAGGTAGATGACTAACTTCACAACCTCCTTGTGATTGGATGTGTTACTTCTGGTCTGGATCATTTAATGGCAGATGTGAGACCTTCCAGGGCTCTTTTCTCCCCCCTTTCTTTCCAGTTTGATGATCAGCAATGATTGAAATGGTGGCTGCTCCATAAGGTCCCTAAGTGATTATTATGAACAGAGATACCTCTGATCATGATGGTCATACAAGGAGAACAAGAAACAAACCTTTGTTGTTTTAAACCACTGAGGTTTTGTGGTTGTTTCTCACTACTTCATAATATTGTCTATCCTGATTGATACAGTACCAATCATACTCATCTTCAGACTACATACAACCTATTTTAAAATTCACACCTGGCTGTAGTACAAAGCAGAAAGACAAAGGCATCTTTATCACTCTGCTAAACAATCAAGTGCTCTGAGTTTTCAAATAGTTTCTAAGGGTGATCTAGGGCAAATCACCAATCACTTCAATTTTATGACCTGTTTTCCTAACCAGGATAGGATAATCAGCTTACTTTTTTTTTTTTTTAATTGGGGTATAGTTGTTTTAGGATTGTTACTTTCTAAGATCACATTTGCAGGGAAAATTAAGAAAACAACTATACAGATGTTATTTACAATTGAATAAGTTGGCTAATTACTAAATTTCCTGTTTCCTTGAAAACTAGTTATTTTGATCATTAATACATTGATGTAGAAACAATAAGAAACTGGATAAGTACTTTCTCATATATTTCTTACAGTATAGATTGCTATTTGCTAAAACCCCTGTAAGAGAAATTGTATCTATAAAAGTATATCTAATCAATAATATTAATCCTGAGAGGGAAAAGCTATAGATTCAGAAACACTTAAGAGACACATCAACCAATTGCAATGTATGGATCTTCTTTAGATCCTGATTCAAGTAAATTTTAAAAAATCAGAAAACAAACAAAAAACCCCCTCAAAAAACCAAACTTACAACTGGAAAAAATCTGAAAACTGACATGTATGATGATAATTAAGGACTATTTCTAACTTTTTAACGTGTGATAGTAATAGTATGGGTTTTTAAAAAATGAATTCCTGCTTTTAGATATACATATAGAAATATTTATAAATGAAAAAAGTTCTAATAGCTAATGTTATAACATTTTCAGGACAATTATTTCCATTTCTCTTACCCTAGTCTAGAGCTTTAGTAAAGAAAGGTAATGGGGATAGAGATCAGACAAGGAAAAAAGGTATGCAGGCAGGATTCTAGACTCCTATTCTGATTTCAAACAGAGTAAATCAGTTTTTACTTTTGCCTGTGACTACCAAAAAAACCCAAGAAACAAACCTGACTAAATCCAGTTTATCCCAATATGCCCTACAGCCCCATTATCATTAGCCACTCCCTGAGTCATCTATAGTCTTCCTTGGTTGCCTCATTCTACTCGTCTTCTTCCCTGAGGCATCTTTTCAATAATCCCTTCCGACAATGCTTTTTCTACTGCACCTCTGTTACTGCCACTGTAATTAATAATTAACAATTGACAATCCTCTATGCCTCACTGTCTTCACAAAATGCTACGTCTAGAGACCTATTTGCCTACCCTTCTCTGGTAGCCCTTTCTAGAGAAGGATATCTTTACTCTCCCAGCACCCTTGTATTAACACTGGGGATTAACAGCCTCCCCCGCCCAGAGGCTGGGGGAAGTAGGAGGTCAACATTCCTCCAGCCACTCATTTCCAAATCATGACTGCCACTCCTCATATAAAAAATTCTATTCCTTTGAGGTTTATTACTTTCCACTTATACGCACTACATTTTTTGTTTCCACCGAGGCAATGTTTTTAAATGAAAGAGCAAGGAAGGAAAAGGGATAAGAAAATCATTCACACGGTTTTAAACTGATTCATGAAAAACAATTACAACACTGAATTTTAATATTAACTTCACACCCACCAATTTTAGCAATGTGCCCTCCCCTTAAGTCCAAGAGTTTTATTTGTACATCAAGAGAAAGAGTTTAATGCGCAGTCTGACTTACCTACTACCACCTCCCCCAACACACACACAAAGCACAGTAAATCTAAAA
This sequence comes from Pseudorca crassidens, assembly GCF_039906515.1. Lineage (NCBI taxonomy): Eukaryota > Metazoa > Chordata > Mammalia > Artiodactyla > Delphinidae > Pseudorca > Pseudorca crassidens. The sequence continues at coordinate 81,793,176 of NC_090301.1, forward strand.
TTAAGGCAACAGTGACCTTTTTCTCTTCTAAACTGACTTCATCACTACAGTAGGGTCTTGACCTGATCTATCTTCTTGTCACACAGTAACAAAAAATCATCACAGCAAGAATCTCACACTTTTAAGGAGAGCAGGCTATTTAGATTAAATCAGGTACTAAGTAGAAGACTAAAATATTTCTTTGGGAGGATTCTTGGCCAGTTCTATGGGAGGGGTCTAAGGCCTTGGGTTTCCAAAGAAACCTAGATGGAGTATTCACTGCATCTATCACTTCATGTCCTATGCCATTTTTGTTAAAAGGGTAAACTTTAGGGCTACATATGCGTACTCCAGAACATTAACAAAATAAAACAGAAATTTATAGTTCTCAGTCAAATCACTGTAGTTTAGAAAACTTACAGAAAACATACATAAACATTTACCCCTGGTAAAGGAAATACTACTCTCAGTCAGACCCAACTTATCTAGCTTTCAGGAGATATGAAAATTTAGAATGATAAAATTTTTGAGTTAATAAATAAATCTGATACATTCATAATATAAGAGCCTGTCATGGAAAGTAATATTCTATTGTCAGGGGGTAATCAAGTGCCATTTTATTCAGTTTTTATACAACAGCTAATTCAGGTGCCCCCTGAAGAACTAAAGTGATATGCTATGTGATGTGTTAAATCTAAAAGCATTCAACTTACTACTCAATCAAACCCTTGGTTGGTATATAGGTTATATCCCCAGAAAAAAAACAACAATAAGCTGAACTAAATCACAGTGAAAGGAGCCAGTATTTTTCTTTATGCTGTATAACACAGATACTTCTAAAAGCATTTTTTAGAAACAGAGCAAACCATGTTGATAATTTCTAAAATAGAAATACTACCTACAAAGACAAAAGTCTGTATTTTGGCCCATAAATTTTTTAGATGTTTGATCCCTAGTAAAACGGGAATCTGTTTTGCATCCAAAAATATATTATCCCAAGGGATGACACTGTGTGAGACGGTATAATTTAGTAAACTTATTTTTAACTAAATGATGACTCATTTTCACTATGCAGACTTCAGGTAACTACAATATATGTATACATAGTCCCATTAACTAAATGTGTTTTGTATCTGACTTTCAGTATATCTCAAGATGTTATATCTATTATAATAAATGCTAATATTATATTAGATAGTATGATCAGGGCAGAAACTATGTTCGAATTAGGCATACTGAATTCTCTAGATGCATATAATGATTAAAACAAGGTGAATAGATATGTACACTTAGCTATAATTTCCTCCAGAAGATAACATCTGATCATGTAAGACATTTTGTAAACATGTACTATCCAAAGAACTTTAAATTTTTTCTTCATATAATCTTTCCAATTTAGTATTTGATCACACCATGAAAATTATTTAAAAACAAAACTTAATGATTACAAAACTCACAGTATGTTAACCATTTATTCCATTTTCAACTAAAAAGAGAGTTATCCAACATGACATCTTCTAAGAAAAATTTGTAAGACAAAAACAACCAGTTTTGTTCTTTAAAAGTGTTTAAAACAGAATGCATTTTTTTTTTTTTTTTTTTTTTTTTTGCGGTACGCGGGCCTCTCACTGCTGGGCCTCTCCCGTTGTGGAGCACAGGCTCCGGTCGCACAGGCCCAGCAGCCATGGCTCACGGGCACAGCCACTAAGCGGCATGTGGGATCTTCCCGGACCGGGGCACGAATCCGTGTCCCCTGCATCGGCAGGCGGACTCTCAACCACTGCGCCACCAGGGAAGCCCAACAGAATGCATTTTAAAGACAGAGGGCAACCTTGGAGGACTCACGGACAGAAATGGGTAATGCTGAACTAGCACAGAGAAAACATCTAAGATCATCTTTAATGAACAGACAGTCCAACAGGTAGAAACATACTGGGCATATATATTAGCTATAATACCATTAAAGCATTGAAAGACCTCAGTCTGAGCCCCAAGGTCTATTATTTAATGATTGTGTAACTGTGGACAAGTCACTTCTCCTCTCTACATGCCAATTTTCTCATCTCAAAAAAAGGGGATAGGGCTTCCCTGGTGGTGCAGTGGTTGAGAGTCTGCCTGCCAATGCAGGGGACACGGGTTCGTGCCCCGGTCCGGGAAGATCCCACATGCTGCGGAGCGGCTAGGCCCATGAGCCATGGCCGCTGAGCCTGAGCGTCCAGAGTCTGTGCTCCGCAAAGGGCGAGGCCACAACAGAGAGAGGCCCGCGTACCGCAAAAAAAAAAAAAAGGGGGGGATAAGAAGAGTACCTATTTCACTGGATTATTAGGAGGATTAAATGAGAATATAAAGTGACTTAGCACAATGTCTGCCTCAATAACTGTGGCCCTCTGCTAACTATTCACATATTTATATGTACATATACATAAACCCACATTTTTATATATACACACACATAAAGAAAAATACATCATACATAAATATCTATGTATATTTACATATGTAAAACAGTTGGAGTGTGTCAGAAAGAGGGAGAGAATATAATCTACTAAACTGATACTAGTGATTTTAACTTTAAATAAAAATAATTCTCAATATTTTAAATATTTTAAACTATGTCTATCAATATTTTAAACTATGTCTATCAATTTTTATTGATATTTTAGTTTTATTTAAACTATGTCTATCATTTATAGACATAGTTTAAACGTAATTTAAAGTTAAATTATTACTTTAGTTGGCGTTATCATCAATTTATAGTAATATTAAAGTTTTACACTTACATTTTAAAAGACTGTTATATAAACAAAATATTAAGTTCTTTTATAATGTTATTTCTGTATTTCCAATTTTCACAGCAGTGAAGTTGCCAGACTTTTCTATAATTCTAACAATCTAGAATGTGCTATGTAGTATCAGAGGAATGGCATGAAGTTTAACAATGCAAAAATGAAAAAAAAATCTCCAAAATACACTTTTGGACAAGATGGTGAAATGTGAACTAGAGATATGCCCTCAAACTTTTATACCTGGTACTCTACTTATTTCTCCATTAAAGAACCTTGGTCCCACCATAATAAAACAGAATGGTCATTCTGTCTGAGGATTTTTTTGTTGGTTTGTTTTTCCAGAGGTTCTCTTATTGATTTATGTCCTAACAATTGTGGTGATACTTTTGAATAAAGCAGCTGGGATTACTTCTCTGTCCTACTAGTAGCAAACATACTACAAATTTCAAATTACTGAAATGGATATTACATATATCATCACATAAAAGCACCAGTGACTGAATCTTACCCCTAAAATAGAGTGCTATGTTGATATACAGAGAAGTCTTTACGGAAGCATCACATGCTTTTGTCCTTTGATCTTATTCAGTATTTGTGTTATTCAATTAATGAAGATATTGAAAAAATAAGGATAAAATGGCTTAGCAATACTTTATATAAATAGGAACCACCTACTGTAGAGTTTCCCACAAGCTCCTTATTATCCAGCATTGTGACACAGCTGCTAAACACAGTAACATAGTATAAGGTGACATTTATGTAAATGTTAAATCCAGAAAAAAGCACTGGCTATATAACCATTTACTGTGAGCTCTTAAGAAAGACTCCTGTCAATAAGGAAAAAACATAAATGCCAACAATAGTGGATTGATCAAATAAATTATGGTTCTTCCATTTAGTATAATTCTATCTGGAATTTTAAAATTATGTTGATAAACATGTATTGTCATGAAAATATATTTACGATGTATCAAATGAAAAAAGGTTGTGTAACAGTATGCACATTTTGATCCCATTAAAAAAATTACAATAGAATAGATATGTCTCTTTTGCTCTGTCTCTCATTTCCTCCCTCCTTCTACCTTTACATTGTATATTCACACAGAGTAACAAAAGGTATGTAATGAAAAACATGTATACTAACAGTATCTCTGAACAATGAAATTACACATTTGGAAACTTTACTCTCATTTATCCATACATTACAATTTTTCGAAAGAGAACTACTCGTTCCTGTAATATTAAAAAAAATTAAATGAATGAATCCTGCATTAGCTAAAAATTTGGGTTTTAGTCTAAAGTGTTTTCTCAATTCTTAAGAACCTTTGTGATATTTTCCTTTACCTACTGGTAACAACACATCACTTAAAATTATAACCAGAGAATGAAATCCTTTCTTATAAATGATCTAGAAGGGCAAATTTTAAATAGAAGAATTGAGTAACTGTTAGTAAAATTAGATGAAGAATCTATCAACATGGTACAGAGAGCAACGACACAGTGAAAGTGAAATGAGGTACCCACAAAGTGCTAACTGGTTACAATTATCACTCATCATCTCCTTATTCTTAAGATGATCCCTAATTCATAAAAGCCACAAAAAAGGAAACTATCGATGCACCATCAGTGGGAATACTTGACAAATGAACAAATAAATACTGCAGTGTACAACCAAATCAGACTTTCTCCAACAGAAGTTACTTGTTGGAAGTATTCTACAACCCAGTGTGGAAAAAACTCCTGGATTCAGATATGATCTCAAAGGGAGCATTACTGTGAAATAACTAATCTAAGATCTGCTTCTGTTCTTCCAATACATTCTCTCCTTAGCATGATCTCAGAAACAAACTGTACGTTGCCAGATGCTCAAACCACACTAAAAAATCTTAGATCAAACTGAATATGCAGATTCACAGGCCAACCACAAGCTACAGCAGGCAACAGTCTACCCAGAATGTTACAGGACAAGTACTGATGTTTGCCAGCAGGGCAGTGTCAGCTGTTCCTCTTCTGTAGGAGTCCTTGTAGCAGTCCACGTAATGGTCTCCTAGATCATGGCTTCAGTACAAGATGAGACCCACATCAGACAGATGAGGAAGCTGCACTGATTTAGAGGCCTCATGTCCCGCCAGGTGTCAGTACCTCTTGTAACAACTCCATAGGCATAGCTTCCAGGATCCCTTCAAGGGACACATCCATTTATAAGAGTCACCACATTCAGGGAAACCCAAAGATATGGCTTCCTGCCAGGTATGTGTAGTGCTATCAGTACAGATGAAGTTTATCAATTTTTACCATAAGCAATGTTGCCTAGTGACACAGCTGATATATTACCCTTATCAGGTTACCAAGGAAACAGAGCAAGCAGTTAACAGAAGGTCAAACTCTCATGTTGAAGGGGAAAAGGTTTTCTTAAACCTTTACCCACACAGGGCAAGATGCTTTCTATAGCACCGGTGTGAGATGAGCGTAAGAATGACCACTCAGTTATCATGAGATTTTAAAAGTCAGCTTTGGAGGATAGGGGGAGGGATGGAAGTAGGGGGTAGTGTAAGACAGAGGAAAGGAATTGAATGAAATTATTTTGTAACCCTGAACAGCATCCTATTTCCACTTGTTTTAATTCCAGTTAACAGTTGAATAAAAATAGAATCTAAATTCAATGTTTTTGTTTTTTAAGTAACATTGAGAGTGAGATCCTAAACAATATTTACTTATGTAACAAGTCATCTGGAATGAATCTATAGGATACAGATTAATTTATTGAGTCTTGGAGGTATCAGAACTTAAGAAAAATTTATTTATGTCTTGGCAAATGAGATAAGGTGTTTACTGAATTCTTGAAGACTTTATCTTGCTCCATGTCTAATGATAATTTGTAAAGAAAATCAAATATAACAAAAATGCCTAACAATTACTGAGTGGCTCTTAATTGGGGTTCAAAATACTTTTTTTGATGTAGATACATTTAAAGCTCATAGACATTTCAGCATCTAGCATAGTGTCTGGTTCAGAGTGAATGCTCAATAAATGTACTGAATTAATGAATATTCAGAGTGTATGCACCCTTTGTATTCTATTTTGCACAGTTACTGTGAATAGGGTCAAAACTTCTAACAACATTAACTTGTGTTTCTTAGTATTAACCAGAATAGATACAACTAGCCTTAAATCTATATTCAGTTCGAAACACTTATTGAGCACCTTGATGTGCCATGATCTATGCTAGGTGCTGGGAACGCCATCTTTGCTCTCTAGGCGTTCCCAGAAAATTCTAACATGACAGAGTACAAAACTGGATGGTGCCAAAAATTCTCTGAAGAACAAAAGAAGCCTGACAGTATGTCCAAGCCAAATCTCAAATGATAAGAATGAAACAAGCACAGATTAATGAAGTGCATTCTTCACTGAAAGTATAGCTTGAGCAAAGCCCTGGAGGTGAGAAAAAACATAGTATATGTGGTAGATTTAAAAACAGTTTAGTACTGCTGAAGGAAATACTAAGGTGAGTAGATTGTGAGAGATGAGGCATCATTATCAGATATACGTAAAATATTTACCTATTAACACACAGCATTTAAAAATCAATAAATACCTATAAATCTACCCAGTGAAAATAATGTTGTAAATGCCTCTTGGCCCTCCCTATCCCCAAAGCTTTAACAATACCATCTGCTTAATTCTGGAACATACAAATAACAGATATGTTGTATTAATCACATATCAATTAAATGCTAAATTCATCTTTTCAGCTCTGCTTTGAATATATTCCAGCCAATGAGCATCAACAGACGATCTTCCTACCTTTAAGAAAAATCACACAAGGCACAGAGTTTACAGTGTTTTCTATTAAAAAAAAAAAACCCTATAATCCATAGAATATTCAAACTTAGCATTTTATTTTGTAACATTCCTATCCCACACTTTCCATGTCATCTCTAATTTATCTAACAGGCGGTCATTTAATTTAACACACTCAGCTTTGAAAAAACTCACATTTTAATTCACATTTTAATTCATACTGTGATATCCCTATATTAATTTCCTTTCCTAAAAATGGCTGTCCTACATCTTTTTTTTTTTTTTTTTTGCGGTACGCGGGCCTCTCACTGTTGTGGCCTCTCCCGTTGCAGAGCACAGTCTCCGGACGCGCAGGCTCAGCAGCCATGGCTCACGGGCCTAGCCGCTCTGCGGCATGTGGGATCTTCCTGGACCGGGGCACGAACCCATGTCCCCTGCATCGGCAGGTGGACTCTCAACCACTGCACCACCAGGGAAGCCCCCCTACATCTTTTTTGAATGATGATCTGAAATGTTCATAACACTGCTTCTGAGCTGTTACTGTCAAAGAAAACAGTCTGGTTTCAACTACGGGATAGAGAATGTTCACAGGCTAGGAAAACACAGAAACACCTCCCAAACTCAAAGGTTTGCTCTTCTGATAGCTGGAACCTCAACTGATAGGTCCACACAGCCTACTGGGGTCCAGCTTCCTCCCATCTTAAAGCTATTCTCACCGACCTTCCTCCCACTTCTGCCTTAACAACGCTGGGAAATACCAGGATATATGAAGAGAGGAGAGCCTCAACATGGGGGCCTATGAGGCTGGAAAGAGGCCTGCCAGGCCCTTCTTGGTACATGCTCCAGAATAAAGCAAAGATGTTTCACCCTTCCCCTGTTTCTTCTCTGAGCAGTTGGGGCTTATACATTTGATAACTGGGGATGACGTTAGGAGCTACCTAGTCCCAAATCTTCCTTTTGGAAAGTGGTGATGCCTAAATTTATTTTCTCAGATGCTGGCTGTGCAACTCTGTCAGACTCTAAAGCAGTAAAGAATCTCACCTAATCACTGGGTTGTAGGGCTTGAAGGAGGTAAGACAAGCAGGAACCATAATTTTAGGTATCAAGAAGTGACCACAATATACAATTTCACCTCTCAAGTATGTTATCAGAAATACATCAATATAAAAGCAGTGGACTATACAAAAGAACAAATTGCTGTCAATATTTTAAGTATTGTTTTTCATACATCAATTACTAAAGGAATAAAGGGAGGAAAGGAGGGGAGGCAAGAAGGAAGGAAGGGAGGGGAAATTGGCCAACATAAAGCTTCCAATTATTTGCCAGGTAGTTATCTCAAAGTTAGTGCTCTTTTGTCACTAGGTAAGAGGAGGGTGAGCTCAGCTGTGAGGCTTGATGGGCCCTATGAAAAATGGCTGGGAATGGACATGGTTGGGGCTGGGGGCATTAGCTGGCCGCAGAGAAACGTGAGGAGCCGCAAAAATTAGAGTGTCCAAGGTGTTATGAGGAAAAATGTAGATTTGATCTAGGGTAGCACTAACTTCTAAATGATATTAGCTGGTAGAAGGAGCAATATGGAAGGGATCTTTGTGTAGTGATGACACATGAAGATAAGTAGTAGAAGCAGTACGTTTCCTGAGATCAATCCTATATAAGGCAGAAGCATAAGGATTCTCTGCCTGGTATAAGAGGCTGCAGTCTCATGAGATCCCAGGAAATGAAAGTTTACCAATACTGGACAAGTTATCAGACTCTAGTCTGATCAAACAGGGTGACAATGGTGGAGAAGGATATACCTTATTGGCATTAGAGCACTTACAGACTCAACCTAGGCATTTGGACAATGTGCTAAAAGGCAGAAAGGTTAATTTCCAAGAATGAGATCACTAATACCCTGACTAGGAACTGGGTTGGGCAGGGTCTGTAGGTCAAAGGTCTCAGATACTGGTAAATAAGAAAGCAGCAATATTATAATTGGTACATTCATAGGTTTTACAGGATGTATAAATTGTACAGTGATGGCAAAAGGGGCCATTAGAGAGGACGCATCAAGATCACCAACTTTTTTTTTTTTTTTTAATAAGTGAGCCCTTGTTCACACGTAGGCAGTCTCATCCAAAATATGCATTAGCACAGGAATTAGCAAACCAAGCCCACTGTCTGTCTGTTTTTGTAAAAAAAGTTCTATTGGAACACAGTCATGCCATTCATTTATGTATTGTCAGTGGCTAGTTTTGTGCTACAAAAGCAAAGTTGAGTCTAGCTCATAAAACATTCAGGGCCTTACCGGGTGGCCCTTTACAGAAAAAGTGTGTTGACCCCTTTGTTAGGGCAATACAATTTAGAAAGAATCCTAAGGATCCCCAACTTCTGTTCCTGTCATTTATTTTACTTCTATTTCCCAGGTAAATTAAAATCTGGATGTTTTTCAATGGCAAGGTTTAAACTAAAACAGAGACAAGAAATGTATAAAGCTCCTAAAATTTCAGGAAAGACACAAGTTCAAAACATCTGAAGAATAACTTAAATTCTAAAGAAACCAAAGAAACATCGGTACTCAATCCATCCACAATCCCTAAAACAAACTCTAAAAGTAATGTGTACCTCATATTTCTTTAAAAACATTTTGTGTTTTTTTTCCCCTGTTAGTGATGAAGATAATTCTCAAAAATTTTATTGGAGTACTGAGAGAGAGGCTAAGCAAATTGCTTCTCAAACTGGGTCACAGATGCCAAGGAATCTGTAAACATCTTCTCAGAAATTCTTGTGTTCTCCAAGACAATTTGTAATTTTCTAGAAAAGAATCTGCAACATATATATTTTTTCCTTTTAGCGTAGTATATACAATATTTCAGAAATCCTTATCAGAATATGCCAGTGGTGGAAAGAAAAATGACACCCCCCAAAATCATACTAACAGTTAAAACTCAGGAACAATTTTATGATTCAAGTACCATTAATTATTAAAAATTCCTAAACCTAAGTTTAAACTAGATATTCGTTTGCCTGTAACAGTAATCACACATCTGCAAAACAAAATATCATTTACATGAAGTTAAAACAAAAAGACTTCAGCAAAAGTTTATATATTATTCTGAGCTTATAGAATATAGACAAAGTATTAAATATTTAAGCTACTAAATACAAAATATAAAATTATATGCATTTTGAAAGTATGTTAAGGGACTCAAATTTCAATGATTAGGGTAGCTCAAAAGAATGTAGTTTAGAAAATATGCAAATTTGGAATAAAAACTAAGTGTTTTAAGAGCAGGAACCATGCTGTTTTTTACTTTTTACAAATTAAGATTCTAGGAAGTAATGTCAAATTTTCACATCTTGCAACTTTCCTCTCACCAAAAACAAAACAAAACAAAAATGATATCATACATGTGTATATATTATTATATTTATTCATCTCAAGGTTAAGGCTGCCAACAGGAAGAGAATTTGTAAAACGATTTTATGATAATTCTGATTTCAATCTAACATGCAAACAAACTGGGAAGATATTTTCAGCCAACATGACAAAATGTTAATATCCATACTATACAATACACTCTTATGTATTCATAAATAAAAAATTAGGCCCTCAATAGATGAAAAGAACAAAGTGAATATCAATGGATAGCCTATTAAAAAAAAAAGGAAGTACCAATGGTAAAAAAGTACATGAGAAACATTTAATATCCTGAGGATACAAAGAAATAAAAATTAAAGATTTTAAAGAAGAAAGAACCCAAAGCATTCAATGGTAAATAAGACAATCTAATATAGTGCCAGAGTAGATACGTAAATTGACAATATGAAAGATAGCTTTAAAAATCTTCATAGGGACTTCCCTGGTGGTCCAGTGGTTAAGACTCCACGCTTCCAATGTAGGAGGCGCGGGTTCGATCTCTGGTCAGGGAACTAAGATCCCACATGCCACAAGGCGTGGCCAAAACATTAAAAAAAAAAACAAAACTTCATAAACTTTGATTCAGGAATTTCATTTTCAAGAATTCTAGCCTTTGGAAGTTGAGATGCTGATAAAGTCTTATGTAAAAAAATACTTATTGCCGTGGAATAATAAATATTAGAAACAATCTAAGGTCTAACATTAAGGGAATGGCTAAGTTATGGTGTATATACACAAAGAAATATTACATTTAAAAGTTTTGAATAACATGGAAATATATTTATAATAGCATAAATTTCCCCTTTTCTTTGATTAAGAAAAACTAGATACACAATGCACAGGTATAGAGAAAAAACATAAAGGGAGGAAAGGGTAGAGAAAAAAACAAAGAAACATGTTGAAGTCTTAACAGTGGTTCCTTCTAGTTTTATGTACTTCCTAGCTTTACCGAAGTGACTAGGAAGTAAACTTAAAAACAGAAAAGAGAAAAATAAAAACCTCACCACTGTGCCATTGATCACTTAAATACTATTACCAGCTACTTATAATTACAATATTCTTATAATTACAGATCGGTCTGACTTGTATCTCTAATAGGCAAGCAGGGTTATTTATGACAAAGGAAAGAACATTTTGTAAAGGAGTTACATTCTAAATAAAAATTCAATGGGATTGCGAATATGTTCAAAAAATGAAAAATTAGTAAAAAATTATTTATATTATTTTTAAACACCTTGACAAAATTAAACCTCAAAAACTATTTCAAAAACTGCAACACCCAGAGATTGGGAAACTTTTTTGCAGTGGAGAAGAAAACGCATAACACACAAAGAATCTAAGGAGGGATAAAGGGTATCATCATCAGAAATAAGTCCTATCTAACCTTTTCATAATCTTGGTGGAAACATGTATAAAGCCTATTTAGTTAGAAAATGAACAGATAATAAAATGGCAAGGTGACAGGATAAACAGCAGACCCATATCCCCATCTATAAAGGCCAGGTAAAATGGTACATGATTTGACTGAGGTAAGGTCATTTAGGGAGAAATGACAAAAATATATTTATAAAACAAATAATCAGTCATTATAAGAAAAAGAAACTTGGAAGTAATATTTTTTTAAATGTCTTTTGTGAAGTTTTCTGTTTAACACTCGAAATTCTGGGCATTATTAAGAAGGATACTAACAAAATAAATCTTTTACTTTGAAGTTTTCAATGAATTTTGGAATGGCAGTCCATACCTCAGTTAGGCCCTAAAATAATCAGTTTACAAGTGTATGCAACGTAAAAGCAGATTAGTACAATTAACCCTCACTGTAACAAACTGGAAGAATTTCCTTTGGTTATTTCTTAATTGGAAAATAATTTTAAATGTTTAAATCCAGACTATTAAACAATATTTTAATTATATTAGTATATTGGCACAGCTCACTTAATACTAATTACATTTCTACTAGTCTAATGTATTCAGGTAAAACTGCTGTACTATATCCAAACTTAAGAATATGATAATTCTAATGTAAACACAGTGACTGCAGTTGATAGCACTGCATTGTATAACTAAAATTTGTTATGAGAATAGAACTTAAATGTTCTCACGAAAGAAAGAGAAAGAAACGAAGGAAGGAAGGAAGGAAGAAAAAAAAGAGGGAGGGGAAGGGAGGGAGGGGGCGGGGAGGGAAGGAGAGGGGAGGGGAGGGAAGGAGAGGGGAGGGGAGAGAAGGAGAGGGGAGGGGAGAGGAGGAAGGAAGGGAAGAAAGGTAAACATAGGTGATGGACTCCTTAATTAACTTGATAGAGAGAATCCTTTCACCTTGCATATGTATACACATAGTACCCTTTAAATAGCTTATGACTTTGTCAATTATGCCTCAATCAAGCTGGAAAAAAAAAGAGTCTGGTGATGCCAATAGGGCTGAAAAGTTGATTACTGGGCACTCCATTACTAAACATGTGAATGTTGTAGTTTACTGTATATATGGAAAGCAAATAGTAAATTATACTTTCCTTCAATTGTTAGAACCAGGTTTCACACATGTGCAAATATTTTCATATTAAAAAAGTCACTGACAACTCTTGGGTTCAATATGTATTTATAAATCATGGTATGATGAAAATATGCAAACTACAGAAACAGATACATGAGTTTTTTGTTTTTTTTTTTAATACCACAATGAAGGATTAATAAGAAGTTCTTGCCAGGGTTCTTCATCCAGAAAGTCTTTCTGCTGCTGTTGTATCTATAATATTAGCAACATTACAAAGGTACACACAACAGGAGACTAGCTACTGTAAAAACTTATATGCAAAATTTCCATTTATTTACTCACTCATTCACCCATGTATGCAACCATCCATCCAATATACCTCATGAAACACTTTCACTGTGTTCCAATGACTTAATTTCTGAAATAGCCAGGAGAAGTTTTGACCAAGCTCATATAAGGCCACTATGTTCTTCTGGAATGCCATGTTGAATACACAAAAAAATGCAGTCTAGCAGGAAGTTTTTAAACTAATAACTCAAGCAAACTTTTTGCCTAACAGACATTCTTTGAACAAATCTTTTAAGGTCAGACAGAAATAATGAAATCTACCCGAGGAAAACTTCAAGCACTGTATCTATTCTATATAGAAGCTAGAGATAAATGGAAAAGTATGTGGGGAGACAGATCAACCTTTATGACCACACTTTGCTCATTCTTTTAACGAAGTGATGAAACTAAATATAAATGACAGTGGGGAATATTTAGTAGTAAACAAGTTAGAGCCTCTGAAAATCTTTTTTAAGCATTTGCAATGGAAATAAAATTAAAGCAATCTGAAAAATCGAAACAACTATTCATATATTGGGACATGTTAAGCCATCCATGGTCTAAAATTGCTTCTTAATGAGATCACACATACTACAAAAGATCTACAGAACAAAACTTACACAAATATAAATGTTAGCAACACTGGAGTGAGACGGGTTAGAACTCTGGCTTGTCCCATTTACTGGTATTTAGCGTTTCAGTCTTGGTTTCATTACCTGGAAAATACAGACACTACCTAATCTGTAGTTTATCTGTGAGTATCTAACATACAGCAATCACAGAAAACAGTTCATGACACTGTTAAATAATACATAAAAGTTCAATGTTACATAAATGTAATACATACTGTAAGACGGAAGCAGGAAAAAAAAAAACAAAGGGAAAAATGCTGACCCAAACTCTGAGATAAAAGGTAGGGAGGGGAGAGTTACTCCTTCCTCCCTTTAAACAGCGCTCTAAGAACACTATTCTTTGCGGAGTTTAAAAGTACAGGGTAAAGAACATCGTTGTTGATAAAAAGTCTTTGGAAATGAACTATAAATCACACTGAAGATTTTAATGTCTGTTCTTTATAATCAATAAATCTGAACCAGATTTACAGTACTCATTTCAGGGCCCAGAAAACAAAACAAATTAGAAAATAAAACAACTCAGTAAAAGTTTTTAGAACCTAATTTTTTTTTTTAAGTATGGGAATAATTTTGTGGGCCTTCTCTTCATGCTACTGCTAATATCTAAGACTGAAGGGAAAAACCTAAGTAATGATAGTACTGCAAATGCACTTGGCTAAATTACAAACCCTAAAGTACACTGAATATATATATATATATATATGGTTTTTTTAGCATGTTGGATTTAAAATTGGAAAAACTGATCCCAGTATTATAGTATAGGATTTTAAGAATTATAGTCCTTTTACTAAGTAAGTAACAAGGTCTTCATATTGCTCACATCCCATGACCACAATGCCTTTAAATGCAGAAATCAGTAACAAGAAAGATACTCTTACAGGCTTGAGGCAAAACAAAAACAAAACCAAAAATAAACAAAAGAATTTTTAAAAACTTCAGAAGTCACTGAAGAAATCACAACAGAAATCAGAAAATATTTATAAGAAAACATTAACAAAAACCATACATATCAAAACTTGTAGGATACAGCTAAAGCAATACTTAGTGGACATTTAATTGCCTTAAATGCTTACATTAGGAAAGATAAATGGCTGAAAATTAATGAGAAAGCATCTAAATTAAAGTTTTAAAAGTCAGCATAATATATAATGAATAAAGCAAAATAAAAAAGTAGAAGGAAGAAAATAATACAGATAGTTATGGAAAGAAATTAGGTAGGAAATAAGCAGCCAATAGTAAGTATCAATATACAGTAAGTCCCCTACATATGAACCTTCAAGTTGTGAACTTTCAAAGATGTGAACATGCATTCCATCAGTGTCAGGTGTGAGTGAAATTGCAGCTTGCCCTCCGTCTCCTATTGCTGAGGATCCTTCAGCTCAACCATCTCCCACCTCCACTCCCTCCTGCAGTCAGTAACTCTTCTTGCCCTTTCACTCGATGCCAGCACTAATATGCCAGCTGTTGTACTGTACTACTGTACTATTCAAGGCACTATACTGTAAGATTAAAAATGTTTTATTTTTTGTTTGTTTTTTATGTATTATTTGTGTGAAAAGCATTATAATCCTATTACAGTACAGTACTATATAGCCGACTGTGTTAGTTGGGTACCTAGGCTAACTTTGTTGGACTTACAAACAAATTGGACTCACGAACGCACTCTCGGAACAGAACTCCTTCGTACGTAGGGGACTCACTGTACCCAAAAGCTAGTTCTTCAAAAGATGAACAAAATTGATAATGCCATTACAGGGTTAATCATGAACAACATGACAAGCATAAATTAAAAAGTTAAATATGAAAAATGGAATATAACAAATAATGCATATGATTAAACAGATAAGAGAATATTAAGAACCATTTTATGCCAATAAATTTGAAAACATAAATGACACAGATGAACCCCCCAAAAATCCAATAAATTATCTAAAGAACAAACTAGAATCCTAAATATATTTCAGCCGCTAAAGTAATTATATCAAAAGTTAAAATTTTTCTCACAAGAAAACAACAGTTCTGATGGGTTACAGGTGAATTTCACTATGCATTCAAGAAACAAAATTGTAATCTTATACAAACACTTCCAGAGAATAAAAAAAAAAAAGGTTAAACTCATCAACTAATTTTACAAAAAAAAGACAATTACAGAACAGTCTTGCTTTATGAATAGAGATGCAAAATGCCCAAAGTAAACATTTTAAAATCTAATCCAGTATTGAATAAAAAAGATATTACAACATGACTAAGTTGGTTTTATAACAGGAATGCCAAGTTGGTTTAATTTGGGAAATCGCTTAAATGTAATTTAACATTTGCATTAACAGATTAAAGGAGAAAAATCATATAATCATCTCAATAAATGCATTTAATGTAACTTAGTATTTGTGCATGATAAAAACTTTTAATACTAGGAACAGAAGAGGACTTTAAAAATCTAATAAAAGGCATCCACAAGAAAAAAAGTCATGCTTAAAGGTGATGTGGAAAGCATTCTTTTTAAGATCAGCAACATTACAAGCATGTCCATTGCCATCAGCACTATAGATTCTAGCCCCCATATGAAGCCAAAGAGAAGAAATAATAGGTATCAGGTTTGGAGAGGAACAAACAAAAGTTTTATTATTTGCCGAGAATGATTATTTTAAAAATACCCCAAGAGTGTACAAATAAATTATTAGAATGAAAAAAGAGTGTTTAGTAAGCTTTCTGGATAAATAACAAACATATGAAAGACAAATGACAAACTGATGGTGAAATTTCCACAGAAGAACTGCATGACAAGATTTATACTATCTGCTATCAAGACTTATTTTAAAGGTGTAGCAATTAAGGCAAGGATTGGACTAATTGATCAATGGAACACAATGGTGAGTCCAGAAGTTGACCTATTCATATATTAAAACATAACTTAAGGCCAATTTGATATTGAAAATCAATGGTAAAGGAAAATCTATTCAAGAGACAATCCTGGAACACTTAACCACATAGGAAAAAAAATAAAATTATATCCTTATCTCAAATTCTACACAGAAATCAAATTCAAGTGCAAGTGGGCACAAAGACCTAAATGTGAAAGACAAAACTTTAAAATAAAAAGAAATTATAGAAGAATTTATTAAACATGACACAAAAAGAACTAAGAACTTCTGCTTATCAAAGCACCATAAAAATAAATTGCAAACAGGAGAAGATATTTGCAACATACCAACAGAGGATTAGCATCCAGACATATAAATAATTCCTAAGATGACAAAATGGAATCACAAATGTACTATATACATATGAAAATATACTTATCATCAGTAATTTGAGAAATGCAAATTAAAACTATGAGATGACATTTCACACCTACCAGATGGCAAAACTTTGGAAAAAAAAGTGGGAGGTGGGCAATACCAAGGGTCAGAGAAACAGCAGAGCAATGGAAACTCTCATTCCCTGGTGGTGGAAGTATAAATTGATACAATGATTTTAGAAAACAGACTGAATTTATCTTGTAAAAGTTGAACATATGAATAGACTGTGATCCTGCAATTCTTATGTAAACCTACCTTAGAGTAGTACTTCTCAAATTATCCATTGTGAACAATCAGTTGTATTTTTTAAAATTTCCTATCTATCACAGATTAGATCAATACTATGTAAACTACAATAAAAATGCATTATGAGGTAACTGGTCATGTGCTCGGATGTTGCAGCTGTGAAAGTTTCTAAACATTCTCAACTTCTGGACTTACTGTGTCACAGACCAGTGACAGTCTGCAGGTCAGTACTGGTCCATGGAACATTTTAAAGAGCATTATGTTAGAGCAGTGTTAACCAAGATAATTTTCAGTGATAATGGAAATGTGTATCTGAGCTTGAAAGACTGAAATCACAGTGTGTTCTGATCACAATGGAATGTAATAAGATAATCAACAGCAGAAGAAAATTTGGAAAATTCATAAATATGTGGAAATTAAACAACATACTTCTAAACAATCAATAGATCAAAAAAGAAGTCACAAGAAAAAACAGAAAATACCTTAATATAAGTGAAAATGAAAACACAACATATGAAAACTTATGGTATGCAGTGAAAGCAGTGTTAAGAGGAAAATTTATAGCTGTAAATGCCCACATCAAAAAAGAAAAAAGATCTCAAATCAATAACATAATCTTCACCTTAAGAGACTAGAAAGAGTAAACTAAACCCAAAGCAAGAAGAAAGTAATAAAGATTAAAGCAGAGATAAAGCATAAAGAATAGGAAAAGTAAAAGAGAAACACTGATAAAACCAAAAGTTGGTTCTCTTAAAAGATAACAAAACTGACAAATTTTAGCTAGACTGACCTAGTAAAAAAGAGAGAAGACTAAGATTACTAAAATCAGGAATGAAAACAGGGACATTACTACTGACTTTATACAAATAAAAAGAATTGTAAGAGAATACTATTAACAGTTGTATGCCAAACAAATTAGATAACCGAGACAAAATGACAAATTCCTAGAAACACACAAATAACCAAAACTGACTAAGAAATAGAAAATCTGAATATACCTAGAACAAGTAAAAAGACTAAATCAATAATCAAAAAATTTCTAATATAAAAGTCCAGGACTAGACGGCATCACTGGTGAATTCTATCAAACTTTATAGAAAAATTAACACCAATTTTTCTCAAACGTTTCCAAAAAACAAGAGGAAAGAATACTTCCTAACTCATTCTATGAGACCACTATTCCCTGATACCAAGGCCAAATAGAGAAATCACAAGAAAACTACAGACCGATATCTCCTATGACTATAAATACAATTATCATCAAATACTAAAAATCAAATCCAGCAGCATCTAAATGGATTACATATGACACCCAAGTGGGATTTATCCTAGGAGTGCATGGTTGGTTCAACATTTGAAAATTAATCAATGTGAAACTAACATATTAATAGAACAAAGAAAAAAAATACAACCATTGCAATAGATGAAAATTCTATGCCTAATGCTTAACCAAAGATTTCTAGGAATTTCTAGTGCTACCCAAATTCCTCCCTTGGCTCAAAGGAAAAGTTAAGAATGGCTGACTCCATGGGATATTCTACAAAATTCACATGATTTTTAGCTTCTAGAGAGCTAAGGTGCTGTCCAATTTTGGGGTGCTGTCCATCAAACCACAGTCTAGTTGGTTAATCTATCTCATGTGTTTCCAGAAATTTTCAGCAACCACAGGAAATTTCTTCTTTCTTACTGTCTCCCTACAACATGGACGATTTTACTTTTGATGCTGACACCATCTCTCAGATACTAACATCACTAATGAACTCCCATTCCTTTGCTCCTCCTACCCCACCCACCCTTTGACCCAGTGTTTAGTGCTCACTGTTCGGAGGACTGGCAGTGTTTGCTTAGACTAGGCAAGACTTCATGCCTGATGAGTGGACCACCCCAGCACCCCAGGCTGAGACAGGGCAATTTTTCAGAGGTTTCTCTCATACTCAACCTAAAGAATTTATCACTTCTCTAGAGGAGCAAAGTTGTAACTTTAGGCCCTCTGGGGTACTTTTCAAGCACAGAGTTTCACCTGAGAAGATTCAGTTCCCTGCATGTTTTTTTACTCCCATCCTTTCCTCTCTTAGAGGTTTTTCTACCATTTGTCTTTCTCTGAACGAGTTATGTTACCTTCTCCTTCCTTTTGAATATGCTCTTCCTTTTCCCTGAAAAGCCTCACTCCTCTCCATCCTCCAACTCTAAACCAGCAAACTGGTTCATTCTTCAAGTCACAGTCTTCGTTGATAAACACTTTCCTAATGCCCCCAAAGACATCTGGGTGCTTCTTCTCTCAGTTTTTTTTTTTATTATAACCAACCCCCAAAGCATTTTCCAGGTTATTAATTATTGATTCTCAAAATGTAGTAGGATATAGTGCATGTATTCATAAATTATAAATTCTTCAAGGGCAGAGGTTGTGCCTTACTCATCTTTGTAATTCCAGCGCCTAATAAACAGTAAGCACTCAATAAATCACTTCTTAAATAAATAAGATTTTTAAAAAGGCCTATCAGGAGTCACAACATAGTTAACATTTATGGAGTCCTGATGAGACCTTCTTATGGACCAGGCACTGTGCCAACAGCTTTGCATGCATTCTCTCTGAATCTTCTAAAATCCCTGCGGGATAGGTAGAGTTAATAACCCCTTTTTACGAATGGTAAAATGATGCTTCGCAAAACTAAGTATTTCAGGATTTGAACTCAAATTCTGATCTCCAAAGTTCATGCTCCTACCCACTTTATATTTCAAAGGGAAAGGATATAACAAATTGATATGAGGATTGTTTCAAGAGAGCATATGTAAACATTTAAATTGGGTGTTATCTATGGTATCTTAGTAGAGGCTGCTTTGTAAGGCTAAGATAACCATATGCATGAAATCTTACAAACAATGGTTTCTCTACTTTTGCTGCTTCTGTACCTCATGCCTTAGTACATGCTGTTCTCAGTCTACCAAGCCCTTACCATCTTACCCACCTGTAGAATTCCAATTAATATTTTAAAACTTTGCTAGGGCAGCACTTTGGACTTGAGGTTTTTCTGCCAAAGGAGACATTCTCCTAAGGGGTTTCTGTTCCTCACAATTACTTTATTAATATATATTTGTAGACGATATTATATTTACTTACATGTCTATCTTCCTTGTTCATGCTGAACTTTTTCAAAAGCAGAGTCCGTGTCTTACCCATCTTCACACTCCTAGTGCTTGTGTAGCAAAAAGCTGTGCATGTATCAAGGTGTTTAGTAAAAATATTGGCTAATTGAATTTGTGTTTCCCAGTTGGGCCTTTTGTAGGTTTTGAGGTATTACCTGCCTCTAATCCTGGCCAAGCAGGATGTGAAAAATATCCAGACCTGCCACTGCCCATGTTCCTTTCTTTTCAGAACTTCCCCTTTCTCCACACAAAATGTATTCTATTCCTTTTGGTTGCAGGGCCCTTATTTCAATCCAGGTCTGTCTGACTCTCTGCAAAGCCTATGTTCTTAATGACTAAAATATACCCAGGACATGCGTCTGTTATGACTTGGGCTAGATTTGAAAGTACAAATAAAAACAAAGCAAACACCTCATAATCTTGAGGGTAGATAGACACTAAAAGTAGAGATAATTACCTTATCAGATAAAAGATAAAAGTGTATGCCATCAACTTAGAGGGAGCAAATTAATTCTGCTTGAGAAGGGTTAGGATGATATGATAGGAAGTGACATCTGAGTTCAGACTTGTAGTAAAACTATGTCCTTTTGGGTTGTGAGGGAGGGGAGCAGCAAGGCAAGAGGCATTGTACAGAAGACAGCACTTGTGTAAAGGCAAAGGGACTTGAAGAAGCACAACATAACCTTGGAGAGGAAGCAATTGGGTGAGCTGCAAGAAAAGAAAAAAGAGGAGAAGTAATGGGAGATGAGGCTGGAGGTCTAAGCTGAAGTAAAATAGTGAAGATAAAGGGCTTATGAGCCAGACTGAAAATAAGATTTTACATAAGCCAAAATGAAAGGGTACCTCTTACGGTTTTTAATCAGGGTCATGACATAACTAGATTTATGTTTGGGAACTAACGTCAGTAAAAGATAGAATATGGACTAGTGTAGAGAAAGCTAGAGGCAAATTAACTAAAGAGACTATGTAATACTATCATTGCCTAGCCAAGGAATGAGCTAAGGAAGCAGCAGTAGGCCTAACACAAAGATAGAACTGAAAAGACTTATGGATTAGAAAGGAGACAAATTCTATAAGATCTGGTGACTGCTTGACTATGGAGGAAAAGGAACGGGTGGCAGAAGACTGTGACATCTCTAACTTGGGAAACTGGGGTGAACAGGGAAGACAACATCCAAGAGAGTAAACATGAGCAGAAGAGAGGTCTGTGGGAGATATTTATAAGTTTAATTATATAAATGCGGATTTTGAAGGACCTCTGGGACGTACCATTAACCACTCACTCTAGGACTTAATCATATATTGTCAAATTAACATGTGTTTATGCAGACTTCTAAACTAATGATAAAACCTTTAAAGATCTTGTATCTTATTTCTTTCACAACATCACTGGTATATAGAAAGCCTTCTTTAAAACAACCACAAACCCTTGGTGAACTGATTTGATCTGTATGCACTATGACTGTATACGTAAATCAAGACATAGTTTTATTATCCATTCTAGGACTGAGGAGTAAAAGTCTTCATAACTTCTAAATTGCTATGTGCAGAGAATCCTAACATACTTAATAGCATGAAGACAAGAGAGAAAGAAGAGAAATGACATCTTTTCTTTACATTTGCTGGTAGCTAGAGGACATTTTCCCCTATAACACTTAATCTGCCGTTTATCCTGGAATAATTAGTCTCCAAGCTACTTGAGAAAGTCACCTAATCCAAGTTCAGTGTTTTATTCACCATTCTCAAGCACTACAGTATCAGATATTGCCTGTGCCAAATAATCTATGACCTTAGGAAGTTACACAAGTGGACCCTTACTTTAAATCTGTAAAAGAGGATAATGAAGCCTATCTTACAAATAAGGATTAAATGTTACGTATAAAAATGTCTATACTATGTCTGGCACATAATAAGCAAGTAAGTTAGTATCTTTCCTTCAAGTATCTTCATGAGAGAGAAGAATCTACATTAGCTTTTTAAAAAATATTGTTTTTAATATAAAGACTTTGGATATACAGCTGAGCCTTGAACAACATGGTTTGAACTGCACAGATCCACTTACATGAGGATTTTTTCCATAGTAAATACTACAGCACCACATGATCCACTGTTGGTTGAATCTGCAGATGCGGAACCGGGGATACAGAGGAACCACAGATATGGAGGGCTGATTATAAGTTACAGGTGGACTTCTGACTGCAGGGAGGGTCAGTGCCCCTAACAACCACGTTGTTCGAGGGTCAACCATATTTTAAAGTCACCTTCCAAGTTAGTAAACCATAGTGGTTAAGAAATCAAGTACTGATATTAAACCTAGTTTAAAATTTACTAATCACGTGACCTTGGTTGAGTTAGTTCACCTCAATACGTTTTCTCATCTATAAAACGGGAATAAAAATTGTACTTACTTTGAAGATGACTGTGTGGAATAAATGACATAATGCAAATAAAATACATACTTATTATGTACCAGTTAGCACGCTAATCAAAAAGTTAGCTATTACAATACATGTGTCAAATATGAAAATATAATGTAATTCTTACTGCAGAGATAAACTATACTATTTGTGTATATTATATTTTGCATACCATTTGCATGTGTGAACATATGTGTGTGTGCCCTTGAGGGACACATGAGGAGGAAGTCAAAGGGAACAAGAAACTGAATTCAATACACTGAAAAATATACCATAAAAAGAAGTACATTCTTTTTTTTTTTTTTTTGCAGTACGCGGGCCTCCCACTGCTGTGGCCTCTCCCTTTGCGGAGCACAGGCTCCGGACGCGCAGGCTCAGCGGCCACGGCTCACAGGCCCAGCCGCTCCGCGGCATGTGGGATCTTCCCGGACTGGGGCACGAACCCGTGTCCCCTGCATCGGCAGGCGGACTCTCAACCACTGCGCCATCAGGGAAGCCCCAAGAAGTACATTCTTGTATGATAAAAAAGATGCAGTGACAAGGTCACAAACTAAATTTTAAATCTTTGTGGAATAACTATCTAAACTGTTTTTATGCAAGTTTGGATGATCATAGGAGACATGAAAAAATCTATAGGGTATTTTCATATATTTTCCAGAAACCTTAGAATAGATTTTTACATAATACTTACTGAATTAACTTTAATTTCCTTTTAAGAAAGCAATATACAGATGAACATTAATAGGACTTTTTATTTTACCAATAATATAACAATAGTACAAGTATTATTCCCACACAGAAATGGTATTTCTCACTTACCCACTGATCACCTTATAGTTACTTTCTTCCTCATATCAATAAAAAAGCCTTCAGTGAGTAATTTACATCATTTTACTTGATCTTCCCTGACTCTCAGCAACATGTTTAGTGAGAAAGTTGACTAAAATATATGGTGTAATTGTTGACAAGGAATTTTTTCTTGTGTTTAAAGAAATGTCCTAAGAATACTGGACTCAAAACCTGTCTCTCAGCATCATAGTACAAAAGTGTTTATGCATTAATACTAAATAGTTCAGCTACATGGGCATACTAGCTCATTAATCCAGATGCAATAACTTAAAATAACAGCATGTCCCTATTAGTCTAAAGTTCAACCCTGAATTTATCTATGAAGGAAACCAGCAAAAATAAATTAAGACCTTAACAACACCTGGACAGAAATGTTTGGTCAAATTTTACATACTATTTTCAAGCAGTCTTTAAACTGTTTTAGCAGCATAATTTATATACCACCACTTAATATGTGCATTACAAATAAGGCTGATTCATTCAGATATAGAGATGACTCCTGGAGATAGTTCATAATACTATGTACATTTATTGGAAGTACATTTATTTATGTATTTTAAAATAATTCTCTACGTCTCATTTTTCCAAAATTCACACTGTATTCAACCTCAATTATTCTGGGGTAGCAGTATTTTGAAGTACCTACCATTGGAAATCTCAGTATGATGTCTATTAACCTCTTGAGTAACTGTAGATACATTTTTAGAGCAAATAAGTATATTTTACAAAGACTAGAAATAAGTTAAATTTATCTAAATTTGTACATCATATGTACCCACAGACCTAGGATCTAAAATGTTTCTTTCATAACATTTCTTTTAATTAAAATGATCAACCCAGCACAAATAACTTCATTTCTTTATAATCCTGGTACTCATTAACTCATTAACATTAAAGGCATCTAGTTGATATTTTGTAGGCAGGTAAGAAATTAGTAGGTAACATATGGTAAGTCAAGTATCAATATCACTTAAAATCTTGTTTCTAGGCCAAGGCCAGAACTGGTAATAATACATAAAGCTCTAGAGCAGTGACTCTGAAACTTCAGTAGTGAACAGAAGACTCATGTGGAAATGCTTTTTAAAATGCAAATTTCAGAACCCAGGTCACTGGAAATTCTATTACAGTAGCTTTGGGGTATAGCCCAGTAGTCTGTGTTTTAAACAGGCAACTCAGGTGATTCTGATGCAAGTGGTTGAAGGGAGTTAATTATTAGTCTTCAGAAGGTCACAAACTCCGATACATAAAGAAAGTAATATAGAATTTTTCATAGACACCCTCACTCAAGAGAATAATGCTTTTATCAGACTCTCAAAGGGAGCCAAGACCCAAAAGAGGGTAAAAGCCATGTTGCCTTCAGAAGCCCTAAAGTGTCAGTAAAAAAATCCCTTTTCAGCAACTGGATTCCTATAACTTGTAAGACTTCATTTAGCATTACTAGTCTAGTCTCCTTTGCCTTTTTCAGCTGTAGAGGCAGGCACCTTGCAATTTTTTTTTTTTTAATAAAATTACCAAATGCTAGTATGGAAACTTTATCAACATCACTGTTTTCTTTCCAAGAGATTATGAGATCTGCAACTCTACTTGTCACTGCTTTTTTTCACTCCTTTTTCTTTTCCCGAATTTGTTGAAATAAGTTTTATTTTACTATTAATTTAATGTTGATTTTAGAGGAACTGTACAGCTTTAAAAAAATAATGTAATAAATCTTGATAATGTAAAATTTTTAAAATTGTACTTTTTTTAAGGCTAATCTAAATATCTTTAGGTATCCAAGGGCATTATTTAAAATAAAAAAAATAAATAAAAAGGGCCTTTGGCCTTTTACTTGAAGGTCTCTATAGCTTACTCACAGCTGTGAGAAACATTTTATCTGTAAGTTATAAACCTCTTTCTTCTTCATAGAGGCATATGCTTCTCATCAGCCATAAAAAGGAAGATGCAACTTTAAATTGTTATATAGGCACTAAAAATAAATGATAGGAAAAGGAAGGGTAGAGATGTACAATCACTGAACTCTTAGTGCAACAGCACTTTTTTTCATGAGGATGCTTAATTACTCTAATGACTATTATGTAGAAAAGAAAAGGAAGAAAAAAGCATGCTTTTTCTGAACCCTAGTATCATCCACTTAATAGTTCTTATTATAATAGCATTTACTATTTATATCCACATACAGTCTTATAAAACAGAAATTCTATTAAAGCAAGAATACTATATGCTAATCACTTATTGGCAACTAAACTGCTCACCTGAGGTTTAGTAGCTAAATAGTGCTTTTGTATATATCTTATTTATCTGTTCCCAGTGAAAGGTAAGCAGCAAACCAGGAAGGGAGCAATCCCCCTTAGGTTGCAGAGCTTTTCTATCCCTGTCACTCCCAGAGTAAAATACTGGCTCAAGATACATTTAACTTGCTAAAAAACTACATTATGCTGTGAGAAGATTTCAACATGTATGTTTCCACGTTAAGTTCTTCATCTCTAACTATTTAAGGAGAAAGTCCATTCCCCTTAAGAAATGTCAAGTTACAAGCCACTAGGTATTAAATAAAAGTTTTTTGTTTATGCTTTTGAAGAGAGGGAGGGTAGAGAGAAAGCAGAAGAAAGGCAGTGGAGGCAAGGTAGAAACTTCTGCTGCTGCAGTAATCAATTTCTACAACAAAATATGTGTAACCTTACTCGCTTTAGAATAACTGGGTGGCATTATGTATGATATGCATGAGTGTGCACGTGTGTGCTGGGACAAGGGGGAGGGCTGTTAATACCTGGTTCTCATCCTCCTCCCTAAGAAAGACCTTTATGACGGCAAGGTGGTGGCTCTTCTGGAGGTCCATTTCAAGGTACTTCAAGGCATGAACGCCTATATATATCGATTATTTTTAAACATTACTTTCCTGAAACTTCAAAACTCACTTCAATTTCACCTGACTAGTCAGAAGGTCCCTATCCAAATTCTTCCCTGGGTTGAGCCAGGATGAGTGTTCTCAGTTATCTCGCTCTAGTCTCAGAGAGCTCTAGTCTCAACTAGAGTTGAGGATCCAGAAGCCATCCTCACAGGAATTCATCACTCTAGTGTCACACCCAAAACAAGTTATTGAGTCCAAATTCTGCAGTGCCATCAGTGCTCCAGCACCCTGTGAACCTGATGTTTAAGGATCTCTCAAGAGCAAGGCATGAGAATTTGAAGACAGCAGATCTTAGCTCTAGAACAATAATTCTTAATACTGGCTGCACTTTAGCATCATCTGAGGAACTTTTAAAAATAACAATACTAGGGTCCCCACCTTCAGAGATTCTTATTTAAATGTTAGAGGTTGGCCTTGG
Source organism: Pseudorca crassidens (assembly GCF_039906515.1). Classification (NCBI taxonomy): domain Eukaryota; kingdom Metazoa; phylum Chordata; class Mammalia; order Artiodactyla; family Delphinidae; genus Pseudorca; species Pseudorca crassidens. The sequence continues at coordinate 81,819,873 of NC_090301.1, forward strand.
ATGATTTCAATGTGCATTCACTAGAACTATCTTAGACCAAGAAGAAAGCGTATATGAAAGTATTGCTTTAATATGCCAACTTGTTAGGGATGGGGTAAACAATTAATAAACTAATGTATGTATATATGACAAAGATTACATTGTATGTGTTACCAAAGCTGACATTAGAGTTCGTACAAATAAAATAGAAAAAAATGTATTTTTAAAAAAACCTATTATTATTGTTGTTTACACCAATAATCTATCATATTTTCCTAATTATAATGAATTTCAACAATACCATTAAATATACATCTGGGCTTCCCTGGTGGTGCAGTGGTTGAGAGTCCGCCTGCCAATGCAGGGGACACGGGTTCGTGCCCCAGTCCGGGAAGATCCCACATGCCGCGGAGCGGCTGGGCCTGTGAGCCATGGCCACTGGGCCTGCGTGTCCGGAGCCTGCGCTCCGCAACGGGAGAGGCCACAACAGTGAGAGGCCCGCATACCGCCAAAAAAAAAATATATATATATATACATCAACTTAACTGTGTTAGTGTTATTTAATTAGATGACAGACTTGGAGAAACAGAGAATCATTAAGCAAGATATTTAACTCTGTACATATACTATATGCTCAGGTTTGATGGACATGAACTTTCCTATCAGTAGGGTGCTCTGATTAAATATCAAACTAGACAATAGCCCAGTATTACAGACCATTGAGTTCCCTTGTACTAAAAGAGTAGCAACAGCACGTGCCCAAACTAAGTATCAAATATTTTGAAACATAACTGACAGGCCAGTACTCTAGCTCAATTGATACTCATATAATAATGTCTTTTTTACATATAAAAACTCCTTACTCCATATATTATTTTCATATAGACTCTACAAACTAATTTCAAAGATAATAAAATTACACAATATACAATAGTAACTTACTTGATAAAATGAATATATTCAGAAGTTAGATGCAAATGGAGTTTCTATATGCAGAACACTTTTTCATTAGTTTATGATTAAAATTTCAGAAATGCTTTATCCTCATTTCTGATTACTATTCAAGCAGCAGTGGCTTCTGACATTTCAGCACTGAGTTTCCTTGTGTTTCTCTTAGCCAAGGGTAGGAAATGATTTTTTAAACACTTCAGTACATTATAAGAGCTTTCTATTTAAAGGAATTCTTCAGTGAAACCTTTTCACCATTTACTTTACAGCCTTTGTATGTTCAATTTTTCATGTAACAAATTTCTTAAAATCTGGCACAACAATAAAGTGAAAATAGTATGTGTCCCTAAGAGACAAAACCATAGATATATACGAGAAAAATAGTAAAGGTTAAAAAATACAGAAGGCATTACACCCTAACTATAAATAATGTATAAATATGTAGTGAGATACTCAAAGAAAAAAAAATTTTCTTATAAAGTATGTCCATATCATCATATTATATCTGGAAGAATGATACAGTATTATTATTTCTGAGATGACAGATCTAAGGTTGTAAAGCAGAATATGCATTTTTAACTCCCAGTTATTATTTTTGTCTGTAGTCTGTTGCACCATCTTTCTCCTTTGCCATATGCATTGTAGATGAGATGTTTCCTGTTGTTACTATGTCTAGCTTTGCAGACTCAACTTTCAGTTTATTTACTTCGCAAACTGTGATCCTGTAATTGTGCTTTGCTGTCCCTAAGTCAAAGTAAGTTACTAGGATGTGTACGTAGTTTTCCTATTTAATAGCCTTTAAAAAAAACCACAAAAAACAAAATTCAAACTATTTGTTAACTTAAAGGAATTAAACAGTAACACTGAAAGTGAAATACAAAAATTATAATGGAAACGAAGATGAAATCATATAACTTTCTTACAAATCCTTATATCTATTAGTTTAGTCAAAACATTGTATGTGATTGGAATACCCTTTAATTTAAATTTATTACAAAGTATTTTCTTATCAGACATAACCAGAATTAGTCTATAGTAACAGGATTTCAAACTAGTGTTAGATCAAAACCATCCCAGAAAAACTTGTGCCTTTAATCTTCCACCATCCCCTGCTTTTCTCTTCTTTTTTCAGCAAGAAGTATGCTGTAGCTAAGTAAATTCAAGATAATTAAAGGAAACAACTTTCTTCACTGAGAAAAAGAAACATACACCCCTGAAAAGTTCTAATAGACAAGAGCTTCAGGAACCATGGCACCAACATAGGTGTCTTCCAGGGGCAGAGCTCCCTTCTAAAAATTTTGTACAAATATGGACTTAGCAAAAATGAAAGATCATTCAGTAAATGTTAAAGGAGAACAAAAAGAAATTTTTAAAAATTCAAATAAAATGAAAACAAACATGTAGAAATAAATTTAAAAAGTACAATTCCTCACAGTATATTAACTACATTCAAGTCGAAGTGGCTGGTCCAAATTTCTAGGCACTTTGTCTTATTTTCTTCTCTTTTCACTTCCTGCTTTAACCCAAGTGGCAAATATAAGTATACTAGGAGGCAGGGGACCTTGGTCTTAAATATACCACTTGCTATATGACCCTGGATAAATCATTTACCTTTTCTGGGTCTCTATTTCTTCATCAATAAAATTAAGAGGTTGAAAATTACATGTATTTATTATTATTACCTAGAAAGGCCTGCCTTACAGCTCAACTTATATCTCCATTCTCTAGCTACCTGAAAGAACTGTTCTTTGTATAGCTGATCACTCTTAAGCTCCATGATCCCTACCTGTCTTATTTATTGCTGAATATCTGGCTCACAGCAAGTAGTTGAACATGTGTAGAACAAACTGAATGAATATTTATGCTTCTCTATACCACTATGAAAAACCTGAGATTCTTCTTGTATCCTAGGACTCTCTTTACCTAACTGCATCATAATATGAATACATAGATAATAATGTACATCTTTTCTCTCTTTGAAAAAAATTCCTGCTTATGAAAATATTACTATTTTCTTGAGTCAGGATTTGATGTCCCTTAGCAGCTGATGGTAGTCTTAATAATATTCTAAAGTGTCCACAACATTCTCATTTAAAGAGAATAATCCTTTTCATAAGCCATAACTTTAAAAACGATTATTTAAAACATAACGATATTTTTTCTAGAAACTTAAAGTGGTTTAATCACATCAGGACTCACAAAATAATTTAAATTTTCAAACTGGGTTATTAGGTGATTAGGATCCCCCTGAGTCTATGCCCCTAATAACTGGCAGAATGAATATGTGAAAACACCAGAAAGAGAGAGAGAGATATGGAGAGAGCAAACATTCTGCAAAACTTTTTAAAAATTTAAACATTACTCCATGCGGAAAATAGTACGGACACTATGTCTTTGAGTCAATACCTTGCTATTTTAAACACATAAAGAGTTATCTTTATTCAGTTTTCTATAATAAAAGTTGCATTTACATGGAAGTCCCCATAAAGGTTTGCAAACTATTAGACTAAAACACTAAATTTTAAGTTTTGTTAGTTTTAAAGAGAAAATTCATAATAAATTATTTTACATAAAAGACCTCCTAAGCAACTATTAGACAGTCTTCTATTACTTATTTGTCTAAGCAACCATCTACAATTCTCTCTTAAAGAGACGGTTTTGAGATTTCTGGTCATCACCATTTATTATTTTCTGGATCCCAACCGAACTGTTCATCACTTTCTTAAATCGATGAATTATAGACCCTATGCAATATTCTAAACGAAAAAAAACAAACATCTAGGGGCTTCCCTGGTGGCGCAGTGGTTGGGGGTCCGCCTGCCGATGCAGGGGACACGGGTTCGTGCCCCGGTCCGGAAGGATCCCGCATGCCGCGGAGCGGCTGGGCCCGTGAGCCATGGCCGCTGGGCCTGTGCATCCGGAGCCTGTGCTCTGCAACGGGAGAGGCCACAGCAGTGAGAGGCCCGCATACCGCAAAAAAAACCACAAAAAAACAAAAAAAACAAAAAACAAACATCTATTTAAAATGTCTTTCTAATATATCTTTCTAAAAAACAGAAACTGTTCTTATAATCCTAAAGGTTTTCAAAAGTTCATTGTACAATAATTTATTCTTTGAAACTTGGAATCACTTTTCACAGAAACTAAATAAGAATGATGGTTAAGTTTTTTAGGTGGCTCAGAAAAGCACACTGAGGCGATAGTACTACAGTACTTCCTGATACTATGAGAAATAGGAGAGAAGTTTTCCACCTAGCTTATCAAACAGGGGTGGGGAGGGTGGGGGGATGGGGGTGGAGGGGAAGCCAGTTGATAACTAAAAAAAGATACTCAACTGTTACATGTCCTGAGGGATACATAGGCCACCACTTAGCTTTAATTAGTCTAATCCCAGTTAACACAAAATTTTTTTTTTCATACCATCTTTCCATTCAATCAACCTTAAGTAAGAGGACACATCCAAAGGAGACACAAGCCAGTGAAAGTTTTGACGAACAAAATAATATACCTTTAACATTTAGTTTGCCAACTAATAAGCTTGTTGTTTGAATAGAGATGTGTGGCTCAACATACTGGCACATGGAATATTCTGAATTCTAATTTTAGTCTTCCTACTGACTTTAAATACTGCCATGCTTTAAAAGGTCCTAAACTTTCTTTATGTCTCAGTTTCTTTATGGGAAACAGTAGGGATTTTTTTCCCTCTATCTCTCAATGATAAGATTAAGAAGTAAAAAATAATGTAAAGAATTTGTCAAATAAAAATGCTACATAAAAGTCTCATACACTTTTCAAGGAACTGTAAATTAAACTGAATTTGTTTTATTCTGCCAAATGAAAAATTACCAAATTAGACTCTTACCAAAACATATTAGTCACCATTAAAAACAATGAAATAATGCCATTTGCAGCAACATGGATGACCTAGAGAATGTCATGTTAAGTCAGTCAGACAGAGAAAGAGAAATATTGTATGATATTGCTTATATGTGATACAAATGAACTTATTTACAAAACAGAAACAGACTCACAGACTTGAAGAACAAACTTAAGGTTACGGGGTGGGGGGGTGGGAGGGAAGAGAAGTGGGGAGGGATAGGGAGTTTGGGATTGACATGAACACACTACTATATTTAAAATGGATAACCAACAAGGACCTACAAAAGAGCATAGGGAACTTTGCTCAATATTATGTAACAACCTAATTGGGAAAAGAATTTGAGGGCCTCCCTGGTGGCGCAGTGGTTGAGAGTCCGCCTGCCCATGCAGGGCACACGGGTTCGTGCCCTGGTCCGGGAAGATCCCACATGCTGCGGAGCGGCTGGGCCTGTGAGCCATGGCAGGCTCTCCGGAGCCTTTGCTCCGCAACGGGAGAGGCCACAACAGTGAGAGGCCCGCGTACCGCAAAAAAAAAAAAAAAAGAATTTGGAAAAGAATAGATATATGTATATGTATAACTGAATAACTTTGTTGTACACCTGAAACTAACACAACATTGTTAATCAACTATACTCTAATATAAAATAAAACATTTAAAAAAAGTTACAATTTTTTCTATATTACAATATACAAATAATGCATATAATCACTATTAACAGTTAACACTTTTATGGCACTCAGGAAATTCGAGGTATTTTTAAAGGTGAAATATATATATACATATATATATATCCAAATCTCTACCACTTAACTATGTGCCATTCTGTGCCTCAATTTCCTCATCAGTAAAACACGTGTAATAATTGTGCTCACCTCAGGGTGGTCTAGAGTCCAGGCTCTTAACCTTTTTTGCAATATTGCCTGTTTAATGTGGGGTAATTAAGGCCAAAAAAAAGGAAATAATTTAATACTACTTCACTTACTAAGAATTACCAAAAGCACAGCTTAAGCTACCAGTAGAATACCTACATTAATGAATTGTGACCATTTATTCAAATTTCTCTAATATCTGAGTTCAACAACATTTATAGGTGCCCATTTTATTAGCAAAGTACAGAATAGCAAAAAGATGGAGTAAATCAAGCCCTCATTTGTAGAATTTCAGGAAAGTCTTAAAAGTAGTTTTACGAGTAACAGATTATTTTATTTTTTTAAAAAGGTAAACAATTTAAAATTTTAATGTATATATAATTTCACAAAGATTCTAAAACATGATTACTAATAGAAGAAGCAGAGAAGGAAAAGGAAAGGAAGCCAAGTTTTAGTAAATGTCCACAACATGCTAGGAATTCATATGCACTCAGTACTCTATCATTTAATAGTCACAACTCTGTGAGAAATGCATCACTATACTAATTTTACAGATAAACTAAAGTTCAGAACCGTAACAGCTCACCAAAGGTTGAATACTACAGTAGTAAGTATATACAACCTGTGTTTAAACCTAGGCATGTCTCTGAAGCTATAAAGGTTGTTCCCTATTTATAAAAAGAGTATAATGGTTACCACTGATCATCTGTGAATATAGTGGTTAGAAGAGTATAGAAACATACTATTAAGTTCAACATTTAATTTTAAGGATAAATTTCATAACCTTTCTTTCCCAAAGTTGTAGGATTTTAACAACAGAAAATGGTATTTGTCTCACTTTTACATTCTTAACAGAAGTTCTTGCACAGGTGCATACAAGCTGTGAGGAAATACTTCCTTAAGTGTGTTCCTCGGAATGTTTTTTCTGGTTGTTAAGATTAAATAAGATAATGTATGTAAAATGCTTAGCACAGTTAGTGGCACAAAGTAAGCACTCAATAAATGTGAGTGATTACTACTGCAGTAAAACAATCCTATTCAGCATTCTTCAATCATGTTTTCTAAACTTTGATGAAGAAACATTCCTGGAGGTAGAGGGATCATGCCTATTAACTTATCACAGAACTAGGGATCTCTGGAATACACTTTGACAGACAGACAAGTAGAAAGCTGTATAACAGAGGGAACACATCAATCACGGAATAATTCCCAAGTGATGATTCTTCAATTCTGTTTAGAAGGTATGATGACCTCTTAGAGTTATTAGTTACATTTAGTGAACTGTCTTTTCAAACACTAATGAGCTTCCCAAATACTTATGGTCTATGAATCATCAGTAGTTTACTAGACACTGTAGTAAAATAAAGCAATGCTAGTGATACTGTCTCATTTAGAATGTTTTATAAATAAGTAAAAAAGCAAATACATAAGTAAATAAATAAACACTAAACTCAATTCTGTAGTTCTTAATTTTAGATATTAATCTTTTAAAAGTCATACCTGAGAATGCCACAAAGTTCAAGATCACCTGATGAAGGATGATGCATTGGCAGAATTCATCAACCAAGAGTAATGTGATGTACCCTGTCTATTCAGCAAATGCTTGCATATATTTTGCCTTTTTCTTATAATTTAACACATTTTGTGATATTTTGGTCTTAATAAAATTCAAGTAACTTATCCATCTTTTTATAATGTTCTTAATACTTGGGGCATTTCTTGAAGTTTTAGTTATTAATTAGATTGTTTATTAATACAGACAGAAACTGGTGTTCAAAGAGGCTTAAAATGTACAAGAAATGAAAATATCTTATTGACAATGTTCTAAGTTAAATGGAAAATAAAAATCAAAAGTTAAATTTCTTTAACTTTGTCTTTAAAAGTACTACTCCAAGGGAGATACATCACTATTTTCAAGGCTAACACAGAGGCCTGAAATAGTTAACATAACTTAGTAATTTATAATTACTTCTGACTGTATGAATTACTCTAAAAAAAACCAAAATAAAGTTGGCATTGTATTGTTACCATTTTGCAATTCTGCTTTTCTTAAAAGAAGTTAAAAAAATTTTGTGTTCCAATATGTTGACACAAATATGTCAAGATTGGAACAATTTGTGAATGTGATGTCTTCTACTTTCTCTGTCTTGGTACGCTCCAGACATGACACTGTTTCATATCCAGGTGCCAGTTGAGGGTCCTCTCAAGTTGTCCAACTGAATGTGACAATCATTTCCTATGATCTCTTACAGCAGCCTGATATACTTGCAGACATATTCTTTTTCTTCATTATTCAAACGTAGTCAATCACACCCAGGACATTCTCTTGAGCACATACAGACATCAATTTAATCCCCTTTTTTGCTTTTCTTTTCTAACTTCCACCTAGGTATGTTTAGGGCACAACATAATATTCACTACTTTCCATTGTTAATCTGTGTTAAAGGGGTTTTAGGAGACCTGACCACTACAACAAGATTCTACGGGAAAAAGTTATGAGTTTTAAACTGAAATAAAAATGAACTCCTTAACAACCCTTTTATAAGTACAGTTGACTCTTGAACAACAGGGGTTTGAACCACGTGGGTCCACTTATACACAGATTTTCTTCAATAGTAAATACTACAGTACTACACGATCTGTGATTGGTTGAATCCTCCCATACGGAGGAACCGCGGATAATGAGACCAACTATAAATTATACTCAGGTTTTTGACTGCTTGAAGCGTTGGCATCCCTAACCCCCAAGCTGTTCAAGGGTCAACTGTGGTAGTAAGCTTTTGTGTTGAGTATAAAGAATATTAGTCTAAGTTTAAATAGTAACCCTAAGGCTAAGAAAATCTTGGCCTACAACATACTGCAATTTGGCTCCTACATAACTCCTTAGCATCACTTCTTACCATACACTCTCTAGTTCTTAGCTTCTGTCACTCTGACCTTCATTTAATATTAGGTACTATGCTCCCCATCCCCCCATCAGGACCTTTGTACATACTGTTCCTTCCGTCCACAAAACTTTTTTCTGTCTCTTGATCAAGTTAACTCAAATTCATCAAAATTTCAGCTAACTAAACACTTTCTCAAAACAAAACAAAAGCTTCCCTTGGTCCCCACTAACTGATTAATTATCCTCCTAAAAGGCCTCATATTAAATACCATGTACCTCTCTACAGCAAATGAAACAGTTTCAACGTGCATTTATTTATGTGATTTGATTACTATCCTTCCCTATTTCTAGGACTTCAGTTTAGAAGAGCAAGATCCATGTCTATTTTTCCTCACGGTTCCAGTGAGCACATAACAGGTGTCAACCTACATTTGTTGAAGGAAGACATCGACTAACTACTGATTAAAAAAAAAAAAAAAAGATAAACACCAAGTCAATGACCCCTACATAGATTTAAAAGAAAATATTTCATGACTTTTTGGATGAAACAAAATACAGAGTCATATTTTATAGAACTTGTGAAACTGCCCATTTTTCAGAAAAAAAAAATTCAGTACATAGTGGTAGGGGGTAGGTGGGATGGTAAGTTACATGATGGGGCCAGCTGGAAACAAATTAAATGCACATAAACCTTATAAAGTAAATGGAGAAAAAGTAAGCTGCATCTTTTTGTTATTTTTAGAATTTATTTATATATAAGATTTATAGTTTCAATTGTGTACTATTTACTACTGATCCTAGAGACCAACCTGAGTATGAATTTTAATTATGAAGGGAAAAAGAAACTCAGTATCCTTGGATAAAATTTTCCTATTTTAAGTATAGTGTTTCATTTCCAATGCATATTCCCAATACACTTGCTTCAGACTCTGACGGATTTTCCAGTCATAATTGCAAACAACTATTCATTGTCTTATTTTTTATGCAAGTTATTTTGTCCCCTATTCCTTTTCTGACCTGCATTCTGGGAAATAAAATTTTAGAAACATAAATGCAAAGTATATTATTTCTAATCACTTTCCTAACTTATCGGGTTATTCTGAATTTTAATCCTAGCTTTCAAACTAGTAAAAATAAGCGTCCCCATCCCCTTATCCCATTGGAAGCTTTGTCTTTACTTGAATTACTCTCTTCTGTGCCAACCTAGCATCTCTCCTCTACCTAAACTCTGATTAACTCATGTCCTCTCAGGAAGGCCACTGTGATTAACTCTACAGAATTCTAATTGCTTCTTTACTCTGCATGTTTACATACTGAGTTTGATGTTATTTTACAAAGGCTCCTGAAGTGTTTTTCAAGTACAAGTTTCAGTCACTTAAAAAAAAAAAAAAGGACTTAATCTTAAAACCTCCTGTTTTATTTTTGTCTTTATTCAAACCAGTATCTAAATATGGAAAACATCATAAAAATGTTAAGTGACTATGCCATCTGTATTCTGAATGAGCATACAATAATTTGGATCACTGATTAAAATAACAAAAGTCTATCTTAGGCCCATACATTGTATCTTATCTCAGACTGAAACTAATTTACTGTCTACCACTTTAAGACTGACAGTCCCCACCACTGGTTCTCCAGTCTGTATTTTCCCAAGATAGTGAGAAATGCATTTGGCAATAAGAAGCAAAATATTTAAAAATCAGGATAGATTACATCCATTGTTCCTGCCTCAAGTGACTAGGCTTTTCACCCTGTTAGATAACATTAGATCAGTCTAACAGACTTTATTCTGTATCAAGCTATGATGATTGTTGGCCAATACTCGATTCTCTTCAAGGTAGTCAAGAGATATATTAATGTGACAATTAGGGGCTAGGACTGCAATTTTCCTGGGTCATTCTTTTTCTGAATCCTTTAATACGTAAGTATATTTTTCCATTATAAAATTACTACATGGATATGAGCTTATTCTTAAAAAAAAAAAAAATCCCAGTAATACTAAAGTATACAAAACAGGAAGAGTTCTTCAACCTTCCAGCATCCCACATACATACTTTCTATAAACTAAGGATACAATTTGGTACGTATTTTCCAGACCATTTCTTAATGTATTTACAAAAATATAAGGCATATATTTTACACAATTTTTAATTTTATAAATATATATGCAGATATACAAAATTATATGTATGTAAATATATATATTCTTATATGTTGTATGTATATTAACCTGTATGTATTTTTTTTCACACAAATGGGATCATACTGTGCACATTATTTTGTGACTTGGTTTCAACTTAGCTTATCTTACAGATCCTTCCAGGTTTTTAGCCTACAAGTCAAATTTTGCATGGTTGTTGTTAGCGCTTATCTTTAGATACCACAGGTAGTCTTTCCTAACTTTCTACCCTATAATAACCCCAAAATAAAAGGATCATTACTTTCAGTGCCAAGGAAAATGAGAAATACAGCTTTTTCCACTGTAATGTTTCTTAATTAAAAGCATTTTAGCAAGTTTTCATTCAATTTAATATAATTTTTCATCGTTCCTGAAATGTTTAAATCTCCTTTAAATTTATATTTTAATAAAAAATATATGTATATACATAAAGAATATATACATTTAATAAATCAAGGTCTAAAATTAATAAAAACTAAAATTTAGTTTTATAAAAAGCAAAAGCAATATAAGATAGGAAATTTGCCTACTAATTAGAAAAATTAGACACATACACAATTCATTTTCTGACTCACTGAGGTAAACTGTACAACAGAGAAGCTGCTGAAAAAATATTTTCAGATAATTCTTAACAGCTTAAAAAATTTTAAAAACAGTTTATCAATGTACTTAAACATAGAAACCACAAACAGTATGAGCAGCAGACCAGAAAGGCAACATAAGATTAAATTAAAATATGTATTATGTGGATCTAGTCCCCTCTCATACATACAAAAATACTGTAGTAATGTGATTGCTGCTTTTGTTTTCTAATAGACAAAATATTGTTATAGTCTTCAAACTAGAAACAGGAGTCAAATCAATTGGACAGCAAACTAACACTTAACTAAGAATTTACTAATGTTAAAAAAGCTAAACTGGATCACTTTAATAAGATATGCAATAATATAAGCCGCTAGGTTTTATTATCAAAAACGATTGTTGAAGGAAATGCTATACTAATTCTAGAATGAAAAAAGCTTCATTTTTAGACTTCTATGAAGTAATTAAATGTTAATACTTCCTAAATAAGAAAAAGGAATTCATAAGGAGTGGCATGATTTAGGAAAGCCTATGGCTATACAAAATCATTGCCATTATTACTGGCGGTATTTGCATCTGGTAAGAGCTTTCTGATATATAGTGAACAGAACACTGTAGCTTTAATTGAAGTTTGAATGTTATAAACAGTTAGATTTCTGGCTCTGGCCTGCATTCTAATACCATCAGCAGAACAGAGATGGGAAGCATAAACAAACCTTTTAACTAGATTACAGTCTCTAAAATGGCCAAGAAATCCTTCAGCACAAACTCCTGTGTGACAAATGTGGAAGAAGGAAAATGATTTTAGAATAATGCTAAAAAAACAGCCTCTAAATTTCTGTCATTACTGGAACATGTAATTGATTTCCTAAATATTCTGATGTCGCTTAACATTCAGTAATGGTAAACTTTATATTTACTTTCCAAATAAATAAAAATCCTTTTTACTTTACATAGCAGCTATTTTTTAGATCAGTATATCCCAAGTAAAGAAGCTATTTGAAAATCAATACTTTCTTTTGTTGAAAGTGGAATACTTCCCTCCCCCAACACCAGTGAGCCTAGATTATTATTTTTAGATACTAGTAATATTAAGAATGTATGGATTAAGTTAATTTGTGGTAAACAGATTAGTAGACACTTCTGAACTGGGTGTATAGAAAACAATAGCTTTGAATACATAGAAAAATCACAGAATTTAATTACAACTTCTCTAAGAAAAGGTTATATAGGTCAAGTGAAATAAGGACTCAAATCAGAATTACTCACAACCAACTTTGAATGAAGTATATGCTTTTCACCAGGTATGATATCATTAGTGATTTTCTTTCCTGTTATGTCTAGCTACATTAGAAGATATACCTTAATATATGTTAGGCCTGACTTGCACCTTGTCTCTCTGAAGAGTTATACTGAGTCATTCCAACTTCTAAAATCTTACATGATATAGAAATACCTCAAACAGAGATGCTTAAGAGTTAGAATCTCTACTTTTAACTGAATTACCTTTAGGTTATCTAAGGAGATTATTTAGGATCACAGACTTATTCAATCCCACCAATTATTCAGATTGGTTTAAAAATACGAAATCACATGTTATAAACATTCCTTTCTGAAGAATAATAGATGACACAGAACAGTTCTTTAGCATTTAAAAATATTTCCAAACTCTACAGGTCATAATGCTTTGGCGTAACGTTTATAGGATAATAGAGTCAATGTAAGCATACAGGATGAATTGCATTACTTAGGATGGATATGGAAGTTACTCGATTAATAAAATAGAATTTTAAAAAAATTACCCTTTTCTCCTAAAAGCAAAGGATGTTAAAAATCAACTCTGATTAGCTGGATCAAAAAGTATCTTAATTCAGTAGCTGCTTTAAAGAACAACTATATAATAATTTAGGCATCTAGAGAATCCAACAAGTTGTCCATTCTTATACTAAAAAAATTTGACTTTAAGCAATACTAAAAAGAGTACATTGAACTTAATCATATATACATGATGTAATAATTATGAAAATATTGTAAGATAGAAGGTCCAGAAAGTATGTATATATACACATCAAAACATTAGGCAATATAAACTCCCCTTTATTTACAGGTTTTCCATTATCAACAGTTATATAAAAATTTTTATAGTAAATATTCACTGGGTCACAAATTGTTGGAACCTCCAAACTTCATGAAACAAGATACTAAATTTAACTCCATGCAAGACAAAGGAAGTTCAATATGTAGAAGGCCTAAATGTCATTTTTGCCATACAAAGAGAAGACTGACTTTATGTATATTTTATTTCAAGTTGCACGCTGGTCTGCATCTATGTTCCTGATAAAGGATTGGATTTTTTGGTTTGTTTTCCTGTCCTTATAAATTTTTAGAAATTTTCCATTGCTCTGTCAATAAGCTATTGGGGCCATAATTTTACTAATGTTTACCAGCATACTTACTGACTGATAAAAACTCTTTATTGTGACTGTTTTTAATTAGAAAGTGTCATGAATTTACTATGATGGAATATTTTGCTGCCACATGAAAAATTCCTTTTTTGTCAGTAACAGGTTTCTTCATTTATAACATGGGGACAATGTTACAAAGTTAACAAGATCACTGTAAGGGCTGACTGAGATTGATAATATTTATCACAGTGCTAGGCACTCATAATAATCGGTAAGTATAATTATTACTAATATAGAAAGTTAAGAATGAATGTAACAGAGATCAGAATTGACTGACCCTCAGAAGTCTATATACCTTCACAAGATAATGTACCAGCAGGGGAGCCCCTCCTTTTTAAAAATTGTGAATCTATATTATTCTAAGAGGTATATAAGAGCAAAGGAAATTCAGGAAATCTCTTTCTCTCTAGTATACTTTTAAATTTACTGATGAAAACTTTTTAAACATGCATTTTTCCACCTAACAGTCTCCATTTAGTTAATAAAATTTATTTAGGCAGAGACATCAAATAAAGATATGACCAATTTGCCTGTGGAATACAATTAAGGATATGTCTTCACATTAAATTGTAAGGACTTGTAGGCATTGTTTCTCAGATGCCTAGCAGAGTGCCTGACATACAGTAGATGCTCAATAAATGTTTAATGAATAATTAAGTACAATCTGTTCTGCACATACATTCAAAATACAGACAAGTTTGCAAAAGTACATAAGCTGGACATAGGCCTTCTGGCTGACCTCCTGGGGTCCCACTGATGACTAGCAATAAATGTTCATATCCATAGAAAACTGGAAAGTTGATAATTGTCTGGGTAAGGACCGAAAAAGCAAAGTCAGGGAAACATGTCACCTAAGTATCAGTTGCTTTATAGAGATAGTAAAAACAGCCTAATCATTCCAGTAACCTATTGTACCAGTTACTCAATGAAATAAAATTTAAATGTATCCTGAACATTTGCTAGTACATTCTTAATTGGAGTTTTTTTTATCATCTCTTATTTAAAATAAATCACTTTTGTCAAATTGCATCCTGTACAGAATATGTTTTCACTTTTTATGAGTACTATTTGTTAACAGGATTTAAATTGGCTATTAGAAAAAGTGAGAACCACAGTTAAGATAAAGAAAAAAAATATTCGTGGTAGTGAATAAATTGTAGCAGGAAGGAAAGGAAAATGGAAGAAATTCTACATCTGAGAGTCAAGAAGTTCAAATATGCCTAACTCTAATAACAATTATACAAACAAGCAGTAGGGCCTACTGTGTACCGGACACTGTGCTGTAAGGTATATAAATATTAACAAGAAAAAAATCTTTAGTCTTACTTAAGCAGTTCATAAAGCATGAATCACAAGTAAACATTTATAATACAATACGCATTCTTTATATATATATATACATATATATCCTTAATACAAGAGTAAGAAGGGTATTCATTGATTAATTGGAAGTGCGGGGGAAAAATAAGCATCAGGGAAAGCTGAAATAATTCTCAAAATAGTAATAATCCAAGATGAGGGAAATCAGTATCTCCTAAAAAAATCAACAACAAATTACTGAATTATAAATGGACAAAATTATGGCTTTAGAGCTATTTGCCTTAATATTCTTAGTATACGCCCCCATATAAAACCCTTAAGTGCCATACACATAACTGTGCACAAGTTTCATTCCTGACAAAAGAATATGAGGTAGTGTAGCACAGTGAATGTCAAGAAACCAGAGTTCTCTGGTCCATGTGCATCCACTTACAGGCCTTGGAACTATGCACAAGTTCCTCAAACTCTCTGAACTTCAGCAATATGGAAAATGAAGAGTTGGATAAAGTGACCTCCAAGATATCACCAAGTTGAAAATTACAATTCTAAAATATATCTTAATACTTAAAAAATAAGCCATAATGAAAATAAACAGACTCCTAAAGGTAAGTCATTATCCAACTTAGAGGAGGTCTGGAATCTTCAAACCATATAGGGTTACCCTGGGGGGTGGTGGATAAGAAATGTTTTCAAAGGAAAACAGAAAGGAAGTAAAGGTATTATAATCAAGCTATAAATTTTCACTCAGCTGCCTACTAGGAAATTACCACCCCAGTTACCTACACAATTCGCTTTACTTAAGTGATTTCTTCACTAAGTTCTACTTTCCATCTTTTATGTTAAGGTTCCTGAGGTATTAAGGTGAGGACAAGAAATCCTAGGTGGACCTGGAATAGTATTATTGGGAGACAAACTTGAACTTGGCACAGATTTCTCCTTAAGTGCACCAATTACACCTCAGAGAAAGGTAAGAAATTGTTCAAATTTATAACAGAAAGGAGGGAAATAGGACCATGTTGTTTACTGCTACACAGCTTTTTTTCCCCGGGTGTAAATGTCTACTTTTGCACACAGTTGGTAATTAAAATTTTACAGAACAAGTTTCTACATACGCAATGCTTTTCTGTCAGTAAAATGTAAGTATATGGTGTTTTGGCTTTACCGTCAAGAAAACAAAAAATTAAAAGTATTATCATGTCTTTCTAATATTTATGTCAAATATCCTTCTAGATTTATTTTTCTTCAATCCTTTCTAGTTGATCAAATTGCTGTTTTCACATTGCCAGTCTGATCACAAAATTGCTACTTTACAGCAGAATATTTTTTGCTGACATAAATTATGGGATCAGAGATACCAATGCAGTTTCAAAAAAGGGTGTGTGTGTGTGTGTGTGTGTGTGTGTGTGTGTGAGAGAGAGAGAGAGAGTGAGAGGGAATGTGTGTGTGTGAATGTGTGCATCCATCTTTAAGGAAAGGATAAAGAAATGTACATATGAAACAAAATTCCACTTTGCAATGTAAGCCCTAGTAAAAGGCCTACATCAGAAATATACTTTCTAGCATTTCTGAAATCAAATACAGTACTGAATTTGAAAACCATTCACTAAGAACATACCAAGTAAAAATGAAGAATACTTTTATCAAGACTGTTACTCTATAAAACTAAATTTAGATTTATCTTTCAATTAATATCTCACTACAATGCATATTCTAACTACAACATCATGATTTCTTTGACTCATGAAAACATATTTTAGAAATTTGTCTCCTTTCACATATAGTGAGCAGTTTGGTTCAGTACCCCCAAGAGATAAAAAACTCATCTCAATTTACAACAGTAAATAAATAATTCAGTTAAAACTGAAAGTGGTACCAATCCAGCAAACTATTGATGGAGAGGTTTGGCCTTCCATGAAGCCAGAACAACATAAAAGTTTTCAATGGGGATTACTTGTTCAGACAAGTTACAAAGATTAGAAAAATACCCAGATTAATTATGAAACAGATAATATTTTCATCTTATGTAAAATAAATACCAGGAACGTATATAGGGAGAAACAATACCAGTGGTATTAAAACTTTAAGCATTTTAAGCTTTGAACTTTATATGCTGATATATGAAACAAACATTTAACAAAAAAAGCAATAATACAAGTCAAAACCTAACCAAAGGCCTCTATCAACCAAAAATTTGAAATTTTCTATGCAAGTCAGACAAAACGAAAAAAAGGAAAATTAAACCCAGAAAGCAAAAACCAATCAAGTCTGTTCCAACACTGAAGTCAATATCCAAATCACACAGAACCAAAACGGGTAAAACACTCAGGTCTACAAATGGATAAGCAGTTCCGATACAATCCAGATCCCGACATTTTCCCACTCAGAAACAAATGCAGTGGAGCTTTTCCTAGGGAAAAAGGAAAAAAGCTCTCCAAATGCTTTTTTTAAAGTGACATCTAGAAAGTGTGCCTCTTTCTGTCTCTTTCCCTGGCGCCTCATTGGAGGAAGGAGGGGGTTGTTTTTGTATTCTCCCCCACTGGAGCAAGACACAATCAGATGTTAGCTAGAGGAGAGAAACCACTTTTGACAACAGCAAATAAAAATAAAAAGTGCCCTTCCTACTCTGACAGGATGGGCACCCACCTCACACACCCCTCCCCACTCCAGCCCCTCCTTCACTGCCCCCCCAGCACCACCCCCTCCTCACCCCGGAGCTCCACTGCGTATGTGGTTTGGTGCTACTGTTGCCCCGGAGTTAAAGTCAGAGCCAGAGGAAGGCAATGAAGCCCCCACAGACACACTTACCTTTCCTGCCCCCCACTTTTGAGTGCCTTCCCTGGAGCTGTGGAGGATGACACAAAGGGTAATAAAGGGGGGGGAGTGGAGGAGGAGGAGGAGGCGAAGGAGGAGGAGAGCTGGGGAAGTGGCTGCTCCCGGGTGTAGTGAGATGTCTCCAGCCAGGGCCAAGCAGCAGCAGCAGTAGCAGCAGCAGCAGCAGCAGCAGCAGCAGCAGCAGCAGTAGCAGCAGCAGCAGCAGCAGCAGCAGCAGAGAAGGGTCTGTGTTGCTAAGAGGCTTTTGGTCTCTTTCTCTCCTTTCACGGCCAAAGAGGAGGAGGATGGAGGGGGCTCGGGAGGGAGGCTAGTGGAGGGGTGAGGGGGTAGGAGTCGTGGATGGGGGATTTTTGAAGAAGAAGAAACTCCTTCTCCTTCTCTCTCAGGCTCAATCCCCCTCTCAGGTCTCAGGGCTGGAGGGTGGGGGAAGGAACTCAGCCGCCTTCCCCCCACCCCCCTCAATTCAAGGTTGAAGTGGGGTAAAATTAGTGTCCTGTCCCTTTAAAAATAGAAATAAAAGGTGCCCCCCCTTTGCCACTGCCTCTCTCTTCATCATCAGCTGCTGCTGCTGCTGGGGTCTCTCTGCTTGGGGGGGGGAGGGGGGGTTCGGGTAGAAGAGACGGGAGGCACTCACTGCGCATGTCTCTCTCTGACGGGAGGCTGGTTGGTTGAAGGCAGGAGGAGGGGGAGGGGAGGAAATGAGATGGTTTCCCAGAAGGCTCCGAGGCGATCGCGACCCGGAAGACATTGTAGCGGGGTGGGGGGTGGCGGGTAGAGAGGCGGGGGCGGGGAGTAGGAGGAAGTCGCTACTCTTTAACACCCCCAGTCCCCTCCCCCACCCCTAACGGAAAGTGGAGAAACGGAAGTGGGCGTGGACGGAGGCGAAAGGAGGTCACGTGTTTGTGAGGGAGGGGGGGCGGGATGGGAGAGGCGGTGCCTGCGCAGGGCATGCCGGGAGTCTTGGTGTAACGTTGGCAGCAGCAGGTGAAGCGGAATAGAGAACGCGGCGAGAGGAGCAAGTGAAGGGATTCCTGCTGTCTCCAGAATCCTGCTCTGCCCTGATAAGGGCAGGCTTTTCCGTGAGAGGTAACATGGCGTAGGCAGGCCTCAGAACGAAAGCCGTGGGCGCCAGTGGCGAAAGGCGAATCGAAAAGGGGAGGACGGAAGGGTGTGGAGACTGGGAATGCGGGAAGGGGGGCAGGCTTGTCTAGGCCTGGCAGGCCAGAAACTAGGCGGGCTCCTTCCGTCTCGTGGCTTCCCTGTGAGCCAGCCGGCGACGAATGCTTGACGAGCGTCTGGCGTCCTGATGAGAGTAGATCTGTGGCAGGTGGTGACTACACCCCGGTGATGGTGAGGAATGTGATGGTCCAGGTGTAAGAGAGGAATGGGATCTCAGGAGCCTCATTAGATGACTCTGGTGACTGCTTCTTCAGCCCAGAGCGGGGCACCTGTCCAGGGAGAGAGACAAGCTGTGTGAATTTTGACAACTTCTGGCATTAGACGCAGTGTTTATATGGGGTGTGAGGACCAGCAGCCCTTACTTGGCTGACCTCCCTGGAATTCTGGAGAGGCTTTGGGGAGGGAGCAAGCTGGGAGTTCTTCAGTGGAACTTCTCTCCTTGTCTTGCCTTGGTGCCGCAACACAACGCCTGTGGCTGTTCTCAGAAGGGCATGTGAGATTGTGTAACCCTTGATAGTGTGTGTCATGGTTGAGAGAGAAGGGACATCATCGAAGTTTCCCTTTCTGTAGTGTAGATAACAGATTTTTTAAAAAGGTATTTTAAGTGTCTTTGGTTATTAGCCTCGGATTTAGAGCCTTTGGTTTCTCAACTAGATGCTACTATTTTTGCTGGAAATAGTTTCCCTCATGTTAATTAAGAATATTTAAGAAAGGATTCATGGATTTTCATTAATAAAGTTTTTTTTTAGTAAAGTACACTGTTTCTTTTTCACATTCAGTCCATATAATCATAACTAAAACCATTCTAGTCTTTCAATTATCTTCCTTTGTAAAGGTGCTTTGAAAGATTATGACCCATATATAGTTTCTTTTAAGACCGAGAATCTGAAATTCCTCATGTTTATTGTGTTGATATTATTTAATTCTGTAGTGGTTCCTTTAGGGTACTCAATTAAAGTTCCTACTTATTTCTCTTGTGTGTTTTGACAGTGGATTCTATCTATGCATCATTGACTAGTGCTTTTACCACTTTCAGTGTGTGCAGTAATGTTGTCAAATGGAATAAAAACTAGACTCCTGTGCCTTAATGTTTTGTCTATATTGGAACCAAATGTTTGCCATTTTAGAACAGAAAAAAATTATAGCAGAGCCATAAAAGTGCCTTAGATAACAATTTTTAAATCTTTTTTATGGCAAAATACTAAATGTGCAAAAAAGTGTACAGATCATAGATATGCAGTATAATGAATAGAAATAAAGTGAACAAAATGTGCAAAAATGCACAAATCGTAGATGTACAGTATAATGAATAATTATAAAGTGAACACTGTAATCACCACCAAAGTGAAGAATTAGAACATTGCTGGCACCCTCTCCCCACCCCCCATTCATTCTTATTCATTCCTCTCTCCTCACCACACCCAAAGGTTAATTGGGATTGTCTGGATTTTTATGGTAATGATTTCCTACTTTTATTTCAAGTATTTTTTACCCACCTTTGTCAGCATTCCTAAACAATATACATTAATTTTGCCTGTTTTCTACCTATATGTAATTGAATTATGTTATGTATAGTTTTTCTCCCATGTTGAAATTTTTAATCCTGTTAACAGCTTTAGTTCACATATTTTCATTGTTGTATAGTAATGTTTATAGTATAGTAAGTGTAGTAAGTCTTTTTATGAATAAACCACAATTAATTTAACTAGTGTAGTATTGTGGACATTTGGATTGTGTCCAGTTTTTAGTGCTTAGAAATAATGCTTCTGTGAATTTTCTTACACATGCATTTCATGTACATAGCATGCATTTCTGTAGAGTGTGGATTATGCCAAACTTTCCAAAGCGAATATATAAATTTAGACTCCCACCAACAATGTATGATAAATCCTTTTTTCTACAGTTTTCATAACAATTGATATTTTTTGTTTTTGCCGACCTGATGAAGGTAGCTTTAGGTTATTGTTTTAATTTGCAGATCCTGGTTATTAATGGGGGTGAGCATTTTTTTCAAAAATTTATTGGGTATTTTAGAGGCAAATGTTGTGAGGCATTATGTTCCTGTAAATGGCTTTACTGTACCCTGTTAGTTTGACTGGATGTAGAATTCTAAATTGGTAATGTTTCTCTTCAGATTTGAGAAGGAACTCGTAGTGTTTGATATAAAGTTTGAAGCCATTCTTACTTTTAACACTGCACTTTACTTCTCCCCTATGGAAGCATCTACAACCTTTTTGTCTGAAACTTATAGAATCTTCTCTTTGTTTTACTCAGTGTTCTGAAATGTCACAGTAATGTGAGTTGACTTATGAGTCTATAGAAATCTACTTTGCTGTGCATTTCATGTATTCTTTCAATTTGACAACCTGTATGCCTCAGCTCTGAGAAAGTTTCTGATACATTTTCTGTAATTTCCTTGCCTCTGTGTTTTTTGTAACTGCAATTAGATATTGTACTCCTGGACCTGTTTCTTTTCTCCCATTTTTCATCTTTTTCCAGTCTTTTGCTTTTCACTTTCCGGGAAATTTACTTGATTTTTCAAGCCTTGAAACTTCCGTTTCTCTTATCATATTTTTAATTTTGAATACCTTTTTTTGATCTTTGTATTTTTTTCCAAAGCATTCTGGTATTTTTTTTCTCTTTATGGATTTAAAGTTTTGTTTTGAGGTTTATTTCTCCCTGCGTGCTCTGTGTTTTCTAAGTTATTCTTTCTGTTGGTATATTTTAGTCTCATTTTAGAGGCTTTCCTCAGCTCTGTTGTGATCCTTGATTCTGTGTTCAAATTTATGTAAGGGGCATTGGAAACCTATTTCATGTCTCTCTTAACTTAGCTAGGGTTTGCTAGCTATTGATGGTTCTCACTGTGGAAAGATTTGGCTGGGACATATTTTGGGGGGAAAACCCTGATATCAATTTCTTTAGGTATTTGGAAGCTTTTTCTCTTGGGCCAGTAAGAGTCCAACAAGAAGGATTTTCCAGTCATCTGCCTATAAGTCAGTGGTTCTCAGCTGTGGCAATAAGATCTCCCCAGGGGTCATTTGGCAATGCCTAAGAGACACATTTGATTATTAAGAATGGGTTACTACTGAAAACAGGTGGGTAGATGCTGCAGGTGCTGTTGAAAATCCTACGATGCACAGGGCAGCCACCCACAACAGTTATCCAGTTCAAAATGTCAGTACTGCCTATCATGAGAAATCCTGCTCCAGGGTATAAGCCTGATTTCCAGTGCTCTGAGAACCAGGTGAAAGCAGAGCTCAGGAATCTCAACATTCTCTCTCTCTCTCTCTCTCTCTCTCTCTCTCTCTCTCTCTCTCTCCTCTCTCCCTCCCTCCCTCCCTCTCTCTGTCTGTCTCTCTCTCTCTATATATATATATATTTATTTTTATATTTATATATATTTATTTATTTATATTTATTTATATATAGATAGATATTCCTGCCCTAGGCAGGAATAAGCAAATATTATTTCCATATGACAAGTCTTTAGCTATTATTTGAAATGCTTTCTTTGTAGTGAAACTATAGTCACAAAACATCAGCAGAGGACTGTGTATCTGAATATATCTTTGTGGGGTTGTGTTATTTTTAACCACAAGTTGGCCACGAATTGTTTAAAGAAATTGAAAATATTTTTGCATTGAATGGTTTAGGAATGAACACATAATAGTCTACTAATTCTGTTTTGGGGGATGTGTTTCTGCTGTTAAAATCTAAAATGTTCCTCAAACAATCCTTTATTCACCTTAGGTCTGTGGTTTCTAGTGGAGGTGGGACGGCCTCCTACGGGGTGTTTGTGGGGCATTTCTGGTCCCAAGGACGGCAGCCAGTCCCAGAGAGGGCAGGGGCCAGGATAGACTGCCTGCAGTGCTTGGGGTGGTCCAGCATGAGGAAGAATGGCTCTGTGCCGCCACGTTCCTTTCCCACGTCTCCCAGGATGTTTACATGGGTTAAAAAAAAAAAAGAACATTATGATTTGAGCCTAGTACTCCATTTTTAAAATAAACACATAGTATTTTTGCAGGGTTTTAATGTACACTGAAATTTTCCACAAATGCAATTACTGAGTAATTTGAGGGAAAGTAGTACTTTGTTTTGTTGGGAACTTTACCAAGAGCTGTTCATCATTTTGGCAACGCCCTTATGATATCTGAGCTGCTGGTAGGGCACGCCTGTATCCGTCCTCGTTTGTAGCCATGGCATGCAAATATATAACAGAGGGAATTGGGGATTCATTATAGACCCGCTTTGTGTTCTGATGGAGTGGCATAGAGGTTCTGTTTAATTTTAACCATTTTAGCACTGCAGGTCTTTTGGAGATGGCTTTGTCAATGAATTCTAGCCGAAATTAAAATACTGCTTATTAAGTGACCTTGATGTTCTGTGTTCATCTTATTTGAACAGAATTGGCTGATGAGTCTGGATAGCTTTGTATATTTTACTAATGCTTTAATGGGAAAATAAAATGTGAGTTGACCATTATAAACTAGGAGGTAGATGAAGTATGGAACAGACAGTTGTTCCCCATCCTTTTATTTCAATTTGTTTCCCCCTTTTCAGTCCCAATCTGCCTTAAATGCTTATCTTCAAGCAAGCATTTGTTGGGGTTGTTAGTTTTTCCTAATTTTTTTCTCCTTAATCTCACATTCTTCTCTTTCTCCCTCCTCACCTCCATAAAAACACAACAAAATCTTAGTCTTTTATATTTTATACTGCTTCCTTGATTAATATTGGAATTGAAATTTAGTATGACATTTTGACTGAAAGGTTGAAGTCAGACTTGGCAAGATTAAAATTCTAAGTGTGTTAGCTTTTCTTTTGGCACACATATGCACATTTTCACATTTCCTTAGGGCTTTCATCTTTCTGCAATTTAAAAAATATACATATTTTTATGTAGATGACCCAGAAATGTCAACTTATATTGTTCTCAACACAATCATTTCTAGTCTGGTATATGTCTGGGTCAACTTACTTTATAATGAGTAAATACCAAAAATATTTTCTCTAAAAGTTGGGTGGTTTGTATCATGTCCAGTTGTGTTATAGCACCACTCTGATGCAATGTCTCATGGGCCTAATGTATTTAAAATTTTATGTTGAAATAAGTTTTATATATGTGACATACATTTTAAAAGTTTTTTATTGTCACAGTTAGCACTGATTATTCTGTACACTCAAATTATAAGATACATTATTTAATTTAAATACACAAGATAATTATTTTGTAAGTTACCAAAAAGTAATATACATTCAGTGTAAAAATGATCAGAAAAAATGAAAATTACCTATAATCCCTACACCTATAAATCTGTTAAGATGTTGATATATGTAATTTTAGTGTTTTTTACCTATGTTTCTGTACGTTTATTAACAAAGCTGGATCATAAAATTTTGTTGTATTCTTTTAAAAGAAATAACATGTAGCTAGCATCTTTCCAATGTATTAAGTACTTGTATAAAATAATATGATGCTTATTTGCTTTATATTGCAGATATCTGCCAGCCTCTGTGAGCTATGTTCCTGAATAATGCCATGATCAGTGTTGACAAGAGAAAATAAAATATAAAAAGTTTTCTCATTCCCTATATAAATGTTCTTAAAGCATCTGATTTCTTTAAAAACAACAACAAACAGATGAATTAATTTTAAAGTAGCTTTAAAGTAGCTAACATTCCCCTTGAATTACCGTCCATTGTTTTACAAATATTTCTGTAGGGTCACAATCTGCTAAAGCAGATTTTGCCCATACATTTTATTTTTTTACTTCATTTTATAGATTGTCTGTCTTACTGACTTGAACTGATTATCTTTTGTGCTTACATTTCATTTTCACAAATCTTCTATAAGCTTGTATTCCTACCTGGTGTTTTCACAAATTGTGCCTTTGATTGTGCCTTTTTTTTTTTTCTTTGTAATTTTTTAATGGATGTGAGGTTTTTTCCATTTGTTTGTTTTCCAGAAAAATTGAATGTATAGTACAATGAATTGCTATATATCCACACTCACCCAGTTCCTCTTACTATTAACCTAGTTTCCCTTATTAACATTTTGCCTTAGTGTGGTACATTTGTTGCAATTGATGAACCAGTATTGATGCATTATTTTAATCAAAGTGTATAGTTTACATTAAGGTTCACTCTTTGAATTGAACATTATGGGTTTTGACAAATGTATAATGACATATATCCACAATGACAGCATCATACAGAATAGTTTAACTGCTCCAAAGTCCCCTATGCTCTATGCTCCCATGCATGCCTTGAACTCTTGGCAATCACTGATTTTTCATTATCTCCATAGTTTTGCTTTTTCCAAATTGTCGTATGGTTAGAATCATACAGTGTGTGCCCCTTTCAGATTTGCTTTTTCCCTTAGCAATATGCCTGTAAGTTTCCTCCATTTCTCTTCATGGCCTGATAGCTCATTTCTTTTTAGCGCTGAATATTTCATCTTATGGATGTATCACAGTTTGTTTATCCATATACCTAATGAAGGGCACCTTGGTTGCTTCGAAGTTTTGGCAATTATGAATGAAGTTGTCATAAACATTCAGATGCAGGTCTTTGTGTGGACGTAAGTCTTCAGTTCACTTGGGTAAATACCAAGGTGCATGATTGCTGGATTATGTGTAAGAGTACATTTAGTTTTGTAAGAAACTGCTCACCTGTCTACCAAAGTCCATATACTTACCATTTTGCACTCCAGTCAGCAATAAATCAGAGTTGTAATTACTCCATGTCCTCATCAGCACTGGTCTTGTCATTGTTTTGGATTTAGCCATTCTAATGGTTATAGATTGTTGTTTTAATGTGCAATTCCCTAGTGATACATGGTATTGAACTTTTTTGTGTGTGTGTGGTACACGGGCCTCTCACTGTTGTGGCCTCTCCCGTTGGGGAGCACAGGCTCTGGACGCGCAGGCTCAGCGGCCATGGCTCACGGGCCCAGCCGCTCCGCAGCATGTGGGATCTTCCTGGAGCGGGGCACGAACCCGTGTCCCCCTGCATCGGCAGGCGGACTCCACCAGGGAGGCCCCTGAACATCTTTTCTTAGGCTCATTTGCAATCTGTATGTCTTATTTGTTGAGTGTCGTGTCCAGATCTTTTGTACATTTTTAAGCTGGATTGCTTATTTTCTTATAGTTGAGTTTTAAGAGTCCTTCGTATATTTTGGATACCAATCTTTTATCAGATATGTGTTTTGCAAATATTTTTTCTCAGTTTGTGGCTTGTCTTCATTCTCTTAATGGTGTCTTTTGCAGAACAGAAAATTTTACTTTAAATAAAGTCCATTTTATCACATTTCCTTTCATGGTTCATACTTTTGGTGTTGTATCCAAAAATTCATTGCCAAACCCAAGGGCACCTACATTTTTCCTGTGTTCCTTTTTAGAAGTCTTATAGTTTTGTGTTTTACGTATAGGTCTCTGATCCATTTTGCATGAAAAGTATAAGGTGTATGTCAACTCATTTTTTTTGCCTGCAGGTGTCTAGTTGTTCCCACACCATTTGTTGAGAAGCGGAGAACGACTTCTTTCTCTTTTGAATTGCTTTTGCTTCTTTGTCACAAATTAGTTGACTATATTTATGTGGGTCTATATCTGAGCTCTCTACTCTGTTCCATTGATTTGTTTGTCTGTTCTTTCCCCATTACCACACTGTATTATTATCTGTTATCTTAATAGTAAGTCTTGAAGTGGGGTAGTTTCTGACCTCCAGCTTTGTTCCTGTTCAGTACTGTATTGGCTGTTCTGTCTTCTGCCTTTTCATGTAAACTTTAAAATAACTTACTATAATTTTGATTGGGATTGCATTGAATCTGTAAGTCAGGATTGGAAGAACTGACATCTTAACACTATTGAGTCTTCCTATCCATATACATGGAATATCTCTCCATTTATTTAGATCCTCTTTAATTTCTTTCACCATAGTTTTATAGTTACCTCATATAGATCGTATACGTATTTTGTTAGATTTATGCATACATTTTTTGTGGGGCTTTTTTTTTTTTGATACTAATGTATATGATATTATATTTTTAATTCCGAATTCCAGTTGTTTGTTACTGGCATAGGAAAGCAATTGACATTGGTAATACTAACCTCTCTCTCTCTCTCCCCCTCCCCCTCCCTTCCTCCCTCCCTCCCTCCCTCCCTCCCTCTCTACCTCTCTCCCTCTCTCTCTCCTCTCTCTCTCTCTCTCTCTCTCTCTCTATATATATATATATATATAAAACCTGCACCCTTGCTTCAATACCTTATTGATTCCAATAGTACCTATTGTGTGTGTAGATTCTTTGGGATTTTCTACATACACGATCATGCCATCTGCAAACAGAGACATTTTTACTCTTTCCTTCCTGTGTACCTTTTCTTTTCTTTTCTTGTCTTACTGTATGATGTTGACTAGCAGTGGTGATTCTTACATTCTTCTTGATCTTAGTAGGAAAGCATCTAGTTTCTTAGTATTAAAAATCATGTTAGCTATAGAGTTTTTTAGTTTTTTTTTTTTTTACCGAGTTAAAAAGGTTCCTTATAGTCCTAGTTTGCTGAAATTCTTTATCATGGGTGGATGTTGTCAAATGCTTTTTCTGCAAAGAAGATATTTCTTCTTTATCCTGTTGATGTTGTAAATTACATTAATTGCTTTAGGAATGTTGAATTAACTTTGCATACCTGGAATAAATCCCACTTACTCTTTGTGTATAATTATTTTTATGTGTTTTTATTTCTGTGTGTTTATCATAGAAACTTTGGAAAGCCAATAAGGAATCACACAGATAAGAATCGTGGTGCAGAATGGAATAAGAGACTCTATCCTTGCAATATCTTTTATTTTCAAATTGAAGTATAGTTGGTTTACAACATTGTGTTAGTTTCTGGTGTACCACAAAATGATTCAGATATACATATATATACATATTCTTTTCCATTTATTACAGGATATTGAATACAGTTCCCTGTGTGATACAGTAGGACCTCATTGTTTATGTTTATCTATATCATTGTTTATATTGTTTATCAATTTATATCTGCTAATCCCAAACTCCTACTAATTTATCCCTCCCCCCTCCCCTTTCCTTTTGGTAACCATAAGTTTGTTTTCTATGTCTGTGAGTCTATTTCTGTTTTGTAAATAAGTTCATTTGTATCATTTTTTTAGAATCCACATATAAGTGATATCATATGATATTTGTCTTGTCTGATTTACTTCACCTAGTATGGTAATCTCTAGGTCCATTCATGTTGCTGAAAATGGCATTATTTCATTCTTTTTATGGCTGAATAGTATTCCTTTGTGTGTGTGTGTGTGTGTGTGTGTGTGTACATACATACACTATATTTTCTCCATTGTGTATTCATGCCTCCTTTGTCATAGATTAATTGACCATAGGTGCATGGGTTTATTTCTGGGCTTTCTATCCTGTTCCATTTATCTGTTGTCTCTTTTTGTGCCAGGACTGTACTGTTTTGATTACTGTAGCTTTGTAGTATAGTCTGAAGCCAGGGAGCATGACTCTTCTAACTCCGTTCTTTTTTCTCAAGATTGTTTTGGCTATTTGGGGGCTTTTGTATCGCCGTACAAAGTTTAAAATTATTTGTTCTACTTCTGTGAAAAATACCATTGATAATTCCATAGGGATTGCACTTAATCTGTACCTTGCCTTGGGCAGTATGGTCATTTTAACAATATTGATTCTTCCAATACAAGAACATGGTATATCTTTCCATCTGTTTGTGTCATCTTCAATTTCTTTCATCAGAGTCTTTATAGTTGTGGTATTACAAGCCTTTTGCCTCCTTAGGTAGGTTTATTCCTAGATATTTTATTCTTTTTGATGCAATGGTAAATGGGATTGTTTTCATTTTATTGACGTAAAATTGCTTGTAGTAGTCTCTTAGGGTCTTTTCTATTTCTGTGGTGCCAGTGGTAACTTTTTTTATTTCTGAATTTATTGATTTAGGCCCTGTTTTTCTTGGTGAGGCTGGGTGTTTATCAATTTTGTTTATCTTCTCAAACAACCAGCTTTTTTTTTTTTTTTTTTAGAGAACGCATCTTTATTTTATTTTATTTTATTTTATTGCGGTACACGGGCCTCTCACTGTTGTGGCCTCTCCCGTTGCGGAGCACAGGCTCGGGACGTGCAGGCTCAGCGGCCATGGCTCACGGGCCCAGCCACTCGGCGGCATGTGGGATCTTCCCGGACCGGGGCACGAAGCCGCGTCCCCTGCATCGGCAGGCGGACTCTCAACCACTGTGCCACCAGGGAAGCCCACAACCAGCTTTTAATTTCATTGATCTTTTCTATTTTTTTACTCTCTATTTCATTGATTTCTCCTCTGATCTTTATGATTTCCTAGTACTAACTTTGGAATTTGTTTGTTCTTCTTTATCTAGTTTCTTTAGGTGTAAAGTTATGTTGTTTATTTGACATTTTTCTTGTATACCAAGGTAAGCTTGTATTGCTATAAACTTCCCTCTTAGAACTGCTTTTGCTGCATTGCATAAGTTTGGATCTTTGTGTATTCATTTTTATTTGTATCTAGGTATTTCTTGATGTCCTCTTTGTCTTCTTCAGTGATCCATTGGTTGTTTAGTGGCATATTGTTTAGCCTCCATGTGTTTATTTTTTGCAGTTTTTTTTCTTGTAGTTGATTTCTAGTCTCATAGCATTGTGATCAGAAAAGATACTTGATATGATTTCAGTTTTCTTAAATTTACCAAGGCTTGTTCTGTGGCATAGCATGTGATCTGTCTAGGGCAATGTTCTATGTGCACTTGAAAAGCATGTATTCTGCTTTTGGATGGGATGCTGTCTATATATTAATTCAGTCCATTTGGTTGAATGTGTTATTCAAGGCCTGTGTTTCTTTATTGATTTTCTATCTGGATGATCTGTCCATTGATGTAAGCGAGGTGTTAAAGTCCTCTACTATTACTATGTTACTGTTCATTTCTCCTTTTATGTTAATATTTACCTTATTTATTGAGGTTCTCCTATGTTAGGTGCGTATGTATTTACAATTGTTATGTCTTGGATTGATCCCTTGATCATTATGTAGTGTTCTTCTTTGTCTCTTGTAACAGTCTTTATTTTAGTTTATTTTTTTTTTTTGCGGTACGCGGGCCTCTCACTGTTGTGTCCTCTCCCGTCGCGGAACACAGGCTCCGGACGCGCAGGCCCAGTGGCCACGGCCCACAGGCCCAGCCGCCCCGCTGCACATGGGATCCTCCCAGACCGGGGCACGAACCCGCGTCCCCTGCATCGGCAGGCGGACTCCCAACCACTGTGCCGCCAGGGAAGCCCTATTTTAGTTTTAACGTCTATTTTGTCTGATATAAGTATTGCTACTCCGACTTTCTTTTGATTTCCGTTTGCATGGAATACTTTTTTCATCCCCTCACTTTCATTCTTTATGTGTCTCTAGATGTGAAATGAGTCTTTCGTAGGCAGCATATACATGCATCTTGTTTTTGTATCCATTCAGCCACTCTGTCTTTTGCTTGGAGTGTTTAGTCCATTTACATTTAAGGTAATTATAGATATGTATGCTCTTATTGCCATTTTGTTAACTGTTTTGGATTTGTTATAGGTCTTTTGTTCCCCCTTCTCTTGTTCTCTCGTGACTTGATGACTATCTTTAGTGTTATGTGTGGATTCCTTTTTCTTTTTTTGTGTGTATATTGTAGATTTTTGGTTTGAGATTACCATGAGGTTTTTGTCTAACAGCGCGTATATATACGTGTATGTATGTATATATGATTGTTTTAAGTTGTTGACCTCCTCAAGTCCATTTTAAAACCCTGTCTTTGTACTCTCTTTCCTTCACGTATACTGTTTTTGATACTGTATTTTACATCTAATTGTTCTGTATATATATCCCTTAACTGTTTATTGTGAATATGGATGTTTCTACTACTTTTGTCTTTTGAACTTCCTAGTAGCTTTGTGTGTGGATGATTTTCTATCTTTACTGTATGTATGCCTTTCCCAGTGAGCTATTTCATTTCATAGTTTTCTTGTTTCTAGTTGTGGCCTTTTCTTTTTGCCTAGAGAAGTTCCTTTAACATTTGTTGTAAAACTGGTGGTGCTGAATTCTTTTAGCTTTTGCTTTTGCTTTTCTGTAAAGCTTTTAATTTCGCCATCAAATTGAATGAGAGACTTGCTGGGTAGAGTATTCTTAGTTGTAGGTTTTTCTTTTTCATCACTTTGAATTTATCATGCCTTTTGGCCTGCCGAGTGTCTGCTGAAAAGTCAGCTGATAGCCATATGGGAATTTCTTTGTATATTATTTGTTGCTTTTCCCTTGTTGCTTTTAATATTTTCTCTCTATATATATTATTTTTAGTATGTATTTGTTTATTTGTTTGGCTGCATCACGTCTTAGTTGCAGCATGTGGGATCTTCGTTGCCGTGTGCGGAATCTTTAGTTGTGGCATGCAGGATCTTTAGTTGCAGCATGAGAACTCTTAGTTGTGGCATGTGGGATCTATTTCCCTGACCAAGGATCGAACACTGGGCCTCCTGCATTGGGAGCATGGAGTCTTAGCCACTGGACCACCAAGGAAGTCCCTATTCTCTCTCTCTTTTTTTTTTTTTCCTATTCTCTCTTTATCTTTAATTTTTGTCATTTTGTTTACAATGTATCTTGGTCTGTTCTTCTTAGAGTTAATCCTGTATGGGAGTCTGTGCTACTTGGACTTGGGTGACTGTTTCCTTTCCCAGGTTAGGGAAATTTTCAGCTATTATCTCTTAAAATATTTTCTCAGGCCCTTTCTCTCTTTCTTCTCATTCTGGGACACCTATACTGCAAATACTAGTGCACTTGATGTTGTCGCAGAGGTATCTTAAACTGTCCTCATTTCTTTTCTTTTCTTTTTTTTTTTTTGTTAAGCAGCAGTGATTTCCACTACTCTGTCTTCCAGCTCACTGATCCGTTCCTGTGTATCATTTAATCTACTGTTGATTTCTTCTAATGTATTTTTCATTTTAGTTATTGTATTTTTCATCTCTGGTTGTTCTTTATGTTTTCTAACTTTTTGTTAAAAACTTGTAACTTCTCGCTCTGTGCCTCTGTTCTTCTCCCGAGTTTTTTCATCTTTATGATCATTACTCTGAATTCTTTCTCAGTTATATTGTCTGTCTCCACTTCACTTAGTTATTTTTCTGGGGTTTTAGCTTATTCCCTGCATCTGGAACATAGTTTTCTGCTACCTCATTTTTCTGAGTTGCTTTTTGTATTTTTATGTGTGTGTCAGGTTGTTATGTATTTAATCTTGGAGAAGTGGCCTTCTGTAGGAGACATCCTATGTCTCCCAGCAGTGCACTCCCCTTTCATCACCCAAGCTATATGCTCTAGGGTTTTCCCCTAAGAGGGCTGCGTGGGTCCTTCTGTTGTGGCAGGTTGACTATGTAGGTGGTCTGGTAGGCTTGGTTGCCCCCTAGTCCGGTTGGGTGCCACACTCTACCTTGTTTGGATGCTGCTGGCTGCTGTTTAGTGGGACCTGGTCACAAGGTGGCTGGTTGAAGAACCCTAGGGAACCCCAGGGCTAGTACTGGCTCTGCTGGGTAGAATCAGGGTCCCCAAGACTCTGGGACTGTTGCCCACCCCCTGGGAGGTGGAGCCAGATCTGAGGTTAGTGCTAGACTACTGGCAGACAGAGCTGGTTCCTGGAATCTGGCTGCAGGCCCTGAGGTCCAGAGCTCATTTCAGATCGTTGTTTGGGGGGTGGGGGGTGTTCCTGACACAGTTGAGTATGGAGTCTGGAGTGTCCCAAAGCTTCCATTCGCCTGCTAGTAGACAGGACCAGGGCCCATCTGGTCCCAGGGTAGGGTCTGGCCTGCTGTGGGTGGCCTGTGTCCACAGGCTTCAGGATTATAGTTTTCTGGTGTCTGCTCCCTGCTGGGTAAATCTGGTCCAGAGGCTAGGGCAGGCTTCCTGGAAAGGAAAAGGGAAAGGCCATGCCTGCCCATTAGTGGGTGGAGCTGTGTCTTGGCCCTCTGGTGGGCAGGGCTGTGTCTAGAGAGTTGTCTACGGGCAGCTGTGGGCTCAGGAAGTCTTTAGGCATCCTGTCTGCTGATGGGGGGGGGGGGTTGCATCCCCCGCCCAGTTAGTTGTTTGGCCTGAGGTGGTCCATCACTACAGGCTGTTGGGTGAGGCCAGGTGTTGGTGCTAATGAGTGAACAAGGCAGCTGCTGGCAGCTTGTTCATATGGTTAGACGTTCCCAAATATGTCAGCCACCAGTGTTTGTGTCCCGGGGTGAGCTGCAGCCGCCTCTCCGGGAGACTCTTCAAGACCAGAAAGTAGGTCTGGCCCTGGCTGCTATCAAATTACTGCTTTTGTGCTGAATCCCAGTGCACATTTGTGTGCCCCTTTCAAGAGTGAAATCTCTATTTTTCCCAGCCCTGTGGGGCTCCTGCAGTTAAGCCTGCTTGCCTTCAAAGCCAAATGCTCTTGGGACTCATCTTCCTGATGCTGGAGCCCCTGGGCTGGGGAGCCTGACATGGGGCCCAGAGCTCTCATGCCTGTGGGAGAACCTGTGCATTATAATTATTCTCTATTTTGTGGGTCACTGACCTTGGGGGAATGGGATTTGATTATATCACAAGTCTGCCCTTCCTACCCATCTTACTGTGGTTCCTTCTTTATGTTTTTAGCTGTAGAAGATACTTTTTGGCAGGTTCCAGTCTTTTTCATCCATGGTTGTTCTGCAGATAGTGTGATTTTGGTGTTCTCGTGAGAGGAGGTGAGCTCATGGTCTTTCTACTCTGCCATCTTGGCTGCTCTCTTCTCCAAGTTCTTTCACATTCAAGATGGCATTCTGGAATGGCACTGCTTTTAAAACCCATAGTGGACACTAGGCTGTCAGGGCTTTCACTGCAGAGCTTGGATGGCAGACTGATCTTGCCAGAGCTCATGAGGCCTATGCAGAACAGGTCATCCTTTGGGTATGCAGGCGGTAGTCCCCTGCAGCAGAGTGCTCTAAAACACAGATATTCCATGTATAGAAATGCCTCAGTTATCCAGTGTTCAGACATCCAGCAGCCTAAAGCATCTGGAATGGCTCCAAACCCGCAAAAAAAACCAGCACTGTCATTCATAATTTTTGATTTTTGATTTTTCTTATTTGACTTTTAATCTCTGTATTGTAGGATTTTCTAGTTATCTTTTTATTATTTATTCCTAGTTTAATTCCATTATGGTATTAGAGCATACTTTAATATGATTTGTAGTCTTCCAGATTTTAGGTGTGTTTTATGGCCCAGAATGTGGTCTATCTTGGTAAATGTGACTTGTGAACTTGAGAAGAATGTGTATTACCTTATTGGAGAGTTAATTCCTTTATCAATATATAATGCCCTCTTTATTCCCAATACTTCTTCTTGCTCTGAAATTTGCTCTGTGTGAAATTAACATAGCTACTTAAACTTTCTTTGGATTAGTGTATGTCTTCTTCCATTTCTGTACTTTAATGTGTGTCATTTTTAAAGTCAGTTTCTTATAGAGGACATAAAGTTATGGTTTGTTTTTTTAATTACACTGTTTTTAATTGGTCTATTTATTTAGACCATTGACATTTAAAGTCATTACTGACATAATAGATTTATATCTACTACATTTATTATTGTTTTCTTTTGTTTCATTGTTCTTTGTTTCTTTTTTGTCTCTACTCTTGTTTTTTTTTTTTTTTTTCCTTCCCCTGCCTTCTCTGGTTTTAACCAGGCATTTTATATTTGGGTTCTTTTCCTCTTTCAGGCTATAAATTATACTTTTTAAAAACTTCTTTTAGTGGTTGCTGTAGTATTTGTAGTATACACTTATAAGCAATGCAAGTCCACTTTCAAATAACACTATACCATTTATCGGGTAGTACAAGTATCATATAACAGTATTTCCAGTTCCTCCTATCCCTTGTAACATTTTCTCTCATCACTTCTACATTGTTAAGCATATCAATGGTATTCTTTATTTCTGTGCCACTGTTTTCTATTTCTGGCATTTCCTTTTGATTCATTCTTTGCTTGTTACATTGCCCATCTGTAATTACAGGTTGTCTGCTTTTTCCATTAGATCCCTTAGCATATTAGTCATAGTTGTTTTAAATTCCCAGTCTATTAATTCCAAATTCTCTGCCATATCTGAATCTCATTCTGTCTCTTCTCTTCAAACTGTGTGTTTTTCTCCTTTTATTATGCCTTGTAATTTTTTTGTTGAGAGCCAGACATGATGAACTAGATATAAAGAACTGAGGTAAGTCTTTAGTGTGATATTTTATGTTCCTTTATCTCAGAGGTAGACTGTGTTTATTGTTTACTGTACCTGTATGTGTCAGAAGCTAAAATTTCTTTTAGTGTCCTTACTTTTGTCTCCACTCTTTTCTTTGAATTTCTTTAGCAATTTCTTAAATAAGATCTGAGAGTTGTTCTTTTAGTTGTAATCCCCAGTTAAAATACCCAAGCCCTATCATATGGTAAGATGTGAGGGGAGGGGAAACATTCCATGTTTCTTTGATTTGGTCTTGGTTTTGTTTTATATTTGTGAGAGAGCCTGTGTGCCTGGGATGTGACTTTCACAGGTGCTTGTCAGCTCCCTCCCCCCATTCTCCAACACACACACATTACCCTTTTTAGGTGAGTCAGGAAGGCTAGAAGGAGCTAGAGTTGTATATTTCTTTTCCTCAGGTCAGTTACGCCTGGTAAAAGAGTTTCCTTTCAGGGCAAGCCCTGTTAAGGAGGACAGAATGGTCTTGGATGTATTTCAATATGGGTACTTTTCCCTTACCCCTATTGAAGCAGGAGGAGACTTTTCTCTGGCTTTCTCTGAGAACCTAGTGAGGTTCCTGGAGGTAAAATTCAGGAAAGTTGGGAGGCTTCCCTAAGCCTGGGCCCTCTTGGAGTTTTTAACTTAAACTTGTCTACATTGAGTCTCTAGCAGTTTGTCAATTACATTTTAAGTTTTCATACCTTGGAACTGGCTTCAATGTAATTTCTGTTTCCAGGCTTCTGCTCCAATAAACTGTGATTCTCTATATCTGCCTGTGTGTCTCTAATTTTAGAGGAAACAGTTTGCCCTCTGACTTCATTCCTTTTAGGGATTAAGGGAGAGTTGTTTTTTAATTCAGTTTTTTTCTTGTGAGGACAAGAGTATCAACCTCTAAGCTCTTTACATGCCAGACAGAAAGCCTTGATCCTTTTTGAACAAAAAAATGGTATTTTTTTTTTAACCAAATTCACCAGGACTTTAGTTGAAGAGTAATTGGCTTTCATTGTGTTTGTATTGTGACTTGGTTAACTAATTTCCTGGTACTGGATATTTAATTTTTTCTTTTTATAACCAGAGCTATATTAAACATCCTTTCAGCTAAGTATTTGTACATATCTGTGATTATTTCTTTTGAGTAAAATTCTGAAAGTGGAATTGCTGAATGGAAGGCAGTAAAATTGTGGCTTCTAGTACTGTGTGTTTGTACCATTATTGTGTGTTAGTTTCATTAACCACAACTTCACCAACCCCAAGTATTGTCCCAACTGAAACAAAACACTTTACTTCCGTATGCCAAAAATGATATCTCATTTAATCATTTTTCATTTAGTTTTAATAAAGAACTGCATTTTAAAGTTGAGATTTATTTTTTATTTTCCTAAGTTATTTTGTATTAACATCAGAATATTGCTTAATGATTTTGCCACTCATCAGTGATAGCTAATAAGGCAGTGGAATGTTAAACAGTGCAACTTTCCAGTTTACTACCTCAATATTGTTATACTGCATTCATTAATCACTGAAACAGGAGCTGCTTACAGATGCTTAATTATGTAATACAATAAACTGATTAATAAATTTGTATATTTTCATCAATAAGCATAATACTTTAACAAAGTAAATATAAACATGTTGTTTCAATGGTTGAATTGATAGTTTGGTAACTTAAATTGAGCATTTTTCAGTTTGAAGGAATCTTACAGTCCAACTTTTATTGGGAAGAGCGGTAGTGTTTAAACTCATATATGGAACCACTTAAAATTGGGTTAGTGAGTTTTTGTTGTTGCTTGTTTTCTCTAGAATGCTGTTAAGTATTAGTAGTAGTGAACATATTATTCATGATTTTAT
This sequence comes from Pseudorca crassidens, assembly GCF_039906515.1. Classification (NCBI taxonomy): domain Eukaryota; kingdom Metazoa; phylum Chordata; class Mammalia; order Artiodactyla; family Delphinidae; genus Pseudorca; species Pseudorca crassidens. The sequence goes on from NC_090301.1 coordinate 81,857,110, forward strand.
TTGCAACACTGTTTACAATGGATTTTTGATACCTATCCTATTTCAAATTAAAGAACCAGGTTTCTAGCAATCTAAAAGATGCACTTTCTTATTTACATATTATATTTGCTAATATTTGAGGCAGAGTCTCTGTTTCTCTTTATGAATTCTGTGTGAGCTTTATCTGTAAAAATTTTTTACCTTCTGTCCAGTTTTATTTACAAAGATTATATCAGGTATGTAGAATAAAGTTAGAAGGCCTATATCTTTTTTTCTAGATATTGGAACTGTTTAAATCCTTTTGAACTTCTGTTTTGAGTGTTTAGGTTAAAAATTATCTTCCCAAACTACCTTGGTCTATAGCCATTTGGGGGCTTAGTTTTGAGTACCCTTTCCATTTCTTTTGTGATAACTAATTTGTTCAGGTTTTCTGCCTCTACTTTCCTTACTATTTATTAGTAATTATTTCTTCAATTTTGTGCTTTGATCCTTATTTTCTGTTATGCAGTCTTTCGATTTACTTAATTTTCTATGTAAGTTACTTGTTGCAAATTACATATTTATTGTCGTCTTTAATAATAAGTTTGTTTAATACTGTACAGTTCTGCACCCAGTTTCAGCCTAGGGTTGTGGGAAGGGCAGGTTTTCCCATACCACCAAGCACTTCTCAGACACCAGGTGAGTGTCCTACAATTCAACTTAATTCTGACACTTTTTACCCAGAGGTAGCATCAGATTCCACAGGTTAATGAGTCAGTCTTACAAGACACCCCCAGCCCCTTCAGATGCCAGTTGCAAGTCAAGGTTGTCACCTGTGCTTCTGATCAACCCACTATAGTTCAGAGGATCCAATGACAACCCCCCCCCACACACACACCCTTAGGCTTGATTAATTTGCCTGAGTGGCTCATAGAATTCAGAGAAACATTTTACTTACTAGATGAGCAGTTTATTATGAAAGGATATAACTCAGGAATAGTCATTTGGAAGAGATGTGTATGGCAGGTTATGGGGAAGTGGAGCTCTGAGACCGTACGTCTCAGAGTGGGTGCTACTCTCCCCAAATCTCCACACGTTCACCAACCCAGAAGTTCTTCAAAACCAATACTTGGGGGATTTTTATGGAGGAGGCTTCATTACATAGGCATGATGAATCATTAACTCCGTTTTTAGCCTTTCTCCCTACTCAAGAGAATGGGAGGCAAGGCTAAAAAATTCCAAGCTTCTTATGTATTGTTCTTTCTGCTGGCTAGCCCTCATTCAGGACCCATCCAGGAGCCCACTGAAAGTCGCCTCATGAGAACAAAAGGCACTCTTATCACCCAGGAAATCACAAGGGTTTTAGGATCCCTGTGTCAGGAACTGAGTTTAATAACCAAATATTAGAACAAAAAATGCTCCTGGTGCTCTTATTACTTAGGAAATTACAAGAGTTTCTGAAGCTCTGTGCCAGAAACCAGGGGCAGAGACCAATATATATATTTTTATTACCTCACAAATACCATACATTTTTCTCTAAATTTTACCTTGGTCACATTCTCTAGATTTTGTGATATTTTTGCGGTTTTGTTTTTCTTTTTTTTTTAAACAGGAAGTTTACAGTATTTCTCAATATCAATAATTGGATTATCAGTACTTTTATTTTTTAATAAATTCTGAAGGAGGGTATATTAGTTATTTGTTGCTATGTAGCAAACTACTCCAAAACAGGTGCAACCAGTAGTTGCTTAAAACAACATTTATTTTCTCACACAGTTTCTGTGGGTCAGGAATTCAGGGGCAGCTTAGATAGACGGTTGTGGCTCTTGGTCTCTCATGGGTTACGGTCAAGATATTAGCTGGAGTTGCCGTCATCTGAAGGCTTGACAGGAGCTGGAGAATCTGCATCTAAACTGGTTCACTCATATGGTTGGCAAGTTACTACTTACTCCTGGCAAGAGTCCTCAGTTCCTTATGATGTGGACCTCTTCATAGTGTTGCCTGACTGTCTTCCCTACATGACAGGTGGCTTCACCCAGAGCAGGTGGTCCAGAGGAAGTCAAATTTTCTATCCTCAGAAGTCACACTCCATTATTACCACAATAACGTGTTGGTTATACTAGCCAGCTCAATAGTGTGATAGGGGATTACTCAAGGAAATGAATACTAGAAGATGAGAACCATTGGGGGCCATTTTGGAGGGTAGTTAAAGTGGAATAAATAAAACCTTGCACTTTGAGAATAAGATCTCCTCTCTTAAGAGGGCCAGAAAGTTATCTGGCGCACCACCTCCCCTTCTCAGACCTCAGTATCTACTCCAAGTTTCTTCTGAATTTCTTGTATAAGAAATTCTTATTTTATACATAGCTATAATTGTTGCTTTCAGTTGGGATAAATGGAGCTACTGAGTATTCAGCGTTGGAGATTGGTATGCTTTTCTACCATTCATTTTCTTTGTCTTCTCTGTGATCATTGTCCTGCTGATACTTTTTTCTTTTGGCTGTGCCCTGCGGCTTTTTTGTGGGATTTTTAGTTCCCTGACCAAGAATCAAACCCGGCCCTTCGGCAGTGAGAGCTCGGAGTCCTAATCACTGGACCTCCAGGGAGTTCCCTGTTCTGCTGCTACTTTAGATCTTACATTTATTCTGGAGTTCCCCTGAGGAAACTTATTTGTTTTAAGTTTTCTTTTACTAATATTGTGTTGTAACTCCCTCTATACTAGTGGATTTTTAGCCCATGTGCTTTATGTCTTCCAGATGTTCTTCAGCATTCTGGTCATCTCAGCTTTTTAGCTTTCCTGATTGCATAGATTTATCCTTTTTATTGTTGTTTCTTCTGTGACATTTCTGAAGGAAGTCAAGGTAAACTGAAATAGTCAGCCTTCTTAAAGGGGAAGCCTCTGCTTCTGAGCCTACCCCTTTGTTAGAGTTGACTCATTGTTATGCAGTCTGGTCTACCTCCAAAGGGAGAAAAGACTATTTCCCTGAGTGCTTTCTCGTGTTTACTTAGAAAAGACCATTTTTTTTTTTATTAGCAAGTAGATTGCACCACAAATCCAGTGTCGGAGATTCCGTGTTTGTTTACCTGCTGCTGCCTTTTCAAGGGAGTAATCTGGATATCATGAGTTAGTTCTGTCTTATTTAAGAATTAGGAAATTCATAGGTCAGGATGTATTTGAGTTTTTTTCAACTATAATCTGAGTTCTCCCTGTAGCCAGTTTAATGGTCCTTTTGTTTATGGTTGTTGGGCGTTTTTTGTTTCAATGAGGGTGAATTTTCTTGTTTTCCTTACATCAGTAGTTAAGGAATAGCATTTTCTCAGGACAGAGAATGGTGTGTACATGAGAAAAGCTGTATATAGAATGACATCAATATAAGAAACAGTATATTTGAACCTATCTGCTCAAAATCAATCATCCGTTAGTTGTCTCACTGACAGCCCTTTAACCTTGGGGGAAAGAAAGATTTACAGAAAAGGATGGATGTATTGCACCCGAATTCTTAACCTAGATCTGCCTGCAACTGGATCTGTGAATAAATTTGCGTCTCAGGTTTTCCTATGTGAAAATGAGAGAGTTATATTTGGTGATCTTTTAAAAGTAAGTGAGTCTATAACTTTTATTAAGACAGTTTGGATAGCCTATTGCATTAAAGTAATTACAATGAACGGTTATTTTGCAATGCAAGCAATAACAAGTTTTTTGAGCATTCTCCTAGTTTGGAGTCTGAAAAGGATGTGTTTTCTTCTGTATTGTATAATGCTATATAAGAAATTCTAAGCTGCCTTTTTAAAGCAAAAAAACCCCCCAAAAACCCGCAACTTTTTCTTAGCACACTCTCCCGTAAAAAAGAAAAGCCAACTGTTTTAAGATCTTATTACAGTAAAAATGCTTAAACTCAAGTTTTCATCTGTCATGGCAAAGTTACCCAAACATGCTGATTGGGGGGGTGGGGTGGTGGCTGTGTATTCAGTAGTAAACACAATTGGAGAACATAATTTCTTTGGCCCTAGTGCTCAAATTGTAGGAATTTGGTCTCCTTACGTTTCCTGCATAAGCTGAAAGTCTCATTAGAAACATACTGTTCTTAAAGTTTTTAGCAAAAATTCTTAGAGTTTGTATTCACATGGGTAATTTCTAGAAATTCTCAGATTGTTTCTCTCTAAGGCAATGTTTTCAATTTTCTCTCTACTTAAATAGTTTAATTAACATTTGCTAATTAATTCATTGGGGTTGTAGCATATAATATTTACATAAATTCAACTGTGTGAGCATGTCAAAGGAAAAAATTATTTTAATAGTAGGGGGGATTCTATTCATCATTTTTCTCAAATGAACATATGCCCTGGAGTAATGGTCTTGCGAAAAAGTACAGTACTACTTTATAAGCAGTTCAGAGCTTTTCAGAGAAAATTTGACCATATGTGCTCTTTCCTTACTCACTGACTTTAGTGCCAGGTCTTAAATCTTGAGTCCCATGTATGACACTTTCCTCTTTCCAAAAAAAATAATGTTTTCATTGAATTCAAATCTTTGTTTCCTTTATACTATTTATCCATCCAAATAAACACATTAGCTCTGATTCACAAGCTTAATTCTTCCTTCTATTCAGCACATTTCTAGTCAGATTCTGTGTGCTCAGAGAATGTAGAATACTGTTAGCCAGTGTAATATTTAAGATGTAGTTATAACATAAATCAGTGCCAATAAAGTGTTATAATGCATTCCAAAGGCTGGAAGGGTTTCTAGATTCTTTGCAAGTTTGTGTTGCTTCTTTCATTAGCTTCTTTCATAGTTCAGAAGTGAATATATTTTATTTTTAGATATGTGTCTTAAGTCCTCCCGGGACTTCCCTGGTGGCGCAGTGGCTAAGAATCTGCCTGCCAGTGCAGGGGACATGGGTTTGCGCCCTGGTCCGGGAAGATCCCACATGCCGCAGAGCAACTGAGCCCGTGCGCCACAACTACTGAGCCTGTGCTCTAGAGCCCACGAGCCACAACTACTGAAGCCCGCGCGCCTAGAGCCATGCTCCGCAACAAGAGAAGCCACCGCAATGAGAAGCCCGCGCACCGCAATGAAGAGTAGCCCCCACTCGCCGCAACTAGAGAAAAACCGCGCGCAGCAACGAAGACCCAACACAGCCCAAAATAAATATATAAGTAAAATTTATAAAAAATTAAAAAGTAAAGAAGTCCTCTCAATATTATTTCTTTTTTATGTATTCTTTTACACTAATGCAAAGTTTATACTTCTCATCATTTACAAGGGATGTTCCATGGTTAATAATCATAAAGTACTGTAGTAACTTATAAATTGCCTTTTTTTCCTGAAGATTTCATGTTGTTAAACCTATGATTCTCCCACTGAAGTTGTTTACTTAGTTTGTGATGGTTGCACATATTCTCAAAAACAACTTGATGGGCATATTTGATGTCAGGATTCTAATAGGTACTTTACAAATAAATACATTTACTAAAAGATATATATGTAGAGTACCTATGCACATATATGTATGCATAAATATACACATATATGTGTGAGGGTGTGTCTCCATGTGTATATGTGATTCCAGGCACACTGCTATGCAATATTGAAAACTCAGAGGTGAGAGACAGAATGGCTTTTCTGGAGAATTGCAAGCATTTCCATATGGTCATTTTTGAGTATTAGACATTATAAAATATTTTTCTTCACTTTAATATCAATTAAGAAAACAGCATGTCATCATATGATTAGACTACAGATTATTAAACCTTGGATTCATTTGATCTGAGTGAGTTCCTAAGTAAATTGCACCCCTGTATATTCGCTGGGAACAAATGAGGAGAAAAAAAGATTTTATAAAATTCTCAGCAATTACCACAGTTCACTGTGGACAAGTTTATCTAGAAATCACAAAAGGCTTTTATTTTATTTGGAATTATGCTTCAGCTCTGTGGAGAACTCAAGGAAACATCTTACCAGAAAATGTTCCCCAACTTGACTTACTAAATGTGCATAATTTCATAGACAGCATTTTCAACCTTATCCCTTTAGGAGTAGTAAAAATATGTTTGCTTCTCTGTTAACTTGGAATTTATACCTATTTTATTGCTTATTTCTTCCACCTTTAAAATTTCTCTTAACTCTATTTTAATCTTCACCTTGCTGCAAATGCTCTATGTGGAAAGAGATATGTGAAAACTAATTCTACCTGACTGATAAACAGCTTAAATATGTTCTTACCTAAGTTTCATGTCAAAGAACATTAACAAAGCGTGGAAACCACCCACAGATTTCTTCTAAAATGCCTTTTCTATATTATGTGACTGTTTATCACAACATTTTTCTAACTGAAGAGAGAGGCAAAGTTCTAATCTTCTGTCCATTCTTCTTTGAAAAATGTCAACCATGCAGAGTTAGACACTAGATAAACAGTAGTAGAATTTGTATTTTTCAACTTTCTCCTAAATTAGATAGAAGTTGATAATGGTATTATTTTCAGTGTTTTCTTCAGTCATCATCAGAAAGAGAGTATTACTTTTTTTTTTTTTTTTTTTAATTTACCAAGAGTTCTTGTCACAAAGTAATATGCCCCACTACTGGAACTTTAGGGTTTTAACCAAAAAACGTTACTAAAGAAAATAATGATCGTTTGTATGGTTTTTTTTTTTTTTTTTGCGGTACACGGGCCTCTCACTGTTGTGGCCTCTCCTGTTGCGGAGCGCAGGCTCCGCAGCATGTGGGATCTTCCCAGACCCGGGGCACGAAGCCGTGTCCCCTGCATCGGCAGGCGGACTCTCAACCACTGTGCCACCAGGGAAGCCCCATTTGTATGTTTTTAATTTTGAGTCCCATCCTCCAATTTTACAAAGGTTTTTGTAGAAATTTTATTAGTACATTTCATTTTCTCTCATGTAAATTATTTGTTTTTGCAAACTGATTGGGACGTGGTGTGTTTTTATATTTCTAACAAATGCTTATAAAACTCACTCATACTCTTTGTAGGAATATCTGTTAATAGATTAGAAAGTCATCTTCATAAGTGTTTTTAAGTACATAGGTATGAGAATTTTTATACATAATACACCATTTTCAGCCATAAAATCAGAAGTGAAAACATTTTCAAAGTGCTCTTTCCATAGCATAAGTTTCTTTCAAAAAGCAGTTTCTTTTCTACTTTCATCTGAAAGTTCTACACCAAGAATTTTTGTTTGGAGTTTTGTTTGTTTGTTTTTTGCTAAATAACATGATTTTGACAGGCAGCCACTTTTCATTCCAGGAAAGATCAGCAATTTATTGGAACACCTGAATCATTTTTCTTTTATTTAAAACATCAACAATACTTTAGTTCAGCAAGGCAACAATTTTTCTTTGTTTTCTCTTTGCTTTATTGTTTGCTGTTTCTCTTCCATATACATCTAGATCGACATGTATTCACACATACACACACAAATAATATATATACATAACATTTTTCTGAATGATTCAAGAGTAAGTTACTTGCATAAAGCCCTTCACCCCCAAATATTTCAGTGAGCATTTCCTCTAAATAATAATATTCTCCCATCCAAGTGGGCCCCGTATTGTTTTATAATAAGCTGAAAGTGAATAAACGTGATGGTGCCCTTTGTAACCCCTATCTGTTACTGATCTCCCACTCTTTCCTTAAGACTCCTGGGTTGCTGGTAGTGACATGATATGACCTGCTAACAGGGATGAAGTGAAGATATTAATGTCATTTTATATATTAAATATTATATAAGCTTAAATCTTTTTTTTGGATAAATATGTATATAAGTAAAAGTTTTAAAATACTTTACCTGAGAGAGTTGTTTTGCACCACTCATCTTGGAAGGCATTGATCTGCAGGCTAGGAAAAACTATTTATTGTCTCTTCGACCTACTTGGAAAACTTTGAAACTAATAGGACATGTTCTCACCACTTTTCTCTTGTAAATGCTCTCTTTGGTATACAGTTTTATAGGTCTTACTCACATTACTACTATGGCTTTCATCTAATTTTCCTTTCTCTTTACCTTGTCATTTCACTGACTCCACTCACTTGAAATATAAGGATACTCCTGTAGGACTTGCCTGAGGTGCTTCACTGAATCCAGTTTGCATTAACCAAAGACATATCAAACAAAACTTGCCCCTCTTTTTGCGTTTCATTCAAAACGCAGATTATTTTATGGTGCTACAAAAGATTTTAATAAAACGTTAAAAATACATAGTGTGTACAAATATATGTATATATACGTATAAATGTGGCAAGTTGTTCATGTTCTTTTAAGTGACAGATATTATGAAGCAGTATCTAGAGACTCCATTTTGGTAAAAAGTGTGTGTGTGTGTGTGTGTGTGTGTGTGTGTGTGTGTGCGCGCTTAATACCAGTAGTGGTATTGCTTGCATTCAGTTTTCCTGAATTTAACCAAGTAAAAATTGTTGGAATTGCTGAACTTTGAATATTTATTAAACCCAAGAGATGATTTTATAAAAGACTCCAATCTAAGGTTTAAAAAAAGTTCCTTTTTCTGTAATGCATGTTTCAACTTTAGACCCTATTGTCTTCCTACGGTGAAAAATGAAGAAATTTGCATTCTTATGCATTCACTTCTTTTTTGGTATAATTATTTTCACATTATCAAGATTTATATGTTTATTACCTATTTTGCAACTATAATGCTTATAGTTCAGTTTTTTGTTTTTTGTTTTTTTTTTTTGGCTGCGTTGCGTCTTCGTTGCTGCACGCGGGCTTTCTCTAGTTGCGGCGAGTGGGGGCTACTCTTTATTGTGGTGTGTGGGCTTCTCATTGTGGTGGCTTCTCCTGTTGAGGAGGATGGGCCCTAGGGCGCACGGGCTTCAGTAGTTGCAGCACGTGGGCTCAGTATTTGCAATGCATGGGCTCTAGGGCGTTGTGGCTCAGTAGTTGTGGTGCATGGGCTTAGTTGCTCCGTGGCAACCAGGGATCAAACCCGCGTCCCCTGCATTGGCAGGTGGATTCTTAACCACTGCACCACCAGGGAAGCCCCTAGTTGTTTAGTTTTAATTCTTCACTTTAGTGGATTCACAGGTCACCATCATGTGTGTGCATGGGGGGGGGGTGAATCATGCTTTAATTGGCTGGATTTCATGGTTGAGCTCCCCACACTCCGCTCCCCCACAAAGCTTTATTTGCACTGTTTATTGAGTCCATTCTAGTTTGATAAGGTTATACCTGTTACACCTTTATATGTGAATGAAATCTTTACTGATCATGAGTCTTTACACTCTCTCTCTCAGAACTTTGTAAATATTAATCCACTGTCTTTCAGCATTTATTTTTCTACCTTGAAGATGTTTTCAGCCTGTATGCCTGATGAATTTTTTCTTTAATTTTAAGGTTTAATAAATGAATCATGATTTTTACAGTTTGCTTGCCTCCTTATTTGATGCACTTGTGAACGTTTGGGGGCTTTGGAGAGTGGGGTTTAAGTTGGGAACTATGTACAATGCTTCTAGAATTTCCTAGGCTTTTGTTTCTTTATAGTATTAACTTCTGCCTCTTTCGTTCTTTAGTTACTGCTTGGACATTCTTTTCTCTTTTTCTCAGAGTGTTTTTTTGTGGTAAAGTACATATAACATAAAATTTACCATCTTAACCATTTTTAAATGTACTGTTTGGTGGCATTAAATACATTCATACAAGTACACTACCATCATCACCATCCATCTCCAGAACTTTTTTCATCTTGTAAACTGAAACTCTATACCCATTAAAAACTAACTATTCATTCTCCCCTTGCCCCCAGCCCCTGGCTACCACCACACTACATTTTGTCTATATGATTTTGACTCTTCTGAGTATTTAATATGAGTGGAATCATACATTATTTGTCTTTTAGTGACTGCCTTAATTCACTTTGCATAATGTCCTTAAGCTTCATCTATGTTGTGGCATGTGTCAGAATTTCCTTCCTTTTTAGGGTTTAATATCCCATTTTAGGTATATACCGTATTTTGATTATCCATTTATCTGTCATTGGACACTTCCATATTTTATCAATTGTGCTACTGTGAACATGAGTGTACAAATATCTGAGACCCTGATTTCAGTTCTTTTCAGTATTTATACCCAGAAGTGGAATGACTGCACCATATGACAATACTGTTTTTAATTTTTTGAGGAACTGCCATATTGTTTTCCACAGGCTTCTCTACCATTTTACATTCCCAGCTAACAGTGCTAAGGGTTCTCATATCTCCACATTGTCTTCAGCACTTGTTATTTAACGTTTTTGGTTTTGTTTTAATATAGTAACCATCCGAATGGGTGTGAGGTGGTATCTCATAGCCTTGATTTGAATTTTCCTAATTGTTAGTGATGTTGAGCATCTTTGCATGTGCTTGTTTGTATATCTTTCCTGAAGAAATGTCCATTCAGATCCTTCACCCATTTTTGAATTAGGTTATTTGTTTTTGTTGCTGAGTTTTAATATTAATTATCATATATGTATTTTTAATCCTTGATTGGATAAATGATTTGCAAATATTTTCTCACATTCTGCGGGTTGTCGTTTTACTCTGTTAATAGTGTCTTTTAGTGCACAAATTTTAAATTTTTCATGAAGTCCAATTTATCTCTTTTTTTCTTTTGCCTGTGTTTTTGGTGTCATATCCAGGAAACTATTGCAAAATTAAATATCATGAAGCTTTTACCCTATATTTATTTATCTTAAATTTCTTCTAAGAGATTTATAGTTTTAGGTCATTTATTTAGCTCTTTGATGAGTTGATTTTTTTATATAGTGTTCATAAGGATCCAACTTCATTCTTTTGCATGTGGATATTCAGTTTCCCCAGAATCATTTTTTAAAAGACTGTCTTTGCCCCATTGAATAGCCTTGGCACCATTGTCAAAAATCGGGGGGGGGGGGTATTTATTTTTTTATTTCTAGGTTGTCTATTCTGTTTCATTGGTCTATATGTCTGTCTTTATGCCAGTACTATGTTGTTTTGATTACTGCAGCATTGTAGTAAGTTTTGAAATCAGAAAGTGTTAGTCCTCCAGCTTTGTTGTTCCTTTATCAGCCTTGTTTTGGCTATTTAGTGTCCTTTAAGACTCCATATGAACTTTAGCATGAGTTTTTCTTTTTTTCCAAATACATCATTGGGATTTTGATAGAGATTACATTGAATCTGTAGATCAAACCAGGTAATGTTGACATCTTACAATATTTTAAGTCTTCTAATCTATGAACATGGGATGTATTTCCATTTATAAGTTTATTTCAGTAGTGCTTTGTACATTTCATTGTACAAGTCTTTCACCTCCTTGGCTAAGTTAATTCGTACATATTTTATTCTATTTGATACTACTGTAAATGGAATTGTTTTCTTTTTTTCTTTTACTTTTTTTTGGGGGGTGGAGGGTGGGTAGTTATGCTTTTATTTTATTGTTTTTATTTTTATAAATTTATTTATTTAATTTTGGTTGTGTTGGGTCTTCATTGCTGCGTGTGGGCTTTCTCTAGTTGTGGCAAGCAGGGGGCTACTCTTCATTGTGGTGCAAGAGCTTCTCATTGCGGTGTCTCCTCTTGTTGCGGACAACAGACTCTAGGTGCATGGGCTTCAGTAGTTGTGGCTCTCGGGCTCCAGAGTGCAGGCTCAGTAGTTGTGGCACACGGGCTTAGTTGCTCCGTGTCATGTGGGATCTTCCCAGACCAGTGCTTGAACCCGTGTCCCCTGCAATGGCAGGCGGATTCTCAACCACTGTGCCACCAGGGAAGACACTAGACTTTTATTTTAAATTGAAGTATAGTTGATTTAAAATGTGTTAGTTTCAGATGTGCAGCAAAGTGATTCAGTTTATATATATAATTCAGTTTATATGTATATATGTAAAATATACATTTCAGCTTCCTTTCCATTATAGGTTATTATAAGATATTGAATATAGTTCTCTGTGCTATACAGTAGGTCCTTGTTGTTTATATTATATGTAGTAGTGTTTATTGGAATTGTTTTATTGATTTCCCTTTCAGATTGTTTTAGAAATGCAGCTGAATTTTTTACATTGACTTTGTATCCTACTATTTTGCTGAACTCATTTATTCTAACAGTTTCTTCATGGAATCTTTATGGTTTTCTACATACAAGATTATGTCATCTGTGAACAGAGACAATTTTACTTCTTCTGTTCCAATTTGGATACCTTTAATTCTTTTCTTGCCTAATTGCTCAGACTAGAACTTCCAGTACTATGTTGAATAGAACATAGAAGGGGTGAAAGCAGTCATCCTTGCCTTGTTCCTGATTATGGAGGAAAAGTTTTCAATCTTTCACCATGATGTTCACTGTGGGTTTTTAATATATGGCTTTTATTATGCTGACATAGTTTTCTTCTGTCCCTAGTTTGTTTAGTTGAACTTTTAATGCTGCTTGTGCATCACTTGAGATAATTATGTGTTTTTTTCCCTTAATTACGTTAATGTGAAGTGTTACATACATCAATTTTTATATGTTGAACCATCCTTGCATTTCAAGAATAAATCCCACTTGGTCATGATGTATGATCTTTTTAATATGCTGCTGAATTCAGTTCGCTAATATTTTGTTGAGGATTTTTACATCAGTGTTCATAAGAATTGAGGTCTGTAGTGTTCTTATAGTGTCTTTGGTACCAGTGTAATGTTGGCCTCAAAGAATGAATTAGAACGTGTTCCGTTTTCAATTTTTTGGATAAGTTTGGGAAGAATTGATGCTAGTTCTTTAAATGTTTGGTAGAATTCCAGGGCTCTTCTTTGTCAAGAGATTTTTGACTTTTGATTCAATCTCTTTGCTAGTTATATGTCTAGTCAGATACTCTATTTCCTTGTGATTTAGTCTTGGTAGATTTTGTGTTTCTATGAATTTGTCCATTTTATCTAGGTTTTTCAATTTGTGGGCATGCAATTTATAGTACTCTCTTCTAATTTTTCTTTATTTCTGTAGAATTGGTAGTACTGCCCCCACATTGACTTCTGATTTTATTAATTTGAATCTCTTTTTTTCATAGTCCATCTAGCTAAAGATTTGTCAATTTTGTTGATCTTTTCAAAGATACAACTTTTGGTTTCTCTGTTGTTTTTCTATTCCCTATTTTTAAGAAAAATCTCTGCTCTAATCTTTATTATTTCATTCCATCTGCTGTCTTTAGGCTTAATCTGTTTACACTTTGTTTAGTTTCTTAAGGTTGTAGAGTATGTTATTGATTTGAGATTTTTCTTCTTCTTCAATTAAAGAGTTGATAGCTCTGAATTTCTCCTTTAGCACTGCTTTACCTGTGTGCCAGGAGTTTGGTAAATTGTGTTTTCATTTTCATTTATCTTTGGGTATTTTCTAATATCCCATGTGATTTCTTCTTTGATCCATTGATTGTTTAAGAATGTGTTGTTTAATTTCCACAAATTTGTGAATTGTCTTCTTTTTCTTCCAGTATATCTAACTTTATCCCAATTTGGTTGGAGAAGGTACTCGGTATGGTATCTATCTTTAAAAATCTGTTGAGACTTAATTTGTGTCCTAATATATGGTATATCCTGGAAAATGACCCATGTGCACTTGAGAAGAATGTATATTTTATTGTGTAGTGTATTTTGAATAGGTCTGTTACATCTGGTTGGTATATTATGTTCTTCATGTCCTCTCTTTACTTATTTTCCATATGGTTCTATCCAGTGAGAGTGGGGTATTGAAATCTCCAACTGTTATTGTAGAACTGTATTTCTCCCTTCAGTTCTGTTCATTTTTTTCTTCATGTACTTTGAAGGTTTGTTATTTGGTGTGTAAATGTTTATAATTGTTATATCTTCTTGTTGTGTTGAACCTTTTATTAATGTATTTATTTGTCTCTTGCATCCTTTTTTGATTTAAAGTCTATTTCGTCTGATATTACTATAGACACCTCTGCTGTCTTTTGGTTATTTGTATGGAATATCTTTTCCCATTCTTTCACATTCAAACTATATGTGCCTTTGGATTTAAAGTTGAACCTCTTGTAGCTATCATATAGTTGCATCATATTTGTTATCTATTCTGCCAGTCTCTTTTGATTATAGAGTTTAACTCTTTATGTTAAAAACTACTTATGGGGCTTCCCTAGTGGCGCAGTGGTTGAGAGTCTGCCTGCCGATGCAGGAGACACGGGTTCATGCCCCAGTCCGGGAAGATCCCACATGCCGTGGAGCGGCTGGGCCCGTGAGCCATGGCCGATGAGCCTGTGCTTCCGGAGCCTGTGCTCTGCAATGGGAGAGGCCACAACAGTGAGAGGCCTGCGTACCGCAAAAAAAAAACCTATTTACGGATAAGGAATTTTTTCTTTCATTTTGCTATTTTCTGTATGTCTTATAGCTTTTTTGTACCTCATTTTCTGTATTACTGTCTACTCTTGTGCTTAGTTGATTGGGGGTGTGGTAAGGAAACATTTAAATTCCTTTGTTATTTCTTTTTGTGTATATTCATAAATAATTTCTTTGCAGTTACCATAGGGATTACATTTAAAATTCTGAAATTGTAACACTAGTTTGCTTATGTTATTTAAATAACATATCAAAATCTCTGCTCCTTTACTACTCCATTCCCGCCCTTTTAAGTTGTTCATGTCACAGTTACATCTTTATACATTGTGTACCCAAAGACATAAACCGTTATTTGAAATGCATTAGTCATTTAAATTATGTAGAAAACAAAATGTGGAATTAAAGACCAAATTAGAATAATACTAGCTTTTAAAATCACTCATGTACTTTTATTGAGACATTTATCTCCTTATGTGGTTTTGTGTTCCTGTCTTGTGTCCTTTTATTACACCTTGCAGGACTTCCCTATGCATTTATTGCAGTGCAGGTCTAGTAGTAACAGATTCCGTCTTTTATTTACCTATGAATGACTTAAGTTCTCCCTTGCTCTTAAAGGATAGTTTTTCGGGATATATGCTTCTTGGGTGACAGGTTTTTATTTTTTTTAATCTTTTTGCACTTTGACAATATTGGCCCACTCCCTTCTTGTCTCTAAAGTTTTTGATGAGGACTCTGATGATAATCTTATTGAGGATCTCTTGTATGTGAAGTGTTGCTTCTTTCCTTCACCTTTCAAGACTTTCTCTGTCTTGAAAATTTGATTATAATGTGTCTGTGTAGATCTCTGTGAGTTCATCAAATTTCTAGTTCATTGAGCTTCTTTCATTAAATTTGGAGTTTCAGCTATTATTTCTTTATATATTCTCTCATCCCTTTTTTCTTTCTCCTTCTGGGACTCCCACAGTGTATTTGTCGGCCCATTTGATGGTGTCCCACAGGTCCCTTAGGCTCTGTTCACCTTTCTTCAATCTTTTTTCTGTTTGTTTCTCTGACTTGGTAATTTTCATTGTCCTATCTTCATGTTCACTCATTCTTTCTTCTGCCTGATCAAATATGCCTTATAATTCTTGTAGTAAAGTTTACTTTTACTTTAGTTCTTTGAGAATCTCTAAGACAGTTGCTTTAGAATCTAGTAGATCTGCCATCAGGTCTTTTTAAAGAACATCTTCTGTTTATTTATATTTTTTCTTTTTATGGGCTATACTTTCCTCTTTATATTTCTTGATAATTTTAATTTGAAAACTGGACATTTGAATTTAATCATTTGGTAACTCTGGAAATCAGATTTCCCCATTCTGCAGGGTTTGCTGGGTTTTTGTTGTTATTTTTGTTTATTGTTTTGCTTTCTTAAAATTGTGTGTTCTGTTTCTTTGCCAAAGATCAACTGAGGTATATACTTAAGGTCTTCTTAGGTGCTTTTGAGCCTGGTCTTTTCCCTGGGCATGCATGGTGACTTTCCAATTTCCCTCATATGTGCAGTTTCTTTTAAATGTCCTAGTATTTGATGTCTGTTTTTCCAAAAGAGAATAAGAGTAAAATGAAGGGAGGGTGAAAGGGCGCTGGCCCCCTAGCATACTTCAGCAGGAACAAGAGGGACTTGCAACAGTCAGGGGAGATGGAACAGCAGTGTCTACCTGTCTCTGTTCCTCTGAGATGAGAAGCTGTGATCAGATCACAGATCCTTGACATATGGACAGCAGGATCCTTTTTACCCACCCTTTCACGACAAGCTATGTGTAAGCTGCTCCAGGAACGTGTGCATACAACTGCCACCCATTGAACTGGGTAATGGGGAATGGGTAGCTACTACTGTGCTAAGAGCTGAAATTGACCAAAATTAATGGCAACTTGCTTTCCTAGGCTTCTCTTGGAAATTTCAAACCTTTAATATACTATATTCTAGAGTTCCAAAATAGTTTCATCAGACAGATTGTGCAAGTGCAATTGCTCTCTTGGTATAGAGACAGATTCCTGTTGCTTTCTACTCCACCATCTTCTCATAATCTACCTAGGACATTTCTTTTTAACTATTTGTTTTATTAGATATTACAAGTACGAAGAAAGACTCCACACAAAAACTACTAGAACTGATAAACGAATTCAGCAAGGTCGCAGGATACAAGGTTAACATAAAGAAATCTGTTGCATTTCTTTACACTAACAGTGAAATATAATAAAGTAAAAAAAACAGTCCCTTTTAAAATTGCAGCAAAAAAATAAAATAGGAATAAACCTGACCAAGGAGGTGAAAGACTTACATGCTGAGAACTATAAAACATGATAAAAGTAATTGAAGATGATTCAAAGAAATGGAAAGATACCCCATGTTCTTGGAGCAGAATTAACATTGTTAAAGTGGCCATACATCCCAAAGCAATGTACAGATTTAATGTGATCCCTATCGGATTACCTATGACATTTTTCACAGAACTAAAACAAATAATCCTAAAATTTATAGGGAACCATAAAAGACCCAGAATTGCCAAAGTAATCCTGAGGAAGAAGAACAAATCTGGAGGTATAAACCTCCCAGACTTCAGACAATACTACAAAGCTATAGTAATCAAAACAATGTGGTATTGGCACAAAAACAGACATGGCTCAATGGAACAGAATAGAGGGCCCAGGAATAAACCTACAGTTAGTTAATCTTTGGCAAAGGAGACAAGAATATACAATGGAGAAAAGACAGTCTCTTCAGCCAGTGGTGTTGGGAAAGCGGGACAGCTGCATGTAAATCAGTGAAGTTTGAACACACCTTCATACCCTACACAAAAATAAACTCAAAATGGCTTAAATATTTAAATATAAGATCTGACACCATAAAACTCCTAGAAGAGAACATAGGCAAAACATTCTTTGACATAAGTCATAGCAGTGTTTTCTTAGCTCATTCTCCCAGGGCAATAGAAATAAAAGCAAAAATAAGCAAATGACACCTAATCAAACATATAAGCTTTCACACAACAAAGGAAACCATCAACAAAATGTAAAGACAGCCTATGAACTGGGAGAAAATATTTGCAAACAAAGTGACCGACAAGGGATTAAACTCCAAAATATACAAACAGCTCATGCAGCTCAATGACAAAACAAAAACAAAGAAAACCCAATCAAAAAATGGGTGGAAGATCTAAATAGACATTTCTCCAAAGAAGACATACAGATGGCCAAAAATCACACGAAAATATGGTCAACATCACTAATTATTAGAGAAATGCAAATCAAAACTATAATGAGGTACCACCTCAGAACAGTCAGAATGGCCATCATCAAAAAGTCTACAAATAATAAATGCTGGAGAGGGTGTGGAGAACAGAGAACCCTCCTACAATGTTTGTTGGTGGTAATGTAAATTGGTACAGTCACTATGGAGAGCAGTATGGAGGTTCCTTAAAAAGCTAAAAATAGAGTTGCCATGTGATCTAGCAATACCACTCCTGGTCATATATCCGGAGAAAACTAATTTGAAAAGGTACATGCACCCCAGTGTTCACAGCATCGCTATTCACAATAGCCAAGATATGGAAGCAACCTAAATATCCATCGATAGGTGAATGGATAAAGAAGATGTGGTATATATACACAATGGAATACTATCAGCCATAAAAAAAATAATGAAATAGTGCCATTTGCAGCAACATGGATAGACCTAGAGATTATCATACTAAGTAAAGTAAGTCAGACAAATACCATATGATATCACTTATAAGTAGAATCTAAAATATGACACAAGTGAACTTATTTACAAAACAGAAACAGATTCACAGACATAGAAAAAACTTATGGTTTCCAAAGGGGAAAGGGAGTGGGCGAGGGATAAATTAGGAGTTTGGGATTAGCATATAGAAAATACTATATATAAAATAGGTAAACAATGAGGTCCTACTGTATCACACAGGGAACTGTATTCAGTATCCTGTAATAAATGGAAAAGAATATGTGTATATATGTATATCTGAATCACTTTGCTGTACACCAGAAACTAAAAGAATGTTGTAAATCAACTATACTTCAATTTGAAAAAAAAGATGTTGCAGAGAGTCTCTTATTCCATTTGGCACCACAGTTCTTATCTACGTGATTTCTTATTGGCTTTCCAGAGTTTCTATGATAAACGTGTTACTTTCTAATGAATAAAAAAAGTAAGTTTATGGTCTTAAAAATATAGATGCCTATAAAAAACATAAATTGTACAGATACACATTTGAAGAAATGGATTATCATCCTTGAACTTCTGGAATACTAGCAATTTTCTTTCAGAATGCATCCTTCCACTGTTTTTATTCCCCTAAAGAAAAGTCCAGTGATGATTTTGATGGCTTTTCTGATGTTTACAGGGTTTTTTTTCCTCCCTTCCTCTTGAGACTAAATGACCATTGTGTTGGTGTCACTAGATGTAACAGCTCCTGCTTATAAGTTGTGATCTTGGGCAAGTCATTTAAAACCTCTCTGTTCAATTTCTACTCATATAAAAGGTAGACTATATGTTCTTTATGGTTTCTTTCACCACTAAGTCCATGAGTTTATCCCTTGTTTTATACTTGTGTTGCCTTTTCTGCTTTTTATATTCATATGTATTATTCCAATGAGATTTTAAGCTTCTTGAGGATAGAGACCAACTTTTACATTTCATCTTTCCTGTAATGCTTGCCACATGGCCTTGTAATAAGTAAACATTCACTAAATACTTGTTAGATTGAGTTGATTGAGAAACTTTGAAATCAACTTGGAGCCCGTTGGTTGTCTCGTTTAATAAAAGGAGGTGTTTATATAGAATAAGCATTTATTTAATTCCTTTTCAAAATGCATTTATTTTCTGTCATTTGAAATGTCATTCTCAGCAACAATTTGTGTTTCAGTGTAGCAAAAATGTTTCTTTAAGCAGTATCTGAAAATGAAGCCATAAGCTCACATATATGTATATATGTCACCTATACATGTATACATAAACTCACACACACATACAGACGACAATCAATATGCCAAAGGTATGTTGTGTGGCCCTGTTATTTCATGTTATTAACTTCTTGGGCCAAAGGAACTTAATCATTAAATGTTATCACCACATAACAATATCACCAGAAATTTTATATCTAGTTTATATAACTGGCAACAAGTTGAGTGCCTAAAATCTGTGGCATGAAAGGACTTGTGACTTAACAGTATTATTTTGGCGAAGCAATAATTTGCTTTTGACTTAAAAACATTATCATATTAATTCAGTGATTTGTTGAGCAGCTTATTCTTAGATATAGCTGGTGGTATTCCAAAGCAAGTCTCATGATCTGTGCCCTTGTAATATTTGATAATTCTAAGTTAAGACAGTAATATTCAAAATTAGGTTGACTTTTGTCATAATATAAATGTTGTGTTGTGAGTCAGCAAGCTGAGAGGTATTTGGTCAGTTGACTAGACATTAGAAAAAAATCTGATTTGAAGGAGTGTGTCAGGAGTCTATCCACATATGTTTTCCTTCATTCGTTTAGTACTGTTAGTCTGAAAGACAATGACTCGAACTAGCCTAAAATGAAGAGGTCAAGTTAACTGTGTATACCAAGTAGATTTTTGTTTAACGTCTGTAGAGTGGCAAAACACTTGGACATCTGACTGGATATTGAACTATATTTGTTCAATAAGTAATAAGTTATTGAACTTGTAATAAGTTATTAGTGACATTTATTTTCTAGTGTTTTTAGAAGTTAAGTGATTTCCCTAATTATTTTTATTGTTGGCCGAATAGAGTTGATCTAAAATATATGATGTAGAAACAATGAAGTAGAAATAGAGTACAGGCTTTGAACTGAGGAAGTCACCATTAGAAAAAAAAGATCTATAACTGCTCATGAAATCCCAGGAGTAGAAAAGGACATGCTTCATAATTCTCAGGGATTTATCAACATGTAGGTTTTGGAAAGCATAGGAATGGGTAATTATCATGATAAATACACCACCTTGGTTGATAAGTGGGAGCTGAATCTACACGTGATTGAGTCTTGAACTTATTTGTTTAACCATCCTGCTTTGGTTAACATGTTTTTAAAAGTCTGAAATTCCACATATAGTTATGGTAAGTAGTGGTCAATGAATATATCTCAATATTTCACCTTTATCATCCTTTCAGTGGTAAGGGTGTAAGTTGCAGGGATCTTACTGTCATGGGGAATGTAGATAGACTGTTCTGAGCAGGCAGCTTCAGGTGGCATATTTTAATAATTACTGTCATTTTTGTCCTTTGTCAGTGCAGGAATAAATTCTAAATGGTCAGTACCTTTCTGGTTTATAATATAGAAGTGCTCTGGAATTGGTATAGCAAGAATCTTCTCAATCATATATAGGTGTGCACCTTTATGTGTGTGTCAGAACTGAATATCATCTAAGACAGTACAAAAGTCAGAGCTACAATGCCACTCACTTACTTGAGCCCATAGTGTAGGACACTGGTTCCTAGACCTGGTTGTATAGAAGAGTCAATCAGGGAACATTGTGTAGATTACAGATTTTTGACTGAGACCCAGAAATCATATTTTAAAAGCATTTTCCCAGGTGATTATGATGATATTTGGGAAACTGATATAGAATAAAACAAATACTCGGTTGGTTCTTTGTGTATGTTTTCTAATTAGAGTTTAATGTTACCCTTGTGTCCAAAATTTCATGAATGTTTGCTGATTTTTATTTGCCTTTTAAAAATGAAAAGTGTAATAATTCGTGAGTTTGTACTCTTGTTTTATGAGGAAGAATTCTTTCATTGGACATACCACATTAAAGGTATTACCTTGCTAGGTGCACTGGGATTTATAATAGTGGAATTCTATCATCGATGAATTGACTATAACCTAACTGCTCTACAGTTTGTCTCTTTACCATTTTACTACATAGTCCCTAAGAATGTTATAATTAGAAAGGTGAGAAGAATAATTAGAATTCAGAAAAATTTTAAGGATGCCTGTTAGTTTTCTCTGTAGCTTTGGCCATTTCTCTATTGACAGCTTCGCGATGAAGATAAAATATTTGAGTAGCATAGCCAGGATGCCTTTCAGTTTAGTTCCTTAGATCTGGACATTTTGAACATCTAAGGGAAAGATCATTAATGTAAAACAAATTATATCTGCTATTTGTAAGTGTATGTGTGCATATTCAGCAAATGGTTTGCTTTACTTGACTATTGTATAAATGAATATACTGGCTTGGGTAGTTCTGTGTGTGCATATTTATGCATGGTTAAAATGCCATTGTTTATTTTTAGTTGTCTGGTTAAGAGTTTTTAATTCTTCCAACTTAGTTTTTTAAAAGAATAGTCACTGCCATGTTTGTATTCTGAACCATTTGGTCTGGTGGTAGTATATAGAGAAAAGGTCACATAACTCAAGAGTCAACTTTAAATGTCACATAAACACATATAATAAATAAAAGCAGATTATTTACTTGGTTAAATGCATTAACCATGACCAACACATTGAAACAATAAAGGGGAAGAAAAGTTATGTTTTTTGTTTTCCTGCTTTACTGCTCTTAATAGACTATCTGTGGTGGTCTACTTGGATTTTCCATGCAGTAGTCTCATTCTGGGCAGTATTTGAAGCACCTAGCCTTTGGCAAAGAAAAGTATCTCTCGTCTGTGAATCTCAGTAAGTTTCTCCATTCCGTTTTCACTTCAACTGCGAGGATTTCATATGTGACACTTACTGCTCAAGAGATCAATGTCCAGAGGAAGTGGCAAACCAAAGCAGAATGAAGTTGGCTCAGGTTTTACAAAAAAGATTCCACTAACATTTACCAAGAACTCTACAGGCATGGTCTGTGATGTTAATCCTTTTTTTTTTTTTTTTCCAACTTTGACTGTATGTCAGAATTTAACATTTACTGCTTTAAAAGGGGGAGGGGGGTGTTTTCTACCCCTGAAGATTCAAGAGTGTTGCCCAGGGATTTTTTTTTAATGAATATTCATCCATTTTGCTTGTGTCTTCCTGGATACTACGAACTTTGCATCATAGTAACTGACACAGCCTGTCCCACAGTGTTACAGCATTAGTGCTTAACCAGTTCCTCATTCATCTTGTAATTCGGACAGTGAGACTGTAATTTTCCGTTAGCTCCATAGAGCAAATGCCTGTCCTCCTCTCCTGAATCAAGCACATCTTTTTTGGCCTTTTTGTGTTAAAAGTCTTTCATGTTGTTTGATACCAGTCTTAGACTGGTTGATAACTTTTAAGTATTTTATTTTTTAGGTACTAATTTTTACTTTTAATTATTTTAGCCTAGGCATATTTAATTTGTCCCAAGAAATATTGTTGAATCAAAAACTGTTATTAAAACATTGTCTTCTATGATGTTAAAATATACATATCAAAAAACAATTTAAAAATTCTTTGCAGGAAAGAAAGGACTTTTTTTTTTTTTAAATCAGGGGATGACATAAATATAAAATATCCAGGCAAATGTTTTTTTCTATCTTTCCACTCTTTTATTTTAAAAGTTTATATGAATATTTAGACAACCAGAAGAATCTCCCAAGTAGATCACAGGACTGTATACTTTTTTGGAATATCCTCAGAAGGCTCTCTAAATTATCAGCTGGTAAAACAAAAACCTTTTGTTACTTTTCAGTAACAGGAGGAAAGAGAAACTCCTTGTTTCCTCTTATGTTGTATGATTTGTGATCTCTTTATCTATCTGCTAAGAAGCCTTCTAGGGCTTCAAAGCTTATTTGTTTATTTACCGTGATGAAAGTCCGTTGGCCTCCTGATGCCTGTTTTATTCCACATTCTCCTCTTTTCCCTTCACGATCCTCAAATACTTACGTTAGGCTTAGCTTGGTTTGAAGAGATGCTGTCTATACCCGTGGATTTCTTCATTTTCTTTGGCCTCTTAGCAGTTTTATCCGCTTTGATGTGGAATGCACAGTAATAAAGTCAGTTTTCTCAGTAGCTCACAAAGTGTGGTTCCAGGACAGGCAACAGGAACATCCTCTGGGAATTTATCAGAAATGAAATTCTCAAGGTCTATCCTAGACCTATTATTAAATCAGAAACTCTGGGGATGAGGCCCAGCAATCTTAATCACTTCTAGGTGTTGAATAGCTTTGGGCACTAGGGATTTGAAGTCTTTAGGGTCCATATAACTCTATATAGATTGATCTGCCCATAATTTCTTATTGTTACTAGTATTAAAATGTTTTTTTATATTGAGGAATACTTAGTGAATTTATACCATTGAAGTTGCCATCATAGTTCTGGTGTACCTTAGTTGGAGTTGTACTCGATACTTCATTGCATGGTCAAAGTACCCTCAAAGAAATTGTTTAATGGGAACGTATGTATATGTATAACTGATTCACTTTGTTATAAAGCAGAAACTAACACACCATTGTAAAGCAATTATACTCCAATAAAGATGTTAAAAAAAAAAGAAATTATTTAGAACAAGAGTCTAATTCTGTGCTTCATTCCCCCCAGCCCACAACTCTAATTGTTTCTAATCTTGGTTCTTCTCTCCAGTGTAATATAATAATTTATAAAGGGTACTCTGTATCACCATGCTTGGCATTTGACAGCATGGCATATCAGGTAAAACATTTCATTTAATCCCCACAGTAATCCTGTGAATTAAATAATGCTTTTATCTCAAACTTTACAGAGGAGAACACTGGGGCTTAGGAAGGTTAATTTGCGAAGGTCACACCACAGAACCAAGAATTCAAATCTATGCTTGATGACGGAACTCTTAGGGACAGTTGATATTACCATCAATCTCAGTTTTCAAGTTCTGCTTCTCCTTGACTTTGTCTGAATTTACATTTATCTTAAATTTGATATATAAATGGCCTTCTTTTAGACTTCTCCTTGCTTACAGTTCTGATTTCAATAATATCCTCAAATATTTCTTTATTTCATTGCGTGTGACTTACTTTCTAAGAAAAATCAAAACTTTCTAGAAAGATTCTAGTGTCTTCATCTTCACTTCTTCTGCCTTCGCTTTTCTGGTTTAACTTCAGAAATGAAAACTTTGAACTCTCTTTTTTCATATGTTCAGTATTACTATATATTAGATTTAAAATCTGTGTTGCCTATATTTTAGACAAGCTAAAACTGGCATTGAGTAACTGCAAGTTTGAAATGAGTAGGGAGAGTATTCCAAATCACAGCAAAATTAAAATAATGAAATTGAGGATGGCTGGAGTACTTGTAAATATTAATAAAATACGTAAAAGTGTGGATTTTGACTAGTAAATTTAATATTCATTTCAGATATTCCTTTTAATCCTCCAAGTCTTAATTGAAGGCAGTGTAAATAAGAATGAAGTATGGTAGCCTAATTCCAGAAAGGAGAATATATTACTAATCTTTTTTTAATGTGTTACTAGCAAACTGTCAACCCATTATAAAAAGACAGAAATAATTGATAATCTTTTTCTAAAGATAATTGACTTTACCTTCTCTTACATCATCAGACTTATAGCTTTATAAGGTATATCATTTGATTTAAAAATTATTTGTTAAAAAACATGTGTACTTTATCTTTTGTTAATTTGGGGACTTCTCTATTAAAAGAAATTAATTTCTTAACCAAATTAACTATATTTTAACCAACTTGAATTTCCATTGATGTGACACTACCATGATAATATTATACTACATGTATTTTACTTGAAGTATAAATCATTCTGTATTTATTTTATATAAATATTTATATAAATATATATTAGTATATATATAATTTTTCTTTCATGCTTGGCAGGGTTTTTTTGAGGGTCATGGCATGTAATTATTCAAAACTTTTAAATTTAGCTAAGCAGTTGATTTAAACTAATCTGGCTCCTTTTTAGCAGCTAATTTGCCTGTGGACATTCTCCATTGCCTAACATTCATTCACATATCAAATATTTTCTTGAAAACCAACTGTATGCCATTTTTGCACTACTTGATTTGGATACAATGATAACATGATTTCTGAGTCTTTCTTTCAAGGAGCTGTGGTCCAGTGGAGCAAACATAAGTAAACACAGAGTTAGTTACATCACTGTATGCTAATTAAGTTCTGTGAAAGGGGAAGATAGCACTTGAGGGATACATAACCCTCAGATTTTGCCCAGACTAGGAGTGTTCAGCGGTGTCACAGAAAGTATTCCAAAGGAAATAATATCTCAACTAAGGCCTGAGTTTGGAGTGAGTCAGGGTATAGAGAATTGTTGATTCTCCCAGGCATATTAAGAGAAGGAGCTGTGAGCTAAACTGGGAAATTAGTCATTCGGAACCTTCCTTTTAAATGATGTTAGGGAATTTGGAATTTAGAACTTTGGGGGTTGAGGATGGAGTTGAAGGGTTTTTACATGAAAATGGGAGTAAGAGTTGGAGGCAATAAAGAAGCTGGCATAGATTTCCAGTCAAGAAATAATGGTGATCTAAAGTAGGATGGAGGCAGCTAGTGACAGGAGTGGATTGGGTTCAATTTTTTTAGGCTATAGAATAGACCAATTGTTACTTGAAACTCTGAAACTGAAAATTAGGTTTATTCACCTTAGAAAGCATAAGTTGAGAGGAGGATTTACTGGAAACCAATAATATAAAAAGTATAGGTGCTAAAGAAATACTGTGAGGGTAAGCCATTCTTTGGGATTACCCATTTCACTGCTCGTCTTAAGAGTATAAATAAAATAGTAGTTTCTACCAAAATTTCTACAACTAAATAATCTTTGTCACCTATTGTATTTGATACCAACATGACTTAGTCATGCATAGACGTTCAGCTCCTTTTACACTTTATGTCTAGTCCTGCTATTTAGAATAGCAAGTAAAATCATGGTATCAAAAGCACAGTAGGAAATGGAAGGAGGTGTCCCATGATCCACTGGTAAATTTGAGGAGAAATTCAATCAATCTATTTGCAGATAAAGAAGATTTAGTTATACCAGTTATACTCTCATTTTTGTCATTAAGCACTTCAAAAAAACCTATAAAATTAGAGTTTAATTTTGTTTTAACTTTTTATTTTGACATTATTATAGACTCACAGAAGTTGCAAATATAATTCATAGTGTCCCATAAACCCTTCACCCACATTCTCTTAAGGGTGACATCTTATAAAATGATACTGCATGTCAAAACCAGAAAACTGACATTGGTATAACACTGTTAACAAGACTACAGACCTTATTCAGTTCTCAACAGTTTTTACTAGCACTCATTTTTGTGTGTCTGTATAATTCTCTGTGATTTTATCCCATGGTTAGATTTGTTTGAACACCATTGCAATAAAGATGCCGAACTGTTCCATCATTACAGAGAACATTCTTCATGTAACTCCTTTTTGTAGTCATACTCACCCCTAAGTTCTGTCTCCTCACAATCGTGAATCTGTTCTTCATCTTCATAATAGTTTTGTCATTCCAAGAATGTTTTTTAAATGGAATTGTAAAATATGTAATTTTTTTGAGCTCAGCCTTTTTTTTCTTTGTTCTGTTCACTAAGCGTGATGCCCTTGAGAGCCATCCAAGTTATTTCACATATCAGTAGTTAATCTCTTTTTTTTTCCCTCAGTTACAGTCCCCCTGTATGTATGGATGTTTCAGTTTCTTTAACTCCATTGGCTCTTTGAAGGACATCTGTATTGTTTTCAGTTTTTTGGCTATTACAAATAAAATTGTTGTGAATATTCACATTTACAGGTTTTTGTTTGAGGATAAATTTTCATTTCTTTGGTATAAATACCGAGTACAATTGCCATGTTACATGGTAAGTGTTTGTTTATAAGAAACTGCCAAAGCATAGGAGAGCTTAAAACGGGTTCAAGATGGTGGAGTAGAAGGACGTGCTCTCACTCTCTTTTTCGAGAACTTCAGAATCACAACTAACTGCTGAACAGGAAGACACTGGAACTCATCAAAAAAGATACCCCACAGCCAAAGACAAAGAAGAAACAGCAATGAGATGGTAGGAGGGGTGCAAACACAATAAAATCAAATCCCATAACCACTGGGTGGGTGACTCACAAATTGGAGAACAGTTTTACCACAGAAGTCCACCCACTGGACTGAAGGTTCTCACTGCCACGTCAGGCTTCCCAACCTGGGGTTCCGGCAATGGGAGGAGGAATTCCCAGAGAATCAGACTTTGAAGGCTAGCGGGATTTGATTGCAGGACTTTGACAGAACTGGGGGAAATAGAGACTCCACTCATGGAGGGCACACACAAAGTAGTGTACATATCAGGATCCAGGGGAAAGGAGCAGTGACCCTATAGGAGACTGAACCAGACCTACGTGATAGTGTTGGAGGGTCTCCTGAAGAGGCAGGGGCTGGCTGTGGCTCACCACAGGGACAAGGACACTGGCAGCAGAAGTTCTGGGAAGTACTCCTTGGCATGTGCCCTCCTGGAGTCTACCATTAGCCCCACCAAAGAGCCAGATAGGCTCCAGTGCTGGGTCACCTCAGGCCAAACAACCAACAGGGAGGGAACTCAGCCCCACCCATCAGCAAACAAGTGGATTAAAGTTTTACTGAGCTCTGCCCACCACTAGTCCCTCCCATCAGGAAGCTTGCACAAGCCTCTTAGCCTCATCCATCAGAGGGCAGACAGCAGAAGCAAGAAGAACTACAGTCCTGCAGCTTGTGGAACAAAAACCACATTCACAGAAAGACAAAATGAAAAGGCAGAGGACTATGTACCAGATGAAGGAACAAGATAAAACCCCAGAAAAAACAACTAAATGAAGTGGAGATAGGCAACCTTCTAGAAAAAGAATTCAGAATGATGATAGTGAAGATGATCCAGGACCTCAGAAAAAGAATGAGGCAAATATCAAAAAGATGCAAGAAATGTTTAACAAAGACCTAGAAGAATTAAAGAACCAACACCTAGAAGAATTAAAGGATAAACAAACAGACATGAACAATACAATAACTGAAGTGAAAAATACAATAGAAGGAATCAATACTAGAATAACTGAGGCAGAAGAACGGATAAGTGACCTGGAAGACAGAAAGGTGGAATTAGCTGCTGCGGAACAGAATAAAAAAAAAAAGAATGAAAAGAAATGAAGACAGCCTAAGAGACCTCTGGAACAATATTAAATGCACCAACATTGGCATTATAGGGGTCCCAGAAGAAGAAGATTGAGAGAAAGGACCTGAGAAAATATTTGAGGAGATTACAGGCAAAAAGTTCCCTAACATGGGAAAGGAAATAGTCAAGTCCAGGAAGCACAGAGAGTCCCATACAGGATAAACCCAAGGAGAAACATGCCAAGACACATAGTAATCAAATTGACAAGAATTAAATAAAAAGAAGAATTATTAAAAGCAACAAGGGAAAAATAACATACAAGGGAACTCCCATAAGGAGTTAACAGCTGATTTCTTAGCAAAAACTCTACAAGCCGGAAGGGAGTGGCACAATATATTTAAAGTGATGAAAAGGAGGAACCTACAACCAAGATTGCTCTAGCTGGCAAGGATCTCATTCAGATTCAACAGAAATCACAAGCTTTACAGACAAGCAAAAGCTAAGAGAATTCAGCTTCACCAAACCATCTCTACAGCAAATGCTAAAGGAACATTTCTAAGTGGGAAACAAGAGAAGAAAAGCACCTACGAAAACAAACCCAAAACAATTAAGAAAATGGTAATAGGAACATACATATTGATAATTACCTTAAATGTGAATGGATTAAATGCTCCAACCAAAAGACACAGGCTTGCTGAATGAATACAAAAACAAGACTCATCTATATGCTGTCTACAAGAGACCCACTTCAGACCTAGGGACACATACAGACTGAAAGTGAGGGGATGGAAAAAGATACTCCATGCAAATGGAAATCAAAAGAAAGCTGGGGTAGCAATACTCATATCAGATAAAATAGACTTTGAAACAAAGATTGTTACAAGAGACAAGGGAGGACACTACATAACGATCAAGGGATCAATCCATGAAGAAGATATAACAATTATAAATATCTATATTTATAGGAGCACCTCAGTACATAAGGCAAATGCTAACAGCTATAAAAGAGAAAATCGACAGTAACACAGTAATAGTGAGGGATTTTAACAGCTCACTTACACCAATGGACAGATCATCCAGACAGAAAATTAATAAGGAAACACAAGATTTAAATGACACAGTAGAGCAGATAGATTTAATTGATATTTGTAGCACATTCCATCCAAAACCAGCAGATTACACTTTCTTCTCAGTTGCACACAGAACATTCTCCAGGATAGACCACATCTTGGGTCACAAATCAAACCTCAGTAAATTTAAGGAAATTGAAATCATAGCATGCATCTTTTCTGACAACAATGCTATGAGATTAGAAATCAGTTTCAGGTTAAAAACCACAAAAAACACAAACACAGGCTAATCAATATGTTACTAAATAACCAAAAGATCACTTAAGAAATCAAAGAGTAAGTCAAACAATACCTAGAGAAAAATGACAATGAAAACACAATGATCAAAAACCTGTGGGATGCAGCAAAAGCAGTTCTAAAAGGGCAGTTTATAGCAATACAATCCTGCCTCAAGTAACAAGAAATATCTCATACAATCTAACCTTACACCTTAAGGATACTAGAGAAAGAAGACAAACAAAACCCAAACTGAGTAGAAGGAAAGAAGTCATAAAGATCAGAGGAGAAAGAAAGTAGAAACATAGAAAACAGTAGCAAAGATCAATAAAACTAAAAGCTGTTTCTTTGAGAAGATAAACAAAATTGATAAACCTTTAGCCAGACTCATCAAGAATCAATAAAATTAGAAATGAAAATCAAGAAGTAACAACTGACATTGTAGAGATACAAAGGATCATGAGAGATTACTACAAGCAACTCTATGCCCATAAAATGGACAACCTGGAGGAAGTGGACAAATTCTTAGACAAGCACAACCTTTCAAGACTGAACCAAGAAAAATAGAAAATATGAACAGACAAATCAGAAGTAATGAAATTGAAACTATGATTAAAAATCTTGCAGCAAACAAAAGTCCAGGACCAGATGGTTTCACAGGTGAATTGTATTGAACATTTAGAGAAGAGCTAATACACATCCTTCTCAAACTCTTCCAAAAAAATTGCAGAGGAAGGAACACTCCCAAACTCATTCTACGAGGCCACCATCACCCTGATACAAAAATCAAAGATACTACAAAAAATGAAAATTACAGACCACCATTACTGATGTGTAGAGATGCAAAAATTCCAAACAAAATACTAGCAGACAAAATCCAGCAACACACTAAAAGGATCATACATGATGGTCAAGAGGGATTTATACCAGGGATTCAAGGATTCTTCAATATACACAAATCAGTGTGATACACAATATTAACAGATTGAAGAATAGAAACCATATGATCATCTTAATAGATGCAGTCAAAGCTTTTGACAAAATTCAACACCCATTTATGATTAAAAAATCTCCAGAACATGGACACAGAGGGAACCAACCTCAACATAATAAAGGCCATATAAGATAAACCCACAGCAAGCATCATTCTCTATGGTGAAAAACTGAAAGCATTTCCTCTAAGCTCAGGAACAAAACAAGGATGTCCACTCTTGCCACTAGTATTCAGCATAGTTTTGGAAGTCCTAACCACAGCAATCAGAGAAGAAAAAAATAAAAGGAATCCAAATTGGAAAAGTAGAAGTAAAATTGTCACTGTTTGCAGATGACATGATACTATACATAAATAATCCTAAAAATGCCACTAGAAAACTACTAGAGCTAATCAATGAATTTGGTAAAGTTGCAGGATACAAAATTAATGCACAGAAATCTTTTACATCCCTATACACTAACAATGAAAGATCAGAAAGAGAAATTAAGGAAACAATTCTATTCACCATTGTAACAAAAATAATAAAATACCTAGGAATAAATCTACCTAAGGAGGTAAAAGACCTGTACTCAGAAAACTATAAGACACTGATGAAAGAAATCAAAGATGACACAAACAGATTGAGAGATATACCATGTTCTTGGATTGGAAGAATCAATATTGTGAAAATGACTCTAGTACCCAAAGCAAACTACAGATTCAGTGTAATCCCTATCAAAATACCAATGGCATTTTGTACAGAACTAGAGCAAAAAAAATCTTAAAATTTGTATGGAAATATAAAAGACTCCAAATAGCCAAAGCAATCTTGAGGGAAAAAAGCGGAGCTGGAGGAATCAGACTCCCTGACTTCAGACTATACTACAAAGCTACAGCAATCAAGATAATATGGTACTGACACAAAAACAGAAATATCGATCAGTGGAACAGGATAGAAAGCCCAGAGATAAACCCACACACCTTTGGTCAGCTAATATATGACAAAGGAGGCAAGGATATGCAATGGAGAAAAGAGTTTCTTCAGTAACTGGTGCTGGGAAAACTGGACAGTTACATGTATAAGAATGAAATTAGCACACTCCCTGACACCATACACAAAAATAAACTCAAAATGAATTAAAGACCTAAATGTAAGACTGGACACTATAAAATCTTCGAGGAAAACATAGGAAGAACACTCTTTGACATAAATCACAGCAAGATCTTTTTTGACCCACCTCCTAGAGTAATGGAAATAAAAACAGAAATAAACAAATGGGATCTAATGAAACTTAAAAGCTTTTGCATAACAAAGGAAACTATAAGCAAGATGAAAGTACAACCCTCAGAATGGGAGAAAACATTTGCAAACAAATCAACAGACAAAGGATTAATCTCCAAAATACATAAACAGCTTATGCAGCTCAATATTAAAAAAAAAAAAAAAAAAACCCACTCAAAAAATGGGCAGAAGACCTAAATATGACATTTCTCCAAAGACATATAGATGTCCAAAAGGCACATGAAAAGATGCTCAACATCACTAATTATTAGAGAAATGCAAATCAAAAGTACAATGAGGTATCAACTGATACTGGTTAAAATGGGCATCATCAGAAAATCTACAAACAATAAATGCTGCAGAGGGTGTGGGGAAAAGGGAACCCTCTTGTACTGTTGGTGGGAATGTAAATTGATGCAGCCACTATGGAGAACAGTATGGAGGTTCCTTAAACTAAAAATAGAACTACCATGTGTCCCAGCAATCCCATTACTGGGCATATACCCAGAGAAAACCATAATTTAAAAATACACATGCACCCCAGTGTTCATTACAGCACTATTTACAGTAGCCAGGTCATGGAAGCAACCTAAATGCCCATAGACAGACAAATGTCTAAGGAAATTGTACATATATGCAATGGGATATTACTCAGCCATAAAAAGGAATGAAATTGTGTCATTTCTAGAGATGTGGATAGACCTATATACTGTCATACAGAGTGAAGTAAGTCAAAGAGAAAAACAAGTATTGTACATTAACTCATATATGTGGAGTCTAGAAAAATGGTACAGATGAACTGGTTTGCAATGCAGAGGTGGAGACACGGATGTAGAGAATAAACGTATGGACACCAAGGGGCAAAAGCGGGGTGTTGGGTGGTTGTGGGATTAATTGGGAGATTGGAATTGACATGTATACACTAATATGTATAAAATAGATAGCTAATAACCAGCTGTATAAAAAAATAAAATTAAGTTAAATTGAAAAAAAACTGCCAAAAGGAAACTTTGCAGAATGGCTATAACATTTCACATTCTTACCAGTAGTTGTATTAGAGATGTGGATTCTCTGCATCCTCACCAGCATTTGCTGTTTTCACGTTTTAATTTTTGCTGTTCAAATAGGTGTGTACATATACCTCATTGTGGTTATAATTTGCATTTTTCTAATGACTAATGTGTTTCATGTGTTTATTTGGCATCCATATACCCTCTTTGGTTGAAGTGTCTATGCCCTTTGTCCATTTTTCTAGATTTCTGTATTGTTGAGCTTTGAAGCTTCTCTGTATATAAGTCCTTTGTCAGATATGTGGTTTGCATCTATCATTCCAAAACTTGTCGTTTCATCTATAAAGTTAGAATTGTCTTTTAAAATATTCTTTGTAATAGAGTGGAGATTTGACTGTTATTTGGAGGGGCTAGATGTATTAAAATCAATGTCAATTAAGACTCAATTTGCAGTAAAAATTTATGTGGGTTAGGAACTGAAGTAGTGTGTATGTGTATGTTTCTTTCATGAATGATCACCAAATGACGAATATGTTTGTTTTTAGTGGCTTACCTGAATTATATTTGATGCAAAGAGGCAGATTAGACACCTACCCTGCAACCTCAGGCATTTTACTTACCTCTTCTGAGCATGTTTTTTCAACCCATGAAATGGGGAGAAATATGTTTTAATTCCATTAATACTGTGAAATCGCTAATATAGCTCTACAAAGATAAGGTATATTGTAAAAGCTCTCCTCCATTTTTTAAAAATTCACTTCTCCTTATTGTCTAGGGGACATTTGTTCCATTGTTTCCTGTGATTTCAGATTTTGGCTTGTAGACCTTCTTCACAATCAAGAGTATCTTAAACCAGAATGAGGATATCATTTCATGTTGCTAAAATGGTTTTTTGCCCACACACAACTCTGATTTAAGGGGAAAATTTTAAATAGAATAAAATTAAAATAATTAATGTAAAATTTCTCAAGCAAGGTGCCTCATACAGAGAAAAAGCTGCTAGAAGGGCTCTAAGGGTGACTGAGGAAACCACTTTTCTCTTAAGAAAGAAGCTTCTTAAGGGACCAAGACATCAGTAGAGTACTCTGTTCTTGAGTTTCCAATTTGAGTGCCTGGAGCCGGAAGCCCTTTGGGGTTTAAGAAGGGAGGGACAGATTTGCTTGTTATCTGTTTTTCAAAGCATTTCTCAACTGCTGTCCTGTTAGAAACAGCATTCCAAGGGTTGGCATCTGTCAGTATATGAAATTAATAAATATGAATATAAAATATGTCACAGAGGTTGATCTTCCTTTAAGTTATTGAAATGTGTACTTTTTAAAAACAGTTGAGGGCTTCCCTGGTGGCGCAGTGGTTGAGAGTCCGCCTGCCAATGCAGGGGACATGGGTTCGTGCCCTGGTCTGGGAAGATCCCACATACCGCGGAGCGGCTAGGCCCATGAGCCATGGCCGCTGAGCCTGCACATCCGGAGCCTGTGCTCCGCAACGGGAGAGGCCACAACAGTGAGAGGCCCGTGTACCGCAAAAAAATAAAACAGTTGACTAAATAGCAGTTAACCAAGTATATACAGTTATAGCTATATATAATAGTTATATATAATCAAGTATACCGTGACTGGGTTTAAATCTTGACTCTGTGACTTACACACTGGTTTTGGTCAAGCTACTTAACCTTTCTGTGTCTTCTAATCTGAAAGCAGTGTTAATGATCATATTTATCCCATAGGGTTATTCTTAGGATTAAATGAGTTCATAAAATCAGAGCACTTGTAACAGTTACTGGCTAAGCTATTATTACCTGATTAGTAAAGTAATTATATAGGAAATTGTTGATGAGAAAATTAGATCTTTTAGCCAAAGGTGTTTATCTATGAGTATATTGCCCTCAAGGAGAATTTTACAGAACTTCTTTTTTTTCGTTAGTATATATGTATTTTTCATTCCAGTTACCATTGCCAATTTTATTTTGGACATTATGCTAAAATGCTTGGAACTTTTAAATATCCTCAATTTGGGGACACTGACAGTTAACCAAATTTTGTTTAGTGTGATTTGATTATGAAAAAGAAGTACAGGCAGTTCTGTATGTTTACAGAAGAGACATTTTACCTAGTCTGTAATGAGTGTTTATGACTGATGAGTAGAACAAGAAAGCGAAAGCTTTCTGGAAGGGCTGATCCTGTGGGATGGATCTCTCCTGTGGGGAGAAACACTGTATGTAAAGGAAGCATATAGATTGGTTTTTGTTTTTGTTTTTAAAGGCAAGGAAGGGAAGCTGAATAGTAAATTGAAAAGAAAGGTAGGAGTAATTGTGTGTGAGAACCATCTAAATTGTGGAATGGAGTGTCAATTAAACCTGTACTTAGACAAAGAGGAGCCGTTGAGATGGGTTTTTTTTTCTGTTTTTATTGAGAAACAATTTACATACATCACTGTATAATTTTAAGATGTTTAGCAGGATGGTTTTATTTACATATATTATGAAATGATTCCTACAATTAGGTTCAACTGAGAATTTTTAAAGTTTGAGAAATTTGAACATTTTTCATGTTTTAAAACTTGTTTATTTTGATTCTATAATAGTACATTCTTAAATAATCTCTATAAGTTAATAGTCTTTATATTCATGCTAAAAATTATTTTTCTTTTTTTTAAGGATTTCAGTTTGTTGAAATGAGCAGTCGTAAATCAAAGAGTAACAACTTAATACAAGCAGAATACCTTTCACAGGTTGGTATATATTTTCATTACTCTGAAGGTCTGTTACCATGCAAAGGTGATAAGAGAATTAGTCATCTTCTTAACTTGAATTCTTCCCTTAGCATGTATGAAGAACCACTCTTTGCATTCTCAAGGGAAGAGTATCTTTGCTACTTCCTAATTTCAACCTCTAAGTCTTTGGATAGATGGAATCCTAACTTCACTCATGTCTTCCTAAATGTGCTCTAGTTCAGTTTAGTTTAATATTATCTTTAGAGTTTTGTACTACTTTTGGTAAATTTATTCCTAAGTATTTTATTCCTTTTGATGCTATTGTAAACGGAATTGTTTTCTTAATTTTATGTTTTATTTATTGCAAGTGTATCTAAATGAAATTGATTTTTCTATATTAATCTTGTATTCTGTAACCTTCCTGAACTCGTTTATTCTAATATTTTTTTAGTTTATTCCTTAGGATTTTCTTTATATAAGATCATGTCATCTGCAATAGAGGTAGTTTTAATTCTTTCTTCTCAATCTAGATGAATCTCATTTCTTTTTCTTGTCTAATTGCCCTGACTAGAACCTTCAGTGTAACACTGAATAAACTAGCAAGAGCAGACAATCTTATTTTGTTTTTGATATTGGGGAAATGCGTTCAGTCTTTCACCATTGAGTATGATGTTAGCTGTAGGTTTTTGTGTGTGTTCTTTATCAGGTTGAGGAAGTCCCTTTATATTCCTAGTATGTTGAGTGTTTTTATCATGAACATTTAATGTTTTCTTAAGTGCATATATATCTCTTTCGAGGAGTCTAGTAGGGAATGTGCATGATATTTCTACACTGGCATTTCTTTTTTAAAGATTTTTTTGATGTGGACCATGTTTAAAGTCTTTATTGAGTTTATTACAATATTGCTTTTGTTTTATGTTTTGGTTTTTTGGCCATGAGATATATGGGATCTTAGCTCCCCAACCGGTGATCGAACCCACACCCCCTACATTGTAAGGTGAAGTCTTAACCACTGAACTGCCAGGGAACTCCCTACACTTTCATTTCTATTTATCTGGCTTGACCAGACTACATTTCTTTTAAACAAAAACTAAATGTTGGGCTTCCCTGGTGGCACAGTGGTTGAGAGTCCGCCTGCCAATGCAGGGGACACGGGTTCGTGCCCCGGTCCAGGAAGATCCCACATGCCGCAGAATGGCTGGGCCTGTGAGCCATGGCCGCTGAGCCTGTGCGCCGGAGCCTGTGCTCTGCAACGGTAGAGGCCACAACAGTGAGAGGCCCACGTACCGCAAAAAAAAAAAAACTAAACTAAATGTTTTTGGCATTCCTTTGTGAGACCTTACCTTCCTTCTTTTAGAAGGAAAATGTTTAATTCTGTTTTTTAATTTAACTTTTACATATCTTTGTAAAGTGAACAAATCTTCCATGTGCAGCTTAATTAATTTCTACACATGTATACACCTGTTTAACTTTCATCTCAGATCACTTTAGGATTTTTGAACCTGTGACTATTCACTACAACTTCACTTTATCTCTCACTTTATTTTATACAGTTGTCTCTCTAATAGACTTTAATGAAGTTTAAAAAAAGAAAAGGACTGAGGGTTGTCTTTTGACTTCTAGTGATCTTATCTAGGGGGCGGAATACACACTATGATTCGTTGAATCTATATATGCCCCTTTAATTTTTTTACAGATATCAGCTATTACCTGTATAGTACCTATATTGTGTTATAGATAACTGCCTCTTTTAATCATCAAAACAGGCCTGCCAGAAAAGTGTTATTGTTTCTTTGGCACCAATCTTCCTATTCTTTCCCCTTCCTCTATAACTATAAGTATGGATTATTTTATCCCCAGTGAATAATTTGCTTTGATCATCCTCTGGTACATGTAAAGAGAACTCAGATCTATTTCTTTGGTATGTGAAGGATCAGTCCCATGCTGTCAGTCTGGGAGAAGCAAATAATCCTGGAGGCTTCTTGTTTCTGCTGATGGGGCTAAATCTGAAACAGCCTCCTAAGGTTTTTGTCACTGAGGACCTCTGTATTAGCAGCAAAGCAGAAAAGGAATGATTTTGATGATCCATATTTTTAAAGATCGTGATTGGCTTTTTTTTTTTTTTTTTTTTACACAACTGAATCTAAGCCCTTTGTTCTAAGGCAAACTCAAAATTTAGTTCTTTAGAAGAATTTTTTCTTAATTCCAATCATTTCGTATTTTATGTCCTAGGTGAATATAATTTCTTCCATATAATTGAGCAAATCCTTATATGCTGTTACTGCTATTTTGCAGGTTGTTTCTTGAATGTGTCATTTTTTTCCAAATACATTCATTTCTTTCCAATATATTTGCAGTGTTTTTTTAGGCATAGATCATGTTCTTTTAGTAGTATGGTGCTCTGCATCTAATAGGCCCTCAATAACTATATGGACTTTTAAATTTCTTTTTTTTTTTTTTTTTTTTTTGCGGTACGCGGGCCTCTCACTGCTGTGGCCTCTCCCGTTGCGGAGCAACAGGCTCCGGACGCGCAGGCTCAGCGGCCATGGCCCACGGGCACAGCCGCTCCGCGGCACGTGGGATCCTCCCGGACCGGGGCTCAAACCCGTGTCCCCTGCATCGGCAGGCAGACTCTCAACCACTGCACCACCAGGGAAGCCCTAAATTTCTTTTATTTCCTCGGAATCCTGACTTTTGTGACAGGTAGAGATTGATAAGGCTTGAGGTAAAACAGTTTAGATGTGTTGCTCTCTAGAGACTGAGGTGTGGTTCATGAGCATTATTAAATTAGATTACATTATTAGATTCTCTCCTGTCTTTGTTTGTTGGCTGATATGTTACGCAAAGTGAGGTATTCATTCACTCACATGGATTAAAACAGCCCTCAAATTGCTGATGTATCTAAAGGAACTAATTCTTTCTCTTGTTGAAAGCTTCATAACTAAGTTCTCATCCTTTCTCTGGGCCTTGAGATAGGTAAAAAGAATTGTTAATTTTACAACTTAGGAAAATGCCAGATGTCATGATGATAAGTTATTTAGGGAGGGTTGAATTGATTCATTAATACCTAATTCTGACTGCTATAAATGTATATTCTTATTCTTTTTTGATTGCATATGTAATATTTTCATTTATATTTATTCACTTTATTTTTATCAGGCACAAAGAATTTTACGGGAAAGATTTTGTCATCAGAGTCCACATAGTAACCTATTTGGAGTACAAGTACAATATAAGTAAGTTTAGCTATCTGCTTGTCTGTTATGAAACTACTTACAGATGCCCTTTAGGTTTTGCAAAAATTGTCATACACAGATTTTATTAAACAAGGCTAACAGACATTTTATAGAGGTAAAAAATTTTGCTTTGTATATAAAAAAATGACTGTTGTGAAGCAAGAGCAGATATCAATATTTCCATAGTGAAAAAAACCTTTTAACTTTCAATCTTGTATCATTTCTATAATCTGGTATTATGGAGAGAATTCTGAGCTTGCACCTACCTAATACTCAGCAGCCAGCTGTGGAGTGAAAGGTTCTAAGAGTTGCCACTGTTGTCCCTTGTCCCATACTATCATAAAGACCAAGATACTTCAGTGTTACTTGGTTTCTCTTTTTGACGTTTCCAGAGAATCAGTATTTGTGTTCTTCTCTGTAGGACTATTTAGAGCATAAGTCAAGTGCCCAGAAGAAGAGAAAAAAGGAATGGCTGTTTTTTGTTCAAATTCAGCTTTTAAAAAGTATTACCTAGCAAATTATTTCAGCTTTCCTTTTTAAATTTTGGCCTATTTATATCATTTCAGACACTTAATTGAGCTGCTAAAAAGAACTGCTATTCATGGAGAAAGTAATTCTGTTCTCATTATTGGACCCCGAGGATCAGGAAAGACCATGGTAAAAGCTGTTGATTTCTGATGTTCCTTTGCTTTGTAGGCATGTGATGATTCTTAGGGACAACACTGGAAATATTTTTCATTGTTTTCATTATTGTGTTACTAATATTTTGCTTTTTTTTTTAATTTAAATCATAGAAGACATGCAAAGCCTGTATAGAGTGGTATATTTGAGTTGAACAATGTTTTTTACCTTTTTCTCCCTCACAGTAACAAATTTTCAAATAATGTTTGTTCCATCATGGTCTTTTATCCTTGAAGAATTTGTGATTGACAATGGACAAAGCAGACTAGCAGCTATTGAGCCTGTACCTTGTGTCTTTTATTTATGTTTTGTCATTTATTCTTTACATTAACCCTGCAAGGTAGGTTTGGTATTGTCTCTATTTGTAGATTAGGTAACTATCATACCATGCATTCTTTTTTTTCCTCTTATTGTTTAACCCTAACTCAGGCAGTTTTTATATGTACACTCACGTCTTCTAGAATTCTCTTCTACTTTCCCTCTTTACTATATTTGCTTAGTCACCTTCAAAAGATACTGTTGCTTTTTTCCCTCAGTTTCTCTTTCTTCATTCATTATATAAGACAAATTATGGCTGTTATATTGCAAGTATTACTATTTAATTATAAAATCTGTTTTCTGCTATATTCCATGCAATAAATTTAGATTTCTCACTAATATGCTTTTTATATTATGTGTATAAGTAAAATTATGTATTATTTTATATTAAGTAAAATTATGTAAAATAGAAATAAAATTACGTTTTTATTTATTTATTTATTTATTTTGCGGTATGCGGGCCTCTCACTGTTGTGGCCTCTCCCGTTGTGGAGCACAGGCTCCGGCCGCTCCGCGGCATGTGGGATCTTCCCGGACCGCGGCACGAACCCATGTCCCCTGCATCGGCAGGCGGAATCTCAACCACTGCGCCACCAGGGAAGCCCTACGTTTTTATTTTTTAAGCAGTATGTTTTCACTGTACATTATGTAAGATGAGGAAATTAGGACTTTAGGATTTTACTGTTATCACCCATTTCCAGTATTGTTTGAAGTACATCAATTGGGAATTTAGATCTAGATAATTTCTTTTCTTTTTTAATCTTTTAAGAGTTTTTCATTTATTATAATCACATTTACGATAGTATTTATTTTTGACTGTTTAATTTGGTTCAGTCCTTGGGCTCAGTCCTTATATGTAACCACTGTTTCTTTATTCTTGTTTTTTTATTACGATTTTCCTTTTTGTGTTCGACTTCAGTGCTATTTGGGGTAGTTTTTACAGGAGAACCATGTGACTAATATGCTTTGGAATTATTAGACTATTTAAAATTATTAACAATAATTCTATTAACAATAGAAAAACTGAGCAAAGATATGCACAGAAAGATCATAGGAAATTAAATACAAAGCGATCTTAAACTTATAAACGTGTTCAATTTCACTCATATTTAGTAAATTAAATAAAAACTATAGTAATTTTCTCTATCAGGTTGACAAGAAAATCTGTAAGATTGATAACATACTGATGTTTTTGCTGGTGGTATAAATTAGAATTAGACAAAATCTAACCACACTACAAATGTGTATAATACCCATTGACTCAGCAACATTTCTAGGAATTTACTGTTGTGAAATGATGCATGTACAGTTACTTATTTCAGCACTGTTTGTTAATAGTGAAAGATGAGAAACAATATAAATGCCCATCAACAGAATACTGGTTGACAAATCATGGTACATCCATCCATATAATGGACTATGATACAGCGGTAAAAACGAATAAGGAAATATTTGTAGACAGTACATAAAGAAAAGGAAAAAAATGCTCATATTTCTGTTGGTTCATCTGTGAACCAAAAATTCCCTGAAATGTGTATATATTTTTAAAAATTTTTATTGGAGTATAGTTGATTTACAATGTTGTGTTAGTTTCAGGTATATATCAAAGGTGAATCAGTTTTACATATATACACATCCACTCTTTTTTTAGATTCTTTTCCTATATAGGCCATTACAGAGTATTGACTAGAGTTCCCTGTGCTATACAGTAGGTTCTTATTAGTTATCTGTTTTATATATAGTAGTATGTATATGTCAATCCCAGTCTTCCAATGTATCCCTGCCCCCTTTATCCCCTGGTAACCATAAGTTTGTTTTCTACATCTGTGACTTGTTTGTAAATAAGTTCATTTATACCCTTTTTTTTAGATTCCACATATAAGTGCTATCATATGATATTTGTCTTTCTGTGTCTGACTTACTTCAGTCAGTATGACAATCTCTAGGTCCATCCATGTTGCTGCAAATGGCATTATTTTGTTCTTTTTTATGGCTGAGTAATATTCCATTGTATATATGTACCGTATCTTCTTTTTCCATTCCTCTGTTGATGGACATTTAGGTTGCTTCCATGTCCTGGCTATTGTAAACAGTGCTGTAGTGACCATTGGGGTGCATGTATCTTTTCAAATTATGGTTTTCTTCAGGTATATGCCTAAGAGTGGGATTGCTGGGTCACAAGGTAGTTCTATTTTTAATTTTTTAAGGAACCGCCATACTGTTCTCCATAGTGTCTGGAGAACAATTTACATTCCCACCAACAGTGTAGGAGAGTTCCCTTTTCTCCACACTCTCTCCAGCATTTATTATTTGTAGATTTTTTTGATGATGGCCATTCTGACCGGTGTGAGGTGATACCTCATTGTAGTTTTGATTTGCATTTCTCTAATAATTAGTGATGTTGAGCATCTTTTCGTGTGCATTTTTTTTAAATTTATTTTTGGCTGCATTGGGTCTTCGTTGCTGACCGCTGGCTTCTCTCTAGTTGCGGCGAGTGGGGGCTGCCCCTCGCTGCCGTGCGCTGGCTTCTTATTGCAGTGGCTTCTCTTGTTGCGGAGCACGGGCTCTAGTCACCCGGGCTTCAGTAGTTGTGGCACGTGGGCTCAGCAGTTGTGGCTCACGGGCTCTAGAGCACAGGCTCAGTAGTTGTGGCGCATGGGCTTAGCTGCTCTGTGGCATGTGGGATCTTCTCGGACCAGGGCTCGAACCCGTGTCCCCTGCGTTGGCAGGCAGATTCCCAACCACTGCGCCACCAGGGAAGTCCCCATTTTTTTATATATAAATTTATTTTTATTTTTGGTTGTGTTGGGTCTTCGTTGCTGTGCAGTGGCTTTCTGTGCTTGTGGCGAGTGGCGGCTACTCTTTGTTGCAGTGCATGGGCTTCTTATTGTGGTGGCTTCTCTCATTGCGGAGCATGGGCTCTAGGCACGTGGGCTTCAGTAGTTGTGGCTGACGGGCTCTAGAGCACAGGCTCAACAGTTGTTGTTGCGCACGGGCTTAGTTGCTCCGCGGCATGTGGGATCTTCCTGGACCAGGGCTAGAACCTGTGTCCCCTGCATTGGCAGAAGGATTCTTTACCACTGCACCACCAGCGAAGTCCTTTCATGTGCTCTTTGGCCATCCATGTGCCTCCCTAAGATATTAAACACAAATATAGTGAGTTATTTGTTGAGGCAGGGATATGGGAACAGAGGTAGGAATCTTTTCACTGCATATCTTTTTATACTTTTTGAGGGGTAAACTATATGACCATACAATCTATCTTAAAAACTAAAGAATGGAAAGTTGGTTGAAGGCAAGGGTAAAAACCCCAACAACCTGCTTAACAGAACAAATCACTAAAGTCATTCAGACCACAGAAATGCAAAAGAGAATTGAAGTTTAGTAATATGGGGAAATGTAAAAAATATTTTAAATACATCAAAAATTATTTTGCACATTACTTACAACATGGCTGGGATTGAATTCTTGGGTCACAGTTTTTTCTCCTTTGGAATTACATAGATTTTATTCAATTTGTATTCTGTGGGAAAACTCCAAAGGTAGGCTTTTCTTTTTTCCTTTATAAATTGCTGTTTCAATCTGGATAGTTTAGATTATGCAGTCATAACAACCCTAAATTTCAGTGTCTTGACACAAAAGTTTATTGTTTACTTTTGCTCTATGCATAGTGTGGATCAGCAAGGGGACACTGTTCTCTGTAGTCACTCAAAGGAAGTGGTGGATGTTATGTCAGCATTTCTCCACAAACACCCCCGTGGAAGAAAGGGAGCATGATGAATCATGGACACTCTTAAAGTTCCTACCCAGAGGTGATACAGAACACATCTCACAGTTCATTGAACAGAGTGAGTCACATGGTCACACCTAATTTCAAGAGAGCAAGGAAGTGCATTTTTCCTAGGTGCCTAGAAAGGGAGGTTAAGCAGAAGTAAGGTGAACATCACTGATGACCACCACAGCTAACATGTTTTGAGTTTGTGATATTTCCTCGTCTGGATGCTTTTAGAATTTCTCTGTCTTAGCAGTGTGAACATTTCACAGGCTATTTCCAAGTGTGGGTCATAAAAACTGAAGCTCTGCAAACCCTCTTAATGTGAATTTAAGTCTTTCTTTAGTAAAGGATAATTTTCCTTTCTTTCCAGTTTTCATTATTTTATTGTCTTTGGAAAACACATTATCCTACGTATTTTTTATTTATTTAATTTAATTAATTTATTTTTTTTTGTGGTACATGGGCCTCTCACTGCTGTGGTCTCTCCCGCCGCGGAGCACAGGACCCTGACACGCAGGCTCAGCGGCCATGGTCCACGGGCCCAGCCACTCTGCGGTATGTGGGATCCTCCCGGACCGGGGCACGAACCCGCGTCCCCTGCATCGGCAGAAAGACTCTCTACCACTACGCCACCAGGGAAGCTCTATCCTATGTATTTTTTTTTTTTTTTTTTTTTTGCTGTACGCGGGCCTCTCACTGTTGTGTCCTCTCCCGTTGCAGAGCACAGGCCCTGGAGGCGCAGGCTCAGCAGCCATGGCTCACGGGCCCAGCTGCTCCGCGGCATGTGGGATCTTCCCGGACTGGTGCACGAACCCGTGTCCCCTGTGTCGGCAGGTGGACTCTCAACCACTGTGCCACCAGGGAAGCCCTATCCTATGTATTTTGGAAGAACATTTTTACATAATACTTTAATTCTTCAAGGAGCTCCATAGTGATACTCTTGTATCAGTACAGGAGAAAATGAGATCTAGGAAATCAGTACATTAGACCTGTTATTCTGTGGTACACTGCACATCTTGAAACAAAGTAACAATACAACAGAGAAGTTGAATCTCAGTGATTTATACATCAAAGTGTCAAGCCTAACAATATAACTTGAACAGCTAATGACTGAATTTATTCTGAACTTTCATCTTGGAAGTTTGTCCCTAAAGGCATGGAGAAAGTTCAGAAAAAAGGAAACAGAGCTAGTAAACGCTTACAAAGTTGTATAAGTAAATACAA
Source organism: Pseudorca crassidens (assembly GCF_039906515.1). Classification (NCBI taxonomy): domain Eukaryota; kingdom Metazoa; phylum Chordata; class Mammalia; order Artiodactyla; family Delphinidae; genus Pseudorca; species Pseudorca crassidens. The sequence continues at coordinate 81,901,984 of NC_090301.1, forward strand.
ATTAAAGCTATACTCCATTTCATTAGTAAATTGGCTAAAATAGATACATTTTTTTACAGAAAAAGTAAGCAGATAGTACAGAGTTCCCATATAATCTCCACATACATACATGCATACACGTGCACACAGTTTCCCCTATCATTAATATCTTGCTTTAGTGTGGTACATTTGTTAAAATTAATGAAAGTGATAGTGAGACATCATTACTAACTAAAATCCATTGTCTACATTAAGGGTCACTCTTTGAATTCTACAAGTCTGTGGGTACAGCACACTGTTCTAGTGTTTTGACGTCATTTATCTAATGTGAGTTAACTGGAATATGGAAGAACCCATACCTGGTATTCCATTTTGGTACAATTTAATTTATTCCTACTGCACTCCAATATTGAGAGGTCAAAAAGATAAGGAGTATTGTTTAACTCGTGCCACTTTTGTGATTTGTTGTATGTGGGAGTATCCTGAGATATAAAATATATTCTTAGATAAGAATTTTATTATGTAATATAATTAGTATAATTATATATATCATAGCATTAGTACAGTCGTGTTAGTAATATTATTTAGTATAATCATGTAAATTTGAACTTAAAAAATAAGATTACAGTATATTTAAAACACTATCCTTGGCCAAACTATCCAAAATACAAAAATTCAAAATCTACAGTTAAGCGATAAAGGTAACAGATATTGTGGTTTGTTGTATTTCAAACATTTATTTTAAAAATAGATATGGTTCCAAATGACAGATTGGACCCTGGAAAATACTCTTCTATATAGAGATAACTGTAGACAAAGAAACTTGCTAGATGGTTAAGTAGGATGTTTCTTCTAGTTGATATTTCCTCTAGTTGCATATTGTTGAATCTTGTGTTCCATAAAGTATTTGGGAATAGTAATAGTAGGTAAGCATAAAAATCTCTGGGTGTTGGCAGTTCTAAGCAAGCTGTGCTACTATGTTGGTAAAATTAATTTTTAGCTACAAAGAATGTGGAGATGGGGTAGCCAAATTCGTTATGATGGTTAGTGTAACATAACCAACTAAGTTTTTTTAGTACATAATATAGTTTAAAATATTTGAAAAGATGACATTGTTTCCTTGAAAAAAAAACAGGCATTATGTGATTGGTAACCTAGCTAATTACACAGTAAATTTTAGCAATATCCAGAGTGGAACTAAAATTATTATTTGAAGGCATACTTGCTAATATGATCATTTCAGACGGTCACACCTCGTTAAAAAATTGTGAGCTGATTCAAGCAAATCATAGTAACCTGGTGTTAAAGTAAATTCAGTGGAAAGAGGCTATAAATCTGTTACAACTCTCTCTATGCATATGTAAAATGAAGGTATTATTATTAACCCTGTTTCATTTTGCAAAGAATTTGAAATGGTTTTGAACAATTCATCAAACGTAAAATGATTTTAAACATAAAATCAGAGCCAGGGAAATATAAATATTATGTAAGTAAAATATCAAGAGGTGGGGGAAAGAACACAGCAGGTTACTAAGAGAATACAGCATAAGAGACCCGAGTTTGTATCATTTGGGGGCTAACTCTTGCGATAGGGTCTGACTTGATCCAAAGACGGAAAAGTACCACCTCATCTTCTGACAGTTTTCTGTAAAGAATGTAACATCTCAGCTGGGCTTTTACTCATAGTATGACAGTTGACATTTTGAGATTGTCTTTTTTTAAGAGGACTTTTTTAAGAGGACTACCTGTGATCTGAGGTAGAATTCCATATGCTTTAGAAACTATACAGATATACCGGGAATAGCTAGTATGTTTGATATACTGTTGTGAAACGTAATAATTTAAAATGAGGGTATTTGTTTTCTTTCTATTGCACAAAGATATTACAGTGACAAATAGAGGTAGAATATTGCAAATACAAATAGTATTTTATTTTTCAAAATAGCTTACCAGTTGTCTCAGTGACTTTGTTGAATAATCCTTTTTGTCCTCACTAAATTTTGATGCCATCTTTATTGTATACATAGCCTAATTTCCTGGACTATATATTTTGGGATAGTACCATTCTATTTCTATTTTCATATTAAAAAGAATAATCTGCCATTACTCTTCCTTTTAAAAAGCTTTATGTTTTTTCTTAATTCTATTTATTTTCAAATTTAAGGAAATATGTAGTATTAATATGAAGAGATATATATGATAGTGCAATATGAGTGATAAGATGTAACAAATCAAAAAATATAAAGAATGTAAGTATGTGGCATAGAAACCTGTAATTATAAAAATGTGAAGCTTTATAATTGAACAGTTTAAGGTGGCATAACACTTTCTGGGTATTTTTAGTAGTAATTACTATTATATTTTATTAGTATTAATAATTTTTTTTTAATTGTGAGCTCTAAGTTTAATAAGGGCTTTCTTTGCTTACCTAGCAGCTAACAAAGGCAACATCTCTTTTTTCAGCTTAACCTCTTGGTATTTCTTTCTTAATTTTCATTTTAAGGTAACATACAAAGTAGTTCACAGTATTTCATAAAAATTGCTGTATTGGGGGCAGATGTTTTGCTATCATTTAGCATTGTTCTTGTACTTATTTTCAATAGCTTTTAACTGATTTCAGTGATAATTTTGTAGAGTAAATGGTGGAGACATATAATGAACTGACTGAAACATGAAGTTCTTAAGTGGCCATAGTTTTATGTGACTTCTACTGTAGAGAAGTATTTCTTTGAAAACTTAAGGGTTATTTCTGAACGTTTATTAGAAGTTTGGGTAGCTGATTGAGAGAGTGTGGCATCAGTCCAGGCTCTGGCATCTTAAGAGTCAGACTTTAGGAGTTCAGTTAAACTTTCTATCTACAGAGAATCTGCAAATTTAATTGTTGATTTTTAAATGACAATCTGTTTATATTCTGTTCCTATTACTGATAGTTTAAAAAAGAATATGGGCTTATCATCTTTTACCTATTATTAAATATTTCATAAACTTTTTAATATTATTTAGTTAATAAACCATGCTTTGAAAGAACTAATGGAAGTAGAAGAAGTGAGTGAAAATGTATTACAAGTTCACTTAAATGGTAAGTATGTCCTCATTTTGTTATTGGAAATGATGTAAGCCATGTGAGCTTTTTATGTTATGAACCTTAATTTACTAGTGTGTTTTAAATCTGCATTAATAACTATATTTTAAAAACTAAATCCTTGTTTAACAACTTTTACTTTAGCACACTGTACACAGTATTTTTAGAAATTAAAAAAATATTAATAAAGGAGACACATAAGGTCTCTTGTTTTTTTTTAAATACTAATCCCAAGGAAGATGGTTCTTTGAGTCTATTAAATGTTTTCACTGTTGAGTTTTTAAAAGGAAATAATGTACACTAACAGGCTTTGACTTTTTTCTTTCTAGTTAAATTTTTAAAAGCATTAGAAAATTTACTTGAAAATAATCTGCATTGTATCAAATACATATTTCATTTTTATTAAATACTTTAAAATGGGCTTTATTTCAGGACTGCTGCAGATCAATGATAAAATTGCCTTAAAGGAAATCACAAGGCAGTTAAATCTGGAAAATGTAGTTGGAGATAAAGTTTTTGTAAGTATCATTTTCATTATTTTATTAAATAGGCTTCAAATTAAAGTCTGTATAGCATAGATATGTTTATATTTTTGGAAGAGTAGGAAGAGTTCAGAGATTCTAAATTGAAATATGTAAGATTCTTATAAGAATGTACAATGTACTAGGATGCATTTATTCATCAAATCTTTATGTTTAGATTTTTTTTGAAGTAGGTTATACTAGTTATAAAATACTTCAAGAAATCCAGGTTTGTGTAGATATTATCTGAGTTTGTTTCTTTATCTGTAAGGTAAATATTATGATTCTCTACCCTTGGAGATAGATTAATACGTTTTTAAAAATACTACACTCTGGCAGTCTATTTCTAGTCTTATGAGACTTGGATAGCATGGGAGTAGTGGAAAATGTATTGAATTTGAAGCTACAAAAAGTGGATTTGAGTCTTGCCCTATAACTATTGACTACCTGGTAATCATGGCTAATAAATATCTTTGAATTACAGATTCCTCACCTGTTAAATTGGCATTATCTTATTATACTTACCTCACAGATTTATTCTAAAGAAGAAAAGAAGTATTAAACATCATTTATGTTTTTTTTTTTAAATAGGATGGTAATATGCTGTGCAAATGTCAGTTATCTCTTATTATTAAAATGATCTCAGAAAGTTACCCACATCTCATTATTGTAGCTTGGAATCTCAGGACAGTAAACATCAATAACTTAAACTGATAAGAAATGTTTTGGAACTTTTATTAAACTTTTTACCTACCACTTGATTTATAAGGCTCAAGGGAAACATGATTAACTTGCAGCTGCCTTAATTTTCATAATGAAATGACTCATCTGCTTAATGCAATTGAAGCAGGTTGTAGACGTTCCAAGTTCATTTTCTGGTCACTGGTGATCATTCAGTGGTGTCACTCTAATCTCTAAACTGTGTCTCTGTTCTGCAGTAACACTGACATAGTTGTGTAAGCCTCCTAACATTTAGTAATTTTATTCTTTAAAAATTACCTATAACAAGTTGAGCCAATCATGTGTTACCCTTCCATTATCTACAGGTCTTTTTTTTTTTTTTTTTGGCTGCATTGGGTCTTCATTGCTGCACGCGGGCTTTCTCTAGTTGTGGTGAGCGGGGATAATCTTCATTGCGGTGGGCAGGCTTCTCATTGCAGTGGCTTCTCTTGTTGCGGAGCACGGGCTCTAGGTGCGTGGGCTTCAGTATTTGTGGCACATGGGCTCAGTAGTTGTGGCTCGCGGGCTCTAGAGCGCAGGCTCAGTAGTTGTGGCACGCAGGCTTAGTTGTTCTGCGGCATGTGGGATCTTCCCGGACCAGGGATCGAACCCGTGTCCCCTGCATTGGCAGGCGGATTCTTAAACACTGCACCACCAGGGAAGTCCCTATCTACAGGTCTTTGAAGTGCAAGTTCAAATGCTTCTTCTGTAAATCTGTTGTTCTACCTCCTGTCCAGAATGTAATGTAGAAGATAGCGGCCTAGTTGGCAAAGGAGAGTTACTATTACGTAGACTCTGTTTGGCTTTTGGTTTCCAGTAGATAAGTGTTTCTGACTTTTCTAAATAGAGCTATTTGCGTTGGATTCATATGAAATAATACAAGGCACAGTTGGTTATCATCCTAGTCATCACTATTGTTATCATAATCCCCACATATACAGATTATTAGTTTAACTTCTACATTGTATAGATTAGGCACCTGAGGCTAAGAGAACATAATTAGTGTGCCTAAAGTCATAAAATGACAAAGGCTGGGCATTAAGAAACTAAGTGATTTAACCCAGACCCTTTCTGTTTTGATGTACTTAGAGCAAACTTGTATATTCATTTTTTTATATATATATATATATATACACACACACACACACACACACACACACATAAATGTGTATATTTATATAAATATATACTCATATAAGTAAATTCTTATAATATGTGCATATGAATTTAAGTATATACTTACACTTAATGTCAGGTATAATAGTCTTTAAAAAAATAGCAAAATGTAAGCAACCTTTGAGTAACTTTGACCACTGATTTTCCAACAGATTGTCTCTGAGCCTTTGTTTATGTTATGGTAAATACCTCTTGCCCTGCCTACCTTGGAAATAGTATTACTTGACAGTATGTAATCATCACAAAATATGTAGAAGCTCTTTAAAACCTGTTATGCTATTTTATATCAGTTCTCTCTACTGGGAAACAAACAAGTGGGTTTCTTTTTTCCTGTATATCTCCTCAAATTTAAAGTTGGCTGTTTCTTTAAATTAAGAAATCTGAATGAAGTAAAAATTAAGGACTTAAGTGAAAAAATATTTTAATGAGGCCTTTATCCACAAGCTGGAACATCTGGATAATGCATCTGCTACTCTATTAATTTCCAACCAGAATATTTAAGTTGTATCCAAAAATGTTTTGGCTGTGTTCCAAGTAAACATAGCCAAATTTGATATGATATATACAAATTCTATAATATTCTCTTGAATAGAGAAACACTGTTGTATTGTCTGATGTTTGAGGCAAGTTTCTTCTCCCTTTTCCTTTTGTATCTCATTTAAATTCATGGTAATTTTTTTAATGGTACAAGTTTGAGACTTGCTAGAGACTGATGTGTTTCAAGATACAAAGTGCAATGGATTTCTTGATCTCTGACTATTCAGAATATAACAACTCTTAAAAATTACCTTTAAATAAAGTTAACAGTTTTACAGATTTTATCCAGAAAATATAAAATTTTGAACATGGCATAATAATGCCATTTTCAGTGCTATGCCATCTCTACTTTTGTATTTAAGTTTTAGATTGTAAGCATAGAGATATTCAGCTCAGAATCTGGCCAGTGACTTTGGCCAGATACACGGTGTCTATACAGTATATAGAATCATATAGCCCTCTTTTATTCTTTATTTCACTAAACTTCTAGTCATGGTATCTTTTTGTTATTCAGGGAAGCTTTGCCGAAAACCTTTCATTTCTTCTGGAAGCTTTAAAAAAAGGTAAATATTAGTATGTTTAACAATATCAAACAATAATTGTTTAGCTTTATTTATCCCTTGATCATACGCTTTTACAAAAACAAATAAAGAAATATAAAAAAGAATAAAATAATGACCATTGAAGTCCCTAATAATAGTGATTATTCCAACTAACATTTGATTTCATATCTTTATTCACCTGTAGTATATCGTTGGTATAGACATAATTTTCAATAAGAATAAAATCTTTTCTATTTTGTTGTGTGATATACATCTTTTCACTTACTCATGGTATGTCGTAAGCATCTTTCCATGTCAGTAAATATTGAGGTGCATCATCATTTTTATGGTTCTCATATATTTCATTTTAAAAATATAAATTAACTATAATTTATAATTCTAATATAATGAATTATAATTTATTAATCACCAGCTATCAACTTTTATTTCTAATTTTGTATAATTAGGAAGAAATGCTTAAATGATCATCCAGATTTCCTGGGGTAAATTTCAATGAGTAGAATTCTAGATTAAAAGGTTCTACATTTAAAAGAATAAATATTAATTACCAAACTACCCTAGAAGGTCCATTTTCTAAACATATTTAAAAGTACTTTTTTCCTACAGGACCTCAAAAACAATTATTTTCATGTTTGCCTATTTAATAGAAAAAAAATTTTATTTTAGTTTAATTTGCATAATTTGTATACTGATGATGCTCATATCAAATTTTAATTGGCCACTGATATTTCCTGGTTTGTGTTTTTCCTGTTGGTTCTTTGCCTTATTTTGGTGGTTTATCTCATACTTATTATGTGAATTCTTGCACTTGTTTCTTTCTTAAGTTTGGTTTGGACTTTTCTGCTGAATAGAAGTTTAAAATTTTTTACATAGTCAAAATTTTTCTCTCCTTCATACTTTGACATTCACTTATATTTTCATCCAGTACATATAATTCATAATTTGGCTGGAATTTATTTTGGTAAGGTGTAAAGTAAAGATCTAATCTTGAATATACCACTTTTTCCATTGTTATGTAATGCTATATTTTATCAAAAACTAAAGTACTGTATTTTGTAGGTCTAGACTTCTGAGTGGTCCCTGTGGTTTTAATGTCATTTAGGTTAATGCATATGTTTTATTATCTATTGGATAATATTATCAGATATTATCTAACAGATAATAATTATTATTAATAAATCTGTTTATTATCAGTTTTTTTCACTTTTTATGCAAATATAAAGCCTTAGACCTTAAGGTAATAGTGATTGTTCTGCTAAAGTAGTTTCCATTGTTGTGAGGAGAAAAACAAATCCACAGAGTCATGTTGAACTTTTCCCTATTGTAGAAGTGTTAAAATTGTCATTAGTAGGAGTTAAAGTAGCTTTGGTTAAACTTCACAGTACAACGGTTATTTATAAAAATTATTTCTATGGGAAGATTTACTTTGTATTTCTACTAACTAAAAATAAGTCTCTTTTGAAGTAATAGTTTTATGTCCCTCTGTATTTAATCCCAAAGTGTTTTGGTCTCTGTAGGTGTTAAAAGATCCTTGTCAATTTTCTGATGATAGAAGAATTACGTTTACATAATTTAAAAAAAACAATAATCTTCAGTCATTTAAATGATTTTCTTAACATCAGTAAAGCTACTAGAGTCTGGTGATTAGACTGAATTACCTGAGGGCCATAGGGGCTATTTTGTCCTTTGAATAATTTTTTTTGTTGAATAAATGTACAAGCATTGGTAAGTGCCCCACCCAAAGTAGGTTATCAATATATTTTTTTTGAATTGAGTTTTAAAAAATGAAATGTAATAAATAGTTTGGAAATTTAAGAAAGGCTGATATAATTGCTTGTTAATATAAAACTCTTATTTTTTCTTAGGTGACCGGACTAGTAGTTGCCCAGTGATCTTCATATTAGATGAATTTGATCTTTTTGCTCATCATAAAAACCAAACACTCCTCTATAATCTTTTTGACATTTCTCAGTCTGCACAGACTCCGGTAGCAGTTATTGGTCTTACATGTAGATTGGTAAGTGTTTCTATTTTAAAAATTGATTATAATATTTAGAAAATTAAAGTTTAATTACTGACTTAGTTACTATGTAGGTCATTTTTCAAATGTATTTCATCAATACTTGGCACATTTATCCCACTTTTCAACTCAAATTGAGGAAAACAAGGAAATATTTATCACATATCTTGATAGACTAATACCTCCTGCCATCTAATCAAATCACTGAATAAAAAAATGTGAAGTGAGATTATGCTAATAAATATAATTTCTACATTAGCAAATAAAGAGAAAGGTAAATGACCTCACTACCATTTTATAAAAATTGCTAATAGTTTCTACTTTTTACATTTAAGATTCTTTCCATATTTTAAAAATGCTTGGAATCAACTCAAAATGATACTGTCCCAACTTTGTAAGTATACATCTCCAGAAATGGAAGGGATTATCTCTATCAGGCTGTCACTGTAGATAGTGGCTTCTTTGCTCCTTGGAGGATTTTAGAATGATTTAACCATAGTGTTAATGTCACTATCACATTACTTTGTGAAGACTCCATGTATGTTGAACCCTGTGTACCTTCAGACAGCTTATGTAGGTCTTTTTGCATTTACCTTATCTATCTCTTTTTCTTTTTTAAAAAAATTTTTCCCCGAAGTGGGTGCACCATTCTTGGAAGTACTGCAGTACCAGGTCGATGCGTGGAATGGATGGAGCAAGTTCCTATTCCATCTCCTAGTTCCAGAAATCCATTTAATTCATTGTCCTCGGATAGAGCACATATCGGTTATTAAACTGATAAGAACAGATACTATACTTGATCTTAGCCGAAAGGCCGAGAAGCAGTGTGTTTACCTTCTTTTACTCTCCTAGTATGAACTTTCTAATTGAATTCAGGTAAAACTGGTTTTTAAGAGTCACCCGCTTCTTATACTATGGCTGCCATGCATCTGTAGCTTTCATCCTTTTTCCTCCTTCATTTATGGCAGGCTTATGTCAAGCCCTCATTCTCCTTTTGTACAGCTCGTTCCCTTTTTTAGAAATGTGAAACTCTTTACTAAGTCATCTTTCAACAGTCTTGCTAGTGCTGTTTCTCAAAGGAGTGGCTTTCTCTGTCCTCCTTCCCCAGTGCTCTAGAGCTTACAATGTATGCTTTCATAATAAGCCTCTCTCACGGAAAATCTGGCTGGTTCTCCACATATCTTTATTCTTCTTTTCAAAATGTAGCAATCTAACACAGTGGTTAAGGAAGCACATTCCTCCTTGCTAAAAGCTCTTCCTTTGGGTGGAAGTGGCAGTGGCAAATGCTTTTGACCCAGTGAGGGACCAAATAAAGGGTTAGTAGCTCCTTAGCCATATTATCAGAGGCTCTTTTTTATTCTGTATGTATAATTCTCCAACTGTGTAATTCAAGTCTAAGTATATATCTATGTGTCCATGTTTATAGGGAAAGAGCAAAAGGAATGATGGAGTAGTGATTTTGTTAGCAAATAACCTCTTCCTTGTGGCAGTAATTTTTTTTTTTCTACTATTCCCTGTATCCCCACATTACCAATTTCTGCCATTACTGCCCACCACCAAACTATCAGTTACTGTTCACCTCTAAAATTCTTTTACTTCCATCTCTTTCCATTCCCAAGTTCAGGCTCTTAATTATTGCTTACCTGTATGGGTGATCTAGAACTGCTCCTTAGTAGAAAGTAAATGTATAATATTTCTGTCTCTGAACATAACTTTTAATTGTCTTATGCTGTCACTATATTTTTCTTTAACCTGTAAACACATCTCAGGTTTTTCATTCACCCTCCTCCACTCTAACCCCAAGCTATTAATCTTTCCTGTCTTCCTTTCCACACTAACCATGATGCCATGATGCCTTTTTGGTCGCTTTAATTCTTTCCTGTGTATCATTGGTTTCTTAACCTAGAGTCATCTGGGTAGATTTGAAAATCCGTATTTCTGGGCCTCACCACAGCTTTTTGTTTTTCTTCTTTTACAGAAAATTGACACTAAACTTGCTCCCTCACTTCTCAAGGAAAAATAGCACTAATACAAGTAGTTTCTCAAATATTGTTATAAAAAAGCCAAAAGACAGAATAATTTACCAGTGTCACACTGTGTTCCTGCCAGTTTCCTCTTCTACAGTTTGTTCCTTAAGTCCAGCGTGGCTTCAGCTTAAATTTGTATAGTTTAGTGAATTGAATGTTTCTCCATTACACATGCTGCTTCTTGAGTCTTTGTTACATAAAACAATGAAGAAGATGTTTAAATTTTCATGAATGTTAATAAGTCTAATTACATTTTATTATATTAATTTTTATCTGAATTCTTCATATAATGTATGAAATTGTTTATTGATAGCTATAATTTTTTAGTAGTTATTGTTGGCCTTGCAATGTTAAAGATAAGCTGAGAAAAACATGGTTGGAAAAAGGCTTTGACATCACCAGGCTTACAAGTGCTTAGAAGGGGATTAAAAGTAGCTTGGATTAAAAATACTTTCAGAGGCTTGGTTTATTTCCAAGCCGCATTCTCTTACCTCTACTACCTTGTAGCCCTAAGTAGATCAAGGGAATAATTAAATTTTTTTTAATGCTTAATTGTGTATTACAGGATAAGCATTTTTAATGCTTAATTGTCTATTACAGGATAAACATTGCTGATTATAAGTGATAGTTCAAATAGTTATACCTCTAACATTGGTATGGTTATTTTAAATATGCATCTTACGGAGATTTTTGTTTGTTTTTAAGGATATTTTGGAACTCTTAGAAAAGAGAGTGAAGTCACGATTTTCCCACCGGCAGATACACTTAATGAATTCATTTGGTTTTCCACAGTATCTTAAAATATTTAAAGAACAATTATCTCTACCTGCAGTATTTCCAGGCAAGATTTTTGCTGAGAAGTGGAATGAAAATGTTCAGGTAGTTTGGAAAAAAGACAATAATATTAAAGTAATATTTGTGTCTTGCTATACCATTTGAAAGCAATTAAAACTTGAAAATCTTTAAAATCTGTAAGTTAGCATAAAATTTCTAATATTACTGTGGCACAAAACTGCATTAATACAAATTATACTCTTCTGTTTGTGTATTTTCTTTTCAAAAACAGTTGAAATGTCATACTTTTAAATTTTTTTTCTCAAAGGAACTTTTATGAGATTTATTTGTATCTGGTTTATATTTTAGATTACTTTGTTAATGAACTTCATCATTAAATATTTATTTTCTTTATTTATAAGTTTAGCAATATATTAATTTAGTAAGGTTCATACCTACCTATCCAGTGTGGATTTTTCTTTTCCAGTTCTCATGAACAACTTAAGCGTTTTTCTCATTGGGTCTATTAAGAGGCAATTCAGTCTGTGGCAACTTTGGTTATATTATCTATATTGACATATCCCATCTTTGAGTCCTTGGAGCCCTGAGGGTCTTAAGTTGCAAATGCACACTCACTTGTTGTTTTAAACATCTTCTGAACCTTGTGGACTCTAAATATACTTAAGTTGAACAGCCTAATTTGTACAGACTGTTGTTTTATCAGCTAAGCGTACTAGCATCAGTTTATCTTATACTGACAAGTTTTAGTTGGCAGGGAAAAGGGAGAGAGTGTATGTGTGTGAATATGTGTTTAATATTGTGTTTGAAAAAAAATATTACTGAATAAATCTTACATGTCAAAAATATGGACCTTGTGAAAGTGGAAAATAATATAGAGTCCTTGGTTACGAAAGAATTAGGAAAAACTGGTCTATAATATTAAATACTAATGAGTGAGGATGATTAGATCTGCTTAGAATTGAACAGTCTATATTCTTTGGCTCTAAAAGATTGTTTTATGTTATAGCAATAATGATAGATTATATTTTTTTACTGTAAAATCTTAAATATCAATACCAAATTAAAAGTGAAAGTTTGCATTTATTTTGCTCTTTAACGATTCTTGGTTTTTTCCCATCTTTGTTGAGGTATAATTGACAAGTTAGAAATTGCTTATATTTAAGGTATACAACTTGATGTTTTGGTATACATTGTGAAATACCACAATCAAGCTATAATATTTAACATATCCATCACCTCATATAGATTTCTTTCTTTTCTCCTTTTTTTTCATTTTGTGGTAAAACAGTTAAGTTCTATCTTCTAAGCAAATTTCAAGTATATAGTACTGTATCGTTAACTGTAATCACGTTGCTATCCATTACTTATGCAGAACCTAACTTGTATAACTGAAACTTGATTCTTATTTTGATTTTAAAATAGAGTCAGCTTATGTGAGAACTATTAATTTTGACACAGTTTTTTGAAATTAAAAGTTACGAACAAAATTTAATCAGTGCTTAAGAATACATGGTAAAAGGTAGAATTTTCCCTTATGTCCATGCCCATCTTCCCTCCTTTCACTACAAAGTAATTATTTGGTTCATAGAATTTCAGACCTTATATATTGATACATGCCAAATTTGTTTTTACATAAAGGATTCAAACCTTAAATATTATTCTTTGGTTTACCTTTTTTACTTTGTTGTAATCGTTAATCTCATATTTTTTTCCTAATATAACTGTACAGAATTGTATATCAAAATGATTGACTTTATCCTTAAAACATGATACTGTGTCATGATATAATTAGGTGTGGGTCCTTCCTTCCACCTTCCTCCCCAAATTAACTTTTCCTGGGACTCAGATATTTACTAGCTCGTGCAAGTTTTTCTTGATACTATGTCTAATTATAAGAGTCCATGCTATAAGAACACTTTATAGTTGGTGCTCTCACATTGTCTTTTCCTTTACCTGGATCTGGAGTGGGTCAGTGCTCTGAATCTTTGGCCTCTGAATCCACTTTTGAGTGCGTCACAGACTTTCACCTTTTACAACTCCTGAACTGATTGTCTTGTTGCAACAGTGTGTTTTTCTGATTGCTTTAGTGATCAAATGCAGTCTTAGTATTTAAATGTCTGTGCTTTCCCAGGGCTTTTATTATTCTTATCCCTGCTCACTTTCTTTTCCTAAGACGACTACGTAAGCCCAGATTATACTGTACTGTCATCCATCTTTCTGTCCCTCCCAGCTGTGTTGTATTCTGAGATCCTAGAATGGGTATATAAAGGAAGTAGATGGTGACAGTTACTGTGAAGCATAACTCTGGATGACTCAGAAAATGGTAAGCATGTGATGGAGAGTGGCTAACCCTAGGTTTTTGGTCCTTCTTTGCTGATCACTGAATTTAGAGGCAGGATGATAGGAATGAATGTGAACACTCTCCTGTCACCTTTTTGATAATCTTACAGTTCTTTCATAAGGTAGAACTAATACCACTGGAGTTTGTGTCTCTTAGTTCTAATATTTTCTTGCCCTATCCTAATCATCATTTGCCACCTCCCTTTAGGGTATGCTCATAAATGAGCTTCACTTGAAAAAAATATGTCAGCACCATGGCCAGAGGCCCTGTCTGAAAAGGGGGGGTGTGCACTGAAGGAGCTATCCTTTCACTCAGTGCTGACTATCCAGCAAGTTTTTCTAATTCCAAGGTTAAACAAAAGCAATGGTATAGGTGACAGGTCACCTAGGGAATCTCATCCAAGAAATATCTTCAGGATAGACTTGAACCTGGACATCCTGCCTAACTTGAATATTTGTTTTAGCCCTATCCCAAATATGTAAGCAGGGTAAATACCATCTCAGCATGGCAGTATAAGAAAAATCTGTATAAAAGAGCATTTAAAAGGACCATAGCTCAGAATGACCATCATCAAAACATCTACAAACAGTAAATGCTGGAGAGGGTGTGGAGAAAAGGGAACCCTCTTGCACTGTTGGTGGGAATGTAAATTGATACAGCCACTATGGAGAACAGTATGGAGGTTCTTTGAAAAACTAAAAATAGAACTACCATATGACCCAGCAATCCCACTCTCAAGGCATATACCCTGAGAAGACCATAATTCAAAGAGTCATGTATCAGTGTTCATTGCAGCTCTATTTACAATAGCCAGGACATGGAAGCAACCTAAGTGTCCATCGACAGATGAATGGATAAAGAAGTTGTGGTACATATATACAATGGAATATTACTCAACCATAAAAAGAAATGAAATTGAACTATTTGTAGTGAGGTGGATGGACCTAGAGACTGTCATACAGATTGAAGTAAGTCAGAAAGAGAAAAACAAATACCATATGCTAACCCATATATATGGAATCTAAAAAAATTAAAAAGGTTCTGAAGAACCTAGGGGCAGGGCAGGAATAAAGACTCAGACATAGAGAATGGACTTGAGGACACAGAGGGGGGAAGGGTAAGCTGGGAGGAAGTGAGAGAGTGGCATGGATGTATATACACTACCAAATGTAAAATAGATAGCTAGTGGGAAGCAGCCGCATAGCACAGGGAGATCAGCTGGGTGCTTTGTGACCACCTAGAGGGGTGGGATAGGGAGGGTGGGAGGGAGACGCAAGAGGGAGGAGATGTGGGGATATATGTATATGTATAGCTGATTCACTTGGTTATACAGCAGAAACACACCATTGTAAAGCAATTATACTCCAATAAAGATGTTAAATAAATTAATTAATTAAATGAAAGGACCATAGCTAATTCTCCTCAAAGGAAATTCCCACAAAGTGCTATAGCTAAGTTCAAGAAAGATCTACCAACTTTCTTAACCTTCCCTGTTTAGTTAACAGAAGGTAAGAATGTTTAGCAGGAAGACTAGGAGATTTAGTATATATACTGCTGCCACTAAGTTATCCCTGGAGCAGCATGAGCCCTCAAGTACTAGTGTAATCCTGCCGGTCAAGCACACTGCAGTGAGCACATTAAGAACTTGTTTCTGCAAGTGCTACTCCTGTGCTCATCAGTGACAAGGGAATGTGTCAGCTTCCCTGAATAAGGCAGAGAAGACTAAAAACAGTAGCAAGGGAATGGGGACTGTAACTAGGATAATATATTTACTGAGAGCATAAAACTTCATCCCATTCGACTAGAACTTATTCATGAATCTGGATCTTCTCACAGTGGAAGAAGTAGAGACATACAGTTTCAGCTCTAGGAAATACAGAAATACTTAGTTTTCTGGGCCTTTTTTTTTTTGGAAAAAGAATCGTTATTCTTTGCAGATGAGTTTTGAAAAATTATGTCAGTCTTATCCAAGCCTTTTTTGGCTCTGCCAACTCTGATTTTACTGTCCTTTCATCTGATCTTTTCTTTGGTGCCAAGTGAACCTCACCTTTCATTAATCCTAATTCACTGCAGTCACTGTGTTTAGTCTTCTCTTTCTCTCTTAAAGGGCTTGCTGTTGCTATATATATATTTGTATCATAAACAGGGTTGAATACCCTTGGAAGCATACCAGATGAACATAAAATAATAAAGCAAAGTAATACAAATAAAAAACTTCGGGAAATTAACCGTAGTCCTTGCTTCTGCAGTTGTTGACTCTTACCAAGTCACTTATAAAGTTGATATATTAAATATATATTTAGATATTTCTTTTTCAAAGGGCCCTATTGAGCTCTAAATTTCCAAAGCCATCAACTTCTCAAAATACATCTTAATTTAGTTATACAAAGTATGCAGTTTACATTGTTGATCACCACTTCCCTCTTGAAGTGTTGTCCCTCTTGTTTTCTTCCCCTGGTTTTATTGCTCTCTCTTGGATTCTATTCCAGTCTTCAGCATCTTTTTCAGTCTCTTACTTTGCTCCTCTTTTTCCATTTACTTCTTCTTTTTTTTTTTTTCAGTACGAGGGCCTCTCACTGTTGTGGCCTCTCCCGTTGCGGAGCACAGGCTCTGGACGCGCAGGCCAGCCTGCTGGACGGGCCCAGCCGCTCCGCGGCATGTGGGATCTTCCCGGACCGGGGCACGAACCCTTGTCCCCTGCATCGGCAGGTGGACTCTCAACCACTGCGCCACCAGGGAAGCCCCTCCATTTACTTCTTAAACATTTATAATACAAGTTTTACTTCCTGACCACATCTCCCTCTTCACTTCTCCTGGGACATTCTGTTCCCCATAGTTTCATCTTTGATTTTTTTCTAACCCCTCTCAAACCCTTCATCGCTGCTCCCCAGCGGTTGATTCTCCATCAGACATGTCTTCTATAAATATGTTTAATTCTTTCTTGTCTTCACACCACTGTGTTAATCCAGACTCATTTTGTTTCTTACATGGACAATTGCAGTTGCCTCCAGTTAGGTTTTCCTGCCTTTGTCTTTCCGTACAGTCACTTAGCCAAAGCTGAAACTCAGGATGACATTACTACTCATCTTCTGTCCATATGCCACAATCTCCCTACGTTGTTCATGATGTTCCCTATAACTGGATTGCTCTTTGTAGCATATTGACTCATACAGTTTAAGCATTCTTTGTAACACTTTACCTTGTTTTTGAAGTATAGTAAACAACCGTTATTCTCTGTTTCATTTAGTGGTGCATTTTGATCATCCCATTAGTATGACTGTATAGTTTCCCTCTTTAGACTGGAAATTTTGTGGTAGCAAGGGTTATGTTTTATCTTGGTGTCTTTGGAATTAACGTAAAGGGATAAGAAGAAAAACAATAGAGTGGAAATTTGATTTTGATTTTTGTTTTCCACAAGTAAGACCAGCACCTGTTTAATAATGGATAAATACCAGATAGAGTTCATGAGATACACCAGCCAGTGAGGCACAAGGTTATAGTTAGGTTTTAAACTGCATTGTTCCTTAATTCTGTTTTGATTTTTTTCCTCTAGAGTCTCTCAGAAGATAGGAATGTGCGAGACGTGCTGCAGAAGCATTTCAATGTCAGCAAAAGCCTGCGGTCATTACACACGCTACTGGTTTGTATTAGTTTTATTTTTATCACTCATTTCTTTCACCAGGTAATTATGTTCTGATGGGAATTGGTTAAACCTCTAGATAAACTTTGGGAAAATAAACATGTCTACTACATTAGGTCTTCCAATCCATGAATATGGTACGTCTTTTCTTTTATTTAGTTCTTCTTTGATTTCTTTCATCATCATTTTATAATTCTCACCTCACACATGCTGTACATGTTTACAGTGTATACCTAAGTGTTTAGTTTCCTGTGGAGCAATTTTAAATGATATTTTGTTTTTAATTTTGGTTTTAGCATGCCCATTATTAGTGTATAGAAATGTGACTGATTTTTGTGTTGATGTTGTATTCTGCAATGTTGCTGAACTAATTTATTTTAGGACTTTTTTAAACAGATTCTTTGAGATTTTCTATGTAGATAATCATATCATCTGCAAATAAAGAGTTTTATTTTTTTCCTTTCTAATTTATATATCTTTTCTTTCTTTTTCTTGTCTTTTTTGCAATGGCTAGAACTTCTTACACTATGTTGGATAAGAATGGTGAGGGTAGATAATTGCCAGTCTTAGGGGGAAAGGATTTAGTCTTTTACTGTTAAGTATGATATAAGCTGTAGGTTTTTAATACATGTTTATTATCAAGTTAAGGTAATTCCCATCTATTCCTAACTTGCTGAGAGTTTATTATGATTGTGTTGGATTTTATTAAATGCTTATTCTGTATCAATGAATATGATCTATGACTTTGCTTCTTTAGCCTGTTGATATGTTGAATTACCTTGCTTGATTTTTGAATCTTGAACTAGCTTTACATGCCTGGACAAATCCTACCTGGTCATGGTCTTTCACCCAGTAATTATATCTTAAGCTTAAACAGTATCAAGAAAGGGGTACTTAATTGTTCTGAAAAGTAAAGTTTTTCCTTCTCTTAGAGTATTTGATACTAGTCTAATATTTCTAGAAATTTATTTATTCATTATTACAAAAGGTATGGCAAATACCTTTCAAAGAGAAAATAATTTTGGTTTCCTGAGTTTCTTCTTGATCACTTCCATTTATAATAATAATGGGTATCATTTATTAAAGAGCACATGAGTCAGGTGACCTAGTTACTTTACCAGCGTTATGTCTAGTTATATTAATCCTGTTTTTTAATCTTTGGATGTATTTTATCCTTACCTTTGAGGAAACTGATGCTCTTTGAGGTTAAATAACTTACCCCAGGTCACACAGCTAGTAGATGGCAAACCCAGGACTCAAATCCAGGGCTGTCTGGCTTCAAGCTTATCATAACTGCTTTACTATATGGTTCTGCCACTTTTTACAGATTCTCCATCTCCATTTCTGGTCTTGCTTAGGAAACTTAAGAGTGTTTTCCTCTCTATATACTTTCCCTCTCGTTAGCACATCCCCCTCCCATTTATCAAAACCACACTGCCATTTTCAGCAACAGCTGTCTTTATCACAGAAGTATTACAGGCTAAGAATTTTTAGAGTAGAGATTTTAATTATTTATTTACCAAAATTAGACTTTATTTACTAGCTTACGGTATATGGAGGATACACACACACATGTATATACATAAACACATACCTTTCATTATTCTGGGAAAATATCTCTGCCTCAGAATTGTCAACATGAAAAACCATTGTTTTGCCAGTTTCCTATATTTTTAATTCAAGGAGATGACTCAATTTTTGTTTGGGGTTTTCTAATTTAAGAAAACTTTTAGAATTGGTGGAAATTATAAAGAAAGGAGAAAGACCTGCCTGAGATTAAATATAGTTTGGATAATTTTTCAAAAAAATAGATCAGTTATACACATAGAAAAAACACCGTCATTGCATAGGCTAAAGTAAATTTCAGGTTGATAAACCTAACTTTATGTAGAAAAACAAAACTTTTTTTTAAATTACAAGAAACATATAAGAGAATATGTTTGTATTCTTGAGGTAGGGAAAGATTTCTTACAGAAGTTACACAGAGCACAAGTCATAACAAAAAAGATGGTTAAAGTTAATTACATTGAATTTTTAAATGTCTAGACACTGAAAGATACCATAGATGAAGTGAAGACTGATAAGGAGAGGAAAAATGGAATGTGTATAATCATCAACACTGTCCATAATATATAAAGAGCTTCTACAGTAATCAATAAAGGAATGAACTGACCAGAGGGCAGACAGCAGAAGCAAGAACTACAATCCTGCAGCCTGTGGAACAAAAACCACATTCACAGAAAGATAGACAAGATGAAAACACAGAGGGCTATGTACCAGATGAAGGAACAAGATAAAACCCCAGAAAAACAACTAAATGAAGTGCAGATAGGCAACCTTCCAGAAAAAGAATTCAGAATAATGATAGTGAAGATGATCCAGGACCTCGGAAAAAGAATGGAGGCAAAGATCGAGAAGATGCAAGAAATGTTTAACAAAGACCTAGAAGAATTAAAGAACAAAAAAACAGAGATGAACAATACAATAACTGAAATGAAAACTACACGAGAAGGAATCAGTAGCAGAATAACTGAGGCAGAAGAACATATAAGTGACCTGGAAGACAGAATGGTGGAATTCACTGCTGCAGAACAGAATAGAGAAAAAAGAATGAAAAGAAATGAAGACAGCCTAAGAGACCTCTAGGACAACATTAAACGCAACAACATTTGCATTATAGGGGTCCCAGAAAGGGAGGAGAGAGAGAAAGGACCAGAGAAAATATTTGAAGTGATTATCATAGTTGAAAACTTGCCTAACATGGGAAAGGAAATAGCCACCCAAGTCCAGGAAGCAGAGTCCCATACAGGATAAAACCAAGAAGAAACATGCCAAGACACATAGTAATCAAATTGGCAAAAATTAAAGACAAAGAAAAATTATTGAAAGCAGCAAGGGAAAAACGACAAATAACATACAAGGGAACTCCCATAAGGTTAACAGCTGATTTCTCAGCAGAAACTCTACAAGCCAGAAGGGAGTGGCATGATAAAGTGATGAAAGGGAAGAACCTACAATCAAGATTACTCTAGCCAGCAACGATCTCATTCAGATTCGATGGAGAAATCAAAAGCTTTACAACAAGCAAAAGCTGAGAGAATTCATCACCACCAAACCAGCTCTACAACAAATGCTAAAGGAACTTCTCTAAGTGGGAAACACAAGAGAAGAAAAGGACCTACAAACACAAACCCAAAACAATTAAGAAAATGGTCGTAGGAACATACATATCGATAATTACCTTAAACGTGAATGGATTAAATACTCCAACCAAAAGACACAGGCTTGCTGAATGGATACAAAAACAAGACCCATCTATATGCTGTCTACAAGAGACCCACTTCAGACCTAGGGACACTTACAGACTGAAAGTGAGGGAATGGAAAAAGATATTCCATGCAAATGGAAATCACAAGAAAGCTGGAGTAGCAATACTCATATCAGATAAAATAGACTTTAAAATAAAGAATGTTACAAGAGACAAGGAAGGACACTACATAATGATCAATGGATCAATCCAAAAGAAGATATAACAATTATAAATATATATGCACCCAACATAGGAGCACATCAATACATAAGGCAGCTGCTAGCAGCTATGAAAGAGGAAATCAACCGTAACACAATAATAGTGGGCGACTTTAACACCTCACTTACACCAAGGGACAGATCATCCAAAATAAAAATAAATAAGGAAACAGAAGCTTTAAATGACACAATAGACCAGATAGATTTAATTTTATTTATAGGACATTTCATCCCAAAACAGCAGATTACACTTTCTTCTCAAATGCGCACAGAATATTCTCCAGGATAGATCACATCTTGGGTCACAAATCAACCCCAGTAATTTTAAGAAAATTGAAATCATATCAAGAATCTTTTCTGACCACAGCACTATGAAATTAGAAATCAATTACAGGGAAAAAAACATAAAAGACCACAAACACATGGAGGCTAAGCACTAAGTTACTGAGTAACCAAGAGATCACTGAAGAAATCAAAGAGGAAGTTAAACAATACCTAGCGATGAGTGACAATGAAAACACAACGATCCAAAACCTATGGGATGCAGCAAAAGCAGTTCTAAGAGGGAAGTTTATAGCTATACAAGCCTACCGCAAGAAACAAGAAATGTCTCAAATAAACAATCTAACCTTACACCTAAAGGAACTACATAAAGAAGAACAAAAAAAAAATCCAAAGTTAGCAGAAGGAAAGAAATCATAAAGATCAGAGCAGAAATCAGTGAAATAGAAACAAAGAAAATAATAGCAAAGATCAATAAAACTAAAAGCTGGTTCTTTGAGAAGGTAAACAAATTGATAAACCGTTAGCCAGACTCATCAAGAAAAAGAGGGAGAAGACTCAAATCAATAAAATTAGAAATGAAAAAGGAGAAGTTACAACAGAAACCGCAGAAATACAAAGCATCCTAAGAGACTACTACAGGCAACTCTATGCCAATAAAATGGACAACCTGGAAGAAATGGACAAATTCTTAGAAAGGTATAACCTTCCAAGACTGAACCAGGAAGAAATAGAAAATATGAACAGACCAATCACAAGTAATGAAATTGAAACAGTGATTAAAAATCTTCTAACAAGCAAAAGTCCAGGACCAGATGGCTTCACAGGTGAATTCTATCAAACATTTACAGAAGAGCTAACACCCATCCTTCTCAAACTCTTCCAAAAAGTGGTGGAGGAAGGAACACTCCCAAACTCATTCTGTGAGGCCACCATCACCCTGATACCAAAACCAGACAAAGATACTACAAAAGAAGAAAATTACAGACCAATATTACTGATGAATATAGATGCAAAAATCCTCAACAAACTACCAGCAAACAGAATCCAACAACACATTAAAAGGATCATACACCATGATCAAGTGGGACTTATCCCAGGGATGCAAGGATTCTTCAATATACACAAATCAATCAATGTGATACACCATATTAACAAATTGATGAATAAAAACCATATGATCATCTCAATAGATGCAGAAAAAGCTTTTGACAGAATTCAATACTCATTTATGATAAAAACTCTTCAGAAAGTGGGCATAAAGGGAACCTACCTCAACATAATAAATGCCATATATGACAAAGCCACCACAAACATCATTCTCAATGGTGAAAAACTGAAAGCATTTCCTCTAAGATCAGGAACAAGGCAAGGATGTCGACTCTCACCACTATTATTCAACATAGTTTTGGAAGCTTTAGCCACAGCAATCAGAAGAAAAAGAAATAAAAGGAATACAAATTGGAAAAGAAGAAGTAAAAGTGTCACTGCAGATGACATGATACCATACATAGAGAATCCTAAAGATGCCACCAGAAAACTACTAGAGCTAATCAATGAATTTGGTAAAGTTGCAAGATACAAAATTAATGCACAGAAATCTCTTGCATTCCTATACACTAATGATGAAAACTCTGAAAGAGAAGTTAAGGAAACACTCCCATTTACCATTGTAACAGAAAGAATAAAATACCTAGGAATAAACCTACCTGGGGAGACGAAAGACCTGTATGCAGAAAACTATAAGACACTGATGAAAGAAATTAAAGATGATACCAACAGATGGAGAGATATACTATGTTCTTGGATCGGAAGAATCAATATTGTGAAAATGACTATACTACCCAAAGCAATCTACAGATTCAATGCAATCCCTATCAAATTACCAATGGCATTTTTTATGGAACTAGAACAAAAAATCTTAAAATTTGTATGGAGACACAACAGACCCTGAATAGCTAAAGCAGTCTTGGGGGCAGAAAACAGAGCTGGAGGAATCAGACTCCCTGAGTTCAGACTGTACTACGAAGCTACAGTAATCAAGACAATATGGTACTGGCACAAAAACAGAAACATAAATCAATGGAACAAGATAGAAAGCCCAGAGATAAACCCACGCATCTATGATCAACTAATCTATGACAAAGGAGTCAAAGATATACAATGGAGAAAAGAGAGTCTCTTCATAAGTGGTGCTGGGAAAACTGGACAGCTACATGTAAAAGAATGAAATTAGAGCACTCCCTAACACCATACACAAAAATAAACTCAAAATGGATTAGAGACCTAAATGTAAGACCAGACACTATAAAATTCTTAGAGGAAAACATAGGAAGAACACTCTTTGACAGAAATCACAGAAAGATCTTTTTTGATCCATCTCCTAGAGTAATGGAAATAAAAACAAAAATAAACAAATGGAACCTAATGAAACTTCAAAGCTTTTGCACAGCAAAGGAAACCATAAACAAGATGAAAAGACAACCCTCTGAATGGGAGAAAATATTTGCAAATGAATCAGCAGACAAAGGATTAATCTCCAAAATGTATAAACAGCTCAACAGCTCAATAGTAAAAAAAAACAACCCAATCCAAAAATGGGCAAAAGACCTAAATAGACATTTCTCCAAAGAAGACATACAGATGGCCAAGAAGCACATGAAAATTTGCTCAACCTCACTAATTATTAGAGAAATGCAAATCAAAACTACAATGAGGTATCACCTCACACCAGTTAGAATAGGCATCCTCAGAAAATCTACAAACAACAAATGCTGCAGAGGGTGTGGAGAAAAGGGAACCCTCTTGCACCGTTGGTGGGAATGTAAATTGATACAGCCACTATGGAGAACAGTGTGGAGGTTCCTTAAAAACTAGAACTACCATATGATCCAGCAATCCCACTACTGGGCATATACCCAGAGAAAACCATAATTCAAAAAGACACATGCACCCCAATGTTCATTGCAGCACTATTTACAATAGCCAGGTCATGGAAGCAAACTAAATGCCCCTCGACAGACGAATGGTTAAAGAGGATGTGGTACATATATGCAATGGAATATTACTCAGCCATAAAAAGGAACGAAATTGGGTCATTTGTTGAGATGTGGATGGATCTAGAGACTGTCATAGAGTGAAGTAAGAAAAAGAAAAACAAATATAGTATATTAATGCATATATGTGGAACCTAGAAAAATGGTACAGATGAACCGGTTTGCAGGGCAGAAGTTGAGACACAGATGTAGAGAACAAACGTATGGACACCAAGGGGGGAAAACTGCGGTGGGGTGAGGATGGTGGTGTGCTGAATTGGGTGATTGGGATTGTCATGTATACACTGATGTGTATAAAATTGATGACTAATAAGAACCTGCAATATAAAAAAAATAAAATTTAAAAATTAAATAAAAAAGACCACCTGAGGACAGATTAAAGGAGTGCAGGCCCTGCATACACCCTGATCCTTATCAGCAACCCTGGCCTTGAACCATTGTTATAAAACTCCTCACTAAATCCTCCCAGGTTGGGACCCACAGTTTTCAAGGGCAGGAGTCTGCTGTCTCCCTCTTTGCCTGGCAAAGCAATAAAGCTATTCTTTTCTACTTCATCCAAAACTCTGTCTCTGAGATACAATTCAGCACCGGTGCACAGAGCCCGAGTTTTTGCATCCCGACCATAAAAAAAAAAATAATAATGAAAAGTAAAGGGAAGAACTAAGAATATGAGTGCAAGCAATCCACCATTGTAGAATCCCACATGACTTATAAATTGCAAAGATATTTAACCTCTCCAGTAATTAGGGAAATGGTACAATTTAAACTTTACAGTTAAACCCTTTTTTCTGCCAATCTGGTGGGTGTCAAAAGTTTATGTCTGGGGCTTCCCTGGTGGCGCAGTGGTTGAGAGTCCGCCTGCCGATGCAGGGGACACAGGTTCGTGCCCCGGTCCGGGAGGATCCCACCTACCGCGGAGCGGCTGGGCCCATGAGCCATCGCCGTTGAGCCTGCGCGTCTGGAGCCTGTGCTCCGCAACGGGAGAGGCCACAACAGTGAGAGGCCCGCGTACTGCAACAATAACAACAACAAAAGTTTATGTCTGATGATATGGTGACTGTTACGTTTATTGCTGCTAGTAGTGTAAATATGTATAGATACTTTGGAGAGCAATATGGAAAATTAGGTATCTAGAGAGACTCAAATACACAAGAAGGCATGTACAAGATCGTTTATTGCAGCCTTGTTTATAGTCCCTCCCCCAAAATGACAGATACCCATCAATAAGGGAAAGAATAATTAAATTGTGCATATATACAAAGGAATATAACAAAAAAAAGAGTAAACCACAATTGACATCTGGACATAGATGAATTCTCATGACAGTTGTTTAGTGAAGAAAGAGTAGCATTAAGTACAATATGGTATTTATATAAAAGTTGAAAATTACTCTGTATTGTCTAGGAATACAAAGATATGTAGTAGAAGGATGAAGACTTGCATGATTTTTTTGCATGGAGAAGAGTAGAGAGTCCAACCAGGGCAACAGACAGGAGCTTCAACTCTGTAAGTTTATATTTTGTAAGCTGAGAAAGTGGTCATGGATATTCATTATATTATTCTCTTGCCTTTTTATATGTCAAAAATATTTTATAATAAAAGCAAAAAGAAAAGGTAAGAGAAAGGGAAGGAGCTACTGGGTACCTGGATCCCTCCCAGTATGGGGAATGAAGGACAAGGATTACCAAACTTTTTTGTTCAATTAAAGACCCTGGGCCCTGGTTAAAAAAGGGAGAGTTTTCAAGGCAATAGAAATAAAAGGAAAAATAAACAAATGGGACCTAATCAAACTTACAGGCTTTTGTACAGCAAAGGAAACCATAAACAAAGCAAAAAGACAACCTAAGGACTGGGAGAAAATATTTGCAAATGATGTGACAGACAAGGGCTTAATTTCCAAAATATACGAACAGATCATACAACTTAATAATAACAACAATTAAAAAACCCAATCGAAAAATAGGCAGTAGACCTAAATAGATACTTCTCCAAAGAAGGCATACAGATGGTAACGGGCACATGAAAAGATGTTCAACATTGCTAATTATTAGAGAAATGCAAATCAAAACTACAATGAGGTACCGCATCACACTGGTCAGAATGGCCATCATTAAAAAGTCTACAAATAACAAATGCTGGAGAGAGTGTGGAATGTAAATTTGTGCAGCAACTATGTTGGTGGGAATGTGAATTCGTGCAGCTGCTATGGAAAACAGTATGGAGGTTCTTCAAAAAACTAAAAATAGATTTGCCATGTGATCCAGTAATCCCACTCCTGGGCATATATTTGCACAAACCTGTAATTCAAAAAGATACATGCAACCATATGTTCATAGCAGCACTATTCACAATAGCCAAGACATGGAAACAACCTAAATGTCTATCGATAGATGAATGGATAATGAAGATGTGGTACACATATATACAGTGGAATACTACTCAGCCATTAAAAAATGAATGAAATAATGCCATTTGCAACAACATGGATGGACCTAGAGATCATCACTAACTGAAGTAAGTCAGAAAGAGAAAGACAAATACCATATACTATCAATTATATGTGGAATCTAAAATATGACACAAATGAACTTATCTACGAAGCAGAGACAGACTCACAGACATAGAGAATAGACTTGTGGCTGCCGAGGGTGAGAGTGGGGTGGTGGAGGGATGGATTGGTAGTATGGGATTAGCAGATGCAAAATATAGGTAGAATGGATAAACAACAAGTTCCCACTGTATAGCACAGGGAACTATATTCAATATCCTGTGATAAACCATAGTGAAAAAGAGTGTATATATATGTATAACTGAATCACTTTGCTATACAGTAGAAATTAACACAACATTGTAAATCAACTATGCTTCAATAAAATATATATTTTTTTTAAAAAAGGAGTTTCTAGTGTTAGTGTCCCAAATATTACATGGCATATACTTACACTAAGAAATTACTCATTGTTTACCTGGAATTCAAATTTAATGAGATGTCATGCATTTTTACCTGCTCACCCTACTTACATGACCAAATTTAAATGCTGAGTCAATTATATTTCAATGAAAAATAAATTTTTAAAAAATTAAGTAAAATTTAGATGTTAGGAAAGTTACAAATAAATAAATCTTCAAATGCAGAAGTTTTTGTTAGTCATTGGACAGAGCACTTGCTACATGGAGGCAACTTGTCCTTGCTTTCAAGGAGAGTTGTTTCTTGGTATAATTTTGTTTTTGTTTTTTTAATTTTTAATACAATTGAATATAAAGTAGCTCACCTCTGTCACTTAAGACTAATAACCTGGATTGGTCGATTGGGTGGTAAGAAAGTTTTTACAAGTCACACTTCTGCCTTTTTGGTTTGGTTTAGTCTGGGGCTTTAAATAGTAGTCTTACTTATTTTTGGTCTCTTCTCGTCACCCTACTCCTTCTAAAGTATTTTTCTTTTGAGGAGTTGTAAACAAACAAGATATGCAAATGGAAAGGGGTAGAGAGAGCAGCAAGAATTTTTTAATGCTTTACATTTATACAGTTACATGACATATGAACTGAAATACTGTATTTTAATAGAGCTAAATATGAGAATACCTTTCCCAGGCATTACTATTTACTCTTTCATAACTCTCTGAATTAAGAAGTTTTGTTAAAGTGCCTAAGTAAATATGCAGTTGTTTTTCTGATCTGCATTTCCTTAGATGCTTGCTTTAAATCGTGTAACACCATCACACCCATTTATGACTGCAGCAGATCTGATGGAGGCAAACCAGCTGTGTAGCATGGACTCTAAAGCAAATATTGTACATGGTGAGAAACCTGCTTAGTTAGTAGTTTTTTAAATGTTTGAGTTTATATAATGGTATGATTTTCAAAATTATAATTAACATTGGGTATAGTATTTTATATACAGAATACTTTTATATCCATACGTCCTTTAACTCAGCCCTTTAAAAGGTATTGTTCCTCCCATTTAAAGTGAAAGGAACTCGAGGCACTGCCTCACTTGCTACATTGTAAATCCAGCTGAGACTGTATTGCAGGCGTTCTCATTGCACCAAGTGTTAATGAAGGGCACTGGCTTTTAGCCATTTGGGGTTCACTATCCCTTTTGAGAATCTAATGAACCTTCTCCTCTCCAGGAAATTAAAAAATTAGATATAATTTCCAGGGGATTAGAGATTCTGAATAATCGAGGGCCCTGTGTAATTTTAAAGTTACATCATAATTGCAGCTCTGGTTTATGTGGTTAAGTGTTAGATAGTATTGTCTCGAATCCTTGTACCATCTCTGGAAGTTTAGAATGATCCTATTTTACATATATGAAAACTGAGCTCAGGGAGGTTGAGTAACTTTCTTAAGATTATTCAGATAATAGTGACTGAAACACATTTGAACCTAGAGGGGTGTCTTGACCTCCCTCCACCCCTCAAAACCATAATCTTTCACTTTATCCTTCTATTTGAAGGAAAGTTATTTCAGTCTTATGTATCAGTAAATAAACTATACCTCATAGTTTGTTCCCCTTTTATTATAGGTCTGTCAGTCTTGGAAATCTGTCTTATCATAGCAATGAAACATTTAAATGACATCTATGAAGAGGAACCCTTTAATTTTCAAATGGTTTATAATGGTGAGATGAGACATTGGTGTTTTCTAACACTACTACCCCCACTGCTTATTTGAAGCTACTAATGCTGTCATTGCGTTCTGTCCAGAGTTTCAGAAGTTTGTTCAAAGGAAGGCCCATTCTGTTTATAATTTTGAGAAACCTGTTGTCATGAAGGTAAGAGTTTTAATTTTTAAAGGCTTATTTTTACATCTGATTTGATTGTATATATCATAGTTGCACTTTCATTAATTTTGAAACATTAGGTATTATCATAGGAATTTTATTCAAAACAGACCAAAAAAAATCAATCTAAAAATGAAATGTTTGAATCATTCTGAAGAATGCAGCCAGTTCTTTTTACAGTTTTGGGGGTATACTGCCCTCTACTGTCTCTTCCTAGAACTGGCATCGTGCAAAGGATCTACTTGTTACAGTCATAACCCTATCCCTTTATACCTCTAAGCTTGGCTTTATAATCTCAGCAGTAAAAAGAGACCGAATGGGTCATTAAGAAAACAAAAAAGAATCTCATTGGTTGGTGAGGGTATACAGAGAAAGTTTTGTTAGGGGTGAGGCATGAGTTTTAAAACTTGAGGAACTTTATTCTAGCATACCATTGTCCACCAGAAATATGAGCCACATAATGTAATTTTAGATTTTCTAGTAGCAACAAAAAAGTAAAACAAAAAAAAGGTGAAATTAACTTGGACAGTAAATTTTATTTACTGTACCAAAATCTTTTGATCTATAGTCAATATAGAAAATTATTAATGAAGTTCATTTTCTTTTGTGTTAAATCTTTGAAATTCTATGTGTTTACATTTAAAGCACATCTTAATTCACTGACTATTCATTGGAAATAATTGCTCTTTAGATTCCTTCAATTATTTTTTTTAGATTCCTTATTTAGCTGAAGTAGATTTACATTATGAAATTGTTTCAAACATACAAATTTTCTAAGTGTTAGTTTTTTAATTAAACTTAATAAAAATTAAATAAAATTAAAAATAGAGTCCCACATTTCAAATGCTCAAGAGCCCCGTGTAGCTAGTGGTTACCTATTGGACAGTACAGCTCTAGAGGACTTTATGGGAAGAAACACCTTTTTTGATTTTTTTTAAGCAGTGGACCCATAGCTTCTTTAGCATCCTTTATAAGGGATTAGTAGTCAATTTTATTTCTTACAGCAACCAAAAAATGTGAGATCAGGGCATTGCCATTTCTTCAAAACAATAGGAAAAGTATTTAGTATACTGGAGGTTGGTTTTTTCCTCCCTTCCTAATGTCCATATTTGTCTGATAGTCATAGCTTGTGGGAGTTGTATGAGTGGAAAGGTTTAGCTGAGCACTTAAATTTTTATGAGTAATTTGAAGCTGCTCATTTCTACCTTTTAATTAAATAAGAAAGTATTTTGCTACCTAGAAATACTTTAAATCTCCTCAGTTTTAGTCAGCCAGTACCTGCAGCCTCTAGTATTTTCTCATTTTCAGAAATTAATGGTGTCTGAACTGTTTCTCTTTTCATCAGAAGAATTTTTATAGTACATAAAGAATATATTCCAACAGTATTTTTCACAATGAGGCTTAAGAATAGAAAGCTCATAATCTATTTCAGTGTCTCAGTATTTAATGGTTAGTAGGTCATGATTTAATGGGGTTTTTTTAATACATTAATAAAATACCTGAAACAACAAACATGGTTAGAAAAGACATAATACATGAATGTTGGAGGTAAGAGGAAGCAGACAGTAAAGAGCCCTGTTAAGGTGGGGAAGATGAAAGAAAGGGACTTTCTGACGGGTTGTAGTGGTCTGTCAGACTTCTTAGGGAAACAGGAGCCTGTCTTTTCCTCCATACCTGTACCACTCTGCTGAATCATTTATTTATAGGGTTAGCTGAACAGGTGTACTCCTACAGGTCTTTCCTGCCTCCCTCTCTTTTTACAGCTGTATTAAACTTTTACACAGCAAAGTCTTACAAAGGTAGAAACAAAATGTAAAGGCGAATTTGAGTAACCTAGGCAATTAGTCAAAAAGTACTGGTCTTATCAGATCTTAGGTTTTTATAGAGAACTAGAAAGTGTTAACTTAAGTACTAGGAGGAGATATGACATAGAATGAGGTTAGGAACAAAAACCACGTTGTACAAACTGAATTAAGTTTGCCCTGTTTATATTCAGTGATGCAGGGACGGATAACTGTATATAGACACTGCCTCGTGTGATGTGTGAAGTTTTTATGAGGTTAATGAGAGTTGTTTTTGAACTTTACTGATATCTATTAAGTTTTGTTTCCTGGTACTCTATTCCACAACTGACCAAGATCCTGACTGTTCTCTGAGTTAATGTTGTTTACTTTACTTCCCCTATTCAACCTAAACTATTTCTTTCATCTTTCAGGCCTTTGAACATTTACAACAATTAGAATTAATAAGGCCCATGGAAAGAACATCAGTAAATGCACAGAGGGAGTACCAGCTGATGAAACTACTTTTGGATAATACGCAAATTATGAATGCTTTGCAAAAATACCCTAACTGTCCTACAGATGTTAGGCAGTGGGCAACATCCTCCCTAAGCTGGTTATGAATATAACCATGGCTTCAGTTGTGGAGTTTCAGGCATACTTCTCTAAAGAATGTTGTCCTTCAACAAGATATGTTATTACATTTTCTTATATTTATAAAAATGTATTTTTGTATTTATGGGAGACTGTTACACATGTAGCATCATGGCTGTGCCTTGCCTTTGAATCACGGCACATGAGCAGTTACATGATTTATAATTCCAGTAATTTAGATTATGTTGTAGGTAGTTGTTCAAAAAATAAATATGACTATTTTAGGGATTGAATCATATGCTTATTTAACACTTGTGAAGTATTTATGTGGTACATTTGAAGAGTTCATTTCAACCCAGCAGCCAGATGTTTTTACAAACCTTAAACAAAGCAGTAAAGAAACAATGGTAAGAGTTGAGGTGTAATGAGTAATCTTTTGGTCCTTTGGGAGGTGCTGCAGTTTTTCTGTATTCATGGAAATTTGGGATTCTGTCCCAGACCCACGTCTTCTAGTTCAGGAGACTGATCAGTTTGGCTAGAAGATGGTTTACACGGAAGAAAAAAGCAAAAGGTTTGACCATTTTCTTCCAGGCTTCTTATAATATGGTACTCATACCATCTACAGAAGAATCTTTTGTAGCATGTTTTAAAATGCAGATTCTGGGGCCTGTTCTAGGGACTAGCATTTGTCTTTCTGACACAGGCAGTTTAGGGGATCCTGTGAACCCACCCCCACAGATAATGGAAAGTGTATGACGGTGCTAACTAAACCTGCTTGTATCAAAATGTGGAGCCCTAGGAGGGAGGAACGTGGGAATGGCAAAGCATCAGGAATCCATGAACTAATGCTGGTATATGTTTAAAATGAAATTTAGTAAGCATTCGTTACGTGTTAGTGACTTCATTTATTTAAAAATATTTGTCTATTATTTTCATGGAAGGTTTACTAAAGACAGACTCCCTATCCTTGTGCAGTTTGTAATCCTTTTAACTGTCAAAGACCTTATGATATTTAGTTACTGTTGTTTACAGGTGAGAAAACTAACACAGTAGTGACCCTGTCCAGAGGATTGACAGACCCTGGAATTCAACTCATTTCGTTGACACCAAAACTCAGTAATGCGTTCCTTACCATGTATTTTTAAAAGTATACTCTAAAAAACTATTTACGTGGTTTTTAAGAAGTATTGCGTTTAGAATGGAATATGAGATTTCTGTGCATAAAAATAGCTCTTTAGTAGTTGCAACCTGTTCTTTGTATACCGGCATTCTAAGTTTTCAGATCACTGTCATTTACTTTTCAGCAGTGTATTATGAAAGCTAAGGCTTGCACCCTGGTTCTATGCAATAGTCTACAGATTTTTAGGAGATATTTTGAAAAAATACTTCCCATGGTGGCATCACTATTACCAGAAGCAAGGATTTTGCACTTGACCTAAGATTGTCCCTTTAAAAATTCTTCTCAACTGTTTAGAGAAGTACCCTCTGCTTAAAGGTACTGACCATAAAAGCACCCAAAGAACTGGCTTGAAGATTGCAAATTTTTATCAGCTTAAGATGCCACTAGAAGTTTGAGAGCCCTCACCTGCCTTACAGAAAATCCATCAATATCAGTGAAAGAGCTATGAAACACACTAGAAAAAGTAGGTTAGCAGAAGTCATACAAATGAAGCACGTGCCTACATTTCAAGGGCATTTTTTTCAGAGGAATGTTGATGTACCCCTTTCCACATTCCCTAATACAGAGAAGCTAAATATACTTAAAATTTTTTAAACTAACTTCATCTCTTAAATTGCTTAAACCATCATGAATAAAATAAAAACCAAATCTGAAAAAGCCCTAGTAAAAAGCTTTCGAGAATAATGTAAACAAATACGGCTTAAAGATATTTTCATTTACTAGAGGAGGAATGTAGCCTGTTAACAGCGCAATCAAAAGACTGAAAACCAGGTGAGGAGGAATGTTAGCGCCATCAGTGCAGTTTTCACTCATGTGATTCTCTCCAGGTGCCCTACCAAAAACAGGATCTTATTAAGAAAAAAAGTCTTTCCAATTTTGTGGACATGCATGTGAATGGATCTGAGGAGATAAGAGCTGTTGGTCCAAACTTACCACATCATAATGCTATATGTGTTGATTATATACTATTAACTGTCTGAAGAATCTGTTTTGCAGAACAACGCTGTGGAAACAGTTTCGGTCTTTCTGTAGAGATTCCTTGCAGATTCCACCATGGTTTGCATTTTCATTTGGTTTTAGAAGACAACGCAGGTTCTTTCAAACCACCATAACCTAAGTGTTGCCCTTTCCTTCACCTTTACCCCCCAAAAATTGAGAATCCATGGGTGTGAACTGTGACGCTCAGTGTGACAAGGTAGGGCTCTTCCACCCCCCCTTTCTTCGAAAGTCACAGGATAAACAAAAGAATTTGCAACACTAAAAATGTAAATGAATGCTAGCTTCCTTGGTGATCTCTCTCACCGATTACCCTAAGTGAAAATACCAGAATTCTTCTGTTCAACTGGTAAACTAGCTACAGTTGGGAAGAGTAGTTTATGTCTTTGATGTCTATTACCTAAGCCACTTTTTTTAAATCTCCGTATGAAAAGACAAGGTAACTAAGACCATTTAGCCTCTCTTAAAATTGCCAGGACCAACATATGTAGTTTAGTGGGAATACAATCTGTTTACACAACAAAGGAGGGAAATGCCACAACTGACAAACCTCCCTCTCACCTATCCCCATTCTTGCAAATCTCAAGGTGTAAGCCTCACTGTAAATTATAAAGCTACTGTTCCCCTCTTTAAGAATGTATAACTAAAGAAAAACTTCATATGCAAATCACACCATATTTATTTTTTTATTTAACTTGGGAATGGAATGGGGATAGCATACATTTTATTTGTACAATATTTAACAATCACTTACCCAAGGTGGGGTTTTATGGGACTTTTTTTTTTCTTTTTTAACTTTTTGTTAAATACTTGCAGAAAAAATAGCAAGTACAATTTGACAGTAGTACAACAACCTGTGCCCAAAACACTGACAAGAAATACAGAGTAAAGCTAAAATAACTGTTTACCAATATTTTGAGAGGTAACAAATAGGATATGGGTTGAGACTGCATTAAAAAATGTACTGCTGGTTGAATATCTGAGGTAAATGATGTTCAATCAAGATGCTACTTGTATCATTTTGCCCATAAATCAGTAAATAATTTTATGCACATTATACCAAATGTTCCTAAAAAGTAGTATTTTAAAAAGGTAAAAAAGAGAAACTGGAAAATATCCGTGGTGAAGCATTTTTTTAAAACAGTAATCAGTTTATTCCACTAAACTATCATCTGGCCAGGATTTTTCCCCTACCACCTGCATTTTACTTAAATGTAGCTGTTACCTAGGAGTGAGGAAAGGGGGAAGAACAGATTCTTTTTAGTTTCATGATATATGACTCATTTTTAAGTTATAAACTTTTTTTTTTCCTGATTGTATTTTCGAAACATCACCATGAAGGATAGTGCAAGTTCATGGGACCAACAATTGTGAGGCACAGTCTCTGTTCTGGAATTCACAAGGTACCTGTAATAAACATTCAAACAAGAATCACACATCACATGCTAAAAACTTCCTAGCATCTAAAATACATACAAGAGCTGTGCAGGGCATAAACTTCGAATAAAGCCAAACACTGGTTAATCCATCAGTCCTATGGCAGTTGATCATAAAGCATTCCTTACACGGAGATCTGGGCAAGGTAGAGAGTATAAGTTAGAGCAGCAGTTCTGATGGGTGTCATAAAGGCAAAATACAAGACGAATCATAAGGAGCACCATACACATGAGGAAAAAATTACTGGGGTCTTAGTGTACCCCAAAACAAATCATTTTTCTCTTTTTGATCTTTCTTTTTTTCAGTATCCCTAAGCTCAAAGTTTTTATTAACTTGCCCACTTACACTGACTGTAAACCAAACATGAAAATGCCCTGCAAAAGAAAGTTTTAACAAGACTAGGTATCAGGACAGGTAGTCACTGGAACATTCTTATTTTACTGCTTATAAAAAGTATTTTTCTGTCAATGTAATTCTCAAAAGGATACAGGTTTTAAAATTGGTTAGCTAGAGTTTTAAGTACAATACCCAGGATTTCTAAAAATTTTTTCTAACATGAAGAGAAAACTTTATTTTGTGAATAAGTGGTCTTATAAAGTTTATCTCTAAGATTCACATAAGCCAAACATTCATCATAATATTCCCTTTTGTTTTCTTTTGATTTGATTTTTTTTTTTTAACTTTTAAAAACAGGATTGTTCACAACAGGTAGAAATTAGTCTTCAGGAGATTAACAATTTTCATGTATGAACATTCTCATTTTCCCTTCTTAATTAGTTTCCAAGTGGAAGCAAAACCAGACCAAGAAATTGAGAAGCCAAGTACTTTTTGAAATAAAGGTGAACTCAACATTGAAATGGGAATTCTTAGAAATACAACAAAGCCTTGGGTACATTATGTGACCAAGAGCACAAAGTTCTGTATGGTGTGTGGCACACAGACAACAATGCTGTTATTCTTCTTTCCCTCCCTGCTTAAAGGAGTCTTGTTGACCTATGTATTATTTATAAATAATATAATTTATTATTCCCAGAGATTAAGTGCATGTTTTATGTAAAATGTAGTGTACTGTGTGGTTAAATAGCCATTTGAAGATAACACATTCACAGTGAGCTCCTGATAGTGACACGTAAAAAATTCTTTTATAAAATTAATGTATGGATTTTAAAATGACCTGACAAAAGTACATAGCATAATACTGGCTATTTGTTGGTCATCAGTAATCCAGAAATTCAGGAAATTAATGTTTTACTTTGGCCTATAAATTTGAGAAAGAATCCAATTATATTCTAATGTAATATTGTTTTGAAAAGCACTTTGGCACCTACCTACCGTCAATTCCATTTTCTTATCAAAGATAAGGCATGAACTATCCTAAACTAATATCAGGGTTAGTTGTAAAAGCAATTCGTGGGAGGAGGCTAAGCTATGTTACCTATATCAACATTGGTTACCTCTAAATGTCATTGCATATTTTAAGTTATAAGTTTAACTTGTTATCCCTGATTTGTTTTAAAGCAGTAACATCTGAAATCTGTGCTTAAAAATTTAAATCTCTATCCTAGGATAATTCTTGACATATCACAGACATCAAATATTACTCTGACAAGATGGCACCAAGCAGAAATATAGTGATAAAGTTACAAGTCTCGAAGCAGAGAGTGAGGAATTCTGGGTAATGACACTTCCTGAGGTGATCCTAAAACAGTGATAAAGAATGTCCCACACACTGTTTGGTGAAAAGAAATACACTACAATTTTACATATATAAATAGGAAAAAAAAATCTATTTTAAAAGAATAAAAATGAAGAGCTTTCCAGTGTTACAGCTCACTTTAAAAAATTTAAATCATGCTTTAAATTTTCAAATAGTCCCCAAGCACAGCACACCTAGAAAAATACGTAGGTAAGTATGCAACATTTTGGGAACTGGATATAAGATGAAGCTTTAAAATATGGGAGAAAGGGGAAAGACACCATTTTTTCATTTCAAAAAACAGCACTTTTTTTTCCTTAAATCACAAGCTAGCACAAGAAAAGCTAAAACACTGCTTTACGAATGGCCACTTACTGTTGGCACTAAGCATAGCTTACCTTTTTTCTTAAATAACACAGTGAATTTGTAATACCTTGTTACAAAACGGGTCAATTTATTATTCAAATTTTGTTAGTGTTTTCAATTTTATAATTTAGCAACCGTGGAACTGAGGTATACCTTGTTGAGGGAGGTTAAAGTAATGCTTGGAAGCCTCTTTACTGTACCCCACTTAGATGACTTTGTTTATGTACACAGAACAGCAGCACACTAAACATTCACAAGCTGTGTCATATTGGCATTACAATAGTCATTTATAGAAACACAACAGCAAATGCAATAAAAACAAGTTACCCTTTTTAAAATCTGAAATGAAAAGTTTTTGATTTAAAAAAAAATAGCAGTAGTTCATTTAAGGAATTAGTGTCTTCGGACAGACATTAAGAAATCTGATGTCAGTTTTCAAACACTTGATTAGCCAGGTCCAAAAAGATCCTTGATTTGGAGAGGGCCACATTCTTCATGTACACTTCTTCAAAAGTTTCTTTTTAGAGTTTGCAACTTTTCTCTTAGTCTCATGTCCTTCATGTCTCTGCTACAGGCAATGCCATTAAGTCTCCCAGAGCCACCTTTTGAAACGAGGGTCTTCTTTCTGAGATGTCCAGGAGACATCTTACTCATTTCACACGGAAAATAAACTGTAAGCAGTTTCGTTAGCAGCTCCAGTTCAGAGTCCTGTTTCTCAGTGTGTACACATGGTGCAACCATCATAGACTAGATTCTTTGGGAGGAAAGTCAACATTTGTCACCATCGTGACCACTGTTACAATGTCCTCTGTGGTAATGATATTTGTTAGTCTTTGCATCTGAGTAATTCTTTCACCTACACATCCAGCTGATAACCTGGCTTCTGCATCATGATCCCAACATTCTTCTATCGTTTCACAGAGCATTGCCATTCCCTAAAAAGGAAAAACACATTCAAACACCACATCAGTTTTTGTTTTCTGTTAGGAAACAGACTAAAACTCTCACAAAAAAATTGCTATTTTTGTGGGTCGAAGAAAGTTTCAAGATTAGCCAAGTTTGATATTTGTCAGCATTCACTTTTGAGTATCTATTATATGCAGACACATGGAGAAAAGCACTGAGAGAAATCAATGTTTTTTTCTGAGCATTGGGACTATCACAGCAGGTGATTTTTTTTTTCGAGTATAACTGCTTTACAATGTCATGTTAGTTTCTGCTGCACAGTGAAGTGAATCAGCCAATATGTATACATATATCCCCTCCCTCTTGGACCTCCCTCCCCCTGACCCAATCCTACCCATCTAGGTCTTCACAGAGCACCGTTTCTTTAATTCCAGAAATCCCTGACCATTGTTCATAAACCAGGTAATTTAAATGCTAACCTCTGAATTGTATTCAAAACCGAGGCTTTAAGAAGTTTACCAATTTTTATTGTTTTCTTGATATCAGCATTTCTACCTTGCAGTTGAAGTAGGAAAAAAGGTTCAAAAGCCAACCTTAAGGATTTTCTACCTGGCTTTATCCATGTTTCTAGTTATATCTAGACCAAAATAACCAGGGCAGTTTTGTTCCACCCTTCACCTACCTAGTCTCTTAAGTTCTTAAGAACTTGAAAATCATCCAGTCCCAAATCAAAATGCAAAAACTGTCATGGAGAGGAGAAA
The DNA here is from genome assembly GCF_039906515.1 of Pseudorca crassidens. Classification (NCBI taxonomy): domain Eukaryota; kingdom Metazoa; phylum Chordata; class Mammalia; order Artiodactyla; family Delphinidae; genus Pseudorca; species Pseudorca crassidens. Next base: position 81,940,751 of record NC_090301.1, read on the forward strand.
ACTGGGCGCTTCACTTTCTTAAATGACCTGGGAAGGTGGTGATCAGCAAGCCTACCCGACTATCCGCAGGCTCAGAGCCAAGTACTCCTCCCCCGGGAAGATCTCCAAACGGGGGGCACACTCATCTGCACAAGAAAGACCACAGAGCTGAGTGCCCCAAGGCTCTGACCTCACCATCTTCCTCACCAGTGAACATAGCCTTAATTCTGTTGTTTCTAGAACTCTAGTTCAGAATATCCTGTATGAAGACCACCACCTCAGAAAAAAAGAGAAATGTGCAGAGATATCAATCATTCCTCTGAAAAACATTTTTTATTGGAAATTCAAGTGCAAAGCTAACTATATAACTTACAGCATGTTTCTGCCAATAATCTCTTAGAACAGGCCTCTTTTTTTTATGCACAACAACTTCCTGCATGTCTTCAAGAGAGGGATGCTGGCCAATTTCCTCCTCAAATGGCAACATGTATTCATCTACAGGTCCTGAAATGTAAAAAAAGGGGAAAAATCATTGTAATTCAAATCTTCCTAACTTCCAAACTGGAACAAGCTTTCTAAAACACACTCTGAATCACCTTTTCCCAACTGTCATATGCTATAGTGACGGGAGAGAAACAAACCCTCAACTGTACTTATACCGCAGTGTGACGCAAACTTTAGAGGAAATCAGAAAGTCTGTAATTTGGCATGTAACTCTGCTAAGGACTGTGAAAGGAGCTTTATTACCTGTTGTATAAGGAATGCCTATCTCTGTTTGTATATAGCACATAGGGACCCATGGATCTCTGCATATTAAGGACATAATAGCTCTTTAAGGTACCCACTCTTGCAATTCAGATCAGACTGTAAATAGTAGTGCTTTCATCTCTGAAGATTTTGGGTTCGGTCTGCTATAACCATTTTTATTCTGACATGCCCAAACCCCCTACACATTCCACATGAGGAATTACGTACCCCAGAATCACACCTCTGCCCTCACAGGAGCTGCCAGATATTGTTTTTTTAAAAATCACAAATGTACTCTACAAAAAGGGTCCTCAACGAATCAGAATGTGCCTTCACAGACAAGCAAGATTTATTCTACATGTTCTTTTTCTTAGGCCTATGCAAATATGGAAATTCAGTTAGGAGTTTGTAATAACTAATAACTGATGAGCACTTATGCTAACCAGGAACTTTATATTATTTACTTCCATTTTATCTTCACAGAGTGAAGGTGGCATTACCCTATTTTACAGATAAAAAGCTCAAGAAAAAGTTCCATCATCTGCACAAGGGCATACAGCTGTTAAGTGATAGAGTTGGAATTTGAATCCACCTCAGTGACTCTAAAGTCTGTGCTTTCAATCACTAAACTGTCTCCCGTTGACAGAAATTGATCGCTAATGAGCAATTTCAGTGACCAGATGTGTCTGTATATAGACATAAACCTTGTATAAGTTCTCAAAACACACCAAATACTCCTGCGTAGAATATAAGTTATAAACAGCTGATCAAGAAGGAGGCCATCTAACTCAACCCTGTCTAAATATAAGAATCCTTGATGGCTGGATAGTCAGTCTCTGCTGAAGCATTTCCAATCACTTAGAGTACTGACATTCTAAGGTGTCTATTTAACCCTTGCTACTCAAAGTGTGGTCCACAGGTCCAGCACTGGCACTGATGGGGTAGCTTTTGTAAGAAATGTAAATATCAGGCCCCACCTCAGAACTACCGAGTCAAAATCTGAATTTTAACAAGATTCCCAGGAGTTTGGTTTGCACGTTAAAGTTTGAGAATCACTGAACTGAACCATCAACAATTAGCCATCTAAAAAATTGAAAAGCACTTACGTTAGCAGTGTTCATACTGTCCCCTCTGCTTCAATTTCTGACTTGAATCAGAAATGCCTGACTCTGAAATTGAGTATTTCATAGCACATGCAAGGCATTTAAGAAATGTAAGCATCTATCCTTATCCTATTCTTTTTCCATAAAAACTTCCCTGATAACCTCTCCTCCCCACCAACAAAGCAAGTCCTCACACCTCTAAGCTCCCATAACACTCCCTTAACATTTCTCAGGTATTAACATTCATCCAAAAACATTTGCCTATGTAGACAATTCATACTTACCTTACTCTGGAGTTAACTGTCCAGGATACATTTTATCACCTTAACTAAACTGTATATTACTTGTGTATCCCCTATAACACTACATCCAATTGGCTTGCTTTGGAGAGTTCATGTTAATGAAATTCTGAAGAAATATATTTTCCTGTAACATCTGCCATCTAACCTACTTGTGCCTCCATAAATGCACGCAATAAATGCATTTTTTCTTCCACTTTGAGCCAAAACACACTGAACAGCTTACTCTTCTTCCTATAGACTTCTAAGCTAAAATTATATCCAAATTGCTTCAACCTTTCTTAGGTTCTGGATCCATTCCCACGCCAATTTTGGAAGAATGAATGGCTGTCCATTCCTGAGCACTTTCCACTAAATTCCCTTTAAAAGCAGAGTATCCCAAATCAAGTTTCATATACCAGAGGTAGTCTGTCCTACACTGAGAAACTATTACAGTACTCAGAAAATATTCTTATAAACATAGGTTAAGATGGTTATAACTTTTATAAATTAAAGTTTTAAAAGATCAAACTAATTTACTTGGTTTGGGAGTTTAATAGGAAATTTGCCTTATATTCTCATATCCAAAAAAGTAGTATAATTGGAGAGGGTAGAGACCTTCTGAGGAGCACTAAAGACAGAATACCTACAACGCTATAATTCTGTCACACTAGGAACATAATATGCAGGTTTATAATGAGTCAATCAATGTAAATATTTTTAGGACTTGAAAAGGACTTCAAGAACAAGGACTAGGAATCCCTTAGAACCAAGGTGATGTGCTAGGGAATGTAACTTATGTTCACAATAATGTCTACATCAGATCAGACTTAACAAAGCTTTAAGGAGGCAGAATCTAACTTGTGCTGTAACACACACTCAGTTCTGGGTCATGGAGGATAGAATGGTAATTCAATCCATCACAGGAGGGCTGAACAGCCAGCCTGAGTATCCTGGGAGGCAAAATCCCCCGACTCTGTGCACCTCCTCTCACCCAAGAGTTGACTTTAACTCTTAGGTGTCTCAGGACCCTCGTGATCTTACCAAAGTAGCAGCCCTCTCCCTGAATCTGGATCAGAGTTTCAAATCTTGATTTCACCACTTACCACTCTGCAACTAAAACAGACAAGCTATTTAATTTCTATTTAAAATTTGAGCATCAGATTCCTCACAACTGAGGTGATAATTACCTCCAAAGTTGTTTTAGGAAATAAGCTGAAGGTATGTAAAGTGCCCAGCAAAACATCTGGCAATGGTAATGGATCAATACATATCAGTACCTTTCCTCTCCTGCCCTCCCCATCCCCTGCCTCCTGAGTTTTCTTTATGCTACCACCTCTTGGAGTCTATTTTTAAAAAATTGTACTTTAAAATATTACCTTTGAGAGTAATCAACCCTTTTCATACACGTGTAGTAGGTACAGGTATACATATATATGTATATGTCTTTTAAAAAAATATATGTTCCCTTACCATCTGCAGCAGTACAGCGAGAAGCCAGTTCCCACAGGACTAATCCCATGGCGTACATATCTATCCTCAAAAATGCATCCCTTTGGAAGTTTATAGCACCCTCTAATACCTCTGGAGCCATATACCTTCGGGTACCAACCTGAAAAAGATGTTGAAAGCAAGCAGCACTTACTAACTTTGTGAACTAACATTTTATGATTTTGTAAAGAGAATCAAAACCAAGTGTGCTCTAGTATTAGGTAAGATAACTAAATTATGACTACCAGAATTTTATTCCATTTCAAGTAATACAACAGCCAAGACCCTGGAAACAGTGGATGCAACCATCAGTAGGGACTGCTTAAATAAGTAAGAGTACTATGCAGCTCTTAAAAAAAACATGAGGTAAATCTATAAGGACAAATATGGAAAGATTTCCAAAAATACTGTAAGATGAAAACAGCAAAGAACAAAGCAGTATATATACTAAGATCCCTTCTGGATACACTTAACAGATATATCAACAGACATTATGCTGGTCTAGGCTTCGACGTTTTCCCCCTTCTGGAAGTAATCACAAGAAACTGAACAATGGTTATTTGTGGAGAGAGGATGGAACAGAGAAAAAAGGCTGTATACTTTTTAACTGTACATTGTTTGAAATGTATCTTTTTTAAAAAAATACTCCTTTTGAGAGTTTCTCTTTCTCTGTACGAAAAAAAAAAACCCTAATAAACATAAAATGAATTAGCCAAGTACAGGATGGATAAACTTTTTAAAGTTCTGTTTCCACAAAATCTATGTATTTGTTTCTTCATGAATTCTGTCTTAAATTCTTTATTGATATCTGTCCCTAACAATCTGGTATTTCTTAGTAATGTAACTACGGTTACTAAGCTAGCACAGCTAACTTTGGTTGGTGCTTGACAAGATTCATATATGAACACTTAATTTCTGTGAGATAGGTGGTTAGATTAATCCACTTGAGTTTAATAGGTCTAGGGAGCGGCCCAGATACTGGTATTTCCAAAAGCTCCATAAGTTAAGTGACTATGATCTATAGACTAGAAGTTGGGCAATTATCTGCAAATATACATATAAAGAGATGTTTAAGAAAAAACAAGGATAGATCACTAAGACACTGAAGTTCAAAAACCCGAAGTTTTTAATTCATTTAATAAGGAGAACACTTTAAAGAAAGGGTAAAAAGGTAGCTTTGCCTTTTTTGCTACTTTAAATAACTATTTTAATTGTACTGTAAGTAAGCTTTTCCCCAAAATCTACTTTTCTCCTGAAGATAAATGTTATGCCTTCCAAAGTACTTCTTTTCTTATGAAATGATGACATCTTCCTTTTTAGTATAAAATGTCCTCTCTCTTATAAATTGATGATGATATTAGAGAAAAATGTCATTTTTTTCCCAGTGTTCTTTGCAATATATAAAATATGCAATAACAAGCATTTTGAAACTTTCTGGTCCATGAAATCTAAAGTCAAGGAATCAGTGATGTATTATTCATTATTTTATATATATATGTAATTATTATGTATTATTAGTTATTTTTACCCTCATCATGTAAGCCAATCATGAGGGCATTAAAAGACATGAATGAAGGGAGATTAGTTCGGTGCTTTGCGATGACCTAGAGGGGTGGGACAGGGAGGATGGGAGGGAGGCTCAAGAGGTAGTGGGTATGAGGACATGCATATGCATATGGCTGATTCGCTTTGTTGTGCAACAGACACTAACACAGTATTGTGAAGCAATTATACTCCAATAAAGATCTATTTAAAAAAAACTTGAAAAAAAAAGATATGAATGAATCCCCAAATTCTTTTCTTAAAAAGGGGGAAGGTTTATAAGGTACCAAAGGATTAAACTCTTCCCAAAATTTAGTCTTAAGGTAATCAGACAATCAGCTCAGAAGCCTGGTCCTAGGCTTCCTGCACAATCTCCCATCTCAGTACATTCTCCGCAAAACTGCCTTCCTTCCCAAATACATATGTTGTCAACTTTTCTAGAACTATGACTGCTGACTAAATTCTTAAATCATTAGTCAATGTTGTCAAAATTTGTTGTGCTATGTTCTTGGAGGTCAGTAGGACACACTGGGCAAAAAGAAAGCTGAGAATCAGATGATCAAATAATTTGCCTGATCTGAAAGATGAAGTAATGATTGTGCAAAATCATTTGGCTTTGTAAGGAAATATCACCTTTCAGGTCAAACTAGTTTGAAAACACCTTTCCTAGAGCCTCAGTTTCTGAGAATAAGATGTATGGATAATGTTCTTTTCCTCTTTGGCTTCCTTAAAGGCTCCCATTGCTGAAGTCTCTGTGCAGACCTTGGTTAGTAAAATTAAACTCCTTGCTCAGGGCCTTAGAAGTCCTCTGAACTCTGGAGAGAATTCAGAGAAAAGCTATAAAGTTGATTAAAGAGTTAAAGAAGCAATAGAGACCAAGAAGCAAGAAACTATCATTGCTGTCTGGAAAAACAGGCACTAGATCTTAGTACATTATAACATGAATAGTGACTGATTATTCTTCCATTCCTCTTAAGATAGTGAAAGAATTAACAAGTTAAAACTAGTGAGTTAATATTAAGAACTCCCTAGAAGAATGAGGCTTATTAAAATGTGTTGGATTCTTCTTTGATTAGTTTTAAAAATAGAATCCTATGACATCTAAATTGTTTTATGAATTGCTTGATCTAAACCACCTGAGGTCCTAACAGTCCTTCATCACCATATGAAAATATCTTCCTCAGCAAATTTAACATATTACTCTTAAGAGAGTCTTTTTTTTTTCCCTGCAGTACGCGGGCCTCTCTCACTGTTGTGGCCTCTCCCATTGTGGAGCACAGGCTCCGGCCGCGCAGGCTCAGCGGCCATGGCTCACGGGCCCAGCCGCTCCGCGGCATGTGGGATCTTCCCGGACCGGGGCACGAACCCGTGTCCCCTGCATCAGCAGGCAGACTCTCAACCACTGTGCCACCAGGGAAGCCCGAGAGTCATTTTTATAATACATACCAATTTAAGAACCAGCACAATAATTTTAGACCAACTGATCCCAGATGCCATCTAAGAAAATATGGGACAAGATTATTTTTTCTTACAGTTTACAGTTATCCTTACCTGTCCATGGGTATCACCTGCAGACTTGCCAGCCTCAAACTTTAACGCCAACCCAAAGTCAGCAATGCAAGCTGTCAGATTGTTTTTCAACAGCACATTTTTACTTTTGATGTCCCTTGCAAATAGAAAGATAAAGTATTCAAATTCAGTTTAAACAAGTTATCTTTTAAATTTTTTGACTGTAAGTAGGAAGAGAGACTATGTATGCTTTTAAAAAAAATAGTTATTTCAAAGTATGAAATACAGAAAAGGGCAGAGGGACAAAAAGTTTAAGTAAAGTCTCCAGATAGCTTGAAGCACAAGGGTACAGTGACCTAGTCGTATCCATTACATGGACAATAAGAAGGAATTCTCTCCATAAAGCAGTTTTATAAAGAGCTGCCATTCCAAAAGTACTGTCCAGCCTACATGTTATCTATGTCACTCCTAACTACCAATCATAAAATTGTTGTTGTTTTAAGATAATAAGCATATTTCAGAGTTTATAGTTAGAAACTCTCATTGACACTGAAATTTAAAAACCACAATGAAAGAATTTTCAGTTAAAGCTGAATTGGATGACACACAGGCCTACATTTTAAAACGTCCCTTATTTTAATGGTTCTTATTACATTCACCAACTTGGCTGTACAAAAGCATCTCTACAAATGTATAAGAGAAATTTTTCACCATAAACATACACTGCTCCAGCTGGATCCTGGTGTTCCAAAAAGAGTAACCATTTTAAGGCAATCAGATGTCTTCCTCTACACATTAGCCTCAACTAGCTCATCCTAGGGCTTACTATACCCCAGTAAACACACCGGTACCATGAGCAATGGTAAATTTATGTGTGCAGACACAAAGTGTGAGACAAAGGACGCATAGATAGACAACCACAAATGCTACAAAAATCAGTTTTAGACTCAAACGATTTTTAGGGACCCTACTTATAATAACCTTTGGGGGTTCCAAAGGATTAGTTCCCTATAGGACTAGGTGAGGTGAGCAAAAATCCAGGAGGACAGGGTTAGACTATGTAGGAAGGTGAGAAGGGAAGCTACTTCTGAGGTAGAAGTCATTTAAGGTTTTCAAAATCAGAATCTACATTAGAATTGGAATAAAAGTAATACCTCCCAGCAACCTAAGACACCACCTGATGGCACTCAACTAAGTATTTGTTAAATGAATCAGGTAATTTAAAACATCCATCTTTAAACTGAATATAAGATGACAGATTGACCCCATGTTCAAGGAAGTTAAATACACAATGGCAAACTGAATCCCATGTTTAAGGGAACTAACGGTTTCCCTTTTAAGGATATGACAATTGTTGAGTCCAAGTACTATTTCTTCACTGAAAAAGAAAATTTAGTAAACCCAATTATTCAAATAATACCTCCTTCCACCTCAACTTAGGTAATGATCACATGGTCATTCAAAACACAAGCAAAAAAGATACTCAAAATCTCTCCTTAATTACATCCCCTTATACCTATTTATAATCATCTTTGAAGTAAATCATGTTTTGAGGTAAAACAGATTTCTCCTTTGAGACAAAGAAAATACACTTTTTCTTAACTATGTTTTCGGAAATGAGACAAATTGAAACATAAGTCAATAATTAACCTTTGACAATGATGTTAATATATACATTATCCAAAATACTTCCTGGCCAATCTCAAAGCTAATTTGAAAAACAAGTGAAAATCAATGCTTCCTATAGCATGATTAGGTAACTAGGGGAAAAATAAATTTTGCCCAGGGGATTGAAAGTTTAAATAATAAATACTGAATTATTGGGTAAAATAATATAAATTTAGCTCTACCTGTGAGATATGGCGGGTTTGTGGCCATCTTTTAGGCCAGGTATATCCTCATGTAAATATGCCAATCCTCTAGCCATGGTTTCTGCAATATGACACAATTCATTCCAAGAGACCACATTAGCCTTAAGAAAGTCTGATAGTGAACCCTAAAGGAAGGGGGAAAAAAAACAACTTATGTTCTTGACAAAAGCCGTATGTATATGGAGACTTTCCTTTTTACTTTTAAGAGGTCATGGAAGGCAACATAGTTTTCCTTTCAGTGAATAATATCCAAAACGCAATCTTTCTGGAAGGGTTCAAGTTTCACATTAATAAACATTTGAAAGGAATACCACTAATCTTTAAAGGTTTGCTACAAGCACAGTTGGTCAATTTCCCATTGAGAAGGCAAAATTAACAAAAAAAAAAAAGGTTATTGAAAATCTAAAGTTCCAGAAAATACTTTAAAAGTTAAAATATGTTGACTATAGAGATGTTATAAATAGGACTAGGAGAACAAAAATTAAAACATATGAACAACAACTAACCTAAAGAATCTTCCTCTAGAGATTACTGCCAACCTTTTAGTCAAGAATTAAGGGAATTAAAACAGCCACTTTTTTCTGACAGTGATGAAACTGATTGCCAAGAAGATCACAATTTCCTACTCCACTAATGTATACTTTCATACTAACTCTGAAAGCAGAAAAATTGAGGAAAAATAGCAAGTGTGTTTTGGTGGTAATTACCCTACAAATCAGTGACTGATCAAAGATCAGATAAATTTCCTGACCCTAGTTTTGTCACTAAGTGACATCAATTAAAGAATTTTAAGAAACAAAATTCAAGCTGAAAAAATGTCTCATGTAATAAAAGTGGACAGTAAATGGTAAATGAAAATTCCTAAGCATTGGCTATACTAAAATAATTATTTGTAAGAGAAGTATAATTGCAGCACAAGAAATCAGGGACAAAAGACTGGTATTATATAAGTAGAGGGTTAGGTGAAAAAGTTGTCATCTTTGTTCTTCTATTAAATAAATCATTTTTAAAGCAGGTTTTTATTTATAAATATTAACTAACTATAATAACACACTGTTCCCAGAAAAATAAGTGAGGGCTTTGTAGCCAACATTAGGAAGTAAGCCAACCCTGACTTCACTGAGTTAAAATGGAAAGTAGTTTTACCTTTTCATGAAATGCTGTGATTAGCCAAAGATCCACATCAACACTGGTACCTCGTTTTTCTGCACCAATGAACTGTAATATGTTCTCATGCTTCATTCCAGGCAAACTATAGACTTCATATTCATTCTGCCATGACTGTTTGTCCTAGAGTTAAAAAGAATAGTAAGAATGCAAAGAACACAGGCAAATAAACCATATCTAAGAGATTACTCAAGTAAGTTCTAAGGCAATTTTTTTTAAAGGCTAAGTATTAAGAGATTCTTTGGTTTTGTTTTGTCCTGTTTTTTAATAAAAGAAAACTTTGACAACAGGTAACAGTTACATACCAAATGCCTGCCCTGCCCCATTCCTTCAAACATACTTTTTTGTGTTTGTAATTTGTAAACATAGAAGTTGATCAGAAATACTGCACTTCTGAATCCTAACAATGGCAACACATTCCACATACAAGTTAGTACTACAGTGTAATTTTATCACGGTGTGAAGTTACCTGTGTTACTATTAAGAATAATCTCTCTGAGAGATGAAATTCAGGGAGAATGACTTCATCTAAATAGAAAACAAATTTTTTTCAAACACTAACATCATGTCAAACCTTCTTAACAAAATGTTTAGAATACCCTGCAGAGTCAATAAGAGAGCAATGGGGTATAAATATGCAATACAATAATTTGAAACACCACAGATTCACTTGTGCCTGCAAGTGATCCATACCTCTTACATGTCTACTTATAAAGGATTAGTTTCTTTTCACAATGGGAGAATAACGAAAGTGGGAGGCACCACAGCATAACGGTTAGGAACCCTCTGGATCCAAGCTATCTAAGAACCTTTGGCATGTTACATAATCATTCAGCTTCCTGATCAGCAAAACAAGGACTGTAGTGGGTGCCCCATAGGGTCGTTGTATTATACATATATTGTGTGTTATATGTATGGGTAATAATACATATTAGTGAGTACTCACATATGTAAAGTACCTCTATCTGACACAATAGAACCATTCAGTAAAATGTTAGCTACTGTTCTTGTTGTTACTCTGACGTTAATAGCATCCAAATGCGCTTCTCTAATTTTTAAGCTTCCTCACATGAAATAAGAACCCTGATCTTCTTTGTGAACCTTGGCCCAAAAGACTTTTCTTTTGAGAACTAAACTACAGTTAACAGTAATAAAAAAAAAAAAGTAATAAACTTCTTCACAGACTCTAAGGAACAGACTTTCAAGGAGGTAAGAGGGCAAAAATCTAGGTATATTAAGACAAAGAAATTGAATAATTTTGGTATAAGGAAGATCTACTATACAGGTGCAGGGGTGAAGCCTGCATCAAAAAACCCAGCCAGGATCGCAATACCATGCACAGCATTAGCCACAGGTGTGTATAAGCAGAAAACAGGAACAAAGGAATTATCATAGATCTATACCACCAACGGAGCAAAACTAAAGAATATCTCAGAGGTGCATGAGACCAGGGTTTTATAAGGTTGGCCCCCTTTAATAGAAAAACAAGTCAACAGTAAACCAATTATTTGGAGTCTTGACTCAATGCCTCTGAAAATTCACCAAACAAAATCTGAAATGATTACACCAATACTCAAAGTAGAACAAAAATGAATCAGCCTGGTAATATATCTCCAAACAGCGATTCTAAAACAAAGCACACTACTCTTTCAATATTCTGTTTGCTTTTTCTGATAATGTCAATGGGACATTAAAAGTTAACCACTCAGGGCTCCCCTGGTGGCACAGTGGTTGAGAGTCCACCTGCCAACGCAGGGGACACGGGTTCGTGCCCCAGTTCGGGAAGATCCCACATGCCGTGGAGCAGCTGGGCCCGTGAGCCATGGCCACTGAGCCTGTGCATCCGGGGCCTGTGCTCCGCAACGGGAGAGGCCACAGCAGTGAGAGGCCCGCGTACCGCAAAAAAAAAAAAAAAAAAGTTAACCACTCAGACAATGAATTATATTTTTTAATTAGAATCCTCATCTTCACTTTGCATTTCTGTAGAATTTTTACTGGCAAAAAATCTCCTATATGCTTATGTATTGTAATTCCACCACTCTAAACAAACATGACTGTTGTACCATTAATTTCTCAGATGAGAAGGCAGACATAAAAGGGCTAACCACTTCCCCCGGTATCACAAAGAACCACCATGAAACATACGGCTTGTGTTTTCAGACTGTTTCTGAGTTCCAATGACCTAGCCAGTCGCATCTTTTAAAAAATATATGCAGACTAGAAAACTGCAATAAACATACCTGTATTGGAAATATTTTCACAGCCACATATTCATTGAGTAACTGGGCTTTCCACACACAACCAAATCTTCCCCTTGCTTTCACTTCTAGTAACTGCAGTGGCTTCAAACCTAGTAATGGAGAAGGAGGGGGTGGTCCTGGGTCCTACAGATAAACAATAATAATATTATCTAAAGAGCAGCACATGACACATCTCGCTTCTAAATATCAGTATACTGAGAAATCGATTGACAGAAACGGTAGACACATACAAATGACATTAACTTCAATCTTGCCAAAACTGAATTCTCAAGCATTACTAATTACCTATAGTGATCAAAAAGCAAGAAACTTGAATTAAGAGTTTTCACAATAACATTCCTACTGCTACATATATATATATATATATATATATATATAGCAATCAGGAGAAAAGATCTAAAATCTTTTTGATCCAGTCTCACTAATTCTCCTAAGATTTTTCTGTGACCTTCAGGATATTACTAATGGTATTTTAATTTCATCCAGTTGATTATTCCTTATAGGATAAGGATTTGAAAAGTGCCAGATACAGCAAATTATGGCTATGTCTCAAAGAAACCACTCCTCAAAATCCATTACTTTCCCCAGTGAGTGTTTAAATCTTTCTTCATTAATATCAGAAATACCCACACAGCTATTCTCAAACACATTACAAATAGGTATTTCAAATACAAAGCACATAAAAGGAATATGTAAGTTAGTGTTGCTATAACCAAACTGCTCCATTCATTCTAACTTTTCTACCCGGTAACAATTTGTCCCTTTGCTTATAATTACTTCCCAGAATTGATCTGAGATATTATTAGTATTCTGGGACTCATGGGCAAAGAAAGTACAAATAATTCAGAAAATAAGTGGTCATCATATTAGATGAGAAGGTATGGAAAATGAAAGTGAAGTATACTGCTATAGTTAATTTTTTAAATGGAGCAACTATAATATATAAATAGGAGTACAGCATCACCAGGGGATCCTCCTATACAAAGTAGAGTGGCTACCCTTCGCTGAAAACATTGTATTAGTTAAATACCTGCAACTAAAGCAAGAGGTAGAAAGCCTTTTGGAAAGCTTCCAGAGGAAAGTAGTAACATGTTTGAAGGCCTGTGTAATGAGTATTGTTAGCAAGAACTAAAATTTCTGTGGCAACAGACTTTATGACACTGGGTGGCACTTAAGACACTTGGAGATTGTATGTCACCCCTTTATCAATGCATGTCTCTCTGCCTTTACTCTCCTTCCTTAAAACAAACAAACAAACAAACAAAAACCTCCTCTTCTAATGCCTCAGGACAGTAAGTGCTCCCTTTAGGCATTATTCAGCCCCTGGATGCCACTCAAGATTTTTTAAAAGTTGGCATCTATGTTAGAAAGACCCTCAGCAATAGAAACACTGCAAAGTATTAAAGAGAAAAAATAATGTAATTTCTTCTTCTAAAGTAGACAATCTTTCTAAAATGGTTTGAGAATTCCTATTTTAAAACAGTATGATAAACCAGAAGACTTCCTGTGACCCATTTTAACATCAGATATTTATTTTTTAAATGTCTGCAAAAGTTGCTTTTCCTTCACACATTCAAAACATGAAAGGTTAGTAGAGCTAAAGATTATTTTAGTTTAACAGAGTGACAAGAAAGTCAGATGTACATCTTATAGAAGTATGGCCTCTCAAATTATGATTCTCAGTGGGAGGGGACACAAGACGCTCTGGAGAAGTTTTACCAGAACTGAATCCTCCCTCCCTCATTCCTTGACTGATCATATATATCTGCAATAAGAGACCCCACTGATCGTAGTACATGACTTATGTGAATGTGGAGACAGGAGGGAACAAGTTGAAACCACTCTTCTAGAGGCAAAGAAAACCACTCAGTGCTCTAAGTTCAAGAATTATTGGATAACTGCATAAAAGAGTAATTGTGCTAACTAAACAAAGTTCACTTTGAAAAACTTTAAATAACTATAAGGTTAAAGTCAATGATTCCCCCTCCTTTAGAGATAAGTTAGAAAAGTTGAGTTTTCAAAGCAGGGATGACAAAAATTAAAGTATGCAGATAAGGGTTGAAAGCTGAAGAGGGAAAATAACCAGGTAAAGAGTAATATAGCACTATATGTAAACACTAAAATTTTTAATAAATTGACTGATAATGTCTCTTTAGATAACATACACATTATCCATTCCCTATGCTAAAGAGTACCAACCATATGGATATGATTCAGTCTATAAAATAGGATTTAGATGACTTAATCCACACCTCAAATTAAGAATATGTCGGCAGTTCAAAATAAGACTTTACTCTGTATGACAGACTCTAGGTACATCCACCTCACTACAAATAACTCAATTTCATTTATATTCCATTGTATATATGTGCCACATATCCATTCATCTGTCGATGGACACTTAGGTTGCTTCCGTGTCCTGGCTACTGTAGCTGATTCATGTTGTTATAAAGCAGAAACTAACACACCACTGTAAAGCAATTATACTCCAATAAAGATGTTTAAAAAAAAAAAAAAAGAATACCCAAAATAAGACTTTAATATAATATTAACCTTAATTTTAGGAAACAAAAATTTCCAATGCCTATGTTTAGAATTAAAAAAACATCACTGAATGTTTTCCAAATGCGTAGATAAACTTAAAAGTTCCCATAAGTTTCCAAGACTCTGTTTACGAAGTTTGTAAGCTACCGTTATTTCAGTAAGAAATCTTAGATCACTCTCCTAATGAAATTCCCATTATAGTCAGCATTATATATTAACAACCTGAAAATATGCTTTGTCAAAATTACTTATAAGTAAAAAGCTTAAATTTAGGAGAACACGGGCCAATTTTCAAAGGGTAAGAAGATCTACAAAAGCACACTCCTACAAAATGTCAAAACTTTTAGAAATGATAATTCTACAATTCTTAGAAAGGTTAGGTTCAAAAATGAGAACTCTGTAACAGATTACAACTCTATAAAATCTATACTACCAGTCAGTATATCTTTTTACTTCTCTAATAAAATGTTATTGGACTATTCTTCTAATTCATACTTCTCAGTTCTTCCATTTAACAGCTTACATCTAAAAGAAGTTTTAACCACTTCCCTCATATCTAGCTTTTACTTATCCTATAATCTAAGAATATTAGAAATTATTTTCTGTTTATTAACAGCATTATACTAATTTACCCAAAAAAACCTCATACTTGATTCTAGGAATAAAGATTTATACCCTTAAAATATATGAGAACCTGGGGAGACAAATTCAGACTTAAACTTCATAATGACAACAACATTCTGATATTATCCATAAAACATGGCTTTGCCCTGCTACAGAGAAAAACCACTTTTGGAGGGGTAACTATAAGGACTACAGAGTTCCTGAAAACTTTCCCTAAGTTCCAGCTCTCTTCCAGCACCCATGCTATTTTGCACAGTTAAAAAGATTTTCATTAGAACATGGCTCTGATTACATCTCTTCTTTACCCACTTGTATGTGAAAATTATGGCATCAGAAGACATGTTGAGAAGCGACAAATGACAATAGCTGGAAAAAGTGCCCCCCACCCCTGCACCACTACCCAGTATCATTACTATAACCAACAGTGGATAAAAGATTAGACGTGAAGAGCTGTAAAGCAGTCTGTGATCATTTTACTTATTCTGAGTTCTCCATATGAAAGGTGAATTCTAATCTAAATGAAGCCTTAAACTTCCAGACAGCAAAAGATCAAGTTATACTTCTCTAGCCAGTCCATTTGCTAAAGATGCCAAAGATGAAAGAAACTACCTGAAAATATAGATTTCACATTAAAAGATAATGGATTCGACCAGAAAGTCAGCATCTGTTAAAAATGAGCACATGCTGACATTTAAGGTAATGACATACTATAAAAATTAAGCAATACAAGGTTTGTAAGGCTAAAAATCTATCCATTAGGTGTTAACTTCTAGTCAACTAAACCAGTTGTGTTTCTACATTTCACCTTAGATAAGTATAAACACTGGTAACAATTCTTTAAAACCCAAAACTATTACTATGACAAGCCAATCATGTTTTTAATACTAGAAGTGGAAAAAAAACTACAACATAAATTTATAAACTATAGAGGATGGACAATAAAGCAACAACAACAACAAAAAATCTAAGAACAAAATGTTTAGTATGTATCCACAAAAAGTGCCACAACCATAAAACAAACATCAATGCATCTTACCTCTATCATTATATGAAAGGCGTGCTTGTGAAGAAAAAACACAGGCAAAAGAAATTACGATTTATATCCAGAATGAAATGAAAAATGACACATCAGTTACAAAAGTGAAGGAAGGAGAATAATGATTTAGCTTTTTAAAAGCTGGCAATGATCCAATGTATCATATTTTTTAAATGAGAACTGAGAACACTTTCCTTATAAACAGAGGAAAGTAATATATTCTTTTTTAAATCTTGGACATTACCTATCAGATAAGAGGTATTATTATATAGATGACTCTAGTATGACCCCAAGTTACCTGATCCAATGGACTTCAAGCCAGCAAATAAACTAAACCTAGTCTTAAATAATTGTTACTTATTTTTCTAAGAAGTTCTAAGGACTAACTATAAGAGTTTTTTTTAAAAAAAAGCAATTTAGCTGAGAAGCTATGCGTTGGAATTGGACTCTGGACACCAGAGGGCAGTACTGCCTTTAACAAAAACTGTAGGAGCAGCAAAAGAAATTTTTATATAGCTAGAGTTAAGTTTCTCAGACAGTTGTCCTAAGAATCTAGAATCTCCAACTTCCTGAACTTCTTCATTCCCCTCTCATGGAAGACAGGAGAATCCTTACAGTGAGACAAAAAAACATTTCTGGTGCCTATGTGAGTGTGTGCAACATAAATAATACACTAGGGAAAGAAAATAAGATGGGAGAAGAGTAAGATCAGAACTGAGTAGAACACAGTGACAGACCAGGCCTACTGTTAACTACTTCCCCAGGTACAATCCAGAGTGAAGAGGTCAAGCAGCGGTGGCCCTGGAAGGAAGCATCCATGCATATTTTTCAGGCTCAGGACACTCAGATTCTGATAAAGAACAAGATTTTCATTTTCCTAGTCATCCCACAACAGGTAAGGAAGGGCCCTAATTTAAAATCAAAAGAAATATTGTCACCAGTGTAAAGAAAGACTTCAAATTCCTCCAAACACTTGACTATATTTCCCAGTTTCCAATATTTCTACAGAGAACAAGTAGCACTGACGAAAAAGATTTGACAACTTGTTTATATGTACCAGTTGCTTAACTAGTTTTTCTTGCTTCTTGATTTTCGTCTGTGATAATGATTCAGGATTATTTAATAATTCATCTAAAAGGCTTAGCTAATCCCACTATCAAAACATTTTATCAGTACTCCAAAGTAAAATTCATCCCTTGAAAGAAATACATGCCAAATGAGTAACTAGACTGTAGCTTCCAAGGCTTAAACATCTCTGTTTTTCTTTTCATACCAGTGCTTTCAGAGACAAAGATGCCACTGTAATAACACTGGGCAAGTAGGTGCTGTGCATGCATCTTACCAAAAAAGTGTACCTTTGCTCAATATACCTCTCAACAAATGAGTATTAGAATAAGCTATAGAACGATCCAAACTAAACAAAAGACACCAAGAGCAGGCCTCAATGCATAAACTATGTTACAAAATAAGAGGCAAAACAGAATCCAAAAAAAAATAATTCACCGAAATACACAAATAGATAAAGAGTAACCAAACCAAGTAATCTGTATTCACAACTTGGAAAATGAAACTTGAATATCATGCACTGTGACTGGAGATAATAGTGAAAACCAAATCAGCACATTAATGTCAAGTAATTAGGTTGCTGAATGAGAAAGAGCCTTGCTGCTTATTCCTTAAGGGGAAAAGAAATTAACTATTGACAAACATCAGAAAGGAATGAATAATACTTCTCTATTCATTCAACAAATCTTTACTGAGCACCTAGTTTGTGCCAGGCACTGGCTACCCAGGCTCTCATGACACTTACTATAGTGTGGGGAAGAAAGACTAATCAAAGAACCATACTAATGAATGCATAATTATAAAATAAGAGCAATAAAAAACAATTTAGTTACCTTGAGCACCTGTAAAGAGAAACCTAACTTATACTGGGCAAGGTAAATAAGAGAAGACCTCCTGAGGAGAGGATCCTTGAGCAACGAAATAAGTACTAGAGGGAGGCAGATAAGGTGGAAAAAAACAGTACTGGGACACATCCTAGATTTCTGTCTTGTGCAACCAAATGGTTACTGGTTCCATTTACTGAGAACCAGGTCTGAGAGGGAAGATCATTACCCTTGTATTGTTAAGTGCCTGGAGACATCTAAGTGGAAATATTTAGAATGCAGTTAGATAAACAGAACTAGAATACAAAGAAATCTTTCTAGAAATATGGATTTTACATGCTATAAATATATGTGAAATATACTATAAATTTTCTCTTACCATTTAAACCATTCCAAGATTTATATTTATATATAATTTTTTTAATAACTCACTCAACAACCTCTTTGGATGATCAAGAAGAATTAAGTAGCTGCTCAACAAAGTACTTGAAAACTGACAAATTCTGAATTTGTCTCCTCTTAAATCATATAATTATCTTACATTCTAAGACATTTTACAATTGCAAATTTTAAAAAAGACTATTGCCAAGCAGACAGAAATAGAATATGTAAAGAAATAATATAGTATGTGTATCAGGACAAATGCTTCTGAGCTAAGGAAAGCAAGACATTATACATTAACAGATTTAATAATACTGATACTGTCAAATACACAGCCATGATTCTATCCAATTAGGTCTTCAAAATTACTCTATGATACACCAACTCCTACTGCTCACATCTTAACCCCTTCCAAAAGCAAAGCATGAAGGCAGACCAAGGTGGATGAATGAGGATTCTGAGTAAGTTCCCTAAGAAGGGATTAGCTCCTCAGGGTAGTCAGCACTGGAGCTGCAAGTCTGAAAGAGAGACGGCAGACATGCCTATTCTTCCGGCTGCTGCTCAGGAGCATCAGGTTTATTACTGGGTACAGAAGAAACTTTATTTTTATTTAGCATTTGTGTTCTGCAAGTGGAAAAAAGGAAAAGGATCGTGCTATACATTAATAAATTGTGATGTGATAAAATGGTTATGTTTATCTGCAAGGCTATATATAGTCACTATAAAAACTATTTTAAATGTAAATTATGTACTCTGATCCCTCCCTGTATCCTACTTTAGTTTTTTATGGACCCAACCTAATAATTTACTGAAATGAGCTATTCAATTAAAATTACTTCAATGGATAATAATAATCCTTGGACATAAATGTCCAAGGCTTTGCCATTCAGCAGACTGACTCTAGGCAAAGTCACTTCACCTATATATATACATCATGGGGTATTGAAAGATTACACTGAGTTAATATGTATAAAGTGCTCTGTATAGTGCTTGACAGAGTACTCAAAATGAAATTTTTTATTATTTGAAATTAACTTCAAAGTATTGACACATATATATGCCAATATTTTGAAATTATTTTCAAGTAAAATAATTTCAATAAATCATTTTTAATATTGAAATCAATGGTTTCAACAAAAATTCTTCCTTTGGAGTACAATTTTGAGGTCATTGGCAATTAACGGCTAAAACTTATTGAGCACTTAAAATTAGCCCAGCACCCTAGATATGGCTCTTCTCCCAATCACTATAGAAATGGAATCAAACATTTCTCCTCCTTTCCTCCATCTTTGCCCAAAATTGTTGAAGCAATTCCCTTTTTACTCTTTTTACCCTTCCTTTCCAAGCTGCAAAGTCAAACAACCAATCAACCAACCTATGTTTAGTACACCTACATGTTAACTGTAGGCTCCCTTAGAAGGGCCAGCAAAGACTGTCCCTGAGCCACTTAACATTATACATCAAGCACAGCGCCTGGCATACAGTAGGTGCTCAAGCAACAGATGAATAGTTAAGCAAAAATAAAACAAACCAACCAAGGTGAACCCAGCCTATCTGATGCAAGCAGCTTTCACTAACAAATGGACTTCTTCATTTTTATTATCTCAAATTAATAGAAAAAGGTTTGACAGCAATGAAGTAGCTAGGAATGATGGAAGAGATTGAGGATGAGGTTCAGGAAATAAAAAACAGAGAAAAGCAAGCTCACTTCTTCCTATCTACCATCTCCTTGCCAGACAAGAAAAAGGAGATATTATGCACTCTGGTCTATATGCATCAGTCCCATTTGCAAATTGGCAAACAACGCGGGGCCCTTCACAGGCCAAAGAAAAACTGATTTCAAGATTTTAAAATTTAATATGTCATTTTTAGAAATAAGGTGCTTTGAGTAATTTTAATGTGCAGCTTTAACTTGTTTTAAGCTTTTGATACAGCTTTTTTTTTCCCCTTTCGCTCCTTCTCCCCTTCTTTTTTGCTTTTGGACACAGAATTTCAGCCAACCTCCAAGTGGGCCTGTCTGTACATTTGTAAGAGAAACAACTTATATACACCTAACTAGAGTAATACTTTGTCAAGCTGCATATCTATGGATAATTTATGATACTTCTCCCTACAATTAGTTTAGAAGTATATATAGAAGTAAGTTGTGGGACCTCCCTGGTGGCACAGTGGTTAAGAATCCACCTGCCAATGCAGGGGACATGGGTTCGATCCCTGGTCCAGGAAGATCCCACATGCCGCGGAGCAACTAAGCCCGTGTGCCACAACTACTTGAGCCTGCACTCTACAGCCCACGAACCACAACTACTGAAGCCTATGTGCTCTAAGGCCTGTGTACCACAACTACTGAGCCTATGTGCTGAACTACTGAAGCCCGTGCACCTAGAGCCCATGCTCTAGGCAAGAGAAGCCACTGCAATGAGAAGCCCACGCAATGCAACAAAGAGTAGCCCCGCTTGCTGCAACTAGAGAAAGCCCACGTGAAGCAACAAAGACACAACACAGCCAAAAATAAATTAAAAAAATTTTTAAGTAAGTTGTAATTTAGGTTATCAGTACAAAAATAATGATACAAAGAGACATTTGTAGTAGCCCTGTACTATTTCTCAGGCATATATGGAAAAAAAAGAAAAAAAGGTGCTCAAGAGTTAGGCAGTAGAATTATACCACCACATTAAATATCCTAAAATAATACAATTAAAAACTATTTGTGAAGTGTAGGTTCTAGCTCTTAGCAGAAACCTAACACAAAATCTAAGCTAATAAAACATCAAATTTTGGTATTTTATGAGAATACATTAAAGCTCCACTAAATTTCACTTAAAAACACATCATACAATCAGAATGAGATAGATTCAAAGTACTAAGCTGAAAAGCTGTCTGTCGTCAATATACTGTTAAAAGAAAGCAACTGTAGAATAACATTTTATAGTTTACAAAAAAGAAAAAATATATATACTCAAATGAGATTAGAGAAAGATGTGAAAAGATACACATCAACCTGTTAAAACTGGTTATTTCAGGAAATTGATAAAGGAAAAAGAGAAAGAACAAATGATTCTCTCCTTTTTTTGGACATACTTCTTTCTGTATAATTTGCCTTGCTATATAACAAGCAAGCATTTGTAGTTAATTTTTAAATGGAAGAGAAAGTGAGAGAGATGTGTTCTTAAACTCCAGCCATTCAGCAATCAACCTATTTCAAGATGTGCTTCTACAGATGTAATATTTATTTTGTAAGTATAACTTAATACTAACATATTAAATATTCAATAAAACTCAGTAAACTTCTCCCTGCATCTTCTCCAAATAGGGAAGCAGCACACTCTCCTAAATTGACTTGGCTGAATAATCTTATGCTACTCCTTTAGTATCTTATTAATTTTAAATGGGTACATATATAAACTCATGTTCAACAGGAAAATACTACAAAGCATTGTCACAGATGGCTTGGTTTCTCAGTGGATAGTAATCTCACATACCGTGAAACAACAACCTATTATTACTTTAATATTAAGGTCAACAGCATTGTTTTGTATGCAGAACTCAATATTCCAAACATCTGAAAGCCTTTAGTCAGACCAAAATCTAGACAAAATGTCATGAAAATGTTATGTCAGGACTGAAGAGATTGATGTCATTTAAAAAGTATTAATGCTGCAATACTTTAGTGCTATTATATAGCCTTCAAAAATTAACAAGAAACTAACTTCATACCTTGTTAAAGGTAGGTAATTTCTAGCCCCTAAACTGCATTTTCTTATCAAGTGGTATTTTTTATCAGCACAAATATAGATTTTATAAGAAGGGAACTTAAGCTTACATATGGTTATGAAAGCAATGCAAACAGTTTCACTGAAACCACATTAACCACAGTAAGACTTCTTAATAGAGTCAATGCATCAATTCCCTCATATTCATGACTCACTGGTACTAGAAAAACCAGTTTGCATTCAATTTACTTACTGGAGATTGTAAGAGCATCTACCTACATACAGAAAGACAGTTTCAGGACAGGCAAAAGAAAAGGTGACCCAGGTAATGCAAATTAAAAGGATGCTTCACACCTGTGATTACAGAAAGCCTCGAATAATGGCATTCTCTTATAAAAACCTGAAATACTTCAACTTATTTTACCCCCAAGAAATAAAGTCCTAAAGCACATAAAATGTTTATTAAACAATTCCTGGGTATACTGCATTATCATCTTAATATAACACTAAATGAAACAATTCAGCAATTCATCACTTACAGAATGGTTATTACATACAAACACTGCATGAGATACAGTAGTGACTACAATACATACCTTGTCTTTAAGGAGCTTATAATAAAGTATGATAATGGAACATGCTCACAAATGGCCAGAACCTTTCTCAACCTAAGTTATTTCATCTGAGTCACAAAAGAGAGAAACTGACTTGAGCACTACTTTCTCAATTCTTTCAAGGATGGCACGTAACTAATACCATTATAGATACATATGATGGATGGCTTAGGGTGTAATGGAAGAAAAGAATCAAAAGGCAGACAAAGTATGGAAGATAACATGCCATGTTCCAAACTTTGTATTCTTGCTGTTGGATCACTCAGAACCCTCAAAAATTTTTAAGCACGGAAGTAACATAATCAGACATGTAAAATGTTACTGATAGCAATAGTATAAATGGAGAGAGAGAACTGGAAACAAGAAGACAAGCTATGAGACTACAGAAATAATCTCAGCCTCCAGCGTAATAATGTCCTGAAAACCACAGGATCAGAAGGATGAAAAGGTATTGGAGTTCATAAATAACAGGGCTAAGAATAGGAGAAGTTGCTGTCTCCAAGGCTTTCACCCAGGATGAGGGGAAGACAGTGATAACATGAAAAAGTGTTAGAAACATAGTAGTTACAGGTTATAAAGAAAGAAGAATGGCTTATTTCTTTAAAAAAAAAAAAAGCACAATTACGTTTTTCTCTGTCTTTAACTATGATAGATGTATTTTAGAATATTTTTTATTTTAAAATAAATTAGAACCATAATTAAAGACCAGATTTTAAAGCATGTTTATTCCTGTATCACTTCAAAATACTAACAAAACCAGAAGAAACTTTAAACAACTTGATGTCTTAGAAATAAAGAATCCTACCATTTAAGTGCCAGAACCAGCTTATTAAGAGATGTATGTAGGTATGTCTTAGTCCTCCAGAATACCCTGTAAGACTGATCGTTTACCCACAAAGAGAATGAAAGACTGAGATCAGACCAATGAATGAGCACAGTATATGTAATGTTAGCTTGTTCTGCTGAGAATCACTGTAAATTCTCTTCAAATATAGTTCTTATTGTAGGAATGATCCATCAATAAGCTATCACCAACCTTTAGCCCACGCTTTAAGAAAAAGTTTCCCTAAGAAAAGAGAATGACAAATTTTATGTCATTGTCTAAAAGTGAAGAAATTAGAAGGAAGATTGTTGCAGAAATGCACAACAAGAATGTAAGATCTTTTCCTAACTGGTCTTGAAATTAAACTTTGAATATGGGGACATGAATATGGGGTGAAATGCAGAAGACACCTTAAGACTTCAAATCTGTAGTATGTTTCCCCTACCGACTTCTCCTGTCCCTCAAAAAAGCCTTGAATAGCTAGGGCATTGGCACTATCAACTCAGAAGCACAAGAATCTTTACCTGCAACCCAATCAATGTTC
The DNA here is from genome assembly GCF_039906515.1 of Pseudorca crassidens. Classification (NCBI taxonomy): domain Eukaryota; kingdom Metazoa; phylum Chordata; class Mammalia; order Artiodactyla; family Delphinidae; genus Pseudorca; species Pseudorca crassidens. The sequence continues at coordinate 81,964,867 of NC_090301.1, forward strand.
ATAAACCCTATTCTAAAATGTGTGCTAAAAAAATTTTAATGGAAAACAGATGACTTGTTTATTTCCCCTTCTGTCCTCTGTGAGACAATATGATCACGTTATTGCCCACTTTAGTAGTCAAACTACTCAACATCCCAAAATAGGAAAATAAATTCACTTATAGAATGATTTTGAAATGGCAGGGATGTTTACTGAATTATCTGAAACAGCAAAAGCGTCTGCTTTCTGAAAAAAGAGAGGCAGGACAGCATAAGCAGTAAGAGCAAAGCTTTAGTGTCAGAGAGTCCTTGGTTCAGATTCCAGCTCTGATACTTGTGAGCTTTGCTATGTCTCAATTTCTTTATCTGTAAAATGGGGATTATAACACTACATAAACAAACCTGTGAGGTAAGATCAGATCAGTCCTTTCCACACCTGGCTGGTCACCAGAACTGCCTGGAAAACTTATTAGAATCATAATATCCCAGGTCCCATTCCATACTTTCAGGGGCGTGGTCCAGGAATTTGTATTTCTTAACAAATTCCCAAGATGATCCTTACATACTGGTCACAACTTGGAAATCATGGGGAAATTTTTATGTATTTTTTGTATATTTTTTATATATATATTAATACATCTATGTAACTTACCAGTACTCTAGTACGCTGTAAATGTTCAATTAATGCTTGATACAATTATCAATCATTTTTTTGAAGCAGAAATAAAACTGAGTATTTTGTAACAAGATGGCCACTAAGTAATCTTGCAGAAGTAGTCTGCATAAACCTCTCGCCAAAAATGAGACTTACAGCATGACTCTATACCGTTTCAAACAGTGAAAAATGACATATATGAAGTTCCACACTGATGACAATGCTCCTTTTCCACAACACAGTTTATGACAGAAGGAAAGCATAAAGTCAGGCATGTCTTAAATTTTTCATAACAAAGCCTGACCATTCCAGGTCATTCCTTCACAAAACTTTTTTAAGTTCATTCCTTATTTTTCAGCAATTCATACAATTCATGCAAATTCACTAGAGAACAACACAAACACTAAATAAATGTGTACAATAACATTAACCATTGCAACAAATATCTAAAACCCACAGAGATGGATACTCATTGAACATTCCTAGTCCTTATTTATGAATAATAATGCATCTTTCCTTTTTAAAAATCCAAACCCTTGAATTAATTAGCATTTCTAAATAAAGTGGCCTCAAATATATGATATCCAGCCCTTTAAATGTCCAACCACACTTCTTTACCAATATTTTATATAAATCAATGTTATCTATAGGATTACATTATTATTTTTAAAGTTCTATTAAGAAACTTAACAAATTTGTTTTTAAGTGTAGTTTCCAGTTTGTTTCTATCATATCACAAATCCAGGGCAAATTTAGACACTTAAACACTCTTTCTTTTTTTTTCTTTTCTTTTCTTTTGTGTTAAATTCACAACAATTTAATCACTAATTAGAGACAATACAAGAAAACAAAACAAAAAAAAGTAGCTCTCTATGAAGGAAACTGACTACTTTGCAAAATCATGTACAGGAAATAATCATTTTTGAAAATAGAATTATATAAGCCCAAGGTGGCATCGTTATTTATGTCATTACAATCTGCACAAATACATTTAAAATATTCTTTGCACAAATATTTGTTGTACCCACCATCAAAGAAAGTAAAATGGAGCTTCCTAAAACCCCCTATCAATATATTTTATGTGCCAAATTTAATTTCCATTTGTCCATAACTCTCCTTTTGAACCAGCATCACAGACTTCTGAATTGATATGATTACATTCAAATTGGAGGTTTAGAAGGAAGTTAGCTCCCACATTTATTTCTGCTGGTGATCCTAATAAAGGCAACTGCTCTTAGGTTACTGAAAGAGACAGTTTCACAAATCAGTGCATGTCACCAACAGTAAATACTCATTCTGTTAAATGTAGATATTACATAAAAAACAGTTACCACCAACAGAAAGTAAAGTGTATTCTATGGACACTTTGGAGTAAACTACATATATTTATTAGGCACTAAATTTTTAAAATTTTAAAGTACTTCTTAAAGTGATTTTTAACAAATCTACAAGTTATCTACTAATGTTAAAAGTTGAAATATTTCAGCTGTACAAAATAGTGTTTACCTAATTTACTAAATGAGGAGTTTTACCTTTGGGCTTATTTCTTCATATACACATCTTACAAAGATTACAGGGATCAATGATCTAATGCCAACAGATTGCTTCAAGCACTGAGAAAGGAATATGTTATGTAGATAAAGCTTAAAGTGAAGAAGTTGTTTTGGTCATTAAATTATAAGACTTTACCATTTTCTTCTACCAAGTTTTAACCATTAATCCTAGTGGTATTAGAGAAACAAAGTTAAACCAAGAGATCCAGAAGGCTGAGGTAATCTGATCTTAAGAGTCAAAAGAAACACAAAAGAAACACAAAAAGACATCTCAAGCAATTAAACCAAAAGTTATCACGTTTCCTCTGCCTGTAGAATAATAACTACTTATATTAAAAGTCCTTGTAAAGCACTGAATCAGCTCCAACTGTCCACATGACAGAGAGTGAGGAAAACTTCATGAATTTATTCTGACTACCTACCCACCACACCTATATTTTCAGATATATTCGGTGTCAAGGGAGGGAGAATCAAGAGCATTAAAAAAGTTTTCAGACTTCAGTACATGTTTGATATGCTGCAAATAAAAATATATACACTTGGAACTACAAACAACACATGATGAGAACTGTTGCTCCTCTTCCCAGAACAAGAATTTTATAGATATATCCTCTTGATGCCTTTGTGAAACTTCTCTACCCCACGTTCTTGGTTACCTTACTGGGTCCCTCACCATGGTTAAAAGGATTTTTTGGCAAGTAGTTTTGAAAAAGACACAAAAACTTAGGAGTGGAGGAGAAAATAGAAGGGAAAGAAAGAGCTATGATATCACTTCTCCATCATCAATTACTTCTTAAGAAAGACAGCAGAGTATATCCCACATTTTAAAGTACTATGATGACAGTAAAACTCTCCAAAGAAGAACAGGAATGGGAATACTCTTTATTCTACTCCACTTCAACCCTTAAACTTAGGACACAGCAAATTAATAAGTTTGCAAAATTAGCTATAGTTTCCATGACAATAAATATTCAAAAATTAACCCCAAAGGAAAATGATTTGTAACAATCTACTGTGGTTTCACCACAGTAGTATTTCTTTAAAGTGTAAAATCTAAAACAACATAAAGTACAAGACAATAACTTACTTGAGTTGGAACAAGCACAGGAGGATAAGCCATCTTATGATGCCTGTACACCCAAAATGCACAAATGACAATCCCCGCAATTAGCATAAGTGGCACCAAAGAATAGAGCAAGATGTTGTAATAGGGTGGCTTTGGTGTAACTGGATTCGAAGTAGCTGTGGAAAAGAGGAGGAAGAAAACCACTCAGATTTGGTCGACAAAATTTCACAATAAATATTTATTATAGCATCAAATTTTAGGAGAAAAAATAAAGAGTAGGAGAAGATGGGAGTAAATTATTCCATCAACACAAACATGTTTTGTTTTCAGTCTACTAGTTGAACAGACATATGCATTTTCCCTGTGAACTTACGCTGTGTGACTTCCATCTCCGGAAAATAAGAAAACCTTTCATTACACATATTGCCCTCACAGCAACAGAAATATACTTCGGGGCTATCTTTTTTTTCTATACAATCAGTCCTATAAACAAAAAGAGGAGAAATAATTAAAATCAACATTATTACTCTGAATCTACAATAGGTGTTTTTCTAAAGTTCTCAGAGATAAAATAATGAATAAGTCATTTATAGTCAACTTTGAGATTTTTATTAATATTCAATAATCAATTCTTAAAAGTCAAAAATGTTCCTTGAATCCTATTATTAAATCTCATCAGAAAAATAAATCAACAGCTGATTTTATAACAATCACATTGGCTCCTTGAAACCACTTCTTTAATTTGGTTTTTAATGATCAATCTAAGGCAACCATCTTTTTAATTGTTTGTTTAATTAGTAGAAAAGCTTGAAGAGGAACATAAAGCCAATGAAGAAGAAATTTGGTCTAAGGGTACTTTTACTCACAGGAAATATAGCTTTCCCATTTTATGAATACAAAAACTGAACACTATATATAAAAAACTGTATGTGTACACATATAAATACATACCTATACGCCTATGTATACATATAAATACACAGGCACAAAATAATTCGTGTTCATATCTTGTGGCAGAACATATTTCAACATCAGCGACCTAAACCAGGCTTGGGAATTAAGCCATTTTTGCAGGAGATTTAAATTCCCTGAACACAATGAACAGGGTTAAGGATAAGCAACAAGAGCAATACGTAACAACAAACATACAGGCCCTAGTAACTCAAAAAACTGACTGAAGGTGGGCTAACTTAAGGGGTAGGGGGAGGCAGTCTTTTATATAGGACCTGAATTACTGAAAAGATAGGGATTTAGCATCTAGATTAAATCCTAATCAACCACTAAAAAATTAGCTATAGCTAGTTTTTAAAATCAGATATTTAAATATTGCTAATAACATCAGGTAGATTTAAAGACACATTACAAATAAACTGTGAACTTTTATAATGGCTGTTAGAATAACAAGGTTGAATTTAACTCTAAAGGGAAAAGCTCAAGAAATTTCAGGGAGAAGGCAATTTTAATAAAATTAAACTTTGAAATAAAATCTATACAAATGTCTATGTAGTAGAAAGTAAAGGACAAATGAAAGCTAAATTTCTAACAATTTATAAAGAAAAATTTACAAATTTAATATTTAGAATCATGAATCAAATCATAGGTTAACATGATTAAATACCTAGCCTAGTTAACTGAAGTAAATTATCAAAACTTTTCGCCATTCAATTTCATTCTTTTTACCACTCTCTTTTCCTCCACACTTTGACATTTCTTGAATCTTCTTTTCCTTTCTCTTATTTATGTTGCTACCTTTAATATTTGTTTTTTTATCAAATTCAGAACATAAAAGCAGAAATTCACATACTTTTAAATTGGCATTTAACCCCTAGAAACAAAGCTGATGTAGTAATTATCACTGTAAGAGCAGGCATTTGCACTGAACAACTCACTCACATTATCGAGCAAAGTATAATCTCCAGTAATACTGGTTTTAGGTGAGAAGCACAGTAGCGTTTTACAAAAAAAAGAACAGGGATCCCTGATTTCAACTAATTAATAAAGACAGTTTTGAATAAAGATGACCTCCAAACCTCATTTTTTCCCCAACTTCTTCCTCAATTTTTCCTTTTTTATAAATTGAGATATAATTTGCTATAACATTATATTAGTTTCAGGTGTACAACCTAGTGATTGGATATTTGCATATATTGTGAAATGATCACCACAGTAAGTCTAGTTAACATCTCATCACCACAGTTACAAATTTTTTTTCTTGTGAATTGAACTTTTAAGATTTACTTAAAAGTTGCTAAGTTCCTTAGCAACTTTCAAATATACAATACAGTATTATTAACTATAGTCACCATTACATCACATCCCCCATTATATCCCCAGGACCTATTTGTTTTATAACTGAAAATTCAAACCGTTTTGACTCCCTTCAACCATATGCCCACCCCTCACCCCCGGCCTCTGGCAACCACCAATGGTTCTCTCTATATATGGGTTCTTTTCTTTTTTTTCTTTTTTTTAAAGATTCCACATACTAGTGAGATCATATGGTATTTGTCTTTCTCTGTCTGATTTATTTCACTTAGCATAATGCCCTCAAGGTCATCAGTGTTGTCGCAAATGGCAAGATGTTCTTCTTTTTTATGGCTGAAAAATAGTTCATTGTATACATAGACCATATTTTCTTTACCCATTCAACCACTGACAGACACTTAGGTTGTTTCCACATCTTGGATATTGTAAATAATGCTGCAATAAACATGGAGGTGCATATATCTTTTCAAGTTAGTGTTTTCGTTTCCTTTGGATATATACCCAAAAGTGGAACTGCTATATCACTGCTATTTTTAATTTTCTGAGGAACATCTATACTGTTTCCCTAGTGGCTCTACTTACTCTTTCATAACAGCAAATATCACTTAATTATCACCTCTGTTAAGAAAGAAGCTAATAATCAGAAATACAGCTAAAATGTATAATTACAGAGTAATAATCCCCGGAAAATTCAAATATGTAGAAGTATATCCTAAATACTAAATATATACCTAAATGACCATTTTAATATTCACCAAAAGTGGAGCTAATTCAATTTTCATGAGTTTATTCAACACATTTTACTACTAATCACATATGTCCAATCAACCACAGATTCGTGGTAATCTATTAAAGCCCCTGAAAGTGGATCAGGATGTAGCTAGAGTTCCGTGAGTGTATTAGTTATTTGGCTCCAAAAAGTCTGGTTATCTAGGATTCTGTACCTTCTGCAGTCATCAGCACCCACCCTCAGTGAAAATCCTGTGGCCCAGGCAGTTTAAGTGATCGGCCAAACATCTAGGGACACCTTGCAGAAAGATCACAGGCAGTCAATGACATATCCACTATATTTTATTTCCAACAGAATAAAACAATTTAAACAAGATTTTTTAAATAAAATGTAGCTTTCTATGAGAATTGTGTTAGTTCTGATGTAATTCTGAATGTCAAGTTAAAATGTCTCTTGGGATAAAGAACAAAGGCCTACTCTGCAAGGAAATGTAGTGAGATCAATTTCTTCCAGATACATAAAGAGGGAACTAAAAGGAAATTAAATACTATGATTAAGCTTTATTCTCCTTCAGGATAGATTTTCAACAGATATAGTCTCTCTTAAAGCAATTTTAAAAATCCTTTTTCCTTAAAATTGGTGTTTAAAAAAAACCTATAACCCTACAACATAAGGAAAGAAATGTTTCTTATCTAAAGTTCTCACTACTTGATAGATTATTCAAAGTATATTAAAGATAAAACATAAACATGCTATATTTATTTTTTTACTTTAAAATATATATCTTGTCATTACAACATGTTATAATGGTCTTCATAATCCCATCTTAAAAAAGAAACATTTAAGTGAAAATCCATGCATTGATCTTTCTCCTTTTAAAAAAATGGGGGGAGGGAAATGGAGGAAATGAAAATTATTCAACACTATCATAAAAAAATAAAATGTGTTCTTACCTGTCATAGCAGTTGATATCATCCAGCCAACAACCTTGCTTCACTATTTCAATGGAACCAGAAATATTCTTCCAGGTAGCAAAACAATGCCGCCGTTTGTCTTTGTCACCATAACAGGATTCAACACCAGTTCGATTGGTTCTATCTCTTTCCCAATTAGCATTATAGAAAATACACTCCTGAGTTTCTGATCTACCAAGTATAGCACCTATAAGATAATAAGACGACAACTTTTAATATAACTGTATTTGTTCCTAAACAGATCGTCTCGTCTCCCAGTATATGAAACTTCAAATCTTCCTGAAATGTCAATAATTTACTGCCTTACTAGTGTTATAACATTGGGTTCAGGTTTCCAGGTCAATCTCTGTACTTTAAGTATAATAAACATAATAATAAAAAGCAACCACATATATCACAAGGTTTCTCTGTAAAAGGCCAGTTTCACTTAAGAATGTCCTTGATGGAAAGCAGTACAATTGTTAATTTTTTAAAAATCTTGACCCTTGAGTAGACTTCTTCTCAATATTCTGTGTGACAAAATGGGAACTAACCAAAAGCACTGCTGCTACACACTGAAGTACAATGATTGCCTCCAAAAAAGCCCTTGCCTGATTGAGTTGTGAACTAAACCAACCAAGGCTATTCAGACAAGTATTTGGCAGAAATGTTCCCAAAATGAACCAAGTAAACCTGTTATTTCAAGAAAAACACCTGACAGTATGCACTGCCAATAATAAAATATGAGTTTTCAAGCAAAAATAAGAATTTTGGAAAATTTGTATTTACCACCACAATTAGCCTGACACCTTCCCAATACTTAAAGAATTTCTGATGAGTGGTGATATTAACAAATGTGACTTTTAAATACAGAATAATGAGATGTGCCAATATTCAGAAAGTCTATATAATTCAGAGAATCAATATTTTCCAAGTGAATTATGTATGACGTTTGAAAAACACTCATGGGCAAAAAATCCATACAAAGTTCAAGACAGCCAAGTAGATTTTAATGTTACAGAGGACAAAAAGTTCATTACCGGTTTCAGATTCCACACTGTAACTAACTTTTAAGAAACTATCTCTTGTCTTACATGGAAAAGCAAGGGAACTGGAATACCCAAAATAATTCTGAAAAAGATGTACAAAACAATTCATACTGTTTGTTTTTTCGTTGGCCGCACTGCGTGGCTTGTGAGAGATCTTAGTTCCCCACTCAGGCATTGAACCCGGGCCATGGCAATGAAAGCGCCTAGTCCTAACCACTGGACCACCAGGGAACTCCCCATATTACTTGTTTTTAAGAGTTTTACTAAAGCTTCGGCAATCAAGACAGTGTGGTCTTAGTGAAAAGACAGACACACGAACCTACAGGACAGGACAGAGAATCCAGAAATAGACCCATACACATACAGTCAATTGATACATAGCAAAGGTACCAATGCATTTAGCAGAGAAAGTCAACAACTGACGCTGGAACAATTGAACATCTATATGCAAAACAAAGAACCTCACCTCATATCAACTCATAGCTCATGCTATATACAAATTAACTCTAAACAGATCACAAACTCAAAATAAAACCTAAAACTATAAAATTTCTAGAAAAAATGAAAAATATGGTGACCCTAAATTATGAAAGATTTCTTAGAACACAAAACACATGAGCTACAAAAGAAAAAACTGGTAAGTTGAACTTCATTAAAATTGAAACTTCTCTTTGAAAGTTAAGGAAAAAAATTCAGACTGGGAGCAAATACTTGCAAAGTATATACCTTAAAAATAACTGATATTCAGAAAATATAAAGACCTCTCACAACTCAACAATATGAAAACATACTACCCAATTTCTAAAAACTGAACAAGAGATTCAAAGACATGCTTTATCAAAGAGATATGAACGGGAAATACTACATAAAAAGATATTCAATATCACTAATAATCCACAATTATCTTAAAAAAGGATTAAAATATTCCTCACTTTTCTAACTATATATCTGTGTATGGCCAAATTTCCTTCATATCAAAACAACACAACAGATTGTTGTATCACGAACTGAGTGGAAAAAACAGATATAAGAATCCAGTTGTCTTCTACTAAAACAATTATAAAGAGATCTGTAACAATTTCACTAATTTTTTTGTTGTCTTGGAAAATATTTTTCATAAAAACCTATTCTTTTGTTAACATATAATGGATTTATTGTCACTTCTAAATAACTTTTTTTAAAATTTTCTGCCTTAATTTCTAATATGATGAATACTTACAGATACAAACCACATAAAAACTCTTTGGGGTAAGTCTAAAGAAGTTCCGAGACCAAAAAGTTTGAGAACTGCTGCTCTACAGTGCTCTAGCACAGAGATATAATTATAAGCTGATAAAATCTGTGGCAGTAATGGTGCTGTGGACTCCTCAACTACGAAAGAAATAATAGTGTGAGCGGACATGTAAACTGTGGCTGGTAACTCTATGTCCATTGTATTTTATAAAAGAAGGGCTGCTACTACTATTCATCTGTATATAAACAGTAGCCATTTTGTAAATTATTCCTTTTCAGAAACCTGTTGAAAATAACAGCAAATTAAGTTTCCTCCTTTACTAAACAACCACAAAGCAATCATATACTCTGCCCACGTTATCTCAAAACAGGGGATGGCAAACTTTTTCTGTAAAGGGCCAGAGAGTAAATATTTTAGCTTTTGCAGGCCATATGGTCTCTTTCACAACTACTCAATTCTGCCATTGTAGCACAAAAGCATCCAGAGGACAGTAAATGAATGAGCATTGTTACATTCGAATAAAACTTTATTTACAGTGAAAATTAAATTTCATGTAATTTTTACATGTCACAAAATACTATTCTTTTTTTGATTTTTTTTCCCAACCATTTAAAAATGTAAATATCATTCTTAGTTCACAGGCTGGATTTGGCCCACAGGCTGTGTGGTCAGCTACCTCTTCTTTTTTTAAAGATTTTTTTTTTTTGATGTGGACCATTTTTAAAGTCTTTATTGAATTTGTTACAATATTGCTTCTGTTTTAAGTTTTGGTTTTTTGGCAGCGAGGCATGTGGGATCTTAGCTCCCCGACCAGGGATCGAACCCACACTCCCTGCATTGGAAGGTGAAGTCTTAACCACTGGACTGCCAGGGAAGTCCTGGTCAGCTACCTCTTGAAACAACACCCTAATTTCCACAGTCTAGCTAACCTGCCTTTCGTTTGTTTTGTTTGTTGGGGAGGAGTCTTCTGTGAACTATCACTTGTGTAATTCATGTTAAAAACCACTATTAATTATTTTTAATTTCCAAAAGAAGACTCCATTGAAGCATAGGAACAACACTTGAACTAAATAAAACTGACCTCCCAAAAAAGAACATTGCCTATAAAAAAATGCCAAATAGGTTTTATCTTTGGCGTCAATTCCAATCAATTAAGAGTGGCTGCCAGGAGCCATGTACTGAGAAAGATTTTGAGGTAAAGGGTTTTGAAATTAGTATAGAAGGAGGCGGGAAAACATCAGTATCTTTTCTTTGCCACCTCTGGTCTTGAAAAAAGATAAACAAATGACTATTTTCTTTATTTCTTTTAATACTGCTATATATATATATATATATATATTTTTTTGTGTGTGTGTGTGTGTGGTACGTGGGCCTCTCACTGTTGTGGCCTCTCCCGTTGTGGAGCACAGGCTCCGGACGCGCAGGCTCAGCAGCCATGGCTCACGGGCCCAGCCGCTCCGCGGCATGTGGGATCTTCCCGAACCAGGGCACGAACCCGTGTCCCCTGCATCGGCAGGCGGACTCTCAACCACTGCGCCACCAGGGAAGCCCTACTTCTTAATATTTAATGGTAAGTTAAGATTTCAGATGATTTTCTAGATCTAGACTATCACTTGATTGATACTATCCATAGATAGAAAGAAAACTGCTTAATGGGGAAAACTGACAATCTTGCCACCCCCCTCCTCAAGCTGATTGGGTAATCAGTCTCTATCCATCACGTCTCCAACTGACCACTAAATATAATAACATGATAATTATAAAAATAAACCAAGTGATATGTATTTTTATGTTAAGCTCACATAGTGACTTTAAAGGTGTAGTTCTAAAAAGGATGACAAAAGTTACCTATATTTACTAGTCTTTAAGAGCATCTCCCAATTTAAAATTTTCTGAAACTTTAAATTTCTACCATAGGTTTATTCTATCAAGGTAATTCCAAATAGTTAATATGACTTTCAAAAGAAATAAATGAACATAAAAGGTTTGTGTGCAGGGTTTATTATAATGGTTCTTAACAAATGATGTGCATCAGAATCCCCTATGTGTTTTCTTGAATTCATGTTTGAGTGCCATTTTGTATGCCCCAGGAATGAGTAGTTGAAAAGTACGTGGGGGGCAGCGGGAAAATATATAGATGTATAGATATTGTACGTATGTTTTCTTTTCTCCTTTTAGCAAAGACCCACTGGTGATCTAATGTTCCTCCCCAGTGAAGTACCACTGGCTTAGTAGACTGTGACCTGAACTTGGAATTTAGTTTACAAACTGTGACCTTGAACAAGTTACCAAACCTTTCACAGCTTTGCTTCCATATTTGATTCAATTTCCCTAATAAATCCATAATTATTATGGATAATTCCATAGTTTCATAACTCACACTCAGGCAAGTTATAGCAAATCAGTAAGTCTAGTCACAGAATTTAGTATCAGAATTATTTTAGATAATAGTTCTATTACTAAAGTACTGCTTATACATAATGACTCATACTGACCATTTCATTTTTCCTACCATTTAAGAAAGAAAAAAAAAGAAATACACAGGACCTGAAATTTGTTAGAACATTTGGCCATAAAGTAGGCCTGTAAAAGTCATACTCAAAATCTGAAATACGCCTCCCATGAGGAAAAAGTAAATTTTACCTACTGTAACTGCATCTGAGGACAATTAGGGTTTTGTTTTTTGAAAGCATGGAGTATTAAAATAATACACCAACACTAATTTTACACAATCTCTTCCAGAAAAAGATGAAAAGGGACTACTTAACTAATTTTCTGAAGCCAGTATTACCTTGATACAAAAACCAAAGACAGAACAAAAAAGAAGAGGGGTAATACAGACCAGTATCTCTCACTAACTTAGATGTAAAAGTTCTCAAGAAAATTTTAGCAAACAAAATCCAAAACTGTATTTTTTTTAAAGTAATACATCACAACCAAGTACAATCTATTCCAGGCATGTAAGGTTGGTTTGATATTCAAAAATCAGTAAATGCAATCTGCCAAATAAACAGGCTAAAAGAGAAAAATCATATGGTCTATCAGTATAACAGGAATAGATGGAAACTCCCCCAAAGTCACAAACAGCACCTACAAAAAAACCTACAGCCAACATCATACCTAATGGTGAAAGACTGAATGCTTTCCCTCTAATATCAGAAACAAGGCAATAATGTCTACTCCCACCACTTTTATTTAACACAGTACTGAAAGTTTTAGCTCTTGCAATAAGGCAAGAAAAAGAAATTAAAGGCATACTGATTGGAAAAGAAGATATAAAACTGTTTCTATGTGCAGATGAAATGACTGTCTATTTAGGAAATTCCAAGGAATCTTCAAACAAAAAAAATGCTAGAACTAGTGAGTGAGTTCCGTAAGATCACAGAATACAAATCAACACACAAAAATCAACTGTGTTTCTTTATACTGACAATGAACAAGTGGAACTGAAATTAAAAATTAAAAGTACCAGTTACAATTGCTCCTAAGAAAATAAAATACATATAGTCTAATAAAACATATATAGGATTTTTATGATGAAAAGTTATAAAATGTTGATGAAAGAAATCAAAGAAGACCTAAACACTTGGTGAGACATACTGTACTCATGGATTGGAAGAGTCAACATAACAAAGATGTCAATTTTCCCTAAACTGATATATAGGATTAATCCAATTCACATCAAAATCTCAGCAAATTTCTTTGTAGACACCTAAAAGAGCTTACTAATGTGTTGTAAAAGAATAATAAAGGGACAAATCACTCTTCTTGGTGTTAAGGCTTACCATATAGTTGCAGTAGCATGACAGTGTGGTACTGGTGGAGACAAAGACACAAAGAGCAGTGGAACAGATAGAGAACCCAGAAACAGACCCATACGAATATGCCCAATTAATTTTTAACAAATGAGTAAAAGAATTTTAAAGGAGGAGAGATAGCCTTTTCAATAAATGGTACTGGAACAGTGGACATGGTTCAAGCAAATATTTCTTAAATGCCCTCCCCTTTGCAATCTAGCTAACAGTTTCTGAAAGCCCAGCTCTTGCAAAAAGCCTCCCAGGCTAAATCTCACATATGTGACAATTTTCAAGTTTTCTCATCAGAACTCCTCCTTCCCACAAAATGCACACTACTTGCAATCCAATATAAAATATTTTATATTTATTCATTGTTTTTAGTTAGTTGTCTATATAAGTCCTTTCATACATCAGAATGCTATTGGATCTAAGACTGTCTTACTTGCCCTCCAAACATAAACAGTACTTAATGAATGATTAAAATGTAAAAATGTGATGTGACAACTGAATTTTAAAAATCCACCAACTAGGGCTTCCCTGGTGGCGCAGTGGTTGAAAGTCCGCCTGCCGATGCAGGGGACACGGGTTCGTGCCCCAGTCCGGGAAGATCCCACATGCCGCGGAGCAGCTGGGCCCGTGAGCCATGGCCACTAAGCCTGTGCGTCCGGAGCCTGTGCTCCGCAACGGGAGAGGCCACAACAGTGAGAGGCCTGTATACAGCAAAAAAAAAAAAAAAAAAAAAAATCCACCAACTACTACTGCACCCCCATCTCCTTTGAAACAGATAGATGGAGTTAAAGAGTCTTTTACAATTAAGAACTGTATTAATTTCTTATCTGGTTAAGATGACACTGTTTTTCACGGTCCTGTGACCAGCCTCATCCTATCACAATTTTCCTACGGTATGCAACCAACATTAAACAGAAAGAAAAGAACTGTTTTGACAACTTACAAATCTGAGGCTCACTTCTGGAAAAGTATTTTAATGCTGTCTGAAACTATCAACAAGTCATTGAGAACACAGTATAAACAGGCTACTACTGAATGCCTTCCCTAACCTTGTGCCTCCCAAAGGCAACTTAGTCTGCTAGGAAGGGTTAATGAAGTTTCAAAAATAATAAATACAACATGAAAAGCAATTCTTGTTTTCCCTTCACATGTCACTGCTTCCCACCACTCTAGGGGTAGAACACATGTCCAAAGAGAATCAGCTATGGAAGGCAGATCAAACTGAATGATGCTTTTAATCAAAAACATTTTATAGTACAAATAAAATAAAATTGTATCAAAACATTGATACAACCCTCATGCAACCCTCAATATGACGGATACCCTAATTTTCCCCAATGAGGAGATATTTTAAAAATCTTTTGACCAACTTGAAATATACAAACCTTTCTATATTTGTATGAAAAGCCTAATGTATACTTATTTTAACTCATTAATTTAGTTTTATGAATGTTTTAAAATCATGAAGCACAAAACTTTTAAAAACAATTTTATTCAAACTTCACATACGTCTTTCAACAAGTGTCATCTCATTACCTTCTTTTTGAGTCATTTAAAAGTAACAAAACTTGAATTATCTTCATTTCCGTTTAAGTTGTTTGAGAAACAGTACTTTTTGAAGTCATATAGAATATTGTCACTGGAAATGTTTCTCCAAGCCACAAACTTCCACTCCCATAATACTAAGACACTGTTTTTTTCCCATTGTTCTATAGGTATATATTGTGATGTTCATAAAGTACTTACAATATTGCTCTTAAAAGTGAGATTTTAAAGGCTTTTTTTTTTTTTACAACCTTTGTGAATAGTTTACAACAAATTATGATAGTTAATCAACCCTCCCAAGAATAATTTCTTATCTGTTTGAACTCTTTATTCCCCTTTTCCCTCAGGAAACTTCCATAAAAATTCAAAACTAGCACTGACTGGCATCATTTCAAGCCTGTCTTCTACAAACATTATTCTTCTATTCAAAATAAAATTATTGAGCAAGAGCCTCAAAATATTAAAAAGTCTCAAATATAAAATGACTTTTTCTGGGAATAATCTTTGAAGAAAACTTTGCTTTTATGTTGAACATATACAGATGAAAAAAATTGATCATATGCTTGTACTGTAAAACACCAAGATAAGGGCTATAAATAAATGCAGTAGGACTTTGGAGATGATAACCTGGACCTCCACTAGACTATGAGCTTCCAGAACAAGCCCTACTATCATTGCTGTATCAGCAGTACCTGGCACAGTACAGGCATTCAATAAACATGCAGTAAATCAATCAATTAACAAGGAAATGAAAAAAGAAGGTTTTATGGAGGAAAGGGGACTAAAGCAGGACTATTAAGGAAAGAGACAGAACTGAGCTAAACAGAGACAGAGAAGATCATGATCAAATAAACAGGAATGTGGTTAATCAGTGTTTGACAAGATTGCTTTCACTAAACATGAACGTTCCATATTCTTCAGTATTGAGTATAATCAAGGCAGATGTGCAAGACATCAAAAGTTAAGAATAGAAGTTATATTTTTAAGATTAACCTGAAAATCAGTAAACTGTGTTGGAATGGAAGGAAACTCAGCAAGCCATACTAACTACCCAATAAAAACCAGGAGTCTGTAATATCCATGCTTATCAGATGGCCACAGGTATCAAAAGGACTGGCAAATTAGGATATGGAGATCAAGTTTTTGCTTTATACAGTCTCCTATTTGGTCTAAGTGTAAGAAAGTAAGGTATAAGTGACCTGAGTTAGGTATCTGGCTGTTGATAAATGTTTAGCTTACATCATCTTACAAAATAAAGCTTTATTCTATATATATTTACCCTATGTTTCCCTTTTCTGCTAACTCTCTTTCTGATGTTATGTTCTTACTGTCATGAAAGGTATGTATTGTCCGGGATAAGCAAGGTAACTTCAAAGATAAGGCACAACAGAAAAGTGGTTTTGCCTATAGCCACAAAATGTGTGGGCTACCTATAAATGCCCAGATCTCAAGACTGAAATAATTCTATGCAGTTCTCTGGCACTCATTCAAAATACAAATTACATCAAAACAGGTACAAGCAGATACAAGTATTACCTAGACCATATAAAACAGGTTTCTGATATTAGATGTTCATTTTGGGGGGAACAGGGAGATCACGTTGACTGCAGCTAGAGGCCAATACTCCCATCAGAATAAATGGACTATTTTTTCAATTGCACAAAAGCCAAAACTGGGCATAAACTTAGAAGAATAAGAGATAAAGGTAAATTCTCAGAACAGACATCCTAAGATAGATTAAGGAACCCCCCCCCCCACACACACACACAAAGTAGTTTCTACTAAAAACAACCTACAAGTCTCAATTACTCTGAAAAGACACTAGGTACATTAAGGGGTTTTAGTGCTTCATTTACTTGGGAAAATGCAGGCTTTCTTTTAGTAAATCATCAAACTCTGATGTAAAAACGGATCACTTCAGCCGCTATGAAAGTAATGTGAAATATTACCCTTGAGGAACCAGCAGTATTAAGAGTGAGAAACTTAAAAAAACAAAACAAAACAAAACAACTCATCACAAAGTTTTCATCAAAGTAACATCTGGCAACTTAAAACGAGCAACTGAAGAAAATCAGCAACACTTATTAGAGAAGTTTTAAATAGCAGTACACTTCTATTAAAGGACAAGAATACAAACTGAAAACTCACTATATTAAATAACAGCTATATCACAACTAGCCTTATTTTAAAAATCACCAATGGCCTTCATATTTATAACTAAGATGCTTAGTACTTAGAAGAGAAGAATCTAAAATTCTTGTTTATTACTTCTATGTGTTGTGTAATTTCTTTAAAACGCATTTAAATAATTTGTTTTTATGCATCTATAAACACATCAAAGGTCTTCTGGTATCCTTTCTTTTCTATATTAATAAACATCACAGAAGTCACCTTCCCTATTTGGCTGCCCTGGGCTGTTTTTAAGTATTAGGAAAAAAAGTAAAGTCCACAATGTCCCAAAAGACTTCTGATAAACAAGTTAGAAATATGAGGAAGGAGAACAAATTTTCAAATAAAATTTCTGGATAGCAATGCAACATTTTAGGACCTGTCAATCTAATTTTTATTTTTATTTTTTTAAACTAAGCACCTTCCTACCACCAAACAATCACTTCCAAAGGAAAACACAAACACTTTCTGGCAATTTTCCCAGAAATTTTTTTTGCCTTGCCTGTTATACTCAGTACTATCAGTCTGACAAAACAGTTCAAGATTCTGTCCACCTAGCTAAAGTAATATAAACTAAAAACAGAACTTATGTTGTATAAAATAAAAATATAAACACTGTACGTTGTAACACTAGACACAGTGTGTGCATACGTGGGTGTGAGAAGGAGAATAAAAGCAGATGTCAACATTTAACCACTGGTTATCTAAGGACTCCTAATGTTAATTCCTGACAAATTACTAAGATAACCGCCTAAAATGTATTTTAACACTGTTAACTCATAAGTGACTGATTTTCCTCATATAGGTCCAAAATAAGTATATATCTACTTTTATACAGACCAGGGTTTCAAGAAAACATAAATTTCTCAAACCTCTCTCTTAAAAAGCCTTAACAAAATTTTAGAGGCCCAAAGAGAACACCAAATTTGAAATAGAATTTCCTTTTATAAAAGAGGCAAGCAAAACCTCTGTAAATAAAGCCCTTACAAATTTTAGTTTTTAATTCACTTAATTGTAGATCTAGTTCAATACAAAGAGGTTTAATAAGAGTTACCAGATCATGAAATGAAAAAAGGCAAAATATCAACTCTTAATTTGGAAATAGTTCTCAAACAACTGAGAACACAGTTTGATTATATTTAGTAAGTTTTTAAAAACACATATATTTACCAGCTTCACTCTTAAGAAACTACTGATCTCTTAGCTCTTAAAAAATTAAAATACTCAGTTAATTTTCTATGATATTTCTATAACTATTACCCCACCCTCCAAAAATGAAAGATTCATTTGCTACTTAATTCGTAAGAGAAAAGGGAAAGCCCTTAAAACTAATAACCCTTTTTAAAAAATCCCTAAATCACAACAATACAAAACATGCACCCTTCCTCTAAAACCCAGAGAAAACTAAGCAAAAATTTCAGGTAAACATTCTAAATCAAATGAATATTTGATTCTAGGTTACAGTTACTGGCCTCTTGTGTAAAATTTGTAAAAGTTGTATTTGTAAAAGTCATGTTTGTCCATTTTAAAGATAAACACATCCATCTAATACCTTTCATCCATCTCTACCTTTCTGTGGAGCAAAATTTTTAAAGAACCTCATTTTTTAAACTCTTCTTTAAGTACAGAAGATGCTCTACCCCTGGCTTGTTCAATAAAAGATGCTAACTTAATCTGTGCTGAATTACTAAACACTAAATAACAAAAGACATCCATTATAAAGTTCTCCCCCAAAAGAAAGAAAAATTTCTTTAAAAGTAACATCTTTACACCTTTAAATGTAACCGTTCTCATTCTCTTAAGAAATGACTTGACATCTTTTTAGGCAGAAATATACTTTAAGTTGGTATATTTGGTTGGTAGCCTGAAATAAAAGCATTGATTTTATCATCAACCGCCAAAGAATTTCATTTTCCTGAATACATAAAGTTTATATAGAATAATAGGAAACAGGAAAAGAGCAAACCACAAAACTCCAAATTTGTGATTAAACTGACTAGAACCTGGGAACACATTTAAGATTACTTTTCTAGGACAGTCCAAGAAAACCTGGCAACTTTCCAGACCTCGACCTCCCTGTGCCTTTTTAATAATTAAAGGGAGGGGGCGGGTAATGGTTGTATGAAAAGACCTGCTTTCTTCTAATTTTAACCAATATAAGTAGGCTTCTTATAACATTATGAGGGAGAGATT
The DNA here is from genome assembly GCF_039906515.1 of Pseudorca crassidens. Lineage (NCBI taxonomy): Eukaryota > Metazoa > Chordata > Mammalia > Artiodactyla > Delphinidae > Pseudorca > Pseudorca crassidens. The sequence continues at coordinate 81,984,063 of NC_090301.1, forward strand.
TCTACAAACAAAGAACAAGAAAAACAGAAACCCAATGTTTTCCCCCTCACAAATTAGGAAATTCCACCCTTCTACCCCTCTGCCCCTTGGCAGGACACTTTTACAGTCTACTTTGGTGACACACTACATGAAATCTTAAGAGGACATTATGTCTTTCACACAGGTAGAGCATCTTCCACATTCAACAAATATATAGTGCTGGTAAGGCATTTTGATATTTAAGTACTAAGCAAAATAGTAAAAAAAGAAAATATTTTCAAAATTTGAGATATCTTTAACCTCAACCTGGGAAAAAGAAAAAATGAGTCCTGATTTTCAAAACAAGACACTAGAAGTAGAAAGCAGGAGAGAAACTTACAAATCTTTAGATATTTCTGAACTTCAATTAAGGCTTATTCTAATTCCTCCTGTAAGGTAAAAATGGGAAGGCACGAACGATAAATAAATGATCAGAAGGTCACAAAGACTAGGGAATTTCAAGTATGCTTCTTTAGCAATGTATTTTATTTAAAGGAAAAAACTCATGTTATTGCCTCTAAAAAAGTAGGATTTTGTGTTGGAACTGAATTTGGAAGATAAAAAGATGACTAAAAAAATATAAAATTTGAATGAGATATCCTGACAGCATACAAAAGAGCTCACTAGTCATCACTGCTTGGTATTACAGAACTGCCACACCACCAACTCCTTATTAGTAGACAGGTAGTACAGACACCTTAGAAAGCAAATAAACCCTCTATACAGGCCTTCATACTAGCTATAAAGAAACCATACTTTCATACTAGCACCCTTAAATGAATAAAACAATAAAATAATGTTACCTAGCTTGTCAAATGAAAATTTATAGATAACTGACATCAAAAAAAAAAAGAGCAAAATAATTTGGTCATAAGAAATCAAATTGTAAAAAAATCTAAGCTAGTTTTTGAAGGCGGTGAGTGTCAGCGGAGTAAGAAGGTTATACTGCAAGTTATACTGCAAGTCATCAATCTCTCTCCCTGGGCTAGGGCAATAGCCTCCCTAACTGATTTCCCAGGTTCCACTTTTATCCTATTCAAACAAAATCAAGTCACTCCCCCACTTTAAAGCCATTCAATGGCTTTCCACTACCCTTGGCCTTAAAATAAAATTTGAACAAATCCTATAAGACCTTCCACAGTTTGGCCTCTGCCCAGCCTTAATTCACACCAGACAAGCGAAGTTCTTTCTTGGAACATCAAACTCCTTCAGGCCTTGATACATTCTTTCTACCACCGCCTCCCCATCCCTAACCCCTTTTAATGGGTGAGATACTGGAGTGGAGTAAGCATTGAAAAAATGCTTGGAAAAGTTTAATAAGAGTTACCAGATCATGAAATGAAAAAAGGCAAAATATCAACTCTTAATTTGGAAATAGTTCTCAAACAACTGAGAACACAGTTTGATTATATTTAGTAAGTTTTTAAAAACACATATATTTACCAGCTTCACTCTTAAGAAACTACTGATCTCTTAGCTCTTAAAAAATTAAAATACTCAGTTAATTTTCTATGATATTTCTATAACTATTACCCCACCCTCCAAAAATGAAAGATTCATTTGCTACTTAATTCGTAAGAGAAAAGGGGAAAGCCCTTAAAACTAATAATCCTTTAAAAAAAATCCCTAAATCACAACAATACAAAACATGCACCCTTCCTCTAAAACCCAGAGAAAACTAAGCAAAAATTTCAGGTAAACATTCTAAATCAAATGAATATTTGATTCTAGGTTACAGTTACTGGCCTCTTGTGTAAAATCTGTAAAAGCTATATTTGTAAAAGTCATGTTTGCCCATTTTAAAGATAAACACATACATATAATACCTTTCAACAGCTACCAAAGTTGTTTTAGATGTTGGCTTGTCTGAATCTTATAAAAGAGTAGCAGGAATAGTAAAAACCAGATTAACACACTCATTCTTATTTAATATTACAAAGTATATTCTATCTAAATCTTTCATGTTTACAATTTTAAAACATTTCCTTCAAATCTCCTCTAAACTTGAAGAAAACATTTTTTTCTTGAACACTTTAATAGACTTGCTATATTAATACTGCCCAAATCTAACAATTTTGTTCTATGTTACTTACCACAAAAGAATTATTAATAGTATCTCAATAAAATTTTCCCTCCACAACTTAATGGAACAAAATATATATACTACAGGCAATAATTTTTACTATAAGTATTCATACTTCTCTGTACAGGCATACCTCGGGGTTTGGGTTCCAGATAACTGCAACAAAGGGACTATCGCAATAAACCAAGTCGCACAAATTTTTTGGCTTCCCAGTGCATATAAAAGTTATGTTTACACTATACTATAGTCTATTAACTGTACAAAAAGCATTATGCCTGAAAAGACAGTGTACATACCTTAAGTATAAAATACTTTACTGCTAAAAAATGCTAACCATCACCTAAGCCTTCAGTGAGTCATAATCTTTTTGCCAGTGGAGGGTCTTGCCTTGATGCTGATGGCTGCTGACTGATCAGGCTAGTGGTTGCTGAATCTTTGGGTGGCTCTGGCACTATCTTAAAATAAGACAACAATGATGTTTGCCACATCAATTGATTCTTCCTTTTATGAATGATTTCTCTGTAGCAGGCAATACTGTTTCATAGCATTTTACCCACAACAGAACTTCTTTCAAAATGGGAGTCAATCCTCTCAAACTCTGCAGCTGCTTTATAAACTAAGTTTATACAATATTCTAAATACTTTGCTGTTATTTCAACAATCATCATAGTGTCTTCACCAGGAGTAGATCCCATCTCAAGAAACCACTTTCTTTGCTCATCCATAAGAAATAAATCCTTATCCATTAAAGTTTTATCATGAGGCTGCAGCAATTCAGTCACATCTGCAGGCTCCACTTCTAATTCTAGTTCTCTTGCTAATTCCACATCTGCAGTTACTTCCTCCACTGAAGTCTTGAACCCCAAGCCCCTCAATCTGTGAGAGCTGGAATCAACTGCTTCCAAATTCCTGTTAATGTTGATATTTTCACCTCTTCCCATGAATCACAAATGTTCTTAATGGCAGCTAGAATGGTGGTGAATCCTTTCCAGAAGGTTTCCAACTTACTTTGCCCAGATCCATCAGAGGAATCACTCACTATCTATAGCACCCATGGCCTTATGAAATGTATTTCTTAAATAATAAGACCTGAAAGTTGAAATTACTCCTTGATCCATGGGCCACAAAATGGATACTGCATTAGCAGGCATGAAAACAACATAATCTCATTGAACATCTTCATCAGAACTCTTGGGTGACCAGGTGCATTGTCAGTGAGCAGTAATATTTGAAAGGAATCTTTTTTTTTTTCCCCTAAGCAATAGGTCTCCATAGTGGGCTTAAAATATTCAGTAAACCATGCTGTAAACACATGTCCAGGCTTTGTTGTTCCATTTATAGAGCACATGCAGAACAGATTTAGCATAATTCTTAAGGTCCCTAGGATTTTCATAATGGTAAATGGCATTGGCTTCAACTTCAAGTCACCAGCTGCATTAGTCCCTAATAAGAGAGTCAGCCTGTCCTTTGAAGCTCTGAAGCCAGGCACTGACTTCTCCTCTCTAGCTGTGAAAGTCCTAGATGGCCTCTTCTTCCAGTGGAAGGCTGTTTTGTCTATACTGAAAATCTGTTCTTTAGTGTAGTCACCTTCATTCATTATCTTAGCTGGATCTTCTGGAAAACTTGCTGCAGCTTTTACATCAGCACTTGCTGCTCTCACCTTGCAGTTTGATATTATGGAGACAGCTTCTTTCCTTAAACTCAGGAACCAACCTTTGCTAGCTTCAAACTTTTCTTCTGCAGCTTCCTCACCTCTCTCAGGCTTCAGAGAACTGAAGAAAGTTAGGGGCTTGCTCTGGATTAGGCTCTGGTTTAAAGGAATATTGTGGTTGGTTTGATCTTCTATCCAGACCACTGAAACTTTCTCCATGTCAGCAGTAAGGCTGTTTTGCTTATCATTTGTGTGTTCACTGGAGTAGCACTTTTAATTTCCTTCAAGAATTTTTCCTTTGCTTTCACAACTTGGCTGTTTGGCACAAGAGGCCTAGCTCTTGGCCTATCTCAGCTTTCAACATGCCTTCCTCACTAAGCTTAATCATTTCTAGCTTTCGATTTAAAGTGAGAGATGTGTGACTCTTCCTGTCACTTAAACACTAAGAGGCCACTGTAGGGTTATTAATTGGCCTAATTTCAATATTGTTGTGTCTCAGAGAATAAGGAGGCCCAAGGAGAGGGGGAGAGATGAGGGAACAGCTGATCGGTAGAGCAGTCAGAATACACACAACATTTAACAATTAATTTTGCCGTCTTGTATCGGTACAGTTTGTGGTGCCCCAAAACAATTACAACAGTAACATCAAAGATCACTGATCACAGATCACCATACCAAATAACGAAAAAGTGTGAAATATTGTGAGTACTACCAAAACTTGACACAGAGACACGCTGTGAGCAAATGCTGCTGGAAAAACAGCACCGCTAGACTTGTTCAACGCAGGGTTGCCACAAACTTCCAATTTGTAAAATATGCTATATCCATGCAGTAGTTAAGAAATTTGGTTTTCAAAGAGTAAAAGAGCAGCATGATAAATGTAGCACTAACAGTTTTCATCAAGTATCAAAGGAAGAGCAGAACATAGACATTCTAGACTAGTCTCCTTCAGAAAACTTTCATATAAACCTCTATAAAGCACACTACTCATAGTTAGTCCACAAATTTTATCACCTTCGCTAATATAGCTTGCATTTGAAATGTCATGTTTACACTGAAAACAAGGTATGTCTACTACAACAATAATCAATAGCTGGTAAGATTTCCTATCTAATGAATGATTTGTGTGTGTGTGTGGCTGCAACACGCAGCATGCGGGATCTTAGTTCCCTGACCAGGGATCGAACCTGCACCCCGTGCAGCAGAAGCACACAGTCTTAACCACTGGACCGCCACGGAAGTCCTCTATACGAATGATTAAACTATTTTCTAATAAGTCACCACCTATATACCCCATTAACAAAACCAGAAAAACTCCTCTTTACTTAAACTAATAGTAAAAGGAAATTTTTGCGTTCAGGAGTATGACAGACAACCTCGGAAATGTAGAACTGAAGAAGAGTAAATAAAGTTAAACTATTTACTTTTAAATCTGATAGTGGAAGGGGGTTAACACATTGATACATCCTTGCTTATGTCCTAATAAGTTCAGTACGTTAAATGTCTTAAAAAGAATTGTTGGGCCCACCCTGAGTGCCATTCCACCATTTTTTCAACATCCTCCCACCCAGAAATGTTTATATCTACTATTTTCTTAAGGAACAAAGATCCACAGAACCCTAACAACTATCAGGGCTGTTCCCAGTCTTTTATTTGTGAAACATTTAAACATGAGGTTAAAAAATTCTTATTAGTAAGCCACTGTAAGATACCAAAATAAGATTCAAAAAAGTTCAAATATAGGGCATTTTCCTCCAAGTTAAAAGCTACTTTTCCAGTGCCAGAAACTAATTAAGGACACAGCTGGCCAATGTGTAGGTTTAGGGCTACCCTAGAAATGGAAAAAAAAGCAAAGGAATTCAGAGACACAAAAACTTTAGCAATAATGCTACTGTTGTTGCCCTTTTTCATACTCAGTGATGTATTTGTGCACTGAGGAGATGGAGAAGGGACAGGAGCAACCGGAGATAAGAAAAGGATGGAGATAAAAAGCAGTTGAAAGGACATGGGGAACAACTGCAACCATCCGAGTTGTTCTCTGTTAAGCAGCTGGCTGGCTGGTGACTCAGGGGTCAACAATTCTAATCCCTGGCCTTCACTGAATCTGAAAACCAATTCCTGGTGGAATTTACACACCCTCTTCCCATTTAGCACTTATACCCACCTGCCCCAATTTTCAGTGAAGAACAATTTTGCTTTTTAAAAACAAACTAAGAACAGGGAATGACTGCAATAAAAGTTTGAGCCCAACAGGAACTTAAGTATCAATAGGTATTAAAAGCCTCATAAGTCTGATGAAGAGAATGGAAGTGATAAGCTGATGAAAATTATGTCCTAGGTGCCACAAAATCTATGATCTCTCTTTAACATTAGCATTTTTCAAATATAAATTAGCACTTACAGCATATACCTAACACTTGAGAAGAGGTTTAGGAGTAAATACCTAAGAGAAAAGGCAGCAGCACTGGTATAAGTAAAGAAAATGGGTTTTATCAAACCAATTTTTAATTTTTTACTTAGTCTGGTACTTAGGAATTTTAAATCTGTAATAAGCGATTTCATTAATTATACCATACAGTAAAAAGGGAAACCAAGAAGCCAGGGTAAGAGACAAAAATTGAGATATATTACAAGAAAAACAGAAGTAACAGTGATTGAGCAGACCGTTTAAATAAGAAACAGGAAAAAGGACCAAAAACTGAGGATTGTTCATGGGAATAAAGGCATTTAATCAGTTCAAGAGGTGAACGCTAGTGTTGCAGATCATGCTTGCAGGAGCACAGTACTAGGCATACGATAAAGCTCAACAGCTTTTCTAACAGAAGTACTACACACTGCCTATCTTATTTTCTGCTTCCCTATTTATTTTGCCACAAAATCTTAAATTTTCACTAATGGATGGTAACATTTTGGAATCCCTGAAACTAACTTTAAAAGGAAGGCTAAGAAGTATAGACTCAGTCAAGATCCAACAATGTCCTACGATTTTCTTTCTTATAAAAATGTTTTCTGTGATATTAAACAGCTTTAACCTGCAGGTGGTAGATTTGTCCCTTCATTTTGACATCTGTGGTAACACCATCTTGAGTTCCTATGGGAAAAACATACACAAACACATGTAGAGTTCTAATGTGCAATATTTTTATATTCACTTTCAAGCTGGAAGCAAACTATTCCTAATTTATGTTGTGCAGCCAGTGCCTACAAAATTTATGCCTCTAGAGGAAACAAGAAACAGAGCCATGCTTCTCAAAGTGTGGGCCATGAACAATCTCCATCTAAATCACCAAAACACTCATTTCTGGCCCCAGTCCAGACCAACTAAATTGAATTCTCTAAAAGTTTGCTGTCTGGTCAACACACTGCATGCTTAAAAACCATTTAATAAGTATTTCTATATATTAAATTATGTGTAGGGATTAGACACCAAAATAAGAATGTTTTAAAGCATGAAATGCTATAACCAACACAAGGTATATACCCAGTAACAGTCTGCCCTCTCTGGAAATGGAAAAAATGGGGGATTATATTCTATCCCCAGAAAACACCCTAGTAGTGGGGGTGGTTTTTTTGTTTGTTGAGAGCAGAGGGTTTAATGGATGGAACAGTATGAAAGTACAGATAATCCCTAAATAGGACAACCTAAACAACTGAATCACAAAAATTCTTTTAAAAAATTATTCCTAATATTATTAGGAATTATTATTCCTAGTATTAAACACTTTAATGCCTAAATTAAAAAATTAGAACAGGGACTTCCCTGGTGGCGCGGTGGTTAAGAATCTGCCTGCCAATGTAGAGGACACAGGTTCAGTCCCTGGTCCAGGAAGATCCCACATGCCACAGAGCAGCTAAGCCCGTGTGCCGCAACTACTGAAGCCCGCGCACCCTAGGGCCCACGTGCCGCAACTACTGAGCCCGCATGCTGCAACTACTGAAGCCCGCGCGCCTAGAGCCCATGCTCCGCAACAAGAGAAGCCACTGCAATGAGAAGCCCGCGCACCGCAACAAAGAGTAGCCCCCACTCGCCGCAACTAGAGAAAGCCTGCGTGCCGCAACGAAGACCCAATGCAGCCAAAAATAAATAAATAAATAAATAAATTTTTTAAAAAATGTATTACAATCTATAGGAGTCTAAAATTTAATTATCTTTTCACCTAAACTTATGTTTACAAACTGAAAGATATCTTACTTGATCCTCACAACAATCCTACAGGGGAAATAGGAATAGATATCATTATTCCTATCCAACTCCTACTCTAGGCTTATAATACAATGAACTTACAAAAAAGATCTCAGAATCATCCCTTCTGGTGGTTCTCAAACTAGATGCGGTGTGGATCAGCTATACCTGAGTGCAAAATAAAACTTCCTTGGCTCTACTCTCAGAGATTGACTCAGTGGGTATACAGTGGGGATCAAGAAACTGCATTTTAATCTAGTACTCAAGGTGATTCTAATGCTGTGAGGTCCTCAAACCAGAGTTGGAGAAACACTAATCAATTCAATTCTAATTGAGTCCCAGAAAGATAAAGTGATTAGGTCACTGTGGTGGAGCTGTGACTCAATTCCAGATTTCTGTTCTTTTTTTCACTATCCAAACAATTCACAAAACAAGACTTAGAAAGTCTTTCTTCACTTAATAGGAATTACGCATAAAGAAATTTTCATCAACTGTTACCAGCCTAAACTCTGAAAACTGCTTTGAGGGGTAATAGCTCAGAAGATGTGGTGTAAGCATGTATTCAAAGAAAACACTATAGTATCTCTTTTTCCTCCCTCTGGATATTCCAAACTAAGAGGAATAACAGGAAGATGTGTCATACTGGCCAAAGTCACTGAATACATAATCTTATTCAATCCATGTAATTCTATGAAGTAGATGCTATTTCTGCCCATTTTATGGATGAAGAAACTGAGGCTTGGGTGGTTTTACCTCACCAAGGAACGTAAAGTTAATGGTCAGGACAGGACTGGACCAAAATTGAAAGTATGAGCTCTTAACCTCACTTACATATTGTGGCCAATGTCCCTATCACTAGGTCCTCTTATTCACTGCTTAAGCAATAAATATTGATATAGTATTCTGCATAATCTTTCATTTGCTCTTAAGTCACCAAGAACTTGGTCCAGTTCCTATTTCATAAAAATCAATCATTTACCTCAGAACCTTCCTCTCTACTATATTAGTGTAAATCATCCTCCCCTGCCTCCCTGCCACCCACACTATTTCTCTGCAATCAATTTTGCCTGTTGATCTCAGTGGTTTTTCTTGGGTGCCATTATGAGTAGCTACTGCTTTCCTCCAAACTATAATGACATAGCCTAGGCTAAAAAGCCCTTAGTTGGGAAAGCTGTTTTCCTTAAAATGATAATTATTTTGTTCTTCTTATAGAATACTGGCCATTGTCAAGTCCTGCCATTTCCTGTTTTCACCTTCTTTTGAATCTCTGCTGTTTTCATCTTCCAGCTGGTTTCCCACCATCTACCAAAGTTGTTTCACACCAGTTTCTCAATCTGACTCCCTCCTGAAGTTACAAACCATTTCATACAAAATTACCTGCACCAAGTGTATCTTAGAGATTCAGCAAACACTCTACGACACCTGAGTTGTCCAATACAGTAGTCACTAGCCATGTGTGGTGACTGAGCACTAGAAAGATGGCTAATCTGAATTAACATGTGCTGTCAGTGTAAAATATACACTGGCTTTCAAAGACTTAGTACAAAAAAAACTAATAATTTTCATACTGATTCCATGTTGAAATAATATTTCTAATAAAATGTATTAAATGAAGTATATTATTAAAATTAATCTCACCTTTTTTTTAATGTTTTTTAATGTGGCTACTAGAAAATCTAAAATTATATTTTTGTATAATTTATATGCTCACAGTATGGCTTGCATTATATTTCTTTTGCAGCACTGCTCTAGACACTCCACCATCCTGAGCTTGATTGGCCCAATGCCCTCACTGAAACACATGCCATATGTGATCTTCTTAGAACATACTCACTCTATCTGTTCAGTCATCTCCTAAAAGCTATAACAATTAGTTCACCCCATTAAAAAATCCAAAACAATGCTTTATCACAAATAATATACATGCACAGTTTAAGGAACATCACCTGGAAATGAAGCTACCATGGATGTCTCCAAAGTGGGAACTACAAGCTAGGTGTCAAGTAAATGAGCTACTCAGAGGCACATAAAACACCCTGCCTATTCTAAAAATAGTCCTCTCTTATACTTGGAAATTATTCTCTGGAATTTTTCTCATTGCTTTTTCTCCTTTGTACATAAAAGGTGCCCCCAAGAAGGTGACGCAATGGCTATCTCTAACAAAGGAAAATCCTAGAAACCATAAGAAGACAAGTAAAACTTCCATCACTAAAAGATCTATACATAAAACCAAATGAATAAGATTTTGGGAGTTAAAGTATATGTTATTAGGAAAGAAAATCATTATAACTTTCAGAAAGGATGCATTTAACAACATCTGTCACAAATCCTACTCAACCAGATGACCTGGAGATAGTAGTAGGTGACTCAGATTCCTACCATGGTCACCTGGTAGCAATTCCGTCAAAGGAAGAAGTCATACCAACACTTCTTTAATTGTATAAGCCAAGAGATGCATCAATGACAAGTTTCCTGAATTTTCAGAAGTGGCAGTGATAAACCAAAACATCAGATGAAAAACCATGGCAATCTGTTAATGTCAGACTGATAAAGAAACAAAAGATAGAGGTTTCTCTTGAGAAATACTCTGAAAATATAAAGCAGAACACAATGTAGGCTACCAATGCTTTAAATCAACTACTTAACATATTGAATATCCATGGAATCCAACTTTCCATTAAGATATAAGAAGCTTTTTACCTCAAGGCATATTTTACTTTTAATTGGGCTTTACATAATGTGTTCAATGTGGAGAAATAATGTATGACTCCTTTTTGATAGGTGCAAAACTGGTAGGCAGGACACATTTAAGAAGTTAACTGTCAATCATTTAAATTTTACTGGGTAGAATATGTACACGCCAAACCATGGGCTCTATGTTTCCAATGCTGATTCAAAGGAGGAAATGGAAAGTATGTGATCAGGTTTGCCACTACTTGGGATTAAAAAAAAACTTGCATCAGAGAGCTAGCAACCTTCACCAGTAAGAATTCCTAATACAGCAGCTACTTAAATTGTTTCTCTCCTACTCATGCCAAAGACCAACCAACAAACAAAATCAAGTCACAAGGAATGTTAATGGGAAGTAACAAGAGAAGAGAATGAGCAGAAAAATAAACAAGATCTCATCTTGAAGAAGAGCAAGAAGATGGCACTGTGAGCAGTGTTCTAAGATGATCCCGAAAGCAGGAGGCAAGTTTGTCTTTAAAATGAAATCTTAACAGATGGTTAAGTAGGGGACTCAGTCCTCAGAATATTTATAAAATGAGTTTTTCAATACATATCTGCTCAATTCTACTGAAACCAAAAAGATAGTACAAGGCTTAAAAGCAACTGTTCCACACTTTTTCTTGCTAGGACTTACCTGAAGCAGATAGCACAGCTTTTTACCTTTTTGTTTTCTTTCACAAAATATTGATACATCAGCTTTAAAAATTTATTTATAATTAAATACACCATATATACATAAATGCACAGGCACCTAGGATAGATGCTGTGCAGAATCTCCTATGAAGGATAAGATACAAAACTCTTTATTTAAATAAAACTCTGACTTTAAAAGCAGACCAAATTAAATTATTTCTTGATGTCCCTTCAGGTCCTTAGAATTTAGGTATTAAAATTAAAGAAAGTGATTAGCAGAAGGTAATTAACAATTAATTTAGTAATAATGTACTAGCTTGTCGGCATTTACTCAACAGTGACCAAAAGGAAAAAGAAAATGTCTTCCTAACAAATTCTTAATATCATAAAAATCCACAAGTGTAAGAATTAGAAGTTGCGACATTGCAGGGGAAACACCTTTCCACGTATGTGCTCTGGGCACAGGAGGGGAGTTCCGAACATCAGACAATACCCATATCTAAGCACTCCGAGTAAGCAAAGTGTTATGGAAACACACCAAAAGAAATAAAACAGTCCCTTTCTGCCCTTGGGGAATCTGTAATCCATTCTGAATATCAGATATACCAAAAATTTAGAAATTGTTTAAAATAATATTTTTGCTTCGTTGCAAACAAAGTACATGAGGAATGTGAAGACTTAAAGGGATAAAAAGGATTAATTAGAAAAGGCTTCACAAAAAAGAAGCAGTTTATGAAAAATATTCTAGCTATATTTGGAAAGTAAAGATATCTGTCAAAGGAAGAGGGTACTCAAGGAAAAGAATGGCACACATGCAGAAAGCAGTCTATACTGAGAAATAATAAAAAACAAAGCCCATTAAAAGGAAAGAAGGAAGAAGTGGGGTCTTCACAATAGAGTGAATGGATTAACAGGAGAAATAAATGAAAAAAGTCAGGGAAAACAGTTCTTGCAACTAAAAGGTGTAGGATAATTACCTATGGTATCAGAGTCCCTCCATAGTGACAGGTCAGCAGGCCTGAAAGTGTAAAGGGTAAATCTCTGTCCTAGGCAGCCCACAGGGTACTAGGATAGGCCAAAGAACTTTACAAAGTGTGACACCTGCTCTCAAGTTGTAAATGCTTGAACAAGAAAAATCAGAAGTGACTTGTTAAATTCAGCACTCTGGCAAGGTATACTTTACTCAAAGACTAATTCAAAAACAGCAGGTAGGTAGAGTTACTTGAGATTAAAAGCACATTTTTGATTAAAGAAGTAACAGAGATCACCAGGTAGAATATTAAAAGGAGGAAGAAATAGGCCAACACTTTAACTTGAGGCTATGCTACATGAGATGACCACAATGACTAACAGGCATGTTTGAATATTGAAGGTTTCCTTGTACTTCAGACATTTTTCACTCCAGTAAAAAATTTTTCTCTTTGAAGAGAACACACACTCACACCCTCCACACACACCCTCCTCTCACACCCACACGCATTCCCCCAAAACACACCCTCACACCCCCACCCTCCTCTCACACCCCTACACACACGTCTCCTCACACACCCTCCTCTCTCATACCCCACCACACCCTCACACGCCCCCGCCCCTTCCTCTTACACACCCCCACACGCCCTCACATGCTGTCTCCTCACACGTGCCCACAAGCTTCACACCCCCACACTCACGCTCTCCTACACCCCAAGCACATCCATATCCCGCTCAACGCCAAGTATGCTACCTCACTGTCCCCCCCATCTGAGCTCCTGTCCCTACCTTGACCTTTCCTCCCCCAACTCTCAACCCCACAGCAACCACCTTCCCGTCTATCTAAATTTTAATTCATCTTTCAAGGCTCCTTGAAGTCTCGTTTTCTTTATGAAGCTCTCCAGGATACCTTTACCTTTTGATGATTTTTCTTGGTCTTGGGATTTCTTACTTACCCAACTGGCATTCAGCTGGTTTCTCATGCAACTTAGCACTTAAATATAAACTATATTGTAACATTTACTGTCGATTTATATATAAAATTCTCTCCTCAACTAGAGCATAAGCACAGGCCACAGCTTTCTGTTTTCTCTACAGGAGCACAATAAAGGGCACACCCCTTTGAATGACTGTTACCTATATGCTATTCCCCTTTCTGACCTAATTTTGTCTAATAGCTCCCCAAACACATTCAATCCCTGGATTTCCTTCCACAATTCACAATATCACATTTAAACACACAACTAAAAGTGTCCCACAGTAATAAACTGGTTATTGGTTTAAGGGAATACACAAAAGACAAGAATGAATAATCAGTCTCCCTTATGAATGATGTAAAATCAATTTTAACATTTTTACAAATAACCTGAAAAGGCATGGGTACAGCAAGACCTCCAGACTTACTGATGTTACCGTGTCAAAAGGGAGCAACTTTAGAAAGTTCTCTTAAGGGTATAAAAGTATAATATTAGAATATTTTCTAATATTAAAGGAAGAATAATATAAACTACCCTTACTGAATGATAATCTCTCTGAGGGGAAAAAAAAACATAGCAGTTATCAGGATTGTTTTAAAAATATTAAAATAACAGAAAGTACTGATATATTCATAAAGGGCAGCATCTTATAATCTTTAGGAAAGGAACTAAAACAAACAACAAAAAAAAACCCAGACATTTCTAAAACTTTGCACAAAATAAACAGGTTATTTCACATTGTTATTTCAAGAAGAAATAGAGCCTTTCCTCAAAATTCAAGAGTTGGTGTAACTTCTCAGTTTAACAATCTACAAGCGTTGTTACGGGGGAAAAATGAAAATTAAAATCTTAAAGCATAGCATCCAAGACTCCATCTCATTTGTACTGAATTTATTTTTCTAACCATATCTCCCATTACATTTTCTACCTTTTCTCTCCTGTCTAAAAGAAGTATTCAGCCTATCTATAAGTATTATCATACTTACCGCCTCAATGCTCTTACACATGCTGGCCACTCTGAATTGAATCTTCTCCATCAAAGGCCACTTGCTGAAATACTACCATTCTTCCCAGGTCCAAATGCCACTACCCCCACATACAATTCTGATTACAACTAATCAATGAACACGAGCTGAGCACCAACTCTACCAGCACTGAGTCAGGCACCTAAAATTCAGAGACGAATCCCTTACAGATCTTATGTGAAAAGAGAAAACTGGAGAAAATGTCAATAATGTAGGGAGTATAACAATAAGTGGATGAATAAGATGCTATGGGAATACGGAAAGGAGTACCTAACAGTCTGCCTAGGAAAGAGTGGCCCCACAGGAACTGCAGGAAGTACAAAATGAGTAGAGTCTGGGGGCAAAAAACAAGTATGTGGGGAGAGGGGAGAGATTAGGAGGTTTTTTTAGTGTTACAGGATCAAAGTGGGAGGCAGTGATGGCAGGAAATTAAGCTGGAAATGAACAGTCCCAGAGGGTACTATATGTCATGTTAAAAAGCTTGACCTTCGTCCTACGTAGGTGATGAGAAGTCGGTGGGGGGGATTTAAGCTGTTGAGCGTCAGGGTCAGATCTCCACATTCATGATAGAGCTCAGTATCTACAGTCTCCATGGTTTCTAGCAAAGAGTATAGAAGACAGGCTTTCTTTTTCCCTGGTGCTTTTTTGTTTGCTTTGTTTGGAAGTGGGAGGGAGAAAGGTCCATTTAAGAGTCTAGGCAAGGAATGGTAAGGGTAAAACTAACACAGTGGTGATGGGAATGGAAAAGCAAGAATAGATTCAACAAATATCCAGAAGGTAAAATTTATAGGATTTAGTAATTTCTTGGATTTGGCAGAACACTAAGAAGTAAGCATTGAAGATGGCACCCAAGTTTCTGGCTCCAAGAGGTTTAAATTTTAATCTTTCCCTTTCTATTAGCTCTCTCCTGAACCAACTCCTCAAGCACATAAACATCTCAACTTTAGCTTTCTTCCATCTCTTTACATCCCTTCTCAGCCAACATTTCCTAAAAAGTAATCAACCACCACCAAACCTACTTCCTTATTCACAACTCACTCCCCATCTTCTACAACATGGTTTTTGTCTCCACCATTCCACTGAAATGTCTCTTGCTAAAGTTACAAATAATCTCCAAATTTACAAATTTAGTGGTGACTTTTCAGGTTCTATCTTACTTAATCTCTCTGGCACCATCAAATACTCCCTCCATCTAGATTTCTTACAATGACACTAATCTTCCTTCTACCTTTCTGGCCACAGCTGGTTCTCCTCTACAAGCTCTTCCTTGTCCTCTCCCCCTAGGCTGAAAAAATTAGCGTTTCAAAGCGTTTGATCTTTGGTTTTCTTTTTTCTTCTTCTTCTGCCAAGTTGATTTCATGCCTGTAAATCTACTGGCCAAAGACTCAAATCTTTCTCCAGCTTAGACCTATATCATCAACTACTTTATCAGGATGAACCACAAGTACTTTGACCTCACCCTGATGAAAACTTAACGCATCTCTTTATGCTAAATAGCACTAACCTGATGAAGCACTCTCTGGCTCAAAATGGCCCTTCCACAGCCTTCAACATGAAGTTAACACTCCTTCGAAAATCAAGTCCTGATCCCTGCTCACCTCTGCACTCACCCATCACTGTTCCACATGCCCCATAATATGGCTTATGATCTAGGTCTCACGAACTAATTCCAGTTCCTCAAATTTGACATGTAATAATTATTCATGCCCCATATAAGTTGTTTCCTCTGCATCTGTCTGGCCACTCTCAGTTCCTTTAGTCCCTTTCTACTCAAAGTACGGTGCCGACAGCATGGCATCGCTGGGAGCCTGTTAGAAAGGTAGAACCTCAGGCCCCACTCCAGACACAATGAATCAACATCTGCATTTTTAACATTATCTCCAAGTGATTCATATGCCTATTAAAGCCTGAGAAGCTCTGCATTAATTTACTATGACCACTATTATAATATACAACAGGTATCACAGAAAAGGGCAAATCTAGCACACATCACTTTCAGAGCCTTAGCCTAAATCATTCCCTTACACACACTGCTTTTGACTGAGCAGTAATGGATTCTGTAATTGACTCTCCTGTTCTTACAGTCACCTCTCTCCCTCTGGACTTAATACTTCATACCATTTTGCTGGTATTGACATTGGCTCCACTGGACAATTCTCACTCTCTGCCCTGAGGCTTTATGTCCTTAGACCTTGAGGTTTCTATACTGGCTGTCTTACCACCAGGAAGTACATCCACCAGACTTGATAAGACAACATAAAACAGTCTTCCCACTTTGTTCACCTGATAAACTTCTAATCATCCTTCGATCACCTCAAGCATCACTGAGGGAAAACATTACCTGACTCCCTCCAAACTGAATCAGGCTATTTTTTGTTTGTTTGTTTGTTTTTTGTTTTTGCGGTGTGCGGGCCTCTCACTGTTGTGGCCTCTCCCGTTGCGGAGCACAGGCTCTGGATGCGCAGGCTCGGCGGCCATGGCTCACGGGCCCAGCCGCTCCGCGGCACGTGGGATCTTCCCGGACCAGGGCACAAACCCATGTTCCCTGCATCGGCAGGCGGACTCTCAACCACTGCGCCACCAGGGAAACCCCAGACTATCTTTTTCTACAGTCCCAGGCACTCTAATATTGACATAATGTGCTGCATAATTTTTAGTTTACTATCATTCTCCTCCAACTAAGCTGTGTGTCCTCTAGAGTAAAGATTGTGTCTTATTCATCTCTATATTCCCAGTTCTGACATATGCTTATTGTTTACTGGATGGCTAATAAATAAGTCTGGAGCTCAAGAGGGAGATCAAAGTTAGAGATATAACTATGGATACCTATATTTAGAAGAGAAATGGGATTACTTCAGCAGGGAAGGTTATATGGACTAAGAATTCCATAGGGTTGAACTCTGAGAAATGCAAAACTAAAAGGATGGGCAGATTGAAAAACTGGCGTGGTGAGGAGCTGTAGTCAGAAACACTGAGAGAGTTAAAGGGACAAAAGAATTTCAACAAGGAACAGGTAGACAATAGCATCAAAGTTACAGGAAAGTCAAGTAGTAACCGAATATAGATAACAAGAATCCTTTAGATTAGGCAATTAGAAAATCATTAATCTTTGAGGGAATTATTTCACATACTTTAGGATAACAAAGAAAACAGAAGGTAGGAAAGAAACTTTTCAAGACAGTGAGAAGAAAAAGAAAGACTCTTTCACATTAACGTATTCAATAAATATTTATTGAGCACTGGACACTAGGGATGCAGTGATAAACATGAGGGCCATAATCCCCATCCAAATGGTGCTTTTATTTTAGCAGCAATAAATTCAGAAAAAACAAAGCCCAGAAGGACTCAAGAAGACTAGACCAAGTAGAATCTGAAAGGCATCCCTCACCTAGTGAAGTCCTAAAAGATAACCAAAGTGCCCCCCCCCGCAAAAAAGAGAAAGAAATGTCTGTTAGTGCCTAACACCATTAATTTTAATAATTAACATATGAAATGTTTTTATATTACATTTTCAGTTTCAGAATGTGTATTATGTTTAGAGTATAAGGTTTATCACTCCAAAGTGACTAGTTTCTTAGACAATCAAAGACTTCATATTCCTTTTGTAACCTCCATAGTAATTGGCATAATAATTAGCACACAGTAGGTACCCCTTAAATGACAGATGATTTCAGTTATAGCTACATGGATTCAGGATACAACAATACTAAAGTTTTTCTATAAATTCAGTCACTTAAATTCAAATCAAATCCCTATGGATTTATTGGTTTCTACTACTCATTTGCCACCTTTTATTCATTATTCCTAGCCTAAGAAACACAGAAATAAGGGACTTCCTTTTCTTTCTATTCTCTTCATCATCTTTCAGTTTCCTGCAAGCTGATTTATAATTTAAAAGTTAAAGTAACAGAAAACTGAAGTCCTTGGATTTGGAAAAACAATGTGTGTGTTAAATCTTTTTACCAATCTTTTTTTTTTAATTAATTAATTTATTTAAATTTTTGGCTGCGTTAGGTCTTCATTGTGCGGGCTTTCTCTAGTTGCGGCGAGCGGGGGCTACTCTTCATTGCGGTGTGCGGGCTTCTCATTGCGGTGTGTGGGCTTCTCACTGCAGTGGCTTCTCTTGTTGTGGAGCACGGGCTCTAGGCACGTGGGCTTCAGTAGCTGCAGCACACAGGCTCAGCAGTTGTGGCTCGCGGGCTCTAGAGCGCAGGCTCAGTAGTTGTGGCACACAGGCTCAGTTGCTCCACGGCGTGTGGGATCTTCCCAGACCAGGGCTCGAACCCGGGTCCCCAGCATTGGCAGGCGGATTCTTAACCACTGTACCACCAGGGAAGTCCCTACCAATCTGTCTTAATATGAATGCAGGCAAGGGAATCACAAATCCAAATGCCAGAACCACTCATTCTTGTCTATTTAACATGTTCTTCCTCACCCACCAATCATAGGTAACAGGCACCAAGTAAGCAATTAACAACCACTATCATTAAATTCTTTTCCAAATATGAGTCAAAAAGAACATTGGATTTGTCTGGTTCTACATGAGCAAATTTCAATTAATTCAACCTCTCTGAATCAACGATAATCATTTTTAAAAGATGCATTTACTTTGATCATTTGATTCACTAATTACTCAAGTGGTGATCAGAGCAAATGAATTCTGACCTAGTTCTGATTCTGGCTCACTGTATAACCAAAAGGAACAACTTCTGTTTCTCAGTCTTTAAACAGCTGTGGACAAACAATTACTTTCATTTAAGAGGTGGAGAAAGTTCTGCTATATCAGCTACAGTACCCATGATATATTATCAACAATTCAATTTGATAACTCAGCATTTTTTACTACATCATAGGATTTGAGGAGTACCACAAATAGCAGCTGCTGTCAGAGTGGGAACGGGGGAGGGAAGC
The DNA here is from genome assembly GCF_039906515.1 of Pseudorca crassidens. Taxonomy (NCBI): domain Eukaryota; kingdom Metazoa; phylum Chordata; class Mammalia; order Artiodactyla; family Delphinidae; genus Pseudorca; species Pseudorca crassidens. The sequence continues at coordinate 82,003,243 of NC_090301.1, forward strand.
CTGGCAGAACAGGTTCAAAGAAAGTCGCATTGCACTGGAATTGGTAACTCCTGTTTTAATACACATTTTAGAATATGTGATTCAACAGAATAATAGATTTAATCCCTGCAGATCTAGGCTACATACACTGGCTCTGGTACTTATTTAGTTAGGTATCCTTAGGCAAGTCGCTGAATCTCAGTTTCTTCACCTATAAAATGGGGATAATACTTATCTTGTAGGGTGAGTCACACACATTATCACTAAAACTTAAAAGCACTTAGCCCAGAGCATGCAATAAGCAGTGACTATTAATAATGGCTGTTTTAACAAATGGTAATAATTAATAACATCATTGTTTTACATAATGACTGAGCTGTGATATAACTTGCCAGTTCCAATTTTGACCAAAGAAATGTAATAATGTAAAATTGTGGCACATGTGTAATGGGCCTTAACCTAATAATGGCCCATTAGGAAAACAATTTTAACCATTCTTCATCAAGAGCAAAAAGTGATTAACAAAAGCACTTCTGAAGCAATCAAAGGCAGGATTTACCTACAAATTTCCTTCAGCAATAATTAACATATGTGGATTTATGATTGCCATCAAGCTATCCAAGCAAGAGCAAAACAACCTCTGCCCTGGAATTAGAGCTCATTTTAGTGCTTCCTACTGCTGTATTGCTACTTCTGGCTCCCGCCTTGCCCAGCGCCAAGCATGAATTTCTTAAAACGTGGTATAAGGATTATCTGCAAAGCAACTACCTCTAGTATAAATGGCTGCAAACACTTCCTCCCCTAGGGTGGGAGACAGCAGAGGATAATGAGGCAAAAGTTGGTCTTTACTTTTATAAAAGAACAAAGAACTTAAAAATTAGGGTTTCAGTTCTAGCTCCACTGGTTAGTGACTTCAGACTAATTCTATTATCTTAGAGTCTGAGCTAAAAAAACAAACAAACAAACAAACAAAACAACATGAAACCTATCTCAAATAGGGTCACACAGGATCAAATAGGAACATACATGAAATCACTTAGAAAACTATAAAGCATTAATAAAAAGAAGTTACCCTCCCAGAAGTGATGATATTCAAATATTGAGAAAATAAAACTACATACACTTTTGGAAGTTACAGTTATTCCCCTAACATACCCACTCCCTTGTCTTTTTTTTTTTTTACATCTTTATTGGAGTATAACTGCTTTACAATGGTGTGTTAGTTTCTGCTTTACAACAAAGTGAATCAGTTATACATATACACATATCCCCATATCTCCTCCCTCTTGCATCTCCCTCCCTCCCACCCCTCTAGATGGTCACTAACTGAGCTGATCTCCCTGTGCTATGCAGCTGCTTCCCACTAGCTATCTATTTTACATTTGGTAGTGTATATATGTCCATGCCACTCTCTCACTTTCTCCCAGCTTACCCTTCCCCCTCCCCATGTCCTCAAGTCCATTCTCTAGTAGGTCTTTGGCTTTATTCCCGTCTTGCCCCTAGGTTCTTATCACCATTTTTTTGTTTGTTTTTTAGATTCCATATATATGTGTTAGCATACGGTCTTTGTTTTTCTCTTTCTGACTTACTTCACTCTGTATGACAGACTCTAGGTCCATCCACCTCACTACAAATAACCCAGTTTCGCTCCCTTTTGTCTTTATCTCACTTTGGAAAAAAGATTTTGAGGTACTCTCATTTGTGAATATATTGATACTACTGAATGATGCACTACTCCACTCTATAGTTTTCTGAAAAGATCTCCCCATATTTCTATATAAAACAATACCACCAAATTACATAACTGGAAATGTTAGTGCAGTCGTCCTTGGGTATCCAAGGGAGATTGATTCCAGGACACCTTCCCCACCCCTCCCAGGGATACCAAAACCAGAGGATGTTCAAATCCCTTCTATAAAATGATGCAGTATTTGCATATAACCTGTACATTCTCATGCATATTTTAAATCATCTCTAGACTACTCATAATACCTCATGCAATGTAAATGCTATGAAAATAGTTGCCAATGTGCAGCAAATGTGGCACTTTCTGGAATTTTTTCCCCAAATATTTCTGATCCCCAATTGGTTGAATCCATGGATGGGGAACCCAGGGAGAGCCAACTGTATTCTTCCCTGGATACCAGCTGCTGTTTTAGAATTAAACCAGAGTCCAATAAATATATAAATAAATGTAAATGTTGTAAATAAAACAAACAGTACTGTATCCTAAACAAAACAGCATGGCCATCTGCCAAAGATCAGTTTCTCACTAAATATACATTAGCAACTATTTTTTTAAAGCCTTTTTTTTTTTTAAGAGCAGTTTTAGGTTCACAATAAAATTTAAAGGAAGATGCAGAAATTTCCCATATACCCCCCTGACCCCACACATGCATAGCCTCCCTCATTATCAACATCACTCACCAGAGTGTTACACTTGTTACCGAAGACCAACCTACACTGATACATCAGAATTACCCAAATTCCATGGTTTACCTTAGGGTTCACTTTTGGTGATGTACATTCTATGGGTTCAGACAAATGTATAATGACATATACCCATCACTATAAAATCACACAGAGTATTTTTACTGCCCTAAAAATACTGTTCTCTGCCTATTCATCCCTTTTCTCCCACCCGATCCCTGGCAACCACTGATCATTTTACTGTCTCCATAATTTTTCCTTTTCCAGATGTCATATAGTTGTAATCATACAGTATGTAGCCTTTTCAGACTGGCTCTTAGTAATATGCATTTAAGGTTCCTCCATGTTTTCTCATGACTTGACAGCTCATTTCTTTTTAGTGCTGAAAAAATATATAATTGTCTGGAGGTACCACAGTTTATTTATCGATTAACCTACTGAAGGACATTTTGGTTCTTCCAAGTTTTGGCAATTAGGAATAAAGCTGCTATAAACATCTGTGTATAGGTTTCTGTGTGAAAATGTTTTCAATTCCTTTGAGTAAATACGAAAAAGCATGATTGCTGGATCACATGGTAAGAGGATTTTTAGTTTTGTAAGAAACCACCAAACTGTCTTCCAAAGTAGCTATACCATTTTGCATTCCCACCAGAAATGAATGAGAGTTCCTGTTGTTCCACATCCTTGCTAGCAGTTGGTGGTGTCAGTGTTCCAGATTTTGGCCATTCTAACAGGTGTGTAGTGGTACCTAGTTGTTTTAACTTGCATTTCCCTGATGACATATGATGTAGAGCATCTTTTCATATGCTTATTTACCATCTGCATATCTTCTTTGGTGAGGTATCTGAGGTATCTTTGGCCCATTTTTTAATCGGGTTGTTCATTTTCTTCTTGTTGAGTCTTAAGAGTTCTTTGTTTATTTTGGATAACAATCCTTTATCAAATATTGCAAATATTTTCTCCCAGTCTGTGTTTTATCTTTCAAGTAATATTTTTATTGAGTTATTCAGAATGCCTACTACATGCCAGATATCATTCAATGCACTTTAGATATGTTAACTCACTTACACTTTATAACAACTGTATAAAGTAAGTACCATTATTATTTCCATTTTCCAGATGAGAGAGGTTAAATAACTTGCCCTAGGTCACAGAGACAGAAAATAATGGAGCCAAGATATATCACCAGCCACTCTGGCTCCAATGCTCTTAACCTACATCAAATACTAACTTAGCGCTATAATGAATGAGCCTAAAAGAACTCCAGGTCAGCTGGAAGACAGACACATTCGCGAGCAATTATAATACAGAACATGGTAAGCAGTACCATAGGGGTAAGAGATTGGGCTAAAAGATATTAAGTCCAAGTCTTCAGATATTACTAGTTGAAACGTTTTTTATATGAATTAGTAATTCCCATTGCAAAATCAAGAATCTCAACTCAGCTTGATAAAGATAAACACATTTTACAAGTATCTGTCATCTTTCCATTCAATTAACCAGGTATCTGCTATCATTTCATTACTTTTCTAGTTAAGAACAACAGCCTTCCTAACAGTCTACTCCTTCCCAAGACAGTTCCAAATCAAGTTAGAAATCAGAATCAGCATCAATTTGTTTTCACCATACTTGCTAACTTAATACATGAGAAAGAGATGTCTTAAACATTGATTCTGATTTTTAAGTACCTAAAATGGGTAACTAAGTCTAGACTAACCAAGTATTGCTTAAGAGAGGCTTTCCTTTAATAACTAAAAAAGAACTATTTTCAGTTAGCATATCAAAGCTACAAGTCTCCAAAGCCAAGACTTCGGCTTATATCACAATTAATAGCAGGCCCTTTTCTACCTACACCCACTTATACACTGCCACCTGGGAACAGCCAATTCATCTGGGTGGCCAGGTGGCCCAGCTACTTGGGTTTCCCTCCTCATTCTCCTTTCAGCTAAAGACAAGATTATATTACTCTTCCTCACTAAACCTCATTCTCAAACCCTTCCTTGCTGTTTCTAGTATGAATTAACAGTCCATGTTGGTGGTGAGGTATGAAGGAGCAGGGATAGTAGTACAGAAGAGAAATAAGAAAAATTAAAGGTAAAATGACAGAGCCCCTTCTTTTCTAATACATCATGTCATTCTTCATATAGAGTTCCTAACCATTTTCTTCCAGTGGCCCTGTCCTAATACTTAAGCCAATGTCTCAAGAAATCTGGTGAGCTGCCACCAATTGGGATGTTTTTCATCCTCTGAAACACAACGGAAGTCATACATGGCTTCTTTCCCTACAGGGGAAATAACATGGTATAAAGTATCAAGCACATATTCTGTTTTGTTTTTTTTTTTTTTTTTTGCGGTACGCAGCCCTCTCACTGTTGTGGCCTCTCCCGTTGCGGAGCACAGGCTCCGGACGCGCAGGCTCAGTGGCCATGGCTCACGGGCCCAGCCGCTCTGCGGCATGTGGGATCCCCCCGGACCGGGGCACGAACCCGTGTCCCCTGCATTGGCAGGCAGACTCTCAACCACTGCGCCACCAGGGAAGCCCAAGCACATATTCTTAAATAAGGTAAGAATCTGTTTGAATCTCAATTATGATGCTTATTAGCTGTATGACCCTGTTTTCTCACCTGTAAAACAGGTTAACTACCTCATAAGGTAACTCTTTACCAGAAACACACTGTCCCCAAGTGGTCAAGAGGCTTCCTTTATATTTTTCATTTGGCTCTCATATGCAGTAAGAGGGGAAAAAAGATCTCAGGATCTCAAGACCTCAAACCCTTAGAACCACAGGCTTTCAAACATTCTGACTACAAATCACAGTAAGAAATACATTTTTCACTGTGACCCAGTACATGTATACATACAATCACACACATAACTGAGGTTTCACAAAACAGTACTACCCCTACTGTGTGTGATTCATCCTGATATCTTCTATTTTCTTTCATTCTTCTCTCCCCACCACCTTTCTCCTCCCTAATCACATACACAAAGCGCTTTTTAGTCCTGTCACCATACCACCCTACTGAAGCCCCAGGGAGCAGAGTACTTGAAATGAGAGAGCAGGGAAGAAGGAAATTCTGAGAGTGCTGGGGAGAGTCTGTTTCTTCTGGTCTCAGAAGGAATACTAAATCCATTTTCCCTCAGACACAGTGTTATTCCTAGGGATAAAGCTGTATTGCTGGAATACAGAACACAAGGTAAAACAGGCTTGTAGATTGGTCTGGGAACGTAACCAACACAGATGACGATCATCCTATAAGAAAATGCTTCCCAGGTTCCAAACAAAGTTTTTGGAAAATAATATATTTATTTCTAAGTTGGGGGAGGGTGCTACTTATACAATGCAGTATGCCAAGGGTTGGTAAACTATTGCCCATGGGTCAAATCCAGTTTGCAGCTGTACAGATGCTGAACAATGGTTTTTACATTTTCAAATGGTTGAAAAAAAGAATATACTATTTTGTGACACATGAAAATTATATGAAATTCAAATTCCAGTATCTATAAATAAAGTTTTATTGGAACGCAGTCACACTGACTCATTTACGTATTGTCTATGACTGCTTTTGTGTTACAACTGGCAGAGCTGAGTAGCTCCAAAAGAGACTGACTAAAATATTTACTATCTGGCCCTTTACAAAAAAGTCTGTGGACTCTATCCTAAGCACTTGAAAGCATTCAATATTCATTCACAAATATTTGTTGAGCACCTATTACGTGTCAAACACTGGGGAAACTACAGTGCATAAGTCAGATATGGTCCCCCTCATAAGTATTAATGGAAGGCAAGTGGGAAAAAAAGTTTGGAGGAATAAGAAACAGTTGATTTGTTTGTAGGAGCTATGGGTCACTGTAAGGAATAGACATTCTTCTAAGATTTTATATTCAGTTGTTCACAGAATTAATTCCTTTATTCACAGGGTAAAGATAAATGTCTACTGATGAAGAATCACAAATTCTGAATTAAAAGTGTTATTACAGTTCACTTGAACCTCTCCTATTGCTCTCCTTGAAAAAAATCATTTATTACAAATATTTTGAATAACATTATGAAGTTTTAAAAGCTTCATATATATGTATGTGTGTGTATACATATACACACACATATATGAGTGTGCTTATGTCTGTGCATGCAGTCTTTGATCCTCACTGTTATCTTGTGAGGCAGTATGATAAACACCATTTTACAGATGAATAAACTAAGGTTATAGAATTTTCTCAAGTTCACATGGTATATCACACCATGGTAAAGAAAGGCCCAACACAAAAATTTTCTCCCTACAGAATGTTTGTTGTTTCTACTATACCTGCCCCCAAACTGCATAATTAACTACTTTCACTGAATTTGAAATGAAGGACCTACTGCTATTTGTTTGTTTTTGAGAAAACCATTCTTTGCAAGCAACAGCTACGCTTGTACCAACAAGATTAGCTTCTATTTCTGTAACTAGTCCTTGCTGGGTAACCACATGTTCCAAAGGTAGAAAATTCTATAATCTTGTAACAGACTAGGCTCATCTACTCTTATGCTCTCTTAGTGAACCGATTTCTTTCCGTATCATGGAAATAAGACTAGATATTAATTATAAAACTCCTGCTTAATCAGGGTTGCTAAATATATGTTGCTAGACTAAGAATTACAAATCTTGATGTAGGGCTATTCTTGGGCTACAGCGGTGAAAGATCTGTAGATAAAAGACCAAAACTACCCTTCACTGATTCAAAAAGAAAAAATATGTAACAATATTCTTCTCTGACCCTAAGCTTTTAATTTTATTTCATTCTTCAGTTTGAGTAGTTTATTCTTCATAAAAATGATTCTGACAGAGATAGTTAATTTAGAAAACAGTACCTGATAGTTTGTTAGGTCCTCTCAGCAGTTAAACCCTACTAATTTAATTGCTTCTATTATTTCTAGCCCTCTCAGCTAACAGGCAATCTCTATTTACATTTTAACAAACAACTAAATTAGCAATTAATTTCCTAATTCAACACCCAAACTGGTATTATGTATCTCTAAAGAACTAAAGAACAGAATATTTTAAAAGGTTACCTGGAAAGATTTACTATGCAATATTTATAGAGAATAAAAGGATGGTCATTTAGAAAGGGATTTTATTCTTCTTCTGAATGCCTACTAATCAAATTGCTTTACTATCACCATGCTCATCTTGAATAATTAATATCTTGCAACTGCCCTTACTCATTTTTTATCATTTCCTTTTAGCTTTGACTTCTCATTTCTCCCCAAACCATTTTAAAATGTACTTACAGAAGTTAATTTCAACTCTTAGCTTAAAAAAAAAAAAATTAGCAAATTCTACTCACTAATCTTGTATGTATGAAACTCCACTACCAAGTAGCACAAAGCCTAGCAACCAGTTCTTCTAGAACTACTTTAAGGTCATAATAAATAAAATGGCCTGTAATATTTACAGGGTGAAGCTACACTTCTTTACAGAAGAAGATGGCTAACCAAAGACGGGCAGTTAGGTTTACCTACTTCCAAAATGAAAGAAACTAAATGAAACCAAGTGAAAAGAGGCAGCCACTATTATATTGCTAAATTCAGTAAAGTTTAACAGTCTCTTCTGGCTTTATCTCTGTGTAATAATGCAGTTTTTCCCTAGTCAAAGATGATGCTGCTGAACTTCTGCCAATATAGTTGATTTCCCTGTGCCAAGCACCACCTCCCCCTCCCACTAGCAGTAGAGGCTTGAAATCTTTCAGATAAAAATATTCAAGCTAACTACTTAACAGAGGCGATAGCCCTGAGTAAAAATAATAGCCTACAGTATTAACTATTTATCCTTTCAGCCTTTATTGTAAGACCTTGATAACCCGTAAAGATATCAAATTCCTAAGAATTAAGATACAAAATATGCTGAGTTTCCTGCTTCTAAATCTTCAGCCATATCAACAATACCGTATATTACATGTTAAAACAATAAAGAGGTAACATTATTTTTTTAAAAATAGGCATTTGAAAAGAAGTAAAGCCAAAGTTTCAAAGAGAAATAGGAATGGTTAGTAAGAATATAAATTAGCAGGTGCATGGAATCTAAAGATAGGCATTTGCCACAAAAATTCAATAACCTCTGGTCTGTGTTTTCTCTCTGAGTTTTTTTTTTTTTTTTTGAGACGCTGTATTCAGTTCTCACATGCACAATAAGCTATCCATTTTTCTTAAGTAATAATAAGTACGGGAAAAAATGGGGTAACTAGTAAAATAAGACTGGTAAGTGTAGGCAAGTTCTAGAATACAAAGCTAGAAAGGATCTTAGAGAGTCTCTCTAGCTTAGGAAGACATAACAGTCTCCTAACTGGTCTCACCTCCTCACTCCTACACACCTCCAATATATTTTCCGGAGAGCTGCCAGTGATCTTAACACATAACCCAGGTCAAGCTCCTCCTTAAAGCTCTTTGCTTTCCATTGCCCTTTGGATTTTATTCTCTTTCCCAGCTTAGATCAAAAGCCCTGCAGGATCTTGTCCCTATCTATCTCTCCAGTCCCATCCTTGCACTCATTTCTTCAGGCAGCCAGCCAAATATTTACTGAGCTTCTACTCTGTGCCAGAAACCGTGCCATGACCTGGGGGTACTGTGATGAATAAGTGAGAAACTCTCTCTCACAGAATTTACGCTCTAGTAGTGGAAAGAACAGATGATAAATAGGTAGATAAATAAACTGAATAATTAGAGACTGTGATAGGTGATGTGAGGCAAAATAAAGAGTTACCCTCTCAGAACCCTGTCAGAGCACATATGACAATTTGTAATTATTTTATTCATTTGACTACTTACTTTATGACTGTAAGCTCTGTGAGGGCATTATCATGTCTGTCTTGTTCACTGCTACATCCCAACCACCTAGCAGTACCCCTAGCATGTAGTTCAATATTTATTTGTTAAATAAATGAATACTTATTTCATCCTCTTTAAGTTAGTGATGAGTAAAGTCTTCATGGCTACCAAGGTCAAAGAAGAGTCAGTAGGAAAGCAGGAATTTAAATGAGAGACTCTTAAGTTTTAATCCAAAATATTATACCACATTCAAAATATTGACCTCAAAACTCCACTGATCATGTTTACGAAGCTTGTGGCTGGTAGCTGGTACTGGTACCCCCAAACTGACTTGAGAATCTTTCAAGATTTTACATGAAAAGTTTTAAAACACTTAAGGTTTAGGTGAAATTTCTTATGAGAAATACTTTAAATTCCAACAAATACATAAAGATGAAGGTTTAATGCCAATGTTTCCGTTTCACGCATGCTAGAACAATGAGACCTTAAAGAACTCTTTGTAAAAGAACTATGATAGCTGAATGTTCTAGATGTTTCCTGGCACCTACTTGGCAGCGTTATTGATATTTTCTTTGGCTGAATCATTTAGTCAGAATATTATTTCATATTAACTTATAAGTAATTTATGAGCAAATTTTTAAAGCCTCCCAACAACTGAATCTGTATTTTTAAATGTTTTACATATTACGTTTTTAAAGATAGGTTAAAAACTGACATGTATGTAAGATCTACTATGAACCAGCTACTGTGTTATGTGGCATATTATTTCATTTACTACATCTTGGTTTACAAATTTAAAAAATTAATCTCAGCACTTTAGAAATTTGCCAACATCTGATAACTTGCCCATGCCTCTTCCTCTTGAAATAATGCCTTGGAACAAGCTTGATTTACAATATATCATAAAGATGTGAAGACCAACAGATTTTTCCCAGTAGAGGTCTCATTTCTATAAAATATAGTTAGTAATCATAAGTAGGAAAAAAATCCTTTCTCAAAAGCTTTAGATAAGATAGGCTTATTACTATGATATGTAAAGACGATTCATTTTAAAAAGGCAAGCCCCCCTACATGAGTCCTCCTAATAATTATCTCATTGCTTTACATTTATTTTTCTTCAGCAACATTAGAGAATATAATGATTTCCAATATGATTACAGCTACTGATAGTCAGCCAAAGAAAAAAATACTTTTATCTAGTCCAAAAGAATGGTATTGAAAAGGTTTAGGATTCAGGTCTGAATCACATATACCAACTTCAGAAAAGTTTCTAAAACTACTTTTATAAAACAGTATAATTTACTGTGAAGAAAATGCCTCACATAGATTTCAAAGAATATAATCTGAATGACCAGTATGAGCAATCACTGCAATTACTGGAATCTGACCATTATTTAAACACAAACAACACATTGAGCTACTAGAGCTTAGAATTAACTCAACCTCACAATGGAGACATATACACCATACAGTGTATGTGTGTTAAAGAATATTATATGCTCTCACGTTTTTTATGAACTCTTATTTTCCCAAATCTATGTTTATATTTTCATTCATGCTTATATTCTAAATTCATCTCTGTCTGTAGAATTTCTTTAGTTATGAAAGTGCTTCCTATTTTCTTCTGGCTTGTTATTTCTTTACCAATTTTATTTAGTAGTGCTACCATCCTACCTTAACCTTCAAGCTGTTTTTCTATTTTATAGTCCACATACTATAAGTATTTGGGACATCTATCAGGGTCTCCATCATCCACCCGCTTACCTCCTCTTGGTTTTAATTACTTTTCATCTGGATTTAACCCTCTCAACTGAGATTGTTCTACTTCAAGCAGTTATAAACATTTTTTCATCACAGAAATCTCTTCCTCAGATTTAGTCAAAAATTCCTCCATTTCAACTTGCCTTCCATCCACAGTCAAGTTTACTCACAAATGCTTTCTGTATTCCTCATCCCATTTTGTTCCTAATCCCTCATATTAAGATGAATATACTTAACCTCCTGCCAAGACATTTTTTTTTCCTATTATTGGGAGCTATCTCCTCCAACAAGCCTTTCCTAAATGAAAAAATCTGAACTGTTCAAATTACAATCTAATTTTGTTCTAGCACTTTTGTGTGTCCATAAGTCATCCAGCTAGTCCAAGAGAGATACTAGCTCAGTCAGGGTAGGTCCATGTTCTCCCTTGGGACCAGTTTTCCATATATTCTGCACCTAGGCACAAGTTCTCCTTTGCAGATTAAATAATGAGCATATTTTTCACTGCACATATTTTTTATTGCACATATTTACATAGGCAGCTTCCTTCTCTACTCAGAGGATTGGGTCAAAAGAATAAAGCCAGTATTTTTTAGGAGTTTAGAACCCATTAGTGGGTCACTGAATTAATTAATGGGTCATAATCAAAAATTTGTTAATGAAATAGAATAAAAAAACAAACAAAAGTGTCCTGCACACAATAAGTTCATGAAACTTCTATTTCTGATAAATACACATACACATTTATGTATATGGGAACTGAGTCAAGACAACGAGTATTTCTTATTGTGGGTTATGGTCAAAAAAGCTGAAAGCCACTGAATTTGAAGCACTCTACGATGTCTTCTAAATCTATACAATTCAAATTATATTAAAAGATTTAGTCTAAGGAACCGAGACACGGCATTAAAAAAGGGGGCAGAACTTAAGGATACTCAAAAAACAACCAGCAAAATCACTTTTTCTTAATAAAATGTCACTATTAAACTATATCCTTAGAACTATAGAATCATAAAGCTTTTAGAGTAGGAAAAAAGTTCAGAGATCATCTAATCCAAGTTTATCGCTTTAATATACAAAAGAAACTCAGGCCCAGAAATGAAAAAATGTCACTTCATTTATTCAGTAAGCATTTGCTAAGCACGTACTGTGTACCAGGTTTTAGGAGTGGGTTTGTGGATAAAGAGAAGATGTCTTCAAAGAGCTCAGAGTCTACACTGTATATATGCAAGTAAATATTTACATTAATTACTGAAATCAAGGTCATTTATAAAGAACAGAAATCAACTAACTCAATCTGGGCTGAGTGGCAGAGAACTTTTGTTTTTAAAGAGGTGGTACTTCTCAGTCTTAAACACAAGGAGTTAGCCAGGTAAAGGAGAAAGAAATAACATGTACAAAAGTACCATACTAATATACAATAAAGGAGGACACATTCAGGAAACTGAAGGTTGAGTTTGTATATCTGGCATATAGGACTCATGCTGAGGAGGAGCCACAGCAGAATACCTAGAATTTATCTGACATTTAATCTTCAAACCACTATGTGAGGTAGGCACTATTAATATCCCCATTTTGTAGATGACAAAACTGAAGCACAAAAGGTGAAGTGATCTGCCTAAGGTTAAGTTGTGAAGCGAGGATGTAAAAGCAAGAAAGTCTAACTCCAGAGCCTATACTCTTATCCTCTATACCAAGAGGTTAGAGAAAACAGGCAGGATCTAAATGAAAAAGGACCTTGTATGCCCTTCTAAGACTTCAGATTTTATGTTAAAGGTGACTCACAGTCCATGAAAGGTTTTAAGCAGGAGTGACATATTCAGACTTATTTTTTAATGAGGTCAGTCTGGCAGGTATGTGGTTGGATTGGAAGAGGAATTAGTGGCAGGGAACTTAGCTAGTCATAGCTAGAAAGATACTACAATAATTCAGGTAAGAGAAATGATAGATGAGCTGTACAGCGGCAGTGCTGGCACCAGAACCCAAGTCTACTGACCACCACAACCGCTTAAGAACCTCCCATTTTTCCCCTTAAGTCACCATACTAATAGTTTAAGAAATCCAACCTCAGGAACAACAGCACATTCCCTTTAGGCCCCTTTATTAAACAAAGCATAACCACTAGATGTGTTGCGTATATGAAAGTGACAGAACAGTTGGAGAATGACAGAAAGTCAATTGCTATCTGCAGTTTCCTCACCTTCTTGACTTCTCCTTCTCCTTCCTCTATATACTATTCCTGGAACTTTCATGTTCAATAGTCAATTTGAAATCAATGTTCTGTCTAGACATGACTATTATAACCAACCTAACAATTAAATACACCACAGAGGAAGTCTAATGTGGTCCCAGCTGTGGCAATAAATATACTCTCTGGTCTGGTCAAATTTTGGCTTAAACAGAGGTGATGAATGAATAATAATAAGAGATAGACTTTCTGAAAGCAGCAAGAGTTAAAGAAAAACAGAATATTAAAAACGGATATGAATCAGAGCAATGTAAAGTTCAAGCCATTTGTTTCCAAGAGAGTAACACCAGTCCCAAGTGTGTGTGGTATTCCAGAAACCAACAAATGAAAGAACAGTAGAAAAGACTATCTGGTCAATTCTCAAGCATTCTAAATTCAATCCCTTTAGATTTAAACCAAGGGTGAGCCCTCCTGAGCCACCCTTGAGACTAAGGAACAAGTGGGTTCCACAAACAAGCAGCCTACAGTATAGGGAGGAAAGTACAGAAGGGACAGAGAAGATAAAGAAGAGAGGAAAGTAGAAAGGGAATCACAATGAAAGGGAATGGAAGAAATGATGTTACAGAATATGGAATAAAACTGAGGCGTGCTAGTGACCTCAATATCAAATGTTGCCAACCTTAGCTAACTTACTGAGGGGCACCATGATAGTGGCAACATTAGAGAGCATGAAAAGACACATTTAAATCACAGATTTATGAGACACCAACGATGAGAAATAAGGATAATGACAAAACTAAAAAAGCAACAAAATAGTTTTAGAGTCTAAAGAGACAATTTAAAGATTACTAAAATCTCATTTGGTTTAGTTATGCTTTTACTTCTCATGAAACAATGAGTCTGATGGACACAAAAGGTGAAAATGTCAGTTAGTACCAGAGATATGTCTGGGGAGATGTGTTACAAAGAAAGTATGAGACTTACTTGTATACTTTTCTGTGGGAGCAATTTCAGAATTTTTCCTTTCTATTGGTTAGTGCTACTTATTTTAAGTATTTCACTGTAATTCTTATCCTGGCTGGCTGGGTAACTTCCTTAAAACCAGAGTTCAAAACAAGGTAAACACTTTTTAATTATGGTCAAATTTTAACCCCAAAAAGGACAAGGGTCTGCAATAGATCACAGAATATTACTTAGCGGTATAGCCTAAATGAGTCTAATGGTAACCAAAACCCAGATAATGATTCTCAAAAAAATTATGTAATTAAGAAATTACTTTAAAAGTTTCTTAAAATTAAGGTTTGCTAGGTAAAGGAAATACTCTTAAAAAAAAAAAACTCAAGGTGTAAATTCAGTTTTTCCATTCAGGTAAAATATAATAGTGAAAATATTTCTTCCATACGAAACTTACGAAATTTTCAGATACCATATTAATCTCTCTCTCTCCCTCTCCCTCCCTCCTCCTTCTCCTTCCTTCCCTCCCCCCCCCCACCCCCGGTCCACACACACCTGCTGCCAGCACATCACTCACAGTAATTTCAATAAGGATAAAAGGAAATATTCTTAAAGATGATCATTATTGCAAAGAAACTACTGAATCAAAACAAATATAATTAAACTTGATACCTTGACCAATCATTTATCATATCCATGAATATGCAGTCTTCATAAGTACTCCATTATAACAAGTGACTGGAGAAAGTTTATTCAGAAGAGTCAACAAAATATTTTTATTAAAGCATAATAGGATGAAATAATGTGTATACCTATAGCCTATTTTTCTAATCATTCTAATTTTACAAGCTAATGAAAACTCTCAATACAAGGTCAGCTGGAGATCATCAATACCATGTACCTGTAAAATTTAGATGATTAACTGTGTGAGGGGGAGCAGAGACCTTTTACTAACACACTAACGCTTTTTAAAATTAAGAGTTTAGAATAGGGCTTCTCAACCTGAACACTATTGACATTCTGAGCCAGATAATTCTTTGTTGTGGAAGGCTGTCCTGTGCATTATAGGATGATTAGCCAGCATCCCATCCTCTATCCACTAGATACCAGTAGCACACCCTCCCCTCCTCCCACGCAGTTGTGACAACGGAATACATCTATAAATGGCCCCTGGGGGAGAGCTGCAGGGCTGGGGAGCAAAAGTCACCCAAGCTTGAGAACTACTGTCTTATCATAAACAGAAAAAAATGAATTGAGGGAGAGGGTGTTGTTTTGTTTTTCTTCTGGTCTTAATGTTCCAAGATATTATATTTGAATTTGATCACGGATTATATTTGAGAGATTCTGCCTTTGAAAACAAAGCATGTAATATCTATCACTTGTTAGTCAAAGTTCAGAAGAGTCCCAGAAGATTCACTGTACTGCCAATGACCCCTCAACCACACATACACACACATCCGTGCACACATACACACACAGTACTGCCTAGCTGAACTGAAGAAAATGCACAAAATTACTGTATTTGCATTTCTTATTTCATCAAATATATGGACCAGACTGTTCCAGTTCCCACAGAAACCAAGAGAATTCTCAACTTATCCAATGCAACTCAAATACAATAGCTGCATCACTCTAGATATGATAAACCTAAGTCCTAGAGCAAATATTAAACTCATCCTCACATTTTAACAAATTTGGAGGATGATACAAACTAACCATAATGCTTTAAAAACAAAACAACTAAGAAGTAGATTGTTGTTTTGAAACAGAACCTGAGGAAGGATAAGAGTAATGAAAAAATTCAAAATCAAAGGGAATGTGAAGGCATTTCAGCATGAGGGAAAAACTCAAAAATGTTTCCCCCAGAATGAGAGGAGTGAATTATACACTTAGCCATATCCCAGAGGAATAGTCTACATAATCAGTCTCCAGTATACATACCATGGGATGGAAAATGAAAAATCAAAGTCCACAAAATACTAAAAAAAACAGTAAACATCCATCCTAAACATCTGAAATAAAACTGCTCTTTACTACTGTTCTTCACCTGATTTTTAAAACAATCAAATACCCATAAACAAAAAAAAATTACAACTTCAGAAATTTTTTAATTCTCATAAAAATAGCCATTTGCATGCTTCCAGCAGGTCAGATTACATATTACATAGAAAAATCAATTCGGAAAAAAAAACATAAAAAATTCTTTTTTAGAGTGCATTTGATGCAAAACAAAAGCCCTTCAAAAAAATCAGATACTTTAATAAAAATCTTCATGTATAAATATGGATGAAAGTCTTTTAAGATTTATTTCAATTATCTTCAACAGAATTATATTTTAGTTGAACTAAGATTGTTTATTTTTTTAAAAAAACGATGCAACGATACTTAGTTTAATGTAAGTGCAATATCTATGTGCTCTCCAGCAACAAAATTACTTTATTTCAAAATTTTAGCTATTAACCTCCTGACTCAGTGAAAATAATCCTACAAGAAACTAATGCTCAATTCTTTTTATTCCCAAGCCAAGCAGAGGAAGCTGTAAGATTTGTAGCGACAGCCTTCTTTTCCAGAAGTAATACCTTGAGACTGCTCAAGAATAGCCTCCTTCACCAATTAGTGTGACTCAGGTGGGTCTGGGAGGGAATAATGTCCACAATTCTTTGGTCAGTGGCCATGATGCCCCTCCTCCTCAAGGGCAGAAGATCAGAAAAAGGGATGAGAACAAGAGGAGTTCACCAACCAGAACATATAGGGCCAGAGGAGGAAGAGTACTACAGGAAAAATTAAAACTACATGGTTAAGTTATGTCACAAAAGCAAGAGGTTTAATGTTATCCAGTATTCATTCATTTCAGAGACACCATTGTTTATCTTCCTCCCCAAACCGTGCACAAAAAGAACTGTCAGCCTGCCTTAAGCATGTTCTTTCTTCCATTTAAACAGACATGATTCTGTTGGTTAATCTCTGGCAATGATCGCCATTTCACAACACATTCAGCCCACCCGGAACTGATCAATACCACTACAGACATAAGACTAGACTTTATCCATTTATTAACCACAAGGAAATGTACCATTCAGCAAAATTCTATACATTACAAAAGATTCTATTAAAAAGGGGGGCAGGGAGGATGGGTGGACACGGACACACACACACACACAAATACACACACCACAGAGGTACACAAAGAAAAGACTACCACCCTCTAATTTCCCTGTGGCAAACGAGATAAAGACATGGCCACAAACCTGTCAATTCGTTGTCCCCCTATAATTCTATCTCACAACCTAGTAACTGAATATTGAATTTTATGATAAATAGATCCACTGCCACTTTAAAATTGTTTCTTCTATCAAACTAACTCTCCTCTTAGGTACATTTGCACACCTCTGAGCTAGATGCTGTATTCATTTACAGAATTTCAAATACAAAAGACTAGTTTTCCAACCACTGGTTGCAACCACAGAACGTTCTCACAAAATCAAAATTTCAAATATAAATGGGCCAGATTATTCTTCCAACCCTGGAAGACTACAGTGTATTTGGCAGTGTGAACAATTTCAAATGGGCTGTTCTAAACCGAAAACAATGCTTCAATACAACGCGTTTAAAATAAGTATTCCGTAGGTAAGCAAAATCTCTGCCAGAAAAGAGCACATAAATGGTGGTTGAAAGCCAGCACATTACCAACACACAGCGGCATACCTCTTCTGCGCTGGGTTATTGCTAATACTCCAACAACAACAACTACAACTATTTTTAACACTGCTGGACACTGAAGTTGAAGAAAACGTGAGGGGAGACCCAGATGAAATTGCTGATATAATGCATTGTTTCTCACGGTCAAAATTAAGTAGCAGCTGACTTTGATCTCTGTTGTGATAGTCACTGAAGCACTAATTAAAAGACGTTAAAACACAAACAACAACAACAACAACAAAACACCCTTATTTTGGAGGATGCCACACTAAAGGACATTTTGGAATACGCCTTTCGGGTCTCAAACCTTTGCATAAATTGTCACTTGTGGTATTTGCGGCTTAATTGCAACCCAACCAGCGCTGTCATCCAGTGTTACGGCCACAAACCATGACTTTCTCACTTCCACAACAACAGAGCAGTCACTCTTACCAACCTAACTCAAAACGAGGAAAATTCATGGAGATTTCCATATCATAATCAGCCCTGGGGGGCGGCCGCCGAGGGGCTCGGGGTGGGAGGAAACCTCCCCAAGCTCCGCTGAAGCTCATCGACCCGACAACAACCGCAGCCGCCAGCAGCGGCAGCGGCAGCAGCCCCGCCGCGCCGCGCTCCATGCACCTACCTGAAGAACAAGAGATAAGAAAGACGGCAAACGCCAACTTTGCAGCAGCTCCCATTTTCCCGAGGCGCCGGGGAAGCCGTAGGAAGTTCTCGCTAGATATCCAGTTCCCTGGGTCTTCCTCGGAAACAAACCTCCTGGTGTAAAATCAACCGTCATAAAACATATTCGGAAGCCCCGACCAAAAAAGCGTTCACGGGGTCAAAAAAAGAGGGAAAAAAATGAAAAATAAAAACAGCGAGCACAACAATTAAAAAAAAAAATGCACCACGGGGGAAAAACCGCCACACACAAGCACAACACACAAAACCAAACAACGAAAAGCCAACAACAACAAAAGCGGGTTTAAATCACTGTCAAAATCACTGTCAGCTCCGCTCGCCTCTCGGGTCTCTCGGAACAAAACGCCAGGCTGAGGCGACGAAGAGGCGGCGGCTGCGGCGTCCGCTGCCGCCCGGACAGTCCGGGAACCGAGCTGGGTCCGACGTCCGGACCGACCTTCAGCCCGGACACCCAAAGTCCCCCGGACCACTGGCGGTTGAGCTCGCGGCGGTGGCGGCCGAGGCGGCGGCGGCGGCGCGGGGAAGGAGAGGCGAGCGGCGGCGGCAGCGCAGGCGGCGGCCAAGTTCTGGTCCAGGCTCTGGCTCCGGCTCCAGGCTCCAGGCTCGGCCGCGTTTTCGGTTCCCTGGCCTCCGCCGGCCCCGCCCCCTAAACTTCCGGTTCCGGCCCGAAGCTGGAAGCCAGGCACCGCGGAGGAACGCTCCGCAGCGGCGGCGGCTGCGGCGGTGGCAGCGGCGGCCGGGCGCAGCGCGCGTGCCGGGCCGGGAGCGCGAGGAGATTGTCGGGGAAGCAAGGCGGGAGCGGGGGAGGGGTGAGAGAGCGAGGGCGGGGCCGGCAGGAGGGCGAGGAGGCGGGGCGGGCGGAGGCTCGATACCGCGAGGCCTCGTGGTTCGGCCTGCTTGGCCTGCTGGGCGGTGGGGCTCCAGTGGGTGGCAAGTAAATGCTGTTGGGGTCTCGAGTGCCTGGTTTCCTAACCGTGCTCTACTGGCCTCTCTGCGGAGCGCACGCCCGAATGGTCACGGGGAGCCCAAGAGGAACAGGACCCCGGGGCGGGGCGGGTGACTGGTGACTCCTCCGGGGGGGGGCGTCTGCGGCGCCCTGTCTTTCCTCTGGGGGGACGCCTCGTCCGCTCTGAAATCCCGGGCGCCGGGAAGCCGGGGGTGGGGAGTCGGTCCTCCGCGCCTGCCGAGCTGCAGGAGCTGGTGTTTGTACCCCCAGTCCTAGCGGTGTGTCCCACCCCTGTGGCTTCTGTTTTAAGCGTTTTGTCTTTCGGCTAAAAGAGAAAAGAAACGGGGAAAAATAACCCGCGGAGGATGGGCTGTCCACCCGTGCAGGATTTCCACAGCAATTATCATGATGTGCAATATGAATCCATTCCCACCTTCCCTTTTGTACACAAAGCATTGTGTTGAGAATTGTTCTGCATGTAATAGGTTCTCAAATATTTAAAACGCGCTTAAGAGGAAACCTGCAGATTTCGATCGACATATCTGATGATCAGACAAGTGTTTACTTTTTCAAATTTTAGTTCTTTTAGGGCTAATTTTTACCCCTTAATCCAAGTTGATTGCTTAAAAGATGCTGCTAGGCATGGAATGGGATCCAAAATGTAAAAGTAGGATCTCTGCTCACAGTATTTGCTGTACTCGAGTTGACTACAGAATACAAACTGAAGAGAGTATTAAAGGTACTAGCTTTGTTATTTACTACACTTTAGCGAGCTCCGTGAAGATGGGGGTCTTACGTCTTCTTCCCCGTTTTATGCCAGCCCTAAGAGTGTCTAGCCTGATATGATAGGTGCTTAATAAATAACTGTATAAGTGACTAGGGGATAACTGCCTGTTTCTTAAATACAATATTCTCACATGTAATCTACAAGTTTTGGGGTTTATTAATAAAAAATAAAACATCTGGACTATATGGCTAATTCATGTTTTGCTTATGGTTTACTGATTCCCACATTTTCCCACAAAGCCAAGCCTTCTCCCTTGTACTTACAGTGTCTTATTTTTCTCTTCCTGTAAATTACTGTGTATTTCTATTAAGTTCATCCTGTAATTATCTGGCCATTTCTACAGCTTGTCAAGGTTATTAGTAATCATTGTGGCTCTTGAAGCTCTCTCCAAGATTTCCAGTTCCCAAGTCGTGGTGCTCAGAATTTGAATGATACTGTGCAACAGTTAAGTCCCTAGTTGGTCTTCAAGGTGTCTAAATGTAATCTCATATTATGTAGTTCTCTGGACTTTATGAGCTGGTCAAGGAATAAATATAAATCTTCCATTCCCTAACATTTCTGGAGTAGAAGAGTGTATTTTATTTAGTTCATTCAGGAATTTGATGTTAGTTATGCCCTGAATCAGGCCCCACTGTTGTCTTATCTCTGCATCGCTTCAATCTTTCTTGAATTGTGAAACCAGAGCAAGTGGAATAACTGGAATAACCAGCAATAGGACTAAAACTTGAAAATATATTCCTTATCTTACCACCCAAATTTCCAGTATAAGAACGGAAGAGAAGATGAAAAATATTTTTCTGTAATATGAAAGAGGAGCAACAAGTCAAAGTCTTCACTAGACTATTCTCTAATAGTTAAAATAACTCCATGGTAAAAGTTATTAACATCCAGTAACAGTAACTATCCATTTTGTTCCTGAATCTGTGTTCACTCCCGCCCTCTGCATTTCTTAAAAATTCAAAAATATTTACTGTATATAAAATAACCAACAGACACCTACTGTGTAGTACAGGGAACTAAACTCAATATCTTGTAATAACCTGTGTGTGTGTGAATCACTTTGCTGTACACCTGAAACTAACACAACATTGTAAATCAACTATATTTCAAAAAAATTTTTTAAAAACCTAGGTATAATAGAAGTATTATACTTAATTTTGATGATTCTAAAGACATGCCTATATTAATTAGATCAACAAACTAACTTAATATTGAATATTCCCCAGTTCACATGAACCAGAAACCCATTGTGGCTAGTTTCTTTCATTTTTAGAAATATTTAGTTTGTAAGTAGAAAAAAAGAATTAAAAAAAAATTTAACAGAATAAGACATGAGAGTATATGACTAATTCCCACTTGAATTCCAAAGCTTAAAAAGAAGACAGAGGTAGCTGCAGCTAACCCTACTGCCCCTCTTTCCTTCCTATTTTCTACAATCACTTTTTCTTATCTACGAATCCAACACCTCCCTAACACAATGCAAGCTGTACAAACTGGATTTAGGAAGGAAGGAAAGGAAAGGAAAAGGAAACATGAAAGGAATTCTGGTCTGCCTGAGCATTAGACTGTTATGTGTTAAACAGCTTCAGCTAACATCACTCAGTCCCCAAACCTGATACCTAGCCTTGTAGCCACTCCAATGCCAGAATTTCTTTTTAACATTTTTTAAAAATAACTTTATTTATTTTTGGCTGCATTGGGTCTGTTGCTGTGCGTGGGCTTTCTCTAGTTGCTGCGAGGGGTCTACTCTTCACTGCGG
Source organism: Pseudorca crassidens (assembly GCF_039906515.1). NCBI lineage: Eukaryota > Metazoa > Chordata > Mammalia > Artiodactyla > Delphinidae > Pseudorca > Pseudorca crassidens. Next base: position 82,025,232 of record NC_090301.1, read on the forward strand.
TGTGCAAGCTTCTCATTGCAGTGGCTTCTCGTTGCAGAACATGGGCTCTAGGCGCGCGGGCTTCAGTAGCTGTGGCACGTGGCTCAGTAGTTGTGGCTTGCGGGCTCTAGAGTGCAGGCTCAGTAGTTATGGCGCACAGGCTCGGTTGCTCTGCGGCATGTGGGATCTTCCCGGACCAGGGATTGAACCCGTGTCCCCTGCATTGGCAGGAGCATTCTTAACTACTGTGCGCCAGGGAAGTCCTTTTTTATTTTATTTTATTTTATTTTATTTTTTTATTTGGCTGTGTCGGGCCTTAGTTGCGGCACACGGGCTTCTCTCTAGTTGTGGCACTCAGGCTCTAGAGCACACAGGCTCAGTAGTTGCGGCTCATGGGCTTAGTTGCCACACAGTATGTGGGATCTTAGTTCCCCGACCAGGGATCGAACCCGCGTCCCCTACATTGGAAGTCGGATTCTTAACCACTGTGCCACCAGGGAAGTCCCAATGCCAGAATTTCAAGTCCAGAGTCTTGACAGAAGTTCAATTGAACTTCCAGTTATTACCAGCTGGAAGACTCTTGAGAAGCCAATTTACTCTAGAGATTCAAGTGTGTGTTGGCTGGATGAGGAAACAGAGGTAAATGAGTATCATAGACTGCTTCCAGAACAAAAGTTGATTTCTTCCTATGCTTGAAATTCACATGGCTCAAAAATGTATAGATTAAGTTTAAATCTCCAGCTCCAAGGTAGGGCTGGAATTGAACTGGGCTGGAATTGACCTTGCCTTTGAGATTGGATAGTATGCCATATATCATGAGGAAATTCACCTTAAGGTATTCACCTGTCTTTGGATATACCAACAGCCACAAATAAGCAAGGCATGCCAAATCTCTCTTCCTTCATCTTCAGGAAGGTGACAAAATCCCTTTGGAGTATGAGGGATGTTGAATTCCTCTTAGATGAAGGATTTTAAAGTATTTCTGTTGCTTTCAGCTACTGTAAAAACCTACTCCTATGTTCAGATAACATGGACATTCCTGAAGTGGCACAAGTAAAGAATTTCTTATATACCTAAGCTGTAAGGCATAATATAAGGGGAAGAAATTTAGTAACTTGGTAAGTCAAAGGAAGGCAGATAATAATCAGCCTATCTTCCATGAATATCCTTCACACCCTAAATGCTCAAGGTGGGAAGAAAATTCCCTATATCCTAGCTTTTGGTACTGTTATAAGGATGTGGGAATGGCTAAGGGATAAAACATTAAGGCAGAATATTTTAGGTCAGGAAAGTGAGTTAGACGAGTTAAGAGAAACTAGCTGTGATGGAAATAATGTATCCAGCACTTTGATTACAAGGCTATACCAACCCAGCTAGTAATAAAATCTCAACAACCAATTGGTTTTTCTGTAACATCCCAAGGGTAACATTTGACTTTTTCTCCTGCTAGCAACTTGTTCAAAATCCAGTAAGTATGTGGGAAATAGAACAGGCTTAATTCAGGGAAGGTTTTTGTGTCTTTTTTTGCCCATCCTCCAATTTATACTCATGACCACAGGGACTTAGTTTTCTATCTTATTTCTAATAGTTTTCTAACTATTTTATTTCTAAATTTTATAACTTTTATAAATGCTACAACTATTTTATTGCTTGGTATTCTATTTTATTTCTGATAGTTTTCAACTATTCTTTCTATAACAAAGAATAGTTGAGACTTTGAGATACCCTACCTAACCCAATGCCAATGACTTAATAAGACATTCAAGTTGGAGTAAACCAAAACTGCTCAAAGTACAGTTCTAAAACAAGTGTTAACCTTAAACTGTGTGTTACTGATCTTCAGTGAGACTAGTACAGACATTGACAACAACTGTTTAATTTTTGTAGAAACTTGACAGAATAATTTTACTACAATTGAAGGTAATAATAAAAATAAGTGAGCTTATATTTTGTTTTTATTTATAGTTTATGTTTTTAGTAATTCAATGTTATTGTATTTTACAAAAGTCTCATAGATTGGAAATTTGCCAAATACAGTTTGAGAGGCATTGAAGTAGAGAATAGGCTATATACCCAACATTCTTTCTCGAAAACAGTGCCCTTCATCCATTTTGACAAATGCTTAAAATCTTAAATAAAGCTTTGATGCTATAGTCCTAAAATATTCTATAATGCAAGACTGCATAAGAATCATTTTCATTACATTGTCCATCTTCATCTGTGATATTCATTTATTTGACAAGTAATTATTAGCTACAAGATTTGTGCTATATGTTGATTGTATAGTGATAAATGAAATGTATACAGTCTCTGCCCTCATTGAGCTTACAGTATTATAAGGAAGACAAAAATAGCAAGTAAACAAATAGTTGTCAAATGGGAAGGATTATTTCTAAATATTGACAGGATGTTGAGATAAAGAATAAGAGTGATAGTACTGGATAGGAAAAACGGGCTTATATAAGAGAATGATTCAGGAAGGACTGACTAAGGAAGTGGCATTTAAACTGAAACCTACAAGATGAAAAAGAGATAGCTATGAGAGGAGCTAGTTAAGAAGGAAAAGTATGTACAAAACCTACCATATGTTGAAGAAATTGAAAGGAGGCTCTTGTGGCAGTGAAAGAGTGGTATGAATAAGGAGACAGAGGGATACAGGCCCCAGACTGCAAGATCTTATAGGCCAAAGTAAGGTTCTTGTATTTTATTCAAAGTGAAGTGTCCAGCCATTGGAGGATTTTAAGTAAGGGAGTTACATGGTCTGGTTTATGTTGAAAAGATCACTCTTGCTCTTGTATGGAGAACGGGTTGCAAGAGATTACCAAAGAAAGCAGAGAGCTAGTTAGAAGGATGTTGCAGTAAGTCAGGCAAGACATTATGGTACCACGAACTATTATGGAAAGAAGCAGGCAGATTCAAGATATATTTTGGAAGCAGAATCAACAGGATTTGCCGACGAATTGGATGACCCCTACTTTTTTTCTTGAGCAAAGGAGCAGAGGTAGTTACATTTGTTGAGTTGGGCAAGATTTAGGGGGAGAGATATATGATAGGGAAGGGAGTAAAGAGATGAATAGTGAAAGATCTCAATTTTGAAAATGTTAAATTTGAGACACCTGTGAGACATCCAAATGGAGATGTACAGCAAGCAATTGGATGGAGGTGACTGAAGTTTGGAAGAACATGCAGTCTCACAGATACAAATTTGGGAACTGTCAGCACACAAATGGTATTTAAGGCCATGGAAATGAATTAGAGTATCTAAATAAAGAGTGGACAGAGAAAAGAAATTTAGTAAGTAGAGGATTAAAAGCCAGGAAAGGGGATGAAAAAGTAATGAAAAAGCCAAAGAGATGAGATAAAAACCAAGAGAGAGGCAGATGTCATACATGAAAGTGTTTTGTAAAAGGGAAATAGGAACAGTATTGAAATCTATAGAGACATAAGTAAATTGAAGAGTAAAAATATAAGGGTCCACTGCATGTGGCATCATGGAGAGAACTGCTCTCCTTGACAGTAGTTTCAGCAGAAGCCATATTGAGGCAGGCAGGAAGAAGAAAGGGCAAGCAGAAGCCGGTGAGTTTGTACAACTTGACACTGGAGGGTGATGATAGTCTCGGCTGAGAACTCTAAATTCCCTGAAATATAAAGCAAGGTTTTCAGCTTAAAGTGGAAGGGACATGATAAAAAGTTAAAAATAGTCCTGATTGAGGTTGGAGACAGAAGCATTATAGTAGAATTGCCAGACTTGAGCACCCATTTGAGGTTGGAGATCATGTTTATCATGACTCCAGTCTGCCCAGCTGTGTGTGGTTATTTCCCAGAACACATAGTTATTGGCACCACAGAGAAGGCAGATGAATGAGTTCTTCAATGGTTGGATTTGAGGAAGAAAGGAACAAGGAAGTTATGGGAGTTGTATGGGAGTCATTGGGACAATGAATAATGGAATTTGAGTCTTATAAGAAGAAAGTATAGCATAGAAGAGGCTGTTGTGGATAGAAAGAAGTGATACGTGTAATGGATTAGAAGGCTGACACCATTCAGAGGAATCCTTGCTTCCGGGCAGATATTTAAGCAAGTGAGCGAGAAGGATAGGAGAGATAATCTAAGAATAGAATTCAATGTATGGAGGGGAGTCATATCTGGTGACGACAGTGGCCAGGGATTTACCACTGCAGTGATAGAAAAAAATGGTCCCTGGCAATGAAGAGATGAAAAAATTGGATATCAAAACCTCCAGAGAGCTGGATGGGTCATTTGCAAGGATATTGAAACCACCCAGAATGGTGACAAAGATTAGGCTGGAAAGTAAAAATTAAGACTTCAAGAATTCAGGAATGTTACATGAAGGCTGTTCGATGACAGCATTCTTCAACATTATCTCTAACAAGATCAATGGTTTTTAATGTGTTTTCATACACATTCTTACTTAATTTTCATTACAACTTTATGAAGCAGGTAGCCTTGATAATATTATTACCATTTCATAATAAGAGCAAAAAACTGAGTCTCAGAAAAACTACAAATATATTAGAAGCAGTTAAAAGGAGGCACATGGTAAAGAGAGACAATTTATTGTCTTCTATTTTATATTAAATTCAAATTTATGAAATAAATTGAGGATAATTTATTAAATATTTAAAAGCATTCTTTTTAAGGCCTCCTTTTCAATGGCACCTTTCCAAAGTACAAGTATATTTTAAATTTCTCTATATACAAAAAATTCAATTTTCATATTTTTATCAGAAGCATAGACTCTGCAAAGTAAGATAAAGCACCAGGCAAAGGAGTAATCTGATCATTTCCCTTTTATAATATGGTTAGAGCATTTAAAACAATCCATGCTGAGATAAAATTATCATAAAATTTAAGAATAATTATTATTAAAACTCTATTTCTGAAGAATTATAAATAAGAAAAGGAAAAGGATAGATGTGAGTTTATTGTTATTATTGTGCGTAAATGTGAATTTTTGCAATTTGGCAGTAGGGAATAGTACATGTGTATAATATATAATACTTCTTACAATTAAAAAAAAACAGTGGGGGGAAGAAAGATTATTTTCCTCTCTATTTTAAAAATAATTTGTTTTCTCAGGCTAAACTACTCTGGATTTTCCTACCTGTTTAAGCATGCAAATTAGGCAAAACACTTAACTGCACTTTATTGTGCTTCATTTTAACTTAAATAAGAAGAATTTTAATCAAAGCAGTACTGAGGCTTTAGGGGAAACTTAATTGTAGGAATGTTTGTAGTAATCTTAACTGGTCAAAATATATGCACTTCTTCATATTCAAAATCTGTTATTACTAGCTACTCTAGCAAATAAGTGATAATCTTATCCCATTTTTCAGGTGAAAAAATACAAATGTTAAATGGCTTGCCCAGGGGCACAAATTGAATCAGTAGCAGAAGTAGGATTATAACTCCCAACTACTGACTCAAAGCTTAGTCCAATGAGCCATGCGTTTCTCAAGTAGTAAGCATATTAATTGTCCCTCCAAGCAGGAAACAGAGCTCTAAGTGGAGCATGTTCCATCCAGAAGACCTATGCTACATAGTAGAGAGACCTACTTCTCTCACTTAAAAAAAAAAAAAAAAAAAATTACCCACCAAACTGTCAATCTCACCTTTTTGTAAGGAGGAAATATATGTTATATATTCAAAAAGTAGTGCAAAATATATGTCATTAAAAGGCACTAAATTTTGTACTTGTAAAACCAAAAAGATGTTTTGATTTTATCTTTCAACACTGACATTAGACCTGGGATACACAGAACAGTGAATCTTCAATATTAGATAAAAACCTACATAATTCAGGAATCCGTTTTCCCTTTGTGATTTAGGCTAATCATAGAAAAAAAGCAACTGTACAAATTTTATTTAATATTTGAATAGATGCTTTCCTGACTCATTTTTCTTACTTCAAGTCCACCCAGGTACATAATTTTTCTGACTCAATTTTAACTCTGCAGTTTCAAAACCACAAATAAGAAGACTATGTTGAAAGTAGAGATTAAGGAAAATTGCAAATTGAAAGTAAATGGTTCAACTTCCACTTCTGGCTATGATAGAATAGCTTATACTACTTTAACTCTCCTATTGAGAAGAACTATTTGAAAGTATATACAACAATTGTTTGAAGTCACTAGACAGGAACTAAGGAAGCCAGCACTGGAGGGACCAAGATCCCAGAGAGGAGAAAACTATAATAAATTGAGCTCCACATTCACCTCAAATGTTCACTTATATATTTGCAGATTCATGGCATGGGTAATACAGGCTAAGAAAGTGTCAGCCTGGGCTTATAGCAGTCTCACTGGAGTAGGGAGACAGATGTTCAAGCTTGAGTGTAACAGGGTGATTAGGATATGAAAGACTAAGATCCAGAAGTTGAAAAAATTACAGAGGAGGAAGCCCAGACTTCTGTGTGATTTCCCCTTACGGCGTGTGCTGACTCTTAAACCGTGCAGGGTAAAATGCAGAGAAACTAAGTGTAAAGGAACAGCTTGGAGGTTAAAGAGTGAGCAGAGATTTTTGGCAGTCTTGGAGAACTTGGGAGACAAAGATGAAAGTTTAGAGACCATCAAGGTGCAAGAGCCCAAGTAAACACCTCGGGATTTCATAAGAGAACCCAAGAAGTCTACTCCTTAAAAATTGAAGGCTATGCTTTAAGAGTTAGAACAAACTGGAAATTGATGATGCTAAAAGTCTGAAATCCAGCATCCACTGGAGTAATGTAATAAGTCCATCCATTACATGACTGGGGCATATTAAATCCTTTCTGGAAAAAGATGACTTTATGTAGTGTCTGCAACTTTTTTACACACAATGTTCAGCATACAGTTTAAAAATTACCAAGTATATGAAAAAGAGGACCAAATGGAAATGCTAGAACCAGAAATTACAAGAACTAAAACAAATTGAAAGATGAGTTTTTAATGGATTAGGCACATTAGAAAGAAGGATAGTGAACTAAGAGAGAAGACTGTCAAAAATATTCAAATTTAAATATAGAGATTGAAAGAGGTAGAAAATACAGGAGAATAAGAGCTACGTGGAAGAGTTTAAAAGTCTGATATACCTGTACTTGGAGTCCCAGAAGGATAGAATTGCATGAATTGAACAAAAGCAACATTTCAAATACTATTGGCAACTACTTTTAGAAAACTGATGAAAGACAGGAAGTCATAAATTCAAGAAGCTCCACAACACCACAGAAGAAATACAAGGAAGCTATACCCAGAGCATCATAATCAAACATCTGAAAAACAATGATAAAAATAAATGTTGAAAGTAGTCAGAGAAAAAATATATGTATACATTACTTTCAAAGGAGCAAAAATAAGATTTAAGTCTGACTTTTTGATACAAACTATGGAATCCAGAAGACAATGGAATGTCATCTTTAAAGTTCTGAAAGAACATAATTCCCAACCCAAAATTCTATACTCACAAAATATCCATCAGAAAAGAATGTGAAATAAATACACTTTCAGACAAACAAAAGCAGAGAGAATTTGCTGCTAACAGATTTATAGTAAAAGAAACTCTAAAGGAATTTTTTTCAGGTTTACACATGGAACTGCAGGAAAAAAATTAAGAACACAGGAAAGGGTAAATTAGTAAATCTATACAAATAATAGTAGTAATGCATTATAGGATTTAAAATATATGCAGGGGCTTCCCTGGTGGCGCAGTGGTTGAGAGTCCGCCTGCCGATGGAGGGGACACGGGTTCGTGGCCCGGTCCGGGAAGATCCCACATGCCGCAGAGCAGCTGGGCAGGTGAGCCATGGCTGCTGAGCCTGCGCGTCCAGAGCCTGTGCTCTGCAACGGAGAGGCCACAACAGTGAGAGGCCTGCGTACCGCAAAAAAAAAAAAAAAATATATATATATATATATATATATATGCAGGATTAAAATAGATGACAACACTAGAAGTGTTATCTGATAAGTGTAAATGTACTAATTTAAGGTAGACTGTAACAAGCAAAGGATGAATGTTGGAATCTGATAACCAACAAAATAACAAATATATAACTAATAATCTAATAGATGTGGCAAATGGAATAATAAACACTTGATTAATCTAAAAGAAGATGGTATAATAGGAAACATAGAGTAAGAAGGTAGATTTAAATCCAAATACAGCAATAATTACACTTAGTTGGATTAATACTCCAATTAAATGAAAAAGATGGTCAAAGTGGACAGAAAAACAATAACCAACTGTATGCACCTTATGAGATACACCTGAAATATAAGGACTCTTAAATGTATAAAGTAATAGTTATGAAAAATATAAATGAAATAATAACCAAAAGAAAACAATGTAGTTATACTTATACCAGGCAAAGAAACTCTAGGGCAAAAAGTATTACTAGAGAAAAAAATGAGTGCTTCATAATGATAAAGGGATCAACAAGATTACAAACTTAAATTTTAATACAACTTACATAATAATAACATCTTAAATATGTAAATAATGATATTACAGATAAAAATGTTTCAGTAGTTTGTGTCTTTCTAGTATTAATACTTTGCTCATTTCAGCTTGGTTGTCTAATTTGTTGACATACAGTGTTCATAGTATTCCATTATAATCTTTCCTATTTCTGTAAGATTGGTACAAATGGCCCATTTTTCATTTCTAATTTTAGTAATTTGAGTCTTCTTTCTCAGTTCTTTTTCTCTTTTTTTTTTTTTTGATCAATCTAGCTAAAGGATTGCCAATTTTTTGATATTTTCAAATAATCGATCTTTAGTTTTGTTGTTTTTTCTCTATTTTATTCCCTACTTTATTTCCTCTCTAATCTTTGTTTTTCCTTCCTGTTTGTTTTGGATTTAGTTTGCTCTTCTTTTTCTAGTTTCTTAAGGTGGAAGTTTTGGCTATTTGAGATATTTCTTCTTTTTTAATCTAGGCATTTATAACTGTACATTTTTCTCTGAGCACTTCTTTCACTGTATGCCATAAGTTTTAGCATGTTGTGTTTTCATTTTCATTCATCTCAAAGTATATTCTAATTTTCCTTGTGATTTTTTGATCCATTTATTATTTAGGAGTGTGTTGTTCAACTTTCACATATTTATGAGCTTCTCAAATTTCCTGGTTATTGATTTTTAATATTATTACATTGTGGCCAAAGGACACATATTGTATGATTTCAATCATTTTAAATTTATTGTGACTTCTTTTATGTCCTAACATATGGTCTATCCTAGAGAATTATTCCACGTGCACTTGAGAAGAATGTGAATTCTGCTGTTCTTGGGTGGAGTGTTCTATAGATGTATTTTAGGCCTAGTTGTCTTATACTGTCATGCACTTTTCAATTTTCTTGTTGATCTTCTCTCTCCATTATTGAAAGTAGGATATCGCTGTATCAAACTGTTTTTTTTTTTTAATTTTTTATTGGAGCATAGTTGATTTACAATGCTGTGCCAGTTTCAGGCATAGAGCAAAGTGAATCAAGTCACAAACATCCACTCTTTCTTTTTTTTTTTTAAGATTCTTTTCCCATATAGGCCATTACAGAGTATTAAGTAGAGTTCCCTGTGCTATACAGCAGGTTCTTATTAGTTATCTGTTTTATATATAGTAGTGTGTATATGTCAATCCTAATCTCCCAATTTACCCCTCCCCCCATCCTCTGGTAACCATAAGTTTGTTTTCTACATCTGCAACTCTACTTCTGTCAAACTGTTGTTTTTGAATTGTCTGTTTCTTTCTTGAATTCCACAAGTTTTTTCTTCATGTATTTTGGAGCTCTGCTGTGAGGTGCATATATATTTAAAGTTCTTATGCCATTCTGAGGGATTGACTCATTTATTATTATAAAATGCCCTTCTTTGTCTCTAGTAACTGTTTTTGTCTTAAAATCTACTTTGTTGGATATTAGTATAGCCACTCTAGGTCTCTTTTGGTTACTAGGTCTCTTTGGTTACAGTAACCAAAGAGATTTTTTTCCTATTCTTTTACTTTCAACCTTTTAATTCTTTGAATCACACATGTGTCTTTTATAGAAAGCATATAGTTGGATCATTTTTTAAAAATTCATTTTGCTGATATCTGTCTTGATTCAAATGCTTAATTCATTCACATGTAATGTAATTACTGGTAAGGTAGGATTTCATTTACCTTTTTGTTTTTTGTGTTCTATGTCTTATGCCTTTTTTCCCTTTCTGTATTCTTTTTTGTTAGATATTTCCTAGTGTACTACTTTAATTCCCTTGTTGTTTATTCTATTACATTATTTTGAGGGGTTTTTTTTAGTGGTTTCCCTGGGAATTACAATTAGCATACTAACTTAAAACAATCTACTTCAGATTATTACCAACTTAATTTCAATAATGTATAAAAATTTTGCTCCACTATAGTTCATTTTCCCACCCCAACTTTTGTGCTATTATTGTCATACAAATTATATTTGTATATATTAAGTCCATCAATGTGGTTTTATAATTTATGTGTATATCTTTTAATTCATACAGGGAAATAAAAGCATTACAAACAAAAATACATTTTTAATCTTTGTTTTTTGACAGTTTGACAATATGATTTGTCTGTGTAAAGGGGTTAATCTCTTTATGTTTAACACACTTTGGGTTTGTTGAGCTTCCTGGACCTATAGATTAATATTTTGTATCAAATTTGGAAAAGGTTTGGTCATTGTTTCTTTAAATATTTTTTGTATCTCTTTCTCTCGTCTTCTGAGACTCCTATTATGCATATGTTGGTATTATTGACAGTGTTCCACAGATCTCTGAGGCTCTGTCCATTTTTCTTCATTAAGAAAAAAAATTTCTGTTTCTCACACTGGACAATTTCTATTTGACCTATCTTCAAGTTTGCCCATTCTTATTCTGTCAGTTCAAATCTGACCTTGAGCCCCTCTGGTGAAATTTTCATTTTGTTTATTGTATTTTTCAATTCCAAATTTTCTAATTGGCATATATATATATATATATACACACACACATATGTAATTTCTATCTTTTTGTGAAATTCTCTATTTGATGAGCCATCTTTCTCATACTTTAATTCTTTAGCTATGCTTTCCTTTCATTCTTTAAACATGTTTACAGTAGCTGATTTAAATTCTTTGCCTAGTAAGATTTACATCTGAGATTCCTCAGAGGTAGTTTCCATTAACTGCTTTTTTCCCCTGTGTATTGGCCATACTTTCCTGTCCTAGCAAGTCTTGTAATTTGTTTTGCTGTTGTTGAAAACTGGAGTTTTATATAATATAATGTGCTAACTTCATAAATTAAAATCCCCTCCTTCCAGGGTTTATTGTTGTTGGTGTTGGTTGTTGTTATCATTCCCAAGTTAATCTCTTTCAGTGTGTTGAAACAATATGTCCAAGATTTTTCTAAGAGGATCTGTGTGTGTCTGTGTTGGGGCATGCCTTCAGTGCTCTGGCATTTTATGTCTGCCTTAGCCTTCATTTCCTATGTGCACAGGGCCTCTGGTTGTGCTAGAGGTGAGAGAATAGGGCCTCCCCTGGTCTTTCTGGGGCATGCACACAGTCGTGCATGTGCATGTGGCCTCCTAGATACACAGGAATATGTTGGAGCTTTCCAAAGCCCACTATGGACATCTATTGTCCAGAGTTCCCTTCTACATTTTTTGGCAAGCCACTTATTTTTCTCAAATGGTATCTCTGTTTTAAACAGCTATGATGTTAAACAATTGCTGCTGAATGTTTTTGACAGTGCCCTGGGGATAGAGCTCTCCTCACCAAGCAAACTCTGGGTTAGTCAAAATAAAGACAAGCCTCATGAATGGGGCTTTTCCAGGAAGCTTCCAGGCAGGTCGAATAATGACAATTGACTGAGGACTTTGGGGAGTTCCAAATCCATTCTGCCCTCTTCAGTGTCTACTAGGGTGCTTTTCACAGCTACTATGGTGTGAGGCTGCTTATTTTCAAGGCTACCATGGATCTGGGGAGAGGGCAATCAAAATAGGGCAAGTTAAAATGTCACAAAGCTCACTGTTTTGTCAAAATTCAATTGTTTTTCTTGAATAAATGCTCTTCAGATTGCTGTAAATCTTTGGTTTATTTCCAGATGTCTGAAGAATTTGATTTTGACAATTTTTAATAGTGTTCTCATTGCTTTTATAGGACAGGAGATTTTCAGAGTGCCATTCCAAAAGTGCTTCTGTATTCTTAAAGTGAAAATATACAGCAATAAAAATAATGAACAACTGCATCATACAACCACAACTATGACTCTCACAGAAATAAGGTTGAGCCAAAGAAGCCAGACACAAAGAGTACATACCATATGATTTCATTTATATGAACTTCCAAAACAGTTAAAATAAGTCTATAGTGATTAAATTCAGAATAGTAGTTATCTTTGGGATAGTCAACTGGAATGAGGCATGAGGAAATATCCTAGGATGTTCGTATTGTTCTTTATTATCTTGACTTGGATGGTGGTTACATGGGTGTATTCATTTACTAAAATTCTTTGAGCAATGCACTTTGTGAACTTTACTGTATGAATTTATACTCTCATAAAAACTTAAAAAATAAATAAAAGTAAATGGTTAACCTCAGGCCCTTCTTTAATTCTTAGATATAGATTCCCTTGCAGAGTTTTATGCAAAGAGTAAAAGGTTTCATATTCAGAGTTAAGAGATTCATATATGTGCCACTGAGATATAGGAATGATTTCTTTTTAATACTATTGTTTATACTAATAACAGAAGCCTATATGTCTGCAATGCTCTATAGTTCTTAAATTGCTTTCACATATCTTATCATCTGTACAACTCCTGAAGTTGGAGGTCAAATGTTATATTTTCCCTTGAGTAGACTCAGTTGTAGAGTCAGAATTTGTGAATAGCAGAGTAAAAATGGATACTTTTCATGTATTATTATTAGATGATTATGCTTCTTTACCATACTTAAAATTTTTTTTAGAATATTGATAGTCACCAACTTATCAATATTAGATTGGTGCCCACGGTTTTAGAATTCTCTATTAAATCATTCTTAAAAGATGATATTAATCCTTGATTCTTTAGGTAATCCTAGGATTCTAGGAATAGACAGAATTTTAAACCTCCTCTTTTAAGTCTCTCTGTGAGATACAAGGGTATTTGTCATTCAGCTTAAACATACCTTATGATGAGATTTCACAATGCTAATTCATTAAAATATCACATACTTTTTACAATAAGGAAGTTGTCCCATGATAATACTCTCTGTTTCTGCAGCCTGCTCTTTTTCAGCCTTCTACTCAAACATAGAATGATTGATCACAATCTATGATTCTTTTCTAGATATTTGAGGAATATTAAGACCTATCCTCACATTAATGACCTTTTCCCTACTTCATTTAGGCTTTCCTCCTGTCATTTACTAAACATTCATATATTGGTTGAACTTCTCCCTGTCAGGAAGAAAGGGAGAAGTAATTGTCATTCTATCTATGCTATGAAGTTCTGTCATTCTATCTATGCTATGAAGTTTTATTCTAGAAAACAGTACTCTGATTAAGACCTGGTCAGTGATCAATATAAAGGTTTTGTTATTATTTTTATTGTTTCAGTTATATCATGATTACCAGATAATATTCTGCCTGTTTATGTAAATTTCTAACATCTATTTCTCTTATTTAGGTTATTTAATCTGCATTTGTCCCCATTAAAGGTCATTAGATTTGTGAAGATGACTTAGAATTTAACCATGTTTTCTTAAGTAATAGGCATGCCAGCTAACTTTGCATCTTTGGCTAGTTTAATAAGTATAGTCTCAATATAAATTCTGAAATCACAAATGAGAATAATAAATAAAGCAGGACTTACAAAGCTGCTATGCATTTGTGGATAGCTACTAGAAAACCTTAATTTGCTTTTCAGGCAAATGAACAATAGCACACAAGTGAGAAAGTGCTATTTATAAAGAGAATAAGGGGCTATAGAAATTTATTTATGCTTTGGCAATTAAGTTCCAAATGGCTGATGAAATGCCACTCTCAGATCCCAAACAGAAATCAACTTTAGCTGGATTTTCTCTGCCCCTCATTTTGAGCAAAAAACTTACCTTCTCAATCACTTAAAAATGCAAGGAGGGGAGAGATTTCTCCTCCAAATATCTCTCTACAGCCTGATACCCTTTTCTCTCTCTGGAGCATACCTTTCCCATTATATCTACCAAAATACAGTATATACAATCTGTTCAGTTCCATGTCTGATATTAGCATCCTTTTGGACAAGTTTAGGAAAAAACTATAGATAGATGAAGTAAGTTACTGGTTAAGATATTGCTTCATTAGCTCAGTACAGCCTGAAAACAGTAAGCCATCTCTCTTAAGCAATCTCAGTTCTTTCATTTTCTGCTCTCTCCTTGAGTCCAAACCCTTGAAATCACTGCCTTTTCTTTCTAGTTCAGTCTACCCCCATTCTCAAGCTGAGGGCAGATAAACCTTTTTGGAAAACCATATCATTGAAGGTGCAGGGTCCTTTTCTGCCTGGATCAGTTTCAGGCTAAAGCTGAAGTTCTTGTAGGCATCTGAATGTTCAGTCTGTCCAGGGTCACTGGGATCAAACCCACAGAAATCCCGTGATCAGGCTTCCTTCCTTTATTCTGGATGTGTGGTAATATGCAGAGATTGCCTGAGCTCAGCTTTTCATTATCAGCCCTTCCTGAGTTTGTTCTTCACCTTTTTTTCATGTTCTTTACCATCTGAACCTAGAGTTTTCTTAAAACCTTATTTCTTCCTAGCACCCTGTGTAATCCACACTATGTTCCCCTCTTTCTTCCTCTAAACATATACAAACAATATCAATGACCTACCTGAGTGGCCCCCAGTTTCCAGCATTCAGGGATTACCACCACTTTGCTATTACCTCTCTACTTTTCTCATCAAATTATTAAATACAGTAAAGTAATAGTATATTTCACCTCAATTATACTTTAATCTCTCTCTCTGGACATAGATCCAGTTTGGGGGATGATGACAAGGGTAATTTAGAGGATATCTGATAAGATGCACCACAGCAAAAGAGACTGAGAATGTACTTTAAGCTTTGCTTATTTTAATTTTTTTGTTATAGAAAATGTTCAAAATATACCAAAGTAGAGGAATACTATATTGAACTCTCAGGTATCCATCACCCAATTTCTACAATTATCAGCTATTTTTTTAATATATTTTTGGCCACTGTATCATATTAAAATTGCTTTCTCAAAGATTATTATCCCCAATGAGCAAACTGTTTTTTATTCTAAATCTGGTCCTGAAACCAAACTAAAGCACAGGAAAAAAAGAGGAAAAAAAGAAAAACAAACGAACTGAATACAGAGGGATATCTCTTTTATATTATCTTTACCACATAAAGCAAGTTGCAACATAAAGTGTCTTATAAATTCTCCCTTGAAACAATGGCTGAAGGGAATTCTAGATTATTGGAGTTTGCTTTTCTTTTATCACACTAGTGTTGTCATAGTTACCCTACAATGTATTCTTCAATGAAACCTCTGGACAAAAGATAGAATCAGTTTCAATCTAGGCAGGTTAGGGTCTGGGGATATCTATTTATGAGGAAGTATTAACAGCTGCAGCATCTCATCAATAAGAGGGAAGAAGTTTTCAAAGAGCTAAAGTAGTCTGGTTTATACCACCTCTAGGTAATGGGAGAATCTGACAAAGCTACAAAGAGTAGTTAGCCATCACTGTGTTTCCAGTGATTCACATGATGACAGTGAATCAAATGATATTTAGTGGAAACCTGTCACAAGGATAGTCTCCTTAATATCTTTATTGATGAGATAAAAGAATTCAGAGCATACTGTTAGACTCATAGTGAACTGAATTAGGTGGTTTGCTAATATCCTAGGGCCCAGAGAGAAATGACCTTGAAAGTTGGTAAAATGTTAGTCTGAAAACAGGGTGTGGAATCAGAGGTGACAAATAGAAGGTGAGGTTTAAGTACAAAGAAACTCCCATAAATTCAGTTTGAAAGATAATTCTTCCACTATGCTTTTCATTTGATGGACTTGCACTAAAACAATGTATCCATATGGATCTTTGAAAAAAAACTTTAAAATTCTGTATACAAAATGGAGGAGTCTCCAAGATTAATGGCACAATCAACAAAAGTAGAGAAAATTTTACCTTACAAAATAAGATTTAAAAGGTGTAAAGTATGTTCTGAAGAATGCTATGGTCTGAATGTGTGTGTCCACCACAAATTCATATGTTGAAATCCTAACCCCCAAAGGTGATTGTATTAGGAGGTCGACTGTATGGGAGGTCTTAAGTCATGAGGGTGGAGCCCTCATGAATGGCATTAGTATCCTTATAAAAGAGGTTCCAGAGATATCCTTAGCCTCTTCCACCATGTGAGGATACAATGTAAAGTCTGTGACCCAAAAAGGGCCCTTGATCAGCCAGGTTGGCACCCTGATCTCGGACTTCCAGGCTCCAGAACTACAAGAAATAAATTTCTGTTGTTTATAAGCTACCCAGTCTGTGGCATTTTGTTATAGCAGCCTGGGCAGACTAAGAGAAGGAAAATACTGAATGGTCTATTTTGGTGGGTTGTTTTTTTTTTTTTTTTGGTATGTTTAGAAAAGATTAAAAAGAAGAGAAAGATTTAAAGGAGCACACATTCTTTTTGGGCATAATTCCCTTACTCTTAGGTAAAGGAACAAAAATAAGTAAAAAATGTATTCTACTTAGTTCTCTTTCCAAAGTGTAGCTTTGACAGTGTACTTTTTAGTAGAAAGAGTCCACTGGCAATGAAGAAGATAGTTTTATTTATTTACTTATTGATTTGGTGGGTTTTTGGTCTTTTTTATTGAATCATAATTGACATACAATATTATATTAATTTCAGGTATACAACATAGTGATTCCATATTTTTATATATCATGAAATGATCATCGTTAAGTCTAGTAACCATTTGTCACCATACAAAGTTATTATAATATCATTGACTACATTCCCTATGCTGTACATTACATCCCCATAACTTATTTATTTTATAACAAGAAGTTTGTACCTATTAATCCCTCTGACCTATTTCACCCATCCTTTGCCCCCTCTCCTCTGGCAACCATAGGTTTGTTTTCTGTATATATGAGTCTGTTTCTGTTTTGTTCTTTTTATACAGTATTTGTCTTACTGTGTCTGACTTAACTTCAACTAGAATAATACCCTCTAGGTCTATCCTAGTTATCGCAAATGGCATGAATTCTTTCTTTTTTACTGTTGAGTAGTATTCCATTGTATATATACCACATCTTCTTTATCCATTCATCTATTGGTGAACACTTAGGTTGTTTCCATATCTTGGCTATGGTAAACAATGCTGCAATGAACATGGGAGTACATATCTTTTTGAATTAGTGTTTTTGTTTTCTTCAGATAAATACCAAGAGCTGGAATTGCTGGATGATATGATAGTCATATTTTTAATACAACTCAGTACTGTTTTCCATAGAGGCCACACTAACTTACATTCCCACCAACAGTGCATTAGGTTTCCCTTTTCTTCACATCCTCCCCAATAATTGTTATTTGTTGTCTTTTTGATAATAGCCATTCTGATGAGTGCAGTGTTAAGGTGTGAAGTGCTATCTCATTGTAGGTTTCGTTCGTATTTCCATGATTATTAGTAATGTTGAGTATCTTTTCATGTGCCTGTTGACCATCTGTCTGTCTTCTTTGGGAAAATGTTTATTCAGGTCCTCTGCCCATTTTTCAATTGGGTTTTGTTTTTTGTTTTTGTTTTTTTTTGATATTGAGCTGTATCAGTTCTGTATATATTTTGGATATCAATCCCTTACAGGATATATTGTTTGCAATTATCTTCTCTCATTCAATAGGTTGCCTTTTTGTTTTGTTGATGGTTTCTTTTGCTGTGCAAAAGTTTTTTAGTTTGATGTAGTCACATTTGTTTACTGTTGCTAGAAGATAGTTTTAACTGACCTTTCACTCTCCCCAGCAGCGAATGGTTGCTTATGACTAGGGCCCTAAAGGAATAGCTTCTCTGGGGTGGCACAGTCTTTCCCTGTCCTGTACCCTAAAATGTCATATGTTCACATAGTTCAAAATTTTCAAAATATGTAAAAAGGAACACAGTGAAAAGTTTTGCTCTCACCCTGTCCACCATTTACATAGCTCTCTCACACACACATACAGAGAGTGCCATAATCAGTTATTATTTTCTTATATGTTCTTGCAGAGTTTCTTTATACATCTTTTTTTAAAAAAGTAGCATACAACGTATCCTGTTTTATCGATTACTATTTTTTTTTGCCTTTAACAATACATCTACAGATCAATGATCAATACTAGAGAGATCCTCACTTTTTTTAAAGCCACTGTGCAGTACTTTACACTGTAAATGTTCAATGACTTTTTAACCATTCTCCTATTGATGAGCATGTGAGTTGTTTCTAGTTTTTATTTCAAGCAATACAGGCCTGGATAATGTTACACATAATGTCATTTCACATATGGGCAAATATATCTGTAGGATAAATTCCTAGAAGTGCAATTGTGAGTCAATGGGTATATGCAGTTTCAATAAACCTTGCAAAATTTTCTTTCATCAGAGTTGTACCAATTTCAACTCTCCCTAATGTATGAGAGGGCCTGTTTTCCTATAAGCAATAAAATGTATTATCAAGCTCTTAGACCATTGCCAATCTGAAAAGTGATATCAGTGTAATTTTAGTATGTATTTCTTTTCTTACGAGTGGACTTGATCATCTACTTATGTTTACAGGCTATTTAGATTTTCTTTCTATGACTTGAATATATATATATCTCTGCCTATCTTTCTATTATATGGTTGGTCTTTTATTGGTATCTAGTAGTTCTTCATATGTTAGGGAGATTAGAATTTATCTGTGATGAGTTTCTCAGTTTGTAACTTACCTTTTGACTTTGTTTATAGTTTTATATGTCATTAAATTTATTATTTTCTTTCATGGATTCTAGATTTTGAGTTATAAGGACCGTCTCCACTGAAATACTAAAAAGGAACTTCCTGTGACTTCTTCTAATACTTATACGCTCTATTTTGTATGAACATCTTTCATTCATTTGAAATGTATCCTGGTTGTACTAGAGTATGGTGTGTGGTATGAATCCAACATCTTTTTTCCACAGGTAGTCTGCCATCATTTAGTGAGGTGTTTACCTCTTCACCGCTGATTTGAAATGCTATATTTTTCATATATTGAATTGCGGTATGCATTTGGAATTATTTCTGGACTTTGTATAATATTCTATTAGTCATTTTATCTAATGATGAACCAGTACCACACTATTTGTGTCCAGGTTTTTATGTTTTAATATCTGATAGTGCTAATTTGCCCTCATTGCCCTTTTTTCCCCTCAGTTTTTCTGCCTATTTTTGATTAATTATTTTTCCATATAAACTTTATGATCACTTTGCCTTGTTTCAAAAACCCCACTGTCAATATTTTTCTTATTGGGCTCATGTTGAAATTATAAATTAACTCAGAAAGAATTGTCATCTTTTTGGTATTTACCAACTAGGTACATCTTCCCTTTGTACAAAATTTCTTATATGTTTTCCAGTAGTGTTTTTTGTTTGTTTGTTTGTTTGTTTTGCGGTATGTGGGGCTCTCACTGCCGTGGCCTCTCCTGTTGCGGAGCACAGGCTCCGGACGCGCAGGCTCAGCGGCCATGGCTCACGGGCGCAGCCGCTTCGCGGCATGTGGGATCTTCCCGGACCTGGGCACGAACCCGCGTCCCCTGCATCGGCAGGCGGACTCTCAACCACTGTGCCACCAGGGAAGCCCTCCAGTAGTGTTTTAACATTTCTTATTAAGTTTATTAATGTGCCTTTCATCTTTTTTCTTTTTTTAAATGAGTACTTGAATCCATTATATATTCATGCCATTTGTTGTCTTTTGTGTATTAATTTTGTGCCCCACTACCTTGCTAAATAGCTTTTTGGTTGAATCTCTTGAGTTTTCTAGGTATATAATCATAATACTTAGCTGGATGAATCCTAATGGATGCTGTGGAGAAGGAGAAATTGGGCTTTTCAGTTTAGTGCATGGAAGTTCCTTCTGACAAATCTCAAGAATGACAAATATGGACACATTATGGACTCTTTGATACTCTAGACCAGACCAGGTAATGCCCACTATTCAAAAGCTGTAGGATCGTTTTAGGAAGAATTTACTGGAATAAGGATTGTTTTCAAACAAATAATTCATTATTATCTTTTTGTTTTGTTTTGTTTTTTGTTTGGGGGGGTGGTTTGCGGTACGCGGGCCTCTCACTGTTGTGGCCTCTCCCGTTGTGGAGCACAGGCTCTGGACACGCAGGCTCAGTGGCCGTGGCTCACGGGCCCAGCCGCTCCACGGCATGTGGGATCCTCCCAGACCAGGGCACGAACCCGTGTCCCCTGCATCGGCAGGCGGACTCTCAACCACTGCGCCACCAGGGAAGCCCCCATTATTATCTTAATCTCAGTTATCATAATTGTCATCACATGTTACATGTAAATATAACTTGTATTGAAAAATTAACTAATATAAAGCTACCTATTTGTTACCACCATTGTTATTACCAAAAATTTCAAAGATATCTCTAGGATATCCATGTAAGGTTCAATGGAGTTTAACTCTAATACAATATGGCAAAGAAAAAAATCCAGTTGAATGCAACTAACTGTCCATCAGTCTTGCAGTAGAATTTGTGGTTAAGTAGCCTAAATGAGTTGCTTAGTTTGTGATGGGCACAGAAAATCCTCCTTGCTGAAGTTACTAAACCCTCCTCACCTAACAATGATATCCTCTGTTGATCTTCAGGACATGGTGTCTCATCTGTTTAGTCTGGCCTTTTATTTGACTTTCATTGACTTTGTGGCCAAGCCTGTTTTCTGTTTGATATGTTAACCCAAATATGTAGGTGAACTCAACCATTTAGTGATGGGCATGTAATTTTTAATAATAACACTTATTTTATTTGATAACAGAATGCAATTTTCACTAGTAAATGGAGAAGCAAATGTTTGACTTTTGAGTAATAGCTTGCTATCTTTTAGAGGAATTGTCCAACTGTCTTTTGCTAGGAAACACAGACTTCTGGTTGCTGAATTCCTGCTAACTTTTTTTTTTATATATATACAATGTTCAACCTTAGATTAGATATATACAACTTAAGGTCTTCTTAAAGTGCTTGCTAGGATATTAGCACCTTTTAGTGCTAGTTTCTGGAGAGCTGCAGCTGTCACCCAAGTCTTAGTACTGAGCTAGCCATAATAACATGAAATTTGGTGTGTTGAAGAATCTTCTCATTTGAGGTACATCACAAGTTGTCCATATTAGAAAAAATATACACAGTCATACTGGGCTGTGTGTCAATGAATATAAAAGACGTGCAATAGAGGAACCAAAGATTGTGAATGTGTAGATTTGTACCTGTTGGCACTGAAATCCTGATTTGGTCTAGTAAATTCAACTTTATTGCCTTGTTTCTGCTTTGGTTGAATCTCAATATTTTACCTCTCGTCTACAAAATTCTCTAAAAATAAAGCCAAGATATAAAATGCTTTTAAAATCCTAAATAAGTTTTATATAAATTTCAGTTTTCTCTGAGACATTACTTCTAAAATAAAACCAGTGAAACTTCAGAACAAATAACATGAAGAACTGACATCTTAAGTCACTATTCTGTGTGCACTGAGAGATGCTGGCACTTGGAATATTCTCATCATGCAAATCAAAACTACAATGAGATATCATCTCACACCGGTCAGAATGGCCATCATCAAAAAATCTAGAAACAATAAATGCTGGAGAGGGTGTGCAGAAAAGGGAACACTCTTGCACTGCTGGTGGGAATGTAAATTGATACAGCCACTATGGAGAACAGTATGGAGGTTCCTTAAAAAACTACAAATAGAACTACCATATGACCCAGCAATCCCACTACTGGGCATATACCCTGAGAAAACCATAATTCAAAAAGAGTCATGTACCAAAATGTTCTTTGCAGCTCTATTTACAATACCCAGGACAAGGAAGCAACCTAAGTGTCCATCATCGGATGAATGGATAAAGAAGATGTGGCACATATATACAATGGAATATTACTCAGCCATAGAAAGAAGCAAAATTGAGTTCTTTGTAGTGAGGTGGATGGACCTAGAGTCTGTCATACAGAGTGAAGTAAGTCAGAAAGAGAAAAATAAAAACTGTATGCTAACACGTATATATGGAATCTAAGAAAAAAAAAAAGTCATGAAGAACCTAGGGGTAAGATGGGAATAAAGACACAGACTTACTAGAAAATGGACTTGAGAATATGGGGAGGAGGAAGGGTAAGCTGTGACAAAGTGAGAGAGTGGCATGGACATATATACACTACCAAACGTAAAATAGATAGCTAGTGGGAAGCAGCCGCATAGCACAGGGAGATCAGCTCGGTGCTTTGTGACCACCTAGAGGGGTGGGATAGGGAGGGTGGGAGGGAGGGAGACCCAAGAGGGAAGAGATATGGTAACATATGCATATGTATAACTGATTCACTTTGTTATAAAGCAGAAACTAACACACCATTGGAAAGCAATTATACTCCAATAAAGATGTTAAAAAAAAAATAGGGGGCTTCTTTTGGTTTCAAGTGTGAATTACTTATATAAATGTCCTTTTAGAACCTGTTTATGTAGAGACCATACGGGATGTTAGAAAATGTTTTCACTTATTTCACAGGCCATTTGATTTGCTAATATACTTAAGTTTCAATATTCAATAGTCATTCATGTAACCTTTTCTTTTATTGATGTGGTTTTGCAAAGTTTCAGGTACCTATGTGCAAATGCTTCTCAAGAACATTTCCTTGTCTCTGGGGTGTGCTATGACTTTTACCCTCTCTTTGTCTTTTTTCTGGATTATTTTTAAAACATAGTGGTTTTCAAACATAGTGCATGTTTCAGAGAAAAGAATAAGACTTGGAGAAGGGCAGAGGTAGAGATAAGCCCATGTTTCTTCACATGGCCAGCAAAAGGGCAAAGGAAGGCCTTCTCTACTATTTTATGATTGACCAAAACACTTTAAGAGAACACTTTAATAAAAAGGTCCCTAATTTTATTCCTGGAAGTCTTTGATTATCTCAGTCTTTTGGCCCAAACTGATAGCAAATCAACAAGCAAGAACTTGAAACAATTTCTCATCCTTTTGCACAGTGGGAGTATGGGGCAGCTGGTAGGGTTAGGGAGTTGTTGGTTTTTTTTTTTTCATTTTAGCAGGTATTGTATATAAATTACTTTATTCCCACATCTTCTCAATTGTTTCTTCCCTTTTTAAGCCCTTTTCCTCTCCTACTTGGCAAGATTTGGCTTTTCATCCAGAGATCTTTTTGCAACCTTTGTTCACTTTTAGCCTGTTGATAATCACCTTGCTGGGTTGAATGCCCACACGGACAGTTGTGCCACTGGCTTCTCCTGCTGCACACGTTCAGTGTAGATGATACATTTCTTCCTGTAAACTTGAACTGCTTTGCCAATTTGCTGACCTTTGTAGTGTCCTCACACAACCTGAACGTCATCATCCTTTCAGATGGACATGGGTTGGACATTGTACTTCTGTCTCAGCTCTTTGGAAAGAGGGAAAGACATAATCTTCCTGCGAAAGTGGGAAAGTGAGTTGAAATGCTTTTATGGTTCTTCCTCTGGTCACAAGTCACAAAGGGATTGAACTTCATTTTGGCTGTTGCTGCTTCGGTAATGACCACAACAGGGAAGAGAAGATGGAGTTTTCAGAGAAGTTTCTCTAACTGTAATCTCTTCATTTGTTTGAGTGTGCAGTTCTGCCTTTCTAATCTCTGGTCAGCCTTTTGCCTGACCTACTCAATATTTTTCCTCTGAAAAGCTGGGATTTATAATTTTCACACACTTGGAATCCTAGTCAGGCATTTAGTTGCCCCTTTTAAAATTAAGGTTTGGTTTAATCTTTTTTGTTGCTGTTGCTGGTGGTAACTTTCTTTCTAAGTTTAAAGAGGCATGTTTTAGACATATTAGGAAGAGAATGGCCTCTGGAGTCAGACATGTCAGGGTCTGAACGTGTATTCCCCATGTACTGATTTTTCACTTCTTAAACTAGTTATATTACATGTCACATGTAAGTTGGTTGTAATAAGAATTGGTCTTATTACCATAAGACCACAGGTCTTATGTGATTGCACATAGGATCTGCTATGAAAATTCACTGACATCACACTTGTAAAGTACTACCCAGAGCCTAACACATGAGTAACACTTTGTACACATGAGATTTCTTAAAATTTATTTGAGGTATTCTAATGCTTATTTATTTTTGTGAAAGGATTTATGTTTAAAAAATAAATATATGTATATATAATTTCATTCATTCATCAAATATTTGTTGTACACTGTCTTTATGCCAGGCACAGGTTTAAAAGGTGGGAATATGTGGTGAATATTTAACAAATATTAAATTTATACAAGATTTTGCATTCTTATGGGGAAGACAGACAATAAACAAAATAAACATGCAAAATATATGTCAAATGATGATAACTGCATTGGAAAGGGGGTTGTGCCCTGAGCAGGTAATGCTTGAGTGGAGACTTAAAAGAGGTTAGAGAGTAAGCTGTGTATCTACCTAGGGGAAGAGGGTGTAAAAGTTAATAAACAGTAAGCTCAATTAAAACACAGTTTTCTATTTTATTCAATTTGTTTATTATTTATTTATTGTTTATTTATTTATTTTTATATTTTTTTAACATCTTTATTGGGGTATAATTGCTTTATAATGGTGTGTTAGTTTCTGCTTTATAACAAAGTGAATCAGATATACATATACATATGTTCCCATATCTCTTCCCTCTTCAGTTTTCTATTTTAAATGTCAAGGGGCTGCTCTCATGCCCTACCATGATAGCAGAGCCCAACAGGAAGAGGAAAATTTCCTTTAGCCTGGCAAGAGCTCAGCCAAGGAAAGACTGTCACAACTCATTCAATGAAAAGCCACTATAACTTCAAAATCTCAATTCCTCCAATGGACTCTTTGTTTACTATAGCCCTCCCAACTTCCTTTTCCCTCCTATAAAAGAATTCTTCTCTCCTTCTTGGGGGAACTTGCATGTGGCTCACCACAGTTGCAGACCCTGAATTGCTATTCTTTGTTGATCCTGAATAAACCCATTTTTGCTGGAGAAATAACTGGCGGTCTATTGTTTAAGGTCCATAAGGGGATGGTAGGTACATTACCCTGAGGCAAGGAGGTCAGTGTGTCTAGAGTGAAGTAGGAGATGTGGTCAGATAGCAGAGGCTATATCATGAGGAACCTTCTAGGCTATATGTAAGGACTTTTGGTATCACTCTGAGTGAAAGTGGATCCAGTAGAGAGGTTTGAACAGAAAAATGGCATGATCTAATATTTTAAAAGAAAGCACTCAGGCTGCTCTGTTGAGAAAAGACTATTAGAAGGACTAGGTCAGAGGCAGGGGAGACCAGTGAGGAGGCTGTTACAGTGAATTGCAGGGGCCTGGACCAGAGTGGTAGGTGGCAGAGGAGGCAGTGAGAAGTAATTAGAATCTGGATGTATTTTTGCATATAGGGTTGATATGACTTCTTGAAGGATTATTGTAGGGAGTGGGGAAAGAAAGATAAGTAAAAGGTGACTCCAAAATTTTTGGCCCAAGAAACTGGGGCTAGTTGCTAGTCACTGAGAGGGAAAAACTGCAACATGAACACATTTGGAATGGAGGTAAATATGGAGATCAGAAGTTTGGATTGGAAACATTTAAGATTAAAATGCCTATTAGGCTTAGAAGTAGAAATGTTCATTGGGCCTATAAAGTCATGGGACTAGATGAGAGCTACCAGAGGAAGAGTGTATGTAGACAAGAGATGAAGCCCTGGGCCCCTCTAGCATTACGAGGTGCTGGAGATGAGGAGGAACTATCTGATTTGTAAGTATGTTGCTTGTAGTGAAAGTGTAGGGGAATATATTTTGAGGAAAATTACCTATATTCCACCTTGCTTCCCAATTCAAACCCTAAGAGAGTGAGGTATTGGCTTCCTGGAATAACAAATATTGCATATCTCTTGCTTAAGAAGCATATAATACTAGAAATGGTCGCGGAATTTGTACAGAAAGTAGATTTTAAAAAGTCATCTCCACACTGGAGATACTAAAACCCCTAAAAAAAAAAAAGTCTACAGCAAGCATCAGTAAATTTAGAAATGGCTTATAAATACACCAAAAGTAGAAAAGTGGGGTAATGAACAGGACTGGAAAGTGATGGCCAGTGTTTCTAGGAAGTAGAACCATGCAGCTGGTTTAGAAATGGTTTATGTTAGCGACAAGCCTTGGTGCAGGTTTCTAAAGAGAATATGAATTTGTAGAAAGGAGAGAATTTCAAAATCGAGAATGGCTTATTATCCACTGGATTAGCAGGGCTAGTTTTTCAGTGAGTGAGTCATTTCTTCCTTATTTTATCACTCAGTATCCCTGAAACAGAGGGCTCACTTGGAAGGAGCAACTGAGGAGAATTTAAGGAATGAACTATCTCTAAAGGTGTAGGTAGGGTTGAACCGGTAAGAGGGGCCTGGCTAGACCTTCTATAGGCCCAGGGAGCAGGGAAGGCAGCTGTGCTGCAGCTGCAGGAGAGGATCAGCTGACAGTAGCTGTGGCCTTCAGCAGAGGAACACAGGCACTGCTAACCTGCAGTCTGGCATGGAGGGAAGCAGAAGAATAAATACTCAGCCTCACCATCCTTCCATTTCCTGATGTCCTGTTGGAGCCTCTCATTGGTGGGATGCAGCGGGAAACCAGAGGGCAAGCAAATCTAGAGATGTGGTCCATACAAGTCAGCCTCCTGGGGCACAGATCAGGTCAGGAAGGATGGAGAGTGGATGGAGAGACAAAATGAAACCATCCAGTACACTTATCTCCATAAGAAAGTTTATAATAAGTTTCTGGGAAAAGTCAGAGGATTATGAGAATTTTGGCACCATTAAGAACTTTGAACCATCATGAATGGAATGATAGATTCCCACTCCTTCAATGTTAAGTCTTTAAAAAAAAAGCTCACCTTATTTTCCCCTTTCTTCCTTTATTTGGCATCATTGTCCTATTTGATTGTTTTGTTTTGATAAAGCTCTGCTTATATTTGTTATTCAGTATTTATAAAGGCCTTGACATGCCTCTTCCCATATGAGAAGCGTCTGCTTCTAAGCTGGGTACCAGGTTTAAGCTATACAAAGTCTCGCTTGGCTATGGCACTGCGTAGTTTGTTTTCAAACTTTTCTTCTTATTAGTTGTACAGATGGTCCTCAACTTACAATTGTTTGACTTAGAATTTTTCTACTTTTACGATGGTGAGAAAGACATGCATTCAGTAGAAACTGAACCTTCAGATTTTGAATTTTGATCTTTTCCCAGGCTAGGGATATGTGGTACTATCTTCCTTCCTGATGCTGGGCGGTTAGCTGTTGCTCCCAGTCAGCCACATAATCAAGACGGGAAACAACTGATACACTTATGACCATCCTGTACCCATAGAACCATTTTTTCACTTTCAGTATAGTATTCAATAAATTACACGAGATATTCAACACTTGATTATAAAATAGGCTCTGTGTTAGATGATTTTGCTGAACTTTAGGCTAATACAGGTGTTCTGACCACATTTAAGTTAGGGTAGGCTAAGTTATGATGTTCAGTAGGTGTATTAATGCATTTTCGATTTATGATATTTTCAACATATGATGGGTTTATTGGGACATAACCCCATTGTAAGTTGAGGAAGATCTGTAATTGGATAACTTGTCATTAGAGATAGTTAAAATTCTCATTCTAGCAAAATAGTCACTTCCTAAATTGTAATTTTCCCCCTTCCATATACTGTTTCCTGTTAACCTCAATATTTGCAACAATTCTCTTTATGACTCTAAAACTTTCTCACTACAGACACCTCGTGAACATATTCAGTTCAACTATATAAGTAGAGTCAGTAAGATGAGGTAGAGTCTACAGAAAACATGTCACAAAATTATAATATTCAGGATGTGTAAAGTTATATTGAAAATTATCTTAGAACAAACATCATAATCTATTAGGAATATGCCAATCATTTGTAAATATCCATTACTTTCTCCTAAATGCATGTAGCTTTTGTCAAGGACTGCTAACTCTTCCCTAATATTGATTTTCTCCTTCTTTCTTTAGTAATAGAACTCTCAACATTTAGCTGGGCACAAGCCTGCTCAGATAAAGACCACATTTCCCAGTCACTCTTGCTGCTACGTTTTGGCCATATGTTTTAGGGTCCGAAAAATGGTATGTGAGCAGAATGCAGCCACACTGGTGAGAGCTGCAAAAGCCATCTTAGACCAGGGATGAAAGCCATGACTTGAGAATGGTAGAACAAAGTAGTAAGTGTCTAGGTCCTCAAGACCACAGAGCTGCTATATAAGCCCTGGACTGTTTATGCTCTAGCTCCTACAAGAGAAAGAAATCAATGTCTATTTGTTTGAGCTATTGTTTCTTGGCCTTTGTGACAGCAGTCAGACATATCCCAATTTACTCATGGTCCTTCTAATAAAGGCCTGTGTGCTAAAGTACAACAGTAGTTGCATTTATTATCTGTTGATAGAGAACATACATAATGACAAAGAGGTATTATAAATGCAGGAAGATTTTAAGTGAATTTTTTAAAATTAATCACAGCTACAAGCATTTGAACACATAAGTGAGATATATTGTTTATTCACTCTATTGATAATGCTTGGACTGGCAATGCGGACTTAAGGACTCTGCCAGACCCTTACTCCACATGAATTTTTGAAGTCCATGGACTTAGGCCTTAGAGTTGAAAATGAGATTAGGCAGTATAAGAGCCAGCTTAGAAGGTACAAATAAAGTCTGAAATGCCAGGTCAACTATACTGCTGTAGACTATAACCAGGTACATGAAGAGAGCTGAGGCCCAGAGGGTCCAGCATCTAGAGTGGACACTGTGGCAACTTCCCCAACATCACTTTAATGCTTTCCCATCACAGAGCAGTCATCCCACTTGGTAGGGGGGTGCTGGGTTGAATAGTGTCCCCCCAAATTCATGTCCACCTGGAACCTATAGAATGTGACTTATGTGGAAATAGGATCTTTGCAGATATAATCAAGTTAAGATGAGGTCATGCTGGATTAGGGTGGTCCCTAATCCAGTGATTGGTGTCATTATAAGAAGAGGGAAATTTAGACACAGACGCATAGAAAATCACCATGGGAAGACACAGGCAGGGATTGGAGTTATGCTGCCACAAACCAAGGAACACCAAGGACTGCCAGCAACCACCAGAAGCTAGAAGAAGCAAGGAGGGATTCTTTCTTAGAGTCTTCGGAGAGAGCATGGCTCAGCAAACACCTTGATTTTGGACTTCCAGCCTTCAGGATGATAAGAGAACAAATTTTTGTTGTCTTAAGTCGCCCAGTTTCTGGTACTTTGTTATGGCAGCCCTAGGAAACTAATACAATGGAACTGATCCTACCCCCAGTTGCAGGATGGGAATATATTCATGTTTAACAACGAAGGCATGATCCATCCAAACAGAAGAGATGCCTCCTGCATTGCTGGAGCTGGGTCCAAATGGATTCCTGCTTTGCAGATGTTAACTCTTTACTTGCTGGATAAAGACGGATCAGAGGGATTCAGGCTGATGCAGTGAGGAACATCTGGGAGACTTAGAGCATTGGCTTCTTATCACCTGGTTTAGAAGCACTCCAATATTTTAAAAACCTATGGAGTTGTATCAGTGTGTGCCAGGCATATGCCTTGGTTGGTCTTTCCTTCTTGCCACTACAGGTGATTCAAGAGTGGCCCAAATTGGGCCAATCAAAATGAAGCTCAGGACTTTTATTCTTTGGCTGGGGGAGAGCATGCCCTTTCTTGGGAGGTGTGAATGGGAAAGAACCCTGGTTGCTGTGAGCTGAAATTTTACAACCTGGAAAGAAGCTAGCCTAAGGACAGAGCCAACAATCAAAGAAGGAAGAACTACACAACTGCAGCCAAATCATTTGGAACTCTGGTCATTTGCACCTGAATCTCTCCCATCCTTTGAACTATTAGTTATTTGGGCCAATAAATTTGCTTTATTGTTTCTGCAAGTTTGCATTGGTTTTTCTGTTGTTTGTAACTAGAAGCATCCTAACTGATATAGTCCCTGGAACTTTCTTAGCAGATATTTATTAGGTCCTTCTCTTTGAAACATCTTATTTTGATGTCCACTAGTGTAATTATTTTGTAATTACCTTTTACCTTTGTGTTCCGTTAATAAATGAGACATGAGGCAGGCTTTAAGGAAATAGGACTTTGATGAAAGACTACTGTCGTCAATTTTATACTGAATCCTTATTTTAGAATACAACTCAAAAGCAAATAGACACGTGTATTCACACACACACACACACACACACACACACACACACACACACACACCCCTGCAATTTCCCCAACTGCATTCCGTGCCGTACATAATAAGAACAAACTTGTATTATAGATGCAGTTGACAGACAAAATGGTACAAACAAATGGGAGAGCATCTGTAATCTATGCGGAATAGTGGAAAAATAAAGTATTAACTCAAAGAAATATGGCTTTGTGAATAAAATTCTCTTCCTTAAGAATAACTGAAAAATAAATCAAGTGGTAGTGCAAGGGCCAATTTAAATATAGAGGTTAGCAAGGGAATGGAGATGGAGAGAGATGAATAGAGGCAGCCAGGGAAAAATCATGAAGCTGAAACTCCCTTTTCTCTGTCTCAGCCTTCAAAATAAATCTCTCTTTTGCAGGGGCCATTTCAAAAACAGGGCTAAGGAGGGGCAGAAACAAAGCACCAGTGTCCTCTGTGGCCCCTAAAAATGAAAAATTTGAGTTAACTCAATCGACTTAGGTAAGCTTGAATTACTGTTCATCTATTTGCATTCTGAATTTGAGGCTTCTTGCTTTATACTCTGCAGTTACTGTCTATACATTGTTAACAATAAATATTAGAAAATGCAATTCCAGATTTAGCCAACATTTCAGTCACCTCTGATTGATTTTGAAATTAGTATATTGCTCTCAATAATAATGAAAAAGAATTTTAGAAAGGAAACCATGAAGATGATGAAGTAGCTTTTCCCAGTATGCAATGCATGTTAAATTGCTGGTGTCTGAAGAATATGGAACTGAGATTTTATCAATACATGCAGTATCACACATTTCCTATTTTAGTTGCTAATTAGTATTCAGGTGTGCAGCAGAATACATGAAATTAAATGCTAATGCTGTTTCATTTGTGATTTAACATGTACAAGTTGTTACTATATACAGCATTACCTTGTCTATGCACATGTATAATTGTTTTTTTCTTTTTTCTTTGTAATCATATTATCTTCATGTATCATTTGATTCAATCTTCTAAAGGCATGATATGAATAAATAGTCTCGGTTTCAAAAAAATCATTACCTTCTATAGTTTAGAAATGAAAATAAGAGCTATTTGAGAGTCATTTTTAAAAGGCTTTAAGTGAGGACTTAGTTTAATTGGCCCACTAGTATAGAAATTTTAGCTTTTTCCTATATTTTGTTTCACTTAATTTGTGATTAACAGCTACATAAAATTGAGAACCACCTAATGGAAGTAGTTTTATAAATATTGCATGCCATTTTATGTTCTTCAATTTGTACTTCCCTTATCATGTATTTTTATGTTAAAAAATTTCAAAGTTAATGTGTTAGGAAGTAACTAGCTACTTTAGTTAGATTTCTCTTCCTTAAAGAAAATTACTATAATGGTCACTTTTGCTAAAATGCAATTACTGTCACTAACAGTCAATCATATTTTTATACAAGAAACTTTAACAACCTTTGAATGCATTAAGAAAAGTATATGAAAAAGACTCAGTGTGAAATAAGACTAGACAACCAACCTTCCTCCACCTGAATATTTGATGTGAAAAAACTCAGCTCCCTTTCTTGTAATTCATTTTAATGCCTATCTAAGATCACTGTGAAAGTTTTGTAATATAGTAGTAAGCAAGTTTCTTAGAATATCATTGAAAAATGCTATGTGTATTCAACAACTTGTTACTATTATTGTTTCTGGTGAATAGTTTACCCTTAATCCATAAGAATCTGTAGTTCTCAAGTTTTTCGAGTTAAACCAAAAGACATAATTTGAAAAGGTTTAACACTGTTATATTCCAATAGATGAAAATATCTCCACATGAAAAGTGAAGGTTAGGAAATACAAACTGTATCAGCTCTTGGCTTTTATAAAAAGATCACTAGTTGTGGTCAGAAACATTTTTTGTGTGTGTCTCAAAGTATTGTGTAGTCACATGGAGATGTATTTTTTCCCCAAAGCATCTGTAATATACTCATGAAGACAGAATACTAAATATACATGAGATTACTGCTACTCAAAACATTACACCCCTCGTATAGTATTGGGAGAAACAGATGACTTGGTCCATACTGTTATTTAATAAGGTGTATTAACATGATGAATATGTTTAAGTGGGACATTAAAATATACTAAAGAGGGCTTCCCTGGTGGCGCAGCAGTTGAGAGTCCGCCTGCCAATGCAGGGGACACGGGTTCCTGCCCTGGTCGGGGAAGCTCCCACATGCCGCGGAGCGGCTGGGCCCGTCAGCCATGGCCGCTGAGCCTGCGCGTCCGGAGCCTGTGCTCCGCAATGGGAGAGGCCACAACGGTGAGAGGCCCGCGTACCGCAAAAAAAAAAAAGATTATTTTATGTAGCTATTGTACTAAAACACAAATTAACGTCTCGTAGCATAGGCGATCACAGCTCTGTTCTCTCTCTTAATCCTCCCTGTCCTCCTCTCTACTCTCACATCTGTTTTGTCTATTTCCTGTAGTATCTTTAATGGTATCTCCGTCCAGCTAGTCTCCTAAACTGTATACATGAAAGGAATTCTGATTCCTCCCTCCTCCTTAGCTCCTTCATTCAATCCATTACTACTCATTTCCATTTGAACATTACAGGATGTCTAGTTTAGCCCCGTGTCAGGCTTCTCTGTAACCTCCATAAGGTCTCTGTGTAATCAGTCTCTCTCCTTTGTCATTGTCCCTTCTCCCTGCTTCCAGAGTTATGTTTCCAAACTCCTTGACATGACATATTATTTCCATCCCATTCTGTTCTCACTCCCTGTCAGCTTCCTGGATATCCCTTCCACTGTTATATAGTTAATCCACAATGTCCTATTACAGTGGGTGCTGTCTTTCTTCCTGGAATACCATTTTCTAGGGTCTCTGATTAGAAAATTATTGTTTCTCTATCAAGATCTTCATCTAAAAGGCTTTCTCTGACACCCCAGGCAAAATGACATGTTTGTTCCGCTGTGCTGTCACAGCTGTCTGGATACCAGTGGTTCGTAGCACTGTCTGTGTTTCTTGAGCTTTCCTCTCCTCCACTGTGAGCTTCTTGAGGACAAGGACGTATCTTATTCTTTTTGGTATCCCTAGTGCTAAGCTTAGTGCGTGACAATACAGTGGGCTCGAAATCAGAGTGAAGAAATGAGGGAATGAAGAAATTCTTTGGTACTTTTAGTTGTGAACAAATTTCAGTGCTATGACTTAAGGATTAACATTCTGTCCAGAAACAAAGCCACTAAGAAAAATGATAATTTTAAGACAAACGATAAAAATTAACTTTTACCAATTTACCTCAAAGTAAAATCCATTACAATTAGAGGTCATTCTTCATTATTAGGAAGCCTCTCCATTTTTATGGATTCTTTTTTTTTGTATTAAAAAATATGAGTTGTGCATGACCAATGGGTTACAGCAGCATGCATCATTATTTGTTAATAAAAAAATTCCAAGCAAAGGCAAAACATTCCAGGATAGCTGCTGGACATTAGATTTCTTTCATTTCCCTCAAAGCTAAAGCTGCCCATAAAGTTCATCTGGTGGCAATGTTTTGAATGCATTTTACATTGAGATAGAAGCAGGCCAGGGCTATCTACAGAAAACTGCGTTTGGTTCTACTGCCAATATGTGCTTTTTTTCCTACAGTTCATCTGTTATCAGAGAACTAATAAAGGTGCTTCTTTATGTCACTGTCATGCTTTCTAGAAAAGGGAAAAGAATAATAACATAAACTTCAACATCTTCCCTCTCTCAATTAACAAAGATCTTACAGCTCTTTGATTTAAAGTACATTTGCATTAGACACCATTTTAATCTGGCCATGACCCCTGGATTACTTCAGGAGTGGCTCCTCCTTCATTCTAGGGATTTCGGTGGAAATGACAGACCCAGTGTCCCGCCAGCTTCTGCTGTGGGAGCGGGCAGGAGACCCAAGCCTGTTCAATCATAGTATCTCATCCTTCTGTCTTACAGTGTTTGATGCAAGTAGTGGGCAAATGATCTGGACAAGGCAATTTGGAACAATTCAATGTGTGTGTGCGCATGGAGGTGGGAGGAGGAGAGAAATGGCTTATTTATTTTTTGCATTCAAGATGTAAGGATGCACACTTGGGAGATACCGGCAGTTATGTCTTCTGACAGGTGGAGATAGCCTGCTTAGGGTACGAAAACATGACCCTTACCCACAAAGAGAAGCAGAGACTAGCACAGTTGAGAGATGGTGAATAAACCCTAACGATACTATTTGCACCCCTGAACTTAGCTATGCCTGAAGTGACAGCCATCCTTAAATTTCCAGGTATATGAGCCAATAAATCCCCTCTTTTTTTCTTAAGCTAGTTTGAGTTCTTGCAACAAAAACAGTATGCAACAGAGTGACATTATGATGGAAAAAACTAAGTGTTATGGCTGTTTAAGTATGAAATGTCAGGGTTAAATACATAAACTCATGATCTGTTACCACATGGGAAGTAGATTCTGGACATGGACCCTCTGACATCTCTCAGTGTTTTCTGCCCTAGAACACTTGAAAGTTCTAGCAAATCATTTTATTTCATACTCTCCTATTTTAAATACAACTTTCAGTTGATTCACAATAAAAGTACTAACGTGGTGTGATGTCTTTTCCCCTGTCAATTTCCCCACATCCTCTTCCCATGTGGTTTCAGGTTAGAGGTGGCCACAATAGAAATTTGAGCGGGATTTGGCACCAAAGGGCAGCCACTTCTAGGCTCAGAGGATTGCTGCAGGGCAGGTGCTGTTGAACTTTGTGCATATTGTCACAGACCTGCTGTTGGCAAGGAGCACCTCCTGGGCCCACAGCACCTCCAGCTGCCATCGAACTCCTTCAGCTTCTGAGAATCCTGGGCCGGGGGCACATACAGCTCTGTAGCAGAGGATGCTGGCTTATCTCACAAGTTGCCCAAATCACTGGGACTGGAGGCAGTGCTGATTAGGTGAACTTTCAGTTTTTCCTCGCAGGCTGCAGTTTGTCCTTGGTTGCCCTACTTCATTCTCTTCCTGACTGCTCATGCTCAGGCTTAGCACCAGATTTAGAGGCAGCAGACATCCATGACTGCATAAGGCTAATGCCTACAGTAGTGAATTCCTTGTTCTCTGTCACTCATACTGGCTTTGCCTGTCTGATGGAACCCTAACTCACAAGCAGGCTGGTTTTTGTTATTCATTTCTAAAGCAATCTAAGAGCTTCTCTCTTATTGGGAAACAACACTGATGAGGTTGAAAAAATACAGGCTTTGTACTCAGGCTTTACATGCTACCTTTGGCACTTTGGTGCTTGTTATCTGTGTGTCTTTGACCAACTTATTTGATCTCCTGATGCCTTAGTTTCTTCAGCTATCAAATGGGGACGAGTATATCTGCCAATGGGACTGCTATTAGGAGTCACAAAGAAATAGCATTTGTTTTGCCACTAGACTATTGTTCATTATTGCAGTCCCAGCATCTAGCTCAAAAATTACTATATTGTACCTATTCCATAATCTTTTCTAAATTGATGGATAAATGAGTATGTGCTTAATTCATGTTATTCTCCTCATTCTTTATTTGAGGAGTTGTGGTAGAGTAGATTTTTGCTCAGATAATACTTAGTCTCTCCCTCTTCAACATCTCCAAGAGAGAAGTTTATTTCCCTCTCCCGTTGATGTTGAACTTAGCCATGTGACTGCCTTGGCCAGTGGGATGTTAGAAATATGAGCAAAGGTTTGACATGTGCGTCCACACTAAGATTTTCCCACTTTCTCTTCTGTCTCCATCAAGAAAAGAATATACCCACGTAGCTACTGCTTCAGCCTGGGCCTCTGAATGAGACCAGTGAATGAGAGCAATTCTGGTCTAGTCTGAAGCAAAGACACTCCTCCAGCTGATCCACAGATATGTGACTAAGAATCAATGCTTATCTTTCTGACTTAAGTACTGGGGTGGTTTGTTACAGAACACTCGACTGATACAGAGGGGGTTAATTGTAAAGATAGAACATATACTTATAGATTTAACATGTAAAAGAAACTTTAAAATTCACTTGGGTCAATGTGCCTATTATAAATTAGATAGATAGATTTGAACAATAGTTTAAGACTCTCTTTGGTCAGATTAATCCATCTTCTAACATAGCCCATAAGTACCAATTCTGGTCATAGTCCTGAAATAGCTGGAAGGGGCATTCAAAGAGCATAAGACTTGGCAGCTATCCTCGAAGAGTACAAGAATACGTCCTTAAGAAAAGTGAGAATCTTCTTTAAAAAAAAAAAAGATACCTCATCTCAGAGTCTTCAGCTGGCTCAGTAGGATCTTTTTGTTACTTATCATTTGGACATGTAGAAAGAATTCTGCACTACTTACAGGCCATGACCTTGCAGAAGAAGAAAGTCAACTTCATTTCCTCATCTTTAAAAGGAGGATATAATAGTTACCACCCAATGGAGTTGTGAAACCTAAATGAAAGCATGAATACAAAGCTCTTAGCACACTGTCTGGCACATAATAAGTGGCCAGTATCAGTTAGCCCTTGTTGTAGTTGTTATTCTCATGTGTGACAGAATGTTTGGGTAAGAGGCCGGGTTAATTCTGCCATGCTAAGCCATGGTGAAGTGATAAGTATATCATAATTTTTTTTTTTACAACTATTCTTATGGAGTCTGTTGGATCAGATTTAAAATTTCCTTTCCTTGGGTAAGGAATCCAAATACTCTTAGTTATCTTAGCTGTTCACTTATGAATTATCTACTATTTTTTCACATTTCTTATTTTATTTGTAAAGACTATGAATCAAGGAAGGTGTGATCTGAGCCAACAACAGTGGAACAATAATAGCCTGGTACAGAGTACATATTTTATGATTTTATTTTATTTTTTCTGGCAATATTCATTCCCATCCTATCTTTCTCTATTCTTAGCCAAAAGTTTGGTAGGTGGGACTTACCCTATTTTCAGCCCTGGACTGGACCTTGTTTGGCTTTTCAGTGTCTCTTCCCTGTGGCCCTTGTGATTGGTTCAGAGTTAGGCATGTGATCCAATCTGGACCAGAAATATCCTGAACCAAAATTTGTATTTGACTGTTGGAGTTTTTCTTTTCTTGGCTGGCAAGATATTAAGATATCAGCTGTGCAGTTGCTGCAGATGGGGCCACTAGGGGCAAAGACATGGAGCTAGAGAATAAAAGCAACAGCAAGGAAGGTAAAGTGTGGAGATGGAGACAAGTTGCCTCACGGTTAAAATCCATGAAGCTGCTAAATTCAGCCTTGCCTCAAGTCGGAACTGCTTCTGGATTTCAGCTCCTTAAGCACTGTTTAAAGCAGCTTGAGTTGGGTTTTCTGTTATCTGCAACATAAAGAGTAATGCACCTACATGCCACAACCTTATTTATATATGACCTGTGAAGAGCTCAAGTGATCAATAATAAAGATAAGGTTTTAAAATACCTTTTTTAAAATAAATGAAAGTTCTGCTTTAGCACTGTGGCACATTCAGCTGGCTGCCCATTTTTCACTGTTTTTTTTTCCTTCCTTTTGACTTCGGGTGTGTAGCAGAATAAGGATCCCTTAACTACACTTTCAAAACACTTTCTTAAGAAAATATAATGTAAGACATAATGCTAGATGAAAAAGCAGGACAAAAAATTTCTATATACATACACACATATAATACATGTATAATTCTATATGTAGTATAATCTCAACTATGTAGACATATATAGGAAAATATTACTTTCATAATCAAAATATAATAAACATTTTAAAAAGTACTTCTTCCACTATTAACATAGAATGTTGTCCTTTTTAGGCATGAAACACCCCCTCACTATCTAGACAGTCCTTGTGACACTTGTGTTATGCTCATTTGTCACACAATCATTTCACTTTAGAAGTAGATTGTGATCAAACATTACAGCACATTAATTCCCCAGTGAGACAAGTTAGAATATAGTGTGCCCTACTGTTTTGTCACATTTTCCCCTTGTTATTGTAACATTCTTTTAACATCACCAAATTTGGTTCTTTTATCAAAATGATTGACTCCTAAATTGGAAGATTTGTTTGATGGTTAGGCTCCATATCTGGAGTTAGAGAGTTCTGCTTAAGATTTATAAGAGCATGTGAGTGGCGTTATCATCGTCAGCCTTACATAACACATATATCAGGTACAAGGTTTCCCATTCTTGAAACTGTAGTTCAGAAACAAAGAGAAAGTAAAAGAAAAACTTTCCATTCTTGAAGGTAAGTATAAAATGTTTTAGTGATTTTTTATGCACTCTCTAATCATTGCTAAATTTTATTGCTCTTATTTTGATATATACCTTTAACAATATTTGTCCTTCTGGTGAAGCAAAGGAAATGAGTTGTTCAAGGTAGAGGGCTAATAAAGCTGACATCAATTTAATAAGAATTTTGAAATATCATTGACGTGGTTGATTTGTAAGCTCCATGACTAATTTTGTTGCTTTTAATGGTCATGAGAGTATGTTTACACTTTCAGGAGTACAGACAAAGTGATGGAGTGGTTAACAGGAGGGGAAAAAGTCACAAAAGGGTATGATGCATACGTCTTCCTAATGAGTGATATAATAGCTAAGGTGTTTTTAAAATGTGAGTTATTTTCTAATGTCTTTGACCATACATAGCTTCCTAGGGCTGAGACTCTTAGCCTCTGAGATGCAGCGTTGAGGGGTTGTGGTGAGAGAAGAAAGAAAAGAGAAGTGGAAAACAGCCTTGAGGATTTGTTCTGTGCTGGTTCCACAAGGAGGTGAGAATACTGTAGTTTTCTCAAAGTTGACTTTTAAAACTCCGATGATACAATGCAGCCACGGTTATATAATACTGGTGACAGAGAAAAAAAATCTACATTCATCATTTAGGTTCTTTTGGTGTTGTAATGAGTGAGCTACTCAAGGTCATTATTCGAACTAAAGTATAAACCTAATTCACAGTAAAATAAGACAAATTATCACAGGATGTTACTAAACTTTGAATCAACCTAGATGTTAAGTCATGTATCTTGACACATTAAATCACAGTAAATGAACATTTCTTTTTCTATCAAGATATGTATCCTAATATACTCAATTATAGATAAGATGATAGATTTCTGTCAAGATATTTACACTAATATGGCCTGGCCCACCAAGCTGAGGTGTTAGCGCAGCCATTTCTCACTAGGCACTCTGTTCTTCATGCCTCTGCATGAAGCACCCTGTGAACAAGTGAAACTTGACAAAGCACAAAGGAAAAGAAAAAAAAAAAAGTAAGCTGCAAACCCTCTGAAAAATATGCCTCTGCACCTCTAGCTCTTGAGGAGGTTGGCATCTTCAGTGGAGTCTCCTACTGCAGGGTGACCTTCAAGATGGTGGAGGAGTAAGATGTAGACATTCACCTTCCTCCCCACAAATACACCAAAAAAAAATCTACATGTGGAACAACTCCTACAGAACCCCTACTGCATGCTGGCAGAAGACCTCAGACTTCCCAAAAGGCAAGAAGATCCCC
Source organism: Pseudorca crassidens (assembly GCF_039906515.1). NCBI lineage: Eukaryota > Metazoa > Chordata > Mammalia > Artiodactyla > Delphinidae > Pseudorca > Pseudorca crassidens. The sequence continues at coordinate 82,065,128 of NC_090301.1, forward strand.
ATGTACATGGCTGTGTGGCTGACAGGGTCTTGGTGCTCCAGGCGGGTGTCAGACCTGAGCCTCTGAGGTGGGATAGCTGAGATCAGGACATTGGGCCACCAGAGACCTCCTGGCCCCATGTAATATCAATCGGTGAGAGCTCTCCCAGAGATCTCCATCTTAACGTTAAGACGCAGCTCCACCCAACGGCCAGCAAGCTCCAGTGCTAGATGCCCCATGCCAAACAACTAGCAAGACAGGAACACAACCCCACCCATTAACAGAGAGGTTGCCTAAAATCATACTAAGTTCACAGACACGCCAAAACGCACCACTGGAGAAGTCCTGCCCACCAGAAAGACAAGATCCAGCCTCACCCACCAGAACACAGGCACCATCCCCTCCACCAGGAAGCCTACACAAGCCACTGAACCAACCTCATGCACTTGGGGCAGACACCAAAAAAAATGGGAATTACAAACCTGCAGTCTACGAAAAGGATACCCCAAACAGAGTAAACAAAATGAGAAGACAGAGAAATAGGCAGCAGATGAAGGAGCAAGGTAAAAACTAACCAAACCAAACAAATTAAGAGAAAATAGGCAGTCTACCTGAAAAAGAATTCAGAGTAATGACAGTAAAGATGATCCAAAATCTTGGAAATAGAATGGAGAAAATACAAGAAATGTTTAACAAGGACCTAGAAGAATTAAAGAGCAAAAAAATAATGATGAACAACATAATAAATGAAATTAAAAATACTCTAGAAGCAATCAATAGCAGAATAAGTGAGGCAGAAGAACTGATTAGTGACCTGGAAGATAAAATAGTGCGAATAACTACTTCAGGGCAGACCTGGATGATAAAATAGTGGAAATAACTACTTCAGGGCAGAGCAAAGAAAAAAGAATGAAAAGAATTGAGGACAGTCTCAGAGACCACTGGTGCAACATTAAACACACCAACATTTGAATTATAGGGGTTGCAGGAGAAGAAGAGAAAAAGAAAGGGTCTGAGAAAATATGTGAAGAGATCATAGTTGAAAACTTCCCTAACATGGGAAAGGAAATAGTCAATCAAGTCCAGGAAGTGTAGAGAGTCCCATACAGGATAAATTCAAGAAGAAACATGCCAAGACACATATTAATCAAACTATCAAACATTAAATACAAAGAAAAAATATTAAAAGCAGAGAGGGAAAACCAACAAATAAATACAAGGGAATTCCCATAAGGTTAACAGCTGATCTTTCAGCAGAAACTCTGCAAGCCAGAAGGGAGTGGCAAGACATATTTAAAGTGATGAAAGGGAAAAACCTACAACCAAGATTACTCTACCCATCAAGGATCTCATTGCGATTCGATGGAGAAATTAAAAGCTTTACAGACAAGCAAAAGTTAAGAGAATTCAGCACTACCAAACCAGCTTTACAACAAATGCTAAAGGAACTTCTCTAGGCAGGAAACATAAGAGAAGGAAAAGACCTATAAAAACAAACCCAAAACAATTAAGAAAATGGTAATAGGAACATACATATCGATAATTACCTTAAATGTAAATGGATTATATTCTCCAAGCAACAGAAATAGACTGGCTGAATGGATACAAAAATAAGACCCATATATACGCTGTCTACAAGAGATCCACTTCAGACCCAGGCACACATACAGACTGAAAGTCAGGGGATGGAAAAAGATATTCCATGCAAATGGGAACCAAAAGAAAGCTGGAGTAGCAATTCTCATATCAGACAAAATAGACTTTAAAACAAAGACTATTACAAGAGACAAAGAAGGACACTACATAATGATCGAGGAATCCATACAAGAAGAAGATATAACAATTGTAAATATTTATGCACCCAACATAGGAGCACTTCAATATATAAGGCAAATGTTAAGAGCCATAAAAGGGGAAATAGACAGTAACACAATAATAGTAGGGGACTTTAACACCCCACTTTCACCAATGGACAGATCATCCAAAATGAAAATAAATAAGGAAACACAAGCTTTAAAAGACACATTAGACAAGATGGACTTAATTGATATTTATAGGACATTCCATCCAAAAATAACAAAATACACTTTCTTCTCAAGCACTCACAGAATATTCTCCAGGATAGATCATATCTTGGGTCACAAATTTAAGCCTTGGTAAATTTAAGAAAATTGAAATCATATCAAGTATCTTTTCCGACCACAATGCTATGAGACTAGATATCAATTACAGGGAAAAAAATGTAAAAAATACAAACACATGGAGGCTAAGCAATATGCTACTAAATAACCAAGAAATCACTGAAGAAATCAAAGAGGAAATCAAAAAATACCTAGAAACAAATGGCAATGAAAACACGATGACCAAAAACCAGTGGGATGCAGCAAAAGCAGTTCTAAGAGGGAAGTTTATAGCAATACAATCATACCTCAAGAAACAAGAAACATCTGAAACAAACAACCTAACCCTACACCTAAAGCAACTAGAGAAAGAAGAACAAAAAAACCCCAAATTTAGCAGATGGAAAGAAATCATAAAGATAAAATAAGAAATAAATGAAAAAGAAATGAAGGAAACAATAGCAAAGATCAATAAAACTAAAAGCTGGTTCTTTGAGAAGATAAACAAAACTGATAACCCATTAGCCAGACTCATCAAGAAAAAAAGGGAGAAGATTCAAATCAACAGAATTAGAAATGAAAAAGGAGAAGTAACAACTGCCACTGCACAAATACAAGGATCATGAGAGATTACTACAAGCAACTATATGCCAATAAAATGGACAACCTGGAAGAAATGGACAAATTCTTTGAAAAGCACAACCTTCCAAGATGGAACCAGAAAGAAACAGAAAATATGAACAGACCTATCACAACCACTGAAATTGAAACTCTGATTAAAAATCTTCCAACAAACAAAAGCCCAGGACCAGATGGCTTCACAGGTGAATTCTATCAAAATTTAGAGAAGAGCTAACACCTATCCTTCTCAAACTCTTCCAGAATGTAGCAGAGGGAGGAATACTCCTAAACTCATTCTACGAGGCCAACATCACCCTGATACCAAAACCAGACAAAGATGTCACAAAAAAAGAAAACTACAGGCCAATATCACTGATGAATATAGATGGAAAAATCCTCAACAAAATACTAGCAAACAGAATCCAACAGCACATTAAAAGGACCATACACCATGATAAAGTGGGGTTTATCCCAGGAATGCAAGGATTCTTCAATATATGAAAATCAATCAGTGTGATACACCATATTAACAAATTGAAGGATAAAAACCATATGATAATCTTAATAGATGCAGAAAAAGCTTTCAACAAAATTCAACACCCATTTATGATAAAAACTCTCCAGAGGGCTTCCCTGGTGGTGCAGCGGTTGAGAGTCCGCCTGCCGATGCAGGGAACACGGGTTTGTGCTCCGGTCTGGGAAGATCCCACATGCCGCGGAGCGGCTAGGCCCGTGAGCCATGGCCGCTGAGCCTGCGCATCCAGAGCCTGTTCTCTGCAACAGGAGAGGCCACAACAGTGAGAGGCCCATGTACCGCAGAAAAACAAAACAAAACAAAAAACTCTCCAGAAAGTAGGCATAGAGGGAACTTACCTCAACATAATAAAGGCCATATATGACAACTCCACAGCTAACATCGTTCTCAATGGTGAAAAAGTAAAACCATTTCCTCTAAGATCAGAAACAAGACAAGGTTTCCCACTCTCACCACTATTATTCAACATAGTTTTGGAAGCTTTAGCCATGGCAATCAGAGAAGGAAAAGAAATAAAAGGAATCCAAATCAGAAAAGAAGTAAAACTGTCACTGTTTGCAGATGTCATGATACTATACACAGAGAATCCTAAAGATGCTACCAGAAAACTTCTAGAGCTAATCAATGAATTTGGTAAAGTTGCAGGATACAAAAGTAATGCACAGAAATCTCTCACATTCCTATACACTAATGATTAAAAATCTCAAAGAGAAATTAAGGAAACACTCCCATTTTTCACTGCAACAAAAATATTAAAATACCTAGGAATAAACTTACCTAAGGAGAAAAAGGACCGGTATGCAGAAAACTATAAGACACTGATGGAAGAAATTAAAGACAATACACACAGATGGAGAGATATACCGTGTTCTTGGATTGGAAGAATCAACATTGTGAAAATGTGCACACTACCCAAAGCAATCTGCAGATTCAATGCAATCCCTATCAAACTACCACTGGCATTTTTCACAGAACTAGAACAAAAAAATTCACAATCTGTATGGAAACACAAAAGACCCTGAATAGCCAAAGCAACCTTGAGAAAGAAAAACGGAGCTGGAGGAATCAGGCTCCCTGACTACAGACTATACTACAAAGCTACAGTAATCAAGACAGTATGGTACTGGCACAAAGACAGAAATATAGATCAACGGAACAGGATAGAGAGCCCAGAGATAAAGCCACACACATCTGGTCACCTTATTTTTGAAAAAGGAGGCAAAAATATACAATGGAGAAAAGACAGCCTCTTCAATAAGTGGTACTGGGAAAACTGGACAGCTACATGTAAAAGAATGAAATTAGAACACTTCCTAACACCATACTCAAAAATAAACTCAAAATGGATTAACGATCTAAATGTAAGACCAGACACTATAAAACTCTTAGAGGAAAACACAGGCAGAACACTCTATGACATAAATCACAGCAAGATCCTCTTTGACTCACCTCCTAGAGAAATGGAAATAAATACAAAAATAAACAAATGGGACCTAATGGAACTTCAAAGCTTTTGCAAAGCAAAGGAAATCATAAACAAGACCAAAAGACAACCCTCAGAATGGGAGAAAATATTTGTAAACAAAGCAACTGACAAAGAATTAATCTCCAAAATACACAAGCAGCTCATGCAGCTCAATATCAAAAAAACACAGCCCAATCCAAAAATGGGCAGAAGACCTAAATAGACATTTCTCCAAAGAAGATATACAGATTGCCAACAAACACATGAAAGGATGCTCAACATCACTAATCATTAGAGAAATGCAAATCAAAACTACAATGAGGTATCACCTCACACCAGTCAGAAAGGCCATCACCAAAAAATCTAGAAACAATATATGCTGGAGAGGGTGTGGAGAAAAGGGAACCCTCTTGCACTGTTGGTGGGAATGTAAATTGATACAGCCACTATGGAGAATAGTATGGAGATGCCTTAAAAGACTAAAACTAGAACTACCATACGACCCAGCAATCCCACTACTGGGCATATACCCAGAGAAAACTGTAATTCAAAAAGACGCATGCACCCCAATGTTCATTGCAGCTCTATTTACAATAGCCAGGACATGGAAGCAACCTAAGTGTGCCTCGACAGATGAATGGATAAAGAAGATGTGGCACATATATACAATGAAATATTACTTAGCCATAAAAAGAAACAAAATTGAGTTATTAGCAGTGAGGTGGATGGACCTAGAGTCTGTCATACAGAGTGAAGTAAGTCAGAAAGAGAAAAACAAATACCGTATGCTAACACATATATACGGAATGTAAAAAAAAAAAAAGTTCCGATGAACCTAGGGGCAGGACAGGAATAAAGACGGAGATGTAGAGAATGGACTTGAGGACACGGAGAGGGGTGAAGGGTAAGCTGGGACAAAGTGAGAGAGTAGCAATGACATATATACACTACCAAATGTAAAATAGATAGCTAGTGGGAAGCAGCTGCATAGCACAGGGAGATCAGCTCAGTGCTTTATGACCACCTAGAGGGGTGGGATAGGGAGGGTGGGAGGGAGATGCAAGAGGGGGGGATATGGGGATTTATGTATACATATAGCTGATTCACTTTGTAATACAGCAGAAACTAACACACCACTGTAAAGTAAGTATACTCCAATAAAGATGTTAAAAAAACCCCAAAAACCTCAAAAAACAAAACAGAAAAAGATATTTACACTAATATACTCAATTACAGATAAATATTTTTCTTTTTCCTTGCTAAAGATTTGTAGCAGAACTTAATAGATATTGTGTTCATGGAGAATGCTTGTCAAATATCCACTGAATTTACTATAATATTTGAAACAATATACATTGACCAAGGTTAGTTACATTTTTAGTTCCTTCCTAATATAAAGGCCTTACTTCACTTGTTCTTACCTTATATCTCACACACACACACACACACACACACACACACACGCATGCATGAGCATGCACACACATACAAATCCTTGGGTACTTTACATATCTAAAGAAGAAATTTTACATATGGCATTTTTTCCCCACTCAGTGTTAAGTTTAACAGTTGTTTTAGAAGTTATTAACAGACAAACTGAAAAATTAAAAATTCAAAAATTTAACTGTCGTTAGTGGCAGAGAATATTTTTAATATAATTATCAAGCATTAAAATCCATACTGAAAATATGAAATCTATCATCGTTTTCCCCAAACCTGTGATGGTGCCAGAACTTTAGCTTATTTTCCATATTTACAATTAAATATGTTTAAGACTTCTTAGAGGCCTGGAGAGATTGTACCTTAGAAACTGTCCATGGTCCTTTAACTTACAGTCTTTTTAAAAACTTACTCTAGGGACTTCCTTAATAGCGTAGTGGTTAAGAGTCCACCTGCCAATGCAGGGGACATGGGTTCAATCCGTGGTCTGGGAAGATCTCACATGCTGCAGAGCAAATAAGCCTGTGTGCGACAACTACTGAACCTGCACTCTAGAGCCCATGAGCCACAACTACTGAGCCCATGTGCCGCAACTACTGAAGCCCACGCGCTCTAGGGCCTGCATGCCGCAACTACTGAGTGCGCATGCTGCAACTACGGAAGGCCGCACACCTAGAGCCTGTGCTCTGCAATGAGAAAAGCCACTGCAATGAGAAGCCCGCGTGCCGCAACGAAGAGTAGCCCCCGCTCACTGCAAATAGAGAAAGTCCGCACACAGCAACAAAGACCCAACGTAGCCAAAAAAACCCCAAAAACCAAAAACAAACTTACTCTCTGTTGTGATTTCAATAGTATACTTTAGATCTTGAGAGCATGGACTCTGGAGCCAGGCTGCCTGGCTAGGCTCCCTATTAGCTATCTAAACTTGTTCACATTATTTAACTTCTCTTCTCTCAGTCTCCTCATTTGTGAAATGGGGATCATTGTATACTTCATCATAGGGATGTTGGCAAGACTACATAAGCTGATAAATGTAAACCATTGAGAATTGTGCCTGGCATAGAGGAGGCTTGATCAATATTAACAATTTTGGCGATTTTATTGTACTCTCTCAAGGGTTGATTTAAAACAATCAAATTCATATTACTTTATTATGCTTTCAAATCACAATATGTCACACCAAATATATATTAAGAGCATCAAGCCCTATATTATTCTATTTAAATGAAAAGTTCAGAACAACTAATGAATACTTTCAATAACACTTTCTATTGCATTCTGTAAAGAAGACAATTAATTAGTTAAAATGAGATTTTCTTCATCGGTGTCACAAATATTCTGATAAACTTGAAATAAAGTATTTAATATACATGTTAGAGGAAGCATATAAGTCTAATAAAAGAACTTTCTCATTTCCAAGGTGCTTGTGATGTTTAATTAGTTAACATTTGAAAAGTGCTTTGTGGATTAAAAGTGCTACACAAGTGCTAAATCTTCATTGTTAGTAACAAAAGATTAAGTTAGAAAGAACACATCAAGAATTTTTTACAAAGGAATTGTATTCTATTGTAATTTTTGCTTTTCAACTTTGTGGAAAACTGCCATTAAAGTTTATTCTCCTAAGAGATAAAAGCAGAGCACTTTCACTGGAAACCTCAGTTCAGTTAACCCAGTGATAAATGGTGGGACTTTGACTAAGCCACTCTAAACCAATACTTTTCACTTTCATTATTACTGAAGTGAAGATAATGATACTTAACCCCTACCTACTTAATGCATATTATGAAAATAAATACTTCTGTAAGGTAATGACATTAGCTTTGAGCTCTTTGCAGGACAGTACAGTTTGTAAATGTTATGGTTATTGCTCAGGGACACCACATTCCCCAAGTGTTTGGTGCAAGGGTGTTGAAGCAGGTGAAGAGTCTTTGCCTACAGCACTGATTGCAGAGCCAGTCAGTCTCCTCTCCATGACCCTCCATCTCCTCATAAGGAGGGCAAGCTAGAGAATCCCCGAGCTGCAAGTGCTCTTAGAGACCACCTACTCCAACACTTTCATTCCCCAGACACAAGTAAAATCCACTTTGAAAACTGTAATTGCACACTATAAAGGGGTGAACTATATGGTGTATGGATGACCTGGCAATAAAACTGTTTTTTAAAAAACATCTGTGTAAGCAAACGTGTTTGTGTGTGTGTATGTGTGGTGCATGTGTGTAAACGTCTGCTTCTTTGGCCATTCTCTAAACTGAGTGGCAAACCTGCTTTACTCACCCTGTTCTCATTCCATTTGTGGTCTTTGATGGATTGTGGAATGCAGTGATCTTGGTCAGACAAGGACCCCAGATGATCTCTTCTTTCTTAAGAGCTAACAGCAAAGAGTGAAGAAAAGTTATTTAGGCTCTTTTTTCTTGTTTTTTTTTTTTGGCCACACAGCGTGGCACGTGTGATCTTAGATCCCAACCAAGGATTGAACCTGCGCCCTCTGAATTGGAAGCGCGGAGCCTTAACCTCTGGACCGCCAGGGGAGTCCCTAGGCTCTTTTTTCAAGAGGCTCTGAGAAGGTCTTGTTTACACTTCAAAATTTCCTTTCCACACTCTTCCCCAACTCAGTTCCTTACTCAGTCCCTAACTGTTGGTTTCTGACATTTTACCTGGGAGCTCCAATCTTTAGCTCAGTTGTTCTCAACTGGGAGTTCTTCACGGGGCATTTGGAAATGGGAAGAGATACTTGGATTACTACAGCCAGTTGGAGCAGGAGACAGGGATGATGGCAAATGCTCTCCATGAGCAGTCAGTCATGTGTAAGAAAGAACTATCCTACCCAAATGGCGACAGTGCATGTGGTGAGAGACACTGACAGAGGCTAGCTTAAGACTTTGGTTTCTTTTAACATGTCAATACTGAAGCTGTCATTTTCACTCAGAACTTACCGTAAGTTCCATCTTCTTTCCTTAGAAATAGTTTTGATATGTAGACTGGTTAAGAGATGGTGGAAAGAGCACATGCATGTGAACTCCCTGGAAATGATGCTCTCCTGGGGGAAGAAGATGGGAAGGGAAGACTCTGTGGCAGGTACTGTTGGTTGGCTGACCCACAGCAATTTCCAACTCCCTTCCTTCTTGTCTCCTTTCACTAAAGACGCTAGGAAAATGAATTTACTTCCCCAGATTTCCTGACATCTGGAAAATGTGACAAACTGCTGACCAATGAGATGTAAGTAACACCTTGCCTGGGGTGGGAGTAGGGGTTTCTGGTAAAGTACTGCTTTCCTGGTAGGAGGGGTGGCTGGTGTTGCCACGTCCCCTCTTTCCTGCCCTGGGTATGGATATGATGTCCAGAGCCATCCTTCAACATAAGATGAAAATCAGGCTGAGGAAAAGCAGTAAACTGAGTATGGTAAAGGGGAAGAGTAGAAAGAGCCTGAATCTCAGAACATATTTGAGCAGTAGAACCGATCCTGTCAAATGCTACCCTTGATCTTGTTATGTGAGAAGAAGAAATTTTTTATTGGTTTGAGCTTGTTGGTTGGGTTTTCTATTATTTGTAGCTGAACACATTCCTAAAAATATAGAATCAAAGGTAAACTGCCTATGTATGCATAATTGTGCATATATCTACCACTGCCTCTTCCCAGAATATCTTGCCAATCGGGATTGCTCTACTCTGTGTTCCAAAGAGTAGCCAAACCTGACAAGGTCCTCATTTAACTACCTTCAAAATTTTTGAGCGTCTACTACTTGAAAAGCAATTTAGCAGAAATAAAAAGATACAGTCCCTACTTCAGTGAGGCTGAATTTTGAGACAAATAAGGGAGGTAAATGATTTTACTAAATTATTCTGATCTGGTCTATATAAGAACCCTTAATATAGTCAATTTGTAAAGTATAGAACAGGGTTTGGAAGAGGGAGAGACTGGAGACAGAGAGGACACATAAGAAGTTACTGCAATCATTTAGGTGAGGGCAGTGCTCATAATCTGTTTCAAGAGATGCCATTGCTCAGTGGCTGAACAGATGATATAAGGCAGAATGTCTGAGTTATCAAGGATACTTTTCTTTTTACTTGAAGCATTGGCCTTTAAACTGCTTTCCTACATTTTCATGATCCTGCTTGCTGGAATCACCTATTCTCATATTAAAATTTGATTAAGCATCTGTGATGTGCTTAGTGGGAGAAAGTGTTGCTTGGCAGTTAGGAGTGTACACTCTGGCTTTGAATTCTGGCTCCACTATTTACAAACATGGATTTGAACACCTCTGTGACTTAGTTCTGTCATCTGTAAAATGGGGATAAAATTAATGCTACTTCATAGTGCTGTTGAAATGATTATACGCAATAATACATGTTAAGTGCAGACAGCAGGGCCTGGCATACAGTAAGTGCTTAATAAGCATTAGCTATTATGTGTACAACATTGGATGAAATCCTTGGGAATGCAAAGAGGGGTACAAAGAATGTTAGGGCCATAATCCTACCGTTTAGGCGTTTAATAATGTTGGGGAAGAGATAGGAAGGGACGATTCGGTTAGCTAAAGTTACCTGGAAGAAGGAGCGGAATTGAGATAAGTCTAATTGTAGCAACTCTGACGTGAAGTATGTGGTTCTGTATGTACCTCAAGCCAGGTTTTAGACCTGGTGATTCTAATGTGCACAGACATGGATTACTGCCCAGACTCTTCCCGGACACTGTGAAGCTCAGAGTGCAGCTGCTGTCAGGGCTGAACAATTTTCCCGAGGCAGCTGGGAGGTGAGCTTTGGGCACAGAGCCTCTGAATAAGGTAGAGTTGAGTCCCCCTGCTTCTTGGGACTGGGGAAAGAGATGTGATTGGCCGTGCTTCCCCTGTTGTTCAAAGAGGATTTGCAGTGGCTTATACAAAATACAATAGGACAAAAAAAAAAAAAAAAGAGGAAATTTTAGGGTAAAATGAAAGAAATAAGAATATGAAAACAAGATTCAGCCTGAATTATAAATGCTTGGAGAAAATTTGTTGGATAATCTTAAACTGGAAGGAGAAAACTGAGTAATTCAATTTTAAGCTAACAGAGAACTGATCAAAATATTTTATACAAATGGCTTGTCTTTGTCTTCATTTTTTTTCCCATAAAGGTGGCAATATATTTTTTTAACCAACAACGTGTGTAGTTTTATATAAGCACATTGTTAATCTCAGTGCTCAGGAATGCATAGAACCCAGCATCATCTTGTATGAGTTTTCTGAGATTGGATTACATCATTACGCCCACATAAATATGTAAACTTCATGCTGCATTTATTTAACACAACAAGACCCAGTTACTAAAACATCCTTTGTTCCTTTCAGTTTCTACCATATGATATTGTTTAGAGGAGGGTTTTGGTTCTAAGCACATAAGACATTTTTTAAATAAACGAGAATTTACTTTCTTTGTGAGGATGTGGGTTGTCTATTTGAAGCACTAGAAAAGCCACTCTTTTAGGCTTAATGTTTTTATTTGCACAGAGATCTGCAGTAACCTTCAGTGAGTTGTTGGAAGTGGGTATGTGGTATCTTTTAGTGTTCAAATAGCCAGGATTGGAGAGGTCCTTTCTTTGCATTTCCTCCTTTCTCCTGTCCTCACACATATGTATGGGGCCACAAGCAGATCCTATTGACTCAGCCATAAATGGGGGCAGATAGACCTATGACAGTCCTCTACCTGTTTTCATCACTTCTATTTGCGAGTGCACATTCCAGGTCAGATGGAGAATTCAAGGAAGGCAAAACTGACTATCATTCAGAGATGTAGCCACAGAACTTAATTCTTCCCCACAGAAAGGCATAAAGGTGTGCTTCTTTGTGATTCTGCATGTTCCTTTAGCATATTTGAAGCTAGAGAGGTGAGATACAGAACAAATGAAAGTACTAATGAGAAACTGTACAAAAACATTGTCATTCGTGTATCAGAGAGGTTCTATTGCAATGAGTTGAAAAAGCATCATTGAAACTAGTTTTTTCTTTTAAAAATCCTTTTTGTCATTTATAATAAGATTTGAGATTGCCTTTTTCTGTAACACAGCAAAGATGATGAAAAGAATTTCTAACTACAAAAAGGCTATTAAACAGACTTTTTAAAAAAAGCAGATTACAGGGTTTTGTTTGTAAGATTCACAAACATGTTCATATTAAGTAGTTGGTGGTAAAGTTGTTAAAATGGAAAACAAAAAGAATAATACAAATTTTCTCCATTTTTGTGTGATAGAGGAAAACAGAGCTAAGAACATTTGCAGGTAATCAATATGCCATCTTAGCTCTGTAATTAACAATTTATCCTTTGATGTGCTTTGAAATACTTATAAGCGGGGGGGGGGGGGTGTTCCCTAAATAAAAAGCCTACTTTTTTCATCTTGCTGTTTTATAGTGAAGACCTTAAATTATTTTTATTTAAAAATTAAATAAAATTTTGTGAAGCTTAATTTACTATACATTTATAGTAAATTATTATGAGAGAGAGAACGTGACTAGCTTTTGTCTTTTTCTCTCTCTTTGAATTGACCTCATCCATAATGAAAGTTGGTGGTTATTATGCTCAACCTAACTCCTCTATTTAAATGCACTTATATCTATATTTGTAGTTAAAAGGGAGGAATGAATAATTTCCTTTATTTTCAGGAATAAGGAATTATTGAAATTAGAAAGGTGTTTATATCATTGTATTCACATCCATGGCTAGTTTTATGATTATTCCCCATGTTTCTCCAGGTACTTTTTTCCATCTCACTATGAATTATTTGAGTGATTGGGTTCCCCATAATTGGCATAATAAAATATTTTATGATGGAGTAGGGGAAGACTTCTCAGCTTGTGGACCTTAAATGGTATGGGAATATTTGAGTATAGGTGAAGTTTTCTCTTCTGTTCTTGAGATAAATGAACAAAGACAGACAGGTTTCCGATATCAGAACTGAAGGATATTTGAGTATCAAAAATGCATGTAGTACTGTGCAAGAGGGAGCCAAGAGAATCAACAAGACATAGTCTCCAGGAACTTGAAGCTCATAACCTAAAAATACAACCTGCCTGTTCCCAGCTCTGTCTCAGAGGTGGTCAGAGCCTGCCTGGACTATATTCAGGGCCTGGACCATTATGTTTGTGTCCCTACCAGAAGCAAACCTGCAAAGAAGGAAGATGCTTTCCATGCTTAAATCTATTCGTTATTTTTCTACTAGGCTACCTTACTGTTAAACAGAAAGTGGTCCTCTAAAGCACTGTTTGTTATTGTCTCTTTTATTAAATGTTAAGTCCCAAAGCAGTTCTTTTGTTGTTGTTTTTGCAACAATGAACTTTTTGTATTAGGTAGCTGGTCAGCTTCTCTATAATCATGCTCTACATCCATAAACTAATAATGAACAAAGCTACAATAGGGATACAAGATCTCTGAATTAAAATTATTTCTGTAGACTCCATGCTTTATGATGTTTTACTACTCAAATCAATTTTTCCCCTTTACACTGATGATATTTTACGGAACCAGAGTTTTGTCCATGGCATAGCATATGGTTTCATCTTTTTGGGGACATCAAAAGTTCTTCACATGCTGCCCTCCTACTTCCAGTGTTACCTCACTGACTACAATTTGCGCAAACAATCTTAGATGTCATGAAATTGCAACCATGAAACTGCTGTCACGTTTAGCCTCTGTATCTTACTGGAAATGTGTCTGATTAAGTTTGGCTACCTGGGGGTGGGAGAGGGGACAGATACGTATTGTTGGCAAAGAGATGAGGAAAAACTGAGAATGTCTATGGCCACAGGGGTTCTTCCAGGCAGACCTACCAGGCCAAGGAAGCCCTGCAACCTTGACAGTGGGAGGAAAATGCTATAGGGTTCTTTTTTTTAAGTGCAAAAAAAAAAAAAGATTGGAAGGGCCACACAAGGCAACCTATTTCACATTTTTGATCAGAGAAGGCCCTATCTAGACACCACACTGAAAAAAAGTCTTCCAACTTATGACTTTTTAAGAAGTAAATGAGTAGATGATTCATGCAAACTTAAAAACACAAAATGAATTTTGAATGCCCTGAAGTTTAGAAATATAAAAATATGCTTTATTCTAATGCCATTGAGCATAAAAATGTTATATAAGGGGAGTCTAAGGATGGTATGCCAAAACAGTATTATAAATAGTGAGTTCAGATAGATAATGGAGGCTTGAGGTCAGCTGAAATATGCAGGGAAAGTTATGAGGAGACCACCTAAGAGACTTGAGGAATTGGTAGGATTTAGACAGATAGGCATGATGGGCAAAAAATAGCATAAGCAAACACAAGAGAATGGGGTGTTTCATAGCATGTGTTGTGGAATGAATGGTGAGAACAGCAGAGTCCTTTCAGCTGGGCAGCTCAGGTGGGAAGGGCCAGTGTGTGGCAGTCATGTCTGAACGTGTGGTTGAGGAGTTTGCACTTGATGGTGGTGCCACAGAACAAGTGATATATATATATAGTTAGAGGCATTTAACATAATCATGCTTTCTACAATGCACCTTTCACTTACAGTTTTAATATACTTGATTACCCTGTGTAATCTGTGAAACTACACGGCATGTAAAAGCAAAGGGTGGAGTGAGATGACTAGTATTTATTACATGCCTGCCAGGCACTGTATACACACATATTTTTTAAAAGACACTGACTATTAGTTATTAACTATATGACTTATTCAAGTCAATTTCTCTGTGACTGTATTTACTTATAAATAAAATAAGTACAATAATATCCCTACAACTATGTACCTACCTATCCAACCATACATCTAGTGGACTGGGAAATTAAGGGAGAGTCTCTTTTGTGTTGAATACGTATAATGAATTCAACAGATATTTGTTTAGTGGATACTTAAATGGGCTATTTTGAGGACCAAATGAATTGAGTAAAAACTGAGAAAAGTCAACTGGAGAGTGATATATAAATGAAGGAAAAATCTCTTCCCTCTGCTTCCTTCTCCAGTTCTCTGCTGAAATTACACTAATTGCTGGTCTGAGTAGAGAATCATTCCCACCTCAAATTCAAACTACCCAACTTGAGCTAGGCCACTCTAGCACAGAAACTTTAATGGGCTCACCAAACCCATTTCCTTTTTATCTCTGGCAAACAGCTAAATATTTCCTTATCTCTCCTGCAATAAGGTGAGTCCATGTGCCTGAGTTCTAGCTAATGCTATGGGGGTAGACATGATATAGAGGCAAAGCCCCTAAAATCTCCAGGCAATGATCCTGAGATCTCCTTCAAGATTCGCACATTCTCTTTCCCCACTTGCTGGCTGCATGACACCTGGCGACTAGGAAGTCGTATTAGTTTGCTAGGATGGCCATAAGAAAGTACCATGGACTGGGTTGTTTAAAACAACAGATTTTAGTTTTTCACAGTTCTGGAGACCAGAAGTCCAAGATTAAGGTGTCTGCAGAATTGGTTCCTTCTGAGGGCCTTAAGCAAAGAATCTGTTCCAGGCCTCTCTCCCTGGCTTGTAGATGGGTTTCTAAATTTCTTCCTCTTCTAAGGACATAGTCATATTTGATTGTGCCCACCCTCATGACCTCATTTTAACTTAACTCTGTAAAGGCCCTGTCTCCATATGCGGTCACATTCTGAGGTTACTGGAAGTAAGTACTTAAACGAATTTTGGTGAGGGGAACACAAGCCCATAACAGAAGCCATTATGTTACAGTTGGGAGTATCTAAGCTCCCCTTTGTCCCTAACATGCTTTGATTATGACATGAGAAACCTTTATAGAAACCTTTATAATTTAACTCATTAAGATGTTGGTGTTATTATAGCAGCTAGGATATCTTGACTAGTATAGAAATTGTTACCAACACTGGGCTGCTATATAATAAAACCCTAAACTATATGGCATTGGTTAGCGAGGCAGGGTAGGTAGCAAAGAAACTAATGTTAAAGGCTGAAAAAATGACAAACGATGACAATCCATGTTATATAGTAGCAAATGGTTTGATAAAACGGTCACCACTTATATTATGGAGGCAGATGATATCTCTGTTGAACAAATAGCTCTAGAGGAAATAGTTGGAAAGAATCAACTTAGTAGTGTATTGACTACTGTTGGCTAATTTTTGAAAAATATTTCAAAAGATAGATAAGGTCAGGAAAGAACTGGCCCCTTAGCAAGCAGAAATTAAAGTAATAGAGACTATTAATTTGGGGCCTTGAAGAGTTAACAAAGATGACCATTACTAAGCCCCAATCAGTAGAAAATAAGACTGAAAAAATTAAAAAACCCATTATATCCAAGAATTTGGCAAAGATCAAATTAAGGATGTGGTTTTCCAACCAAGATTGATGGCACTGAGGTGACTGCCATTAAATTGAGATAGCAAGGTTCAGAGTGAGGAAATAAAGCATATTTGAGAATTATGTCTAGAAAAAAAATTGGGGGATGTTTACTTAGCTAACAGGATGAACATGGATACAGTAGAACAGAAATATTCTATGCTTTTGAGGGAACTGTATTACCAAAGAAACAAGCTTGGATTAAAAACAAATCTTGATTGTTTAAGTAGCAAGACAACTCTTGGGCTCCCAACCTGTTCCAATAGGAAGCAGCCTGTAAAAACTGTGCAGTCTGTAAGAAGGAAGTACTCCCAAGTACCCATTTCAGACATGGCCAAAGGAGATGTTGGACAAGGAAGAAGCTCCCAGTGGGTAGAGACAGTAGCCATGGATAAAATAGTCAAAGGAGTTCTCCCAAAGAGTAGAATCAGGGCCTGTAAAAGAACATCTTCAACTACTCCACACTCCAGAGTGGTAGGCTCTCATAGTGTCTGCTGAGCAGGATTTTAGGATTGCTTTAACTCATGTCTGTTTCCTCTTCCCAAATGGGAGTGTTTTGGTGATAAGTATGTGCCCATTCCACCACTGAATTTTGGGAGTATGTGTGTTGAGAGGCAGATAATTTGTGGCTTTTTTAGTTCATAGTTTACAAGAAAATGAGAAATCCCATCTGGACCTGGTGGAGGCCCTGATCATTACTCAGAGATCCTTGTGTTTGGACTGGATGCAGTGACTGAATGGAAATTGGGGCTGTCTCTCATGGGAGGTGGTGATTTTGTTCTGCATATGGGAGGAGGGGGTAAAACAGGTATGTGGTGACCAAGACTGTGGCAGAAACACTTTCATGTGCTCACCAAATCTGTTTTATTTTCCAGCTGGCATGCAGCAAAATACATTTGCCAGCATTTCCTGCAGTTAGTTTAAGCCCTATAACTGAGTTCTGACCAGTGGAGTGTGGGTAGAAGTGAGATATACCTCTTCTGGGCCTGACCTCTAAATGTCTTACAAATCCTCCGTAATGCCTCTTTCCTCATTCTCTTGTTGGAGGAAGCCAGGGTGGTCTAGACACCACAGCTGAAGAGTAACGAAACTGGGGTCCCCGAGTGGGTACATGGAGCCAAGTAAAGCCCCTCACCCACCCTAACTTTTGCTCCCTCTGAACTCCACTAACCCTCATTGAACTGTGACATAAGTGAGAAATACATTGTTATTGTGTTAGGCCACTAAGATTTGGGGGCTGTTTGTTACACCAGTTGGCATAGACTGACAGGCATCGATGTTGCTAGATAATCCTTTTACTTTTTCTTGGTTTACACCTTCTCACATTCTTCACAATTTCCTCTTCACTAAGCTCATAAATTCAATGGAGGGATAGAAGATACAGTCAGCCTACCCTCAAACTTAAGGCCCCAATTCATCCCAACCCCCTCAATCTCAAAATATCCAAATTCCCTGAGAAGTAGTTTTGTGTACAATCTTAAGTAGTATCTCTGTGTGGATGACCCTAGACCTACTTCTTCAGTTTTGGCTACTCGTGAATTGCAGACTTAATTTCCAACTGGCTACTCAGCATCTTTCCAAAATCAACTTGAGTTTGATTTTCAAGTAAGAAATACATCACTACACTCATCATCTTTCCCTCAAAATCTGGACCTCCTGGGCTTCCCTGGTTGTGCAGTGGTTGAGAGTCCGCCTGCCGATGCGGGGGATGTGGGTTTGTGCCCCGGTCCGGGAGGATCCCACATGCCGTGGAGCGGCTGGGCCCGTGAGCCATGGCCGCTGAGCCTGCGCGTCCGGAGCCTGTGCTCCGCAACGGGAGGCCACAGCGGTGAGAGGCCCGCGTACCGCAAAACAAAAACAAAAACAAAAACAAACAAACAAACAAAAAATCTGGACCTCCTTTTTCAGTTAATGGGATCATAAGTCTTCCTGTAATCCAGCTAAAGACTTGAATCATTTCGATCCCTTCCACCATTTGACCCTTCATCTCCACTCTAACACCTGACAGTATTTCTTTGCTGTCTTATACATATTCCTTATGTTCCCTCTTTCATTAATCGGGACCTCCTCATCTTATCTCTGGTCCATTATGGTTTTACCTGACTCTAGTCTTCCCATCAGCTCCATCCTTCTAATGCTTTCAGAATTACATTTCAAAAATTGTGGCTGAATCATGATACTCCTTTTCTAAGAAGCTCTTGTGTTCACTACTTACAAAATAAATCCAAATTCCTTAATTTAGCATTTAAGAGTTCTTATCCCTTTACCCCAATCTAACCTTTAGTCCCTACCTGTGTTCTCCAGCCACATCAGTATTCTCTATAATGCCATCTCCATTTTAACATCCCCTATTACTGCTACAAGGTGCTAACAAATGTTCTCAATTCTGTCAATGGCGTCTACCTCAGGATCACCAGAAAATTAAAAAAAAACTTATATTCCCAGGCCACACCGTTATAGATATTGTGGTCCTTTTAACCTGTTTCACACCAACTATGCAATGCAGTCTCCTTTTTTCTTTGGTGGGGGTGTGGAATAAGAATTTTGAAAACTGCAGGGGCTTTAAACACAGGGTTTCTTGGGTATTTCACGGACTACTGAATCAGAATTTATAGGGTTAGGGTTTCCCCTGGCATTTCTGATATGCGACAGATTTGGGAACCTCTGGTAGGTAAGCTGAGAGTAAGAAAGAATAGAATAAGATATTAAATAGGTACTCTAAATAATACTGCCAAGGAACAGAAAAGGGAAATATTATGAAATCAGGGAAGGTTTCGCTGAGTCAGCATGTTTACAAAAAACTAGATATACTAGCATTTGGAGTTTGAAAAACAAAAGTCCCTTATCCTTACAGGATCTTCAATCGTTGGGAAGAATATGAAAATAGACATACCTTGTTTTGATTTATTGTGCTTTGCAGATGTTGCTTTTTTTTTTTTTTTTTACAAGTTGAAGGTTTGTGGCAACGCAGTGCTGAGCAAGGGTTGTCAGACCAGGCTCAACTGCCTGATGCACAGCAAGCCAAAGGCTGAGATGCTGAGGTTTGCAGCAGAGTTTATTCACGAGACAGCCAAGCGAGGAAATGGGAGAACAAATCTCAAATCTGCCTCCTCAAACTCGGGCGCTCAGGATATTTATGGGATAAAGCTGAGGTGTGGGAAGCATGGGGAAAGGTGATTGGAAATAAGAAAAAGGTGAGATAATCTTCATTCTGGGCAGATGCAACTAAACTTCTTTATGTAACTCATGTTCAAAAAATGGCAGCCTTAGTACTTTCTGTGGGTGGAGTTTTTGGTCCTCTGACATCAAAAGGTCACCAAGAGGACACTTGCACATGCCCAGTTGGAAGGTCGGTTGTCCTAACCAGTGTTAACTGGCTGGAGCTTGAACTGGACACAGCTGGCTCCAAGTTCTTGAAAAACAACTCGGCAAACAATTTATTGTTTAGGCTACTTGATGCTTGGAGGATATGCAAGTTTTTTGTAGCAACAATTAAAGGAGCTTAATCAGTGAACGCAGGTTACAAGTTTAATGGATCTGATGATTACCCTTAGTTTCACAAGTCTTTCTGCACCATTTTTTTTTTTTTTTTTTTTTTTTTTTTTTTTTGCGGTACGCGGGCCTCTCACTGTTGTGGCCTCTCCCATTGCGGAGCACAGGCTCTGGACATGCAGGCTCAGCGGCCATGGCTCACGGGCCCAGCCGCTCCGCGGCATGTGGGATCTTCCCGGACCGGGGCACGAACCCGTGTCCCCTGCATCGGCAGGCGGACTCTCAACCACTGAGCCACCAGGGAAGCCTTCTGCACCATTTTTCCAATGACATTTGCTCACTTTGTGTCTTTGTGTCACATTTTGGCAGTTCTCCCAATATTTCACTTTTCCATTTTATTGTATTTGTTACGGTGACCTGTGATCAGTGATCTTTGATGTTACTATCGCCAAAAAATATGACTCCCTGAAGGCTTAGATGATGGTTAGCACTTTTTAGCAATAAAATATTTTGTAATTAAGGTATGTACATTGGGTTTTTTTCGACATAATGTTATTGCACACTTAATAGACTACAGTATAGTCCAAATATAACTTTTGTAAGCACCAAGAAACAAAAAAAATTGTGTACCTCACTTTGTTGTGTTACTTGCTTTATTGAGGTGGGCTGGAACTGAACGTGCAATATCTCTTGAGGTCTGCCTGTAAAGGGAAAGTGACTTCTTTAAAGTAGGTAAATTACTAAAGTATACACTAAACTAAACTGTACTATGGCAAATGTCATATCTAGCAAAAAAGAGAGCATATGTGCTCAGGAAACCAACCCTCTTAAAAGACAAGAGACAAAAGCACACTGACAAGTAATTAAAGTGGGGAGGCATGAGGAGGCGAGATGACAAAGGCATTTGTGTCCAACTGGCTATGTAAGCCAACTGACTAGCCTGTCAAGTAGGGAAGTAAGAGAAAAGAGCCATTAAGGACTCTACTCTCTCTGGCCTAGTCCTTATGTTTCTGCCTTGAATGAAGAAAAACAGCAATTGTATAACTCATAATAACAAATGAACAGACTGATGGCAGAAAAGCCTATGACTTGCTATAACAACTCTATGATGAGTCAGCCTCTCTATTCTGACCTCGACATATGAATAGGAGAATTATATCCTTTTTACTTTTGTTCTTGGCTTTAGCAATCAGTAAGCCAACAGATGCCATTCAGTAATTTAAGGTAGAATGTGGCCACCATGGAATGTCATATTTTGAGATACAAGCAAATATTTGGATACAAAGTGATTTTCTGTGATACTTTTTCTCTTTAACCATGAGGATAATCATTTCAAGGAATTCCGAATCTTGAAAAGGGTTAACAACATAGTGTTTTGAAACCAGATCTGATCTGTTTCTCAAGCTGTGCTGTATTTAGAGATATATTTAGTTTTGCAGATGTCTTTTGAGTCTATCATTGGAATTGGACTTTCCCATCAAAACCAGATACTGCTCCCCGAGGAGCCAGAACAGGGTGTCCCGTGCAGTTTGGTGGGACCATTTTCATTTTGCCTTCCACTGTGAAACAGCACAGAGCTGATATAGTTCTTTTTTTGTCTGACCCAGAGAAGTTATCTCCAATTGATTGTACAAGAGAGGTTATAGAGTTTTATTTGGGGATTACCTTGACTAAGAAAAGTCTTCTGGAGTTGTATAATTATGTCAGTCTCAAAGTTTTTAGGAAATGTAGAAATAGGAATTTAAAAACATGGTTTAGAGATTAATTTATATTTCTTTCCAGAGAATAGCTGGTGAAAATGGGGGGATGGGGTGGGGCTGGGATGTGATGAAAAAGAGAAAAGTGTTTAAGATTCTGGTGGTACAAGATTCTATAATGAGCTTCCAACCAGTCAAGGGGTGGGAAGCCAAGATCTGAGGAACTCAACATTATATCTGAGGTTGGCATAAACAGAAACAAGGACCATTCTTTTTTAAATTGGGGGCTGAATTTTTAAATGCTCTAGGAATCACTGAGTATGGCAAAAAGCCTGGCATGTATATCATCTGATTGAATAGATGAAAAAAGACCATTCAGGGTAAAATGGTTTTCTATTGCTATTTTGTCCAATTTTTCCCCCAAAGGTGTGATTTACATAACAAAGTTAGCAAAAATTTCCAGGCCTAATTATCACTTTCAAAATAGAACCTGGAAATTATCCATTGGTAACTGAAGATTACATATTGTTTTTTAAAAAGCAAATCTTGAGTTCAGCTCAAATGTTACCTTTAAAACTGGATTGTATTATTTTGCCACTTCAAATCAAATGTCTTTCTAGCATCAAAGAAAGCAGCCCCCAAGCTAATTCATAACTCCAGTGCTGTCAATTTAGGTTATACTAAAGCTTTAGCTTTTTTATAGTTAAAAAAATAAAAGACAATATAAAAAACATATTTAGAATGACAAGTTGCCTGTGTGGTATTCTACACAGTCCTTTCTACTTTGTAGAGATTTTTTTTCAATCTATGCTCTATTACAGAGACAGTAGAGGAGGTGGTTAAGAGCACAGACTATGGGTTAGGCTGCTTGAAGTTATATTCTGGCTGTGTTACTCCCTGGCTGTGAGCCCTTGGGCAAGTTTTGAAACTTCTCTGGGTCTCAGTTCTTTTATCTGTAAAAGGGAATAATAATAGGACTTCTCTCATGGGGTTTATTGAGAGGATTAAATGAGTCAATATCAGCAAAGCACTTAGTGCCTACATTGAGAAAGTATTCAGTATTTATTATACTCTAATACATTCCCTACATTGAATTCAGGAAGATTCAGACCCCTGTATACAAAAGAACACTTATCACCCCTGTCACACACATACTAAGCTAGTTGAGAATTTATTTTTTCATGTAGAGGTGAATTAAATTAGTACAAAAGGATTTTTTTCAATGTAAATATGATTTAAGCAACTTTCTTGAAAAGCTAACTAATTTAAACAATACCAGCAAATACAGGCTTTTATATCCAACTTTTCTTTGATAAGAGCTTTTTTTCCCTAAAATATTTGATAGCAGCTTAACTTTATTATGTAGTTTGATTAGTAAATAATAAATACTTTCTGAATTCTTATGGAAGACAAAGCACTGTGTTAATGACTATGGACAAAGGGGTAGTGATAATCAAGGTAGTCACACATATAAATAAATATACACACTAATGCTACTCTATAGGAACTTATTTATTTTTGGTAATTTTATCCGCATCACAAAACTTTGGGAATCCAATATGCCTTAGACTGTACCATGAGAAAGAAAGAAACTCTTTGTGTTGAACTAGTGAGGTTTGGGGGTTCTCTTCTATGGTAATTATAATTGTATACCTTAACTAATAAAGTTGGGTTCTGAAATCTCTAGTAGGACTAAGAATATGAGATTTGGAACTGTTTTTACGGCCAGTATTTTTGGTTGGTCTCAAGAAATCCTGCCTCAAAAGCAGAGCAGATAAAACTCCTTTGTTCACATTTTGAAAGTTTGTTGAGCACCCACTGCATAAGCAAGTGCTATGTAAGACACTGGGGATAAAAAGGAAGAATAAGACATAGTTGCTGTCCGCAAGGAGTTCATGGATTAAGAGCAGCAGCAGTGTCAATAAAATAACTAACATTGATTGAGTAATTTCTACATGTCTTGCTTTCATTATTTTCTCTATTCCTCATAAAAACTCTTCTAGGTGTCCATTTTGAAGATGAGGAAAATGGAGCCTAAAGAAATGAAGAAACTTGGATGTATTTCCAGGTACTATTATAGGGAAAGTACGCAAATAAAATATAGTGGGATTAAAGCTAATTGAATGTCTAAAATGCTTACGGCATGTTGGGCATTATGCTATATTATTTAATCCAAATAATGTTGTCACACTTAATCCAAATAATACTGCCACAAAGGTATTTACAATTATCCTCAAGTTATAGAGAAGGCTATAACGGTCAGAGAGGTTAAATTCCCCTAGATCACTCTGTAGTAGTGGAGTAAGAAATCCAAATCTGCATCTTTCTGGCTTCAAAACCCAAGTTCTCTCAACCACATCAAGTGGTCTGTGCAAGGTTGGGAAAGGAGAGAGAACTGCAAGAAACACGGCCAGATCATGGTGACCTGGTGGGTGACGAGTAGCCATCGAAAGATTTTGGCAGAGGAATATCAGATTTGTGTTGCAGAAAGAGCAGTTTGGTAGCATTTAAGAAGACTGATTATATCTTTAAAAGTTGTCTTAATTACAATTACTATACTACTTTATTGACTTAAAAGCATCACCATGATTAAGGTCATGAACAAGATGCTTCATCAACCCTCTCACATTTTGGGATTTAGATTTTTCACTTTCTCTTTCCTCCGTTAGATGAGTCATGACTATCCAGTCCTGAGTCTAGGTTCCCAGCTTTTATGAGAGTATCCACTACAGTCCTACGCCCTTCACTGTGTGTACTTATTACATTTTATATCTTCCTTCCTTATTTACACCTTGACATTGTCATCTAGATTTGACTATGGTTGATATTCTCACATCAGTGTGGGAATAGAGGTACCCATTGTGTACCATAGTAGTGTAATAAGGTGGAATATGTGTTGATTTGATGGAATTATCAATGCTATATTGTTTATCCAGCAATGTATTGTACTGTTTAAGGGTTAGGGATCCAGACGAGAACTGCCTGGGTAAGAATCCTGCAGTGCAACTTACTAGCTGTTAAGCACTTTGCTCAAGGTCATTTAGCTAAATAAATACCTGGAACAGGGTGAGCCATTTGCTCTAATAGAGGAACATACACAGAGTACAATGGGAATGAATTCTCGTTGAATGCTTACAATGCAAAAAGTATGCTAGGCATTATGCTGCATGCTTCACACATCTCATTGCATTTAATAAGAACATGGCAGACCTTGTATAGCTACATACTTTACATATATACTTTTGCACTTAATGAGACTATGATGGACTCCGAACGTAGGTATTGTTTCCTAAGGTTCACCTCTTTGTGCATTACTTTTCTTATCTTTATAAGGATAGTGATGGTAAGTATGTCTTAGGGGTATTATGAAGATTAAATGAATTAACTTATTACCCTGTGCCTAGCATATAGTAAACTCTCAATCAATGTTAGCTATTAACTGATGAATCAAAGAATGATACGAAATAAAATCTCATGGCCTTTGAGACAGATGATAAAGTATGAAAGGGCCATATTCATATAGAAAAAAAAAAAAAAAAAAGAAAGAAATCCAGTAAAGAAAACAACCATTTTTCCAGCTGGTTTATTAGATTAAAGTAGAGCAAGTTGACTAGCTGCAAAAATTGTGCTGTGTATCTATGACCACAAGTACAGAAATAGCACCGGTTTTTAGACTTAAACATCCTGGATAATTTATTGAAAAATCTTATAAAATGAATACTTTAAGCAATTATATGTTCACTGATTAAACCTCAGAAACTAAACTTTAATGAAAGAAAATCAGCTTAACTCTTAAGTGTACCAATCTAATGGAATCCAAGTCAGAAAATCCTCAATTTAAATTCTATGAAACTGAAAAATAAGCAGATGAAATTGTCTGTAAATATCAAGTAGATGTCACTTTGATTTCTTAACCAGTTTTATATATGTAAATAACCTTCATATGCATACAGAGAATATTAGGTGAAAATGCAACCTTATCAAGAAAAACTTACAGAAAAATAATCTGTAGAAAGAAAAAGGGACAGTGCACATCAAATCAGACTGAGCTGAAAACATGAGTGCCATGAGCTCTCAGACATAGTATGAATGAGAATGAGACATAGCTCTCATTCAGTATTAGAGGAATATTAAAATTTTCTTCTACTAAACATTGAAATGATCCTTGACAAATCTGAGTGGCCACACTGATTGGTTTTCCCATGTTGAGGCATGGTCCAGTGAGGGCTGTGTTTAAACTGGTCTTTTTTTCTCTCTAATAGCTTATTGGATCAAAAATACCAAATCATTCAACCTTCACTCTTCTGAGCACTCAGTAGCTATTCAATTGCCGATATACTGGTAATTTTAATTTCTTTATTCTTGGGTCTCCAGTCAAAGAGGAAATTTCTGAGATGAATTTCAAGCTATATTATTTAATTACTAAGGAAAATTTGGGTTCGTTTTCTTATTTCAAATCATCTTTTTTCACATAGCTGGATTTCTGTGCTGCTTTTGTGCTAAGAGCTATTCCTGAACACAGAGAGTCAATCCGGGGAAGAATGAACCCCCAGAGTTTTGAAACTAAATGGCTGGTTATATGTTGGAGACAGTGTAAATAAGGAGATGGTTCTCAGTTAATACTAAAAAAATACTAAAAAATGAAAAAAAAAAAAGGTTCAGGAGACCCATTAATGAGGAATTAATCCCCCACTCCAGCCAGGTAACATTTAGGAGTCAATAAAAACTAGAGATTGTTGGTCTATATTGTTTTGCTTTTTGTTTCTATCATCAGCAGGCATCTGTTTGAACACAGTGGTGGAAGGAATGTTGTATGGATGTGTGTGTGTGTGCGTGTGTGTGTGTGTCTGCACCTATGTGCGTGGAAGAGAACCCAGGTAGGAGTTGGGGAAAGGGTTCCACAGGGACCTTCCTTTCTGAAGGTTTAATTCTTAAGATGTGTCTGTGTGGTGTATTTGACACTCAAAGAAAAAGACCAAGTTGCTGGCATTTTAATATTTGTTCTGCCTCTGTTTTTATTCTCTTCTGAAATTCCACTAATCTTTTAGGAAAGAAATTTGCTGAAATCTATGCAGTCTGCTGGATTTTTTTTTTTTTTTTAACTGCTGGCATGTTATTTTTAAATTATTTTTTTATTTTTAAAAATATTTATTTATTTTGGCTGGGTTGGGTCTTAGTTGTGGCTCACGGGATCTTCATTGTGGCATGTGGGATCTTTTAGTCACACAGCATGTGGGCTTCTTAGTTTTGGCATGCATGCCGGATGTTCTCCGACCAGGGATCAAACCCGGGCCCCCTGCATTGGGACCGCAGAGTCTTACCCACTGGACCACTCCAGGGAAGTCCCTGCTGGGTTATTCTTGTGGAAACTAAAGGGCTAGTGTGGCAAAGGAAAGGAGATCCATTTAATCCCTTCCTCTCCAGGTTCCAGTAATGCTCTGAGTTCCATGTGGAGGCCTAGTGCTGAAGGGCATCCCACAGGGAAGCCATCATGGAGCGAGCAGCCCCTGGAGAGAACATGGCAGTAAGAGCAGGCTCTGATTGCACCCAGAGGACAGAGACCACCATTTTCCTGAAGGAGGAGGTAGTGACTCCAGGAACTCCTGGGATCCTTGTAAATACTTCAACACTGGACCTACTGATGGTTTCTGGGCAGCACATCTCCTCACTCATTTCCACATATGCTTCTCAAAAGACACCTTACCCTATGCGACATCTACTCCTCTTTTTGTACTGTTTCTAGGTTGTCCTCAACATTCACTTAAAGATAAATTTTCATGATGAAAAAAAATTATTTGAATATATCACTTGTCAAACATCCCCTTCTCAGTGGACCTTCCCTGGACACCTCATTTATAATTGTAACCTCTTCTCTACCAACATTCCTTTATCCCGTTCCTTGATATATTTTCTCTGTAACACTTGTCCCCATTCTCACATTACGTATTTAAATTATTGACCCATTTCCCCAAATAGAAAGCAAACTTCATGAGGGCAGGGTTTTATCTTTTTTGCTCACTACTGTATATCCCTGGTCTTAGAACAATGTCTGTGTCTACTGGTCATTCAGTGAATATTTGAGGAATGTTGATGCAGATGACAAATGAAAGACCCTAGTTCCCTCACGTCTATACACACAGCATGCAGGTGAGTCCCAGTCTTAGTCTGAGCCATCCAATCCAATTGCGACAGTCATGTTTGCACAGGTACACGTTCCACAGGGA
Organism: Pseudorca crassidens; assembly: GCF_039906515.1. NCBI lineage: Eukaryota > Metazoa > Chordata > Mammalia > Artiodactyla > Delphinidae > Pseudorca > Pseudorca crassidens. Next base: position 82,093,008 of record NC_090301.1, read on the forward strand.
GAGTGTAGCACCGCCAATTGTTTCCTTTTGCAAATTTGGCCTCATATCTTACCCTGATACCCTTGGTCTCTCAGGATCCTCTCACCTACTCACATACCAGCTATTATTTGCTAAAGTAGTGTGTTAGTACAATTATTTGAGTTATTCTGGCTTTCCCTTCATTGATCTCGGTCAGAGGTGCCACTCCTGGAAACATAGATAGGTCTCCTTTTTTGCTGACTTCCTGAGGCTTTTTCTGCTGCTTTCAGCAATGTTGCATTCATCACCATCATCTCTGCCACCTCCCACATCGCTGCTCTCCCTCTCTCTCAGAGACAATGGATGGTTCTCTGATGCTGATTTTGGAAAACAAACAAACAAGCACTCCAAACTAAAAACTGTTCCTAGAAGGGCAGGCGCATGGATTCTATAATGTCCCACTCTCATTCTGACGTCCTGGGAACTGAGAAAAAAAGAAGTCCAAACTGGCCAGGACCGTTAACAATTCCTTGCCTGCTAGTGGATACGTGTGTGGGACAGCATCAAAGGCTTCCTCCTTCGGCATGTCACTGCAGCTCTCTCTCTGACCCCTCAGGCCCTTTGCTTTCTATTGCAAATCTTGTGCTTGGAACTATTTCTGGTTCTGTGCTTGATTCTTGGGCTTGATTATTGGGCTGTCTGGTCAAGGACTAGGACTTTTAGTTTCCTTTGAACACAGCCTCAAGCTAGTCCTGCTTATTCTTCTCCTCGCTGCTGCTACTCTTGGAGCTGGGGAGGTTGAACCTGAAGAGTTTCTGCTCCTGCCTTTTCATTCCCTATTGAGGATGCCTGGCTTCAACCAGAGTGGAGATGAGAATGAGAAGCCAAACATTCTAACCCATGTGTCCTGGAGCACTGGATCTGCTGATGGCAGAAATACAACTGACTCAAAGAAGATTTAGACAAACACTCTACAGACTCATGACACTCACCCCCACCATTGCCCTAGGCCAACTTTCAGCAGCTGATAAATCTTCCCTCCTCCACATGCACTTTGTCTAAGGAACTCTGCCTTTTTTGTCCAGGGCATCATTAGATTCCCACACAGGTTAGAGGGCTGGGGAAGTCTAGAGAGGCTTCTTTGGGACTCTATCTGTCCTTGGAATAAAGCATTGCTCACAGCTAAGCTCTCCCCACAGGGACTCTCAACCTTGGAGCAGTTAGTACCTATTTGGTATCAAGAGCAGCCTTGAGGGTAAGTAAGGAGGAATGTTATATTACTCAATCAAACAGCAGCTTCAGGCTGGTTAGGGGAAGGTGGAGGTGGGTAAGGTATTGCTTACACACTGTGTGCCCACTTGGAAGTCTTGGTGTCATCTTGGCTGTGATGTCAAAAATTCCCTATCTTTGTACATAGAAACAAACATAGTCTCTTGCACATAATTTAAGTTTTAAAATATTTACGGGCCAACATTTATTGAGTGCCTACTCTGTACACATTGTTGGGCTGGGAGATGGGAGTGCTAAAGCTTACAGTGAACAAGAACTACTTCCTGCTTCTGTCTTTTGGGGAGACAGATAAGCGTGGAAATGATACAAAAGGGTAAAAAAGGGGCACGGCAAGTGATGAGTGTGAGGGCTGAGAATGGAAGTAGCCAGCAAAAAATTTCTAATTTTGAGCATTAGCGTGACAGTGCATGTGGCTTTTATTCCTTTTGCAAAAGGAAGAAGAAAATATCTGTGATTTTTTAAAATAAGACTATTAAGCTAAACTACTTCCAACAACTTAGAGAAATTTGGTTATTCATGAGAATAACACCTTTTCTAAAAGAAATAAAGTTAATTTTCTATTCTTCTGCAAAGGAGGTCATTAATTATACATTTTAGATTTCATCAATTTCATTTAGATGAGACTAACATTTTAACTAGATGTCAAAGAGACATAAGGTATTAAGCTAAATACACTGGATTACAATAAATGGTTATTAAAAAACATAATTCTGTTACTCTAATAGTTTTCTCACTTGGGTGTCTCATTGAAGGCCTGAGTTTCACATTTAGGCAGTCAAGTCAATGTACAGCAATTCTGTGAGCTTTAAACAAAAGCTTCTAAACAATTGAGTCATTTCCAGATTAAGGACAGATGAATGGTATTTTTCTTTTGAGCACTTAAAAAAACACAAAATCAACAAAGACACTGGCATCCACAGTAGAAACTATCTATCTGCAAAAGAATCAACATACCTCTTATCCTGCTCCCACTAGGAATTTACTATTTTTGAGACAGGAACTTTATCTTGAAAAAGTTTAATGCATGTGATCCTGTGTTTTGGTGACTGTCATTGCCAACAAATGTAGGAAAAGAGAGAAGAAAAAGCTAAGAGTGTTTGCTGTTTGACATGCTTGCTGATTTTCCCAGGTTGCTGTTCTGTGTTCATTTCCTACTGTTTTTCAAAAATTGCCCTCTGATTGGACAGCCCCCTATCAAGATAAACACAAGTAACACCATGCTCTCTCCAATACTGCATGGGGTAGCCAGAGCCATCTTTCATTTTTCACCTCGTCTTCTGCTCCCTTGGCCCAGATTCACAAACGGAGAATTGTTTCTTTTTTAAATTCTTTTTTCTTAAGGAATCCAATGAAAAATGTTAATCAATTTTAACTGTTTTTTAATTAAACCAGTGTGTGTGTATGTGTAGGGGGGAGAGCATTCATGTTCCAGTGAAGATTTAAGTTAATGGTTTTCTACAATATAGTTTGGGTATTAAAAAGTTTCTTTAAACCCTCTGAATTCACACATCTGGAGGGAAATTTGAATAGTTCCAACAGTTGTGTGATGGGAGGCTGATACATGTGGGTTGCATCTGTCTGACCCTGCTTTCCTGTCCTAGGGTCTATCCCGTAAGCATGGCAAAGCAGTAAAGAGGAGTGAGGTGAACTGTACCACAAAAGGTAAGATAGTAAGTCAGACTCATCTTGGATTTTATCCTGCATGGAATTTTCAGGCTGGTCATACATATTTCCCCTATTTTTTGCATGTTCTTATTTTTGTATTTGTTCAGTCTCTGTGAGATTTGTTCTGTCCCTTTTATATTTTGAGTTCTTTAAGAGGTATGGTTACTATCTTCTGCTTCCCATTTCCCCACACAGAATCTATTTCAGCACTCCACACATAGTGGCTATTTAATAGATAATTGTTAACAGACTGACCTTTTTTCTCCCAGTAACTGACTGAAATTGGGTTCTCGTTTTTTTTTCTTTTTTCTTCATTTTGTTCTATGCAAAATCAGTGACCTTAATCTGCACCGTGGTACATAAAGAAAAGGGATCACTAGAATTGACATGAATTTGAAACAGCAAAGAAATGGGTCATCCAAATTGAACTAAACGATGTGGAGACTTTATAAATAAAAGAAGCCTCTGCTTTGTAAGTGGCCACTTACTATTAGTAATCATTACTTATTTTTTTGTTTCCAACTATCGTGGACTTGATTTTCTTCAGAGTGGCTTCAAAAGATTTCTAAGAGCAAGCTCATCCTTTTAAAATGCTTATTTACAGTTTTGCCTGCTCTTTTCAATGTGAGGTACAGGCATTAAACTGTAAGATTCCTGTTAAACATGGTTGAAGCTGAGGAGATAAATTCCCAAATGAAGGGGCAAAAAAATACCCTTTAGTATTCCTTAAGAGGAAGAAGCAATTGCAATTTTGTAGGTTTTGGAGAGCTTCCCTCTTTCCCCTTTTCATTTTGTCATCATTTTGCTTTACTAGAAAACAAGTACCCATCTGTTTTTTATGTGAAAAAATGTTTCTTAATTGTGTTTATATGAAAGCCAATAATTCCAAGAAACTTGATTAATCTATGGCAATAAATAAATGACTTCAAGAAAGTACTTATAAAGGACACTACCCTTCAAGTTTTCAGTTTTTCTCACATTCTTAAGTTTCTTGGGTAAAATTCTTGATTTCCCAATTGCTACTAATCTTTATTGCAATTATTACTGAAAAAGGAAGGTCAATAGGAGAAAAATGAATCATGGCATAAAAGAGAAAATTTGTAGCAGCTACCTGAGCTAGGGCTTATCTTTCAGAAGGGCAATTGGATAGATGTAGAGGCAAAGGAACTAGTATTTAAAAACCCATTTTAGCCATGTCCTCACAGGAAAAGTCTATGTCTAGACAACATGGCCTATTAGTCTGATCAGAAAAAATGTCAGACTTTTCAATTTGACAGAGATTTTCCCACATAATTATAATTGTATATATTGTAACATGGAATCTAGAAATATCAATTCCAACACATGAAATAGTTGATATAATCCCTCTGACTCTCACTGGTTAAATGTTTCAGTTCAACTCTTTGTTAGATGGTCCCTGTCGATTAATTCACTTGAATAAGCTACTGTTAGTGCATATAATTGGTTATATAAGCAGAACCATAAAGTTTTCAAAAAAGTATTCCGATAAGGCAATTGTGGAATAGATATGAATTTCCTTCTCATCTTCTTGTTTCTAAAGTAAATTATAAGAATAAATTTCAGAAGGAAAACCAATATATACTTATTCAGAATGTTTTGCTATTTGGACCATAGACCACCTCAAATACTTTGGAAATTTGAAATTTACTTATAATGCATTTTCACATACATCCAAGAAACTGATCAATGATAATCCAACACCAAAACATCATTTAACGAATAGTGCTTGTGAAGCCTATGTGTACCAGGGACTGTGCTAAACTCTATGAGACACAAGCTTCTTTCCCAATGAAGGTTATAGGCTAGTGGTTCTGAAACTAGAGAAATAAATGGCATCTGAAATGGGTGTGAGCATTCTGGGAATTAATCCTCATTAATAGCTGTTCTTCTAATGACTAACAGATGCTGTGAACAGGTACAAGGTGCACTTCTGGTAATGAGTAGGGGTTATCTTGGTCTTGGTGAAGGCAAATAGAGGAGAAGCCCTAGGTATCTTTGAATTTGACTAAGGGAGAACAGAACAGGTTTTTCACTATCTAGTTGAGGAAGTAGAAAGGAGACCTGAAAAGAGAAATGGTTCACCCACGTATATGAGGTTTAAAAAGAAAATAGAATTAGACAAAGAAGAGAATGGAATATATTTTCAGCTTCATGTGTCCATATTTTATCCCTAGCAATCTTGAAGATTTTTAACTTCAGTTGGTGTTCCCCTATGAGATGCCAATAACAAAGGCAATAAATCCCAGCCCTATTCAATTCTGAAGTCTTGGTCTCTTTTAGCTTACTAACACGGCCTTGGAAACCCAGTAAAATATGTAGCGTTATTGATGGTGATGGTGTAGCTGAGACCAGTATGTAGTTTAGCAACAATATATGTGTTTATTGTTTTATTGTGAATTAATAGTTGTGCATGTATACTTAATTTGTGTGATCAAACATACTTACACTTAAATCTCCTCTAGATATACTGATGGCCAATATTAACAAGAATTAAAAAAATAATTGTCAGATTCACACATTTTCTCCATAACACATAGTTAATTACACAACTGAGGGATCAAAGTCTTGTGCTATGAAAGTATGTTTGCTTTTCACACCAGGGAGCCAAGTTTAGCAGCCCTTGAGGAATTCAAACAGAAACTGTCTACTAGTCAGAGGCCTAGTAAAGGACATAGTTAGATAAAAGCCGAGGGAATAGAAAGACAAGCATAGGCACAATCCATCCACTTTTGTTTATAGTTCTTTTTTCTTAGTGCCTACTACATGAGTTTCCATCTTTCGTCTATAAATTGTCCAGTTTTAGTTGCAAGCCACAGTACTCTGGCTAGTTTAAAGAGAAAGAGATTAATTATTAAAGTATCTTCAGATGGCTCACAAAATTTCTATAGTAGCCACTGAGCGAGGTTTGAATGCCACACATGCTTAAACAATACAACTTGCAGCTCTGCTCCACCATGTTGCAGAACTGTTACTAGCAAGAGAACACTGCTGCCACCCTCCACTGATTGTGCTTGTTGCCACATGCCAGACACCTTCTAAAGAATCAGATACTACCACTCCCCCATTTGCCAGAAGGTCAATTTCCCTACATGTGGCCACTGGTTCATGTTGCTACCTTCCATGTTTTACTTCTGGAGTCTTCTATGGGTATATTTGCTTGACACAACCTAGGTCTGATGCTTGCACTGTAGCTGTAAGTGAGACTGAAAGAAGTAGTGTTCTTTTGTTTGTTTGCTTTTGTTTAATTCTACTTTGGCAGGGCTAGATTCATAATATAAGAATCTATTGAAATTTTTAGAATGTTCAAAAGCTATCAGGCAGCTACAAATGATAAAGTTCTAAAGACTATGACTAAAGACACATTTATTTCAGGATGAGCTAGAATTTAAAATTAAGTGGTACATTAACAGGATGTGCTGACTAAAAGTTGGAGGTTAAGATCTTTTTTGAATCTTGACGTGCAGGATGTGGACAAATTGTAATTTCTAACTTGCAAACATCCAAAATACCTAGGGATAAACTTAACATGAAATATGCATGACTGATGAAATGTGCTGAGGGGCATAAAAGGAGACAAAAAAATGGAAAGACATCTTTTCTTGGCTAGAAACAATCACTAATGTTAAGATGTCCATGATCTCAAAGTCAATCAAGGTATGAATGGTAATCCTAGTCAGAATTCCAAATGGGATTTTTTGGAGGGAATTTGACTAAATGATTCTAAAGATTCTAAAAGATTCCTTATCTAAAACATAATCTTGGATCATAAATATAGCCAACAATATTCTGAAAAATATAGTAGTCAATGAATATAGCAGCTAATAAAATTCTGAAAAAGAAAAGTGATGATGGGTAACTTTCCCCAGCATCAAGGCATTATTAAGTAAGCAATGTGGTTTTGCTAGGACAGGAATAGACAGAGGATGAGACAAAACAATGAGTCTAGAAGGAGACTCAAGTTAGTAGGGGAATAAAATATATGATAAAGATGGCAATATCAAAAAGATGGATACTTTAATGAATAATGTTAAGAAAACTGTTTAGTCATTCAGAAAAAAAAAAGAGCTCAATACTGACTTCACTTGTTACGTTAATATAAAATCCAAATGGATTAAAGATTTAGTGTAAAAAACTAAACCATAGAATTAAAAGACAAAAACCAAGGGTAGCTAGTATTACACTCTTGTGGAGGAGAAAGCCTTTTACCATCATACACACACACTCCCCATCCTATATACCATAAAGAAAAATATTAAAACACTTAAGTATAAAAATTTAAAAAATTGATTATAGCAAAAGAAACCATGAAAAACAACAGAAAAAACAAACTGGGAAAACTATTTCAAACAAATGTTTGAGAATGTATGTGAAAATAAAACCAGGTGACAATACATTCTTGTGTTTAAGGAAAACAGTTTTCAACATTTTCATACACATGCAACATATATGGACTGACAATCTGTGTCTCTTCCAAAACTTAGTCCCTTTATAGAATTGTCATTGACTGTGTGTTTCATAGAACCTAGTAAAGCTATGCTGAAAACTTTTTAAAGATTTGGTTAATTCATCTGGCAAATTTTTAAAGTTCAAGGAGCATAGTTGTTTAAAAAAAAGTTTGTTGTCTGCTGTATTAAATCTAGTTTTGTATATTGACTATGTTTCCCTTGACAAAAAAATCTTTAGATAAGTTGCATTTCCATAAAAAGTAATGAAAAGTCTGCTGGTATTATGCAGACTCTTCTAACTTCTTTTGCTTCACTGGATCCGAGGAAGAGAAGGCAAGATTTTTAAAAGGGGGATTGTGTTCCCTTCAGATTGTTATTCTAAATCTGACTTGATGGCAGAATCCAAAGTACATCATCTCCCAGATAAAGCTAGCTGCTTGCCAGACTGCTCTGTTACAATTGAACTGTAAATGGCTCACATCAGCACATTCTGTCAACTTTATATAAACCCCACTTTATGTAACGTGATTATAGATCCCCTGAACACTGTTCTGTACCTGCAGCTTGCAGACTGATTCTCTTGATATTCTCTATCAGATATGATGACCAAGAAAAGCAGCATGGGCTGTTGAGGATACAGGCAGAGAAAACAGGTGGCTAGTGCCTGCTTGTTTCATTTTTCTAGAAGCCTGTTACCCCATGTTCAAAAGAGAGTAGGTAACTATGTTCTCTCTTACCTTTACTCCCAAGCATTTACTCCTTGATGCCTGTATTTATCACATGCAGAGATGTTTTGGGGATGGCTTACTTTGACTAAAGGCCCTGAGCACTCCATAAGAAGAGCACGTGATCCACGTGGTCAACATGCCAGTCTTCACAATGGGATTTATCCAGGAAAGCTTCACTCTCCGTTTCTCTTTGACACTATGATTCCCTGTGGTCCCTGATAATGCTGCCTTGATGGCATAAAGAGTGGCTGGAAGATTCAGTTCAGATCGACAAGCATTTATTGAACCTCTGCTGGGTGTAAGCACTGAGTGAGGCACTGGGGATGCAAGGCATATAATGCAAGATCTCTCTTTTGTGGAGGTGACAGGCTAGTGGGAAGACAGACAAAAATCAGAGTTTCAATGCAATATGATTAATTCTGAGATAAGACTCCTGGATGCTGAGTACAGGAAGGGGTACTTAATTTAACCTGGAAAGTTAATACAGGAAAGGTTTCCTGGGGAGATGATGCCTGAGCTGAGTCTTGAGAAAGAATTGTATAAGTGGGAAGGGAGATCCACACAAAAAGTACAGCCTGAAAAACATCACAGAGATGTGAAGTAGCATGGGCACGTGGGCAGGGAAACTCCCAGAAATCAGAATTCTTGTAGGGAAATTTTTCAGATGTGGGTGGGAGATGAGGCTGAAGAAGGTAGCAGGTGTCAGATTGAGAGGGAACTGGATGCTGTGCTACAACCTTGGGCTTTATCCTATGGGAAATGCTGAGTCCTTTATTCCTTGCTTTCTCTCGTACCCACGTTCAATCCTTCAGCAAACCCTCTTGACCAGGTATGCCAAATTTGACCACCATCACCATCACAGTCCAAGCTCCCATGGATCACAGCAGTAACTCCACAATTATAATGGGAATAAGTCTCCTTCCATTTTGGCTCTCCTAAAGTCTACCCTTTTCACAGAAGTGAGAGTGGTCCCTCTAAAATATAAATCAGATAATAACATTCCCCAGTGAGTGCTCAAACCTCCAATGGCTTCTTCACATCTAAAATAAAATCCACATTCTTACCAAGGCCTGGAAGGCAAATCCTTACTTGAATTGGCCCCTGCCCTGCTCCCCACTTTGCCTTCAACCCCCTTACACACTGGACTCCAAACTCACAGGCCGCCTTGATGTGCTAGAACATGCTGGCATCTCTCTAACTCAGGCGTTTGCACTCGTTAATCCCTCTGCCTATTGTGCTCTTCCTTCCTTCCTGTCCATCTCTCATGGTCGACCCTCTCCCTTCACTCCCTTCTGCTGAGACAGGCCCCTCCTGTCTACCCTTTCTAAGATACCCCCACCTCCATCACTCTCTGTCTCTCTTTCCTACAGCATATGTCATTGTACAGTTGTCTTCTTATTGCCTGTCTTACCTACAGTAATGCAAGCTTCAAAAAGGCAAAAATGTATCTGTTTTGTTTACTGTTGTATTCCCAGTGCTGGAGCACTGGGGATTTGTCGAATGAATAGATGAATGAATTCAGAACCATTCAAAACTTGGGAGTGAAAGGATCAGGTGTGTGTTTTAGGCTGGTCACTCTGGCTGCAATGTGGAGTATATAAGGGGGTAGATTTGGGGTAAGGGAGGTGGGTAGACAGGAGTTAGAGAGACCAGTTTGGAAGTTCTTGTGTTAGTCCAGGTGAACAGTATGAAGGACTGAACTAAGGCAGTGGTATTTGGCATGAAGGAAGAGGAGATCGACTTAAGAAGTGTTTTGGAGATAAAACTGGCCAAACATGATCAAATTACATCTGGGCCTCTCTTCAGATTCTTGGCTACATAAGGGGATGATAAAGGATACTGGAGCCCTTAGCGGTTGCCGCCGGGGACGGTTGGAAGAACCGTTGTGGGAACGAGGCGGGCGACTTCTCCCTGCTCACGACCGGACCCCGCGAGCAGCGGAGTCGGCGCTACTGTCGCCCGACAGGCATTTAAATCAAACGATATTGAGATGGATTGGGTTATGAAACATAATGGTCCAAATGACGCTAATGATGGGACAGTACGACTTCGTGGACTGCCATTTGATTGCAGCAAAGAGGAAATAGTTCAGTTCTTTCAAGGGTTGGAAATCGTGCCAAATGGGATAACACTGATGATGGACTACCGGGGAGAGGCACAGGGGAGGCCTTCGTGCAGTTTGCTTCAAAGGAGCTAGCAGAAAATGCTCTGGGGAAACACAAGGAAAGAATAGGGCACAGGTATATTGAGATCTTCAGAAGTAGCAGGAGTGAAATCAAAGGATTTTATGATCCACCAAGAAGATCGCTGGGCCAGCAACCGGGACCATATAATAGACCAATAGGAGGAAGAGGGGGTTATTATGGAGCTGGGCATGGAAGTTATGGAGGTTTTGATGACTATGGTGGCTATAATAATTATGGCTATGAAAATGATGGCTTTGATGAGCGAATGAGAGATGGAAGAGGTATGGGAGGACATGGCTATGGTGGAGCTGGTGATGCAAGCTCAGGTTTTCATGGTGGTCATTTTGTACATATGAGGGGATTACCTTTCCATGCAACCAAAAGTGACATTGCTAATTTCTTCTCACCACTAAATCCAATCCGAGTGCATATTGATATTGGAGCTGATGGCAGAGCAACAGGAGAAGCAGATGTAGAGTTTGTGACACACGAAGATGCACTACCTGCCATGTCTAAAGATAAGAATAACATGCAACATCGATACATTGAACTCTTCTTGAATTCAACTCCTGGAGGTGGCTCTGGAATGGGAGGTTCTGGAATGGGAGCTTATGGCAGAGATGGAATGGATAATCAGGGAGGCTATGGATCTGTTGGAAGAATGGGAATGGGGAACAATTACAGTGGAGGATATGGTACTCCTGATGGTTTGGGTGGCTATGGCTGTGGTGGTGGAGGCAGTGGTGGTTACTATGGGCAAGGTGGCATGAGTGGAGGTGGATGGCGTGGGATGTACTGAAGCATAACCACCGATATAAAAGTCCTGACAACAGCATCTGGTCTACTAGACTTTCTTACAGATTTAATTTCTTTTGTATTTTAAGAACTTTATAATGACTGAAGGAATGTGTTTTCAAACTATTATTTGGTAAAGCAACAGATTGTGATGGGAAAATCTGTTTTCTGTAGGTTTTATTTGTTGCATACTTTGACTTAAAAAAATAAATTTTTATATTCAAAAAAAAAAAAAAAAAAGGATACTGGAACTGTAAGTGGTCCAGAATGAGAGGGAGCAGCCAGTGCTTTTCCATTTCAGCATTTCCATGGATTAAAACTGCTGAGGCATTCATGTGTCCCTTGTGAAGCACAGAAGCATTGTCTTGCTGCAGATCCCAATGACTACAATGAGTTGGATGTATTTTTGGCACCAGATAGATGTTCAATAATAGTTTTAATGATAGTTTCTACAGCAATTGGGTTTACGCTAGAGGCTGCCCATCTCTCTAATGACTAGGGCCAAGCCAGCTTATCTTATAAGATCTGGCAAAATTACAGTGTGAACTGGTAATGCCGTGGGCTGTTTGACAAATTATACCAGGTCTGTCTCTGAGGAACTTATCTGAGCCTCCAGAGACTTCAAGAATACTGACTTCAAAGGGAGTACTGTGCTATTATGAACACTACAAACCATGTACCTAGCAAAACAAGAAGGAGATCCACAGTGCCTAACTTACAGAAGTATTTGATCTGCTTGAAATTTCTGAAAATGTATTTGAGCTGTTGAAATTGACACTTCGTAGAGTGTTACAATTTTGTTTTCAACATGGCTTGGGAAAGTTCTTTTTAGCTTGGGAAAATTTATTATCTTAGCCAAGGAAAGAATTATGTGGCCTCAAATCTATAAACTTTCAATCCAAGAGAGATTATGAAATTATTTTGGATGATTGAGACAGAGGTCTTTCCAAAGAAAAGGTTTATCACATGGGTGATTTAAAACACTACTAAAATTGCCTCTCTAAGCAATGACCTAGAAATCTGACAATGCGATAATGAATTCTCAAACAAATAAAACAAACAAACACAAAAATCACATTGGAACATTTCACAATTGGCAGGATGAAAACTGGCAACAATGACTTCTGGAAAAGTGAATTGGATCTTATAGCATTAAAATGAGTTTGGGGACTATAACATGAAGTCAACAACTGTGTGAGAATTTTGGAATGCTCAATTTCCCACAATCTCATCATTTCTCTGCCTGACAATTGTAATTATTCTTCATCGACTTGACAGTCAAACTTGCTTCCTGTAGTGATAATATACCTGCTACCATGCTGACCATATTGGAGAAATGGCTTTTTCTTTGATAGGTTTGTTCATTTTGAAGCTAACTTTCTGTGTTATTCTAACCACTCTCTTACATTATTCATTAACTAATTGACATCCATATTTCTGACAGTAGTTTTCAACTTTGGAAAAAATGAGGAGATACATTCTTGTCCCCCTGATTATGAAGAAAAGACTACTTCACTCATGTCACATATTAAAACTTAGGCAAATTATGATATACTACTTCAGAAAATATTGGACATTATTGTATGCTTCCAAAACTTCCAAGGTCATTAAGTAATCATGGAGTTAATGTATGAGACATTATAAAGGAATCTAATTCTATATAGTTTGAGAATATATGGATGGGACACTAAGACCAGGTTGTATGGTAAAAAAAAAAAAAGAAAAATAATAGAATAATTATAAAGTAGAAGTGCTTGATAGTTATAAAAGCTATTGATTTGAAATCCATTCACTTAATTATTTATTCAATAAGTTTTTACTTACTTCTGACAAGGTGACATTTGAGCAAGACTTAAAGGAGGTGGTGGAGTAAACTTTGCAGAGATACACGAGGAAACACCTTTCTAAACAGAGGGAAGTGCCAGTGCAAAGACCTTGAGGAGAGACCACTCCTGGAGTATTGGAGAAGGAGCAAGGAAGAGCATAGAGGCTGTGGGCTGGATCAGAGTAATGCACTGGTTGGGGGTCGATGAGGTCCGGGGTTGACAGGGTTTATACAGGCCAATGTAGGAATTTGGGCTTTATTGTGGGTAAAATGGGGAGGACTTACAGTGTTTTGACATGTCATGACTTAAGTTTTAAAAGAGTCAGTCTGTCTGGTGTATTGAGAATAGGTTGTAGGGGGCATGGGTGGAATCAAGGAGACTCTTTAAGGGGATAATACAGGATGGTGGCTTCAATGGGTGGGAGCAGTGGAAGTGGTAAGCAGTGGTCAGATTCTGGATGTATTTTAAAAATATAAATTCTTTACTACTGTCGGATGGATTGGTGATGTGAGAGAAAGATGAAAGTTAAGGACAATTCTAGGGGTTTTGGTGAGCAAGTGGCAGGAAAGAGTTGTCCTTTCTGTTAGATTTTTAGAAGATTACCACTGGGTGACTTCAAATGACAGAAATGTATTCTCTCACAGTTCTGGAGACTATAAGTTCAAAATCATGGTGTTGGCAAACTTGCACTCCCTCTGAAGGTTCTAGGGGATAATCCATTCTTTGTGTCTTCCAGCTCTGGTGGCTGTCAGCTTTCATTGACTTCCCTTGGCTATATCATTCCAATCTCTGCCTCTATGACTCCTGCTCTCTGTCTCTTAGGGTGCTTGTCTTAGGCCTCACATGGGGTGATTCAGGATGATTCTATCACAAGATCCTTAACTATATCTGAAAGTCTCCTTTACTAAATAAGGTGATGTTCACAGTTTCCAAGGATTTGCACTTGGATATATTTTGGAGGACCCATTATTCAACCCATTATACCATTTGCTGAAATGAAGGAGATGGTGAGAAAAGCAAATGAGGTGAGAGAGAGGGATGTATACAATTTTAATTTTAGCTGAGAGGACACCTGATAACTGCCTGAGTTGTTGAATTAAATAATCAGGTATTATTATTAAAGATATTCATTCTATTGGTCATGTAAAAGAAAACGTTATCAAATCCCTGTAAAAATCCAACATTCTTTTCAAATTTAGCCATTAGCCTCATTCTTCATTTACTATTTTAACTCAAGCTGTTAAAAGAAGTGAGTTGTTCATGTTTGAATTTTATTTCCACTCCTTTCCACCAATCTATGGTTTGTTAAAAAAAAAAAACATTTATTCGATAGATATTTATTTGGTGTCTAGAGTGTGCAGTTAACCATGCTAGGCAATTCAGACATGCAAATATTATTAAGAAATAATTTCTATTACTAAAGAACTTATAGATAATAATTTGGCTCAAACTAGTGTCCCCCTCCCCCCCATTCTATCCTAATGTGACTTATTATGCATATAGCTTACTTACAGTAGGTGTTTGGGGAGTGAGAATATAGGTGATTGAGTTTCCTTTGCTTATTAAGATTTATAGGGGTCATAAAGCCAACTTTTTGTTTCACAATCTCTCGCCCTCATTACAGTGAGAAAGTTTAGGCAATCATAGATAGTGAGCTGTAGGCTCCAAAAGTACTTCAAAATGCAGGAACAAGACACCAGAATGAATACATAGTGGGTGGAATCAGTTTACTTGGAGAAGCTTTTCCTAGAAATAACCCATCCTACACTCTGATTTGGAGAAGAGTTTGCTGAGGAGACAGAAGTGCCGGGAAACAAGCACCATAAAATGTAACTAATGTAAAAGAAACTGTAATCCTAGAAATGGAAACATGCTAGAAACAAATGGTCCTTATGGAGTTTAGGAAAAGGAAAGTTGGTGAGTAATTTCAGTGTTTATCCTTGACTGTTCAACAAGGGCAAGAGACTATGTTTTATGTCACTAGTAATCTTGATTAGATCACTTGAAAGGTGACAACTTCTCTGATTTCTCAGACAGCTTGATTTAAATAGTTGACACGACTATACAACCTCCTTTGCAGTGAATCTGGGCTCAGCAGACAGCAGATTGTTATTATAAAGAGTTTGGAGTGCACTGCCTGACATATAAGCTCCACAAAGATTAGCTACTATTATAAATTATTATTTTATTTTCCTTGCTCTTTATTATTTCTCCCAGTATGATCAAACTGTTGGGGGTGAAACTGATGAAATTGAGTTTGTAACTTTCTTGGCCAGTCTAGACTGTGATGATTCTGATGATTAGTTATTTAACTAACCACTCCTGAAACAGTTTACCAGTTCTCTCCTAATATAACGACAAGAATATTTCCTCACATTGAGCTAATATTTGTTGATAATTGTCATGTATCATCACCTAATGATTGTCTCCTTGTTTAATCACACTGAAATGCTGTTTGATTATGCCCTTCTTCCACAAACACCTTTTAATAGGTCAGTGGTAGCCTCCAAATAGTCTAAACTCCTTAGTGTTCAAGACCTGCTTGTTATCATTTGATTCCAAACTGATTCCAACTTACTTTTCCCACCACACCACCATATTATTTCCAGGCTACCACCGAAATAGATTATTAATCACATTCCCCCTTTAAAAAACGTATGCTGTCCTACCTCTATGCCTTTGCCTATGTGCTTCCTGGAATAATCCAACTTCCTACAGTTACTCATCTCCTGTTAGGCTCCTTACTATTGCTCAAAGGCCACCTCCTCCACCAAACATTTCCAGTTCTCTCGGGCTGGAAATGACTGATGTAAAACACTGTGGTTCATGGGTCTACTTTTATGATGTTTGCCATTTCACAGTAATTTGTCTACATGTGGGAGATGTAGTGTGATATCACAGGAAGGAGCTAATGCTTCTTGGACTCAGACCCAAGTCCTGCTAACTAGTTTTATAAACTTGAAGCACTTACTTAAAATCTGTGAGCTTAGTCTCTTCATCTGTAAAATGAGAATAGTAATACCTACACTATCATGTTAAAATGAAGATTAAATGAGATAGTATATGTGCTGTAAAGCTCTTGGTGCAGTCCTTTGCACATTATGTGACCAATATATGTTTGAAATTATTATTTTACTGCTATTATTATGTCCTCCCCTACTTAAAGACTATAGTCATTTTGAGGTCAAAGACCATGCAGTCTCATTTCTCTTTATATTCTGCTTCGCATAGCATCTTGTACATAGGCCTTCCTTTGCTAAATTTGTGAGTGTGTGTGTATCAGTTTTGCCTCTCCAACTATATTATACATTTCTGAAAGTCAGTAACAATGCCATGTGCACTATAGTATATATGTTTAGTGCCCAGTTAAAGGCTGGTGTAATGTGTATATACCCAGGTAGGAATAAGACCTGTTTAAGCACCCTCTGCTAGGAATGAGTGGACACTCCTACACTAGTCACTTTGGGCAACTGAATCTTGACTGCAGTTGTTACTTGATGTCTTGGGGATCATTTCTTCCAAACAACATTCTTTAATAAGGTTTGAAGGAATTGTGTGCAATTGAGGATAACTGAACCCGTGATATGAAATTAGTACTCTTATACTTAAAACTAAGTTATACTTGAATATATGCCAACATATTACAGTGAATATTGAATGTTATTCTGATGGTGACATTCATCTCTTTACGTGAGGGAACTGGTGAAATCTTAGGTAAGTGTGGATCAGAAAAATATCTCTGACCTAGTGTTGACCCCTTTGTATAGTTCCTTTTGTGGGTCCTACACTCTGCATGTCCTATATCTTCCTGCCTCAGAATGGACATGCATTGCCTCAGACTCAGGATTACTACTGGAAGAGGATATTTAGTTGTTATGTTTACAGTTGCTTAGAACAGCCTTTAAGTAGAATTTTCATGAACCATTTCTTTAGGTAATTGCATCAAATGTAATTTGCATCAAATCCATTACTGCATCAAATGTAAGGGGATTCCTGGCCTCCCTTATATTCTACAAAATCCTTGCCCCAATTTTGGTCCCTGGAGTGGGAATGTTCTTTGCAAGCACTGCTGCAACTCGAAGAGTTTCTGGATTTGCCCTATATTGAAGGACTGAAAAAAATTTATATATTTCCATGGATTTTTTTTTTTTTTTTAAAGGAAAGAGAGATTATTTATTTATTTATTTATTTACTTATTTTTTTTTTTTATTTTTTTATTTTTGCTGTGTTGGGTCTTCGTTTCTGTGCGAGGGCTTTCTCTAGTTGTGGCAAGCGGGGGCCACTCTTCATCGCGGCGCGCAGGCCTCTCACTATCGCGGCCTCTCCTGTTGCGGAGCACAGGCTGCAGACGCGCAGGCTCAGTAGTTCTGGCTCACGGGCCTAGTTGCTCCGCGGTATGTGGGATCTTCCCAGACCAGGGCTCGAACCCGCGTCCCCTGCATTAGCAGGCGGACTCCCAACCACTGCGCCACCAGGGAAGTCCTCCATGGATTTTTGACATAATGGAGCAGCCACTGGTTGGATTCAATAATGAAAAATAATGCTCTGCTGTGTAGAAATCATTTCTATGGCTTTCTGTATGTCATAGACAAATATCTTCTATGCCTACCTCTAATTTAAAAAAATTAAGGGCTTCCCTGGTGGCGCAGTGGTTAAGAATCCGCCTGCCAATGCAGGGGACACTGTTTCAAGCCCTGGTCTAGGAAGATCCCATATACCGTGGAGCAACTAAGCCCATGCTCCACAACTACTGAGCCTGTGCTCTAGAGCCCGCAAGCCACAACTACTGAGCCTGCGTGCCACAACTACTGGAGCCCACGCACCTGGAGCCCGTGCTCCACAGCAAGAGAAGCCACTGCAGTGAGAAGCCTGTGCACTGCAAAGAAGAGTAGCCTCTGCTCGCTGCAACTACGGAAAAGCCTGCATGCAGCAACAAAGACCCAATGCAGCCAAAAATAAATAAATAAAATTAATTAAAAAAATAAATAAAAAAAATGAAGCATTGCTTGAGCTACATGGCACTATTAAACACTCAACACTTATTGAGTAACTTTGGAGTTTATGTTATTATTCTTACAGTTTATAAGATGTTTGAATCCTAAGAATAACAAAACTCCCAAATACTTACTTATCTAAATTCACAGTATCTGAGAAGTGTCTTGTGACAGTCATGTAACCTATATATCACCCTCACAAATGAAGCTTAGGCAATTATATATCACTATGGAAGTGGAATGATTACAAACTAATTGTATTAAGTCAGGTTGGAGTAACATTATCATAGTATGAAGGAGTAAATTCAGAGATGAAGGTGAGATGATGAATGGAAATTAACAAGAAATTTGAAATCACTTAAACATTTTCTCTGGTGGATTGCTCCCCAGAGTCTCTCTTAATTCTTCATCAGTTATGTGATATACATTGTACATGGTTTTGCAACATTAAAACTATCTCTCTTATAGATACTGTAATTTATTTTTAGGTAACAAAACTGGATTTTTGTTTGGAGAAGATAATTTTTGAAAGGGAAGGGAAGTTATAATTCAATCATATCTTCACAGCTGGATAGAAATTAATTTTAGTTGGTGTTAGAAAAATTAAGTGCTATAACATTTTTTTCTTTGAATAAATGGAATTTTACCTCTGATAGCGAGTCTCTAGTGTCACCAGTCTTATTTTAACAATTCGGAGAAACTGAGAGATATTCAAAGACACACAGGAGTTGTAACACAACTTAAGTCTCTTGACTTCTAATCCAGGACATTTTTCACTACTTTTCATTCTTTCTCTAATTCTTTTAATTGTAAAATTATATCAGAAAGAACTACTGTTATGGACTGAATGTTTATATCTCTCCCAAATTCATATGTTGAAGCCCTAACTCCCAATGTGACTGTATCTGGAGATGGGGCCTTTATGGAAGCAATTAGGGTTACATGAGGTCATGAGGATGGGGCCCTGATGATGAGATTAGTGCCCCTGTATGAAGAGACACCAGAAAACTTGCTGACTCTCTCTATGCTATGTAAGGACACAGTGAGAAGGGAGCTGTCTACAAGCCAGGAAAAGAGCCATTATTAGAAAACCAAACATGCTGGCACCCTGATCTTGGAGTTGCAAGCTTCCAGAATGGTGAAAAAATAAATTTCTGTTTTTTAACCCATCCAGTCTATGGTATTTTGTTATGGTAGCCCAAGAAGTCTAATATAACCAATAAAAGAAAAAAAAATACTTTTTTGTAAATATGACCAAATTTGGCTATTTTCCCATTTATTTGGTGTTGTTACAAGTTCTGACATTGCCTTAATGAAGTACAATTAGAAGGTGAGAAGGAAAACAGAAGTATCTTCATCTCAGCAGTGCATGCTGTTTCTGCAACTCACAAATTCACACTTGTAGATAGAGGTGTACTGCATGATTTTTTAAAAAATAAATTTATTTATTTATTTAATTTTGGCTGCATTGGGTCTTCATTGCTGCATGCGGGCTTCCCCTAGTTGCGGTGAGTAGGGGCTACTCTTCGTTGTGGTGCGCAGGCTTCTCATCGA
Source organism: Pseudorca crassidens (assembly GCF_039906515.1). Lineage (NCBI taxonomy): Eukaryota > Metazoa > Chordata > Mammalia > Artiodactyla > Delphinidae > Pseudorca > Pseudorca crassidens. Next base: position 82,112,470 of record NC_090301.1, read on the forward strand.
GGTGGCTTCTCTTGTTGCGGAGCATGGGCTCTAGGCGTGTGGGCTTCAGCAGTTGTGGCACGAGGGCTCAATAGTTGTGGCTCGTGGTCTCTAGAGTGCAGTCTCAATAACTGGCGCATGGGCTTAGTTGCTCTGTGGCATGTGGGATCTTCCCGGACCAGGGCTCGAACCCATGTCTCCTGCACTGGCAGGAGGATTCTTAACCACTGTGCCCCCAGGGAAGTCCTGTACTGAATGATTTATGTGCACTTTCTACTCTTGCGCCTGCCCTAGAGATGGATCTTATGTAGACAAAGATTAATTTTATTAAAAAGAATATTTATTATGCCTTAAAATTTATCTTTCAAGTGAGAATATGTTATTCACTACTGAGCGTTCAGGGCTAAATTAAGTGATTCCTTATTATCTTGGTCAAAAAGGTTAGTAGCAAAGGGAGTTTTGCATTTCTTATGCTGCAGGGCACCCATCCATGCTATTGCCCCAGCTTCCAATGAGATAAGAATTATCTGGCAGGGTAAAATTAGCTCTACAACTTCTACTCAACAAAGAAATCTGAACATTTAGAAAGGGACTAAAATCAAAACTGATGGTTTCTTTCCAAATTTTGATATGGGTTTTCTTCGTTAAAAAAAAAAAAAGTTCTTGATTTTCCTATTATAAGTCAAAACTGGATGGGTCATGTGTTTGGGGGGACATTGTGGTTAATGCTTGTATTGAGAATTACCAGGAAGGGCCAAGTTGATTTTGTTTAAATCCAAAGTAAATATGTATATAAGGTTATTGATTATGATAGAGAAACATCTGGAAAGATTTGAAAATGTACTAGTTAATAGTGGTTATGTCTGGGAAGTGAGACTATTAACATATTTTATTTTTATAATTTATGTATATTTATGTTATCAAAATAATGTTAAAGCAAAGATAACCAGTAGGACTTTTTTAAAGCTTTTTTTTTAAAGCTATAGCTTTAAAATCAGTGAGCTTTCAGCCAGAAATAAAACATATTTTCATTTGGAAAAAAAGAGACATTTAAGAAAGCAGCAATATGAACACACCTGGAATATAATATAGGTTATATTATAAAAAGAGGCCCATAGAGCAAACACTAAACCTCCAACTTTCCAAAACACTTCTTTTAGTGTTTTATTCTGCAGTAAAAGGGTGCTTGGGTATTAATAACAACAATGATACATCTTATCTAATAGGGTTTTATAGAGTATCAATTAAGAGACATTCTCTCATTTGAGCCTAATAAGAATACTCTCCAATAGGCAGGGCAAATATGGCTTTCTTCATCTTACTCATGTAGTAATTGGGGCTCACAAAAATTAAGTGACTTGTCCAGACTGAAAGAATTAGAAATGGCTGGGTAAGAAGTAGAAACAAAGTCCAGTGTTTTTTCCACTATAGAACTCTGGATTCACTATCACCACGTACTCACCTCCCACTCACTTGAATGTTTCATCAGGTTTTCATCTCAACCAGTCCAGTGGACTTGACCTTATAAAGGTCACTGTGGAACTCCATCTTGCCTTATCAATGGTCAATTTTGAGTTCTTAGTTTACTTGACCTCTTGGCAACACTCTTTCCTCAAAATTAAAAAAAAGAAAAACTTTAAAAAATAGAAATATATGGACATGCCATAAAATTCACAAGGTACAAGAGGAATAAACTGAGAATAAGTCTCTATTCTACCTCACACAGTTCTCATGCCTGGAGGCAGCCTTATAATCAGATTATTGTGTATCCTTTCAGAGATATTCTAGGTATATACAAATATATATGTACCTATATTCTTTTATTTTCTTATAAAAGATATAGGTAACATAATAAAGATACTAATCTAAACTTTGACTTGTTTCACTTAATCACATGTCTTCAGGAGCCTTCCATATAGTACCTATAAATCTGCCTTGTTCTTTTTAATAGCTGAAGAGTATTCTGGGATGAGCCATAATTTATTTAACCAGTTGTCATAATTTTATTATATTTATTTCAGGATGAGTCACAATTTATTTAACTAGTTCCCTGATGATTGTTTATGACCTTTTGCTATTGAATATAATTCTTCAGTGTATATCCTTGTACATTTATCATTTTGCACATGTATAAATATACTATAGGATCAATTCCCAGGAGTAGAATTGATTGGTCAAAAAGTATATTTACTTTTAAAATTTTGTTATTGTCAAGTTGCTCTCCAAAGAGAATGTGCCAATTTATGAAACCCATCTACAATATATGACTGTCTGTTTCCCTACAACCTCACCAATATAGTATGTTATTAAACTTTTTAATCTTTGTTAATCTGATGGGTGAACAATGATATTGCAATGATGTTTAAATTTTATTTTGTCTTATTATGAAGGAGATTGACTATCTTTTCTTTTCCAAGAGCTATTTGCATTTTATTTTATATGAACTGTATTTTCCTATCTTGTACTCATTTGTTTTCTTCTGGATACTGTATAATTCTTGATTTCTCACCCTCCTGGTTTTCTTGCTGCCAGACTGGTTGCTCCTTCTCAGTGTCTTGAGCTGGGTGTTCCTCTTTAATAGACCTCTGAATGACAGAATGCCCCAGGGCTCAGTCTCCAACCCTCTTTTCTTTATCTTCTACTCATTACTCTTCCACTACTAAGAGTACTAAGTACTTAGTACTACTAAGAGTACTAAGTACTCTTCTACTACTCAGAGAGAGTGCCTCCCAAACGTACACCTCCAACTCCAGTCTCTTCCTCAGACTTTTGTCTAACTGCCTGCGCAACGTCTCCACCGAGGTGTCTAACAGGCATCTCAAATTTAACATGCCTGAAGTATAACTCCTGATTAACCCCCTTTCTTTCCAAGTTTTCTCCCATTTCAGTAAAGAAAACTGCCATTCCACCAGTTGAGCAAGCTAAAACAAGAGTCATCCTTGATTTCTGTCTCACTCCCAATAGCCAATTCATCAGTATTGGGAAGCTCTACCTTTAGATTATATATCCTGAAACCTACCAATTCTGACTACTACTACTGCTATTACCACTTCTACTACTGCTGCTGCTTCCACTACACCAACCTGTCCAATCAACATCATTACTTATCTAGATGACTGCAATAGCCTCCAGTTCCCAATCTTGTCTCCTTTCATTATATTTTTCCCACAACATTCAGAAAAATCTTTTAACCAATTGGATCATGTCATTTCTCTATGAAAAGTATCCAATGACTTTCTATTATACTTACAACAAATTCCCAAACCCTAGGTTTGGACTATGTGATTTGGACTCTACATAGCTCTGTGATTTTACCTCTTGCCATCCCTCCATCACCCGCGCTCCTGTAGTTTCCAAACTGGCATTCTTGTTATTCTTTGAACACACTAAGCTCACTCTCTTCTCAGAACCTCTGCATTTGCTGTTTCTTTGGTTAGACTGCTCTTCCCCAGATTACTGCATACCTTGCTTCCTCTTCCATTTTGGTCTCAAGCATCACCTCCTCAGAGAGATCAGCCTATCTGAACTATCTCCTTCGTCACTCTCTATGCCTTTATCTTGCTTTATTTTTCTTTATATCTGTCATTTCCTGAATTATATTACATATTTATTTGATTATTGTCCATTTCTCCCAATTCTTCATATGTCCCAAGAGGTCAGAATTTTTTCTTCGCTCACAGAAATATCTCCAGCACCTAGAATAATTCCTGGCATATAGCAGGCACTCAATAAATATTTACTGTATGACTGTTGGGTATTTACACATTTCGAAAAGCTCAGACTAAGTTCTGAAGTACCAAATAAAATGTACTTTAACCCCAAATTTAACTGCAATGCCCCTCCTTCCCTTTCCCCTCTCTCCCTCTCCCCTTCCTTTACTTCCTTCCTTCCATAATTTTTTTATTAATTTTTTTATACAGCAGGTTCTTATTAGTCATCAATTTTATACACATCACTGTATACATGTCAATACCAATCGCCCAATTCATCACACCACCACCACAACGCACCCACCGCTTTCCCCCCTTGGTGTCCATACGTTTGTTCTCTACAACTGTGTCTCAACTTCTGCCCTGCAAACCGGTTCATCTGTACCATTTTTCTAGGTTCCACATATATGTGTTAATACACGATATTTGTTTTTCTCTTTCTGACTTACTTCACTGTATGACAGTCTCTAAATCTATCCACGTCTCAACAAATGACCTAATTTCATTCCATTTTATGGCTGAGTAATATTCCATTGTATATAAGTACCACAACTTCTTTAGCCATTCGTCTGTTGATGGATATTTAAGTTGCTTCCATGATCTGGCTATTGTAAATAGTGCTGCAATGAACATTGGGGTGCATGTGTCTTTTTGAATTATGGTTTTCTCAGGGTATATGCCCAGTAATGGGATTGCTGGATCATATGGTAATTCTATTTTTAGTGTTTTAAGGAACCTTCATACTGTTCTCCATAGTGGCTGTATCAATTTACATTCCCACCAAGAGTGCAAGAGGGTACCCTCTTCTCCACACCCTCTCAAGCATTTGTTGTTTGTAGATTTTCTGATGATGCCCATTCTAACTGATGTGAGGTGATACCTCATTGTAGCTTTGATTTGCATTTCCTTAATAATTAGTGATGTTGAGCAGCTTTTCATGTGCTTCTTGGCCATCTGTATGTCTTCTTTGGAGAAATGTCTATTTAGGTCTTCTGCCCATTTTTGGATTGGGTTGTTTGTTTTTTTAATATCGAGCTGCATGAGCTGTTTATATATTTTGGAGATTAATCCTTTGTCCGTTGATTCGTTTGCAAATTTTTTATCCCATTCTGAGGGTTGTCTTTTTGCCTGTTTATGCTTACCTTTGCTGTGCAAAAGCTTTGAAGTTTCATTAGGTCCCATTTGTTTATTTTTGTTTTTATTTCCATTACTCTAGGAGGTGGATCAAAAAAGATCTTGCTGTGATTTATGTCAAAGAGTGTTCTTCATATGTTTTCCTCTAAGAGTTTTATAGTGTCTGGTCTTACATTTAGGTCTCTAATCCATTTTGAGTTTATTTTTGTGTATGGTGTTAGGGAGTGTTCTAATTTCATTCTTTTACATGTAGCTGTCCAGTTTTCCCAGCACCACTTATTGAAAAGACTCTCTTTTCTCCATTGTATGTCCTTGCCTCCTTTGTCATAGATTAGTTGACCATAGGTGCATGGGTTAATCTCTGGGCTTTCTATCTTGTTCCATTGATCTATGTTTCTGTTTTAGTGCCAGTACCGTATTGTCTTGATTACTGTAGCTTTATAGTATAGTTTGAAGTCAGGGAGTCTGATTCCTCCAGCTCTGGTTTTTTCCCTCAAGACTCCTTTGGCTATTCGGAGTCTTTTGTGTTTCCATACAAATTTTAAGATTTTTTTTGTTCTAGTTCCATAAAAAATGCCATTGGTAATTTAACAGGGATTGAATTGAATCTGTAGATTGCTTTTGGTAATATAGTCATTTTCACAATATTGATTCTTCCAATCCAAGAACATGGTATATCTCTCCATCTGTTGGTATCATCTTCAATTTCTTTCATCAGTGTCTTATAGTTTTCTGCATACAGGTCTTTTGTCTTCCTTGGTAGATTTATGCCTAGGTATTTTATTCTTTTTGTTGCAATGGTAAATGGGAGTGTTTCCTTAATTTCTCTTTCAGAGTTTTCATCATTAGTGTATAGGAATGCAAGAGATTTCTGTGCATTAATTTTATATCCTGCAACTTTACCAAATTCATTGATTAGCTCTAGTAGTTTTTTGGTGGCATCTTTAGGATTCTCTATGTATAGTATCATGTCATCTGCAGACAGTGACAGCTTTACTTCTTTTCCAATTTGTATTCCTTTTATCTCTTTTTCTTCTCTGACTGCTGTGGCTAGGACTTCCAAAACTACGTTGAATAATAGTGGCAAGAGTGGACATCCTTGTCTTTTTCCTGATCTTAGAGGAAATGCTTTCAGTTTTTCTCCATTGAGAATGATGTTTGCTGTGGGTTTGTCATATATAGCATTTATTATGTTGAGGTAGGTTCCCTTTATGCCCACTTTCTGGAGAGTTTTTATCATAAATGGGTGTTGAATTTTGTCAAAAGCTTTTTCTGCATCTATTGAGAAGATCATATGGTTTTTATTCTTCAATTTGTTAATATGGTGTATCACATTGATTGATTTGCGTATATTGAAGAATCCTTGAATCCCTGGGATAAATCCCACTTGATCATGGTGTATGATCCTTTTAATGTGTTGTTGGATTCTGTTTGCTAGTATTTTGTTGAGGATTTTTGCATCTGTATTCATCAGTGATATTGGTCTGTAATCTTTTTCTGTAGTATCTTTGTCTGGTTTTGGTATCAGGGTGATGGTGGCCTCATAGAATGTGTTTGGGAGTGTTCCTTCCTCTGCAATTTTTTGGAAGAGTTTGAGAAGGATGGGTGTTAGCTCTTCTCTAAATGTTTGATAGAATTCACCTGTGAAGCCATCTGGTCCTGGACTTTTGCTTGTTGGAAGATTTTTAATCACTGTTTCAATTTCATTACTTGTGATTGGTCTGTTCATATTTTCTGTTTCTTCCTGGTTCAGTCTTGGAAGGTTATACCTTTCTAAGAATTTGATCATTTCTTCCAGGTTGTCCATTTTATTGGCATAGAGTTGCTTGTAGTAGTCTCATAGGATGCTTTGTATTTCTGAGGTTTCTGTTGTAACCTTTCCTTCTTCATTTCTAATTTTATTGATTTGAGTCTTCTCCCTCTTTTTCTTAATGAGTCTGGCTAATGGTTTATCAATTTTATTTATCTTCTCAAAGAACCAGCTTTTAGTTTTATTGATCTTTGCTATTGTTTTCTTTGTTTCTACTTCATTGATTTCTGGTCTGATCTTTATGATTTCTTTCCTTCTGCTAACTTTGGTTTTGTTTGTTCTTCTTTCTCTAGTTCCTTTAGGTGTAAGATTAGATTGTTTATTTGAGATTTTTCTTGTTTCTTGAGGTAGGCTTGCATAGGTATAAACTTCCCTCTTAGAACTGCTTTTGCTGCATCCCGTAGGTTTTGGATCATTGTGTTTTCATTCTCATTTGTCTCTAGGTATTTTTTGATTTCCTCTTTGATTTCTTCAGTGATCTCTTGGTTATTTAGTAATGTATTGTTTAGCCTCCATGTGTTCGTGTTTTTTATGTTTTTCCCTTGTAATTCATTTCTAATCTCATAGCGTTGTGGTCAGAAAAGATGCTTGATATGATTTCAATTTTCTTAAATATACTGAGGCTTGATTTGTGACCCAAGATGTGATCTATCCTCGAGAATGTTCTGTGCACACTTGAGAAGAAAGTGTAATCTGCTGTTTTTGGATGGAATGTCCTCTAAATATCAATTAAATCTATCTGGTCTATTTTGTCATTTAAAGCTTCTGTTTCCTTATTTATTTTCATTTTCGATAATCTGTCCATTGGTGTAAGTGAGGTTTTAAAGTCCCCCACTATTATTGTGTTACTGTCCATTTCCTCTTTTATAGCTGTTAGCAGTTGCCTTATGTATCGAGGTGCTCCTATGTTGGGTGCATATATATTTAAAATTGTTATATCTTTTTCTTGGACTGATCCCTTGATCATTACGTAGTTTTCTTTCTTGTCTCTTGTAACATTCTTTATTTTAAAGTCTATTTTATCTGATATGAGTATTGCTACTCCAGCTTTCTTTCGATTTTGATTTGCATGGAATTTCTTTTTCCATCCCCTCACTTTCAGTCTGAATGTGTCCCTAGGTCTGAAGTGGGTCTCTTGTAGACAGTATATACATGGGTCTTGTTTTTGTATCCTAAGCAAGCCTGTGTCTTTTGGTTGGAGCAGTTAATCCATTCACATTTAAGGTAATTATCGATATGTATGTTCCTGTGACCATTTTCTGAATTGTTTGGGGTTTGTTTTTGTAGGTCCTTTCTTGTCTTGTGTTTCCCACTTAGAGAAGTTCCTTTAGCATTTGTTGTAGAGCTGGTTTGGTGGTGCTGAATTGTCTTAGCTTTTGCTTGTCTGTAAAGCTTTTGATTTCTCCATCGAATCTGAATGAGATCTTTGCCGGGTAGAGTAATCTTGGTTGTAGGTTCTTCCCTTTCATCACTTTAAGTATATCATGCCACTCCCTTCTGGCTTGTAGAGTTTCTGCTGAGAAACTCTGTTAACCTTATGGGAGTTCCCTTGTATGTTATCTGTTGTTTTTCCCTTACTGCTTTTAATAATTTTTCTTTGTCTTTAATTTTTGCCTATTTGATTACTATGTGTCTCGGCATATTTCTCCTTGGGTTTATCCTGTATGGGACTCGCTGCACTTCCTGGACCTGGGTGGCTATTTCATTTCCCATGTTAGGGATGTTTTCGACTATAATCTCTTCAAATATTTTCTCGGGCCCTTTCTCTCTCTCTTCTCCTTCTGGGACCCCTATAATGCAAATGTTGTTGTGTTTAATGTTGTCCTAGAGGTCTCTCAGCCTGTCTTCATTTCTTTTTATTCTTTTTTCTTTATTCTGTTCTGCAGCAGTGAATTCCACCATTCTGTCTTCCAGGTAACTTATCCGTTCTTCTGCCTCAGTTATTCTGCTATTGATTCCTTCTAGTGTAGTTTTCATTTCAGTTATTGTATTGTTCATCTCTGTTTGTTTGTTCTTTAATTCTTCTAGGTCTTTGTTAAACATTTCTTGCATCTTCTCGATTTTTACCTCCATTCTTTTTCCGAGGTCCTGGATCATCTTCACTATCATTATTCTGAATTGTTTTTCTGGAAGGTTGCCTATCTCCACTTCATTTAGTTGTTTTTCTGGGGTTTTATCTTGTTCCTTCATCTGGTACATAGCCCTCTGCCTTTTCATCTTGTCTATCTTTCTGTGAATGTGGTTTTTGTTCCACATGGTGCAGGACTGTAGTTCTTCATGCTTCTGCTGTCCCCTTCCATAACTTTTAATTTCAAGAATATACAGTGTACTTAATTTAAGCCATTGCACATTACTGAGATATACATTTTTAAGCTATCATATATTACTGTGATATAAAGTTTTTTCTTTAATACTGAAGAAGTATTTCCAATATTTCAGATCTGTGGTGAGGTGAGCCAGGAACTTGTGTTGGAAGGAATTTGGAAGAGAGGAAATCAGTGTTATTTTCAACTCCCCCACTGGTTAAAGTTAACCACTGTGGTCAAGTTAGTCTCACTTCTCAGAGCATTTTAATATCTGTAGTAAGAAGTTATTAGCAACATAAATTTTAAAAAGATCCACTCTTACTGAGTGCTTATTTTGTTCCATTCATAATAGTACCTTTGAGGTATATACTATTTTTATTCCCATTTTAAAGGTGAGTCACAGGGCGTTATTCATGGCTAGTAAGTAGAGGAATCAGGCCATCTGTTTGACCAAAACCTGAATGGTTGTAGAATGTTCTGAAAACTATTGAAACAATTCCTGTTTTTCACTTCCACCTCTGACATTTTTATCCATGTTCAGAGGTACAGTGTATGTTCTCACATGGATCAGAGAATCACTCACCACATGCTCCAGTTTCATTGTATAACACTGGCAGGTAGCTGAAATAACCCATGGAGAAGTGTGCTTGATCTAAAGATTCTTGGTTGCCAAGAGATTCTCATTGCCTATTAGATTGGGAACATTTTGAGAGACATTCAGGACTGACTTATTCATCTCTGTATCTATAGCACTCAGAATAGGACCCAGTATGTAGCAGGTATTCAATTAATGTTGGTTGGATGAGTAAATGAATGACCTGACTATAGCGGGAGGTGGTAGGCATCATGCTAGTGAAGCTAATGATTCATTAACCACAAATCATTCATTCAGCATATATTTATTAAGTGTCTAGAGCATAAGCTCACCTAACAGTCTGCATTCCAGGTGATTTCAATTTTAGCAGAGAGTACAAGGTTCTTGAGCAGACCACTCATTCCTCGACTCCACAGTTCCTTTAATTCTCAGATGGAGCAACTGCATTAAGTCTGCTACCTTGAGCCTATTTTTTATTAGAGACATTTTTCTTAGAGGATTGATCCAAGAGCTCAAAATTTATGCTTTCTAGTCCACCTCCTACCTTCTGTGGTAAGGCTAATATTCAGGCTCTTGTTTTGCTTCAGTACCCAATTACAGTAACCGAGTGAGTCCTTGTCTTCTTAGGTCTACCTTGATAGTTTGCTTGATATAGCATTTACTCTAGGATGTATTTTTTTTATATCTTTGTTGGAGTATAATTGCTTTACAATTTTGTGTTAGCTTCTGCTGTACAACAAAGTGAATCAGCTATATGTATACATATATCCCCATATCGCCTCCCTCTTGAGCCATCCTCCCACCCTCCCTATTAGGATGTATTTTAATTTAGACCCTTTTCTGGGTTACTAGAGTCCTCCCTCTGGTACCCATCCCCTGTGGCTGAATATTTGATACTAGATAGCAGATCAACCATCTCTTTTGCCAGATGTGTGCTTGTTGCCTGCTGCCTAACTCCTTAAAACTTGCCCAACATCCCAGATTTCCCTCTTTCCTGCCATGTCTGCATGGCAGACCTCTAGGTCTTACCACCCCTAGTTTGGTTTGCCAGTCAACCTCTCACTGACTCCCTATTTAACTACCCATATTGGGGTAGAAGGAATGAAAAAATCAACTTGCATCTTTTTTTTTTTTAACCTGAAGGTGATTCCAGACGGAAAAATCATGGAGATTATTTTTCTCCTTCTTCTAGTTCACAAGTGCCATGGACATTAAGTGCTTTGAATGCTGTAGGTTGATTTCTGCCTGTGTTGAATTCTTACAACACATTCTGGATGTCCCAAGTTCACTCTCATCATTTAGATGTCCCATGTGAGTTAGTTGTCTCTTCCCAACAAGTTAGCAAGATTTTTGTGAATGTATATCTCAAGTCTTCTTATTCTAACATCAGTTCTAATATCAGTACCATTTTTGACCACTTATACTGTGCTGTGTGCTTGGTTTATATTAACTTAGTCATTAGAATAATCGTATAAGGAAGGTGTGACTATTCCTGTATCACTGGAGAAGAAACAGAACGTGATGGGGTTGCAATCTGAATACATGTGTGTCCAGTTCCAAATGTTTTCTTCAACAACAAAATGCAGCACTGAGTTCAATCAATAAATAATCTTTGCCTTTGACTTCAGGAAAATATATTTAAAAAATATTTTTTCTCACATTCATCAGGATGGCTACTATCAAAAAACCAGAAAATAACAAGTATTAGTGTGAATACAGACAAATTGGAACCTGGGTGCACTGTTGGTGGGAATGTTAAATGATGCAGCCACTGTGGAAAACAGTATGGTGGTTCCCCCCAAAATTAAAAATGGAGTTACTATATGATCCAGCAATTTCACTTCTGGGTATATATCCCAAAAAACTGAAAATAGGGTCTCAAAGATATATTTATATACCTGTGATTCTTGTATTCACAGCAGCATTATTCACAGCAGCTAAAATTTGAAAGCCACCCAAGTGTCCATTGACGGATAAGCAGATAAGCAAAATGTGGTATATACCTACAATGTAATATTATTTAGCCTTAAAATGGAAGGAAATTCTAACACATGTTATAACCTGGATGAACCTTGAGGATGTTAGGCTAAGTAAAATAAGTCAGTCATAAAAATACTATATACCATTTACATGAGATATCTACAGTAAGTCAAATTCATAGAAACAGGAAGTACAATGGTACTTGCCAGTGGCTGAGAGGAGGGGGAAAGGGAAGTTGTTGTTTAATAGGTTTCAGTTTTGCAAGATGAAAGCTCTGGAGATCTGCTGCATAACAATGTGAATGTATTTAACAACACTGAACTTTACACTTAAAAAATGGTTAAGATGGTAAATTTTATGTGTATTTTACCAGAATTAAAAAAAAAAAATTCTTGCACATAGAGGGTAGACTGAAATACTATGTAAGTATTGTGCTATGTCCAACAATACATACACAATACATACATGTAATCTTCCTATTAAAGGAAGAAGTTCTAATAGTGAGAATGGTGAAATTCTTACACAGTGCAGTTGTTCTAAATTCTGGACTTAAATTTTTACCATATTAAAAATCCATATGGGCAGTTTTTACAAATATCACCATGGTGTTGAATAGCTGTTAAGAAAAACTGGTGAAAGCTCAAGACATTGTGTCATGTCTCTAAAACTTAGTTGGTGTTTTTCTTGGGGACACACATAAATATACATTATGTGATGCAGACACACAGCTACATCACACATATTCTGATTTTTTTTTTTTTTTTTTTTTGTGGTACGCGGGCCTCTCACTGCTGTGGCCTCTCCCGTTGCGGAGCACAGGCTCCGGACGCGCAGGCTCAGCGGCCATGGCTCACGGGCCCAGCCGCTCCATGGCATGTGGGGTCTTCCCGGACCGGGGCACGAACCCGCGTCCCCTGCATCGGCAGGCGGACTCTCAACCACTGCGCCACCAGGGAAGCCCCACATATTCTGATTTTTAACTTACTCTAAAAATGTGTAATATTTAATGAGTCAGTACCTTTCTTGTGTGACAAATGTGCTTGTTTATACTTTCCTTTCTTATATATAAAAAATTTTACATGGCTGGTGCCAAATATCATGGTCAGACTTACCATATATTTCATTACATTTGAAAAGAATATCTTCTCTAGCTTATATAATATATGAAAAAATAGAAAAAAAACTACATTTTGAGTGAGAAAATGCCTCTAACCATAGCTTTTTGGTATGTTGAATAGATAGTCCCTTTATTATCTATTAATAAAAGTTTATATTGTCTTGGTTATAATATCATGATGCATTATTTCTAGTTCTTAAAATGCCAAAAAGTTTGAAGTGTTTCAATTTCTATAGTGTAAATAGATACCTGTGGCTTTGACAGGAAGCTGGGAAGTTTCCCTGCTCAAAGATATAGGCCTACTGTGGATATCTGAAATGTCACCAATATGATCCATTGTTTTCTGTAAAGCTTTCCTCTCATTCGGTGGCTCTTTTCTAAATTGCAAATACTCCAGAAAGGAGTAATATACTGAGTAACTCACACCTTATTATGAAATAATTGATCATATCCTTTCTATGATAGGAGGAGCTACAGGGGAAGTACTGACACAGGACCCATGAAAGAAAACTGGCTAAGGGAGGTCCCGATCATGTAAAGTGAAGACTGCAGATTTTCCCTTCTACCTGAACAAAGAGCTGAGTTCCTTGTCCTTTTTAAAAATGAGCTTCTCAACTGCAAGTTTAAGTTTTGTGGATACAAGCAAAGTGAAATGAAAATCTGGGACAATTACCTAAATTATTTCATTTTTAAAAACCTTCATTAAGGCTAAACAGGGATTTTTGGCTTAAATTATTCAACTGGACTAACTACATTAAAATTATCTAAAATTACCTTGCTCTCTATTTCACTTTATCTGTTTAGAGAGACAGACCTTAGGCTGTGTCTGCTTTACCCTGTATGGATTGATTTGGGGCCAAAAAATTCAATTAATTCTATTCACAAAGGGCCGTCGTAGCACTGAGCAAACGGCAAAATGAATACTTCTGGTTTCTGGCTGCCCCATTCTACTGTCAAGCCTGGGAGGGTCTGAGCCCTATGTATTTAATGATCCCAGTTCCTCTGGTTCACTGTGTGTCTTCACGGGTTTTCACTTGGCATCTTATTTTAAATATATGATATTCAAAAACTGTTTTGCCTTGGGACAATCAGCAGACCCAGTTAATTGTTTGGGAAGCAAAGAAAGTAAATTGAGGCAGTGTGTTGCTAACTTACATCTACTGTGTGCTTACCATGCACTGGGCATTTATTATCTCATGAATCGGCGGGTTATTCCAAGAGGTGCAGCGCCTCCAACTCTGCGCAGCTTGGCTCTTCAGCCAGTGTCTCAAGCACAGCTCTATGCTGAAAGGCAATGGAACACCCTGGTCAGGAGTGTGGGGTCCAGACTCTGGTTTATATAACTGCATGTACCTCAGTTTCCCTCTCTGTAAAATGAGGGTGATAACACTTCCTGTCGCATAGGGTTGTTGGGAGGATAGAGAGTAAAACATGAAAAACACTTAAAAGAGTGTCTGCACATAGTAAATTACTTAATAAATATTACCTATCATTATTAATGCCATCCTTCCCAAAGGGATTGTGTGGAAATCCCTGTATTTGTCACTGAATTTTCCCCTCCCCCCCCACACCTTTTATTCCCGCCCTGCACCACTCCCATCCACTCACCATTATACATTCTTAAAAATTAAGGTTGGGGCTTCCCTGGTGGCGCAGTGGTTGAGAATCTGCCTGCTAATGCAGGGGACACGGGTCCGAGCCCTGGTCTGGGAGGATCCCACATGCTGTGGAGCAACTAGGCCCGTGAGCCACAACTACTGAGCCTGCACGTCTGGAGCCTGTGCTCCGCAACAAGAGAGGCCGCGATAGTGAGAGGCCCGCGCACCGCGATGAAGAGTGGCCCCTGTTTGCCACAGCTAGAGAAAGCCCTCGCACAGAAACGAAGACCCAACACAGCAAAAATAAATAAATTAATTAATAAACTCCTACCCCCAAAATTTTCTTTAAAAAAAGAAAAAAAGAAGTGGGTTCCCCCACTCCCACCGGCAACCCTTCCCTTCTCCACCAAGAAATGGCAGAAAGATATAGTCTAGGCATGTGGCTTTCTGACCTTCTGAGCTACTGCAGAAACAAAGCCTAGACAAACTAAGAAAAAGGTGATTAACTTAGCTCTTAGGTGATCCATCTGTCACAACTTGGTTATTGATATGAACTATATGATGGACATTTAAAAAAAAATTAAGGTTGGCTTTGGGACTGAAAATTTAGGCAGAGTTATAAATTAAGATCAAATAAGCTATTTTGGTCCATGTGACAGTCACATGTTTATTTCTTATGTTTTTACTTAAAAAAATGATCATAAACATCATCATGATGATGGGATTTGTGTGGCACTTTATGGCGTTAGCATATTTTTATATTCATTATCTCATCTGATATAGCAACACTCTGTAAAAGATTGTGCAGATAAGACTTCCTTCAACAGAAATAATGTTGCAGAGAAGTTAAATCATTTGCAGAAAGCCTCCCCACTGGTGGGGCGTGGAGGGATGCTGTGACTCTGCGGAACCCGGGGCAGCAGAAGTTGAGGGAAGGAGTAAGAGAAAAGTTTAGTATTGGCCTGGGAGTTTTGAGTTATTGGGATTGTCAATGTCAGGCCTAAGGCCAAGGGCATGTGTGAAGGAACCCTCAGAAAGAAAAAACAAAAAGAGAGTGGACAAAAAGTCTAGGAAAGCAGAAAAGGGAAAGAAAAGCAAACCAGAAAAAGAGGTGGATAGACTGGGAAGCATACAGGGTGCTGACAGCAGTTTCTCCCAAGTTGCTGACTATTTGCATCTAAAAATGGAGGTTCCTCAACGAAAGGATCTTTATCTAGGTCCTTAATTTCTCCTCCTGGCACTTAGTGTAGTATTGTTGAGTACCTAATGAATTGTTCTCTCTTGTGCAAAGGACTTCCACTACAGCAGCAACTGTGAGCTTAAATGATGGGAAATGGTTCATTTGTCCCATTGAGAAGAAATGAAGACCTCCTATGAAGTCAAGGAATTGGATGAAAATGATGGGTATTCTCTGGGGTGGTTGAAATTAGAGCTCTGTGGTCCAGAAAATAAACTGTTTCAGTACAGATACATTTATGGAAACATCAGTAAACACTGTGATTAAACTGCAGATAGGATTCCATCAGAGAGAACAATTCGAATAGTATACAAAATTATTTTAAACCCCATTCATATTTGCAGGTAAAAAGTCCATTTTAATCAACCAGATGGCTTATTCAGATGGCTTTGTTAAATTCAAAGTATGTTAAAGTAAAAATTTAGTGCCACGAGGTATGGAGAATTTATTTTTTCTCCCCTTGCTTTGGTGTGCACTCTTTGCAAATAACAGCTTATTAGCATTGGAAGTTTTGGTGGGGGCAGAGATTGTTTCATTCAAGAAGCAATTATTAAGTAGCTATTGTGTGTTGAGCATTAGGCTTATGCTGAGGGTGTCCTGACAAGAGTTTTTGCTCCTGAGGAGATTAAAATCTTTGGAGATTAGAACACAGTGTGTCAATGACAAGGGCTCCTAGAGAGACAAAATCAAAGGACTGTGGGAGCTCAGGGGAGGGGCAGTTGAGAGAATCAGCCTGATCTGTGCTCTAGCTCTATACCTGGTAGGAAGTGTTGGTGATGGTGATGAGCCATTCTCTGTAGAGAGCTGTGCATGTGCAAAGTTATAGAGAAGGGAATATTCAGGAGTTGAGGATGCTGCCTGGAGTATAGGTGAGGACTGGAAAAGGAGATGGCAGAAAAGATGAAGCTGGAGTCGTAAGCAGCGTCTAATCTTAAAGGGTCCTGTATGGCATTCTAAAAGTTGGAAGTTTCTTTGGAATGCCGTGGGGGCACCACTTCAGGAATTTAAGCATCCCATTAGCACTGGGGGCATAAGGAGCGGGCAAAAGATGGGAGTAAAAAGAGTGTGCTTAGATACAATTAGGTGATAAATTCTGCAGTTTAGATAAAGCCCTTTGGGCTGCCAGGTGAGGAATGGGTTGGAGGAGGGTGTGACTGAGGGCAGTGGCGGGTGATTGGAGGAGCCTGCATGAGACGCCATGGCAGTAATGGACAGAAGAGGACAGGTTTGAGCTACAATAAAGTGGAAGAGTTACTGGAACTTGGCGAGTGAGAAAGGAGTCTAGAAGACACAGGTTTCAGGCTGAGGATCCAGTGGTTTCTTTAAGGAGAAGGTGTGAGGGGGAAGATGATTTAAGACAGCTGCACTGGGGCAGTTCTGTTGAAGATCTGTTGAAATTAGCATTGCCTGGAATGGTAAACATCTTGGTTTCCTGGTTCTGCCTTCTGGTAACTTCTCTAAAACTTCGGTTTTGATTGTCTTCTCACTCTACCCTATTGCTGTTTTCTTTCATCCTCACCTGGCCCTGCCAATGCTTCTTTCCCGATTGTCCTCAGCTCGCCTTCTCCAACCCACCCCTACTGAGATTCAGCAAACACCCACACTTATAACAGAGAGAACAAATACTGAACCAACATTTTTGTTAAATAGCTTGACCGCTTTGTGGGCAGGGATTTGTCAACACATCTGTTCTAAAGGATTTTCTTTTAATAGATTTTTGTGTGGAAACCAGATCAGCAAAGCACTGTTACTATGGCCTACCCTTGGAGACCTGGAAATTGCTGTACTAAGCAGAGCTGATTAAATGGTATTTTACCTGTTTGGATTGAAACTCACAATCTGTTCCTGAAAATTGTTGCTATTATTTGGCCAAGGGTAATTGAGGAGAGGAATATACCATTTGTTACAGTCTAGGACTGAGATTTGCGATCTTTGTCTGTAGACATTAGACTCCCTCCTCAATCGGACAAATACAACCCGTGAATGTTGAAGGGGATCCATTCAGAACAGAGGGAACCATGGAACAGGGAGCACCCAAGCTGACTATCAGTGAAACGAGGGACACCATCAGATACAGAGCTAGGACAAAGGTCGGGCAGATGACACTTGGATCCACCATCGACGAACATGGAGAAACATAGTGTTTCTCAGACGTACCCTTCTGTGATGCTGTGTAAGGGTTTTGCTTACAAATCCAAGAAAATCTGAAAGTTGGATCACCTGGATATGTGAGTTCTGAAGTTGCTTGACCCAAGTGCTATCCCGCCTTAGGAAAGCAAAGGGATGAAGAGAGTCTGACAGCTCTAACACACTTTCACAGTGGAAAAGAGGCAAGGTCTGCCTGGTTTTCACCCAGAACATGGACAGACACCCTGTATCTACTACAGAGGTACTATAGTAGATAATTAAACTGTATCTGTCCAGGCAGCCTGACACAGGCAATTTAAGGGGAGAGACTCTAGCAGACAGGGGCCAGCTTGTCTGTGCCTCCATCTCTTGCTTCCCAGCAGGGTGACTTTGAGTAAATTACATAAACTATCCAAGCCTCACCTTTCTCTCTGTAGACAGAGAATAACATTACACACCACATAGGGTTGGGACAAAGAGTAACTGAGCTACTGTGCTTACTGTGCTTAGCATGTTGCTTGGTATGTAATGAAAGTTCAATAAATGTTAGCTGGTGTGATTAGTGGCTATCTGATGGGAAGATGCAGTTGGAACTAGAGAATTTCAACAAAGGGCTCTGTAATATAAAGATGTTTTCAGGACTTCCCTGGTGGCACAGTGGATAAGACTCTGCACTCCCAGTGCAGGGGGCCCGGGTTCAATCCCTGGTCAGGGAACTAGATCCCACATGCATCCCGCAACTAAGAGTTTGCATGCCACAACTAAGGAGCCTGCAAGCCGCAACTAAGGAGCCCTGGAGCCGCAGCTAAGGACCCCGCCTGCCACAACTAAGACCAAGTGCAAATGAATAAATATTTTTTAAAAAACCTATAATGGAAAAGAATTCAAAAAAGAATAGATACATATGTATAAAAAAAAGATGTTTTCATGTTATGGCATTAAGAAATTGTCTTTGGGGATTTGGTTACAATGAATTTGCTATAAGGAATAATCCTATACTACAAAAGCATTCTTGGGGTTTGTAAAAGTCTTCTTGTTTTCCCTCTGCTCACTGTCACCATAACCAACAGTAGTCTTTAAACTGCTCTCACTTAAAATCACTTTTAGTCTCTAGTTCTGATCACTCTTCACCCAAAAGCAATTACCAACTTGCATAGGGAGTTTCCACATGACATGTGAAATGTCTGCCATAGAAGCCAGAATCCTGACTTTGGTTTGTCCATCTCTGGCTTCTCTTCTTTTCCTTCTTTCTTAACCTGCATTGCTAGGGAGATTAAGAATCTTCTGGAAGAGAATAGAGCAGTGGTCCTCAATTCTGACTGCATCATGATCAGTTAATAAAGGGTAGACACCCAGGTGCCTGATGTTGAACCTAAAGAGGGTACCCTACGTTAATTTGACACAGAGCACGCCGTGGTGTCCTTGTCAGATCAGAAGAAGTCAAGGACCACCCACAGCTGTATTAAGCAACCGAGAGACCTGTAAACATGCCCCGTAGTTATGAGGTTCTGCCTGTGCCTCTTGGGGCCAGGGCTCCCGTATAAGAATTGGTCCTGTTTGGACATCATTCTCTCGTACAGGTACTTTCTGACTTCATACGTGACCTCTGTCAGTTGCATTTCTTTGACTCAAAACTTTTCCTGTTGCTCTTGTACAAATGTATTAAATGGGAGAAAGGTAGGATATGTGTTTTCCCTCCAATGTGAATACACTCTTTAAAACAGCCTTACAACAAAACTTGCTTCCATATTTAAAATAAATCTGTGAGGAGTTATCTGGGTAAAGAGAAGATGATCTCTTGTCTGCATGTCTCCTGGTAGATTTCCCCTTATTGGTCAGAAGTTCTTTTCTCTGGAGCAGACTACTGTTTCAAGCTATCAAATGCACCCCCTCCTCCAACCCTAAACTTGGCTGTAATAGCTGAGGTTACAGACTGTTCCCTTATGAGGAAAGCATGCCTCACTGGGGCTCTGCCTTTTAACAGTTTTGTTTTTTTTTTTAACATCTTTATTGGATTATAATTGCTTTATAATGTTGTGTTAGTTTCTGCTGTATAACAAAGTGAATCAGCTATATGTATACATATATCCCCACATCTCCTCCCTCTTGCTTCTCCCTCCCACCCTCCCTATCCCACCCCTCTAGGTGGTCACAAAGCACCAAGCTGATCTCCCTGTGCTATGCAGCTGCTTCCCACTAGCTATCTATTTTACATTTGGTAGTGTATATATGTCCATGCCACTCTCTCACTTCTTCCCAGCTTACCCTTTCCTCTCCCTGTGTCCTTAAGTCCATTCTGTACATCTCCGTCTTTATTCCTGCCCTGTCCCTAGGTTCTTCAGAACCATTTTTTTTGTTTTTAGATTCCGTATATATGTGTTAGCATACGGCATTTGTTTTTCTCTTTCTGACTTACTTCACTCTGTATGACAGACTCTAGGTCCATCCACCTCACTACAAATAACTCAATTTCGTTTATTTTTATGGCTGAGTAATAATCCATTGTATATATGTGCTATGTCTTCTTTATCGTGCCTTTTAACAGTTTAATGCTAGCATCTATCAAAGCTAGAGCTGTTTCCTTATTATGACGTTTACTCACAGGTAAATTTTAAGGTGAAAATGTTTTTGTCAGTACTAATTTGAAGGTTGTCATTTTTTCCCATAAATTTTGTTGCATTTCCTTCTTTGCCCCAGATTAAAATAGACTTGTGAGTTTTTCTCAAAAAGTGTTCCTTCATTCCAGGGTGTTTATAAGTGTTACTGGAAAAGGAAAATGTTTCCTGGTGAAAAAAAGATTGGGGAAATGCTAGAAAAACAAGTTGGTTTCTTCTCTACAGGACTTATCAGAGCATTTAACAAGGTCATATTCATTGTGTGAGCAATATTTTCCTCAAATTATTTTCCCATGAAACTCTTTTTATCAGAGAGCATCTCTGAAGGCTAGGTTTTGGGGAAACTGCTTTGGTAAATGGTGTCCTAAATTTCTTAAACAAGAACTGTAGAACAGCAGAGAAAAGATACATATCTTGAAACAAAAATTGGTACACATGATCTGACATGTTCTCTGACAATAGGACAATTTGAAATTTGATCTGCCTCAAATAATCCAGAACTTTTGATCAATGTGTACCTCATGCCAAGAGGTGATGGGAGATGGCATAGCCCTGGCCAACTTTGCCATGCAGCCATCTGAAGAAAAAGGTCTTTGATATTATTCGCAGCAGTTGGCAGCATCATTGAAAAAGTGGGTGCAAAATACTAAAAACAGGGTGATACAGACTAATCCTACAATCCTAACACTGCTGCCTAGGGAGTTAAGAGATTTGGAGCAAAAACCATGAGACCGTTCCAAAATAGGCATGGCGTTAAATTGCACCAGAGATAAGTAGGCAAGATATAAAGTGTGGGACAGCTGTTGTGGCTGATACTGCTCAGTAGACAGGCAGAACTATTAGATCCTCTCCTTGGTTAGCACCAGGGTAGCAACCATTAAGAAGGAATCACATTCACGTTGTTCCTGTTCAAAGCAACTAATTATTCACTCAACAAATATTTATTGGGTGCCTACAAAGTAGTAGACTCTGTCCTGGTCACTTGGGCTAGAGCAATGACAAAATAAAGTCCCTGATCTAGTATGTCTGCTATGGAGTTTAATCTTTACACTGTCCCCATTTAATAGAAGAGAAAACTATAAGAGATTGAGACTGTAGATTTTCAACTCTGAAAGGTATCTCAGAAAACATTTTTATTCAAACTCTTCATTTTACTCATGAAGAGATAAGTTTAAAGGGTTACTCTTTTTGATTGAAAATAGTGACAGTGAGGATGAAAAACCAGGTCTTCTGCTTTCCAATCTTGGTCTCTCCCTGATGCCGTATGCTGCTTAGAAAACTGCTACAGATTTGTACGAGGTAGGTAGTTAGTAAAGGTGTGATTCTCAGAGAGTGGCCACAGTCTCTGCCCTAACACAGTAGGAATTTGACACTGTCAGCTCAAGCTGCTAACTGAAAATCCAAAAGAAGCAGTGGCTTGAGGACCATGCCAAATAGTATTTCTTAGGGTAAAGGGGGGAAGGGACGCCCCATTAACTGAGAAAGATGAAGCAAATGGTCCCAGAACTCCTGCTTGCATTTTGCTGGATTATGAAAGCACAGTGAATGTGCTCCAGTTTAAATTTGGCCAGACGCTGGGGGATAAAGTTTCATGACACAAGGATTGGTATTGCAATCCTTGTAAGTACCCCATGAGAAGATGGAACTCTTACATGTCATTACATGTAGGGAGGAGATTTAAGAACCATATTCCTGTTATAAACAGTATTAGAAATAGTATTTTATTTCCCCTTGATTGCAACACTAAATCTAGGAATGTCAAGGGAGAGAATGTACTTCATTGAATGCAGAAAACTTGATTAAAAAAGCCTTAATTGGTGAAAATGTATCAAAGCATATGAAGCAAATAGCACAAATTTCATATTTCAATGTTCTTTTTTCATTTGAGTTACCTGAGTAGATATTAGATTGACTGATTGAATGGATGAACGAAAGGGGGATTTGATGAATATCAATCAACAGACATGTATTAAGCATCTACTATGTGCAGTACACCATTAGATAGTAAGAAATATAAAGATGAACAAATCCTGATCCCTAGGAGAGGACAAATGCTGTAATACAAGGATGAACATATTCATGTTCATTAAAGAAGTATGGCATGTTTGGGAGAGCAAAATTATTTCTCACGATGGGACATATAATAAAAAAACAGTGAGCAAATATTTGTTGCCTATGAGAATGCTGGGTCTTAAGAACTCAGACATATGCCACTGAAATTATGGAAGCACATGATTTACCTTTTGGAAATTTAATTTGGTATGGATGGTATGATTCAAAATGCCATTTGCAGTATGACCTATAATAATAGTTGTTATTTTTTGAGATGATGTTATATAGGCCCAGAACCTTCTGAAGTTGGTTCTGACAATTATAAAGGAACAGTTAGCTCCTTTGCAGACAGCAAGCTCACCATCCTTGCATACTTGTATCTAAAATAGTCCTAAAATTCTCTTTATTGCCACTACACTGTTTCCCAAAATGAAGCATGAGATCATGGTAGTATTTAGTTATTGGTTCAGTTTCCTGTCTTCTTAGATCTTTTTAAAGCTCCTACATCCTTACAGAATGACCTCCTAGATTAATGTCTGATCACATGATCAGCTATTTACAAAGTGCTGGTGTTCTAATTTGATTCCTTTAGATAACATAAGAGGACATTTAGTTGTATGGTCTGTGGTAAGTATAATTTATTTCATACTCTCAGAGTCCTCTGAGACTGTGCAATGGCAGAAAGCAGACAAACTAAATAGTAACATTTTATAAGAAATTAAGTCAACTCTTCTGTAAAGGAATTTCTTTCAACTATTTTTCCGTATTGATTTTACAGTTCTAAATAAAATAAATAAAATTCAGCCAGTGAATTTGGCCAAGCCATGTTTTGTTAACTTTATTATAAAAATATGTTGTGTCTATGTATTACAAATATCACATTTTATTTGCATAGGAATATATGCATTTAAAAATAAAAAATGTTTGCTTTGTACTTACAATATTTGTAGTATTAGTTACTAAAATTCTCATCTTAGAACCCATTGCTGAAAGCTCCTTTAAGGCAAACCTGTTAAAAATGAGCCCCTAACTTTATTGCAAACCTATTATGCATACATAATGCATTCCACACTCTTGCAAGATGCAAGTCACTACTCCCCAATAACATTCTTACATAGAACATTACATTTTTTTCTTTGCAGGAATGAAAAATCTCCCTGAGTTTGCATTATCTTGTTTTGTGAAAGTTTGGTGACTTTTACCTTTGACCTTAGACATCTGGTTGTGATTTTACTGAAAAGATGTAGCACATTATTCTTATGCAAGTCTCCATGAGTGGCTATTTTTGTTCTCAGTTCTCAACAGGAACAAGTAAATACTGCAGGACGAGTTATTTTTAAAGGTTTTTAAATAGTGTTTGTTATTTCAAGGCATTAACGAGTAAAACTTCTTAGAAAATACTGGTCAGTTGTGTTTATTGCCTTATGTCAACACGCTTGTCATTTTGAGAAAGTGTCATAATCCTAGAAGAAAATGGTTTGTACTCCTTGAGTCAGATTTTAATCTGAGAAGTGTTCTGTGTATCATTGTGTATCTCTCAAAGGATCTGTGGCTGCACACCTGTAAGCATCTTGCTTCTTATAGCAGAGCGCACGCATGTTGGGAAGGCTTAGATTCGTTTCTTCGCAGTGCAAATTGGGTACTAATATGGAAAAATGGAAGGGTCCTTATCCACTTGTATTTTTTCCCCTTTTTTCCTTGCCATCATCTTTACATTGTTGAAATACTTAGGGTAATCCAGTTATACTGAAGGGTATAGATCGAACACAGAGACCTGGAATCTAGGCTTGGATTTGCCCACAAGCAGCTATTGGACTTTGAACTAGAACTTCCTGAGCCTCAGAGTCTGAAATGAAATATTTGTTAACAGGGGGCTCATGGCTTACATCTAAAGTGCACAGGTGTTTTGTTTGGGCTACATATTGTTTTAAAAGTCAGGAAATTTCACCTAAGATTTCTAGTATCTCTTAAGAAATGGAAAGATGTGGCAACATGGAGCCTGCATTCTCAAATAGCAACAACTTCTTGGGCCCTGTAGCTTCCTTGGTTTGCCATCCTTGCACTTGATTGGGTTTTGTTCCCTTGATCTTCTAAAATGGTATGACTCTTTAGGCTTTGTTTCAAGGAACATGGTGGGAAAAGTTTAGTTCCTCTTAAAATTCATTAGACATGTTACTTTTTGTTGCCTTACAATGTCTTAGTTTTCCTGTGATTCCATTCTGACCTCACACACTTACAGCACTGCACCTATGTATGGCCTGTCCTTCTCTGTTCCCTCTTTATGGGAAACAGTAGGGGAATAACCTCGGCTTTATTTTTCATACCTCCATTTAAATTTTCTCCTTCCATGATTTTACTTCCAGATAGATAACATAAAATAACTTACTGTCATTTCTGTGAATATCAGAGAAACAATAACTTTCTACTCATGAAATCCAGAAAGTATGTGGAACTGAGAACAGAATAGTAAATCTCACTTTCTGAAACTGTGCTTGTTCACATTTTTCAGTTACCACACTGTATCTAATCAGATTTTTGCAAAGCAATGCTATGCATGCAACAATTCTCCTATAACTCTCTTTGGAGACACAGCCCAGCTGCTGTGGTGACGGTTAGCTGGCTTCTTATGGCTTGGGATGATCTTTCATTAAAAAACACAGATGGTACTATATCCTTCTCACCATAAGAAATAATATAAGCTTTGGTCAGGTGAAGGAAGAATGTATGACCATGAAGAACTTCTTCAAGTAAAATATCCCTGAATCATGTCCAATTGTCATGTATCTTCAGTTGAATCTTCATCCCTGATTCTTGGTGAGAATCAATATAGTCAATAAAAATCCAGGGTAGTAAAATAACCTTGGATCTATGTGGAGGGCGCAGGGGGAGAATGATCAGTAAAAGGAGTTTATTTCTGGTTGATTTATTAAGAATTGAATTTGTGTAGAAAAAATATAAGTAGTAACTTTATAGAGATGGCTTAGAGAAAGTCAATACCCATTTGCTAAAATAAAGTATTGGTTTCTTATTAGGTTCTTACAACATGGCTACTCTTCAACAGCTGTAGAGCAAAGCAAATGTTGCATTCTAGTCAAACGTGTTCATTGAAGAGCTTGGTTACTGACAGCTAAGGACCATCTAAAGATAAAGAACATTTTGTGAGATGATTCTCTTTCACCTGCTGATTAAACTGTGAAAAATCTGTGAGCCCAAATGCAAATTTCCCTGTTCCTGTTCTACTGGACAAGCTCCCAGGACTAGACTAGAGCTAATGCAAATTAGAGAATTTCCACCAGTTGATTCAGGGAAATAGCTAGCTTGAAACACAAACCTCTTGGCAATGAGGTCCTGCAGAAAAATACAGAAATAGGAGCTTTGATTCTGTTAAGGAACATAGAGGGCAATAGGGTTCCTTACTATAGAATTATTTCTCTATGTAGGGAGCAGATTGACCAGATTCTCAATTTGTGACTTTATTCTCTCTCTTTTCCTCCTCATCTCTTGCCTGGTTTCTCTTTGCTCATTGTTGACTACCTGTTGAAAGTGAAACAGAACACCTTAGGGTAGACTCTCTTTTGCAGTATGTGCTTTTGCAGTATGCATTTTCCTAAGTCCCTCATTGGGAAATTCATTCCAAAAGAATGTTGAAAGCATAAGGGGATACATTTTGTGAGACACACAGGCAACCAATAACTTGGGTAGAAAAGACTGGTGAATTGATCTCTGCTTCATATCTGACTAAATCTTTAAAAAAATTCCATGGATAGTGGGTGGAATATTTAAAATATCTTGTTACAAAAACCCAGACATGATTCCACAAAAGACAAAAATGTCTGGAGGCATTTTTTTGTGGATGTTAATCTCAAGCCCTTTCATATCCAGTCATGATTGGGCTCCAGAAGTCCCTTAATAATGTAAGGAATTTGGTAAATTCTTGTAACAAGTTGTTCTCTGATGTCTTCGGAGCCCTCGTGATCTGCTATAGGATCATCATCTGCCAAACTGTTCAGGAAGGGTAACAATCAGTCCTGGGCAAACATTTAAACAATGAATTAGCAATTAACAAAATAGGGGTGGGGCTAGAGACTATTTTATAAGCTTCATTTATATTTAAGCTTGAAAGGGGACTTGGGCCAGATAGGCTAACACCTTCATTTTACAGATGAGAAAACTGAAGACCAAAGAATGTAAATGCCACAATTTAGGTTACATAACAGCTGTAGAACCAGAATGAATTCTTGATTTCCAGCCCAAGGTTTTGTTATTAGGGCCTGCTGCCTTAGAGTTTCCCACCAGATCAAGCTGCTGGCTTGGGCAGAATTCTAATAATTGATATTTCATTTTTGATAAAAGTTTGTTTTCTGAAGCCTGAATCACATTATGTCCTTTCAGCATTGTAAAAAGGACCTTAATTTGAATGTCCTTGTAGCATACTGCACCAACTAAGTGTACCAGCTTAGCCAGTACAGTACCATCACCAAGCTCCAAGAATACTGTGTAACTTTTCCCACCTGATGCTAGCCCCTATCTGTCATGTTCAACTTTAATTTTGAAAGGCTGCCCAGTTTCTCCTGTATCTGACTAATCTTACAGAAAATGCTACTGTTAGTATATGGTTATTTTCAAGGAATTTCCCCCCTCTAAACCTGCTTCAATTTAATGCACCGAAGTAAATACAATTGAGTTATTTTTTCTATGGAAAATATCAGCATAAATAACAAGGGCATAAATAACAAACTAGTTGACTATTAAGTTGAGATATCTAAGTTTACATAAAAATTGCTATTGTGCTAAATCATGGAGCCAAAGCCAAGTATGCATATGAGACCTATCTTTTGGGTTTCTTAAGCTGTCTGTTTTTGAATGCTAGCCATCTTGAAATCATCATTTTGGGTATCCAGCTTGTCCCTTTTTTGTTTTTGTTTTTTTGTAAAAAATTATGAAGTCAGACTGCTCAGTGAGAATGAAATTCTTCCTTCAGAAAGAAAAGGGAAAAATCTGAACATGGAGAAGGCCCATCTTAGAATATCTGTGACTCAAAGACTATCTTTAAGTATTATTTCTGGATTTGAGTAATCTCCATGGGTTTTAGGTGCCATGAAATTAATGGCCTGGGAGAAGGAAAAAATGGTGATGGAAGATAAAGAAAAAGGGAGAATAAGAAATAAAGCAAAGTAGAGAGTAAAAGGAGAGAATGGGAGTGTGGTGGAGTACTTCCAGAAATGGTTCCAAGTATATTTGTGCTGTGGTCTCTTACTCTTAGGTTGTTGTTATTGTTGTTTTTTAAAAAAAACAGCTTTATTGAGTTATAATTGACCTATCTTAAAATTCACTTATTGCAAGTATACAATTCAATAATTTTAAATACTTTGAGTTTATCATTCCACTGTCACTTGGCCTCTATTGTTTCTGATGAGAAGTTAGTCATTAATTGCATTGCTTTTTTTCCCTCTCTGTTCTTCAGCTTGGATAATTTCTGTGGATTTATTTTCAAATATCTCCCATATTTTTCTGCCATATTACACTTTCTGTTGTAATCCTCTAGTCAATTTTTCATTTCAGTAATTGTATTTTTCAATTCTAGAATTTCCATTTAGTTCTTTTTGTTATATAATTTGTATCTCTTATTGAGATACTCTTTTTGCTGAATCATTGTCATCATATTTTCCTTTAATTCTTTAAACAATTTCCTTTAATCCTTTGCAAAATTCCCTGGTGGTCCAGTGGTTAGGACTCTGCAGTTTCATTGCTGAGGGAGCGGGTTCAATCCCTGGTCAGGGAGCTAAGATCCTTCAAGACATGAGGTGTGGCCAAAAAAAAAAAGAAACCAAAAACCTTTAATCCTTTGAACATATTTATAATAACCATTTTTAGGTCTTTGTCTGCTAAATCCAACATCTGGATTATCTCAGAGACACTTTCTATTGACTGCTTTTTCCTCTGGGTTTGGGTCATAATGTCTTGTTTCTTTGCATACTCATAATTTTTGTTGTTGAATATTGCTCATTTTTGATAATCTCTTGTAGCAACTCTGGATTCTGAATTTTTTCCCTTAAAGATTTGTTATCGTTTGTTTGTTTAATAACTTGTCTGGAATAAATCTGTGAAATCTGTCTCCCCTGCAATGCATGGCCCCTGATGCCTTTACTCTTTTTCCTCTTTTCTTTTTCTTGTTTTTATTTTTAAGCCTGACTTCCTAGGGAATCATCTATAGGCCTATGTAGCTTAATGTTCAGCCAATGATTGATCAGAGGCTGCCCTCAAATACCTTGAGTCAGTATGGTTTCTATTCACTGCTAATGGATTTGTGTGTAGGCCAGAAACTGTATTCAAACTTCAGGTAATTTTCAAGCCTGCATCAGCTTTTACTTTCTACTGAGCTCTCTTGCTTTTCCTCTTCATATGCCCAGACTCAGCTCTGTCAACCAGGAACATGTAGGTGGCTGTGCACGTGCACAGCCTCTGGTCAACCCAGGATATCTGAAGTTTATCACACCCTCAGTGGATGTCCCATTACCCACAACTCTCTGTTAAAACTCTGGCTAGTCCAGCAGTCCATTGCTTGCCTCAAACAGGCCAGCAATATCAGGCTAATGGAACCCTAACCCTTCCTTGCCACCAGATCTCCTTTTAAACTGACAATGCTCCAAATGGAGTGAGCTCTTTCCAGTAGCAGCAGCAGCAGCAGCAGTGTTTATTATTTTCATAGCTTGTCCCACTCTGGTTGAACTACTGGAGGAGGGGTGGTTGTAGCCCCAGGCAAAATGCTACAGACTTGTGCTGTCCTTACCAAAGTTTAGTCATTTTCATGAATAAATGCTTCTCAGTTTGTTATATGTCTTTGGTTAAGTTCCAGAATGCTTAGATGAATGTTTTAGACTGTTCAGTCCAGCTTTAGAGTTGCTTTTGGGAGACAGAATTTTTTGATTTCCTTATTCTGTCACAGTGGAAGTTGGAAGTCTCCTACACTTAGTTTTAATGACCAGATCTTCACTGAGGTGTCCATATCCTTTGCATATGGATATAAAAGGTCAGTCCCTTTTCCAAAGGTCATGCACTGTATTTGACATTATGTCCAAAAACAAGAAATACTCCATCCATCATCCATCCTTCAAGAAGCAAACAGGTTTAAAGCTCTACCCATATCTCTTTCTCTATTTTCTTGTGAATGAATTTTCAGTGTTCTCGTTTCTGAGTGCTGATAACTAAGGTGCAGAGAATTATTTTCCCCCTTGGCAACAATAGTTGTCATTTAGTTTTCAGGTTGGGAGATTGACAACGGAAGGGCATTAATTAACTGCCTTTTTAGTAATAAATATTTAAAAAGTAGTAAGAATGTCTACTATTTAGTGAGTGATTACTATGGTGCCAGGTACTTTGTTAAGCACTTCACAACTTTATGTGTTATTATCTCCATTACAAGGCTTAGAAAAAGTAACTTGCCCAAGGTCACTCGACCAGCAAATTGTGGAGAAAGGATTCAAATCCAGGTCGGTTGGATGCTCAATTCCATGTTGTTAATGACCATGCTATACTCCTTTGGGATACCACTACTCCCAGACATCAAGCAGGCAAACTTGGTCCATCCTTGTTTTGAGACACTGGTCTCGAATAAGATACCATTGCCAATGATCTGTCACGGAGATTCTTGTCTGTCTTAATTGAAATCTTCCTTCTCTAACCTTTCTTTCCTGGCTTATTAAGTTTAGTTGTACTCTGGATAATGAAGGAGGAGATTTAGGGAATGATGCTTAAAACTATTTTATTTTTCTAAATCTTTAATTTTCTCAACCTCTTATCACAGGTTGGGTCCCGTGGGAAGCAGCATCTAAAATGGAGATGAGCATATCAGAGATGTATTAGGGAGTGCTCTTGGCATCAATGTCTCTGAAGGAAATGGAAGGAGGCAGAATTGGGCAGAGGAAAGAAACTGAGCTGTGATGAAATTTCAAGAGTCCTCAGACAGACCTACAGGGAGTTCAGATAGAATAACCCGTTCAGAGTTGTAGGGTAGAGGCTGGGCCTTTTCTACCCACAAAGATCTGTCACTGGATATAGTCACCCTGAAGAGGGCTGACTATTGACGGCTATCAGCCAGCAGCACCTGCCCCCAGCTGGGGAAAATAAGTCCTCTGTTCCTTAAGTTGTGCACCCAGCACAACTGTTTATATTCACATTATTTTTTTTCTGGAATTCCTTTTTTCCCTTTAATTTGGCAAAATTGTTTATTAGGAGAAAGTATTTTTTTTAAATTGAGATGTAATTGACATATAACATTATATTAGTTTTAGATGTACAGTACAATGATATATGTATGTATTATAATTCTTTATTCTTTCATTTATTTAAGCAATATATAATTTTTCAGTGTGACTTTTTTTTTTTTTTTTTTTTTTTTGGCTAGGCACTGTGTGAGAGGTTGGGGATATGACAATGAAAAATATGTACCAAGTTCCTGTTCTTGTAATGTTTATAGCCTGGGGGAGGCTATTTGTATTTAATCTCCTTCCTTGAAGTCTCTTGTTTAATCAGAAATTGGTTCTAGGTCAGTAACTCAATGTAGCCTAATTTAAGCCAATTTAAATCTCTCATTCAAGTCTTATGCACTTGGCTATTGTTTTCCAAATCCTTTTAAATTAATGGATAGCCTTCCTGGCTAGAATTATACTAGACTATGGTAAGAAATTTTTAACATTTTTAAATTTACAATTACCAGCTTAATGGACTGTTAGCTGAGGGAATGACACCTCTGTATAAAAAAGTAGCATTAAAAATTAATTATAATTTTTGGCAGAACGTGGAGATAGCAGCAGTTGAATTTGTTGCTCAAGATTATCCTAGCTTCTTAGTGTTATCCTATTATCCTTAAAGGAGAAAGAGTGTATTTTAATTGTAATTACTTTTGATAATTTTTTTTAGCCTAGGAGTAAATTATTAATTAGGGTGTACATTATAAATTACTTTTTTTATTAGGTGATTTCTGTCTGATAATAGTTTCTAGGTTTTTGTTTTTTTTAATTAAACTATATCTCTTGGATTTATTAACGGCTTTGGGCTCTGTTAAGAGGGAGGCTAATCTGATTTCCACCTTATGACTCCACATGCAACTAGAAAAATGATTCTGCCTAACTGAGATAAATAGTGAATTATGTGTGGCCAATATGAATGGCTCTGGCTGAGGAACCATTTCTAAACGAAAGTTTCATTTTCACATTTTTTTTAACCATGATATTTCACTATAGATTTTAAATTAATTTGCCTCACCATTATATACATGTCAGGAGGAATAGACCTAGGTCTTTAAAAAACTGGTCCAGGTATGAAAATAAATCAGGAGGAGGACAAGAAAACTCAAGATAGAATCAACTCCAAGTGATAAAACAAATAAATTAATGGATCACTGATAATTTTCTGTTTGTGTATAAATGGGGTACGTTGGCTAAAACTGAGTCCTAAGACTTTTTTTTTCCTTTGAAATTTCATAGATATAAATGGAAAAAAACAAAACCAACCAATAAAAACTTTTAACAACAAAACTAGTATTAAAATAGCACCATTTAAAAGTCTAAATCAGTTCTTTAGTTTACCTTTTGAGCAATCAATCTATTGTTTTGAAAAAACCCTTTAAAAGAACACAGTCTTGGGGAATATATATCTCATATATTACATAACACCCCAGGAAGGTCTGGGACAGCACCTCATAACCAAACTCTTTAATATTTCTACACTAAGTAGACAAATAAAGACTGTATGTAGTTATAATCAGTTCAGGCCGGGTTTGCTACCTAATGAGTCAGCTCCAAACTTAGGAAAAAACATTGGTTTTTAGAGGTCTTTGGATTTCAGAATTCTGGGTAAGAGACTATGCATCTTTGCTAATTTTGTATATTTCTATCCCTAGAAACCTAAAGAGTCATTTATTCCTAGGAAAATATTCTGAGACTCCATATCTTGAATAATTGAACTAACCCTTGAAGGAAAGTTAAGCCTTTGGTGATGGTGCCTGTATTCTTTGTTTGGGGTGGTGGGTGAGGGTGGAGTCTGTAGCCTCAGAGGTAGCTCTTACCCTCACCTTTGCTCCAGATGCGCAGGCCCAGCGGCCATGGCTCACGGGCCCAGCCGCTCCGCGGCATGTGGGATCCTCCTGGACCGGGGTACGAACCCGTGTCCCCTGCATCGGCAGGCAGACTCCCAATCACTGCGCCACCAGGGAAGCCCTTACCCTCACTTTTTAAATGAAGCTGCAAGTTTATGTTTTACCCATGAACACATAGTTCCCTATTAGGTTTCCTACTCAGGGGAGAGCTCTCCTAAGAAGTAGATTGGCTTATCCAGCAGCAGTAGAGCTCCCCAGAAGCCTTGTAATCCCCTTCTCTTAATGTAATAGGACAGAGAAGGCACACAGAGATATAGTGCCATGAAAGAGAAAGACCAAGATAAACAGAAAAAAACTAAAACTGAAACCAAGATTATTTAGGAAACAGAATAAAATTTTAAAAGAAAAATAAAGAGTCAAGAAAATATTCCATGATATAAGAACAATCAGAAAAGTAAGCACTCTTAAAGAATAAAAATATTATTACCTATATAAAAGAAATTTGGTACAAGAGCTGGAAAATGAAGTAGGGGAAATCTCCTGGAATATAAAACAATAATAAGAAGAAATAAAAATACAAAATGCAATGAGATAAGAGATCAAATCAGGAGGTCCAACATCTTCTGAAAAAAAGGACAGAAAATGAAGGGGAGGAAATACTCAAAGCAGTAAGAGAAAACAGTTTGCCAAAGTTGAAACACGTGGATTTTTAGCTCGAAAGAGCCCACTCAATGCAAAAATGTCCAAATTCTGAGCACTGAGGAGCACAAGAGGAAGACCAGGATCTGGCGTCTGTCCTTGGAGAGCACAGTGTAGGGGGCAGATAGACCTGCCACATTTGGTAGGTTGCTCTTTATCCTATTTGAAGAGTGAATTGTGATTTATTTTGTGAATAAAGAGTGTTCTCTGTATCATTTTGACCAAATGTTGTGTTGGTGGTAAGGGGCAGAGAGAGAGAGAGGAAGAGAGAGAGAGGGAGAGATTGAGCAGCAGGTCTTTTTCTACCAGAAAAGACAAAATGTTAGAATCAGATTATGCCAGCATTTATTAAGGCACTTAAAAAAAAAAACCTTTGAGGGCCCTTATTAATGAGATAGTACAGGGGGGAAAAAGCAGGTTATTATATGGTATTATATATGCATGGTCTCAAGCACTTGTATAGGCATGTAAGCTTGCAAAGTAATCCAGAAGGATATATCCCATCCAGAGATGGTGGGATGATGGGTGATTTTCATTTTCATCTTTATAATTCCGTACATTTTAGGAAGTAAGTATGTATCTTTTTTATAATTAAAAATGATTAAATTGCTTCTTTTTTAAGGGGAGACTTTTTGTATTTAAAATGCAGATACTCCTGGGAGGAGAACTGGTGAAAACCTGGGGAGAGTAGCTTATGAAGGTAGGAGGCGTTAGGAGGAGCCCTTCATCGGCACTAAGAAAGAAGGCCTGTGGAGGGGGAAAACTACCCAATGAGGAGGTTATAAAACCCTAAAGGTCAAGCTAAAGATAAGTTTCATTTACCTCCTGCTTCCCTCAAGACTCATCTTACCAAATGTCCTAACTGAGATACATAATTTTCTTACATTGATGCCACATTGCCTGAGGGCTGACGCTCTCCAAGATTCTCTACCAAGGGGCAGAGGAGAACAGAACCAAAATCTAGAAAGACTCTGGTCAGAGCTCAGCTGTGAGAGTGAAGGGAAGGAGCCCAGCGCTTACAATGAGGGAGGGGATCGGGGCTGGGCTCACATAGGCCTTCTGTGAGTGCAGAGATCATTTGGGACTTATTTAAAAATAGATACACAATGCTTTACTGACTGTTCTAGCATCATTGAAGAAGGTTTCTGCTACCACTGTCCCTACTGTCATCGTGAAGATACATTTATTCTCAATTGATCCACGTGGAGGGCTATTTTGGGCACTTTTAGGTTAATAATGTAGAAATGATTTATTTTTTTTTCTTTTCAAAGAGCTTTCAGATTATGAGAGAGAACAATTTAAAAGCTTACTTTATGTAAACAGAAATTATAAAATGTAGCTCCTCACAATGATGCCCTGAATGGCCATGTGATGATGCAATTGGCTAAAAACACCCATTAGTGGAGTTCAGGTCATTAATTCTGGCCTAAGAAGGGCAAGAGCCTTGACCTTCAGGATAGCCCAGACTTTAAGAATATTCAGTACTAAATACATCTGGATTAATTTGATAACCTATCTCAAATAGTAATGATGGAGAATTGTTATAGAATTTTTCTTCCAGGTTAAGATTAAAAACAAATAATTCAAACTCTAAAAATTACTTTACCCTGCCAAAATACTATTGTAGAATTTCATTTTTTTTTTTCAACACAGAGAGTAACAAAAGCAGGGGGAAGGTAGAAAAGGAACAGAAAAGTCGATTTAAGAGATAATGTATTGCATTTAAAGAACGTGAATGCCATTACTTTTCATCACTTAACTTTTCAAAGAACACTTTCAGCTTCCTTATTTGCATGTTTCATTGTTTTCCAGCCTTTACACTGTATGCTTAAAATGCAAATGGAATAATATAAGAATAATGAGAAGTAATATTGGAAATGTTCTGAGAAAATGTTGAAAAAAGGACTTGGTTTCCATCCGATTGAAAGGAGGTGAGACTTGGGAGAGCATTCAGACTAGATATAATTTTATCTTAAGCTCTAACTAGAAGCACCATTGCTATCCTTCTTTTTCCTTTGTACTGTGGAAAATTAGTTACTATTTCTCTATCTTGACTCCCTTATTCTTTATCCATTTCTCTTCTTCTTCACATTAGGTGTCTACCAATCAGTTAACCTCAGTTCAATTAACATTGATTGAGCTAGTCACTGTCACATTTGGAATATAGAAAAAAATAGTCCTTTATTAAGAAAAGCAGGGTTTGGGAAAACACTTGTCAGTCTCCTGCTCCAACTCCTTGATGTCTGGCTCTTCCCTGAATGGGCTTCAAAATCAGACATCTTGGGTTCCAATCCCAGCTCTGCCATTTCCCAAACATATTACTTACCTCCTCTGAGCCTCTGTCTCCTCATCTATAAAATGGAATAATGACACCTTTCTTCTTGGTGGCTTTGATGATTGAGACAATACAAATAAGTGCTTATAGAAATACCTAGTGCTTATAGAAATTGAGACAATACAAATAAAGTGCTTATAGAAATACCTAGGCTGCTCTCTCTGTCCTTTGGCTTGTGATACAATAAAGGTGTAAGGTGACCATCCATCACAGTTTGCCCGATGCTGATGGGTTTCCTGGGACATGGTTCTTTCCGTTTTAAAATGGTGATGGTGTTGGACAAATCCAGATGAACTGGTTACCCTAGAGATAGAAGAACATGTATTCAGTTAGTCATAATCCCAAATCAAATGAATCAAATAAGCTAGAAGAAGAAAGTCATATTGAGGCACAGGGCAAGGCATGGCAAGTTCCTTCAAAAAAAAGGAAAGAGCATTCCATTTAGAGGGAACTGAAGAAGCAAAGGCATGAGGTGAGAAATTGCATGGCCTGCTTGTGGAAGCCTTAGGCAGTTTGCATGAGGTCATATGAGAGGATGTAATGAGTTAAAGGTTCAAGAAAGTGTGGTGTGGCCAGACTAACCAAGGCCTTGCATGTTATGCTCAGGACTGTGGACTTGTTCAGAGGTAATGGGGAGATGGCCATCAAGGGGGATGGCCCTAGTTTAAACCTTAGTTTAATCCCGCTTTTCTAATGAAGAGCTCGTGTGGCCACTTCAAATAGATTTAAATGAAAAATTTGTCTTTAGCTCTCCTTTTATTATTAAGTAATCATATAATTTTCCTTTTGTGTCAGAATATTTAAGATGACCCTCCTTAGGTGATAGCAGATGAAAGGTGCAAAGTCATTTTTGCCACCTTCCAGATTCAAACTTGGGGGTA
The DNA here is from genome assembly GCF_039906515.1 of Pseudorca crassidens. NCBI lineage: Eukaryota > Metazoa > Chordata > Mammalia > Artiodactyla > Delphinidae > Pseudorca > Pseudorca crassidens. Next base: position 82,148,741 of record NC_090301.1, read on the forward strand.
TCTTGGACTCTCCTCTTTCCATTATCCTCCTTATCCAATCAGTGGCACAATATATTGGTTTTTGTCTTCACAGCCACATTTTCTTCCTCTCCATTCCCTGGCTGAGGCTCTAGTCACGTTTCTCTAGATTCAAGAAATAATTGTATATGGCCCATTCTTCCAGCCTCTCTCCAGATATAAATATTCATCCTGAATATCGTGTCCAATTAAACTTGTTAAACAACATTTTTGTCATGTCATTTTCCTATTCAAGAACCTATTACAAATTCCTATTAACACCTGCATCTAGGCCACTCTTGTCAACCTGCGTTTAAAATTTCTCCATCAATGGGCCCTTCCCTACAACCACTTTGGTTTCTCAGAAACCATTTGTACTATTCAGATCTACCTTCTTTTTGAAAAGTTTTGTTTTGCTTTTGTTTAAAAATTTTTAATTGTGGTAAAATACACAACATAAGATTTACCATCTTAAGCATTTTTAAGTGTACAATTCAGTAATGTTAAATATATTCACATTGTTGTGCAACCACACTTCTCCAGAAACTTTTCATCTCTTTTTGTCTTTAACAGTAGGCCTTACTCTTACAAATCCAGCCCCTCCATCTGTTTCAAGCCACTCGCCACACATGGAATTGAGTAACTGAGTTTCTCTTCCTTCTCTCTTCCTGTTTAAATCCACGGCCAAACTCCAAGAAGAGAAATCCTATGTAAAGTATAAAGTCTATAAAAGAGTAGGTACTCAATAAATTGTTCAAGTGCTATTATTGTAGTATTCTGTATTGTTCTCCAGATACAGCTTATATGTGGAGAACACTTTGTCATTCCCAGTTCTCAGGCATGCCAGTCATCTCACCTGGTCCTCACCACAGCCCTGTAAGGCAGATGAAGTAGATGCTCTTATGTAGTTTTTAGATGAAAACCTGAGAATGACCAAGGTACTTGCCCAAGATGATGCAGTTAGTAAGCGACAGAGCTGGCAGTAGAATCCAAGTAGTCTGGCTCCTAACACAAAGCTCTTTTCACTATTTCCACCTGCCTTGTTTCTTTGAAGGATATCTTGTCTTTCCAATAAGAAGGAAAGCTCTCTGAGAGAAGGAACTGTTATGATTCTTTTCAGCTTTCCTGGCATGAAGCTGAGTCTTAGGCACAAAGATTCTGTTTCTCAGGTAGTTGTGAGCATATTTAAAACTCCCTGTACTGTTGTCTATGGTTTCTTAGATATTTTATATCATTTTATATGTATCACATGTGCTTTCTTACAGAACTCTGTAGACGAGACTTTTAATTCTCACTGAACTCACCTGAGGAAGTGGGAAAACTTGCCCCCACACTTGGGAGAAGTCACGTGACAAGTTCCGGCCGACAGGTTGTGAGTTTCTAGTCTCTTCTCCTGCCACGGTTGTCACGGAGGAGGACATGTGTGGAGATGGTGGAGCCCTAGGATCTAAGTATCAGGGATTGCTATCCTGCTGCTTGGAGAACAGCTGCCCTGGAGAGTGGCCCAGGTCGGCCCTGGACTGTGTATGAGATAATCAACTTGTGTCATGCTAAAGCACAAAAATTTTAGTTTAGATTTTTTTTTTAACCTCAGCATAATTTAGCCTATCCTGACAATGCAAAATGCAAATGTTTAATGGCCAGTGTGTTAGCATCTCAAATTCTCAGAGTTGCCCTGGAAATATAATAAGGAATTGTTCTTAATTTGCAGTTGGAACAAACAAGGGCCCAGAGAGGTTTAAAGAATGACTTGAGCCACTCCTCAGATCAGTCTCTTAACCCAAGTTGGTGATCTTTTCCCATATACTTAAGGACTAGCATAAGAAATGTAAATCAGGTGCGGAAAAATGCAGACTAATACTCCAACCCTCTCTGCTTCTACAGTGACATCCTCCAGCTTCCCTTTTTTATCTGGTTTCCTCCTTAACTGTCACTGAAGCCTTTGCCAGGGCAGGCTACACTGAAAGAGGTATTATTTATCACTGTGTTGCCAGAGTAACCCCAGACTGCACAAAGATCCAGCTGAAGTACTGGAATGGGTACAAAAGATAGTTCTGCTGGTCACGTGTAGACTTCTCAATCACCCTTGCCCTGTGCAAGGAAGAGATGGGGATTAAACTTGCTGTCTTTCTAAAGAGGAGCATGTCTCAGCAAGAGAGGAGAGAGACTGCATAAGCTCATAGCGCGTTTCAGTCCAACGACAGTAATTACAGCTTTTCTGTTTCTTCCATCGAAATCCTTTCCTAATCAAATCAATTTTTATTAATGACTCCAAATAAAGTCCAGTTACCAGAGTTTAGGGTCTTCTTTTCATCTTCTTCCCAGTTTTGGCTGAAATTTAGACTTTTGTGTAACCATAGCTCCATAAAGTTTTATATACATATATAATGCATATAAATGAAATATATATGTATAAAACTTTATGCACACACAGCACATATTATTGTTTTTAAAATTTTCTTTCTTTCTTCTTTTTTTTTTTTGTTTTATTTTTTGAGTTGAGGCTGGTTTTTTGAGGAGCCAGGGCATGGTTATTGAAACATGGAGATTTGGATCCAACCTAGCTTTTCTGTATAAATTAGCATGGCCTACTGGGAAGTTGCTGATGTTTCTTTGTAGCATTATAAAGTTGAACAGATTATTTAATTCATATTTAACCTCACAATTTACAACTACTAGGAAATAGCTTAGAGGGAGACTGAAAAGATGTTCCTTGGGGGAATTTTCATTGCTGAAATAAAAGATACCAATAGATTCGCAAAAAGTTTCATAAAACAAATGGGAAAAAATGTTACAGTCAAGATACAGATAATTTGGGAAGCTGCAGCCATCTGGTTATGGTCAAAATAGCTGCTTCTGATGTCCTTAGATGGTACAAATTACTGGCAGACCTCAAAAACCAAAACAGGAATCCATTTTGAGATCAGATTCCTTTTGCCTTCAAGACATGTTTACAAAGAAATCAAGATTAGAGGAAACAGAAGATGAACTAAGTATGGAGAGGACATATACCAAAGAGTTACTTAATTTGGCCAGTGATTAACATAAGCTGAATTTGGGTAAGAAGGCAGGTGGATGTCCAGCCCCAGGTCATTCATTTGACTTTTTCATTTTACTGTAGCCATAAGCACCCTCAACTTCTCACCCCTGAGCTGGCTGGTGATCTCATAAGGGATGTATTATCAGTGGCAACCAAGAGGCTCCTTCAAGTCAAGGAGTGGACATCAACCATGGAAAAGACTGGTTGGAAGACACCAACTGGTGACTAGTGGACAGTTGTTCTTTAAGCACAAAGGACTCACTTCTTTGGAGGCTCCACAAATAACGTGGGGGTAGCAATTTGCAGGTGTTGGGCAAGGAGGCTGAGAACTTCATTTGTAGAAAGTACTATTATGATTTGAGCACTAAAAGTTAATATACTCTGAATTTATAATTCACGGATCAATGAAACCATAACATACTCGTCACATTACTGAACTGCTTCAAGCAGCCTATGAAGTGGTGTCCCTGACTCGTCCTCCCCTTCAGTCACTGCATAAGTAACTATTCAACAACCTCAGCTCCCTTTCCCAGCTCCATGTTGCCTGTTTGTCTGAGCACGGCACTTCCTTTCTCTTGTTTTTAAGCTTAGCTCTTCTTTCTTTCTTTCTTTTTTTTTAACATCTTTATTGGAGTATAATTGCTTTACAATGTTGTGTTAGTTTCTGCTGTATTAGCTCTTCTTTCTTTCCCCTCACATTTTCTCTTCTATCTTCCTCCTAATCTCCCTCCCCAATTTCTAGGACTGGTCTCTGCCCTGAACCCTATTCTGATTTCCTGTTTCAGCAATCTGTGAAGACAGAAACTAGGGAATCAAATAGTTTCCTCAGAATATTTGTTCTTCAATAATGAGGAGGGGAGGATGGGGGGGGGGGTTGGTGTTCTTGTATGTGAACAAATAATTTGCATACTTCAAAAGATAATTTATACATGCTGTTTAGGCAGATTTTTAAAAATCATCTTAAAATATTTTTTGAAACCACTTTAAAAAATATTTCAGAGTAATTGCATGGAATATTGAAGAAAACAGCATTTACCTTAGACTAGTTTTATGCACATTGTTTTCTAGTTGGTCTTCACATTGTTCAAAAAAACTAAAAATTCTTTTTATGCCTTCAATTGAGATGGGAATTGATGCACAATTTGTTTAAAGAAAGTTAAATAATCTTACTCAGACAATTACTATATGAAATTGTGAGTTTCCTGGGGGCCACTTCAAAGAGATAGGTATTCATTCTCTAGATAGACTAAGATGGAGGCATCATTAGAAACTCTTGGCTTGTGAATTAGAAAAGGTACTTTGCATGTGTCAAGGCTCCCTGGACAGAGGAAAACCAACAGTATTTTCAAAATGAGTCTTAAGTGAAAAGTCTCAAGGGCAGATGTTCTGATTTACAGATGTTGATTTGTCAAGCTACTCCATGTAGCTGTGCTAAGTAAATAACAATAGGGACTTAGCTATAGGGGGTTAATGCCTCTACTGAGTCACACCTAGGAGGTCAGTCAAAACTGAAATGATTATAATAGATTTGGAGCTGATTTTTGCCTGAAAAATGTGTCTATTGATTAGGGCAGGCTAACTGCCATAAGAATAGACCCCAAAATATATTATGGCTAAAACACAATGAAATTTATTTCTTGCTCACATGATGATACTGGGCAAGTGAACAGGGCAGAAGGGTGGCCCTCTTTTTAAGGGTCATTTAAGGGTCATTTAAGGGTCCAGGCATAAGGAAGCTGTGCCATCTTTAACATGTGGCTTCCAAGTGCACAGCTGGTAGGGAAAAGGGCAGAGAGGCGCAAGCATGGAAGGCTCTTATGGGCCTGGAGGTGGCACACATCACTTCTGCCCATACTCCACTGGCTAAATGGTCACCTCTAACTGCAGAGAAGAGTGGGAAGCACAGGCCCCCCGTGCTCCCAGGAAGTGGAAAACATGGATTCTAGTGAGCAGCTGGCAGTTTCTGCCACAGTGTCCATTTATCAATCAATGGCTATCGTGACCTGTGGGAAGAGATATATTTCATTCAAGGGATGAATTTTGTCAGAAAGATTTAAAAGGGAGTTCTCTTTTCCAAAGCATTCAGATAACTGTGACTTCATCCAAGAAGAAATACTTATTTTAATATACAAGCTTACAAAACTTCAGCACTTCATGCTGCCCTAGCTTTCTGCTTTGCCCCTAAATCAAACAGGAATAGCATTCTGCCTTTATCCCCCAAGACAGTCATTTAATATCCTCAGGCTAATATTCAGGTTTTTTTAAACAAAATATTTAACAAAGCTTTACTTGAGTCAATATATTATCATTGCAAATATTTATTTGAGTATGTATTTGTGTGTGTGTGTGTGTGTGTGTGTGTGTGTGTGTGTGTGTTTTCTATCACTAAGACAAGGGTCTATACCCAGGGAATGACAAAACTGTGAATCTAAGTCGGTTGTATTGAAGCGACACCCTTTTAAGATCCATGCTTTATTAAGATGAGCAAAATCTCCTTTGGACTTTTCTGGCATTTGAAAATGAATAAACACACCCTAATTAGGTAGGCAGTAGTAGTAAGAGGCCTTAAAATGACTTACTGACCTTGCTCATTACTGGCCTTAAATTGTATTTAATCTAAGGGTGGGCCCTTGCTGTTGTACAACTTGCAGAACCAGTTATGTTTCATACAGAATGACTTTGTTCATCTAAAATCAGAGATGAAGTCTTTGTCTAGGCTAATTAGGTGGGTAAAAGGGCAAAGCAAACAAAACTGCTCTGGAGCCAACTTGATTATGTAGGTTTATGAAGAACAGTGAACACTTTTGATAACTGAAACATGCAGATAATCCCTAAATCTCTCTACCCACTGGTTTTAATTACTTCCTCCATGGGTTTCGTAACAGGTGCGTCAAATCAATTGCTTGCTCTTTCCTCTTTCCCTGGCCCGTAGCCCCTATTTACTCACTCTTCTGAAGGAGGATCTAACAAATGGGCGCCAGGAAGAAAGAGGTGAGAGGGTAATCCCTAAACTGTGCAGGAGGCCTCAAGCAACTGAAGGCTGACAGCAAACAATTTTTTCTTATCTTTGGGTTTTGGCACAAGCCAGGATAGAGAAATGGGATATGGGTTCTGAAGCCAGACAGACCTTGGTGCAAATCTCACTGCCCCCATTTATCAGTTATGTGATTTCAAGCAATATTTTAACTTCTCTGAGCCCTGGCTTCCGCATCTACAAAAGGAGATTGAAATTGTCCCTTTCTCATAGAGTTGTGGTAAGAATTAAATGAGATCATGTGTGTTATATTCCTGGTCTGGTGCATGGCATGCAGCAAGCACCTAATCAATGTTAGCTATAATAATTATCCATGAAAAATTTGGGTATCTCTTTCTTTCTTTCATGTTCCACACACTTCTCTTTTCCTGATAAGAACCAAAGGGGCAGATACTTTTGAAGTTCTTTAACTCAGTGCTGTTTCAGCAGTCAATGCAATAGCCCCTGTGCCCTCTGTGACCTTAGGGAGGAAACAGCCTACTGGTTCAGAGCAGCTCTTTCTTCTCAGCTCTATTTTGTTCTTGATATAGCTGTTCTATTCACACACCTTGCAATCTGTGAAGTTAAAATTAACCTATTTGCCAACCTGCGTCTCAGTGAGAAACTGAAAAATTACACCTTCACTACGCACTAGACAGTGTTTTCTAGTGCATCTTTGATGATGAATATGTTAAAGGAAGAGATGGCTGAAAGGGAAAAGACTGAGTTCTATCTGTGCTTAGTTTACTCCCTTGGAAGAGTCCTCTGCAAATGTCAAAAGCTGGATTGAGAGAACAGGATGTGACATGGAAGCCGCTCAGTTGCGTCTCCACACACATTTTTGAAATGGGGAATCAAAGTGTGCCAGTGTAACTGTCAGATTTGGGCATATGGAACAATCTAAGGAATCTGACTCTTTCCAGTAACAAGTTTAGCAACTTCCTTTTAAGAGAGAGAGGAAGAAAAACACTCACTGCACTCACAACCAATGGTTATCTTCAGTCAACCGTTCAAAAGAGTCCACTTTTCCATTTTGTATCTGAGCTGACATTTCCCTGACTTCAGGAAGGAGTAGTGCAGCTGACCTGGATGTTGCCACTCTTTGATTGTAAGTGCTCTGGATTAACCTGGTTGTCTTCTAACTCCCTGTTATTTCAGAACCATGGTAGGTAGCCAAAGATGAATTGTTTGCCTTGACCTTGCCCTGGAAGACAGCTGGGTGTTATCATTTGTCTCCAGGACAGCCTGGACCACTGTGCCAGGCTGCACAAATGTATACTCTTCTTTTTTATTTATCTCCTTCAGCGGGTCATTGTGAGATACTCCTCAGTCCTCTCAGGACTTATCTCCCCCTCCTTCCCCATATTTCCCCAGTAATTCTTAGAGACTCTGAAGTTCCAGGTTTTAGAGACCAGAATCAGTGGGGATGGGGCCCAAACTGGGAGGTCTTCAAGGCCTGGGCCCAAGAATTCCTAAGCCATCAAATAGCTGCTTGAGATCAGACCTTTAGAGATATGGTAGGAGGAGAGTAAGAGTTAGAAATAACTCCTTCCTGCCTGACACAGTGAACTCAAAATCAGAGTAGGTAGGTGTCTATATGCTGGATAGACTGAGGTATTAGGCATAACTCTCTGCCCTGAAATATCCTGTTTATATTTTATCCTATTTATAGGATATTTATATTTATTTATTTATTTATATTTATAGGATATTTATATTTATCCTATTTATATTTTAAATTCATGCCTTTGGATCTGGAGATACTGTAGTTTTTAGAGGTCTCTGTCTGTATCTACATGAGAAATAAAATTTTTAAAGTGCTATTACATATTTTAATCCTCAAAATAACTTTGTGAGGTAAGTACTGTTATTATTCTCATTTTTCAGATGAAAAACCTGAGGCACAGAGGTACTAGCCATTTGCCCAAGATCGCATAGCTAGGAAGTGGTGCAGCAAGAATTTGAACCCAGCCCATCTAGCTCCAGAGCCCCAGCTCTTAACCCTATGCCCTTGTGCCCTACACTAGTAGCATTAATTCTTATTTTGCTAGCTCTAGCACCTAATTACTATTGCAGAAACTCCAGCCTCCAGCAGAGCTCCCTCTGCCCCCACCATCAACCATTTCTGGAAATCCCAGAGACTGTCTGGTAGGTGTGGACCAGTGGATACTGGTATGACATGTAGTATCTACCAAATCCTTTTCTCCTATTCGGGTGTCCCTATGATATTGTCTTGTTGCTGTCTCTATATTACACGTTTAACCCAAGAAGGCTATGTTCTTTATAGTTCCCAGGGACTTGAAACCACATGGTGTTCCATAGTGACGGAGTGAGGATTTTTTGCCAATGTGAGACACTGGGTCTTTAAGCAGCACTGTGCTGTGCCAGTTGTAGAGGACATCTGGCACCTGGGACTGTCTGCCAGGATCCCTTTGCTAAGAAGTGGCTCTTTCCCTTTTCCTCATCTTCACAGTTAACACAGGAATAAACACCTGAGTATCCTTTCATGTCTCCATTCCCAGGCTCTACATGCTGGGTCCACCCTGGGAACTGAACCAATTGCAGCAGCCCTCCCTCCGGCCCCAGTTGACTGGTCCCATGGCTGATTTAAGCTGAGGTCATGAGTACTTTCCTTGGGTGGACTGGGGGCCAGAGAGAGCTTGAGGGCAGCCTCTTTCTAGGGGTCAGTCTGTAAGATGTAAAACTCAGCAACTGTCAAAGGTTATGTACCCTCTCATTTGAAAAAAAATCATTCTGCAGGGGAAGAGGAAGAAGTGCACAGGCAGAGAGGCAGGAATGGGAAACAGAGTAAAAGCCCACTGTGCATCTAAGTACCTAATTCCAATAGTTTCAGAGGTTCAGTAGCATCCCTGCTCTTCCCATGTCTTATTGTTCTTTTCTTTCCTATCATGAGCCAGCAAAGTCCCAGATTTCCTCAAGATGATTTGTGCTTTTGTCACTTGTAACTAAAAGAAATCTAAAAGTCCAGCAGGTGACAGTTTCTGGTTTGAGTACCTTGATGTCTGTTTGTAACTCTCTCTCTCTGACTTTGACAAGGGGAGATGACAAATTGAGAATTTTCCACCAAAACACTTTCCTATTTTCTACCCTACTCCCCACCTTCCCCTCACCCATATCATAATTAGCTTCTTAAACCTAAGGCTGATGATTTGAAGCTTTCACTTATATATGCAAATACACTTGGGAAAAGAAACACCTTAAACCAGTATCAGCTAAAATCCATTATCTATAGAAGGAATAGATGACAGTCAGCTAGGAATAAGACTTCTGGGAAATGAAAACTGGTTGGAGGGCTGCAGAAATTTGATGTATCAGTCAGGGAAATGGAAGACAGAATTTGTCAAGGACAAGCCTTACTTTCTGGATATCCTTCTTACTCTAGCAGGGTAAATCTGAACATTTGTATGTTTGTTGTACTTCTTTTCCTATTGAGAATGTGATTAAATTAAGACAAAATATATATTCTGTGCTGCACTTGAATATAGCCCAGGGGATTGTTATTTTATTATAGATGCTTTAAGTTTGGGCCTTTTAAAACAATATTTATATGTTCCAAATAGGATGTAAATTGGTAATGTGCTCTTTCTGAACCAAAGCCTCTGGAACTTTAAAAGAATCAGATTACAATACTCAAATCTACCTTCCTCATCATGATTTAACATTCACTGAGCTGGGGAAATGGCTGGGGTTAGGAATCCTGTAAGTAAGTACTTTTGATTTTCCCCTAGGTTGCTCATCAGCCTGCCAAAAACCAATCTTGGTTGCTTTCTCTCAGACAGGGATGGGATAACAGAAGAAAACTTAGCTATCCTGATTTTTGTTTGCTTGGTGCCTCCTCCTGGGCTCCCTCATCATCTTGTGTTGTTTAAGGAATGTTTATTATTAGAAAGTTTATATACCTGTGCTTTCTGATCCACTTACTTCATCCAACCATGGAATCTTAGATCTGGAGGGAACTTCGGGGATTGAGTGGTCCAGATCTTTTGATCACACACTTTAGAAAATTGAGCTACCTGGATAAGGGTCATCCAGTTCTTCAGAGGTTTTCTAAGTCCTAGGGCAGCGCTATTTCCAGGTAAGACATAGGAATTTTCCAAATTAGGCGTGTTGACCAAAGCCAAATCTATGTTCATTCTCCATTTGTTTCCCTTTGCCTACCTTTCAAAGCAAAGCTGACTCATTTTTGCTAATGTTTAATCCCCCTGTAGGTTCAAAGGGCTTGACCTGGGCTAGCAGGACCTGGGGAGTGAGGGGGCACTGGGTAGGTGGGATTGGCTCACTGCCAAAAGCAGAGCCAAGGGAGCTCCAAAAGCCTGTCCAGATGAGGATCTGATGTTTGGTCCAATTTCATATGTAGCAACTGAATAGATATGGACATCAGTGACACAGCCATGGGATGCAGGATGCAAACCAGTGAGAACCAGGAGGTTCGAAAGGAAAGTTCTGGGAGGCAGAGCTGAAGGAAATGCCTGAAGCCTCACAGTATCATTGGGACATTCCTTCCTGCCTCCCCCTGCCTGCACCCCTCCTTGAGGATGCGGGGGGATTGATCTGGACCCACAAGACCTTCGGTGATTAAATGAAACAGAAACCTCCTTTATCAGAAACACTGTGATTCTAGACGGTATTTCTGGTTGAATATTTGTCAGTCTTGTTTGTCCCCTGGGGACGGCATGGTTATGTTTGAGAAGCCTTCTTAAGTCCATGGGTCTATTATAAGCCTAACAGATACCACTACAATCAAAGAGCTAGAAAGTGTGAAAAGCAATACTTTTACATATTTCAGGGAATGTATATTTTTGTGGCAAATTCTTTATGTGCTTCCATGCAAATAATTTATGATTAAAATTAAAATCCCACCCTTCAGTCTGACAAATTGGTGTTGAAATTAAAACGATGAGTCGCTTGAGAACAGCACTGGAAGGGAATTGTAGAAATATGGATTTTTGTGCTGGCACAAAACTAATTTCTCCATTCCTTGCCTGAATAGGAAAGGGCATAGAATGAGGAAATCTGTAAGGAGACCTCTAGCTAGAAAATCATTTATTTTTCTTCTTCTCCTCCATTACTGATTCTTCCTTTTCTTCCTCCTTCTTTTGACCTGAACTCAGATTTTAAAATTTCAGAAGCCATGAATCAATGCATATTTCTTAGAATAATGTAATACACATATAAATGAAAGTGTTTTAAAGTTACATGACACATGATAAAAGTGCATGATGAAGGCATAACATGTATACTGTTTTTGTAGAAATGATTAGAATGAAGGTATGGTCATAATTTGAGGAACGTGAGTGGGCTGGTTCTGTGCACTTGCTAAGCTCTCTTTGCTGCTGGTAAAGCACCAAGCCTGTGCTTGCTCCGCCAGCTCATTTCATTTCATTACTGCATTTTCAGTTCCCCTTTTCCAAGCATACTTTTGAAATTTAGTGCTTTGCCTGTACTTTACAAAACTGTGGTCACAAATGAGTAGATGTGGAGGGACCTTATGGGGAGGGAGTGAAGAGACATACCCCAAAGAGTGGTTTGCCACCGGGACCATCCTGGGAGTCAGGGTAGGTGGGTGACACAGAACCAGTGCTGATGATCCTGGTTGGGCCATTTCGCTTCACCTCACAGAAGTGAGGTTAAGATGATTATTGTGGGAGTCACTAAGGGACACACTTGCCCCTTCTCCTGATCTATTACCTCCCTGAGGCTCCAACTGCTTTCTTCACAGCAGAGAAGCACTCTCCCCGCAGTTCTCTCTGTGGCCCCTCCCAACAACACTGGGAGCACAGGGGCACCTCCGAGCACCTCCCAGATACAGCTCCAAACGGTGTAGGATGAGCCAAAGAGCTGGGGATACCTGCCTTTGTGGGTGCTTTTCTGTCTTTGACACACTGTTCCCCAAACGAATACTTCTTTGTCCCTTTTTTTTAGGGAGTCAGGGTTAGGGGATTCAGCTGCAACAGTGTCTTCACTCTAGGACTGGGTGTTCTGGCATCTTGCTTTCTGTGCTCTGTGGATGTTCAGCCTGATGTGAATAGGTGTTATGAAGAGTGTCAGGCGTATGAACATCCAGGATGGATTCTGTAGCTCACTGATGATAGGTTCTTTCCATCTTCTGCACAGTCATTCTCAGTATGTTGGTATTTGGCTCTTGTGCTGGTTACCTCAGGGCCATAAGGTAGCTGCCACAACTCTTGGGAACATGGCCATATTCAAAGGCATAAAGGAGGAGTGGGAGTAGTGGTAGGTGGGAGAAGAAGTGGCTTAAGCTAATTCTGTGTCTGTCTTTTTCTGTCTCTGTATAGACAGACTGCTAGATTAGACAAATAAGATTTATAAGTAGATATAGATATATGGATATATTAAAAGACTGCAGAAGACTTTTACTCATATCTCATTGGCCAGAACCATGTCCTATGGCACCCACAGTACAAGAGTCTGGGAAAGCTAGCATCTGGCAAAAATGAATGAGATTTCTAGGAATGGCTTTGTTAATGATGATTCAGACAATGGGGGCTGAACACATCACCGTTCTGCCCAAAAATGATTGTTCTGTTGGTATGGAAGAAGGGATAGATGGCTGTTGAGGGGCAACCAACAGCCCCACTAACAGAATCATGGTTTTGTTGAGTTTCCTCCTCCATACTGTCCCAGAAGTATGACTCATTCATGCTGGGAGACTACCTTCCCGGTTTCAGAGAATGTATTGAGTGTGAGTGATTTAAGCCAATCATGGTGGCCTAGTTCCCCTCGACAGTGGTTGGGTTAAGCAGGGAAATGTGGCACAATTTTGGCCAGTGAGATGTGAGGGGAACTGGACAGGAGGCTTCTGGGAATGATTTGCCTCTCTGATTGGCATATATGGTTGTGATGGCTGGAGCTGCTGCAGTCCTAAGAGGAACCACAAGACATACTGAAGAAAGCAAAAAAGAGAAACAACCATTGTAAAGCAATTATACTCTAATAAAGAGGTTAAAAAAAAAAAAGGGAAGGAACCAATTCATAAAAAAAAAAAGACAAACATTTCAAAATCCTTGAGTTTTAAGGGAATAAATTGATATTCTCACTGCAAAAAAGTTCACGGGGACTGATGACACCACTGATCAGCTGAATTAACCATCCCTGGAGACACCTAATGAAGAACTTCTTGCTATATGAGATAATAATTTTTATTGTTTAAGCCATTCTAAATCATCTTCATTGTTATTTTTGGCCTAAAGAATCTCAATATAAGAGGCAAGGGTTATTAATTAGGTCAGCTTCCCAAAATGTGTTAACTCAAAATATTATTCCTTGGATATGCCCTCCAACCCAAAGTAATCCATGATCAAATAAATATAGGAAATTTGAAAACTACATATGGTCGTGGAAGTTAATGATCAAATTAGCATATCAGAGGCTTGGAGCAAAACCTTTCCTCTGCTTATAATCTCACAGATCCCTTTTAAGAGAGGAGTAAATAAGTAGCATGTAGGTAAGAGAAAATGCTTTTGAATAGAAAATATATTTGATGTATTAATCCCCTCCACCAATAACAAATCCATAAAAACAGCGGCTCTTGTCTTCCTCTTGAACTTGAATCTATCCATGGCATTGGGAAATCACTAGCAGGACTCTTATGCTTCACAAGTATCGTGAGAATGGTCCATTGTCTCCACCTAAAGCCACTCAGTTATGGCTACACAGATCAGCTGTCCTGACTTTCACAACCATCATAAAGTATCTTCCTGTTAGTCAATAAGCATTGATTATTGATCACCAGCCATAAACCCAAACCCCTCTGAAACTTGAAGAAATAGAAGTATAAGACATGATCAATGTATTAATTCCTAGAGCTACTAAAACAAATTACTAAAAACTGGTGGCTTAAAACAACAGAAATTTATTCTCTCATAGTGCTGGAGGTTAGAAGTCTCAAATCAAGGTGTCAACAGGACCATACTTCCTCCAAAGGCTGTAGAGAAGAATTTGTTTTTGCCTCTTCTAGCTTCTGATGTTTCCTGGCAATCCTTGGCATTCTTTGGCTTGTGGTAGTATAACTCTGCCTCTATCTTTTCTTGGCTGTCTTCCCTCTGTGTATCTGTGCCTCTATCCTTATGAGGACTCTAGTCCTTAGGATAGGGCCCATCCTAATCCCAAATCTCATCTTAACCAATTATATCTGAAAAACCCTATTTTCAAGTAAAGTCACACTCTGAGGTTCTGGATGGACATAAATTTTAGGGGGGCACTATTTAACCCAGCACAGTCTGTGGTTGAGGAGCGTTTACTCTGGTTGGGTTTGCTCCAAGTTTTGTTATTGATGGTGTGGTCCTTACTGTGGGAATCATGTGGCTCAGAGGGAACAAAGTGTTTAAGTTGTCTGGCTGGGTCAGGGAAAATGTGTGGATGATGTGGCACTTGAATGGAGCCTTAAAGTATGGCTGGAATTTAGCCTGATGGAGGGGACAAGGTAAACTATTCTGGATCATGGAGATGGAAAAAATTAATGAGCAAGGACAATGAATCAATATCTCTATTTTGAAAAAATGAATTGATCCCATATTCACTTAGACTGTGATTCCTGAGGATGTATGTTTTCAGGTAATCTAAGAGTACCATTCCCAAGGCCTAGTCTCTTCTGCATGGCTGGGAAGAGTGGTTGTTTGGAAAGGAGACGTGTGTATGTGTGTGTGTGTGTGTGTGTGTGTGTGTGTGTGTGTGCGCGCGCGCGCGTGCACAAGAGATGGGGCATTGAGGAATTTAACTTTATGTAATGAATGTGGCTTGTCCATCTCCTTGCAAGAAAGAAGCTGAGGATAATAGCAAGAGGGCATTACATACTTTAAGTAATCATAAAGGCTTAAGACAGAAGATGGGTGATGCTCATGTAAAACAGATATCTGAGATGGCTAAAAAGCACATGAAAAGATGCTCAACATCACTAATTATTAGAGAAATGCAAATCAAAACTACAGTGAGGTATCTCCTCACACCTGTCAGAATGGCCATCATCAAAAAGTCTACAAACAATAAATGCTGGAGAGGGTGTGGAGAAAAGGGAACCCTCCTACACTGTTGGTGGGAATGTAAATTGGTACAGCCATTATGGAGAACAGTATGGAGGTTCCTTAAAAAACTAAAAATAGAGCTACCATATCATCCAGCAATCCCACTCCTGGGCATATATGTGGTTAAAACCATAATTCGAAAAGATATATGCACCCCAATGTTCACTGCAGCACTATTTACAATAGCCAGGACATGGAAGTAACCTAAATGTCCATCAACAGAGGAATGGATAAAAAAGATATGGTACATATATACAATGGAATATTACTCAGCCACAAAAAAGAATGAAATAATGCCATTTGCAGCAACATGGATGCCCCCAGATGTTGTCGTACTGAGTGAAGTAAGTCAGACGGAGAAAGACAAATATCATATGACGTCGCTCATATGTGGAATCTAAAAAAAGGGTACAAATGAACTTATCTGTAAAACAGAAGTAGAGTCACAGATGTAGAAAACAAACTTATGGTTACCAGGGGGTAAGGTGGGGGAAGGGATAAATTGGGAGATTGGGATTGACATATGAACACTACTGTATATAAAATAGATAACTAATAAGAACCTACTGTATAGCACAGGGAATGCTACTCAATACTCTGTAATGGCCTATATCGAAAGTATATGTATAAGTGATTCACTTTGCTGTACACCTGAAACTAACACAACATTGTAAATCAACTATTCTCCAATAAAAATTAAAATAAGTAAATAAAACAGATATCTGAACACCAAATTTGTAGGTTGAATTTAGATGTGGATTTTTTTGGCTTAAATCCAAAGGAAAATTTAAGGTCTTGATAATTATTATTTATAGATTTTTTGGTCAGGATTTTGTTAGTCGTCATTATGATTTATACAATATGTCTAAATTTATCCCCTAAATATCCTAATAACTATTTATTTATAACCTTCCAAATACCTGTAATATTGTTTGGATGCTCCAACTATTAACCTTAGTCATTTTAAAGAAACTACAGCATGGTTTCACATGCAAAAAATTACTAGAGAAGACTTTGGTCTGCTTCATATAGAACCAGACGAGTATTTTACTTCCTTTATATAGCTTCTTTTCCCTATATATAGAGGGAACAGTTTTTAAAAGTATCTCTAATTCCTGGTCTTCAAAGCCTGCAAGAGCAGCCCTGAAACTTGTTTCCAGAAATAAGTTTCTATGCAACCTACTAATTTAAATCAGCTGTCCCCAAATTAATGAAAGGTGTTTGCTCCAAAGTGGCATCCTTTTCCTTCACTACAACCATAACTTTGGTTCAATGCACTTTTGACTAGTGTTACCATCCATAATGCTCCTGTACAGACACTGACATTTTACCTGGAACCTTCAGATAATACAGGAATGGGTCTCCTGCCTGTCACTAATTTCTTTAATAAACTTCATTATATCTTGATGACAAACCTTGGGTTTCAATGGCAATATTGTCTTTTTCTCCTATCTTCCACAGGATGGGATCAAGACATACTATCCATTTTAAACTGATGAGGTTAAACAAAATGGAAAAATATTTAGTGATCTGAGTACAAACAGAAAGAATCTATATGAGTGTTAAGGGAAATGATTAAAACGGGTGTATACCAGGGGTAAGGCATGGACACCAACAATCAATATGGAGGCCGGGTGTAAACATCTGGTAAAACTATCCTAGTGCTTCCTGACACCAATTGCCTTTTCTAGACTGTTGGTATTGTCCAAGTTCTCTCAAGCCAGGGGACAGTTGGTCTGTTACTCGTATCTCTGATGGGCTGCTGGAAAGAGAGGTGTCTTGCTTCCTAAAGTGCTGAATGGCTTTCCTCCTTGAAGAAAGTTGCTACCTACATCTCGAGGATTATTTTACATAGAAACTATTTAAGGGGTCTCCCCAGTTTGTAAGTTTAAAACTGACTCTGAAGCCTTTCAGAGAAAAACTTTGGAAAGATTCTGGGAGATTATTTTTTTCTCCACAGAGGCTGAAGAGAAGTGAAAGACTTGACAGAAGTCAGAACTAGGTAATGCTTTTAAGCTAAAATTAGTATAGAAACTTCTAGGATTTGGGGGACTCTAAAGAAGTACAGGATATTTGAAGTATGTTGGCCAAAATGTTCAGTGTTCTTATGTGAACCAAAATCAAGAGAATTGTGTATTATAAATTCTTTAAGGTCAGGGACTAGGTCTGTCATAACATCTTAAGTACCTCGCTCAGTGACTGGCACATAATAAATAAGCCCTCAAAAAGTATTTGGTGACTGACTGAATGAATGAATGACTAAATGAATGCTTCTGAGATTTGCACATAGTTGGATCTTACAAGTAGATGGAAAAGACCACCATTATGAATTCATTTCTCTCTTTTAAACACTGCCCTTTCTTTGCCCACACCTCCTGTTGAAACACAGATAACTCCTGAGTGAGGTTATATATTATACCTCTAACACCTCAGGTTTAATGTGAGTGAGTTTATTAGATCATGATGCCATAAGACATTCTTGAAAGAGGAGAGATGTTAAATGCTGGTGAATTGTTGCGGAAAGTGAGGCCAGAAGACAGGAGACCAATTTGACTGAGCCAAGTATTTTTCCGAGGGACGGTCTTGTAAGAAGAATCCATCCCCAGCTGCTATAATAGTTTCTGCTAGCACCTGAAGCTTTTGGAAAGTAGCACACATTAGGGAAAGAGGAGAAAGGTAGTTGGAGAGTGGACTTTTTTTTTTATTCTGACCTAGTTTTCATTAATAAAATGTATTTATTACTTAGGCAACATTTTTCCTAGCAGACAAATTATAACTAACAACATACAATTTTAAGCTAACATTCTTTCTGCTAAAGGCCTCAGTCATAACAGGTATTATTAAGGGTAATAAGTACGGGAGGAGGAAGAAAGCACAATTCTTTTATTGGAGTGTTTGTGGAAGGTCCAGTCAACGCAGTTAAAAATGATGTCACGTACTTTATGTTTCAGCTCTCAGGGAAGACCATGATCTGTAAATGATTTTACAGCGCTTGGGTAATGATGCATTCTGATAGATACAACTGAAACAGTCCTGTGGATGAGTACGCCCTTGAAGGTAATGACACTGGGTTTAAGGAAAATGGATGTTTACATGTAGAAATTGAAACAAACACTGAATGTTCAGTCTATGATGCCGAATGTTATTAGCTTCCTGAAAAGAGAGAGAAATCCTGTATTTTCACAAGTTAGAATAGAGTGTAAGGAAGAGGAGAGCTGGGAGATGTGAGTCAGATAGCAGCCCTTCCTATGACCAGTAGTGGTGCCCTGTAAGAGCACCAGCTTCTGAGAGAGGGTTCCTGTGGCCATTGTTTTTTGCTTTCTACCTGGGCCTGGGTTTCTGGGGTACAAAGAGTTGGATGAGGGGTAGGTATGATGTGTTGGTCAGTTCTACCAGACCTAGCGCTTGTAGCCTAACGAATATAGGACCATTGTAATAGTCATTTATTGTAGGGACATTTTATTGGCTTTAAAAATAGACACTAACTATTTAGGTCAGTTATAAAGGTTCTCCTTTAGATCCAAGGAACATACAGTTTTATTGGCAAACAATTTAAGTTCACATTGATACCAGATTGGTTCCATTCATTTAGTTAGTAGGCACGTTGAGTGCCTTCTGTGTGCTCTATTCTAGGACTGGGTATGCAGTTATGAACAAGACAACAGGGTCTCTGGATTCTTGGAGCTTGTATTTAGTGGGGGTGATACACAATAAACAATAAATAACAAGGATATAGAGAAATAGTTTCTACCTTGGAGGAGCTCTCAATGTAATTGGAGAGACTAATATACCAGCATATACTTACTTATCAGATAAATATAGTAATATACTATCAGTGATTTAGAGGACCTTTAAGGATCTCTACTTGATATCCAGTGTGCCCTATCATGGGGCATTTTACAATGGAGTCCTTAGACTTCAAGTTGACTCAAGTGTCTCCGGAAACTTTTTCTTCTTAATGCCCTACCCCTTTCTGATGATGTTACCTTACTGAAAAGATTAGTATTCTGATGAAGTAGGTCACACAGTGATTGATGACACACAGTGAATGATGACAAGCTTGCTGTTCTCCTATAGAAAGTGGGGTACTGGAACTGGACCAGTCTTCACTGTGGCTAACTGTTACCATTTCTCAGCTCTCAGCTCATATCTCATCTCACAGAGTGGCCTCTGACCACCCAATCTCCAGCTACCCTTCACCCCCCGGTTGTTATTTATCTCCTTGGTTTATCCCAAGGTGTTTACAAACAAGAAGAGGAGGTAAGAAAAATATGAGAATAACTATAAAAAAAAAGGCAGAAGGTGTAAAATGCTACGAATAATTACAAATAGTGCTATGTAGATGTAGTGAGAAAAGAGGTCACATCTTTTTTATTCCATATTTTAAAAGAATTTCATCCTTGGAGGAGATTAGGCCTTTTACAAATGTGTATATATATCTTTGAATCATTGGACAAGAAAATAAAGGTCCTGAAATGTTAACAAGATTTATGAACACAGGAACAAGGTCTTATAGAGGCAACTGAAATATGTGACAAGCATTAGCATTTCGGAGTAGTGATGAGCTATTTGTATAGATTGATGTGGCTAAAAATTAGACAAGGCATATTAAAAGCTGAGATCATTCAGGCTTAGGAGCAGCTGAATATGAGCAATTATGAAGCAGTTAAGCCATTAAATAAAACTGAATATCTTGTGAACTGCTGGGGCAAAAAGGCACCTCCGTGTGACCGAGAGCTTTATCACCGACACTCTCCTCTCAAAAACATAAACATTAGGAAATGTTGGTGCCAAGGGCGATGGAGAGGCTCTTTAAAGGAAAACGATTTCACATGTTGCTCAGGACAGCAATCTCATGCAGAGAAAGCCATCTCTAACTGGGCATACCAATTGTGTGAGCAGAATGAGGGGATAAAGCGATTAAGGCCAGCCTTTTGATTTGGGGCCGATATGGGATCTGGATAATATAGAATCCTGTGGAGAACGGCTCACCTGGTTTCTGTCGTGCTTTCTGTAACTGTACATTCAGACTGTCTGCCTTCATCAGCCGATCCCTCCTGTGGAAAGGATTGTAAACATGGGTAATGTTGGTCACGTGGAGATAGTTATTCTATTCCCATTCTGCTTAGGTGTTAGGCACTTTAGCATGAGAGGGTTTCAAGAACACACTATAAGAAGGGAAATAATCCTGAAAACATGTTCTTTCCTCAGTCACTGTGACTTGGCTACAACATTTGATAGTAAATCAGATTATTCCATGAAGAAAAAAATGAGACAGTTTCAGAGTGAATCTGCCCCCATGCAGTAATGCTGTGTCTATATGCATAAGTCATTTTGAATGGCTTAATTGGTTGTCAATAGAAACATCTAATATTTATTAAGAATCTGCCATGTGCTAGGCATGCGGTAGGCACGTTTACATATTTATTCAGGAGAAGCAGGGTGTCCGAGTAGAAAGAACATGACAATTACAGCTTCAGTTTTGGCATAGCCTTTAACTAGCTGGGGAAACTAAGCAAGTCATTTAAAACACTCAGCAAATGTGGAGAAGCAAAGCAAAATCTCTAGATCTGTACTGTTTTTGCTGTTTAAAAGTTTATGTATGTGTGTGTGTGCGCATCTGTGCCTGGAAGAGATTATCTTTCATATTCCTTCCAGCTCTAAAGTTCTATGGACGGTACATGTTTACAGCTTTATTTATATTTTTGACCCTTCAGCTATTTCTTGGATAAAACACTTGCCATTTGCTGTATTTTCTTTCTTCCACATCCAAGTCGGTCATCAGTTTCACTTTGATTCTTCTTTGAAATATCTCTCAAATGTTTTCCTTTCAACCAGGCATTTCCTTCCCAACCACTAGTATTGGGAAGCCTAGTGGTTAAGAGGGAAAGCTCTATAGTAGTACAGATTTGGGTTCAAATTCCTCCTTTACCATTAGTACTGTGTGATCTTATGATCTTGTGCTCTTTACTATTTATTTAAACTGTCTGAAATTCAGCTTCTATACCTGTAAAAGGGGATGGTAACACTAGCCTCTAAAGATTGTTGTGAATATTAAATGAAAAAGTGCACATAAAGTGCTTTAGCAAAGTGACTGGTACAAAAAAATTCAATGTTAGGTAATCCTTATACTGCTACATTATTAGTTGCAGTAGTAGCTGTATTAATTTCCTACCATCAGTACTGTGATTTTCAGCCTATCATCTTCTTTCATTAGACTGGTTTGCTACAACAGCCCTGTAGTTGATATTCCCAACTCCATTTATAGAACATCTACCATAATAAATAACTATACTCCATGGTAGACTCTCTCTGTGTTTCATTTTGGAGCATTTCTATTGCTTTAGATTCAGGTCCATTATTTTTTTCTGCAGTGTCTAATCTGCTGTTTATTTCACTCAATGTGTTTTTCATCTCAGATGTATTTTTCATCAATAGAAATTGTAACCAGGTCTTTGGGATATTACCCATATCTCTCCTTAACTTGCTCATACTTTCTTCTATCTTAGTGGTTCTCAGCCAGAAGTGATCTTGCCCCTCAGGAGACATATGACAATGTCTGAAGATATTTTTGCTTGTCACAAGGTGGGTAGGGGAATGCTAATGGAATCAAGTGGTTAGAGATGCTGCTAAACATCCCATAATGCTCAGGACAGTCCCTGCAATGAAGAATTATCTGTCCCCAAATGTTAGTAGTGCCAAGGTTGAGAAACCATATTCTACCTTCTTGAATTTAATTATAGTATCTGTTTTAATATCTTTGTCCACTTGTCCTATCTGCTGAATCTGTTTCTATTAATTATTTTTCCTTTTCATTATGCTTCTTTGCATGCTTAGTGATTTTTCATTGGATGCCAGTTGTGAATCTTATCTTGGGTGCGGAATATTTTTCTATTCTTTTAAAGATCCTTGAACTTTGTTCTGGACACATTTAAGTTACTTGGAAACAGTTTGATCCCATAGGCTCATTTTTAAACTTTGTTGGATGGGACTAGAGTAAACTTTAGGGAAAATTTTTCCTCACTACTGAGTCAATAGCCGTATGAGTACTCTACCTGATGCCCTTGTAACCTGTGTGTTATGAGATTTTCCACTCTGGTGGGGAAGAGGGGAAATGGAACTATTTCCAGACATGTGTGAGCTCTGTGCATTGCTTCTTACAGTGGTCTTTAGCTAGCCTTGTAGTTTCCTCATATGCATGTGTCAAAGGTCAGTACTCAGCTGAAGACACAAAGAACTCTCTGCAGATCTCCTGAGCATGATCTCAGTGAAGCTCTCCTCTCTCCAGAACCGTGTGCTCTGAATTTGAGCCACCTTGGGCTCCTTTCTTAAATAATCAGCTCTATTTCCTCCACTCAGGGAGAAAGCCAGAGTCCGTTTGGGTTTCCTCTCTTTGTTTCAGCCTAGAAACTATCTCTAGGCAGTAAAAGGGGATGTTGGAGGTGGAACTCACCTGGTGTGTTTCCCTTCACTCAGGGATTACTGTCCTTGCTTCCTGTTGTCCAATGTCTGAAAACAATTGTTTCATATGTTTAGTCTGTTTTTAAAAATTACTTAAGGTGGGCAGGTAAATCTGGTCCCTGATACTCCAACATGACCAGAAGTGGAAGCTCATGATAGACTTTTAAAAAAGTTCATGGACAGTGCTATATATTGTATTCAAAACTAAATCCCATTTTCTTTCTACATCTATGCTTTTAGAAATATATTCTATCTTCAGAATCAAACTGGCATCAGTGCTGAGATCTAAACCACAGGTATGCATTTACCAGAATAAACTCTGAACTTTTCTCTGTTGCTTCTCTTCTGCTTCCTCTTGCCACTTGGGATTCTTCTCTTGAGAATCTATATACTTCAGTGCTTCAGCTATTCCATTTTTAAACATTTTACCCTCCCGTATCCTATTACTTGCTCAATTAATTTGGACCTTTTTTGTTTGCTTTCAGCCTATTCTGCAGTCAGGTCCTAAAGTTTAAGTATGGCTCAATAATTCATATGTTGTTTGTTGGTTACAATGCAATTTAATGGTGTATTTATATTGCTGTGTTTATTAGCTTTGAAATTCCTAACAGAGGTATCCATTTCCTGCCCTCAGGGCATGTTCACATTTTAATTACCACTTATGTATTAAAGCATATTTCTTTACATGTTTCCAGTAACTTTTTTTTCTTAACGTCTTTCATTAAGATACGTTTATTGAAAAGGATGGGGGCAGGAAACGATGAGACTGGGGAATAAAAGCAAAATAAAATACAACTGAGTCCCAAATTTCAGTGCTTGCAAGCTGTCCCATGACTATTTCTCTTGGTGGCATGATGTTTTCAGATTTTCTAAAGGTGGAGAAATGTTAGCTCTTCATGGTTTATGGTCACTCGCCTGGAAGTTACGAATCCTGATGCTGTTATACTATAGGTTGGGTGAGCTTGATCTAGTTAGGAGTATTTTTACGCTTCTCCGCGTAGTATGATGCTTGACAATAAAACCCAGGATTTAGGTTGAGTGGCTTATAAGATTAGAGATGGGAAAAGTGGAGTCTTTCATCTTTTGGGTTCTAATTCAGAGCCAATCAAGATGTCACTGGATTTAATGACCTCCAGTTAGAGGATCCTGTGAAATAAGCTGTTGCTGCCAATCCTATTTTTAATGGACAAGAATCTCCATAATTCAGTGCTACATTGTATCCTTTGCTCCACAGGATTGATAAATTACCTGTGAATCGAACCGTTTCTGGAAACAATTTCTCTCTCCCTCCTCAGAGCTTAGGCAATTTGATAGGATAAACTGTAGAAGTGTAACCAAACTTTATTACTGATCCAAATATGTTATTTGGAGTTGTTCCAGTATTTTGGGTTCATGTGGCAAATGGAGTATGATAGACAGCAAATATCTTGAAAGTTAAAGAAAGTTGGGATCGACAACTTACAGAGCACTGCGAAAATAGGTCAGCAATCTTCAAGCCAGAGAACCCTACTCATTCTAGGGGTCAGCAGCTGCTTGAGTTGCCAGAGTGAGGCCTGGGGGTCAAGGTCCAATAGTAAAATACTAGCACACAACTGAATAGCAGACTGAAGATACTAGCAACAGGGAGTTTGAAACTGAGGCTCCCCTCTTGACAAAAAGTCTCTTACATTTTTTCCCTACAGTGAGTACAGATGAGCCAATATAATAAAATACCATGTAGATTAAGCAGGATAATGCAGAATGAGGACAGATTATGACCAATGGCAAGAGGTCCAAACATACTTGGATTTAAATGACTTGAATTCAACTCTATCTACTTGGGGAAAAAGAGAGAGAGAGAGAGAAATAATTTAAATGGGGTGGCTTGCCATTCCACCGAGTAAATGAGTAGAGACAGGAGATGTGAACCCAAGTTGTTCCCTGGGTTGGTCTCAGTTTTTATGTTCTTCTCACACTGAGTATTTCTCTGCACCAAGGGTGATTGAAATGTTTAATGAGACAATTTTCATACAGCAGGGCCACTAAAAACAAGCTAACAACTTCATCTGGTGCTCAATCAGAGAAAAAACTGGGGGAAATGGGGTTATACCTTCATAATGGATTTTTTCCCAAGGGTAATTTTGATTCTCAGAAAATGATTTTTGTCTCAAGTGCTGACCCTAGGACCCAATTTCCACAAAATGATGCAAGCCATAGGAAAGGCATAATACCTGGCACATGGTTGGCACTCAACAAATATTGATTAAATAAATGAATATATGAATATTAGATACAACATATGAGCAGCATGACAGGAGACCCTGTTTCTAGAATATCCAATAACTCTGCTAGAAATGTCTCTAAGAATTGCCCTAGCCACCATATGTGTATGTATATCATCTCTATATCAAATGATTGATTGATCTATCTAAAATATAGTTGTAGCCATCACCCACACAGGGTGCTAAAGGATATCCTTGGTAAAATTTTAGTAAAATTCGAGTTGTAATACTGAGTGGTACATTTTCTGTCTTGCTCATCTTTGAGTTTAAAAATAAATTTTAGTCATTAAAAAGAAAAAACCATGGAACAGTTGTTAAAGGTGCACATTGCGGAAATAGTCCACATAGATAGAAATTCACCTTGTGACGTCGAATAAGTACAGGAACAGCCAAGAGGTTCATTTTAACCTACCATTGACCCTCCTAGTTGACTGACCTTGGATGAGCTGGAACCTTTCTACTCTCAGTTTCCTTTCTATAAAGTGAGAAGTTTGGATCAGAACAGACTCTGAGGCTCTTTAGAGTTTAAACATTCTGTGGTGGGTAATAATCAAGTCCAGTCTTCTGGATGAAGTTACTCTCAAAGTCTACCATGAAAAGGATTATACAAAGTTCTAGGTTTAACTTACTCAGATCTTTAGGAATTCCTTCTTTGTGTTAAACCATAGCCAATCCTGTTTCATTTATAGTTGCTTTTCTTTGTTGGCCCCAATACTTCTAGTAAAAATTCTTATGCGATCATGAAGTCTTGGAATTGAAAGTGACATCATGGGATGGCTTTATTCAGTCCTCTGCTTTTTGGCTGGAGTAGAATGAAATAAATTTAAAAACAAAAACAGTGAAATGATTAGAAAGCTAATATAAAAAGATTTGTTTGGTAAAAGATCTCAAAGGCATTTTGGAACATGCAAAAAAACTGGACAAAAATGAGGAAGCAATTAGAGATGTTTCAAAGCACAGAAATTTCCTAGTCACATATCTTCAGCGAGTCATCTTCAAAAATAAACAACTATTGTTAGTAGATAAAAGGTAGGTAAGTAAGATCTGCCCTTGGAGATTTGTGGAGGTATAGATGGGCCACAGCTTAAGCGGGAGAAGGAAGGTAAGGAGAATAAGTCTAAAAGCTCCTACCCACTGGTACCTGGTACCACTAAGTCTCCAGCTAGCCATTGTGTAGGCTTCAGTCTACAGATGGTGCCTAATGACTTAGGAAATGTTTTCCAAGTCAGGCAAGGCTCACCACTCTGCCTTAAGGTATGGTGGGGGGTGGGGTGAGAGGTGGTGGTAGAGAAGATGAGTTTATCAGTACCCTTTGTCATAAGCACACATGAGCATGAGCCTAAAAGTTGTGTTGTTTATTTTGGCTTCCTTGCCAGCTTTCTTATGGTGAGAATGCTCTCAAGAACTGCACCATCTCCCATAGGTTACATGAATGGCTGTTCTTTGTAGTAACCTGGGGTGGTAGTGAGGGGATGATAATGGGCAAGGAAGTTCTGGCTCTCACTACTTTGCCCTTTCAGCCCTCACAAATGTAACCTGAGGACAAATCCATTTTTGCTCTCCAGTCTGAACTTCATCTTTGATTTTTGAATTAAACAACATAACCTAACAACAGTAGAAGATGGAATTGGAATTGGGATCTGTACTTAAGGAAAATAACAGAAAGGTCAGATAAGGCTGGCCCAGGATGTCAAAAGTAAACTGAGACAGAGTCTCAGGTTGGTGTTTTCAGAAAACATCTACCACCTCTCTTGTTTGTTGTTTCTTTTTTTTTTTTTTAATTTATTTATTTATTTTTGGCTGCATCGGGTCTTCGTTACTGTGCATGGGCTTTCTCTAGTTGCGGCGAGTGAGGGCTACTCTTCATTGTGGTGCGCGGGCTTCTCATTGCGGTGGCTTCTCTTGTTGCAGAGCATGGGTTCTAGGTGTGCAGGCTTCAGCAGTTGTGGCACGTGGGCTTAGTTGCTCCGCAACATGTGGGATCTTCCTGGACCAGGGCTCAAACCCGTGTCCCCTGCATTGGCAGGTAGATTCTTATCGACTGCATGTCCTTTTTTTTTCTTTTTAATGAAGCAAAATCACATTAAAATAAATTTCTTTTTTAAATTGAAGTACAAATAAGAGAGCTCTAAAAAGAAACACCTTTTGCTCATTTGTTAAACACTGCATGTGAAGTCATTAAGTTTATTCTTTGCTCTATAGCTCTGCACTTATTCAGAATTTATCTTCATGATAACTTGTCCTAATAGTTTTAAAGTTTGTATTGATTTAAAACAAACAACCCGATTAAATAATTTTCAATGTGGACATGTTTCCCCAAATCCCTTTTCCTTAAGTGAAATGAAATTTTCTCAATCCTAACATTAATGTTGTAAAAATAGTATTCAATTCAAATTTATCTGATAATCAATATTGGGGAAAATCCTCCCCAAAGGAAAAAAAAATCAATGGGCTCAAACTCAAGAACCATTTTCCCAAAAATTTCTGAAGCCCTAGCTAGGTCATGAGTTCCTTATCTCTGTTCCCACGGCTTCCCATGGATGCCTTTATCATAACTCTTACTACAAGTACTATAAGAAAGTAGCACCACAGCAGGGAGGGCAAGTGTATAAGCTAAAACCTAAAGCATGAAGTCCAACCCGAACTTCAGCATTTACCATCTGTGTGACTTTAGACAACTTAAATAACTGTCTTAGACTTGGTTTCTTCATCTGTCAGGTAAGGATATCTCTAGAACCTACCTCACAGAGCTGACATGAGGATTAAATGAGATGAAGTGCTCAGAACACTGCCTGGCATTCATTTGATGCTCATTAAATTTAGCTAGCTATGATAATTATCTGGCCTGTCCTCTGCACTGTGAGTTCCCACAGGGCACAATTCATATGTCAACATTCATGTTTATTTCTTGAGTTCCTGGCATATATTCTGTACTCAACAAATGTTGAATGAAAAAACGCTTTACTCTTGGTGACAGTGTGGAATCCAGCTTGCAAAAGGAATTAAACGAACACAAACCAAGCCTCAAAGCTAGTATTGTGCAGTATCCATACCTAGAAACAACTGGCATGTTATCTCCAACATTACGTTGTGTGTGGTGGGAGAAACAATGGAGCTTTAATGAGAAATCCTCTACTCCTATTTTCTACCTCCTCCAGTAGCTGTTAAATATACACTAAGGTGTTGTTTTTTTTTTTTTGCCTGCATTGGGTCTTTAGTTGTGGCACGTGGGCTCTCTCATTGAGGTGTGCGAGTTCAGTTGTTGTGGTGTGTGGGCTTAGTTGCCCTGAGGCATGTGGGATCTTAGTTTCCTGACCAGGGATCGAACTTACCACTGGACCACCAAGGAAGTCCCCACTAAGTTTTAATACTTAGGAAGTGATTTGCATTGCACCAATGACAGAAGACTGCAAAAGGATTATGGAATTGTGATGCTAGGAGAGTTCCAATCCTCTCATTTCATTGATGTGACTTTGTCCCTAGTGGTCCTGTGGTTGATGCAAAGACATACAACAAATCGTTGGGAGATCTGGAACCAATACGCAGGACATCTGATTTCCTGGCAAAGGCTTTTGTGAGCAAACATGAATAACTGAGGATAATGTGATAGTTTATTAGGTTATCTTAATTGGCAAAGAAAGGGAGATGGGGTTACAAAAAAGCCTCCTAGAAAAATCACTGACTCAAGGCCTCATGCAGCAAACTAGGATCCTTGCGATCGAGCCACTGGGCTGCTGTGGAGTAGAAGAAAAGCTCTGACTTTGAGGTAGAAGGATAGTGCTTCTTAGTGGCTTGGCCTTGGCTGTTAAGTCAGAAAAAGCTGGGTTCTAATCCCAGCTCTGTCACTGACTAGCTCTGGATGCCTGGAAAACACCTTAAGTTTTCTAAGGCTCTGTTTCCTCAACTTTATGTTATTTTATGAATTTATTTATTTATTGGCTGAGTTGGGTCTTCGTTGCTGTGCGCAGGCTTTCTCTAGTTGTGTTGAGCTGGGGCTGCTCTTCATTACAGTGCGCCAGCTTCTCATTGCGGTGGCTTCTCTTGTTGCGGAGCACGGGCTCTAGGGACGTGGGCTTCAGTAGTTGTGGCATGAGGGCTCAGTAGTTGTGGCACGTGGGCTCTTGAGTGCAGGCTCAGTAGATGTGGAGCATGGGCTTAGTTGCTCTACGGCGTGTGAGATCTTCCCGGACTAGGGCTCGAACCTGTGCCCCCTGCACTGGCAGGCGGATTCTTAACCACTGCACCACCAGGGAAGTTCCTCTGTTTCCTCCACTTTAAAATGCAGATAGTAACATATACTTTATAGAATTTTTGTGAGGATGCTATGAGGAAATTTATATAAAGTACATAATATTCAATAATTGGTAGATTAGTCATGTGGCCTTTCAAACTTCATTAGACTCTGAGCCTCAGTTTTCGTATCTGTAAATTGGCATAATAATCTGTAATTTGCAAGACAGTTGTGAGAATTAAATGAGATAATGAATGTAAAATTTCAATAAATGTTCTTTTGAAAATACCTATAGTTGTCTGGGTGCATCGATCTCTTTCCTACATTCTTTTGTCTCTCTTGCCTGTGTTCCCTCTTTCTTCTCTTCTCCTACCCAAGGATCACGGACATTACATTACCCTCTGGTGGTCCAATGCTTCTTATTGATGTGCCAGTTCAGACCTGACCTTCTTTTTAGTGTCCTGTGCTTCTAAGTTTCTAGTCAAAAACACACAGTTTCTTTATTTAAAAAAAATTTTTTAAACATCTTTATTAGAGTATAATTGCTTTACAATGGTGTGTTAGTTTCTGCTTTATAGAAACACAGTTCTTTTAGTCTTCATCTTATCTGAGTATCAGTAAGGAAAGCAATCTGATTAAAGCAATTCACAATGAAATCTAGATAACTGATAAATTAATTCAGAGACATCTGCATTTTACGACTCATGCTAGGAGAAATCATCTTACATGAAAAAAAATCCATAGAATTTGTTCAGTCAAAGAAATCAGGAACATCTATGTGGAAGAGAAAGATAAAAAAAGTATTTTGTAGAAGAAATCTTTTGGGACACTATACTTTCCTCCTCTGGGAACGTTTCCCTCAATACATACAAAAGAAGGAAATGGGTCAGCATCCCCAGTCTGGAAAGGTTGTCGCCAGCAAGAGGTGAAAGTGGATATAGGATTTTTGGTTTTGGGTATTTTGTAGGTCTATGTGTCTCTTATTTGTATGCCTTCTATAGAGATACACTCTGTAAGATCTCATTTTTGGAGGCAGCCCCAAGTTCCAAAAACATAAAGTTTTTTCCTTGAGAGCACAATGGAACCCTCTATTTTTGTCTTGGCTAGAAATGAAAGGGAATGCTTCCAAATGTTTCGAATCCTCAGATGTCTTTAGTTTGGAAGGAATAATATGAAAAATGAAGGCTGGCAGGGATGTGATTGAAGTCTATAAAGTCACGAAGGGTCTGAGCAGGGTGAGTACAGACATGCTCACCAGATCTCTGAAAGCTAAAGCCAAGGGCAATGCCTTAAACCTTCAAGGGCTAACTCACTGCACTTAATTGCACCTTAACAAACATTTGTTTAGTTATATAAAGGAAATACAGTAGAGTTCTAAGAGGATGATTAGGTTGGCAAATTTGTAGAAGTTTACCTCAAGAGATGCTAGCTGGACATGTGAATAAACTTGGGGAAGAGTTTAGTTTTTGTTTATGTTCCACATTGAATTTGTAATTGAAAGACTTGGATTAGAATACTTCTAAACATCTGACATTCTGTAGTTTTGTATATAATTAGTGAAAGTTATAGGATGCTTCTGGGTACATCCCTACTTTTCAGAGGCTGATATCCTGTAAGAAAACAAGTTTCTCAGTGTCAAAATTGGAGACTCCCTATTGGAGCTAAGGGTCTCAACTTTGAAGTTCTTTCATTCTCATGATGCTGGTGGAAAGCAAATGTCCTTTAATTTATGAATTCTTAATTGCTCACATTGTCATGTGAAAAAACAGAACAAGGGAATGTTCAAAGCTTTGAGACTTACCAGATGCTCCTGATGAAATCACATTGTTATTAGCAATATAGATATACCTATTTAGTTAAGTTCCAATACATTTGTTTTTTGACCTACAGTGATTTTATTAGTTTCAGAAAAACAGTGCTCAATTCAAAATGGATTGTGTGCTTGTTATAGCAAATGTATGTTGATCCGATTAAAAATGCATTAATTTCTTTACATTTCAATAATAATGGATTCACTTTCAGAAAGAAAGGGCTGGAAAATGTGCAGTCATGTAACCTGATAATCTCAGATAAGTGGTATTTAATATTGCTCAACAGGAAATTTTTTCCCCATACTTTAAAAGCAAAAAATCTCCAATATTAAGTGATATATGTAGTACATAGAAGCATTTAGAAGAAAAGAAATCTCTCTAATTTAACTCAAGGTCACATGTACACTGTCACAGCAAAGAGGGAGTTGTAAAATTATCCAGGGAACTTGAAACAGTCTAGACAGTCAATCCAGATCATTTAAAAAGATATGTTAAAGGTGCTCATAAGAGTATGAGAGTTATCTGCTAATATGAAGATGCAGTTTGGGGACAAATCAAATTTAGTGTTGTTTAAAGCCTTAAGGTCTTTTCTTGAAATCCATTTTAATAGAAATATATAAACTTAAAATATCCCCATAGATAGGACATTATTTAATAAAATATATTTTATTCATTTATTATACATGTACACCCAAGAGCCATAGAAATATCTTTACATATAACCTGATGTATGTGAATATTTAATTTTTTACATGTAAAATGGATGGAATTAACAAAGCCTGTAAACCTCAGTGCATTATGTAAAAATCGAAGGAACCCCAGGAGAAGCACTTGCCTAGGAGGAGGAAGGGTTCTGTCATCAAACATCCACTGACTACCTTTAGGCAAGTCCTTTATTCTTTTACAATATTTTCATTTGTAAAATAGAGATATGAGAGCTGGAAGGACACAGAATAGATAACCTCTATGTATGGCTTAAAATAAAGTATAATAAAATATATCTATACACATTTATATCATATAGACACACAACAATATAAGTCTGCAACAGTTAGCTAATTATACAACTGGGAGAATAAGTAGCAAGTTAATAAATTATTCTCTTGTTTACTCGTCTCCCAAGGATAATTGCTGAGTAGCTCAAGCTCCCAATTAGTAGGAACTCATTCACTGATTGTTGAATTGAATTGATTGTGACCCACAGTACATAAAAATGTGTTTAAATTCCACCAAGTGTGCTTGAATTTCACAAATCTTGCATTCCACACTAGGGAAATCAGCCTCAGAAAGTATTTTTACTATCTTCATGGCTTGGATAAAGGTAGTAGATTTCTCCAACAAATAGTTATTTTTGACAATAGAAATATAAACAAACTCACAGCTTGTATGTGAACCAGTTCTTTCCAATGCAGATTGAAGGCCAAATGTGTAAATATACATTACCATTTTGAAGGCTCTCTCTTAGATAAACTGACGAGCTAATTCTGCCAGTGGAATGTCATGCCCTTGCTTATCTCTCCATTCTCAATTCTGTCATCACTTCACGACTATCATCATCCTGGGTCATTCCCAGATGATTTCTTTGCCCCGAGAGCTGAACTGTTCAACACTGTAGTCACTAGCCACTATGGCTATTGAGCCCTTGAAATGTAGCTAGTTCAAATTGAGATGTGTGTTAAGTGTAAAATCCATGGTAGATTTCAAAGATGTAGTATAAAAAAATAATATATCTCAATACTATTTTTATATTGATTACACACTGAAATGACAGTATTTTTGACAAGTTAGGATAAATAAATAGTTATTAAGATGAATTTCACCTGTTTATTTTTACTTTTTAAAATGTGGCTTTCAGAAAATGTAAAATTACCTAAATGGGTCCATATTTATGACTTACATTTTATTTCTGTTGGACAGTGCTGCTCTTGAGTATCTGCTGAACACAAATCTTCCCCATCCACTTTTTCTCAAAAACTTTTAGTGGTACTTTAATCCCATCCATGTAATCTGTATGTTCTTTTTAGCTTTCAAGGCCATCTCTAAATTGCATTCCCATTTAACTGTTTTAGGAAGAAACTACCCCTTCCCTCCCTGAATGCATTGTTTGCTGCCCTTTTTCTCCCCATCCCCATTGGTGCCAAGGCTCTGAGCAGTTTCACTCATCTCACACTTATTGATTTTATTGCTCTGAACAAAAGGCTGTGCTGGACTCGCCTATAGCCCCCCCACCCCCACCTCTTAGAAGATACAGTCTAATGGAAGAAATAGACACGTGAGCAATAAATGACAATACAGGTCATAAGTGCCATGGTGGGTTGAGAACAGGGTGCTGAAGGGTACACAGATGGGCCCCTAACTCAAGTGCAAGAGTTCAGAAAAGATTACCAGAGGAATTTTAGCCTGAGTTGCCTGAGGAATGAGTAGGAGTTTATTGGGCGAATGTCAGGTGCGACGGGAAAGAATAATCTTCCAGGCAGAGAGAAATGGGCCAAGGCCAGGCAGTGCAAGAATACCTAGGTCCCTTAGTGAGATGAAGAAAGTGGTATGGGTGGGAAAGGAGATAGGAAGTTCGAGCTATAAGTCACAGCTGGCCAGATTGTGAAAGTCATGCTAAGAAGCTTGGTCATAAATACTCTTTTCTCTCTTAGCTCTCTGCTATACACTCATTCTATTTATGAACCCAATTCAGACTTTTCTGTGTCCTTGCCCCTTGCCATGTGATGCTGCTGTACCTCTCACTAAATAGGTAGTCTGTTCTCTACTATGAATCTGGATTTGGGCAGGTGACTTTCTGTGGCTAATAAGAAGTTAGTAGATTCTATTGTATTTGTGCATTTTGCCTATGCTTTTGCACTCTGCTATTGTTATGGGAGGGACATGCCCAGGCCAGCCTGCTGCTCCCAGAAGG
This sequence comes from Pseudorca crassidens, assembly GCF_039906515.1. Lineage (NCBI taxonomy): Eukaryota > Metazoa > Chordata > Mammalia > Artiodactyla > Delphinidae > Pseudorca > Pseudorca crassidens. Next base: position 82,182,525 of record NC_090301.1, read on the forward strand.
AGAATGAAAGACATGTGAGGAGAGCTGAGTCACGCTGGTCAACCTAGCTAAAACCATACTTGACCTTAGCCTACAGCCAGCCAACCACTAGACATGTGAGAGAACCCAGCCAAGCTCAGCAAATCCACCTAACAATCCCAGATATGTGAGCACTGAATGCTTATTTTGCATGTAATTATTTGTTACTGAGCATTATTGTGGGAATGTATAACTGATACATGACCCAACAAACTGTATGCTCCCTGAGGGCAGGACCATGTCTTTTCTACCCTTTCCCCAGTGCTCAATAAACAACTAGTAATTAATAGATTTAGATTTTCTTGGGCTGTCAAAGATTTTAATGCCACAGTTATAGCCATGAAAAATGGGAACTTTCTCAAGCCAATGTTGATAACCTTTCTAAAACTTTCCAGCAAGGAGAAAGACACTGCCTATTTTTTCCCCCTTTGCTCTATTGAAAGGACCCATCAGCAGCCCCTGAAAGAGGAAAGGTGAGGAGGCTTAGTGTGATTGCTTGGTGGGTTTTCTGGTCCCCCGGGCTCTGGTGGGATTTAGGATACCTTACAGGGTGGCACACATACTCCTTCAAGGTAGCTGACATAGGAGAAATGTCCAGTACAAATTCTGAAATCTAAATCTCATTTGACAGTTTTTCTAGAATGCCTGTCCTTCCCAGTAAGGCTTGGCTCTGACAGATGCTAAGTAGACTGCCAGGGAAAATAGCTGAGCTTCATGGACTTTGGTCAGGTGGGTCAGAGTTGATGGCACTGTGTCACAGTCACTTTCCATCAACAACAGAATGAGCGAGGCTGCTCAAAAGACTCAGTTCCACTCTATTGTGTGTAGCTATACTTCAGAGTGCCACTAGAAACCTAAGAACTGATGTTAGTCTCTGCTTCAGATCTCCTGGAAAACTCTCCTAGATCATCAAGAGTTACTGGACTTCTAAAGTTCCTTCTTAAGTCAATAAGCCAGGGTGATATACACATGCTGAGAAAGGCACACACACGCAGATGTGAGGAATATCTGTCCACTATGTAGTGTCAAAACACTGCTGTGGCCTGAAGAATGAAATCATGTACCCAAGCCTATGTAAGGGAATCCCTGCACTTATGATTCTTCCTTGGTGAATCAGAGATGAAAAGTGGCTTTGGACACTAGGGAGAACAGTATGGATGTTCCTCAAAAAACTAAAAATAGAACTACCATATGACCCAGCAATCCCACTACTGGGCATATACCCTGAGAAAACCATAATTCAAAACGAGTCATGTACCACAATGTTCACTGCAGCTCTATTTACAATAGCCAGGACATGGAAGCAACCTAGGTGTCCATCGACAGATGAATGGATAAAGAAGATGTGGCACATATGTACAATGGAATATTACTCAGCCATAAAAAGAAACATAACTGAATTATTTGTAGTGAGGTGGATGGACCTAGAGACTGTCATACAGAGTGAAGTCAGTCAGAAAGAGAAAAATATATACCGTATGCTAACACGTGTATATGGAATATATAAAAAAGAAAAGGCTCTGAAGGACCTAGAGGCAGGACAGGAATAAAGATGCAGACATAGTGAATGGACTTGAGGACACAGGGAGGGGGAAGGGTAAGCTGAGACGAAGTGAGAGAGTGGCATGGACATATATACAGTACCAAATGTAAAATAGATAGCTAGTGGGAAGCAGCCGCATAGCACAGGGAGATCAGCTTGGTGCTTTGTGTCCACCTAGAGGGGTGGGATAGGGAGGGTGGGAGGGAGACACAAGAGGGAGGAGATATGGGGGGTATATGTATAGCTGATTCACTTTGTTATACAGCAGCAACTAACGCACTACTGTAAAGCAATTATACTCCAATAATGATGTTTTAAAAAATCCTTTATTTTTCAAATCAAAAAAAAAAATAAAAGAAAAGAGAAAAGAAAAGTGGCTTTGGAGTCACATTGCTTGGGTTTGAATCCAATTCTGTTACTTATCTGCTTCATGATCTTGAGCAGAAAAACTTAGTCTCTAAGCTCAGTTTCTTCCCTTGTAAGATGGAAATGAGAATAGTACCAACCTCACTGACTTGAGGTGAGGACAAAATGAGACAGCATGAAAAGTTTATGACACAGTATCTGGCACATAATAACTTCTCAGTAAATGGTGGCAGTTATTATTAGGGATTTCTGCAGTCTGTACTGACACCAGTTAGTAAGCAAAACTGGTTCAGCTTGTCCTATAAGAGAATGATTAGCAGAATGTTGTGTTTATAAGAGATCAATCTTTAGGGGAAGCTAAGGTTCGGCTTAATGGTGGATTGCTTGTTCCATTATAAGGCTTGCACTGGCTGCAGATGATGCTGTTGTGCCATCATTGCTATCTTCCCTAATGTGGGTGGCAACCAAATTATTCTGAGAGTGTTTGATGTTCACCTACCCCTACTCGCTCAAGGCTGGACCACAGTCTACTAGAAAAGGAATTTGGTCAACTGTGAAGCTGCTTACCACATTTACTGCTCTGGGATAACTGTTCACCCCCATTGGCTAGAGTTTAGCATGACGGTAACTTTGGATATTGTAGAAACCAAGCATTTCAACAGGCCAGTGTCTACACATGACTAGTATCATACTTTTAATGAATGCAAGGTATGTGTCTATGTGGTGTATATGTGTGTGTAAGAAGGGTATCTGACTTTTTCTTCTCCTTTGGTTGTTCAGTCTTTCAATAAATATTTACTAAATGTCTACTGTATGCTAGGCACTATACTATAAGTAAAGTAGATATGCCTCCACTATTCAGCTTTTGCAAGCAGGTTGATTTCCTGATCTTCCCCTGTAAACTATATTTTCCAGGTTCCCTTGCCAAGTGGCTTCTTGCTAGATTCAGCCAATGGGAGACATTAGAAGAAGGTAGTAGAGCAGGAAGACGAAGAGAAGCAATGGTATTTCTCACTATGTCCCCATCTCCTGCTTTGGGAAGTGGCTACATCTCCTCTGTGTCCTACCTCCGGCCAGGCTGCTTCTGTCATGTGTCCTGCTCCCCCTAGGCAGCCCACATCTTGGAATCATGTAACAGTCCCAGCTTTCTTTGTCCTTCCAGCCCTAGGATGGTAGTGGCTTCTTGCTCTTGCTTAACTCTGGGTTGTTTCACTCTCAGTTTCTTCAACACCTCTGTAACTAGTTTCCTAAAATTAAATTCCTTCTGTTAAACCATCTGATGTGGTCTCTCTTTCCCTAACTAGACTTTGAGTGGTATGATCTCAATACCTTACATTTTTTGGGGGGGACAGATATTATTCAAAGAGTCCTACAAATACATAATGACATTCTGTGATATGTTAAAAGCACAGTTACAATGAAGGCATGTAACTGGATGGGGAGCTGTGTTCATCTACTTCAAGGTCTTGCTACTCCAAGTGAGGTCTATGCATCTGTAGCATTGCCATCCCCTGGGGGGCTTGTTAGAAATAAGGAGTCTCAGATCCCATCCCAGTTACAACTGGTTCAGAATCTGCATTTTGACAAGCTTCCCAGCTCACAGGAGTGAACCAGCAATAGCATCTACTTTCAATCTGATTACTGTGGTTCAGACCTCCCAGCTCTAACCTACTGGAATTGTAAAGAATCAGTGGTGGCTCTTAATCTCAGCTCTATTCACATGAGGAGACCTTGCAATGCCCACTTCTTTTTTTTTTTTTTTTTTTATTCTTTGCGCTACGCGGGCCTCTCACCATTGTGGCCTCTCCTGTTGCGGAGCACAGGCTCCGGATGCACAGGCTCAGCCTCCATGGCTCACGGGCCTAGCTGCTCCGCGGCATGTGGGAGCTTCCCGGACCGGGGCATGAACCCGTGTCCCCTGCATCGGCAGGCGGACTCTCAACCACTGCGCCACCAGGGAGCCCGCAATGCCCACTTCTTTTTTTTTTTTTTTTTCGGTGGGATATACATATATATATCTTTTTTTACATCCTTATTGGAGTATAATTGCATTACAATGGTGTGTTAGTTTCTGCTTTATAACAAACTGAATCAGTTATACATATACATATGTTCCCACATCTCTTCCCTCTTGCATCTCCCTCCCTCCCACCCTCCCTATCCCACCCACACAGGGGGTCACAAAGCACCGAGCTGATCTCCCTGTGCTATGCGGCTGCTTCCCACTAGCTATCTATTTTACGTTTGGTAGTGTATAAACGTCCATGCCACTCTCTCACTTTGTCACAGCTAACCCTTCCCCCTCCCCATATCCTCAAGTCCATTCTCTAGTAGGTCTGTGTCTTTATTCCCGTCTTACCCCTAGGTTCTTCATGACGTGTTTTTCTTATTCCATATATATGTGTTAGCATACGGCATTGGTCTTTCTCTTTCTGACTTACTTCACTCTGTATGACAGACTCTAAGTGCATCCACCTCACTACAAATAACTCAATTTCGTTTCTTTTTATGGCTGAGTAATATTCCATTGTATATATGTGCCACATCTTCTTTATCCATTCATCTGATGATGGACACTTAGGTTGTTTCCACCTCCTGGCTATTGTAAACAGACCTGCAATGAACATTTTGGTACATGACTCCTTTTGAATTATGGTTTTCTCAGGGTATATGCCCAGTAGTGGGATTGCTGGGTCATATGGTAGTTCTATTTGTAGTTTTTTAAGGAACCTCCATACTGTTTCTCCATAATGGCTGTACCAATTCACATTCCTACCAGCAATGCAAGAGTGTTTCCTTTTCTCCACACCCTCTCCAGCATTTATTGTTTCTAGATTTTTTGATGATGGCCATTCTGACCGGTGTGAGATGATATCTCATTGTAGTTTTGATTTGCATTTCTCTAATGATTAATGATGTTGAGCATTCTTTCATGTGTTTGTTGGCAATCTGTATATCTTCTTTGGAGAAATGTCTATTTAGGTCTTCTGCCCATTTTTGGATTGGGTTGTTTGCTTTTTGGTATTGAGCTGCAAGAGCTGCTTGTAAATTTTGGAGATTAATCCTTTGTCAGTTGCTTCATTTGCAAATATATTCTCCCATTCTGAGGGTTGTCTTTTGGTCTTGTTTATGGTTCCCTTTGCTGTGCAAAATCTTTGCAGCTTCATTAGGTCCCATTTGTTTATTTTTGTTTTTATTTCCATTTCTCTAGGAGGTGGGTCAAAAAGGCTCTTGCTGTGATTTATGTCATAGAGTGTTCTGCCTATGTTTTCCTCTAAGAGTTTGATAGTTTCTGGCCTTACATTTAGGTGTTTAATCCATTTTGAGCTTATTTTTGTGTATGGTGTTAGGGAGTGTTCTAATCTCATACTTTTAAATGTATCTGTCTTGTTTTCCCAGCACCACTTATTGAAGAGGCTGTCCTTTCTCCATTGTACATTCCTGCCTCCTTTATCAAAGATAAGGTGACCATATGTGCATAGGTTTATCTCTGGGCTTTCTATCCTGTTCCATTAATCTATATTTCTGTTTCTGTGCCAGTACCATACTGACTTGATTACTGTAGCTTTGTAGTATAGTCTGAAGTCAGGGAGCCTGATTCCTCCAGCTCCCTTTTCGTTCTCAAGATTGCTTTGGCTATTTGGGTCTTTTGTGTTTCCATAAAAATTGTGCATTTTTTTGTTCTAGTTCTGTGAAAAATGCCAGTGGTAGTTTGATAGGGATTGCATTGAATCTGTAGATTGCTTTGGATAGTAGAGTCATTTTCACAATGTTGATTCTTCCAATCCAAGAACATGGCACATCTCTCCATATATGTGTATCATCTTTAATTTCGTTCATCAGTGTCTTATAATTTTCTGCATACAGGTCTTTTGTCTCCTTAGGTAGGTTTATTCCTAGATATTTTATTCTTTTTGTTGCAATGATAAATGGGAGTGTTTTCTTGATTTCACTTTCAGATTTTTCATCATTAGTGTATAGGAATGCCAGAGATTTCTGTGCATTAATTTTGTATCCTGCTACTTTACCAATTTCATTGATTAGCTCTAGTAGTTTTCTGGTAGCATCTTCAGGATTCTCTATGTATAGTATCATGTCATCTGCAAACAGTGACAGGTTTACGTCTTCTTTTCCGATTTGGATTCCTTTTATCTCCTTTTCTTCTCTGATTGCTGTGGCTAAAGCTTCCAAAACTATGTTGAATAAGAGTGGTGAGAGTGGGCAACCTTGTCTTGTTCCTGATCTTAGTGGGAGTGCTTTCAGTTTTTCACCATTGACGACGATTTTGGCTGTGGGTTTGTCATATATGCCTTTATTATATTGAGGAAAGTTCCCTCTATGCCTACTTTCTGGAGGGTTTTTATCATAGATGGGTGTTGAATTTTGTCGAAAGCTTTCTCTGCATCTATTTAGATCATCATATGTTTTTTCTTCTTCAATTTGTTAATATGGTGTATCACGTTGATTGATTTGCGTATATTGAAGAATCCTTGCATTCCTGGAATAAACCCCACTTGATCATGGTGTATGATCCTTTTAATGTGCTGTTGGATTCTGTTTGCTAGTATTTTGTTGAGGATTTTTGCATCTATGTTCGTCAGTGATATTGGCCTGTAGTTTTCTTTCTTTGTGACATCCTTGTCTGGTTTTGGTATCAGAGTGATGCTGGCCTCGTACAATGAGTTTGGGAGTGCTACTCCCTCTGCTATATTTTGGAAGAGTTTGAGAAGAATAGGTGTTAACTCTACTCTAAATGGTTGACAGAATTCGCCTGTGAAGCCATCTGGTCCTGGGCTTTTGTTTGTTGGAAGATTTTTAATCACAGTTTCAATTTCAGTGCTTGTGACTGGTCTGTTCATATTTTCTATTTCTTCCTGATTCAGTCTTGGCAGGTTGTGCATTTCTAAGAATTTGTCCATTTCTTCCAGGTTGTCCATTTTATTGGCATAGAGTTGCTTGTAGTAATCTCTCAGGATCTTCTGTGTTTCTGCAGTGTCAGCTGTTACTTCTCCTTTTTCATTTCTAATTCTATTGATTTGAGTCTTCTCACTTTTTTTCTTGATGAATCTGGCTAATGGTTTATCAATTTTGTTTATCTTCTCAAAGAACCAGATTTTAGTTTTATTGATCTTTGCTATCGTTTCCTTCATTTCTTTTTCATTTATTTCTGATCTGATCTTTATGACTTCTTTCTTTCTGCTAACTTTGGGGGTTTTTTGTTCTTCTTTCTCTAATTGCTTTAGGTGCAAGGTTAGGTTGTTTATTGGAGATGTTTCCTGTTTATTAAGGTAGGATTGTATTGCTATAAACTTCCCTCTTAGAACTGCTTTTGCTGCATCCCATAGGTTTTGGGTCGTCGTGTCTCCATTGTCATTTGTTTCTAGATATTTTTTGATTTCCTCTTTGATTTCTTCTGTGATCACTTCATTATTAAGTAGTGTATTGTTTAGCCTCCATGTGTTTGTAGTTTTTACAGATCTTTTCCTGTAATTGATAGCTAGTCTCATAGCGTTGTGGTCAGAAAAGATATTTGATACAATTTCAATTTTCTTAAATTTATCAAGGCTTGATTTGTGACCGAAGATATGATCTATCCTGGAGAATGTGCCATGAGCACTTGAGAAAAATGTGTATTCTGTTGTTTTTGTATGGAATGTCCTATAAATATCAATTAAGTCCATCTTGTTTAATGTATCATTGAAAGTTTGTGTTTCCTTATTTATTTTCATTTTGGATGATCAGTCCATTGGTGAAAGTGGGATGTTAAAGTCCCCTAATATGAATGTGTTACTGTCAATTTCCCCTTTTATGGCTGTTAGTATTTGCCTTATGTATTGAGGTTCTCCTATGTTGGGTGCATAAATATTTACAATTGTTGTATCTTCTTCTTGCATCGATCCCTTGATCATTATGTAGTGTCCTTCTTTGTCTCTTCTAGTAGTCTTTATTTTAAAGTCTATTTTGTCTGATATGAGAATTGCTACTCCAGCTTTCTTTTGGTTTCCATTTGCATGGAATATCTTTTTCCATCCCCTCACTTCCAGTCCGTATGTGTCTCTAGGTCTGAAATGGGTCTCTTGTAGACAGCATATATATGGGTCTTGTTTTTGTATCCATTCAGCCAGTCTGTGTCTTTTGGTGGGAGCATTTAATCCATTTACATATAAGGTAGTTATCGACATGTATGTTCCTATTCCCATTTTCTTAATTATTTTGGGTTTGTTATTGTAGCTCTTTTCCTTCTCTTGTGTTTCTTGCCTAGAGAAGTTCCTTTAGCATTTGTTGTAAAGCTGGTTTGGTGGTGCTGAACTCTCTCAGCTTTTGCTTGTCTGTAAAGGTTTTAATTTCTCCATCAAATCTGAATGAGATCCTTGCTGGGTAATCTTGGTTGTAGGTTTTTCTTCATCACTTTAAATATGTCCTGCCAGTCCCTTCTGGCTTGCAGAGTTTCTGCTGAAAGATCAGCTGTTAACCTTATTGGGATTCCCTTGTGTGTTATTTATTGTTTTTCCCTTGCTGCTTTTAATATGTTTTCTTTGTATTTAATTTTTGACAGTTTGATTAATATGTGTCTTGGTATGTTTCTCCTTGGATTTATGCTGTATGGGTCTCTCTGTGCTTCCTGGACTTCATTAACTATTTCCTTTCCCATATTAGGGAAGTTTTCAACTATAATCTCTTCAAATATTTTCTCAGTCCCTTTCTTTTTCTCTTCTTCTTCTGGGACCCCTGTAATTCGAATGTTGATGCGTTTAATGTTTTCCTAGAGGTCTCTGAGACTTTTTTCTTTATTCTTCTCTGCAGTAGTTATTTCGAGTATTTTATCTTCCAGGCCACTGATCTGTTCTTCTGCCTCAGTTATTCTGCTATTGATCCCATCTAGAGTATTTTTAATTTAATTTATTGTGTTGTTCATCACTGCTTGTTTTATCTTTAGTTCTTCTAGGTCCTTGTTAAATGTTTCTTGCATTTTCTCTATTCTATTTCCAAGATTTTGGATCATCTTTACTATCATTATTCTGAATTCTTTTTCAGGTAGACTGCCTATTTCCTCTTCATTTGTTAGGTCTGGTGAGTTTTTATTTTGCTCCTTCATCTGCTGTGTGTTTTTCTGTCTTCTCATTTTGCTTACCTTACTGTGTTTGGGGTCTCCTTTTTGCAGGCTGCAGGTTCGTAGTTCCCGTTGTTTTTGGTGTCTGTCCCCAGTGGCTAAAGCTGGTTCAGTGGGTTGTGTAGGCTTCCTGGTGGAGGGGACTAGTGCCTGTGTTCTGGTGGATGAGGCTGGATCTTGTCTTTCTGGTGGGCTGGTCCATGTCTGGTCATGTGTTTTGGGGTGTCTGTGGACTTATTATGCTTTTAGGCAGCCTCTCTGCTAATGGGTGGGGTTGTGTTCCTGTCTTGCTAGTTGTTTGGCATAGGGTGTCCAGCACTGTAGCTTGCTGGTCATTGAGTGAAGCTGAGTGCTGGTGTTGAGATGGAGATCTCTGGGAGATTTTCGCCGTTTGATATTATGTGGAGCTGGGAGGTCTCTTGTGGACCAGTGTCCTGAAGTTGGCTCTCCCTCCTCAGAGGCACAGCACTGACTCCTGGCTGCAGCACCAAGAGCCTGTCATCCACACGGAGTTAGAAGTAAAGGTGGCCTTGAAGTTCCCCAAGGATGTGATGTGATTAGGACCTTGAGTATATCAGTTTAGCCAGGTATCTATTGTGACTTCAGACAAATTATTCTCTTCTGCTTTCTTCATTTAGGAAGCAATGTTAGCCAGTCTCTTAAGATTTCTTTGTTCCAGGCAGAATTGTCACTGTCCTCTTATTCTGTGGGGCGACGGGCCTCATGGGCCAGCTGCACAGGTAGGAGGCTTTTTTTTGTCCTTTGTGCTTAGAGTAGCGTCAGTTGCTCATAGGGGGCCGCTTGCAGAGGCCTGAAACCGGCCCTTCCAGCCAGAGTTCCTGATGCGAAATAGCTGTGCGGACACCTCAGCACAGCAGGCCGTGGGCAGAAGCCCTCAATGCCCACTTCTTAACGCTGCTTGAGCAAACACTGCAGGCAAGACTCTAGGGCAAATGCAAGACAGAGTGTGGAAATTAGAATAATTCATGTAGAAGAGCTGGGAAACTGCTTGCTGGCTATGTTTTAGTAGCTGGAAGCAGAGCCCTAGAGGACTGGATCTTTGAAATGTATTGAAGCATGCTGTGGGAAAGTAAATATCTTTCCCAAAGTGACCATATCTTATATTAGCCAATGTAGGACATTTGGTCACCACAACCTTTTCATATCACTAAACTTCAGGTGAGACTCACATGCATTGCTTTTAAACCACAGTGAAAGAGGCTGTCAGAGAGACAGAAATTATGCAAATGTTATAGGCAGGTTTTTAATGATGATCTCTTTAATTTTTAAATAGTTTCCCCATTCCCCCGACCTAATCACTGATTTTGGATGTACTATTCTCTTTACTGTGACCGTTACTCAGAAGTGAGAATAGTGGAAGAATAATAGAATCTGGAAGCAGAAGACCATGTAAAGACCTACCTGTGCCATTCTGTGAACTGTGCTACCTTGGGCCAGTGCCTTAATGTTTCTGATGCTCAGTTATTTTATGTGACAAATGAGACTGAAAACTCCTTACTCATTGGTTTGTGGTGTGGTTCAGATGGTATGAGAATGTGGTCTATAAAGGGAATGGAACTAACTAGTGTTGAAAAACTATACTTAAAGCAAAGTAAACTGGCAAAACTGCAGGCGGGGTGTAAAAGGCATCCAAAGTGTGATTAAAGTGCGATGCTCTGTAGCTTCTGTACTCGGGTCAAAAGGACTAAAGACTGCACAGTGTCCAGTGTCCCCTTGAAAATGCTTGTGTGTGTGTGTGTGTGTGTGTGTGTGTGTGAGTATGTTTTAATGTTAGCCTGTAGATCGTTCAACCAACTCTTGCCTCTTGAGCCTGTTTTGAATTTGTGGCTGCTAACTCACTTCTTTCTTACTTGTGGCCATATATGCTGAGATTCAGTCAACAAATGTTTCCTGAGCATTGATGCTATGCCAGGCACCATTATACGTGTTTGGAATACTCAATGAATAAACACAAAACTCCTGTTCTCACAGAGTTTAAATTTTAGTAAGGCCAAATTGGTATAGCAGGATGCTTCTGGTTATACTGAAGTCGATCTAATTTCTATCAGCTCTGCCTAAGGACATGGAACTGGTCCTAGGTGGTTCTAGGCAGGATGAGTATGAAGACCCGTGTTTGAGTTGTTTGCTGGTTATAAACTGCTGTTTGTCCACCTCTGATTTTAGAGTATGTAAAAGTATTCCATATTAACACCATTTCTGTGTATCCTCTTTATGCTACCCTCCCCAATAACTGAGTCTTCTCTCATGACTATGTCAAATCTACTGCCAGCCTCCTGGGATGAGGATACCTTCTGCTTGCATTGTATTCCTTCACTCACTCATTCATTCAGTCATCCCTTTAACTAATATATATTGAAAGTATTGAAAGCATTATATTAGTCACCAGGGTAGGAACTGAGAGTACAACTATGAATAAGACTGAAAATGACGCTGTCTTCACAGAGCATCCTTTCTAGTGAGGGAGCCAGTGGACACAATTGCTCAATTACAGTTGTGAAAAGGACCACAGAGTAAAAGTGTGCCATAATAGCAGAGTCTCTAATAGAGGTACTTAGACTTGCCTGATTAGTTCACTTTCTTGAGGAAGACATTTGAATCGAGTTTTGTATAGTTGTATGTGGGGGGAAAGTGGCATTAGTTGGTGAAGGAGGGAAGTAAGAACACTCTATGCGAAGGAACACCATGTGTAAAGGCTCCAAGGCAGGAGAGAAATTGGCATATTTGAGGGACTGGAAAGGGTGGTATTACCAGATCATAAAAAATGAGTGGAATTAGGGAACTAGGTTGAGCTGGAGATGTATGTAATCTTATAAACCATGTAAAGGATTTGGGTGTTTATGCTAAAGGTAATAGAAAACCATCAAAGAGTTTTATGCTGGGGTGTGATATGATCTCATTTATGTTTCAAAGTAAACATTTTGGCTGCAATATAGAAAATGGGTTGGAAGAATGGCAGGAATGGAAGTGGAGAAACCAACTGGTAAGCTATTATAGCTGTCCAGGCAAGAGATGAAGTTAGCTTTGATTAGGGTAGTAGCCTAGGTGATGGAAAGAAATATATGGATTTAACAGGTATTAGGGATTAAAACTGGCAGGATGGTGACTGAGTGGGTAGTGGTGCTAAGGAGAAGGGAAGATCAAGGATTCTGGCTTGGGCACCTGGGTGAATGGTGGTATCCTTCACTGAGATGAGGCATACTGGAGGAGGACTGATGTTTGGGAAACAAAATGACTTATGTTTTGAACAAGTTGGATTTGTGCTTCCTTTAAAACATCCAGAAGAAGGTATTGAGTTGGATATACAGATCTGGAGGTCAGAGGTAAAGTTTGGGCTGCAAATTGCTGCTGCTAACTACCTCAATCATTGTTGGGTAAACACTTCAGATATTGAAATTAATACTTCAGATCTTGACTGATGGCAAAAGCATCCTATCAGCCCTCTCTATGAAATGAGTATTACAATTCACATTATTTTCAATGCCTCTTGACAGATTACGAGGCTTTTACAATGTCTTCATATTAAAACTCAGACTAAGATTGCCAAATTGGTCTGTACTGCCAACAACCTGGTACACAGTTAAGATGATAATGAAATGTGTCTGTTGCAAACATTGCTAGTTGCCTCCCAACGCCCATTCACTCTTCCTCCTTAGTAACAGACCTGGGCTACATTTCCTAGCACCATTTGAAGTGGTATGTGGCCCTACGACTTAAGTGCTGGACAGTTAGATGTGAAGAGTAGTAGTATGTGGGCAAAGATCTTAATGGTGGAAGGAATGGGTAGGGAGAAGCGCAAGTCCTCCTGCCTACTGCTTGGAATCCAGATGTAACAGCTGGAAAAACAGCTGCTATTTTGGATTATGAAAATCATGTGTGGCAAAACAGAAAAGTAGAAGGACCATGGGTCCTTGATGACTTCATGGAGCCCTGATATTAACCTTAGGTTGACTAAAGTCTTCTTTTACTTAAAAAGGGGGTGGAAGTCTATGTGTATTTAAGTTGTTGTTGGATCTCTGTTATTAGCAATTGAATTCAATTATTTTATTCTGTGTTTGGTTATTACCTGGGTATTTTACCATAATGCAACCTATTATAGTATGAAATTTGGTATAAAGAGAGTAGTTTTGGATCTCATCAAAGAAGTATATTACTGGAGTGCTAGTGGAATCTTGTTTTAATACTGTTTATCTCTTGCCCAAGACCTGATCGAGAGCAACGCAAAGGCAGGGACCAGGAAGATCAGTATCTGAGATTGAGTGGCGAACAGAAACTCCAATAGAAGACAAGGAAATGAATTAGTGATTTTTAAAAAATACTTGCAGATAGTATCAGTGAGCTTTTGCTGCATAACAAATCACCCCAAAATGTAGTGACTTAAAACAATAAGCATTTGTCTGGTTTATGCTTTTCCACATGGGTAATTTGGGCTGTGCTCACATGGGCTTCTCCAGTGATCTGAGCTAGGCTTGGCTACACTTGGCTGGAGCTCATTCAGGTTCTGTGATCAGGTGCCAGGGAAGCTGAGGCTGATGGACTTTTGGCTGGGGTGCTCTGGTTTTCCTCTATGCAGTATCTTATTCTCCAGGACTTATTCACATGATGATGGTGGCAGGGGTCCCAAAAGAGTGAGTGGAAGTATGCAAAGCTTCTCGAGGCCTAGGCTTGGAACTACCATACAGTTGTATCTGTACATATCTACTGGCCAAAGCAAATCGCACACCAGCCTAGGTTTAAGGGGTAAAATAATAAATTTTATTTCCTGATGGATTTAAAGAAATTGTGGGAGAATTTGTAGCTTTTTTTGCAATCTACCACACAGACACCTAAAGATCTAATTTAAAGGAGAAATGACAAGGGAATAGATGCTCCAGCAGGAGCAAGATATCTGAACAACCTCTGCAGGAAATGTAACCCAGGGGTTAGGGGTATGGCTGTGCATTTATACAGAACTGGATTCAAATCCTGACTGTGTTGTTGACTGGCTGGGTTCCTCATTAATAATGACTATCTCATGGGTTTGTGAGGATTGCATGTATGTAACACTCTTAGCATGGTGCCTGGCATATGCTAAGTAATAATAAATGGCAGCTGTTATAGTTGTTATCCCTATAGGATACTTCGGTGGCACAGGGCCTGGGTTGGAGACAGGACTGATCAGGACTGGAGACTGAAGGCTGGGCAAGAGAGAGGTTGGCTCAGGTTGGCAGAGAAAAATGAAAGTTATTACAGCATGATGTAGTGGACTAGGGCAGGACAGAATTTAGGGTCAGACAGACTAGGGACTCATCAGAGGTTTAGGCACACAGGTCAGCACAGGTCTTCTACCAACAATAATGGTTAACGTTTACCGAGCACTTAAAATATGCCAAGCACTGTTCTGAGTGTTTTACAGTTACTAACTCATTTAATCCTCATAACGCTTCTATCTAGGTGTTATCCCCCTTTTATATTTGGGGAAATTGAGGCACAAAGAGATTTTAGCACATTTCCCAAGGCCGCACAGCCCATGGGTGTGATACCAGCCAGGCCTGTCTCACTCCTGACTCCAAGCTACTGGCACCCTCATGATACCCTGGGTTGATCCCAGGCAGGAGCCAATGTCAGGCAAGTGAGGCAAGTCAGAAGTTTCCAGAGAGGCAAGGAAGATTCAAGCAAGCCATGTGTGGTACCCAAAAAGCAATAGCTGAGCAACTGCTGAGGGAAGAGGCGAGGGGGAAGACTTTCTTAATAACTGAGATCTTCTGTATAGCTCAGCACTCCCATTTGCACTATTTCTGGCATTAAAATTTCTAGTCCTCAAAATGAGGAAGGTGAGACTTACTTTTCCTTCACAACTCAGGTACTCAAAAGAATAGTCTCCATTTGTTAACTCTGCTTCCTCCTCTCCTACTGCTTTAATCCACTGCTGCAGCCTGACTCCCAACCTCTACCTTGGTCATCTTGTGACCTGAGATGGCCACATCCAGTGGACCCTATTCAGTCCTCATTGCTTGGTGTTGAAGAGCTCTGGTTATTCATTTATTGAAATGCTTTCCTCCTGCCTGGGTAATCTCGGCCTAGAGGAGGAGAATCTCATCTTTCATCAAGCCTGACCTCAGGTAGCCCACTCATTCTCTTGGCCAAGTGCAACTCCTCCACTCAACTTTTTATCAGGCATTTACAGCAGCTCATTCCTATTCCTATGACCAATTTCAGGCATCTCACTGTTTCAGAAATTTCTTTCCTATTCCTTTGAATGATAAGAACATACATACAGACTCTGACCTGTAGTCTTGAATACGGGAATCTGAAGTAGGGGCAGTGACTATCATTGCTATCAGAGCCCATATTACAGGACCTCTTTATACACAATGTAATCAGTTTTCATCACAAGAAGTCTGTGAGCTAAGTAGTACTATTTTTATTTTACAGATAAAGAAACTGAGGCTTAGAGAGAAAATTAGCATACAGCCGGTAGAGGAGGAGTCTGGATTCAAAGATACTCAGGTTGTTTTGACACCAGAGCCTCTGTTTTCCTGCTACCTCATTCTGCTTCTCATAATTCACAAACTGTATACCATGGGATCAATAGCGTTATCTACAACAACACAAGAATCTAATTTGCATTTATTTATTTGTTTGTTTATTATTTACTTACTATTATTGCCTTTGGGACACAGTAGAACCTGGCTGACTGATTAAGGAGAGTTCAAACACAGGCTTCCTTCCCAATTGCCCAGGGTGTAAATGACCAAAGGTCTGAATTCTATTTGGATACCTGGGTGCTGCCTTTTCTGTTTGCAGCCAGAGTCTGTCCTTAGTTAGAATGTCCCTGGGATTTTATGAGCAGGGGGAAAATGCACTGGCGTGATTACAGATCAATAGCTCTTCCACAAGACACAGATGTAGAGCAAGCAATAGTTCAGAGATTAGAAACTGCAATCCAGGCATGAAGGCACCTTGGAAAAACACATATTTTATCCCACCCCCCTTTGGGATCATTGAGTGTCACTGAAGCCAATAAGTTAAAACTTAATATGTGAAGCTTAATGGGCGAAGCAGCATATTAACAGAGGAAAATGAGAGGCATTTCTTGACCTGGTAATTTGGAAGGAGAGTAGGTGAAGTGTGTAAATTAGAGAAAATTCAAAGGTGAGTCATTTTGGAAATGTATAGTAGGCATATATCACACTAACTGCAGCTCAGAATTGTGGATCTCACCCCTGAAATCCATTAGAGTGGGGTTTCCCAGCATTTTTACCATTTTAATACTTGCATGGTTGTTTGCTTGATTTTGTCACATGTGGCCTATGTTTATTTAAAACTTCAAATGAATTAAAATGATTCTTTCTCTGAAGTTTTAATGATGTTCCCTTGAGGTAATTAGAGGTACTTTGTGGTGGGAGGCATCCCAAGGCTGGGAATTATGGTATTATGTAAATGAAACCCACGTGCTACCTCCTTCCATTTTTAACTTAGAAGGAACAGCTGGATCTAGTGTTTAAAGAGCTGAGGTTAAAAAGAAAGGAAGCTCAGTGATCCAAAGGACAGGTCTGAGGAGAGGTGGGAAGACCTTTGGGCTCCTTGCCCAAATCTAAATAGGAATTAGTGTAATTGCAGGAAAGGAAAACACTATGTCATCCCATTCTGTCAGGAATTTAATCCCTGCCAAGTCTTAGGATGCTATGTCTAGGAGTTCATTCATTCAACAAATATTTGTTAAGGGCCTATTATGTGCTTGGCTCTGAGGTACAATCAGCAAGCAGTAAATCAAGTAGTCCCTGTCCTCAAGAAACTGAAATTCATTTGGGATAGACTGACAGCCAACACATAGGGTATTATGTCAGCTGATACAAAGTGATATTAAAAAGAAAGAGAGAGAGGGAGAGAAAGAGGAGCAGGAAGAGGGAGAGAAGTGCTTTTTTATACAGAGTGATTCGGGAAGGACTCTCTGAGATGGCACTGTTTGAATAAAGGAGGGGTTTGTACAGAAATTCAATGGAGTAAAAAGTAACAAGTACAATGTACTTGTGAACCTAGGTCACAGGAGAGCTAAGAGAGACAGTTCACTAGAATTCCATTTGAACTCCAGCAGTGCCCTTGGCTATACTATTAAATGGATATTTAGAAAAGACCCTTGAGCACTCATAGGGTCTCGCTGCCAGAAAGCTACCATACCTTGGTCTTGAAACTCTGCAGAGCTCTATAGGCTTGCTAATAATATGAATCTGTGATGATAAGGACCACTGAACAATCCCAGTTTGGACGCGGATTTAGTTTATCATTGCACCTAGTCCCAATGACAACAGCAACAAGCCAGGCAATTATCCAACTCTAGGGAAAAACAAATCAAGATGCTCAGACCACACAATGCATTGAAGTTATTCTTTTTGACAGGTTGTCATAGTGTGTTAAATAAAATTTCTCATCTACACATCTGAAGGTGAGAAGTAACATGGCATAGAAGCTTTAGCAAGAATAGAATTGGCTATTTGGGGGAAGTTTTACCTTCAAGACGAAAGTCACTTGCTTACTTAAGCCATTATCCATCTGCCTTCTTATGCCTGAATCTTCTCTAGTATATTTCAGGTTTTTGCCATGGTTAGGATTTTTTTTTTTTGTCTGTGAGAAAAAGAACCCATTCAAACAATCTTAAGAAAACCCGGAGAAATTAGGGAGAGATAAGGCAATAGCATCGGACCTAAGGGAAGGAAGTCAGTTGGGGCTCATGAGATACTAGAACCCCAAGGAGGCAATCATAAAGAATGGAAGTTACTTTCTCCAGCTCTCTGGAATCTTGTGGTCTTTTGTCTTTGCTTCTTTCTGCCCATCTGCTTCATCTGTGTGTGTGTGTGTCTCTCACTCACTGAAGAATGGGTTTCTAGATTTCTCTGAGCACATGGCTGCTCTAGATTCTATCTTTCCATTACTTCCTTGTTCATTCTTAAAAAAAAAAAAAAGAATCACTAGGAACTAGTCTTATCCAATAAATAAATACGTGTAAAAAGCAAGTTACAAATAAATATACACAGTGCAATCTTGTTCTATAAACAGTTTTAGTATGCTAAATGTATGCTTAGAAAAAAAAATGGGACAGAAATGAACTAAAGTGTTTTTAATGGTTATCTCCAAGTGATAGGATTATGTGTGATTTAACTTTTTTCTTTGAGCATGTCTGTACTTTTCCATCAGTACCATATTTATTTTTGTAAATTAAAAAAAAAATTAAAGTGAAATACATGTAGTGAATCCAATTAGCCTAGGACTAAACCTGACAACAGAGCAGGCATGTGCCAGATCTAGGGTTAAGGGAACAAAGGCTTATGGAAGGTGGTGGCCAATTGCATTGGGGAAGGTAGCAGGAAAAACTTCACACACACAGAGGGGCTGGCTCTTTATTTCTACATTTATTTGTTTTCAAGAAAAAACCCTCAGTTTTCAGTACCATCATGGGAAGAGAATTTGCAAATAATGATGCCATGTTCCTCAGATCTCCAGATTTTCTCTCTTTTTCCTTCTTGCTTTACTTGTGCAACTAAATGTTATCTAAGAGTCAGTCAGTCACAACATCCTATGTTGTAGAACCCACTGCTCAGTGACATCCAGGTGATAAAGCTGAGGGTAAGGACTTACAGTAGGGAGCCTATATCCTACATGACCAAATCTAAATGGCCCAAAGAAAGACACTTGTTGTTATCAAGCATACAGTAGCCAAATGCAGCTTCCCTTGTCCATTCAATTCAGCATCTATAGATCTACAGTTCTGTGCCCTGACTGGCCCTTATCACCATCATCTTTACTGCTAGGTATGGCAATTGGCTCTGGTTCATCTCTGGATAGGTTTTCAGAGATTAGGAAGCAGAGTAGGAGAAGACCTAGCTTGGGGCACAATTTAAATAGGACCTTGGACCAGCAATCAGGGCAGCAGAGGAGACCAACCAAAACACCAGAGGATCCAAAGTGAGCCACAATGGAGAGTGTGGCAAGGTTGGTTAAGGTCTAGAGACTAGTACAATAAGGGGTGCACTAAGTGGGCAAAGGAGGGTGAGGGCAAGGGATGAGGGAACTGTTAAAGTTTAGCCAAGGGCTTAGAAAGAGCCAAGATGGCAGATGGCTTCCCATGAAGCCAATCTGTCAACAACCATTTATCAATCAATATTCAGCTATTCACTATCTATTACCTAGCAACCCTGAGCTGGGTGTGTGTCCTATGGGAGGGTGTGTGGGGGATAAATGAGTCGTGTAAACGTTTGTGAGCCAGAGAAGAAACCCTGCTTGCAAAGTTCCATTGGAGAGCTGAACTGAGTTCCCAGTTAATCCACAAAAACCATAGCAAGGACCCATGAGAGATTTATTATTGACAGTTGTTACATCTTGGTCAAGCAATCTCCTGGAACTCCATATACACACTCCTGCATGAATATGTATGTAGTTCAGAATATCTGGTGTTCATATTAGCAATGAGAGGGAGATGTGTCCCTCTATAGGGAAAAAACAGAAAACAACTTTAAGTGAACTAGATATTAGGGAGAATTTCCTCCCCCAAAGTTTGAGGAGTCAGTGATGGGACACTAAGAAAGGAACTGTTAGATCCTTATTCCCTGCAAATTTCAAAGTTTTCTTCACGGCTTAAATTCTGCTTGGCCTGGAGGCAGGGTAGGACTGAGATGGCCTCTCTGATGGTCTTCCAGTTCCAAGTTTAGTTCTGTGTTTATGGCTTAGAAAACCCAACACCTTAACTGCTCAGATATCCTAGACACTGAATGTTTTTCACAGATTTGGTAGCAGAAACACCCTACCTCTTTGTTTAGCCACTTGAAAAGGAGGATTAAAGGGGAAAAAAAAATCAGAGACTTGCTACGAATAGATGGAATGAGGCTTGTTTTGTAAAGCAGTGCCTCTAAATTGTGCCTGTATTCCTCATGGAAACTAAAGACAAAGCCAAGTTCGCTTTGTGCAAATTCAGCAGCGCTGAGACCCCTTGGCAGAATGCCACATCACCCCTTGCTTGGGCAATGTTTGTGCAAAATCTTACTTGGTGAGCCCTTGCTTTCCTCCAAAGAACAAACAGGGTGGAAATTCCTGATCAACTGCGTTATCACCAGTAATCTGACCTGCAGGCTTGTACCTGAATACTGAAACCTTGGGGTTCACTGCTCAAATATAACACTTGGGAAAAGAAGAAAAGGAGTAAAGAGACTCTTCTTAACCTTTGCAAATGTCACACACTATTTATATAACATTTACCACTTGTATTTTCTACAGCCCAGGATTTTGTGAGGAGAAACAACAGGCCCTTTAAGCTAAGCTGCATTCCTACAGGTTTTAAAACGCAGCCTTTCCTCTCAGAAGGCTAAGTTTATAGTATGGACATCATACTTCAGGGGCTGATTGCCTCATAAACAATTTGAATTCTATTTCTTGGATAATTCCTGAAACTGGTCTTCTAATAGCTTCGGAAGAGAAAAAATTTCCCAGCCCTAAATAAATTACCAGCCCTAAAATAAAAGTTGCTATCTGTTGGATGGAAGTTTTGGAATTCTTTCACTCTGTGTCATAATAAATGCAACAAGTTTTCATTTTCTAATCCAATCTTATTAAATAAAAATTGCACTTTTACAAAGACTGGACTCAAATTTCTATTGTCTTGCTTGTGTAACCACTAAGGAGCCTGAACTTGGCTGAACGAGTTGCTATGTGAGGACTGGTATTTTACAAATTCGAGAAAGGTGGAAGCCACAGAGTTTCATTTTGACAACCTTACCAACTGTAGGTAGATAAGAAAAGCAAACACAAGTTAATGCCACCCAGGGATAGAGAAAACATGAATGTCCAGGAAATATGATAAACAAGTATATAGATCTAAGGCCTCATTGAAGGCATTTGCTTCAACTAAAATGTAGGTTTCATATATTTGATCCTTTAATAAAAGTAGACATTTTAGACTGAGAGCTTCTGAATAGCTGAAGTGTTGGGGTGTTTTAGAACTAAGACATTGTACCTTGTCTTAAAATGGCTGCCATCACTATTGTCAGAGGTTGTCAGCTGGCTGTGCTCAGGCTGCCTTTGACTCAAAAGTTGTATTGTTTGGCTCTCACTGTATTTAGAAATAATTAGTTGTAAAATCTTAAAATGAGGGTGTTTCAAATAAAAAAAATACAGATTTATGACTCTTGAAAAATGATAGGTTCTAAAAGGATTGGCCACATTCCCACTTTCTTGACTGGGTGGAATTGGGGAGAGGTTGCCCCTTCTCTGGGGCACATACTTTCCAGTTTGGCACAGGTTGGCTGAGACCCACTTTGCTCTATGTTTGCCTCCTTGACAACTGCAGATCTTTGGTTTTGACCAAAAACCAGAGCCTGAATGCTCCACACTAGCTCAGAGGTGACAGTCTGTGGCAGGAATGCCAACTGGTGCCACTGGAGACAATTGTGTGCCTCTTTCTTCTATACCCTGGTGAAGACATTTCTTTTCTTTTTCTTCTTCTTACAGAGGTATTATGCCATAGATGAAGGAGCCCTGGATTGAGGGCTGGGGACTTGGCTCTAGTGATAATTTCTTTTACCTAATTGAGTGAATTCACGAGAGCCTCTTAATCCTTCAGAGTCTCATTTTCTTTATGTGTAAAATGAGGGGTTCGGGGTTCATTGATTCATTGCCTTTTAAAACACATCTATTCTGTTGCACAGATTTAAAGATGCACCAAAGGACTCAATTATAAAAAAACGCAAACTGATGTTGTGTGACATGCTCTGTGACTGTGTCTAACATCTTCTTAAAAAAGGGTGAATTTGAATGCCTTTCACCACTTTCCATTGTCTCCACCACTCCTAGCCAAGCAGGCTCTCCCTTACCTACCTGGTCTGGCAGTCACTGAGTTAAAGAATGGCCCCTGATCTCTAGGTCCCTTTCCTGCTAGGCTGTCCTGTGGTTTTTTTCTCTTCCAACACTCACATCTTCTTCCACCTTGCCTCCTTCTTTATTCTCTTCCTGTCTCCATATCCCCCAGCCAAAGGCTTGCTGTGGGTTTAGCTTTTAAAATCTGCCATACTTTCTGTAGAGAGAATTCCTTTGGCTTTGTCCCTTTGTTGCTTTTTATTCTCACCTTGACAATAAGGACATAATTCTCAGTTTTACTCTCAGCTTGGTTTACTGTTAACCGAAGTTTCCCCCGTTTCTTTGCAGCAGCTGTTCTCATACTGCTAACCGGTTTTTAAAAGGCTTGAATTTGGAAATACGGTCGCTGTGTGCCTCTTCAGAGATTCATCCATAACTGTCAGAGTCTTTTCATTCCCTGTCTTTTGCATAGGTTTCTTTTATGAGCAGAGTAATTTGCATTTGTCTTTAATTCTTAATTTGTCTTTGCATTTGCTGTGGATGTAACATGCACATTTGCATGTTCTTTTCACTTCCATTCTCTTGGACTGGGGCTGTCTGAGGTGTAAACCATAGAGAGATTCAGGAGCATGTTTGCTGAACAGTAAACTTGGCTCTTCTGGTTTCATCTTATCCCTCCCTCCCCTTACCTGAGTTGTCTTATTATATTTAGATGCTCTAAACTGTGATCAAACATAGCCTATGTTTTCCATTCCTCTGGCTGCTTAATGCCATTAACCGAATATTAGACCTTTAAATAGTAGTTGCACTCACTTATCAGGAGAAGAAACTCTGTATAAGAGGATACTATTAGATTCTGGAATATAGAATCCTTGGGATTTAATTCTGTCCCTACCATTAACCAGTTGGGTGCATATCATGTACCTTTCTGGTCCTCAGTTTGTCTGTAAAAGGGGACCAATAACAATGTTTCTAATTCACAGAATTCTTCTGAGGTGCAAAGGGTAGGATGGGTGTAGAACCCTTTAAGGAGTATCATATTCTGGACCATTATGAAATATGGTGCCCTGAGGACCCCAGGCAGTACTGCCTCTGAGCACTCTGTTCAGCTTCTGTTTGGTTAATGATGGAGCTTTAGTTCCATGGAGTTTCACCAACAATGACCACTGAGTTTCAAATCATATCACAGCTTCCCAGTGAGAGGAAAAGGACCAGGTTAAAATCTACCCACAGTCTCATGCTAGGGGCTTCTCTATTGGTGTGAAATAACATTTAAACAGAAGGTTAATGCCTTACACTAAACCTGGAGTCCTGGTGCCTACAAAAAGCATTAGTTCTAATTACTCTTTGTAGAAAGGCAGACTAGAAGTGGCCCTATATATTCCAATATAAAATTAAAGGGCTGTTCTTGAGAAGTAGATTTTTTTTTCTGCAGTGTAGAATATTGAGAGAATTGTTAGTTGCTTCTATGGCCCACTCTGTAGCAATATGTAATTTTTTTGCCTCTTGGAGAGGAAAATTTCTAGTCAGTGTGAACCAATTGTAGGGTGTAAAGAAGTAGTTTTTAACTACCTCCAGTGATCCCTCCTCACTGCTTTTCTTCATCAGAGCTTAATCACCATAAGGCCCTTGGAGGCAGTGGAGGGGTATCTAGATTTCCTATAAAATCTACAAGGTCCTTGAGAATGGATCATCTCCTCAAACCATGAACCTCTTTCCTCCCTGGCACTCCTTCTGCCCTGGAATTAGGCCTTTCTCTGTTTGAACTAGGCCCTGAGACATATGGAGTTAATGGATTTATCTGAATCAGAGGTTCAGATAGTTTAGATAGTGGGGCAGTTTATTCCTTGGCTAAGAATCCATTCTCCCTCAATTCTTCTTGTCACCCCTTTACTACTCCCAGAACCCTTGTTTCTGGGTTTTTAGGAAGAGAGAAGATCTCAGATTACTTTTCAGAGATCTCTGCTCCAGATGGTTCAAGTGTGGATAAGAAGGACTCTGATGGGAATCTAAGCCCATTGCTCCTGAGACACACTCCAAAATTTGGAGGCTAGAGTATAAACAGAAGGAAAAAAAAAACCCCTCAGGCTAATAAGTCAAAAAAGGTACAGATATCACATGCCAGGAAAAAAGAAACCAAAACTAAAACACAGTAGTGTTGGATAAATTGAAGAAAACATTGTTTTTCTTGAAAGTTTAGAATGAAAGTTTGGGTTTAGAGAGTTATATTTTATTTTATAACTTATGAGCAACATTTCATTGAAGTAGGAAGGTTCTTCACTGCAAATCTTCATAGTTGCAAAAGACTGCTGTTTTCTTGGAGCTTAATAGAACTTTTTGAAACTATTAACACTTAACTATAAATCAGAGTTTAGGAAGTGGATTTATTGTCCTATTAACCCTTGTCTGGGTAGATGAAATGCAAACTTCATTTCAACTGATTTCTTTGGAAGTAGCTTCCGAATTTCTGTGGTTGGGAGGACAGGCCATTCGTTCTTTAAAACTTGATGGGCTTCAACAGGGCAACTATAAATTCTCTTCTGACCTAATCTCTCACCTAGGGAAGGGTTATTTTCTTTCCAGATTGCTGACTGATTTCCTTCCTGTAGTGCTGGAAAGCCTTGTTCAAAGATCTCAAAGCCTGGCTGCATCTCTTTCCTAATGAAGCACCCTTAGCTTGAAGCTGGGGGAGAAGGTCCATCTGGCTTCTGCCATATGTGTGTATGCTGTCACACCAGTAAACACGGCAGAGTTTGCCGACAGTGCGGAGTTTCAGTTAGTCAGTCATAAATTAGAGATGAGATATGCTGTGTTCCTGCTGCTGCAAGCTTTCACACTCCAGAAAGGAATCTCTACTTACCTATCCTAAAGAAGAAGAAAAAGTGGTTCAAGGAACCATCTGAGGGGATGCCACACCAAGTCAAATGCACATATATATATATATATTTAGAGACAGGAAGAATGTGCACAGGATTAGGAAACCAAAATCATCTCCTAAGCACCTGATTTGTATCTGTTTGATTGTTCAGTTGGTGCATTGGCTCTTTTGTTTCAAAGTGTATACATGTAGCCAATTATGTTTTTTTCCACTTCGGGTGGGTGCTAGGGAACAACTCCTGGAAAAGTCTTAAAAAACATACCTACACTGGGTGAACATATGTGTAGTTTCCCCTCAAATGTGCTTTATTCTTGTCTGATAATCAGATAGGGAGAAAATAATTAAATTTTAATGCATCTGTCTTTTTAAAGAGAAAAGTGCTTTCTGATTCTTAATGGCAAGATTTCATTACTATGATTTTAATGCTTTTAGACTAAAGGAGAGTTTACATGTAGGCTGCAAAGAAGCAGAGCTAAACTATTCCTCTAAGACATCTTTGTTTCATTTATGGGCTTGTGTGGAGGTGTGTTTAAATGTATTACATTTAAAACAGACTGTGATACATTAGACTATTTAAACATCTTAAACCAGAATACCTTCAGATAACATTGCTATCTGTATCTGAAGGTATTACCACAAGAAGGTCACAACTTCTAAAACAGATTATCACACTTTTTAAATCCTGAACACCCTTTTCACCCAAAAGGTCCTGTGACCCACCCCGCATCTTCAAACCTTCTCACATCAAAAAAGAGTAAGACCTTAAAATACCTTCAATGGTATGATAACTGGAAAACCATGGCAATCTATTTCATTTGATTATTTCAGAAATGGTCAGACCCTGACCTCAGCTAAGTTTTGTTTCTTTGAGGTTGGGATTTAGGGCAGGGAAAGAAAGGTGATGATGGATGGGGTGAGGAGAACAACTTAAGTTTCTAATTCATAAAAAACGACTGGGAAAAAGGAGGGAAGGAGGCCAAGACTGGCTTGCAAGAAAAGGGAGCTTTTGGTTTTATCTCAGTACCAGAAATAAAGACTACATGCCCTTTGAAATTCCCTGTTTGATACTTACTAATAGCAGGATTGACATATTTTTAGAAAAACTTCAGGCTTTGCATATGTAATTGGTTGTAGCCATCATTCAGTAACATCAAAAACTGATTATGTTGCTGCAGTCAAATGCAGTAGTCCCTTCAAAAGTCATGTCCAACTCAAAATGTTACCTTATTTGGAAATTGGTTATTTTTGGATGTAACTAGTTAAGGATCAGAGTGAGGTCATATTGGATTAGGGTGGGCCTTAAATCCAATGATTGGTGTCCTTATGAGAAGAAGAGAGGACACAGAGACACAGAGAAGAATGAAATGTGAAGGCAAAGATTGGAGTCAGCAATCTATATGCCAAGGAACACCAAGGATTGCTGGCAACCACCAGAAATTAAGAGAGAAGCATGGATCAGATTCTCCCTCAGAGCCTCTAGAAGAAGCCAACCTCACTGATACCTTGATTTTGGACTTCTGGACTTCAGAACTGTGAGAAAATAAATTTCTGTTATTTTAAGCCACCAAGTTTGCTGTAATTTGCTATGGAAGTCCTAGGAAACTAATACAGTTGCTTAACAATTTTATTTTAACAGTTAATAGCCATAGTTTCAGGTGCTTTACCAAATCAAACACAATTATTTTCCTGAGCTTAATCTTTCCAGCACTGTCGAAACTAGATTCATGAGATCCTCCTATGAAAGGAGTTTTGCAAACAGGAGCCCAGTGCTTCTAAATTTTCTGTGGCAAGGTAAGGGCACAGGGGTCCACAGCACTCCCCAATGTGCAGTGCCCTGTGCACCTTCTTAATACCAATTCCTATACCATCTCTAGTGTGGAAGAATGATAGTTAAATTAAATTCAAAGAAAAAATATTAAAAGCAGCAAGGGAAAAGCAACAAATAACATATAAGGGAATCCCTATAAGGTTATTAGCTGATTTTTCAGCAGAAACTCTGCAGGCCAGAGGGGAGTGGCAGGATATATTTAAAGTGATGAAAGAGAAAAACCTATAACCAAGATTACTCTACCCAGAAAGGATCCCATTCAGTTTTGACAGAGAAATCAAAAGCTTTACAGACAAGCAAAAGCTAAGAGAATTCAGCACCACCAAACCAGCTTTACAACATATGCTAAAGGAACTTCTCTAGGTGGGAAACACAAGGGAAGAAGAAGACCCACAAAAAGAAACCTGAAACAATTAAGAAAATGGTAATAGAAACATACATATTGATAATTACATTGAATGTAAATGGATTAAATGCTCCAACCAAAAGACATAGACTGGCTGAATGGATACAAAAACAAGACCTGTATATATGCTGTCTACAAGAGACCCACTTCAGACCTAGGGACACATACAGACTGAAAGTGAGGGGATGGAAAAAGATATTCTACGCAAATGGAAATCAAAAGAAAGCTGGAGTAGCAATACTCATATCAGATAAAATAGACTTTAAAATAAAACTGTTACAAGAGATAAGGAAGGACACTACAACATGATCAAGGGATCAATCCAAGGAGAAGATATAACAATTATAAATATTTATGCGCCCAACACAGGAGCACCTCAATACATAAGGCAAATGTTAACAGCCATAAAAGGGGAAATCAACAGTAACACAATAATAGTGGGGGACTTTAACACCCCACTTATACCAATGGACAGATCATTCAAACAGAAAATAAATAAGGAAACACAAGCTTTAAATGACACAAAAGACTAGATAGATTTAATTGGTATTTATAGGACATTCCACCTGGAAGTAGCAGAATACACTTTCACCTCAAGTGCACATGGAACATTCTCCAAGACAGATCACATCTCGGGTCACAAATCAAGCCTTGGAAAATTTAAGAAAATTGAAATCATATCAAGCATCTTTTCTGACCACAACACTATGAGATTAGAAATCAATTAAATGAAAAAAACCTGTAAAAACACAAACTCATGGAGGCTAAACAGTGCGCTGCTAAATAACCAAGACCTCACTGAAGAAATCAAAGAGGAAATTAAAAAATACATAGAAACAAATGACAATCAAAACACGACGACCCCAAACCTATGGAATGCAGCAAAAGTGGCTCTAAGAGGGAAGTTTATAACAATTCAATCTCACATCAAGAAACAAGAAAAAACTCAAATAAACAACCTAACCTTACACCTAAAGCCACTAGAGAAAGAAGAACAAACAAAACCCAAAGTTAGTAGAAGGAAAGAAATCGTAAAGATCAGAGCAGAAATAAATGAAATAGAAATGAAGAAAACAATAGCAAAGATCAATAAAACTAAAAATTGGTTCTATGAGAAGATAAAAAAAATTAATAAGCCTTTAGCCAGACACATCAAGAAAAAAAAGGGAGAGGACTCAAATCAATAAAATAAGAAATAAAAAAGGAGAAATTACAACTGACACCACAGAAATACAAAGGATCATAAGACACTACTATAAGCAACTACATGCCAATAAAATGAACAACCTGGAAGAAATGGACAAATTCTTGGAAAGGTACAACCTTTCAAGACTGATCCAGGAAGAAACAGAAAATATGACAGACAAATCACAAGTAATGAAGTTGAAACTGTGATTAAAAATCTTGCAACAAACAAAAGTCCAGGACCAGATGGCTTCACAGGTGAATTCTATCAAACATTTAAAGAAGTGCTAACACCTATCTTTTTTCGACTCTTCCAAAAAATTGCAGAGGGAGGAACACTCCCAAGCTTGTTCTACAAGGCCACCATCATGCTGATACCAAAACCAGACAAAGATATCACAAAAAAAGAAAATTACAGACCAATATCACTGATGAACATGGACACAAAAATGCTCAACAGAATACAAGCAAACAGAATTCAACAGCATATTAAGGATCATACACCATGATCAAGTGGGATTTATCCCAGGGATGCAAGGATTCTTCAATGCAAATCAATCAATGTGATATACCATATTAATAAATTAAAGAATAAAAACCATATGATCATCTCAGATGCAGAAAAAGCTTTCAACAAAATTCAACACCCATCTATGATAAAAAATCTCCAGAAAGTGGGCATAGAGGGTACCTACCTCAACATAATAAAGAATACAACAAACCCACACCAAACATCATTCTCAATGGTGAAAAACTGAAAGCATTTCCTCTAAGATCAGGACCAAGACAAGGATGTCCACTCTCGCCACTATTATTCAACATAGTTTTGGAAGTCCTGGATGGTAATCAGAGAAGAAAAATAAATAAAAGGAATACAAATTGGAAAAGAAGATGAAAAAATGTCACTGTTTGTAGATGACATGATACTATACATAGATAATCCTAAAGATGCCACCAGAAAACAACTAGAGCTAATCATGAATTTGGTAAAGTAGCAGGATACAAAATTAATTCACAGAAATCTCTTGTATTTCTATACACTAACAATGAAAATTCAGAAAGAGACATTAAGGAAACAATCCCATTTACCACTGCAACAAAAGAATAAAATACCTAGGAATAAACCTACCTAAGGAGGCAAAAGACCTGTACACAGAAAACTATAAAACACTGATGAAAGAAATCAAAGATGACCCAAACAGTTGGAAAGATATACCTTGTTCTTGGATTCGAAGAATCAACATTGTGAAAATGATTATACTACCCAAAGCAATCTACAGCAACCTAAATGTCCATTGACAGATGAATGGATAAAGAACATGTGGTAACATATATATGATGGAATATTACTCAGCCATAAAAAGGAACAAAATTGGGTCATTTGTAGAGATGTGGATGGATCTAGAGTCTGCCATACAGAGTGAAGTATGTCAGAAAGAGGAAAACAAATATTGTATATTAACGCATGTATGTGGACTCTAGAAAAATAGTGCAGATGAACCTATTTCCAGGGCAGGAATAGAGATGCAGATGTAGAGAACAGACTTGTAGACACAGTGCGGAAGGGAAGGGTGGGATGAATTCGGAGACTACGTTTGACATAAATACACTACCATGTGTAAAACAGACAGCTAGTGGGAACCTGTGGTATAGCACACCGAGCTAAGCTCAGTGCTCTATGATGACCTAGATGGGCGGGATGAGGGGGGATGGGAAGGAGGTCCAAGAGGAGGGAATATATGTATACATATAGCTGATTCACTTCATTGTGAACTTAGCAGAAACTAAGACAACATTGTAAAGTAATTATACTCCAATAAAAAAAAGTAAAAGTAAACTGAAAAAAATAATTAATGACAGGAACAAAAGACACAGACCAAAAAAAAAAAAAGATACCCACTTAAAGCAAGTCCTCCAGACGGTCCCTGGTCTGATTTTCAAGACCTCTGACTTTCCTAAGAAATCTGGGGAGGTCACAAATACATCCTGCCTTTTAACTGAGCAACCCAAGAAACCAAACTTTGAGTGTGGTTTTTGGAAACATCAGCGATGCGGTTTTCTAGGGTGGTTGTAGACGGTGGATGCTTTGATTCTGTCAGTGCCCCGAGCTCCTCATCTCTTACGGGGCAGGCAGAAATATGGTGGTCTAGCCTATGGACATTTGGATGCCTACGTAACAGTCTGCTGCAAACACAGGAGGCTGCTGATTTACTGTTTCAGATCTTTGGTTTTGAATGTCTTAAAACTATGTAAATGGTAACATACCATAGTATCCTTCTGTACCTAGTTTTTCCATTCGGTAGTTTGAGATTCACCTGTGTTGATATGTGTAGGTCGATCAGTGTAACTAACTGCAGTGTAATAATCTTTTGACTATTTGTTTCCAAATAATGCTGCAATAAATACTTTTGCGAGTCAAAAAAAAAGTAGCCATAGTTTCAGGTGCTTTACCAAACCAAACACAATTATTTTCCTGAGTTTAATCTTTCAAGCACTGTCGAAACTGGATTTATGGGACCATCCTATGAAAGCAGTTTTGCAAATGGAACCCAGTGCTTCTAAGTTTTCTGTGGCAAGGTCAGGGCACAGGGGTTCACAGTGCTCTCCAGTGTGCACTGCCCTGTGCCCCTGCTTAATAACAATTCCTACACCATCTCTAGTGCGGAAGAATGATAGTTGTGGTCTTGCTCTCTATGTTTGGAGGACCTATGCTCCTTGTTTAGGGAGGGCATGTAGAGAATCTAAGTAGATGTTATAATAGAGATGAGAGGCCTTGGTAGTCATCTGACTAGTCCTCTGGGTTAGAAGACATGATGCATTGGTAAACCAGCTGGCTGCATTTCCCAGAAGAGCACTTCCAGGTGAAAACATCCTACTGATGTTCCATTTGCCCCTAAGTAGAACCTCAGCATTATGATCAGAAACAAAAGGGCAAATTTTGTGTTTCTAAGGATGAAATTTTAGTAACACTTTCCCTTCAGGGCAAGTACTTGTATCTTCTATATATCTGACTTCCCAGCCCTTTTTAATGATACCTTCACCGTCAGATTTTCTCAATTTAGGGCTGCCTTGGAAGTAGGTAGAGGAACGACTTCCTTAGGGTATAGGGAAATCCAGTTGGGATGCTCATCTGCTTGGGATAGCTGAGGTGCAGTCTTTTCGGAAGAGAGTGGTCTTTGAAAGACGATGGAGCTCTCATATACTGAAATCTGCAACTCTGTGGAGGGATGTTATTATGTTCCCCATTTTGGTAAATACAATTCCAATCCACCACATTGTTCAAATTAAAACCTGGAAGGCACTCTTGACTCTGTTCTGCATCATCTCTCATATCCAATCAATCACCATGTCCTATTGATTCTTCCTTTCTGCAGATGGATTCATATCTCTCCATCTCTCTCCAGCACCTCTGTTGCCTAGATTATTGCAACAACATCCTAATGATTTCATCACCTTTAGTTTCTTCCCCTTTATTCTTTTCTCACAACCACAACCAGAGTGACCATATAAAATGTACTAATCAGATCATATTCCCTGGCTTAAAAGATTCCCATGACTTCAAGATAAAATATGAATTTTTTAAGAATGGTGTGATGGCCGATTTTATGTGTCAAGTCGACTGGGCCATAGGGTAGCCAGATATTTGGTTAAACATTCTGTGTACGCCTATGAGAGTATTTCTTAATGAGATGAACATTTGAATTGGTAGACTGAATAAAGCAGTTGCCCTCCCCTTGTGGGTGGGCCTCATCCAATCAGTTAGAGGTCTGAATAGAATAAAGGTGAGGGAGAATTCTCTTTCTCTCTGCCTGTTTTTGACATGGGACATCAGTCTTCTTCTGCACTTGGACTGTAGCTATACCACCAGCAAACTGTAGGACTTCTCAGCCTCCATAATCATGTGAGCCAATTCCTTATAATAAATCCCTCTATCTATCTATCTATCTATTTGGCATGTCCTATTCTTCTGATTCTCTGGAGAATTCCAACACATTGCTTACTGCATATGGTCACTCCAGCCTCATCTCTTGCCGTTTTCTCACTTGCATTAAATGCTCTGAATTTCTTTCAGTATCCTGAATGGAAAGTCCTGTCTCTATACCACTGGTTCTCCTTGTTTGCACATTAGAATAACCTGGAGAGCTTTAAAAATTATTGATATCTGGGTCCTACCCCTAGAGATTATTATTCAACTTGTGGGAAGGCAGCGGGGAGTTAAAAAAAATCTTCCTTGGGGTAAAAAACCATGAGGCTTTGCACATGAGTCTGGATTCTCATCCCCTATTCTGTTTATCAGGCTAATATTCACTTATCCTCCTGGTCTCCATTTAACAAGCACTTGCTCCAGAAGCTTTCCTTGATTACCCTTAGACTAGGTTAGTTCCCTCATTATGTATTCCTCTAGCATTCTGTACTTCCCCTGTTACTCATTACATTTAGTATAATCACTTCTTTAATCCCTTGCCTTTCCTATCAGAATGGAAGCTCCACAGGGTAAGCAATTTTGTCTGGTTTTGCTCCACATTCTATTCCAGCACCTAACTTTGCACCTGGCATTTATTAGTTAGTAAATATTAAATTGAAAGCATAAACAAATGTATATGGCAGTATACACTGGGTAAGGTTCTTATTTGTTTCAGGCAGTCCTTTTGGGGGGACTTTCCCCAGCATGGTCTGGAATTCTCAGTCACTTTCCAGAGTGATTACCTTTCAGTGATTGCACTCCCTTCCTATCAGGGACTTGCTTTGGGGTGCAGTCTTTGGGACCCATCCTTTCCAGGTGGCATATTTCTCCAGTCACCAGGTCTTCCAGGATACCTCTTTCCCATCCTTGACCTTCACCTACATCCCATCCTATCCCCGGTGGTTGTGAGACAGAAGCTTGCATCAGAATCTCTGTGGGACCATTTTCAAAACATACTTGTTCAAACATCTACTACTTTCCAAATTCCAACTTGGTAAGTTTGGGGTGGACCCTAGGCATTTATAACTTACATAAGTTCCATAGATGATTCTGGTATATAACTTGGTATTTAATGCTTTATAAGTGTGTGAAGCAACTACTAGGATATCAAAGAGAGTAATGAAAACACATCTGGGTCTCTACGTTAGAGGGAGAAGGCCAAAGGAAAAAGACATTGTCTATAACTTTTGTCCACCAGCTAAGGCCTGTGCCCTTAGGTGTACCTGTGGCACATTTAGGTATTCCTAAATGTCCGTCCAGGAATTATGACTCTTACTGTCTAATCCAGAGAAGTGACTCTATGACGGTTCTATCAGAGGGTTGGCAAGACTGCAGCAGACAAGGGGAGGAGCTATTTGGGGTCAGTGGAATACTGTAGGGCTCTCCAAATTATAAACAGAGCTGACCTCTTTTGGTTTTCATATCACAGGGAAGTTTTCTCCCCAGCTGCCTAACTGAGGCTGGCTTCCGTCAGTTTGCAAGAAAGGGGACCTGGCACTTTGCTGTGGTGTCACTAAGTGTTCCACTTTATGTAATACAACCTTTAGAACATTGCTCTTCAATATATGTTAGGGTTGGGCTATTTAAAGCTCAAGACTTATGCTGCTCAGACATGAAGCACAACACTCTAACATAGCTTTAAGTTATGCAGATTGTTTCTTCTCAGTTGCTGCAAGAAGCTTTGTTTTGTGATACTGGCCTAGGGCCAAACAGGTAGCGTGATATGAGTAGGCAGCACTCCTACTACCTCTCAAGTTGAAGGCTTCAGCCAAGTGCTGTTCTCAAACATGCAAACAGGGTAGAAACAAGTCTGAGGAAAGATGTGTGGGGCGGTGGCACAGTTTGGTTACATGTAGCCAGAACTTGACTGGGAGGTAGGAGACCTTGGATCCAGGCTTGGCTGCTGCACAGGGAGGAAGTCCACTCACTCTCTGCCTTCCGCTCTCCACTTGGTCCAAGACAGGAGCTGGACTGGGCCATCTTTTCTAAACCTAAATTTTACTTCTTAAAAACTTGATTTTAACATTGGTATACATGCATAAACAACAAGCAGCAATGGGCATCACAGATCTTTATCCTCATGTCAGCCAAGTCCCTTTTTTCCTCAGAGATTTAGTCTAATTAACTTGGAGCCTAGTCAGTGCCAGGTCATCGGGAGTCCAGATTCTCCCATGATTTCTATCACTTCCCAGGCTCATAATCTTGTCTCTGCTTCATTACCCCCATCTCTCTGGGTGGAAACGCAGCCAAGCTTACATAAGAAATCCACTCATTCCTAGCATTTTGTAAGCTTTGGTGAAGTTTATTCATAACTGGGGAGGGGAAATATGGAGAAGTCATTTCCTGCTATGCATGGCCTCCCGCTACCTTCCTGGCTCCATTTTCCTTCTTCCCATCTCTACTTCTGCCTCCTCTCTCTTTTGACACCCTCTGTCCCCAACCTAAAATCACTCCTGTTATGCAGTGTAGTTTGGTCTCTGGGGACAGTGGAGGGGGGTGGGGTTCAGCCTGGACCCCTAAACTTGCAAGCACAACCTCACAAGACTTACTGCTGTTGTAATTCACCCTTCCTAGGGAGCAGTCTTAGTTATAGATTTTTCCATTCCTGTTATATACTTGTTTGAAATCTTACCATGTGCTCAGGTTTATCATGCATATGTATACAATGGAATCTGCAGAAATTTTAGAATGTACAGGTGGGCTCTCCTGCAGACAAGCTGTGCGATGTTATTAGCCCTGAGCTATATAAAACCACCAAGACTTTAAAGCTTGAACCTGCACTATTTTGGTGCAAAAATGAGAGTGATGTTGAGGAAGAGTGAGAAAAGAATCCAAGTCTTTAGGTATAGATGTGCAAATTCCAAAGTGAAAGGTGGAAAACTATATAAACCACCCTATGAATGTTAATAAGAATACTTTACACAAAGCACTCTGAGTTCTCAGAAGAAAGATGCTGTATAAGCACAAACTTTATCTCATTAATCCTAACAGCATCCCTGTGAGAGGAGAGCTAAGGCAGATTATTCCATTTTGAAGACAAGGAAATAGATAAAGGAGGAGACATAACTTGTCACCAACATCATCATTATCTCTGTTTCTACAACAGAAAAAGACCGCTCCTTTGTAAAGCCTCCTTACCCAGGCCAGCCTCACTGCTGCATGATACTTTACTGCTGGATGGTGTTCACCATTTCACCTACAAGTCTCATCCATCCAACCAGACTGTGAGCTCCTTGAGGGGAGAAACTGGGCCCTCTATCTCTTTTGCATCTCTTCCCTCACTGCATCCTCCAGAACATCAAGGACTTAATAAATACTCAATTCAATGCTTGTTGACTGATGGACAGTCACTGTAGTATGGAAGTGACAGTGGTTTAACTAGCTATATTTTCCCTTTCCGGTCATTTTCCTTTTTTATATTAAATTTTTAATAATTACAGAATACAAATACCTTTTTTAAAAAAATAAACGAAGAAAAAAGAAAGCATTCTAGACATTCCTTTTGTTTATCATTCTCTTCCCAGATTTAATCAATGATTTACAATAGAATTAAGGACAGTTTTAAGGAACATATTTTTGGAAAAGAAACTACATGTACGTAGAACAAAATTCAAAAGGTATTATAGGAGTTAATCATCTCTCTATTCTTCCCCAGAGCCACCTGGTTCCCCTTCCCAGAGGCAATCACTATTACCAGTCTCTTGTGTCCTTCCAGGGATGGTCTATTCTTACACAAGTATGTAGATACTTACAATTTGTAACGCGATAGTAGCGTATCATAGACATTGCTCTGCACCTTGCTCTTTTTGTTTGAGGACATATCTTGGAGGTTTTTCCATGTCAGTATTTATAGTTGCCTCACCCATAAGATTTCTTTATACGCACATACTATCATTTGTGTAACTACTCTCTTACTAATGAACATTAGGCTATTTTCCATCTTTTCATATTACAATGTTACTATGAATGTTTTTCTACATATATCATATTGCATATGTGTTAGCATATCTAAAGGATAAATTCCTAGAAGTAGAATTGCTGGGTCAAAGAATTTGTGCACTTAAAATTTTGAAGGACATTGCTAAATTGCTCTCCATAGAAAAAAGTTGTACCAACATACATTCCCAAATACAACGGAAGAGAGCATGATACATTTTAGAAAAGCCAGATGAATGAGATGAAAATGTGGGAAAGGGGCAAAAATCAGGTTGTAGCACAGCAGCATGTCCCGCTGTAGATGCTATAGGCTAATATTCATATATAGAGTTTATTGTGTATCAGGCTCTGTTATGGGCCCTTAAGTTAATTAGCTCAAAACAATTCTATGATTGTTAGATTATTTTATTTGAAGGGACTTTAAATTGGTACCTTGCTTAACAGTTAAAGTAGCTGTTAGAAAAGCACAAACATTTACTGAATATCTCCTGTGTGCCAGGAATAGAAAGAAACACTTCCAATTTTATGTTATTTAATCCCATGAGGCATGTATTATTATCCTCATTTTTTTGATGAGGAAACTGAAATTCAGGTTACGAGATTCACCCAAGATGTGCTATGGAATTAAAGAAGGCCTCTCTAACTCTTTCTACTGTGATATACTGGCTGTGATTTGGAAGATTGAGAATACTCAGTCAATTGAAATGACATTTTTCTAAGGAAGAAGGCTACGAATCCAATAGTATTGCAGCAGGGAGGATGTCCAAATATATGTACTTTGAACTTGTCAGCAGAAATAGAAACCACCTGGAAACCAAAGGATATTTTCTGATATAAAAATCTCAACAATACTGCCACTCTCTGTCATACAGCAAGGGTCTTAGAGACAGATCTGTCATCACACATTATGACCCCACTCAAGAAGGAACAGATTTTAATCTCAGCATCGTTTTAGGAATTGGCAATTTTAGGAAAAGGAACATAAGGGAATGGAACACAAGTTTCATTTTCACTTTAGGATACATGGCTGAGCTGAGACACTATCAATGACCAAAATCTGAGTCCTGTGGTTACTGCTCTGATGAAATCCTGTGGAAAGGGGAGTTTCACTTCCAGAAAGATTGATCACCAGCAGAACCAAGAAGACCCAAGCAATCATTTGTTGGTTTTTTCCTACCAAAGAAAACTGGCCATGGAACTTTTGCTGGAAGCCAGGGACGGCAATGTGTGTCTTCTGTGAGTTTGTGTTCAAAAGATGATGGTGCTGGGGATTTGAGCGTGCCTTTTTAATAGGGGTATTTTGATGAGGCCTCAATACTATCAATTAGCTTAGTTCAACAAGTATTTATTGTGTTCCTGACAATATGAGAATATCTCCATGATGAGTCAGCTAGAAGATACATGAAATACAAATTCTTGAATTTATGTACTATATGCAGAGGAATATTTAGTCTAATTGTGCAGATAAAAACACATACACATGAAAGGCTACAAGACATTCCTCCAACAAATAGTTGTTCATAGAATCTACTATGTGAAAGGCACTGAGCCAGGTTCTCAGAATACTAGGTTCAGAGGGAAAGCGATATGCATCCTTGCCCTCCTTATTTACAGTGTAGATGGGGAGTCAGATGATTGAACAGTTACACCAATTGAGAATTACAGAAATATACGCTACACAGATTCAGAGAGTTTATGTTAGGCTCTGTTGGTGGAAGAAAGCTTTAAGTAGAGGGTAGATATGAAAGTCAAAAGTGCAATGACCAAATATTTTTATCATCTTTCTTCTGAGTGTAAGAAACGTTCTAGTAGAAGATAGGTATGGAATCACAAGTGCTGATAAGCAAATATTTCCATCTTTCTGACTTCTGGACACATGGATGAATATACTTTCCCACACGTTTTGAAGTTAGGCTTGGTTAAAGACATGGAAACAACCTAAATATCCATTGACAGATGCATGGATAAAGAAGATGTGGTACATATATACAATAGAAGACTACTCAGCCATGAAAAGAATGAAATAATGCCATTTGCAACAACATGGATGTAACTAGAGATTATCATACTACGTGAAGTAAGTCAGAAAGAGAAAGACAAATATCATATGATATCACTTATATGTGGAATTTAAAATACGACACAAATGAACTTATCTACAAAACAGCAACAGACTCACAGACATAGAGAACAGACTTGTGGTTGCCAAGGGGAAGACGATTAGGGGAGGGAAGGAATGGGAGGGTGGGTTTAGTAGATGTAAACTATTATATATAGAATGGATAAACAACAAGGTCCTACTGTATAGCACAGGGAACTATATTCAATACCCTATGATAAACCACAATGGTAAATAATATAAAAAAGAGTGTATATATATATATATATATATATATATATATATGTATAACT
The DNA here is from genome assembly GCF_039906515.1 of Pseudorca crassidens. Taxonomy (NCBI): domain Eukaryota; kingdom Metazoa; phylum Chordata; class Mammalia; order Artiodactyla; family Delphinidae; genus Pseudorca; species Pseudorca crassidens. The sequence continues at coordinate 82,221,012 of NC_090301.1, forward strand.
GAATCACTTTGCTATATAGCAGAAATTAATGCAACATTGTAAATCAACTATACTTCAATAAAAAAAAATAAAGGAATTTAGGCTTGGCTATATAACTTGTTTTGGCCAAAGCAAGCAAAATTGATATGTGCCACTTCTTGTTGGAAGTGTTAAGAGCTGCATGCAATTAAACATACCGTGTCCCACTGGTGTGCTGCTCCTCATGGACACATGTGTTGAGAGGAAGCATCTGTCAGTCGTGGTCCCTGATGGACCACAATGAGCAGTGCCCTGTAGTCCTTACAAGGTATACATTGTTATGGTTTTAGCCCACTGAGATTTTGGACTTGTGTTTCTATAGCCTATCCTGACTCATGCGTGGGCCTTCTATTCATTAAAATTTTTTTGATGAATATTTATTGAGGAACCTAAGCAGTATTCTTAGGGGCTAGGAATAAATCATAGAAGAATACATACAAGTTTCTTCTTTTAGAGCTTATATTCTCGTTTCAGGGAGGTTAAGGGATGAAGCTAGAGACAGATAACAAACATGTAAATAAAAACATAACTAGTGAGAATTCTGAATTATAATTACTCTTAGTGAGATAGAAAGTACCTTTTTAATAAGGAATATTTTTTATTTTATTTTATTTTATTTTTTTGTGGTACGTGGGCCTCTCACTGTTGTGGCCTCTTCCGCTGCTGAGCACAGGCTCCGGACGCGCAGGCTCGGCGGCCATGCCTCACGGGCCCAGCCGCTCCATGGCATGTGGGATCTTCCCGGACCAGGGCACGAACCCGTGTCCCCTGCATCGGCAGGCGGACTCTCAACCACTGCACCACCAGGGAAGCCCCAATAAGGAATATTTTTGACAGGGTAGTCAAAAATGACCTCTCGGAGAAGATGATATTAGTAACTAAAATCTGAAGGATAAGGAAGAATTTACCATGTGAAAACCTAGCAGGGAGTATTCCTGAAGGAGGGAACAGCAAAAATCCTGGGATCAAGAAAGAGGTTGGCTTATGTGAGGAGCAAAAGAAGACCAGCGTGGTCTGAATAAGATGCTTGTGTGAATGTGGTACCAATGAGATGGGAAAGTCAAGACCCCAATGTTATAAGCTGCAGTAAGAAGTCTGAGTTTTATAAAATGGGAGGTCACTGCAATATTTTAAGTAGGAGAGTGATGTGGTATTATTTATGTTTCAAAAAGATCACTCTATTTGCTACGGGAGAAGGCCAAGCATGCATGCAGGAAGGCCATTTAGGGGACTATTATAACATTCCAGGAAAGAGAGTTTGATGACTTGGTCTAGGGTGGCAGCACTGGAGATGGAGAGAATTGGGCACGTTCGAGATATATTTTACTGGTACAACACACAGGATCTGCTGACTGATTGAATGTGGGTGGATATTAAAGATGATGTCTTAATTTTTGGTTTGAGTTAAATGAATAGCGTCATTTGTTGGGAGAGGGAAGACTGGAGTAGAAACAGGAAAGAGATTGGAGAGGCGAACTAAGAGTTCTATTCAGGTAAGTTTAATGTGCATATTAGACATCATAGTTAAGATACCAAGACAGAGTCTGGGCTTTAAAGTAGATGTTATGCCTGGAGGAAAAATAATGAGTCACCAGCAGGTAGATAGTATGCCAGTGAGTAGATGAGGTCATCTAGGGAATGTGTAGATAGTAAGAGAAGGAGAGCCCAGGACTGAGCCCCTGGCACTCCAAAACTTAGAGGCTCAATCGAAGAAGAAGAGTCATGATAGAAGACTGAGAATGAGTGACCAGTGAGGTAAGAAAAAAGCAGAAGTGCTGGAAGCCAAGAGAAGAGAGTTAAGTAGGGAGGAATGGTTAGACATGTTAATTTCTACTGAAAGGTGGATAAGAGGAGAAGACAGACAATTTCATTGACTTTGGCACAGAGGTGGTTCTTAGTTAAACTAAAAAGAGCAAATTCAGTGGAGTTGGAAGCTAGATTGCAAAGGGTTGAGGAAGGAATGAATGTGAAGTGAAAAAAAGAGAAGCTGTGTATAGAGAAGTTGTAGAAACAAGCAAAGAAATGGTCTGATTGACAGTAAGGTAGATGATGGTGCAAGTGGGTCAATGAAGTTATTTTTTTTTTAAGGATAAGAGGTTCTAAAGCATGTTGTATAGTGACTCAGGGGAGAGAAGGAAAGAGGGAGAGAGGGAAGGAGGGAGGAAGGAGGAGGAAGGAGAAGGAGGAGAAGGAAAAGAAAAGGAGAAAGAAGGGGAAGACTTTAAGTACAAAGTACTTTAGAATGTATGGAGTTACAAGCACCAGTAGAAAAGGCATTAACTTTGACCTCAATTAATTTGTGTGGGCAGAAAGGAGAGGTAACATCACTGGCAAAGGCACATTTGTAATACTTAAGATGGTATTTTGGTTTGAAAAGTTAGTAGGATGGATTGATTGTAGCCATGGCTTTATTAGAGAAATAGTAGTACTAAAGATTGTAAATACCTAATTGGAGAGTGGTAAGGGAAGATCACTCAGTACAGGAATCTGTTCTACTACTGCCTTTGACAGACACCCATCCAGCTTCTGTTCAAAAGTGAGGGCAGATTTCAAAGATGCTAATATTTGAGTTAGCTTTGGGAGTTTATTATTTAGGCCATGGAGAGCCAGAGTGGATTTGAGAGGAAGGGGCTTGATGAAAATAGCTTCACAAGAGGGAGCATTTAGGAGGATGGGAGCAGGGAGGCTATGGAAGTAGAGAGGCCAGGTGGGAGGCCTGTGGGACAGAGGCCAACAAGAGTGGCAGCATTGGGATTGTAGAGGAAGGGAGGCAATATGGCAGATGACATTAAAGGCTGTAATAGGAAGCATTTAAGACTGTTGGTATCTGGGAAGAAGAGTTAGGTATGGGAGAGGGTAAAATATGATATATATTTTTTTAATCTTAGAGAAGTTATGACCAGAACAGGATAAGTTAGATTTTTTTTATAAGTGATTTTTGAGCCAGTGAGACTAGATGGATATGTGGAGAGAAAGTATGGAGAGAGAAGAGCAGGGAATAAAGGAGAAAGAGGAATGATAAAGGAGACAGAAAAGAACAGTGGGACAGAGACCAGGGTTTCAAGAAGAAAGTGTTCCTTGTGATCAAATACAACAGAGAGACAATTAGGTCCATACTGAAGATCACTAGTACTGTATCTGCTTAGTTTATAAAGTTCTTTCACAGTGATTCATTTCATTTACAAGTTTCAGGTCTTCTCCATAATTCTCTGAGGAAGAGGTAGTAGGTATTCTCATTTTCAGAAAATAGATTGGGTCAAGGTTACACCGCAGTTTCCATAGATCAGTGGCTCTCAAAATGAGGTTCCCTGGGGTTTCCCTGGTGGCGCAGTGGTTGAGAGTTTGCCTGCTGATGCAGGGGACACGGGTTTGTGCCCCGGTTTGGGAGGATCCCACATGCCGCGGAGCGGCTGGGCCCATGGGCCATGGCCGCTGGGCCTGCACGTCCAGAGCCTGTGCTCCGCAACGGGAGAGGCCACAACAGTGAGAGGCCCGTGTACCGGTAATAAAAAAAAAAAAAAAAATGAGGTTCCCAGGTCAGCAGCAGCAGCAGAACCTGGGAATTTGTTGGAAATGCAAATTCTTGGGCCCCATTCCAGATCTACTGAATCAGCTACACTGGGGGTGGAGCCCAGAAATCTGCGTTTTAACAAGCTCTCCAGGTAATTCTGATGCACACTAAATTTGGGAACCACCAACTTCCATATAGCCAGCATGTGGTGGAGGGAAGACAGATGCCAGAGGGTTAAAGAGTGAGTGGGAAGTAAAAAAGGAAGGCAGCTGGAGTGGTCACTTTCCCCAGTTAGGTCTGACCTCATTTCCTGGTCTTGTGGTTGGAGGGTGTTCATTCAAGAACTCTGGATTCTGCTTTATCAGTACTATCTTTACTTACATTTGACTATAAATCACTTTGTTAATGCATTTGTTCAGTGCTGTTATAGTTGTGGAAGTACAGACTTTTCAATTAAAAATCAAATTTTATTAGTGGAAGGAAGAACCTCATTAAAAAAAATTCTTATAGTGTGTAGCATGGTGATCAAAACTATGATTTCTTAATAAAGACTCACTAACATCTCTGTGCATCTAGAAACTACAATGTTCAGGCATAATCCTGCTGTGGCTATTTAGGAAAAACATGAAAAAAGACTCATAGAACAGTCTTTTTTTTTTTTCTTTAACATCTTTATTGGAGTATAATTGCTTTAGAATGTTGTGTTAGTTTCTGCTGTATAACAAAGTGAATCAACTATACATATACATATATCCCCAAATTTCCTCCCTCTTGCATCTCCCTCCCACCCTCTCTATCCCACCCCTCTAGGTGGGTCACAAAGCACTGAGCTGATCTCCCTGTGCTATGCGGCTGCTTCCCACTAGCTATCTATTTTACATTGGGTAGTGTATATATGTCCATGCCACTCTATCACTTCGTCCCAGCTTACACTTCCCCCTCTTAAGTGATAAAGCCTATACCAGGGCGGGAACTGGTCTTGGGAATACTTGGTGGTCCTGAGAATCAATTAAAGTTGACTGATGAGAGATGACTTAATTTGGCACAAATTAGCAAACTGATACAGCGTCAGTTCAGGGAGAGGTATTAAGAAACCTTTCCCCTTTAACAATTTGGTCTTCTTTACAGAAGAGAATAAACACATTTAACATGAATGTTTCCTATCTCTGCCCCTGTTTATCAGTAAGACTTTTCCTTGTCCCAGTATCAAAATGGGCAGTCTACTTTTTGTCTTGGACAACCAGCCATTGATCATTCAACCCCAAGTCCTTGGCCTTGACCTTCCCTCCTTGGCATTAATATCATTTCTCTTCTAATCTTCTTGGCTCTAGGCTCTAGCTGTAAAGCTTCCTACCTCTTTAGGATCTAAGACATCTGATTTCCTCTCTCTCCTTACAGACATGATTCTTCATCACTTAGGCTGAATGTCTTTGGGTGTTTTATTGTAGCTAAAAGAAGGAAGTAAACAGATTCTGAAGGTACCACTTCTGTACATCGGTTGTTTTTCTGCCCCCTATTTTGGTCAGGTATGTCCTCCAAAGTCCAAGAAGTCAGTCAGGGTAGGAACTAACACATTTCCTAGTCCTAAAATAACTTCTGCCTGAGAGAATTTTTGATTGACTAAGGGAAAAAAAAAACCCTAAAAAACTGTTTTTGGCAATCTTCAACAGGACAGATGGAAATGTGCCTGGCAGGGTTTGATGTTCTAGGATGAAATTTCCATCACCTTTTGTCTAGTCACAGAAGGTACTTTGGAGTAAGGAAAGGAAAACTGAGTTTGATGTGGGCTCATTTGGCTAGATACACGCTAGTCGGACATGCAAGTTTTTGGCATGTCTGCCTAGTGTTTTCTGTAGTAAATGGGGAGCTCAGTGAGCATTTGATGAAGAAAACGTAAGACCTCAACAATTGCAGCAGTGAAAAGAAAACATTAAAATAGGAAACCAAAACTCACATGTGTGCCTATAAATTTCTATAAATGTAGACAAAAACGTACTTATGGGCCAGACCAGAGCCACAACTTAAGGAAAGACCTAGGTTAGATCAACTAAACAATGAATGCTATTGGCAGATTTACCAAGTTTAGGGGCTCAGCAAAGGTGTTCCACAGCTTTTATTTTTGATTTGTGTTGTTAATTAATTAAACGCATGTAGCCTTCCTGTGAAGCAAATCAGTGTTCCTCATTTCATGTGTGAGGAAACAAGGGCAGAGAGGATAAATGACTTGCCATTTTGCCAACCAGTAGCATCTCCCTAGCCACATTGCTAGAATTTCCAGTGGGGTTTCAAAGAATGACTTTAATTTCAAATTTAGTCTGGGTTCATGCAAGGCCACTTAGGTGAAATTTTCAGGTCTCTGAAGTCATTCACTTGGTCCCACTTGGGAGGTTGATAATGGTCGGTAAGGGTCTGCTAGGAAGGTGTGGGGTTTTAAGTGCTTCTCATAGTGACTTAAATTAGTACTTGTCTTGCTTTCTTAGTATAAACTTGCCATCCCTGAGTGCCACTTATGTGCTACACAGAACAAAGAGTGAGCTTGCTGGAAAATTAATTAATTCAATAATTGGTGGCAAAGGAACTTGAAAGCTTGCCAGACCAGCAGCCCAGTGTGTTGTAGCAACAGAATAGAAAAATACCTGAGGAATGAGTCTCATGTTTATTTCTTGGGTACTGTAATAATTAGCAATAAGGGAAAGGGGCTATTGAGAGCAAACACAATGGATTCAATTTTTCTCTGGCATGATGGGAGCTCTCCATGTAGAGAGACCCCCTATACAAGATGGAACACTCAGAGTGTATTGGTAGAAGAGGAAAGTAAGCAGATTGTCATGGGAGAGCTAACTGTGTCTTGGAAGCCTGGATCAATCCACATAAATTAGTGAGGACAGTGTGTCTCCTTATGCAAACTGTGCAGAGAGGGCACAGAAATTATAGCATCCACAGATGGAAATGGGGTTTAAGAACATCCGGGATTTTGAAGGATAAGATGTCACCTATTGGCAGTGCTGGTGGGGTGGCAGGGAAGGAGGACAATGAAAATCCAGTATTAGGATTGAGACAGGCATGCCTGGAAGATGGGAATGCTTAGAGGAGTGGGCAGTGGAAGATTCCAGGCGTGTGCTTCATTCCACAATCTGTAAATACAGAGATTATCACTCTTGCATTTTGCCAGTGGGAAAGGGAACTAATTAATTAGAGGAAAAGAGGATGTTACCGTATTGGGACATTTTGAATTTCAATGGAGAAGTTGTCAGAGTGTTTCAGAATGAGTCAGGAGGAGCTAAATGTTTAGGGGTGCATGGTTTGTGAGTGCATGATTCAGAGGGGGAATTTTATGTGCTAAAAATGTCATTAAGTGGGCTTTCCTTTTTTTTTTTGAGTTCAAAGTTTCCTTACTGGCAGCAAAATTCTAACATGATGTGATTATACTTAGGGAACTATGTTTTAAAGATCTGAAACTCAAATACTTTTATATATATATGAATTTTAATAGAGTCATTTCCTATAATGACCTTTCTTAAGTGAACCTTGATAAACACATCAGCAGGCGTTGAATGGCTGGATGAAGAAAATCATGTCAAGTTCTGAAGGGAGATCAGAAAGGACTCAGTAAAGATATATTCATAACCTAAAGTCCTACTTTCAATATATATCAAAATACCCAAAGATTTCTATATTCTTTCTTCCTCTAAACTCTTTCGGGCTAGGGGTCTATCTTATGGGAATAATCCAGAATACGGAAAAAGTTAATGTACAATAGAAAACATTTTGAAAAACAAGAAGCAAACAGAATAATGTACAAATAAATGACATTTATAGAGACATTTTGTAGAGCATGCTATTTATGTTCTATTAAACATCAATAAAATGATGGTTATGAAGACTATATAATGAATATGTAAAAACCACAGAAACTTATGATTAATGGAACATTTAGGATAATAATAACTAACATTTATTTTGTACCTATTAGGTAATATCTCATTTTAAGTCCTTTAAAAGTTTTAACTCGGAAGATGGCAGAAGAGTAAGACGCGGAGATCACCTTCCTCCCCACAGATACATCAGAAATACATCTACACGGGGAACAACTCTTACAGAACACCTACTGAATGCTGGCAGAAGACCTCAGACCTCCCAAAAGGCAAGAAACTCCCCACGTACCTGGGTAGGGCAAAAGAAAAAAGAATAAACAGAGACAAAACAATAGGGACGGGACCTGCACCAGTGGGAGAGAGCCGTGAAGGAGGAAAGGTTTCCACACACTGGAAGCCCCTTCTCGGGCAGAGACTGCGGGTGGCTGAGTGGGAAAGCTTTGGAGCCGCGAAGGAGAGCACAGCAACAGGGGTGCGCAGGGCAAAGCGGAGAGATTCCCGCACAGAGGATCGGTGCCGACCAGCACTAACCAGCCCGAGAGGCTTGTCTGCTCACCTGCCAGGTCGGGCTGGGGGCTGGGAGCTGAGGCTCGGGCTTCCATCGGAGCGCAGGGAGAGGACTGGAGGCGTGAACACAGCCTAAAGGGGTTAGCGCACCATGGCTAGCCGGGAGGAAGTCCGGGAAAAAGTCTGTACCTGCCGAAGAGGCAAGAGACTTTTTCTTCCCTCTTTGTTTCCTGGTGCCAGAGGAGAGGGGATTAAGAGCGCTGCTTATAGGAGCTCTAGAGACGGGCGCGAGCCACGGCTAACAGCACAGACCCCAGAGACGGGCAGGAGACGCTAAGGCTGCTGCTGCCGCCACCAAGAAGCCTATGTGCGAGCACAGGTCACTCTCCACACCTCCCTTCCGGGGAGCTGTGCAGCCCGCCACTGCCAGGGTCCTGGGATCCAGGGACAACTTCCACGGGAGAACGCACGGTGTGCCACAGGCTGGTGCAACGTCCTGCCGGCCTCTGCTGCCAGGCTCACCCCGCACTCCGCACCCCTCCCTCCTCCCGGCCTGAGTGAGCTGGAACCCCTGAATCAGCAGCTCCTTTAACCTCGTTCTGTCTGAGAGAAGAACAGACGCCCTCAGGAGACCTACATGCAGAGGTGGGGCCAAATCCAAAGCTGAACCCCGGGAGCTGTGCGAACAAAGAAGAGAAAGGGATATTTCTCCCAGAAGCCTCAGGAGCAGCGGATTAAAGCTCCACAATCAACTTGATGTACCCTGCATCTGTGGAATACCTGAATAGACAACAAATCATCCCAAATTGAGGAGGTGGACTTTGAGAGCAAGATTTATTATTTTTTTCCCCTTTTCCTCTTTTTGTGAGTGTGTATGTGTATGCTTCTGTGTGAGATTTTGTCTGTATAGCTTTGCTTTCACCATTCATCCTAGGGTTCTATCTGTCCATTTTGTTTTGTTTTTTTTTAACTTAAAAAATTGTTTTTTCTTAATAATTATATTTTTATTTTAATAACTTTACTTTATTTTACCTTACTTTATTTTATTTTATCCTCTTTCTTTCTTTCTACGTTTTCTCCCTTTTATTCTGAGCCGAGTGGATGAAAGGCTCTTGGTGCTACAGCCAGGAGTCAGTGCTGTCCTCTGAGGAGGGGGAGCCAACTTCAGGACACTGGTCCACAAGAGACCTCCCATCTCCACGTAATATCAAATGGTGAAAATCTCCCAGAGATCTCCACCTCAACACCAACACCCAGCTTCACTCAAAGACCAGCGAGATACAGTGCTGGACACCCTATGCCAAACAACTAGCAAGACAGGAACACAACCCCACCCATTAGCAGAGAGGCTGCCTAAAATCAAAGTAAGTCCAAGGACACCCCAAAACACACCACCAGATGTGGACCTGCCCACCAGAAAGACAAGATCCTGCCTCATCCACCAGAACACAGGCACTAGTCCCTTCCACCAGGAAGCCTACACAACCCACTGAACCAACTTTAGCCACTGGGGACAGACACCAAAAACAACAGGAACTATGAACCTGCAGGCTGCAAAAAGGAGACCCCAAACCCAGTAAGATAAGCAAAATGAGAAGACTGAAAAACACACAGCAGATGAAGGAACAAGATAAAAACCCACCAGACCTAACAAATGAAGAGGAAATAGGCAGTCTACCTGAAAAAGAATTCAGAATAATGACAGTAAAGATGATCCAAAATCTTGGAAATAGAATAGAGAAAATGCAAGAAACATTTAACAAGGACCTAGAAGAACTAAAGATAAAACAAGCAGTGATAAACAACACAATAAATGAAATTAAAAATACTCTAGATGGGATCAGTAGCAGAATAACTGAGGCAGAAGAACGGATCAGTGACCTGGAAGATAAAATACTCGAAATAACTACTGCAGAGAAGAATAAAGAAAAAAGAATGAAAAGAACTGAGGACAGTCTCAGAGACCTCTGGGACAACATTAAACGCACCAACATTCGAATTACAGGGGTTCGAGAAGAAGAGAAGAAGAAAGGGACTGAGAAAATATTTGAAGAGATTATAGTTGAAAACTTCCCTAATATGGGAAAGGAAATAGTTAATGAAGTCCAGGAAGCACAGAGGGTCCCATACAGGATAAATCCAAGGAGAAACACACCAAGACACATATTAATCAAACTGTCAAAAATTAAATACAAAGAAAACATATTAAAGCAGCAAGGGGAAAACAACAAATAACACACAAGGGAATCCCCATAAGGTTAACAGCTGATCTTTCAGCAGAAACTCTGCAAGCCAGAAGGGACTGGCAGACATATTTAAAGTGATGAAGGAGAAAAACCTACAACCAAGATTACTCTACCCAGCAAGGATCTCATTCAGATTTGATGGAGAAATTAAAACCTTTACAGACAAGCAAAAGCTGAGAGAGTTCAGCACCACCAAACCAGCTTTACAACAAATGCTAAAGGAACTTCTCTAGGCAAGAAACGCAAGAGAAGGAAAAGACCTATAATAACACACCAAAAACAATTAAGAAAATGGGAATAGGAACATACATGTCGATAACTACCTTATATGTAAATGGATTAAATGCTCCCACCAAAAGACACAGACTGGATGAATGGATACAAAAACAAGACCCATATATATGCTGTCTACAAGAGACCCATTTCAGACCTAGAGACACATACAGACTGAAAGTGAGGGGATGGAAAAAGATATTCCATGCAAATGGAAACCAAAAGAAAGCTGGAGTAGCAATTCTCATATGAGGTAAAATAGACTTAAAAATAAAGACTATTACAAGAGGCAAGGAAGAACACTACATAATGATCAAGGGATCGATCCAAGAAGAAGATATAACAATTGTAAATATTTACGCACCCAACATAGGAGCACCTCAATACATAAGGCAAATACTAACAGCCATAAAAGGGGAAATCGACAGTAACACATTCATAGTAGGGGACTTTAACACCCCACTTTCACCAATGGACAGATCATCCAAAATGAAAATAAATAAGGAAACACAAGCTTTAAATGATACATTAAACAAGATGGACTTAATTGATATTTATAGGACATTCCATCCAAAAACAACAGAATACACATTTTTCTCAAGTGCTCATGGCACATTCTCCAGGATAGATCATATCCTGGGTCACAAATTAAGCCTTGGTAAATTTAAGAAAATTGAAATTGTATCAAGTATCTTTTCTGACCACAACGCTATGAGACTAGCTATCAATTACAGGAAAAGATCTGTAAAAAATACAAACACATGGAGGCTAAACAATACACTACCTAATAACGAAGTGATCACAGAAGAAATCAAAGAGGAAATCAAAAAATACCTAGAAACAAATGACAATGGAGACACGACAACCCAAAACCTACGGGATGCAGCAAAAGCAGTTCTAAGAGGGAAGTTTATAGCAATACAATCTTAGCTTAAGAAACAGGAAACATCTCGAATAAACAACATAACCTAGCACCTAAAGCAATTAGAGAAAGAAGAACAAAAAAAACCCAAAGTTAGCAGAAGGAAAGAAATCATAAAGATCAGATCAGAAATAAATGAAAAAGAAATGAAGGAAGCGATAGCAAAGATCAATAAAACTAAAAGCTGGTTCTTTGAGAAGATAAACAAAATTGATAAACCATTAGCCAGACTCATAAAGAAAAAAAGGGAGAAGACTCAAATCAATAGAATTAGAAATGAAAAAGGAGAAGTAACAGCTGACACTGCAGAAATACAAAAGATCCTGAGAGATTACTACAAGCAACTCTATGCCAATAAAATGGACAACCTGGAAGAAATGGACAAATTCTTGGAAATGCACAACCTGCCAAGTCTAAATCAGGAAGAAATAGAAAATATGAACAGACCAATCACAAGCACTGAAATTGAAACTGTGATTAAAAATCTTCCAACAAACAAAAGCCCAGGACCAGATGGCTTCACAGGCAAATTCTATCAAACATTTAGAGAAGAGCTAACACCTATCCTTCTCAAACTCTTCCAAAATATAGCAGAGGGAGGAACACTCCCATACTCATTCTACAAGGCCAACATCACCCTGATACCAAAACCAGACAAGGATGTCACAAAGAAAGAAAACTACAGGCCAATATCACTGATGAACATAGATGCAAAAATCCTCAACAAAATACTAGCAAACAGAATCCAACAGCACATTAAAAGGATTATACACCATGATCAAGTGGGGTTTATTCTAGGAATGCAAGGATTCTTCAATATACGCAAATCAATCAATGTGATACACCATATTAACAAATTGAAGGAGAAAAACAATATGGTCATCTCAGTAGATGCAGAGAAAGATTTCAACAAAATTCAACACCTATTTATGATAAAAACCCTGCAGAAAGTAGGCATAGAGGGAACTTTCCTCACCATAATAAAGGCCATGTATGACAAACCCACAGCCAACATCGTCCTGAATGGTGAAAAACAGAAAGCATTCCCACTAAGATCAGGAACAAGACAAGGTTGCCCACTCTCACCACTCTTATCCAACATAGTTTTGGAAGCTTTAGCCACAGCAATCAGAGAAGAAAAGGAAATAAAAGGAATCCAAATCAGATAAGAAGAAGTAAAGCTGTCACTGTTTGCAGATGACATGATACTATACATAAAGAATCCTAAAGATGCTACCAGAATGGTACTAGAGCTAATCAATGAATTTGGTAAAGCAGCAGGATACAAAATTAATGCACAGAAATCTCTGGCATTCCTATACACTAAGGATGAGAAATCTGAAAGTGAAATCAAGAAAACACTCCCATATACCATTGCAACAAAAAGAATAAAATATCTAGGAATAAACCTACCTAAGGAGACAAAAGACCTGTATGCAGAAAATTATAAGACACTGATGAAAGAAATTAAAGATGATATAAACAGATGGAGAGATGTGCCATGTTCTTGGATTGGAAGAATCAACTTTATGAAAATGACTCTAAGCAATCTACAGATTCAATGCAATGCCTATCAAACTACCACTGGCATTTTTCACAGAACTAGAACAAAAAATTTCACAATTTGTATAGAAACACAAAAGACCCCGAATAGCCAAAGCAATCTTGAGAACAAAAAATGGAGCTGGAGGAATCAGGCTCCCTGACTTTAGACTATACTACAAAGCTACAGTAATCAAGACAGTATGGTAATGGCACAGAAACAGAAATATAGATCAATGGAACAGGATAGAAAGCCCAGAGATAAACCCATGCACATATGGTCACCTTATCTCTGATAAAGGAGGCAAGAATGTACAGTGGAGAAAGGACAGCCTCTTCAATAAGTGGTGCTGGGAAAACTGTACAGGTACATGTAAAAGTATGAGATTAGATCACTCCTTAACACCATACACAAAAATAAGCTCAAAATGGATTAAAGACCTAAATGTAAGGCCAGAAACTATTAAACTCTTAGAGGAAAACATAGGCAGAACACTCTATGACATAAATCACAGCAAGATCCTTTTTGACCCACCTCCTAGAGAAATGGAAATAATAACAAAAATTAACAAATGGGACCTAATCAAACTTCAAAGCTTTTGCACAGCAAAGGAAACCATAAACAAGACCAAAAGACAACCCTCAGAATGGGAGAACATATTTGCAAATGAAGCAACTGACAAAGGATTAATCTCCAAAATTTATAAGCAGCTCATGCAGCTCAATAAAAAAAAAAACAAACAACCCAATTCAAAAATGGGCAGAAGACCTAAATAGACATTTCTCCAAAGAAGATATACAGACTGCCAACAAACACATGAAAGAATGCTCAACATCATTAATCATTAGAGAAATGCAAATCAAAACTACAATGAGATATCATCTCACACCAGTCAGAATGGTCATCATGAAAAAAAAACTAGAAACAATAAATTCTGGAGAGGGTGTGCAGGAAAGGGAACACTCTTGCACTGCTGGTGGGAATGTGAATTGGTACAGCCACTATGGAGAACAGTATGGATGTTCTTTTGAAAACTACAAATAGAACTACCATATGACCCAACAATCCCATTACTGGGCATATACCCTGAGAAAACGATAATTCAAAAAGATACATGTACCACAATGTTCACTACAGCACTATTTACAATAGCCAGGACAAGGAAGCCACCTAAGTGTCCATCATCAGATGAATGGATAAAGAAGATGTGGCACATATACACAATGTAATATTACTCAGCCATCAAAAGAAAAGAAATTGAGTTATTTGTAGTGAGGTGGATGGACCTAGAGTCTGTCATACAGAGTGAAGTAAGTCAGAAAGAGAAAAACAAATACCATATGCTAACACATATTTATGGAATCTAAGGAAAAAGAAAGTCATGAGGAACCTAGAGGTAAGATGGGAATAAAGACACAGACCTACTAGAGAATGGACTTGAGGATATGGGGAGGGGCAAGGGTAAGCTGTGACGAAGTGAGAGAGTGGCATGGACATATATACACTACCAAATGTAAAACAGATAGCTAGTGGGAAGCAGCCGCATCGCACAGGGAGATCAGCCTGGTGCTTTGTGACCACCTAGAGGGGTGGGATAGGGAGGGTGGGAGGGAGGGAGACCCAAGAGGGAAGAGATATGGTAACATATATATATGTATAACTGATTCACTTTGTTATAAAGCAGAAACTAACACACCATTGTAAAGCAATTATACTCCAATTAAAAAAAAAGTTTTAACTCATTTATTCATCACTACAATCTGAAGTGGTAGTAGTAGTATCACTCCCATTTTGCAAATGACAGAACCGAGATAGAGAGAGGCTAAGTAATTTTCCAAGATTACACAACTAGAAAGAAGTAGAGTCACTTGGCCCCAGAGTCAGGATATAAAATTATATCTGTTATATGATTAAAACTATTTATAAAGCATATATGCGGAGAGAATACATTAATTCTAAAAAGTGAAAACACTTCTTATACACAACCATATTTCTGCAAGGCTATTGTCTTCTGTGGTCCTCTAACTAGCCATCTAGAAAAACATGATCTTGTTAGGGCTGAAAGTACTGAATGGATTGTGTGGCTCCTCTGGGAACATATGCAGTGTTTTCCTGGCACTGCATGGGTAACCTGCAGGGGTATTAATATAGTTCCCCATTTGTTTTCTCTCTTGTGAATCCAGTTACACACAATTGGAGACCAGAAGAAGCGGCTGATATTGGTGTGGATAAAGTCAAATATAATTCTGCAAGTTGACACTACCTTCGGAGGACTTTGTGGAACCTGAACTTTAGACTCATATAAGACTATATTATGGTAATATTATTATATGGCATTTGATTGCTATTTACAGTTCAAAAATCATTTTCATCATCATCTCATTTGATTTTCACAAAAAGATTGCCTTTATTTTGCACAAGAAGAAAGTGAAGTTCAAAGATCTCTCAAATTTCAGAGCCTGAATCCAAACCCTATTATTCTATTCTTTTATACAGAAGTTGTGATCATACTATATGTGTGTTCATATCTTTATATACATGGATGTACATTATCTGTCTACCTCATGTATCATTATTTATCTGTCCCGTTCTCCTGCAACTTGCTTTTCTCACCTAATAGTACATAATATTCATCTCTCCAAACTAAAATGTAAATCTGACTTGTTCTTCTGTAGTCGCTTATAACCTGTGACCAAATGGATGCATCAGTCTACTCAACCATTCCATTCTTGTGGATGAGTAGGTTGTTTCAAGTTTTTGCTATCACAAATACAATTGCAATAAACATCCTTGTATGTATGTCCTCAGGTACTGGTACTTTAATTTTTACAGGGTTGATTCCCAGAAGTAAAACTGCTGAATCAAAGGATATGAGCTTTTAAAATTTTAATGTATCGTGTCAGATTCCTCTCCAAAAGACTGGGTTAAACACTTTCCCACTGACGATGTCTGGAAGTGCCTGCTTGTCTGCACCCTCACCAGCACTGGGAGTTGTCACTCCAGTCTCTTACAGGATCAATCCTGGTGTTCTGACTTTAAATCTAGGTCTCTGTCTTTTCAATTAAGATGTCTCAAATAACAGAGACTTTGGGCAGATTTTTTTTTTTTTTTAACGGTTATCTTTAGGAGATTATTCACAATCTAATAGACTTGGGTTCTGTTAAGATGCTGCTTTTGGCCTCAGCCACTGCTTTGTATACACACAACATATCAATAAATAATAACCATTATGGTCGAACATTAGAGTTGACAGTGTAGTAAGTTATGAACAAATCTCCTCATTAGTAGCACTATTATTTTGGTGTTTGCAGCAATCTAGTAGTCACAGCTAAGTTCAAACAAGAGCCATTACGTATGTAAGACATTTTTAGCTCATTTACTCTGAACTCACTTTGCATACAGGAGCACTTTGCCCACACCATATGGTGTAATGTCACAACAAGATGCAAACTGAAGTGAAGAGGAATAGGACCTCTTTGACATGAGAGTGTATGTGCTTGGATGCTTGTGGCTTTAGAACTGAGTTAACAATTGTTTCTGAATAGATTCAGATTTTAGTTTCTGTCTGAGTGACTCACATATTTTCTTGTTAAAATGGAATGGCCACTGTCCTAATATATTTATGTATGTCTGTGTTTGCTGATTAGTCAAGAGTTGGAATTGTGACTTGCATCACTGTACTTAATTTCCCTTTTAAAAAATTCCTGTCAAGTATCTCACAAGCTGAGGTTGGGGACTTAATTAATTTGAGTGCTGGATTGGGCAACCTTTAGCTTATCTGGCATCCTTTTACCTTTTTTAAGTAATGGCACCTTGATTTTACTCTGGGGACCCTCCCTCCTCAGCTCCTTCAGTCCATGAGGATGGGGCTTAAGTGTAGCACCTTCCTCCACTCCAGATCGAATACGTTATGTCCCTTTGGTATGTGGTTGGTTCAAGGGTGGGCATGTAACCTAGTTCAGGACAATGACACTCAATTCTGGGACGCTTCCTAGAATTATAGTGAAGAGACAATTTCTCTGTGTAGTGACTGCTAGCTCTAGGCTGAGGTAAGCCTGAGCTACAAGGTCCCCATGAGGACAGGATCTACCTAAGAATGATGCCAACCCAGGAGGTTTGCAGAGCCAACAGGTGGAGAGAAACTAAGGCCTAATACCCCTGGAGCCCCTGGCTCAGTTTTCTGTGGACTTTAGTAGCATTTTGTGAGCCAATAATTTCCCTCCCTCTCCTTATTTTTAACTTTACCCATTTTGAGTTGAACAACTTCCTTTACTTACATCCAAATGAATCCTAACTGATTTAGGTTTTTAAATTGTTTTGATTTTTCTTTTTTTTGTTGTTTCTTTTGGTTTTGATTTTTCTATTGCATTGTTTGTATGATTTTCCAGTGGCTTCACTGTTTCACTGCATAACCAAAGGTATTTTAAAACTATTTATAATGCAAAGTATTAATTAGATTAAAAAAAGAAACATAGGAGCTGAGGGATGAGCTTCTCTTTGTACGTTCCACAAACATAAAGTTAGTGTGTCTTGTTTCTCTAGTTAGTTTGTTTAGCACATTTTTAGGTCAAACGTTGGCATCTGAGTTTCCTTCCTTCTTGGTCAACACTAACAACTTCATGGAATTTTTTTAGGTTTTTAGTTCTTCAGATAATAGCACACAGAAGCTTATTACCACGTAGCACATTAAATATTGCCCTGGGGGCTGAGAATAGAGCAAAAGCTACTGATAGCACTGACTGAAGCCAGTTCCCTTTTGGGGAAATTATTCAGTTGAATCACGAATGATTTCTTAGCTTGCCCTTTATTGTGTCTTGTTCCAGACACCTAAAGCACAGTTTGGAAATTAATATTCTTTCTTCTGAGATGAGATAGATTATATGTTAACTGTCTTATAAGAGTCAATAAGAATGTTTATTGTTTTAGAAATAAGGCATAAGGGTGGGTGGGGAAGACAGTATATTTTCCTCCAAACAGAGCTAAGGGAGGGCAAGTCATCCTCTGTTTAAACCTTATTCTGAAAAATATTTTTTTCAACAAGAGGAGCCACAGAACATGGTACTTCCCTGGCAGTCCAGTAAAGACTCCGTGCTTCTGCTGCAGGGGGCATGGGTTCTATCCCTGGTTGATGTGGCCCAAAAAACCCACAAAACAAACATTTCTCCAATAGTCTCATGGAGATCACACGTGGAGGCAAGACTGGGAGTCACCTGAAGCACAGACATATGGGCAAGAACTGCACTATAGGACCATGCACATGGAAAAAGAAGTCTTTCCTGAGTGGAAACACTGTAAAACATACTGGAGGAAGCAAACATTCTTAGAAATACCATTGCTATAAACTCTATACTTAAACCATGTCCTATGCAAGGCAAAAGCAAAGAGTAAAAATTGCCTGGAATTAGAAATAAGGGAGGAAATGAGGAAATGACATTCCTCATATAAGGAAACTTATATGACATTCCTCATATAAGGAAACTTATAATGACATTCCTCATATAAGGAAACTTATATGAGGAAATGACACAGGCATGACAAGGATAGTGTGGAGCCCACAGAGTATGATGGACAGTGTAAGGAGAGACCTGGACAGGAACTTTAGAGCAAAGACATTTCTCTCAGCCCTGCTTGGCTAAGTCTTCACCAATTTTCTTTTTTTGGGGGTGGGGGGAGGGGTGGGCGTTAAACATGAGTTTTTCTTTCTCACAGAACAATCTGGTGGGCCGGGTCCCAAGAGTGAGCAGCTCTGCAGGCCCTTCCGTCTCGGTTATGTCCGGGATGTGTTCCCGCACATCCACTAAGTGGCGGTTGCACCTTAACGCCCCATCCTTACTCCTCCAAAAGCCCTAAACTCAGGCAGGTAAGGGAGCCCTGTCTCCACGACCCCCACCACTCACCCCCGGCCTCCTCTTAAAACTTACTGACCGGATCAGGGCCACATGGCCAGACGTCAACCCTGCTGAGGGGTCGGAGGGGACTAGAGGCACCATGCCTCCCCACCCAGGCCCAAGCCAACATGATGGCTCAGCAGGCCCAGGAGGGTTAGGAGTTCGCACCTTCCTCCCCCTCCTCGGGCAGGATCTCCGGGCTGCCGTTTGGTCCGCCTGCGGGCCCATGTCCTTGCGGGGCGGCGGAGCTGGTGGGGAACGGGTACGGGACAGCGGTGGTGGGGAGTCTGGAGCGAGAGCCTGTGGTGCTCCGAGGACGGCCCAGACCTGGGACCTCCTGCACGTGGTGGGGCAGCTCACCGAGGGTTGGGGGTCAGGGAGTGAAAAGTCAGAGGTTTGATGGGGCCTGCGGGCTATCGTGAGGGGTCAGGGACTCACCGGGCAGGTTGTCGGCGGCGGGTAGAGCGCCTCGGCCAGAGTCGGCACGTCCTCCAAGCTCAGCTTTGTGGTCAGCTAGTCTGTGTGCTTGAGGATCTCGCTGGATCCGAAGCCGGAAGGCATGAGGTGTCCCGCTCCACGTCTAGGACGGCGCAGGCCACCAGCAGGTGCAGACTGGGGCCAGGGCGGCCTGTCCACAGCGCCTCCCACGGCCGAAGGACTTCCGGGAAGGGGCATTCCCTCTTGACCCAGAGGAGCAGCCACCGGAAGCAGAAGCAGAGAGAGCCGGAGTCGGGGGGAGTCCCGGAAGTCTCAGAGCGGCGGATCCGGCACCTTCAGGAGTAGCGAGAGTTGCCGCTTCATTATCTCCTCAGAGTTCCCTTGCACGAGCTCCGTGACGCCACAAAAACAGCGGAAGGCATCCACCTCGTCCTGAGAGCCCTAGCGGATCGGGAAGAGAAGGTCACTTCTGTCCTGGACGTAGCCGAGCTCGTCATGGTACAGGCAGTCGGGGAGGAGGACGTCGTTCAGCAGGCCCGGCCCTGGGTTCTCGCGACCCTCAGAGAATTTGTTGGTTCTATGAGAGCGGCTCTCGTCTCTGGCCATGAGGCTGCGGTATCCATGCGGCGGTGAGTTCCTCCGCCCCTGCCCAGGCCTCACGGAGTTCCACGGCAGCTTCAGGTGGAAATCCTCATCAGTTTTCTTGCGCACGTGGGCCTTGCTATCCTTGGCAGAGCCCTCCCAGCTGAAGTACCATAGGAGGGACCGCCAAGCCTGGCGCAGTAGGCTGGGGCTCAGACCCTGGGGGAAGCCGCCCCGCCCCCGCGGCGCCGCCAGCCGGCCCTGCCCAGCCCTCCCTGAGGGGGTACTTGGCTCCGCATTCCTGAGAAGAGCCGGGGTCTCAGCTCAGGGACCTGCTGCAGGAGGCCCTCCGGGCACACGCGGTGGGCCCACTCCTCCCCTGTGACCCGAGGCGTCCGCTCTACAAGCGGCCGTGGCCCCAGCTCCCCACAGGAAGTGACCTGCAACCCAGGTGGGGCGCGTATTCAGAGGCCGGAAGAGGGTCGCTGGAGGCCCCGTCCAGGTGTGGCTGCAGGTCTCCCCTGAAGAAGGTGGTCGCGCTGGAGAAGCTGCTGAAGGTGGTGCAGTAGGAATCCTGGAGGAAGCGAGACACCACGTGGGAACGGTCCTGGTTAAAGAGCTGGACGTGATGGAAGGAGTTGGAGAGGGCCGGGGAGGCATAGGGGGAGACGAGGTAGAGGTGGCGGTTCTGTGGAGAGGTGGCCAACAGCAGGTGACGGCTAAAGACACAGAGCAGGGCGCTGGTGCCCCACGGTGGACATGCAGGGCAGGCGGGGAGCCTGTGGCCTGCGTGACCAGGACCGGACAGGCCCAGCTGAGGCCAGACTTTGAACGGCAGATGGCCTTGAGCTCCCCCAGACTTACTCACTAAGAAGACCAGGGCGCCCCTGCGGAAGCTGGGCTCTGCACCTCTCGTGGCTCTGAGTGGCCGGGCCGCAGCTGACCTGTGCTGATGACTGCCCTCTGTGGGGTTTATAGCCGGGGTCAAAGGTCAGTTCCTCGTCAGAAGTGCAGGAGTCATCCCCACTGGCGTCCTTCTTGGAGAAGAGGATTTGAGTGGAATCTCCAGCCTCTCTACAGGAGCCCAGTGCAGGAGGACGTCATTTGTCCTTCTCCACAACACAGATGACGCGGTCCACGAGGGAGTCCGGGTCTTGGTGTTTCCTGGCGTGCAGGTACATGCCTCTTGACCAATTTGTTAATGAGTGGAGTTGACGTAAAGGAAAAATATTTGTAGAATGAGTAGGACTGGCCGTATACTATGTTAGGTAGTTCTGGGTCAGATGCACATTATGTTTTCTTTTGTATGATTTTTGCTTAGGTTAAATGTATAGAACACTGCCTGTAGTTTTTATTCCACAGGAAGGAATCTATCGTTGTAGTTAATCGTTTGTAGTTTCCATGAAATCTTTAGCCTGATGCATCTCTCCTAAGTCGTACAGTTAAGATCCTGATGCTCAGTGTGGGTAGACAAGAAAAGCACACTCCTGGTGGATCGGATGGTCTTGCTGAGGTGATTGCCATGTGGTTGTGCCTCTTGAGCAATCCTGCCAAACAGAGTATTCCAGGAGGTAGTAGGCTGTGTATTTCCAAAGGCACAGATCTGGGCATGTACAAAGCCAAGTCCATGGATGCTCTTTTAAATAGCTAAACTGATTGGTACAAGAAAGTCTCCCTAGTGGTACCTCTGCATCTCCTCTATTCATATGGCTCTCTTCTTTGTCAGTTTCCCCCCGTTTTTTTTTTTTATTGTGGTAAAATGTAAAAAATGTAGAATTTACCATCTTAACCATTTTTAAGTGTTCAGTTCATTGGTATTAAATACATTCATAATGTTGCGCAACCATCACCACCATCCATCTCCAAGGCTCTTTTCATCTTCTAAAACTGAAACTCCATACCCATTAAACAATAACTCCCTATTTCTTCCCCACTCCAGCCCCGGGAACTACCATTCTACTTCCTATCTCTATGATTTTTTTTTTTTTTTGGTCTGGCTCTCTTCTTGATAACACTGTAACTGGTCAGGGAGACTACTGTGGGGGTGGGGGGGGAGTCAGTCACAATATATGGAGCTGTAGGAAAAGCAGCAAGGAAGAATGGGACCTGTACTCTGTCAAGCATCCAGTACAGTTAGTTGGATCACCTTGCACAAGTTCTTTAAGCACTCTGGCCTCAGTTTCCTCATGTGCAAAATGGGGACAATAACAGTACTTACCACATATGATTTTTATGAGGAAGAAGTGGATTAATACATGTAAAATATACAGAGAAGTACCTGGCACATCCTAAGCACGAAGTAAATTTTAGTGATAGTGATCTCTCATTAGGATAATGTTACTGGTTAAATTAGCCAGTTCAAACAGAAAGTGAAGTTATAGCTGACACAGCCCCACCAGGCTGTGTGGGACTAGAGACTCAGCTGTGAGGATAGTTTGGTTGTTCCAATGGCCTATATACTATTTCATGTTTATGTCAGCTTTTTCATTTTGTGTAGACTTGCAATATTATTTTCTGTTGAAAGCACCCTATGGCAATGTGAAGGATACAAATAAATCAGCACTTCTCATGTGGAAGGGAACGCATGAGTTCATCACTGAGATTAACAGTCATGTTAGTGACGATATCATTGCCTAGAAAATTTTGGCTGTTACCAGAGAAAGTATCCAAGGAGCTGAGCTATTATTAAATTGCTATTATAGAAATTGATATTTTCTTTTTAAAAATATCTTTATTGGAATATAATTGCTTAACAATGTTGTATTAGTTTCTGCTGTACAATAAAGTGAATCAGCTATATGTATACATATATACTCATATACCCTCCCTCTTGAACCTCCCTCCCACCCTCCCTATCCACCCCTCTAGATCATCATAAAGCTTAGAGCTGATCTCCCTGTGCTATGCAGCAGCTTCCCACTAGCCATCCATTTTACATTTGGTAGTGTATATATGTCAGTGCTACTCTCTCACTTTGTCCCAGCTTCCCCATCCCCCACTGTGTCCTCAAGTCCGTTCTCTATGTCTGCACCTTTATTCCTGCCCTGCCACTATGTTCATCAGTATGGGTTTTTTAGATTCCATATATATGCATTAGCATAGAGTATTTGTTTTTCTCTTTCTGACTTACTTCACTCAGTATGAGAGACTCTAGGTCCATCCACTTCACTGCAAATAACTAAATTTCATTCCTTTTTATGGCTGAGTAATATTCCATTGTATACATGAGTCACATCATCTTTATCCATTCATCTTTCGATGAACATTTAGGTTGCTTCCATGTCTTGGTTATTGTAAATAGTGCTGCAGTGAACATTGTGGTACATGTATCTTTTTGAATTATGGTTTTCTCAGGGTATATGCCCAGTGGTGGGATTGGTGGGTCATATGGTAGTTCTACTTCTAGTTTTGTAAGGAACCTCCATACTTTCTCCATAGTGGCTGTATCAATTTACATTCCCACCAACAGTGCAAGAGGGTTCCCTTTTCTCCACACCTTCTCCAGCATTTACTGTTTCTAGATTTTTTGATGATGGCCATTCTGACTGGTATGAGGTGATACTTCATTGTAGTTTTGATTTGCATTTCTCTAATGATTCATGTTGTTGAGCATCTTTTCATGTGTTTCTTGGCCATCTGTGTGTCGTCTTGGGAGAATAGTCTATTTAGGTCTTCTGCCTATTTTTGGATTGGGTTGTTTGTTTTTGATATTGAGCTGCATGAGCTTCTTGTATATTTGGGAGATTAATCCTTTGTCAGTTGCTTTGTATGCAAATATTTTCTCCCATTCTGAGGGCTGTCTTTTCATCTTGTCTATAGTTTCCTTTCCTGTGCAAAAGCTTTTAAGTTTCTTTAGGTCCAATTTGTTTATTTTTGTTTTTATTTCCATTACTCTAGGAGGTGGGTCAAAAAGGGTCTTGCTGTGATTTATGTCAAAGAGTGTTCTGCCTATGTTTTCCTCTAAGAGTTTTATAGTGTCTGACCTTGCATTTAGGTCTTTAATCCATTTTGAGTTTATTTTTATGTATGGTGTTAGGGAGGGTTCTAATTGCATTCTTTTACATGTAGTTGTCCAGTTTTCCAAGCTCTACTTATTGAAGAGGCTGTTTTCTCCACTGTATATTTTTGCTTCCTTTGTCAAAGATAAGGTGACCACATGTGCATAGGTTTATCTCTGGACTTTCTGTCCTGTTCCATTGATCTATATTTCTGTTTTTGTGCCAGTACCATATTGTCTTAATTACTGTAAC
The DNA here is from genome assembly GCF_039906515.1 of Pseudorca crassidens. Taxonomy (NCBI): domain Eukaryota; kingdom Metazoa; phylum Chordata; class Mammalia; order Artiodactyla; family Delphinidae; genus Pseudorca; species Pseudorca crassidens. Next base: position 82,245,065 of record NC_090301.1, read on the forward strand.
TTTGTAGTATAGTCTGAAGTCAGGGAGCCTGATTCCTCCAGCTCCATTTCTTTCTCAAGATTGCTTTGGCTGTTCGGGGTTTTGTGTGATTCCATACAAATTGTAAAATTTCTTTTTCTAGTTCTGTGAAAAATGCTATTGGTAATTTGATAGGGATTGCATTGAATGTGTAGATTGCTTTGGGTAGTATAGTTATTTTCACAACGTTGATTCTTACAATCCAAGAACATGGTATATCTCTCCATCTGTTTGTATCGTCTTTGATTTCTTTCATCAGTGTTTTTTATAGTTTTCTGTGTGCAGGTCTTTTGCCTCCTTAGGTAGGCTTATTCCTAGATATTTTATTCTTTCTGTTGCAGTGGTGAATGGGAATGCTTCCTTAATTTCTCTTTCTGATTCTTCATTGTTAGTGTATAGGAATGCAAGGGATTTCTGTGAATTAATTTTCTATCCTGCTACTTTACCAAATTCATTGATTAGCTCTAGTAGTTCTCTGGTGGCATCTTTAGGATTTTCTATGTATAGTATCATGTCATCTGCAAACAGTGACAGTTTTACTTCTTCTTTTCCAGTTTGGATTCCTTTTATTTCCTTTTCTTCTCTGATTGCCATGGCTAAAACTTCCAAAACTATGTTGAATAATAGTGGTGAGAGTAGACAGCCTTCTTATTACTGATCATAGAGGAAATGGTTTCAGTTTTTCACCATTGAGAATGATATTGGCTGTGGGTTTGTCATATATGACTTTCATTATGATAAGGTAGGTTCCCTCTATGCCCACTTTATGGAGAGTTTTTACCATAAGTGGGTGTTGAATTTTGTCAGAAGCTTTTTTTGAATCTATTGAGATGATCATATTGTTTTTATCCTTCAATTTGGTTAATATCATGTATCACATTGATTGATTTGCATCTATTGAAGAATCCTTGCATTCCTGGGATAAACCCCATTTGATCATGGTGTGTGATCCTTTTAATGTGCTGTTGGATTTTGTTTGCTAGTAGTTTGTTGAGGATTTTTGAATCTATGTTTATCTGTGATATTGGCCTTTAATTTTCTTTTTTTGTGACATCTTTGTCTGGTTTTGGTATCATGGTGATGGTGGCCTCGTAGAATGAGTTTGGGAGTGTTCCTCCCTCTGCTATATTTTGGAAGAGTTTTAGAAGGATCTGTGTTAACTCTTCTCTGAATGTTTGATAGAATTCGCCTGTGAAGCCCTCTGGTCCTGGGCTTTTGTTTGTTGGAAGATTTTTAATCAGAGTTTCAATTTCAGTGCTTGTGATTGGTCTGTTTATATTTTCTGTTTCTTCCTGGTTCAGTCTTGGAAGGTTGTGCTTTTCTAAGAATTTGTCCATTTCTTCCAGGTTGTCCATTTTATTGGCATAGAGTTGCTGGTAGTAGTCTTTCATGATCCTTAGTATTTCTGCAGTGTCAGTTGTTGCTCCTCCTTTTTCATTTCTAATTCTGTTGATTTGAGTCTTCTCCCTTTTTTTCCTGATGAGTCTGGCTGATGGTTTATCAGTTTTGTTTATCTTCTCAAAGAACCAGCTTTTTTTTTTTGGATCTTTGCTATTGTTTCCTTCATTTCTATTTCATTTATTTCTGCTCTGATCTTTATGATTTCTTCTGCTAACTTTGTTCTTTGTTTTTTATTCTTTCTCTAATTGCTTTAGGTGTAAGGTTAGGTTGTTCATTTGAGACTTTTCTTGTTTCTTGAGGTAGGATTGTATTGCTATAAACTTCCCTCTTAGAACTGCCTTTGCTGCATTCCGTAGGTTTTGGTGTGTTATATTTTCATTGTCATTTGTTTCTAGGTATTTTTTATTTCCTCTTTGGTTTCTTCAGTAATATCTTGGCTGTTTAGTAGTGTATTGTTTAGCCTCCATGTGTTTGTATTTTTTACAGTGTTTTTCCTGTAATTTGATACCTAGTCTTATAGCATTGTGGTTGGAAAAGATTTCAGTTTTCTTAAATTTACCAGGGCTTGATTTGTGACCCAAGATGTGATCTGTCCTGGAGAATGTTCCATGTGTACTTGAAAATAAAGTGTATTCTGTTGTTTTTGGATGAAATGTTCTATAAATATCAATTAAGTCCATCTGGTCTAATGTATCATTTAAAGCTTGTGTTTTCTTATTTATTTGCATTTTGGGTGATCTGTCCATTGGTGAAAGTGGGGTGTTAAAGTCCTCTACTATTATTGTGTTATTGTCAATTTCCCCTTTTATAGCTGTTAGCATTTGCCTTATGTATTGAGGTGCTCCCATGTTGGATGCGTAGATATTTACAATTGTTACATGTTCTTCTTGGATTGATCCCTTGATCATTATGTAGTGTCCTTCCTTGCCTCTTGTAATAGTCTTTATTTTAAAGTCTATTTTGTCTGATATAAGAATTGCTACTCCAGATTTATTTTGATTTTCATTTGCATGGAACATCTTTTTCTATCCCCTCACTGTCAGCCTGTGTGTGTTTCCCTGGGTCTGAAGTGGGTCTCTTGTAGACAGCATGTATACGGGTCTTCTTTTTTTATCCATTCAGCCAGTCTGTGTCTTTTGGTTGGAGCATTTAATTCATTTACATTTCAGGTAATTATTGATATGTATAATCCTATTACCATTTTCTTAATTGTTTTGGGTTTGTTTTTGTACGTCTTTTCCTTCTCTTGTGTTTTCTGTCTAGAGAAGTTTCTTTAGCATTTGTTGTAAAGCTGGTTTGGTGGTGCTGAATTGTTTTAGCTTTTGCTTGTCTGTAAAGCGTTTGATTTCTCTGTTGAATCTGAATGAGATCCTTGCTGGGTAGAGTAATCTTGGTTGTAGGTTTTTGCCTTTCATCACTTTAAGTATATCTTGCTACTCCCTTCTGGCCTGTAGAGTTTCTGTTGAAAGATCAGCTGTTAACCTTATGGGGATTCCCTTGTATGTTATTTGTTGCTTTTCCCTTGCTGCTTTTAATACTTTTTCTTTGTGTTTAATTTTTGTTAGTTTGATTAATATGTTTTTCGGCATGTTTCTCCTTGGGTTTGTCCTGTTTGGGACTCTCTGCACTTCCTGGACTTCATTGACTATTTCCTTTCCCAATTTAGGGAAGTCTTCGATTATAATCTCTTCAAATATTTTTTTAGACCCTTTCTTTTTTTCTTCTTCTTCTGGGACACCTATGATTCGAGTGTTGGTGTGCTTAATGTTGTCCCAGTGGTCTCTGAGACTGTCCTCCATTCTTTTTTTTTTTTTTTAATAAATTTATTATTAACTTTATTTTTGGCTGCATTGGGTCTTCGTTGCTGCACGCAGGCTTTCTCTAGTTGTGGCGAGTGGGGGCTACTCTTCATTGTGCTGCTTGGGCTTCTCATTGTGGTGGCTTCTCTTGTGTCAGAGCACGGGCTCTAGGCAAGTGGGCTTCAGTAGTTGCAGTGTGTGAGCTCAGTAGTTGTGGCTTGTGGGCTGTAAAGCGCAGGCTCAGTACTTGTGGTGCATGGGCTTCGTTGCTCCGTGGCATGTGTGATCCTCCCAGACCAGGGATCGTACCCACATCCCCCGCATTGGCGGGTGGATTCTTAACCACTGCACCACGAGGGAAGTCCCTGTCCTCCATTCTTTTAATTCTTTTTTCTTTATTCTGCTTTGTGACAGTTAATTCCACCATTTTATCTTCTAGCTCACTTATCCATTCTTGTGCCTCAGTTCTTCTGCTATTGATTCCTTCTAGAGTGTTTTTAATTTCAGTTATTGTGTTGTTCATTACTGTTTGTTTGCTCTTTAGTTCTTCTAGGCCCTTGTTAAATATTTCTTTTATTTTCGCTATTTCTGAGATTTTGGATTATCTGTACTATCATTACTCTGAATTCTTTCTCAGGTAGTTTGCCTTTTTCCTCTTCATTTATTTGGTCTTACGGGTTTTTATCTTGCTCCTTTGCCTGCAAGATATTTCTCTGTGTTCTCATTTTATCTCATTTACAGTATTGAGGTCTCCTTTCCCTAGGCTGCAGTGTTTTAGTTCCTCTTGTTTCTGTTCTCTGCCCCTGGTGGTGAGGTTGGTCCAGTGGCTTGCGTAGGGTTCCTGATGGGAGGGACTGGTGCCCGCATTCTGGTGGGTGGAGCTGAGTCTTTTCCCTCTGATGAGCCTGGCAGTGTCAGTTGGTGTGTTTTGGGGTGTCTGTGAGCATAGTATAACTTTAGGTAGTCTGTGTGCTGATGGATGGATTTATGTTTCTTTCTTGTTTATTGTTTGGTGTGAGGTGTCCAGCACTGGGAGCTGCTGGCAGTTGGGTGGAGCCAGGTCTCAGATTCAGATAGAGGCCTCCGTGAGAACTCTCAGTGATTAATCTTACCTGGGGCCGGGAATTCTCTTGTGGTCCAGCATCCTGGACTCGGTGCTCCCACCCCAGAGCCTGAGGCCTGACTTCCAGTCAAGGAACCAAGACCCCGCAAGTCATTCATCCTGGCAATAAAGGGGATTTAAAAAAGAAAAGAAGACTAACAAAACTCCAGGCAAATGGTAAAAAGTAAAATCAAACAAACAAAAACAGAAACAAGGAAACAAACACAAAAGAAACAAAAACAGAACCAAATAAAACAAAAATCAAGAGAACAACCAGGGAAACAAAAGAACCCAAGAACGAAATCAAACAATTAAAAAGAAAACTGACAAAAACACAAAACCAAAAAACAAAACCAAAGCAGAGTGTCAACTGAAGAATGAGCAAAGAAACAAAACAAACCAACAAAAATGATAAAAAATAGAAAAAGAGGAAGGGGAAAGAAGACAGAACAACAGGAATGCAATGTAGAAATAGAAATATAAAAAATGAAATAGAAAATATATTAAAGAAAAGAAAAAGACAAAACCCCATAGAAATGGTAAAAACAAAATCAAACAAACAAAAATAGAAACAAGGAAATACACATGCAAAAGAAACAGAAACAGAACCAAATAAAACAAAAAGCAAGAGAATAGCCAGACAAATAGTAGAGCTGAAAAACAAAATCAAACAATTAGGATCCAAACTAACAAAAACACAAAACCTAAAAGCTTAACCAAAGCAGTGTGCCAACTGAAGAATAAAGCAAGGAAAAAACAAACCAATAAAAATGATTAAAAATAATAAAATAAAATAATATAAAATAAAAAGGGCAAAAACACAGGACAACAGAAAAGCAAGGTAGAAATGGAAATATAAAAAAATAAAATATATATTAAAGAAAAAGAAGAAAAACAAATAAGGGAAAAGAGCACAGAACAACAGGAAAGCAAAGTAAAAATAGTAATATATGAAAAAAATAAAAATTGGGCTTCCCTGGTGGTGCAGTGGTTAAGAATCTGCCTACCAGTGCAGGGGACACAGGTTTGAGCCCTGGTCCAGGAAGATCTCACATGCTGCGGAGCAACTAAGCCCGTGTGCCACAACTACTGAGCCTGTTCTCCGTGAGCCACAGCTACTGAAGCCCAAGCGCCTAGAGCCTGTGCTCTGCAACAAGAGAAGCCACTGCAGTGAGAAACTCTTGCACCTCATTGAAGAGTAGCCCCTTGCGCTCTGCAAATAGAGAAAGCCCAGTGCAGCGATGAAGACCCAACACAGCCAAAAATAAATAAATAAAATAAATAAGTTTTTTAAAAGTTTAGAAAAATAAAAAATGTTATAAAACATGAAGATCCCAAAAGACTAAAAAGAAAAAAATACTAAAACAAAAAAAAAAAACCACAAATTGCTAGAACCAATAACAGAATGAATCAAAACATAATACAATTAATAGTAATAATTATGTTTCCCTGGGGTCTCATCTGTAAGTGTCCTTGCACACACCGTGAGCCACAGCCCACCTCCACCTCCCCAGGAGGCCCTCCTCTGCCTCTGGGCTGGTCTCTGGACCTGCTGTGGGCCCTGTGGGGACCCCTGAGACTCTGATGTGGCCCAATTCCTGCGTGTGCTGCCCCCAAAGTCCACAGCTGCCCGAGCTAGACGGTTTTCATTTGTGGTGGATACTCATTGTCTACTCAGATAATCTGTAGAGGCACGGTCTACCTAGGTGATCGTGGGGATTTAATCTGCAGCTTGGACAGCTGATGGAAAGAGTTTCGATCTTTTTCCTTAGTCCCCCTGTTCCTGGGGTTCAGTTTTGGTTTTATTCCCACCTCTGCATGTGGTCTACCCACAGGAGTCTGGTCCTGAGGCTGCCTTGGAGCTCTTGGGTCTGCCCCCAGTGAGGACAGGGCACAGAGGTGGTATGACTGCTTGGATCGTGGGAGCCCCAGTGGTGCCAAATGTGCAGGGAAGCTGGCGGCCACAGGTACAAGAGATATGGCCCTAGTGAGGGACTTTTCTCGATATTTTCTTTATGTAACACCATCTCTTACTGCTTACAACTTGAGCTTTAAATAGCTTAAGAGATGGTATTGTTTGAAATTAAAAGGCCAAACTGAGCATGTGCTTACACATGCTCCACTAATGCTTTGCAGACACTGACTGGAGATTTTTTAAATTCCACTCCTACCTAGATGCTGTTGTTTCCATGACACTAGTTCTGGGAATGGCACTGAGCACATTCAGCCAGTGCAAGTGATGGATTAGATAGTAATTGATGTGTGTTACGAAACTCACATCTGGGCCTTCCACCAACTGAGAGTCAGTTTGATTTGATCTGGCAAGAGGAGTTTCAAAGTATTTGGTTTTTAAATTATAGTAATTTATAGAAAAGTGCCTTTTCAGATGACTATCAGCTGATAGCAGGTTGAATTCCAAGAAAAAGGGCTCCTTCATTGTCCTAATTTTTCCAAATGGCACACCCACTAGGGTACTCCTTTTCAATATGGCCTCCTGGGACTACCCCTTCCATATGTTGCATGTGCTGCCTACAGACTGAACCAGTCATGCTAAGATTGTAGTTCACTGTGCTGTAAGTTTATTTTGGATTATTAGATAAAACTTGGGTTATGTAAACTGGGAGTAAAGTACTTCAATATAAAGTTAGAATTTAAAAAATATTCATAAATTTATGTAAGCAATATTTTTTTTTCAATTCAAAGTAGATAGTGTTTGCTCTACAAAAATTCTCATGCCTTAAATTCTGTTTTCTGGTTCCTACATTCCCTTCCCTTGTTTCTGTCTTGTTATCTCTGTAGTGAACAAGATACAAACATTGAATACCTTTCTCCTCTCTTGACTCCTTTTCTAGCAAAACTTACAGATACTAATATCAGTCTTTCATTCTTGATTTTGGATTTCACCTTAGTATGCTTAAGTTTTTGTCTATATTTTACCTTTTCCAGGCATTTTCCCTTTAGGATTTTTATTTCTGTTTGGGAAATGAAAGATTCTTCTCCTCCGTTAAAGGAATTTCAAGCATCATTAAGCAGCAAGGGAGTCTTTCTGGAAGGGGTAAGACAGTCTTCCAATATCATTCTAGGCCTTGTTGTAAGACAGGTGCTGAAGGTAAACCTGATTTAATCACACTGGAGGGCTCTGAAAGAGAATCATCAGGAATCACCTTCCACTCAGCTATGGTTACTGGAAGCCTATACCAGTTGAGAAATGACATGTTTTGGTGCCTTCCCTAAATATAAATTTCCTATATAGGTCCCCAGGGTAGTGCTTCTCAACCTTTAATGTGCATATGAATTTCCTGGCATCTTATTAGACTATTAATCCTGATTCTATAGATTTTGGGTGGCACCTAAGATTCTCCATTTCTAACAACCTCCCATGTGATGCTAATGTGGTTGGTCCCTAGACTCGAGTAGCAAGGGTCTAGAGGGTCTTTCAAATCTTCTTTCTTGTCTCTTTTTGACTTTTTTCTCCTTTTCCTGCGGTAAAGTTTATATAGATATACGTTATGGCACATTTAATGTTATTTTTACTAGTAGTTGTGACATTCCGTATGATAATCCCTTTAAACTAATCAAATAGCATTATTCAGTCAAAAAATATTTATTAAGCACCCACAATGTGCTAGGTATTTTTCTGCATACTGGGAATATAGGAGTGAACAAGACAATATCCCTACCCTCTTGGAGATTTTATTCTACTGGGTGAAGCAGACAATTACCAAACAGTAAATAAATATACAAAATAATGCCAGATGGCAATAAGTGCTATGCAGAAAAATAGGCTAGGGTGAGGGAATAGAGAGTGATGGGGTAAGGGTGGTGGAGATGTAGGTCTATGGCAGAGTTGTCCTCAATGTCCTCTCTTCTCTTCAAATCACAGAAAAATTTAAATTATCAAGTTAATTATTAAGCAGGCTGGCATTCAATTCAAACACTAGAAACCCATAGAAAGATTTATTGAATGAAAACAGAAAGTTGTACTTTCTCAATTCTCCCAAATTTGAGTTGGCAGGTATAGTGTACATTGAATTAAATGGTCTGCCTGTGTGTATAAACTCTTCCAGGTTATTAGGGCACCACTTATACTACCCATTGACATTTCTAAGTAGCCTAGAACATTAAAGACTTCTGAAAATCAGTGAAACTTTTCAAAAAAGACTTAACATCAAGAACTTATTTAGGATACAATCACATAAATATGGTTAACTGATTTTTGATAAAGCAGCAAAGGTAATACAATGGAGCCAAGATACTCTATTCAACAAATGGTGCTATAACAACTGGATATCCACATGTAAATAAAGGAATCTAGACACAGACCTTACACCCTTCACAAAAATTTACCCAAAATGGATCGTATACCTAAATATAAAATGCAAACTATGAAACTCCTAGAAGATAACATAGGGGGAAACCTAGATGACCTTGCATATGGGGGTGACTTTTTAGATATAACACCAAAGGCATGATCCATGAAATAAATAATTGATAAACTGGACTTCATTAAAATGGAAAACTTCTGCTCTGCAAACTTCTGCTCTGTCAAAAGAATGAGAAGACAGTCCACAGACTAGGAGAAAATACTGCAAAAGACACATCTGCTAAAGGACTGTTATCCAAAGTAGAAAAAAAAAAACAACTCTTAAAACTCAACAAGAAGAAAACAAACAACTTGATTGAAAAATGGGTGAAGGACCTTAACAGACACCTCACCAAACAAGATATACAGATAGCAAATAAGCATATGAGTAATGCTTCACCTCATATGTCATCAGGGAAATACAAATTAAAACAATGAGATACCATACATACTTATTTGGAGTGGCCAAAATCCAGAACACTGATAACACCAAATGCTGTTGAGGATGTGGAATAACAGGAACTCTCATTCATTGCTGTTGGGAATGCAAAATGGTACAGCCCCTTTGGAAAACCGTTTGGTATTTTTTTACAAAACTAAACATTACTCTTACCAGACAGTCCAGGAATCACGTGCCTTGATATTTACCCAAAGGAGTTGAAAACATGTCCACACAAAAATCTATACATGGACTTTTATAGCAGCTTTATTCATAATTGCCAAAACTTGGAAGCAACCAAGATGTCCTTTAGTAGGTGAACAGATAAACTGTGGTACATACAGACAATGAAATATTATTCAGCACTAAAAAGAAATGAGCTATCAAGGCATGAAAAGACATGGAGGAATCTTAAGTGCATATTACTAAGGGAAAGAAGCCAATCTGAGAAGGCTATATGTATTTTATAATTCCAACAATATGACATCTGCAAAAGGCAAAACTGTGGAGACAGTAAAAGGATCCGTGGTTGTGAGAGGTTGGGGTTGGGGAAGGGCGTGAATAGGCAGAGCACAGAGGTTTTTTAGGGAACTGAAAATACTCTGTATGATACTATAATGATGGATATGTGTCATTATACACTTCCCAACCCTATAGAACGTATAGCACCAAGAGTGAACCCTATAGTAAACATAGACTTTGGGTGATTATGATGTGTCAAAATAGATTCATCAACTGCAACAAATGTACCACATTGGTGGGAGATGATAATGGGGGAAGCTATACAGGTATGGGGCAAGGGGTATATGGGAAATCTCTGTAACTTCTCAATTTTGCTGTGAACCTAAAACTGCTCTAAAAAATATTTTAAAAAAAAGAACCTATTTATTCACTTTTCTTACTTTACTGCATGATCAGAGGCTCTGACACTGCCTTCAGTATTCATAATAAGGCAAATCACCTTATTCTGTAGAGGTGAAAAAGGTGGAAACTTAATAGCCAAACCTCTGCGTGTGGTCAGTACAAGAGCTGGGACCCTGAATGTTGGTCTCTAATTTGGCAGCTTCCTGGTCTCTTCACTCTGCACTGTAGCAGCTGGCAAAGAGTGCTTCAATAGGTAAAATTCAGTAGAGTTTTAAACATAATGTTCTTAAGACCTTTCAGGGAAAGGATCAAACAAGTATGCTAATTCAGACCCCTTTTTTTCTCCATGGGTATACAGAGCTATGTGATCAAATAGTGTAGAGTCCTATCACGTCTGTATCATAGTATCTGTACTTGGTTAGTGCAGAACTCAGGAAATAACAATAACAGTAAATGGGCATCTTTCAAATAAATTAATGTTTTTTTAGAAAAGAATTGAAGATGGTGTGGTGTGGCCAGTATGGTCAAAAACTAAGTGTAACTTCAGAGAAAAGCTGGTGCTACATGACACATTTTTGAAAATGAGAAAAAGAATGAACTTCCCGGCAAGTTTTCCATTGCAAGGAGAATGCAAAATTTGTGTTGTTACTCTAAAAATTAGTAAATCAAGAATGTTTGTTTACGTTTAAAACATAGAATTGTTGATTCCAGCGCTCAGTAAGCTCTTTTGGTAGCTGGTGAGTTGCTGAAACACTAGCAGCCCCATTTTGAGGGTTTTTTTTTTAAGCCCTTGGTCTGTCCACTTACACTTGCAAACAAGATAGGTAAGAAGCAAGCAAAAACCACCTGGGCAATATGTCTTCTTAACTTAAGGTTGGTTTTTGTTTGTTTTGTAATTCAAACCTCTGATTTTACCTCTATTTGATCCTTCAGCAAGGGTACTTGGTTTCTGTTTGCCCTTGTTTGAAGACTGTGTACATACAACAAAGAAAATTAATGTAGCAAGAGCATTTCCTGTTGCTTAAGGTTTTTTGTTAGTTTGTTTTTTTAGAACAGGGAATCTCTATTGTTACAATCACTGATCATTTTGGAACCATCATGTGAATTATACCAATGGTAATTCCTTTAGAAAGATAAAATTTTGAGGCTTTTGCCAGTTGAAGTATTCAATGTAAAAACAGATTTCTCCAAATGCAGCAAATTGTTTGTTCATTTACTAACCATGTTTGTTTCATGTATTTGCATTTGCCAGACAAACACTGAGAATATATATTTTAATTTTATTGCAGAACTACCGTTTCAAGGCATACCGTGAAATTATAATTTATGTTCCTGAGATTTTTGTAGTTTTAGAATGATCATTTCAATTTAGCCCTGGGTACCTTATACCATTATGCTAGGAACACTTCCAGTTTCAACATATATAATTTATTTTTAACAGATTTTGCTTGGAGTACACAAATGAAATGTAACAGTCATTACAGAGATTGTCTTAGTTCATTTACTAAACGTGAATCCGTGTCCTCCCTTTCCCTTATGTTGTGCATGACTTTCAGCTGGGCTTCTGTTCTCTGCTTTGATGCAAATTGCAGGTTGAAGAAGGAGGCTCCCAACATGAGGTCCTTTTCAGGGGACAGTTCTGGAAAGTGATGTGTGTATGTGTGTTATTCAGATATTCTGTATATTTTAGATAGTTCCTTCTGAAAAATCAGATTTCTAAATTGATTCTTCCTCCATTCTCAGCCCCTTTACATGTGGAATTCTTCTTTGCTTCAAAACGCCCAAACAAACAGCCTTGATCTTGAGACCTTTTCTCTTTGGAAGATGATGGTTTCATTTTTTGAAGTTATTTTACCTTTATTCAGAAAAAGTTATTCAAAACTCAACTTCAGATTAGAGTGTTCATTCTCTCATCAAGCAGAACAGATCAAACAAACTAAGGCAGAGATTCTGCATATACAGCTCCATGAATTTCCAGCAGGAATTACCCAGTGGTGAGCATATAAATTTAAATAATGTGAAAGCATTGTGTGATAGGCTCTGTATGGGACTTATGCTCAGCAAGTTTTGGCCTCTGGATATTTATATTGAGTTTGTGTTACCTTTGCGTATGAAATCTTTGTGGTTTATTATATATTGTCAAGCTCAGTACACATGGTTACAAAATAGTTCCTTTATTCTGTACTTAGGAGAATGTTTGAGGAAGGTTTCACTGTGTAAAGCTGTTTATTGCTTGGACAGATTTTATGTCATTTGAAACTGGAATTATGTAGAGCAATTATCAAGAGTGTAACAGAGATTTTGGATTCAGCAAATAGGCGGGGCTCAGAAATTAGGTTTTCATCAGTAGTGAATAAATCTCTCTAAAGGATTAAGGTAGGAGAGCAAGCTTTTGCAGATTTGTATTCACTGTGTACTGAGCTTTCATATGATGCCATAAGGAGTTTTAGAACTTCCCTGGCAGAAGCTAAAAAATAAAGATGGGATTCTGTGAGCGTTATGGGTTGTTAGGTGACTGCTTCAGGCTATCAAATAAAAATGGCACATGTCATTAGCCTTATGGAGAGAGGGTTTTAAATATCTTGCTTCAAAATTATGTCCTCTTTTGATTTATTCTGTGGTCCCTTTTATTTGTCTCGTATTTCTGAAAGAGGCCTGTGATGGGGGTGCCCAAGGGATCATCCCTTTTGTAATCTGACATGTTGAATTCTGTATGATCCACACATTTTTCTTTGATATTGGACACTTTCCAAGCCCTGAATTAATTCTGCTGTTTAAAACAAAACAGAACAAAACAAAACAAAAAACCCAAACAAAAGTCTTCTCGAGAGAGCAAAAAACCTCAAATATAGCCATGTGTCTTTACAAAGCAGAAGCCTAAGGATCGAATTCGAAAAACTAAAAATATTTAGCCCTGGATGAGATCCCCTGGCCTCTTCGTGGATGATGTTTTGATTGTCCTTCCAGTTTTTGTTTGTGCCCATATCCTCTATTATCTCTGATATTCAGTCTTCAGAGGAGAAAGATGACTATTATCTTCATAGGGGGGAGGCACGTGGGTAATAAGAAGGTGGAAGTGACTTCAGTGGGTAAAGATCCGCCAAGCAGTGGCCTGCAGGCTCTCATTACATAGAGGTTGGAGGAGCACAATAAAAAGATCAAATTCAGCAGAGATAAATGGCACACATCATCTTAGCTGATCGATAACCAGCTTCTGAGAGTAACCACTGTCAGCTGAGCTGTATCAGTCTCTCCTGGAGACTTACCAAGGAGTGAAGATCACATCCCTTTCAGTCTTGGAGGCCTTTAAATAGGCAGTCCTGTAGGGATAAAGGCTTGTTACAGTGATTTCTCTTTTTAATAACATTTTGAAGATCTGCTTTATTGATGGAAACAGAATATTTTCACCAGTGCAAGCAGTGTGAATTTTAAAAAAAACAAGAAAAATGATGCCATTATTGCCACATTTTTTACAGCCACCCTGCTCAACCCTAATGTTTTAAAAGGAGTTTATGTAAAGGGGAATATTATTCTTGATACAATACTGAACTTGCAGGTTGCTAAAGCGAATACTTTCGAACAGTCTGAGCATGTTCTGACTAGAACAAAGTCTTAGCGATGGCTTACAGTCAAGCATAGCTACATATTTCATTTAGACATTTCTAGAATGAAAACGAGGGAACTTTTAAGAGGCCTTAAACCCTATCTCCCCACCCGCTTCTTCAAGTATAAATTTAGATAAGTGTAATGTACAGAAAACAAGCATCCAAATAGACTTATTTGATTATATAGCTTTTCTGTCTAGGAATTATGGAAACAGGATGCTTTATTTGATCTTGGGATATAATATTACTGAAAGTTTTTGCTAAGGTTAATAAAAAGGAAATTCAATAGATACATTAAAATGTCTGAAACGGGCACGTGAGTTAGAACACTGAGCTCATTGCACTTAAAGATTGAAAGTCAGAATTCTGACGCCACTCAGTAGTGAGTATATGTGTGTGATTGTGCATGTGTGTGTGAAGTGAGAGGTTGCTCTAGGAAAAGAAATTTCTTTGGCTCAATATTTTACAGCATGTTGCTTCAGAGAAACACATTTTAATTGGCATTTAAACTCTCTGTCAATACAAATTGGTATAAGAATGACAATTTTTTCTGGAGACCATTTATTATCGTTCTTATCAATATTTAACCATTGGGAAGCAAGGGGAGGCCTATTAGGTTATCTCAAGAATTGTTTGAAATTCTGTGATAATTTGAATCAAAATTCAATCTCAGAAAACTTGGGAAACCTGTCTGACTAGAAAGCTTTTCTTCTTTTCTCCTCCCTCCCCCCCTTCCCTTCTTAAAGTTCTTCTGATTTGTGAGCCCAGGGCAAGTTTAATTATAATTAGTTAATGTTAGTTAATTAGGTAATGTTCATATAGTGCTTTGAAGATGGAAAGTGTTTTAGAAATGCTAAGTGCTATCATTATTAATATCAGCAAAGGGGGAAAATTAAGCGTGACAAACACTTTTAGAAAATGCAGAATCTGAACGTGAAGTGCTTGGTGCCATGTGACTCTCTCATTCCACCATCTCATCTCCTCCTAATGGAATGTGAAGCAGCCTTTTGTCTCCATTGTTTGGGTGTCCAGAGCTCCCTTCCTCCTTCCCTGTCATATGCTGACACTGCTCAAACAGGCAAGCAGTCAATCTTAGGCTAAACACTCCTCCAAATATATGTCCTCAATCACTTGTACTCACGTGCAGGTATGTTCACACACACATAGCCCAGCCTTCAATGTAAGGTCATGCTCATGTTTATTTCTGAACTCAGAGACATTCCATAGGCTCCCACTCTCCATATTTTCTTTAATCTTTCTTGTTCTGTATTTCAGAAGAAAATAGTAGAAAATTAAGAAGAACAAAAAGAACCACTGGTCTTTGGATTATCTAATTTATTTAAGGGACTAAGCCTGCCTAATAAAAAGTAGCATCTCTTACTTGCAAACACAAGGAATTCTCTTAGTTATAAGATGCAAACTTGGGAGGCACATGGCTTCTAAGCTTTAGAAATGCATGGCTGTCCCATGCAATTTGGCAGAACAGAAGGCATTCATAGACCATGTTATCTTTGGACGGAGCTTTACACAACTTTTTATTAGCTATGCTGAGGAAAGTAGGTCAATATAATTTCCGATGTACAGGGGAAGAAAGTGGGCCCTGGCCAGAGCTCAGTCCAGATGAGGTTGGAAGTTGCTGTTTGGAGAAGAGTGCTAACTGGAGGCAGTGTCTTCCAAACAGAAATTACATTCCTCACAGATTTAATTTTGAAGAGGCTTATAATGAAGAATAGATTGAAGCTTGGGATCTTGGAATGAAATAAATCAATGTATGGTGGTTTAGAGACTAAGGGGCAGAAAGAAAGTTCAGAGCCTACATTGCTGTCTCACACTGGACTTCTACAAAGGAAGTATAGATGATATTTGAGTGATCAAAAGTCACAGAAAGTCATATGGGAAACTCATCTCGATTCCTCACTTCTTTGTTTAGCCCATTATTCCTTGCTCCCTTTCCTTCACATAAATTATTTAGTTGGGAGTAATAACAGGGAAATGGCATGGAAGTGTCTTGGAATTGAGTTAAATTATTCCCAAGAGTCCAAATTGGTTTCTTACTGTTTGGTAGAGTAATTTGTGCATCTCACCTAAGGGCTAATGAACACTTCACTTTGGCACTTGGAAATAGACACATTCAGATTATGTTAATCAAACGTTATTAACTTTCAAGGAAGGAGGCTGGAAGAGTGGGCCAAAACAAATATGCTGACACAGAACAGAGATGAATGCAAAAACCTGCAGTTAAAAAAAAATCAACTGCACATACATAGAATAACTATGTGGTTTATTGAGACAGAGCAAGACAAGACAGCATCCACCCAACTTTAAAGGCTTGAGTTGACTAAAAACTCCATATGTATGCGGTGCTAAATATGTATGCAGTGCTAAGGCCTCAGCTTCATGTGGCAAGTGTCCAGCACCAAGGTTGAAGGAGGACTGCTCTGTCCTGGTAAGGCCTGGTAAGGCCACATCCCAGGGACTGAGTTTTCCTGGGCTTTGAATTTTGAGAATTCTTGAGTGTCTTAGGAGGAGTGAACAAACTTGGAGGGATTTAGCCTAGAAAAGTGAAGATTCTAGAGATAGGGTGGTCATTTCAAATTAAATAAAAACTTTTCTTTTCAATACTAAAAGCCTAACATCCGGAGGAGAGATTAGGCCTAGAATGGCTGTGGCCAAAGAAGAAATAACCTGTCAAACTATAGTTCTGGACTTTAAAGCCCTCCATATATCGATCCAGCCCTCCCCCCTCATGCTGGTCTTCCCTGCTCTCTTATCAGAATCCTTTACCCATCCACTTTGTATTGCCTCACTTTTTTCCAAATGTACCTTTCTAGTCACCTGGAGGGCCTCCCCCACCTTTATGTTGTCCCTACTACTTTTCTGTCCAATTGAATTCTTCGAAGTCTCAACTTTGGCTACATATTAGAATTATCTAGAGAGCTTTAAAAAGTTCTATGCTTGGGCTCCTTCCAGAGGCTTCTAATTTAATTGGTGTAGGGTGGAGCCCAGGCATCAGTATTATTTTAAACTCTCCAGGTGATTTTAGTGGAAACCTGGTGTTAAGGGCCAGCAGTTTAATCCCAACTAAACTTTGGTGATGCATTACTCTATTTGACTTGTTCGCATGACCTCCCGCAGGAACACTCACTTGTAATTAATATAATGTCTGATTTAATTCATTCCACAGGAAAGAACTACCTGCTTTATACTGTTAATCATCTTTCCGAGTGCACACATCTCATTTCTCCACTTGAATCCTAAATCCCTTGGATGTGTTTTATGTTATATATTCCTTCCTCTCCAGTACAGTGCCTTACACTTCATACTGTGCATGTGTGGATTTTTCTTTAAATATTATAGAAAATTAATAAATATTTCATACTTAATTGGCAAATAAAATATGAATTTTGATAGTTGATACTAAACTTATGAAAATCATTATATACAGAAGTGTATGTAAAAGAAGGATGGGTAATGAAAGTTTAAATTATTGAGTGAGAAGAGTATTTGGGGTTCATTCAGTTTTGCAGTATATATCATGGACAGTAATTGTGATGGTTCACCAAAGGTGACACCCCAAAAACACAGAATAACTGGGTTTGGGTGACCCTGGCTGTGGCTTAGCATGACTTTACTTGTGGGAAGTTGGGACATGAAGCTGCAGTAGCGTGCAAGATTTATTTTCTATTTCTGGCCAATGAGACTATCTTTGCTTTATTGTCTGAGACAGGGTGGCTTTTTGAATCATTGGACTGAATTTTGTTTTAGCCCTACAGGTGGATTTGTTCAAGCCAGAACAAAAACGACACGCCAAGAAACTGATGGAGTAACTAAACTGTTAATAAATTCCAGTGCCACCTAATAATAATACTTTGTATTTATATAGCCTCTTTCTTGGAGGAGCTGAAAACACTTTATAGGCACTGAAAGTTAATCAAGTTGGGAATTTTTCAATCATAGTGGGAGTGAGATCCAGGGCTACAAACCCCCAAGCTGTAAAGTTTGGTTGCTTTATTTACACATGTGGACCCTGTTAGTGTGGGGACTTTAAAAAGTCTGAGGCTCTTTGGGCTTAGAGACATTGTAACATGAAATGAGCTGAAATTCACCTCTGGCCAGCTGGTATAAGGATCCAAACAATGTTTAAAATATTTTAACAAATGAAAACATTAAAAAAATAATATGCAGCTGTCTGGCATTACTTTGTAACCATGACAATTGCTGAAATATAATAATCCCAGTGTTTCTAGTTATTATAAGAATAATTGTGAGGATGGAGAGTAAATTTTACTTTTTTTGTTTATTGAAAATTTCTTGTTTCTCTTTAATATGTATAATCTGTGAGCAATAAAAGGGATTGGAGAAGTAGAGTTTTCCACAGCATAGTTAAGAGTAGGGGCTAAAAATAAAGATCTTGTGACAAAGGTGTTAAGCGGTACCTTGATTGTTTTCATAGCAATTAGGATATTTTATGGAAGAGCCCTTTCAATAAGAGCTTTCAAATATGAACAAGAAATGTTCGCTGTGATGGAATTTTAGAATTTTGGTTAATAGTGAGAATCATGCAAATGATCCATGTCATCAAAGACTGATTAGTTGTGTGAGCTTAATCTTCAAACCTGTGCCCTGTGGTCTGTTGCATTCCTTGCTTAAGAACTCCTTTCTTAGCTCTTGGACTTAATAAGATTTGCTTGTTTATTGTGGAGCTGGATTTTGTCTAGGCAACCACTTTCTTTTTCTGGGGTCCTGGGGACTCAAAATGTGTTACATGTAGCAAGGTTTTACGTATCTTCTAAAGAGGCAGATGGAGTTGATTTTAGCATCTGCCATATTGTAGTGGAATGGGTCTTCCAAAATTAGAATATCAGCTCTTCATTCAAAGAGACTTTGTAATTCCAAGTACAATGCAATGAAAATTACTGGGCTCAGTAAGCATCTGTTGATTGATTTTCTTAATACAGTGTTCCCCAGGGTGAGATGAGTAGCGTTGTGAGGGTCAGGATGACTTTGGGCGGAGCTGGGACCCTACATTTAACAAAACTCAGTCACATAGAATTCTTTTTCCAATCCTCCTTCCATTTTTCTAATTCTGTAAAGGAGACAGGCTTAGCTGGGTACTGGTATTTTTTTTTTTAACATCACTACCTTTTAATCTAAAGGAGAAATATGGAAAAAAAGAAAATATTAAATAAAAGTACAGGTGGTATGTGTATATGTCACAAAAGTTGGTGTATGAGAATGACTGAATTCCCCTACTATTTGGGTTTATTCCTAAGTCTAACACTTGTTTTCACTTCCTCATCTTTGTAACCAGTTTTGCTTAGTATTTGTTTCATGTTTGACTTCTCAGTACCCCTAGAGTATATGTTCATGAGTGGCAAAAAACGTTATTTTCTTCTAATTTCTTACCAACTATCTAGGTACAAGGGTATCCCTTTCTCAAAGTTCTGTGAAAGAGTTCAGCCTCCACTGTGTGTGATGAATGAACTTTTCACTCATGCATTTAGAATAATACTCTCTCTTTTTTTTTTTTTGCTGGATCATATTGTTATTTTATTTTTAATTTCTTTTTAAAAAATTTTATTGGAGTGTAGTTGATTTACAGTGTTGTTAGTTTCAGGTGTATAGCAAAGTGATTCAGTTATACATATACATGTATTCATTCTTTTTCAAATTCTTTTTCATATAGGTTATCATAGAGTATTGAGAAGAGTTCCCTGTGCTATGCAGTAGGTCCTTGTTGGTTATGTATCTTATATAATACTCTCTACTTACCGTTCTTGGGAGAATTGGGAAGAGAGTTGTTCTGTGTTCTGTGATTCTGACAAGGAATCTTGGTTGAGAAAGGTTTTTGAAGTTGTTTTTTGTCAAGTCAAACCTGTTAGGTTAGTTATCTCTGCTTTGAGAACATACAGCCATGGAAAGAAAGGGAGGAAATGTCAGGGACCAGAAAGAAAAGGGTAGAGGGTGGAGAAAAGGTATGGGTATGTAGAAATGGCAGAGAGGGAGAAAAAGTGAAAGAAGAGTCCAACAAGAGCAGGGGAGGGAGATAGAGGACAATGTAAACACACATTGTGAATTAATATGTTTGTTTAGGGAGTACTCAATGTTAACAAAACTTTTTTAAAGTATTTTGAAATAAAGATAATTTATATCCTGAGAATGTTTGTTCTCAGGGGCTTAGTGGTTTCAAAAGGGGAGGCAGATCTGGGCTCAAATTTTGTCACCTGCAATTGGCTTTGTGACCTTGGGCAAGTCATGGCACTTTTCCTCTGAAATGCGATTATAGTATCTGTCTTATGGGATCACTGGGAGGATTAAATGATAGTTATTATGGGCAAATAGGAACTTTATTACAATAAAACTATCAAGTGCATTGTAGAGCTGGAGTCACCAAACCCCAGAACAAACACAGAAAAGGTTTCTTTAAGAAGCCAACAAATAGTTGGAAGGAACATGGGTTTCTCTGCTCTTTTCCTCAAGAGCACTTTCTATCTCATGTTGCTGATGCTCTCTCCCTGGTTGCAGAGCAGGGAGCCTACTGCTACCACTGTGAGCTCATGATACCAGGCTCTGGAATCTGCTTCTGGTCACCATCCAAGGGTTGACTTTAGGTGTCATGGGGTGGGGTCATTGAGCTAGTTGCTATAATGTATATGTCGTGTGTTGGTGAATGTAAAAATGAGCAAGAGAATTTCTTCCCCTCAGCTAAACTGTGGCATAAGAGAATTTTATTTCAGACATCCTTTTTCCTTATTCCTTCACAGCACATCTGCTTTTCAGGTACACAGGATCATTGTCTTAAATCTCCTCCCTGTTACCACTCAACCTTCACCCTCACATCAAAACCACTCTCAAGAAAGCCGCTGTTTAGACTTTGTGTGAAATCCAGTTAACAGTATTACCTTTCTCAGGTGTGTTTGCAATTTCAGGTTTATTTTTTTGTTTGTTTATTTTTTTAAATAGTTTAAAAATATTTATTTATTTGTTTGGCTGCACTAGGTCTTAGTTGCAGCACGTGGGGTCTTCATTGCGGCATGCAGAATCTTTTCAGTTGCAGCATGTGGGATCCTCAGTTGTGGCATGTGAATTCTTAGATGCGGCATGTGGGATCTTCAGTTGCGGCATGTGGGATCTAGTTCCCTGACCAGGGATCGAACCTGGGCCCCCTGCACTGGGAGTGCAGAGTCTTAGCCACTGGATGACCAGGGAAGTCCCTACAATTTGAGGTTTTTATTGCATGTTGTAGAACTCTACCCCTGTTAAAAGGATTTCAGAAAACTTTAGAATTTTCTGGAAAAAGGCCCATGGAGGCAGGGTCTCATAGGCAGAATCCTGGAAGAGAGCCATGTCCTCAGGCCTCATGGGATAGCTTTGTGGGCTTGTCCTCAGTACTCAAGGCCAATGTTTCCCAGAGCAGTCCTCGTTTCAAATATTCTACCCTATGTATCAAACCATTTTCTTATTTTGCTGGGTTCGGTTTGGGAAACATAATTATGTCTGGTGTATAGTAGGCACTTAATTCTTATTTTAATGGATTTTTTAGATAGCAATGTATACAGGCAATGTATATATATGTAAGTGCCTCCATCTGTTGGTATTAAGTTGACCCTCTACCCTTCCTGGGGTAACAACAGTTCCTGACCCTTTTCAGGCCTCCAAGCCTTGTAGCTTGCTAAGCACATTCACAGCAGGCTCAACTCCATGCAGTAATTTTATCTATCTATCTATCTATCTATCTACCTACCTACCTACCTACCTACCTATCTCTCCAACTGTCCATTACAAAGAAAATAGAGAGGAGGGAGTAGAAGGCTTTCAGACGTTTTCTTTGGACAGTTCAATATTTTGGATAACTCTTCTGACCTTGCCTCTTCAAGAGTCCAGGCTTAATAACTTTTAGGACAAAGTGTGAAACACTGCCTCTTTCAACAGTGCATGGTGCAGGGGCCTCTTGAGATTTGCTGTTGCAGGCTGCTAGCACTTAGTTTTGGTGTTTTGCTGCTGTTCTGGGTTTTAAATATTTTAATGAAAATTTTTATTGTGTTTGTGGACTGGCTTTTAGCAAAGGCTGCAGTTTAAAAAATTCTAATAAATGAATGCGAGATGTGTGTAAAGAGAATTAAAACTGAAATCTAGCTAACTCATACAGAGTATTTTGTAAAACCTGGTGGAACCTGATGTTTTTGAAGGTGAAGTGCATGACTAGGTACTGGAGAAATAGATTATTCCTCTCTTTCAGAACTTCTACAACCACAAAGAGTCTGCACATTCTTAGTTGGTTTGGTGAGTATTTGTCTCCTTCTTTCAAGTGGATTGTTATTGTAATGGGGTCTCCATGTTTCAGAGCACTGCCTGATTACACAAAGAACAAAGACAGGGCTTCCCTGGTGGTGCAGTGGTTGAGAATCTGCCTGCCAATGCAGGGGACACAGGTTCGAGCCCTGGTGCGGGAGGATCCCACATGCCGCTGAGCAACTAGGCCTGTGCATCACAACTGCTGAAGCCCACGTGGCTAGAGCTGGTGCTTCGCAGCAAGAGAAGCCACTGCAATGAGAAGCCCGCGCACTGCAATGAAGAGTAGCCCCTGCTCGCCACAACTAGAGAAAAGCCAGTGCGCAGCAACAAAGACCCAATGCAGCCGAAAATAAATAAATAAATAAATTTATTAAAAAAAAAAAAAAAAGAACAAAGACAATGAAGAAAGTGATGACTTACCTGGAAAACCTAGCCTTGTGTAACTGTCTTCTTCCTGTTGCAAACAAGTGATGAAACCTTATCCACAAGAGCTCTCTGTTTATAAATTTTATGCATAGGCCTAAATATCTAAACCTAAGCATGAAACATTTCCATGAGCAATGCAGCTCATTTTGTGAACTATAGTCTTTCCTCCCACCTCTGGTTTTGATGCCTTAGGGCCTTTCCATAAAAAATGAACTTATGCAATCCAGCTAGGTGGTTTTCACAGTGCTTTAAAAATGCATTCTTTTGTGGTGTAGTGGTGCCAGGAGCACTGTAGGATTGTGTGGGCTTATCCCTCTCTGTGCTCCCAAATGTGGAAAGATAAATTGGAAAATAATTATGAAAAGTGATAGTGCTGTTCATTTCCCTCAGACTGATTCCTTGTCCTTCTCAGGCTCTTGCTCAGCATAGTCAGGGTAAGCCAAAGAGATAATGGGGCAGGAAATTGGAGGGTGGGAAGAGGGGAAAGACCTGGGTATTCTGCCCTTTGTTTCAGTGTTTCCAGCTCCCAAGCAGCCCCTCCCTTTGTGATCCCAGCTCCCCTCTGGCAGGATTGCCTGGATCCAGTTGTCTCCAGGCTGCTCCAGCCTCTGGGATCTGGTCGTACCACCTCCCACTTCCCTTCCCCCATTTGTAATTAAAACAACAACAACAACAACAACAACATTATTTTCTTATACATACTGCATGACATTGTAAGAAAAAAAAAGAAAATAAAACCGTACCAAAAAACTGGTGAATTACCTGAAATCCCACTATCCAGCAATAACTGTAATCAACATATTAGTATATTTCATTCCTGTGTTTTTCTGCTATGAATACTTAAAAACTGGGAATGCTTTTGGAAACAACTACTAGAAGCTCGTAGTGGCTTCTCAGGGCTATAATTCATGGGTAGGCTTCTGTGTTAAGAGCCTGTGCTATCAGGATATCAGCCCAGTTCCCAGGACAATGGTCACAAAGGCCCCATCTTTGTAGATGGTGAATCTGAGGCCAGTGAGGTAATTGTGTGACTAAAGCCACTGATGCAGCATCTTCTGTTGCTTTCTGACTCTGAGAAGTTTATGATTTCTCAACTGTGGCCCTGACTCGCAGAGATTCTGATTCCATAGGTTCTGGAGTGGGGCCAAGGAATCTGCATTTTCCCAAAGCTCCACAGGTGTCGATGTGTAGTCAGGTTTGGGAACCGTTGCAGTAGGAACCTTGTTATGTTCACACTGACTAGTACAGTTGTTTAAACTCATGTGGTGCATGGTCTTTATAAAATTGTTTTGTTCTTTGAAACGTCAGTGCTTTAATCTTAGGGTGGTTAAATTGGGAATATTCAGGCCTTTCTTAGCCATGATGGGTCTTCCTGCTTCTGGTTTTCTATAGAGGTGGTTTTCTTTGCTTGTGGCCTTGCCTCATTGGGTGCAGGCGAGTCTTGTCTTTTAGAAGCAGAAGGTGGGTCTGTGATAACCAAGAGGCAAATTCTGGGTAACATTAAAAAAGGTCAAAGCTCCTGTCTGGATCCCTCCCATCTCCTTTTGGGCCCTGCTGGCTCTGGTGTCGTAAGGTTTCCCATGGCACTCTACCCTGGCCTCTCTGTTAGCATGAGTTGGCCTCTAAATGATAAAAGGATATAAAATATCTGACTTTCCCTTTTCTTTAAAATACTTTAGTCCTAGGCCTGATTTCCTCCGTGGCTAGGTGGTTAGCTAATCTGAACTCATATGTTTGTGGAGGAAAGGTGACTGATTAGATATCTATTGCCGGGGGGGGAAAAAAAAAAAAACTAACCCAATACTGAGTGGCTTAAAACAACAGACATTTATGATCTCATAGTTTCCTTGGGTCAGGAATTTGGGAGGACTTCAGTTAGATGGTTCTAGCTTGGGGTCTTTTATGAGGTTGCAATCAAGATTTTGGCTGGAGCTTCAGTCGGCTCAAGACCTGATGGCAGTTGGAGGATCAGCTTTCAAGATGGCTCACTTACATGGTTGTTGGCTGGAGGCCTCAGTTCCTCTCCTTGTAACCTATTCACAGGGCTGCTTGAATGCCCTCATGGCATGGCAGCTGGCTTCCCTCAGAGTGGGTGATACAAAGGAGTGAGGAGGAAGCCACACCACCTTTTATGTTCTAATCTCAGAAGCCACTCGGTATCCCTGTCACTTCTACCACATTCTTTTAGGTAGAAATGAGTCACTAAATACAGTCCACATTTAAGGGAAGGGGAATTGGGCTCCACTTTTTGATGGGAAGAATATAAAAGAATTTATGGATGTGTTTAAATCTACTAAAAGGGTTAATATGCTAACCCTGCCAGATGCCATATTTGCATACTAATAAAGCCTCAAGCTTAATAAATCCTGGAGCTCCCTTCTCTGACCTATTGACTTTAGAGAGGGCACTAGGCCTTTAGAGAGGAAATAATGGGGACATTTCAGTCTCTGGTTGATTTTTAATACCCTCCCTTGTCTGTGATATACACACAGGCATGTGTGTGCACGTGCACGCACACACGTAGTTACCGATGCTAATTCTGGATCTGATCCATATCTGGTGAGTCATCTGATCACTGTAGCAAGCAAAACTTTCTCTCCCACAGGGCCTTCCCCACCCCCATTCCCAGTCAGGCACTGGTCTCTCTGGTTTCTGACTTTTATTTTGAATACTTCATCCTGGTAATCCTATTCTTTGTCCTGAGTTTGGCCTTGAAGAAAAGCAGAGCAAGAATTGGACTGACATTTGTAAGGAGGAGGAAAATCTTTTCCTTCCGCCTATGTATTCAGGAGTTGTGATATCCCCTATATCCTAGCAACAGTCTTGGAGGTGAGGCAATGCTTTGTGAGAATCAAAGCAAGTCTGACTCTAGCAGTATGCGTATTGAAAAGGCCTTTGAAAGATGAAAAAATTGTCAATTATATGTCTTTTAATTGGATTCCATCCAAGCCCTGCCTGAAGGAATCCCATTTGCGTGGTGTCTGAGCAGGGACAGGAAGGGAGGAAGGAAGCCTGGAACCAGGCATGCATTGCCCAAGTGCATGAATCAATTCCTTTTGACGAAGATATGTTTCCCAGGCTAGGTGAGTGAAATGTGCCTGATGGATAAACCAACGATTATGGTTTTGTCACGCTTCACTCAGGATATCACGAGTTAAAGGCTTGTAAATCACCTGAAAAATATGCCATTAATCAATGGTAAAGAGGAATAAGAAAGCTTCTCTGTGTAGGTCAAAGTTGCAAAGGAAATTGCAAAGGAAATTGCCGTAGGAGGAGTCTCATTTCCCAAACCCTCCTCTCTGTATCTAGTCTAAGGAAGACACGCTTTTGTAAGTCCCTTGGAGTAACGACTTCATTATTATAAGATATATAGGAACAGTGTGTGGCTGATTATTACAGAGTGGCATGTTTTTTGTTTGTTTGTTTGTCTTCCTAGGATCATAGATGGAATCTTGCTTGGTTTGTTATTTCATTTAGGTGTGTTTATGAGGGATGTTAATTAGGAAGAGCATGTGGCACTGTGTAGTTTTGTTATAAAGCATCCTTTTCTGAGTGGTTACTGAGTGCCAGGCATGAAAGCAAGGCCTGTTACTTACATTATTTTACTTAACCATTATAACAACCCAGTGAGGTAGTTTATTACTAGCTCTATTTTTTATAGGTGAAAAATTTGAGTTTCAAGTGGGTTAGGTAACTTGCCCAAGGTTACATAGCTAGTAAGTGGCCAAACCAGAACTTGAATTCAGGTTTGTTGGCTTCCAGTGCTCTGTGTACTCTTCTTTGCCTTATAGCTATAAATGTTGCTTGAACTGGGACGGTTACAAAAATCTCCCACTTCCCATGAGGGATGGCTTCAGGCTTTTCTGGAAAGCAGTGGAATGACCTTTTCTTAGCATCTTAATCTATAAAATGGGCTAATGGCTGGATTAATGTGGGGACCAAATGAGATATGTTAAAGCATTTCTTAAACTGGAAAGTACAATTTAAATATAAGGCATTATGCTCTCACTTCATTTAGAACCTGCTTTGTGTGGTCAGATTAGCTAGTGAACATGTAGTGGCTGCTGGTTGTATTCCATTAAGACTGAATGTTTGCAGAGTTTAGGTGATGACAGGATTTCCACCTAGTGCCTTTGTGTTATTTTTTGAGGATTGCAAAGTAATGCGTATTAAGGCTGGCTGAAATTGTCACAGCAAAAAGGTGTCACTGTTTGCATGAGTTCTGTACTCTCACACGTTGGGCGTTGAGCTATGAGTAGTAAATCACCACCTTTGTAGAATAAAAGCTGTTGCCCATTTTCAAATATTAAAATCCAAAAGAGGCAAAAGAAAATGTGTGAAGATGATTTAGTGCAAAATGCAGGAATGACCCTGAGTTTCAAGTACAAAAGGGAAAAACAACCTCGGCTCTTCTCCCCATATAAATTCAAGTGGGAAAGAGCAGTATACAATGAAGTAATTGATATTAATAACATGAGATATTTATAAGATGAAATTTCTCTTTGTAGAGAGAAGGTCCTGAATGCAAAAATGTAAAATATTTATCTTCTTGCTATTTGCCATTGTTTGTTTTAAAAAGTGTTGTCTCTAGTTCATTACTAATGAAGAAGACAGCAGAACACCATCATTCTTGAGATGATTGTACAGATTTATAATAATTTATCATTTCTAGGTGCTTACTTTTGTTTAGTAGTTTTCTGTGCATCAATATCTGCAAAATGGAGGCTATCAAAATTGTTCTTATTTAATGAATTCAGGAATTCTGCATTGCACAGAGATGAGCTTCCTATGATGCAATACGTTGAGGAAGGGGTGTATAAAAGGACTTGGGTTTAGGTTTATTTTGTTGTCTAATATGCAAAAGCCCCTAGTCCATTGCTTCTCACCACCTCATCTTTCAAAGTAGACAGCTGAAACCTAAATGAACAAACCAGTGGGTGAAGGAGCTGTAACCAGACCCTGGTACTCTGTTTTTTGAAGCTCAGTTTTGTTTAACCCTAGCGTGTCTCACATTGATCCGCTCTGAGCACTACATTATCAGGGGAGCTGCTCTTCCAGCCTCTCCTTTGCTTTCTGGACAGAGGAGCTGAGCTATGTAAGGGATGGTGGGTGTGTGGAAGTTTGAATTCAAGGGGAGTCAGCCTTGTAAAAGATTTCAAAACTCCTTAAGCATTTTTTCAGTCCACAACATTTGCATTGGCTTTATTCCCTGCCCACCTAATCATCATCTTATTGCCCATCAGACAACACGTAAAAATGCCGGCAGCCACAGCTTCAGTTTTCCCGAAGCTACCAGTTCCTGTAAAGCCAAAGGGAAACAGGAGGGCTGAGCACTCTCGGCTCAGTTTCTTATTTGAATTCGGCCCAAGTTTTTTCTCTTTCCTCCAGATTGCTTGTAGTCTCTCTAGTCACCTGAGCTTATTTTTGAGGCTGGTGCGGATGGTAGAACACAGGACCGCGTGCCCACGTGTAGCTGCAGGGGCCAAGATGGTGATGTAAGATAGCTGGAAGCTCCCAGAATCGGCAGATGGTTGTAAACAAGGTGCAAAGTGAGGCTGAGAGTGGTTCCCAGCAGGGAGAGTGAAAGATGCAGGTAAAGCACAGGAACAGCTGAATCTCCAATCTCATCTCTAACGCCCCTACTTTAATTCAGTGCCATATTGGTTTGCCCCTAGTTAGGACTGGCTGCTTTGGGGTCAGGACAACAAACATGTTTCAGACCTTGTGCTACATGCTGGAAAAAACAGTCAAGGATAAGACGCATTCCCCGTCCTCCAAAGAGGTCATCACTTTCATCAGCGTCACCTGGGTTTTATCACTCTCTGAAACTTCAGACACTTGAGCTTCACTCCAAACCTGCTGAATCAGAACATTGTGGGCGGAGGGGACGGGGCGGGGGGAGGTTGGGTCCAGGGATCTGCTATTGAAAAAAGCCTCTCAGGTTAATCTCCCTAACGTCTGAGGGAAGGCAGGAATGAGATCTTGGATGGCCCCTGATTAGAAATGGAGGGACACTTGTGTGTCCTAGCTGGGGACAAGCCCTAATGAGATCCTGATACCTGGAGGCACAGAATCCTTGACTTGGGAGCTATGGGGACTTGTGGGTGATTTGCTGGGCTTCTTATTGAAGGAATTATTATGCAAATGTTGAGGTCACTGGGCCTATGAGCGGTGCTAGAGGAACCTGGTATAGAGACCTCCTGGAAGTGTCCTTGAGTGGGTAGAGGCAGTGTGACCTGAGATGTTCTAATTTACCTCTCACAAAGCCACCTGTGATCAATGGGCAATTATCAAGTGATGGTGGTGGTAAGAGGCAGGAGAGACCACCGGTTAGGGGAGGATTTATAGAGGATGAGGTGCTTGAGCCGTAAGCCTGAAAGCAGGAAAGATTCTTTGATGGACTGGCCTAAGAGGAGGGCCATGAAGTGATGGGAGGAGAAGCATCGATGAGGCAAAGCATGAGACAAATCATAGAGGGTTGCTTAGAACTTATCTCACCATATACATGTTGCACTCTGTCATTATTGTGCAAATGTAAATATAAATTGCATTAAGGGGCTTGCTTTGATGGTATGGTATGTAGCCTTTTGATTTTAAGAACCCTTGAAGGACAGTGCATTATGTCAGCACAAACACTGTAGTTACAAAAGGAAGCCAGTTTTTTTTTTTTTTATATATCTGAATTTCTGAGACAGGCAAATGTATTAATATACAGAAATAGGGAGCCATTTACAGATCCTTATCTCTTTCTGTATCTTATTGCCAAGATGTTCTTTATTTATTATTTGTTTTATCCAGAGAGAGAGAGATGGTTTTTGAAATTTAATGATCCAGACGGTTAGCTTTTCTGCCCTGATCAATAACTTTGGACAAACACCTCCATCCCAGAACCTGCTGGGGACCATTGCTGGCATATCTGGGGTTTGGGACCTATGAAGGAGCATGTGGATCAGAGATGTCTTCCCAGAATATATCTCGAATTCTTTATCAATCTTAAGGCATTTCTAATGAATTCTTAGTATTTACTGTTTGATAATATTTTGGGGATTTGGTGAAAATTGAGCTATGTTTAAATGGGAGAGAAACAGAGAGAGAGAGGAAGACGGAGAGAAGGAAAGAGAGAGACAGCAAGAGAGAGAGAGAGAGAGAGAGACCTTGAATACTACACTCCCACCCTTTTCCTAGATCTGGCCCTAGCCCTGCCCCTTCTCAGAAGCTACTTTTCCTTGAGATGCTGATGGGTGAAAGAACTGTACCAGATATGCATTCAGAAGAACTGGGTGATAGTGTTCTGTGATGTGTGGGTTAGAAAGTTGGCTTAGAGAACTTGCTTTAAAAGAGTCTTTTAAACAGAATAAAAAGGCTTTAATGTTTTGAAGAGAAAAGAAAAGGTGACTTTTGTGTGCTTCTTAATGCATATGTGTAGCTTTGAATGGATATATTATAGAACTCAAGAACAAAAGACTAAGAAATTAAGGATCATAATGCTTAAAATAGATACCACTATTTTTTTTTTTTCTCACTTTAGGCAAAGCAATCTGCTAGGCAGGTGAGATTTCTGAAATAACAATAAAATATCCAGAAGCCTGGGAGGCTACTCCTCTACCAGTAAATATTTCCAAATGGACTTTTGATGAATATTTTAAATTTTATCCTAGCAACATATAGATAAGCAAAACTAGGGAAAACAATCTTCTGATGCCCTTCACTGTTCAAGCTGCCCAAAGTGCATGGAGAAAAAAGGACTGTGATGCATTTAAAAATGCTCTCCTACAAAATCAAATCAGTGCCTAATTTTCTGCTTTCTTTTTAAGATTACAGATTTGTCTTTTGTTTTTGAAATCAGTGACAGCTAGGAAGGAAAACAAATCATCCTGGGTATTTTTATAAGCTATATAATTGCTTTTCTTTCCTCATCTGATGAATTTCTTTTTTTACTTGCTATTACTGCCATTAGACCATAAACAGAGATGGGATGAAGCCTTGCTAGGGTTCCAGTGAGACTAGTATACATAGTTGAAAAAGTATCATCAGAACTATATGTATATAGTGTCTGAAATTGACCCTTAATATATGCAGATATTCTGTTTCTCAGGAGGAAGTAGTGCTTATCTCTTAGAAGGTAATACTCTGATTTACTCTGTTTTTATGTTTCTGCCTAGTATTGTATTTATGTCTATTTCTTATCTACCATATTGTAAACTCCTCAAAGGCAACAGTTCACTGCCCTCTTCAACACCTTCAGCTGTGCCTTGCTATTAGCAAGATATAATAAAATTTCTTTAACAAATGAAAGATATAGATAGAAGGAAAATAAATAATGTAGGCCTGCCTACTTTGGCATAAATAATGGCATTGGCATAAATAATGTAGGCCTTCCTAAATCAAACCAAACTATGTGGTTTGATTTAGAGGGATACCAAAAAACCCATTGTCCCCAAATATATTTTCTCAGATTTGAAATGTCTTCATTTACTTTCACTGTTTTAGGGTTAATTTATTTTTTTTCCCAGAAGGCATCTGCTAAAACAAAAGTTTTACCTGGGAAGAACTTTGAGGGCACAGGACACAGGTGCATTTTGAATGGGAAAGACTGGTAGGGAGGGTGTGAAGTTGGGATGCTGTTGGAGGGGATGGTCCTAGGCAGAAGGCATCTGGGAGAGGAAGCTACTGAGGGGAAGTAAGATGGTATCAAAAGAGTTGTATTTTGCATCTTTCTTAAGAGTCACAGTGTGACATATAGAAATTTTAAAAACACCAGGTAACCAGAAAATCTTGCTTGTTAGGTTTTGCAATGCAGTTTGGCCTATATTCAGAACTGCCAGCTCACAACATAGACCCCTATGTGTGTATACCCCCTTTCACGTGCAGTTCCAATGACTGCTCTCAGCAGAACTGTAGATAGCTGTAGTCAGGCCAGGTGAGCTATAACCTGTACGGACATTCACCCACTCTAGATCACCAAGAGTTGATTCTGTACATAGGAGGAATTTCCAAAAGCATTTACTTCCTCCAAAAGACTTCAGCAGGATGTAAACCCAGAGGGTGATCCTGGGGGACCATAACAATCCTAGAGCTTTCCAAAGAGGAAGGAAGCTCTGGCAACAATCAGAGGCAATGTATCCCAAGACACCTCCCCACTGCATCCTCCATAACCCCCTGTCTGCTGCTTCTCCCTTGCCATTTTTCAGAGCCCTTTACGCAGTTAGCAAGGGACTCAGATATAAAGGGTTGGCAGGGATTTTGTCTATTTCTGCCTTTCAGAATCCCTAATTGGGAGTATCCAGGGTCACACAAAGTAGATGTTGTTAGACAACATGTTCCAGGACAGACTAGTCAATCAAAGATCACGTAGCTTTTGGCAAATATATAATAATATTTTAATGAGTTTTCTTTGAGTACATAAATCAAAAGCTGGTCAAAAAATAGCTTAATTCCCTTTTGGTAGCAGAATTGGGAGGAATGATGGAGAAGATGGGTGAGAATGAGAAAGAGAGAGAGAGAGGGTGGTAGTCCCTGGGTACTGCTGCTATATTGCAGGGTCTGTCAACATTCCCATTTCTGAGGCCTCAGGGGACTATAATTTAATGTAACTATAAAAATTTACCCTCTGAATTGAACGTTATCACCTTGGAACTTATTTTTCTCATATTTTGCATTTTTTTGAAGAGGGAAAAGGATTCACTCCCCTCCCCACCGTGCTAAAATTAGAAGAGAAACAGAGAGAGCTTACTTTATTTGGCTGTTTTTGAGAGACCTCTGAAATAAGATAATGTAATATGGTTTTGGAATTAAAGATTTTTCTATTTCCACAGCTCCCTTTTATTTTTAAATATTGTCTTAACTTACATCCCCTTCTTTGCCTTCCAGAATGTGTGTGTATATGTGTGTATAAAACATAATTGTTCTTTATATCAAACCTCTCTCTACCTCTTCTCCACTAAACAAGCATTTGTTCCTATCTGCAAGGCACTGTGCTTTGGGCTCAGAAAAACGAAGAATAAAATATTCTCTGTCCTTAATAGAAAGGTTCTCTTCTCTTAAAGAAACATTTGGTTTGTTTTATTTTTCTGTGTTAGGTTTTAACCTTCTTGAGAGTAAAAACTGGCATTAAGTGCATAAATGTACTTAACAAAGGCAAAGCATTACACAGTCTCATAAAAAAGGTTGTAAGTCTTCAAAACTGGTGACTTTCTGTGGTCTCATTAATTTTCTGCCATCAATATCCCTTACTTTAGGTCTGGTTGAGTGAGCTCCAGAAGGCAACCAAGGTGTGATGGACAATATAATGGTTCCTCAAAGATGTGTCACATTCTAATCCCTGGAACCTGTAAATATGTTGCTTACAGGGCAAAAGGGAATTAAGATTGCTAATCAGCTAACCTGATAATAGGGAGATTATCCTGTTTTATCTGGTCACAAGGATCATCAAGAGCAGAAGAGAGAAGCAGAAGAGAAGGTCAGAGAGATATGACATGAGGATATAGCCCTCCATTGCTGACTTTGGAGATGGAGGAAAGGGCTACAAGCCAAGGAATATGGGTGACCTCCAGAAGCTAGAAATGGCAAGGAAATGGAGTCTCCCCTACAGCCTACAGAAAGGAAGGTAGCTCTGCTGATACCTTGATTTTAGTCCAGTAAGACCCATTTTAGACATCTGACCTCCAGAACTGTAAGATCATAAATTTGTGTTGTTTTCAGCCACTAAGTTTGTGGTAATACATTGCAGCAATAGAAAACAGAACACAAGGTGAACACAAAACAGGTCACTCTAATAGATTATTCAGTTAATTCCCCTCCTGAATGATCAGATTCCTCAAATTGTCTACCTGAATTTCCTGACTGTTTCCATTCTATGCCCTTATTAATATTCTCCCCATTTCAGATTCTATGCCATGGACTTTTCATTTCTCTGTGTTTTCTGTTTTCTTCTCCAAAACGTACTTGTTTCTCATTGTTTAGGGCTTTTTTTCTACAGATGAGAACATCTCTGATAATAGCTCTCAAAGATTATCTTTTTGAAATGGGAAAATTGTTCTGTTCTATATGATCTGTATCAGTCAGGATCCCATCAAGAAATATAAACCACATAGTTGTTTGAACAAGGAGAGTTACATATAAAGAATTATTAACTAATTATTAATAGCACGGGGATTGGAGTTTTGAGGAACTGGAATTAAGAACTGAAGAAGACCCTAAAGAATATAGAAAGAGCACATATAAGGAACATCCACCACCCCTAGGGCTTAGATAGGACGCCTGAGGAAGAGATCCTCAGGGTTGAGATCTAAACCTTGATGGAGGGCATAGCTGTGGCTCACTGGGTAGTGAAGGTAGTGGTGCCTTGATGGTGGAACTCTCTGAAAATCTGTACTCTGCAGCTTATCAGAAGCCCACCCTCTGGGATGCCAGGGAAAGCCCTTCACAGGAAGATATCTTGCTGGAGGCACTCCACTGTGAAACTACCCAAGAAGGGTGCTAGGGGAAGCTGTTTACCACCAACTGCTGCTGGCCTCTGGGTACACAGGAGCCAGATGCTGGAGAAACCATATGTGCTGTGCAAGCTGGGCTCTGGAGAAGCCATGCACACTGGATCAAGAACCAGGAGGAAGGCCCTTTCCTCCTGCAGTGTCTCTCCAGCACCTTGTACTAACAAAGCTTAACATTATGCCCACTTACAGAGGAAAAATATTTACAGGGTTCATCTACATTTACAGAGCAGGCAATGAAGGGTGAATTTGGAGCTGAGAGACAATACATTGACAACTGGAAAATGGCTCCAAAGGGCATATAACATAGGATAGTGGTTCTCAAAGTGTGATCTGTGGATTCCTGGGTTCTCTGAGATTCTTCCAGGAAATTTGTGAGGTCAAAACTATATTCATGATAATATTAAAATATTATTTGCCTATACTGTTTTGACACACATGGTACAAAAACAATGGTAGTATAACTACTAGAACCTTAGCAGAAAATAAAGAAGTGGTACTAAACTATACTACTAATAGTTGTTGGATTTTTGACTACCACATACATGGTGAACGAATAATTTCTTTTAAGAATATCCTTGATGAAGCAGTAGGAATGATTAATTTTATGAAATTTCAAACCCTGAATACATGTCTTTTTAATATTCTGTGTGATGAAATGGGAAGAATGGATGAAGTAATTTCTGCTGTGTATCCAAATACGATGATCGTTCTGAGGAGAAGCAAGTATGCAGTTGTTTAAGTTGCAAGCTGAACTAGCCACTTTGTTTTCATAGGATGGCAATTTAAATTGAAAGAATGACTGACAAACTATGATTATGCTGACTTAGGTATTTGGTACACATTTTCTTAAAAATTAACAAAGTGAACCTGACAATCCAAATAAAAACTGAGCATTTGTTGCCAATGATAAAATTCAAGGTTTCAAGTAGAAATTATAATTTTGGAAAACTTGTATCTGCCACTGTGATCTTGACAGCTGCCCAGTCCTTATAGACTTTTCTGAAGAGATTACTAGGAATAACAGTAATACGACCTTTTGGTAAGTATGATGAAATATGTCAGTAGTTAGAAGATCTGATAACCTAGTGAATTAGTATTTTCTAAACAACCAATGCATGCTGTCACAAAATCATTCATGGATAACAAATCCATTTAAAGTGTAACATAGTTCAATGAATTTTAATGCAATACAAGACAAAATAGTCATTGATAGGGTTTCGGATTCCATATTGCAGCTAAGCTTTAAGATACTACCACATGTTGAGTTTTGGGTAGTATCGAAGAAGATTTTTCACAGTTATCTGAAAAAGCTATTAAAATTCTCTTCCCTTTTTCAACACCTGTGTGAGGCTGGATTTTTTTTTTTTTTTATATATACTTAAACCTATGTATCACAACAGATTGAGTGCAGAAGCATGTATGAGAATCCAGCTGTGTTCTATTAAGTCAGAGCTATTAAAATGATTTGCAAAGATGCAAAATAATGCCACTTTTTTCACTAAATTTTTTGTTTTGGAACATATGTTTTTTTTTGTTTGTTTTTTAAACTGTGGGTTTTTTTTTTTTGAAGATGTTGAGGGTAGGAGTTTTATTAATTAATTAATTAATTTTTGCTGTGTTGGGTCTTCGTTTCTGTGTGAGGGCTTTCTCTAGTTGTGGCAAGCGGGGGCCACTCTTCATTGCGGTGCGCGGGCCTCTCACTATCGTGGCTTCTCTTGTTGCGGAGCACAGGCTCCAGACGCGCAGGCTCAGTAGTTGTGGCTCACGGGCCTAGTTGCTCCGTGGCATGTGGGATCCTCCCAGACCAGGGCTCGAACCCATGTCCCCTGCATTAGCAGGCAGATTCTCAACCACTGTGCCACCAGGGAAGCCCATATGGTTATTTTTAATAAAAGTATTTTATTTATGTTAACATAATTGGTTTATTATTTTTACATTAATTACTAGATATTTAAATCTTAATTAAATGTTATAATACAATAAGTATTAATAGATAGAATTTACATACAGAAAAGGTCTCTGGGTACCCAGTGATTTTAAAAGGTTGTGAAGTGGTCCTGAGGACAAAAGGTTGAGAACTGCTGACATAGGAAATAAATGAGTGGAAGTTGTAGATTTTAGCTTAAGGTAAGGAAGTACCATCTGAAAATTAGATCTGTCACAATCCCATAACCAGAAAAATGAAAGTTAAAATACCAGACAGAAATAATTTCTTACCCCTCACACTGGCAAACATTAAAAAATCTGATAGTGTCAAGTTTGGTGAGAGTGTGTAAAAGTAAGAGCTCTCATTTATTGTTGGTGGAATGTGAGTGGTATAATCACTGGTGTCAGCAAATTGGCAATCTCTTGTTTAATCGAAAATGTGTTACATAACCCAGCAATTCTACTCTTTATTATATATTCTTGAGAATCTCTCACTCTTGTGCTCAAAGATGGAATGGGCAAAGATGTCCATTGTTAGCCATCTTTGTAATAGCAAACAGACAAATACAAAGCAGGCCATCATATAACAGGATCCCATATAGCTGTGAAAATGAATACCTCTCTCAATGTATATATAGACCTTTAAAAAATAATATTGATCAGCATATTACAGAGTGACATATGATATAATATTGTTTATGTACATCTTTAAAGCCACATGCATAATGCACATATGTGTTAGGTTGAAACACATAAAATTGTGTTCTTTAGGTCAAAAAAACCAGTTGAATATCAACAAATTTATATTATTTAAACTAAATACAAAGATTTTTAAGAAAGAGCCTTGAGTTTACCACACTAAATTCCTCTGGGAAGGAGATAGGCTGACCAATGAGAAGAGGCTTCAATTTTATCTCTAATATTTAATTTCTTTCATAAAAATGAGGAAAAAAAGACAAAATGTCAAAATTGTAAACTCTAAATGCAAGGTACTTAGGTATGTTACTTTTATGTCCTAACAAATTATTTTTTAAACTAAAATTGTCAGAAAGAGGATGAAGTGAGTCAAGAGGCAGTATCTCTTTACTTGCAGTGTCCAGGGTATTGTAGGGGACATGCAAGCACCCAATGGGGAGGCTCCTGGGAAACCCACTGCCTTTACTCAAAGGAGTAAATGTGCTTAGTGCAGCTTCGGGTCCCTTGGCAGCCTGTTGTAGAGGGAAAGAGACATGAGGATTACGGATTTCTTTAGACCGTATAAATCCCAGTATCTAATTAGGTTCACAAAGACTGACTTCCAGTGCTGAGTGAAGGAGGACCTTTGTCTAGCAGAATCTTCATTTCAACAGAGCTTAAAATACCTCCAACCAGCCATCCTAAGAGGGTCCATTTGGATATTTTTCATCAGCACTGTGAAAGTTAGAATGGTCAATTAGAAATGGACAAACGGACTTAACATGTAATTAGAAATGGACAAATGGACTTAAGATGTATAAGTTGTAGCTAATCGACCAGCACATAAACTAATGTATAACAAGCATCCTTGAGTTGTACTCTTATTTTTCCTTTTGTTTGAATTGCTTTCAAAGTGGAATTTTTAATGGGATTCTCACCAGATTGAAAATGAATGATGCAATAAGTAAGCATTTAAGTCTTTTAAGCAGATATTACTTGGTGAGCTCTGGGTAGAGAGAAGAAGGGAAGATCTGACCAGGACCTTCAGAAAATCCCAGTCTAACTGGATAACAGTAGCCCATAGTAATGAAATTGCTACCAAACAAGCCATAGGAAGTGATAAAATTGGATCTTGGCAACCAGGGCTGGAGAGAGCACTAATGCAATTGTGGAAAGACTGTGGAAGGAGCTTGAGAGGTGCTCGTCGAGGAACAGCTTCCTGGGGGATATGTGGCCCACAGAGGATTGAAAAGGGAGATGGTCCAATTTACCTGTGTGAGGGATGACTTACTTTGAGACTTGAGATTTTTGCTGAGTCTGGAGGTTAATTCTGGAAGAATGGATTGAGCTAGCAACACAGAGTGATTCACGGCTGAGGTTTGACTCTTGCAAATGAGTTGGGAAATATGAGGAATGTGAAATACAGCAGGCAATGGCTAAATAGTTCAAGGATGGTTATTGTTATTAGAATGTGTGAGGCAGTCTTCTATTTATAGCATGCTATTCTGAGCGTTTGTTCAACACCCACCTCCACCCAAAGAACTCCATGTGACATCAGGCTAGAAAGTTGCTCATCTAGGTGAAATTACATAGGGGATTCCAATGGAGCTTCACATTATTCACATTTCAATGACATTTCCTCATGAAAGATATAGGACTGCTTATAGCCAGCTGTCAGACAGACAGTGACACTGAAATGTGCTCTGAAGGGGACCCTGGATACTTCAGGGTTTTATTTCTCTAGGTTATGGCCACACCAAGGTAGAAACTTCAGCAAGTCTCTGCCCTTTTCTTGCCCTGCTCTAGGTTAAATTGGCCCAAATGAATCACCTTTTGTAATGTATCTGTAGAACCTCTTCTTATTCTTAAGTCATTTCCATCTTCTTGGTTTAGCATCCAGATAGTTTACTTGTTCTATAATTAATTAATTAATTTAATATGTATTGAGTAGTATGCTAGGTGCAGTTAAAAATAAATAAGTTTAGCATCTAATGAAGGAGATAATGAACATCCTCAAATAATCTTAAACTGGAATGAGAAGTGCCATATCAACCAAGAGCAATAGGAGTTCAGAGAAGGGGGATGGTGGTGGGTGGGAGAGGTAAGGAGAAGATAATAGAGGAGGACATATTTGAGAGACTTACAGTAGAAGCAGGACAAAGGTGTGAGTCCTCTGACCAGGTTTATGCTTTGGTGGTCCTTTAAACTGATGGTTTTAAAATATTTGCTCAACATTGTTTAGTGGAGAGAAGAAGACCCACATGAGACTCTTCTGTGCTGCCCCAAGTCATCCCTCTCTGGTCTCAAGCTTGTACACCCTATTTAACGGGATACAAGCCCTGCAGTCACCTGGACCCACTCTCCCTGGAAGGCAGTCTAGACACTTGCCATCTGTGATTATTCACACTTACCCCTGCCAACTGCCCTCACCCCAAGTGGCTTTATTAAATTATTTCTTCTTAACACCTACAGTGCTGTTTCTGAATGGAATTCTGGTAAACACAGTTTGCTCCATTTCACTACACACTTGAGCACTGCTGGAGTAGTTGCCATCTGGCCCTCTCCCTAACCTAGCTCTGGAAGAAGCAATAGACTGAGCAAAGGTGCAGAGGCTGGAGAGCTTGGGAGTGACATAACAGAATGTAAGCTGTCATTTGTAGAAGAGATGTGGGAGAAATTGTGACACAGGAAGTGGTGTCAGCAGGTAGATACCTTTGAAGGCTGGTCTAGTCCAAGAGAATTGGCTTCTGCTCACTAAGTCATAGTAAAGTATGAAAGGATAATGAGATGGGATTATGATTTGCATTATTGGATTTGTAGTTTTAGAATTCTTTTTTGGTTAATAAAAGGAACTAGTGGACTTAAAGATGTATAAAAGTTATGCATTCTCATAATTTTTCTTTATAACTTTCTACATTTTGAAAATTTCTGTAGTCACTAATAATCATAATTGTGGTTGATATTTTGCTGTTTCTGTCTAGTTCTATTTGGGTGCATATGCTTACATGGTTGAGATTACACTGTGTATACAATTTATTTTTAGTTTTTGTACTCAGTACAACAACAATATCCCATGTTATTAAAAACCCTTCATGAACATTGTTTTTATTGGTTGTACAATATTTTGTGGAAATACTGTTATTTCTTCAACCATTTTTCTGTTATCAAACATTTGGGTTATTATGTATTTAATATTACCTAGTGTTATAATTTTATTAAGATTCATTTGGCAGCAATATGATTTGGGGAAGGAGGTTATGTTACACAAATAACACTGACTGGAAATGGGAGCCAGTGACAGGAAGAAGTTTCAGTGATTCAAGGTCTAAATTGGGTAGCAACAAAGGAAAGGAATAGAAGAAATCAAGAGGATTATTGTTACCTTCTCAGGCTTTGATTCCCTTAAGGCCTACACTAGGTTTTCTTCCTCTTTTACACCTAGTGAGCCCTCATTTACATGTTTGTTAAATGAGTGAATGAATGAACATATGAATGCTAGGCTTTGGTGATGCTGGTGTTGCTAAGAACCATCACATACCATCCAATCTAAATAACTTTCTTGCTCATATGGCCTTCCCAAAGAAAATGTTATCCATCCTTAGAAACTGTTATCCAAACAGTACCAATGTACCAATTCCCTCTGATAGAGCTGACGTATTTATTTATTTTTTTGGAAACAGAACACCAGTGAAAACAGAGTAGTTAGTAAAGAAGTTAATATATTTGCTTCTCTCTCTTTAAATATTTATTTACTTCTGGTCAATGGGAAAGTATTTATAAAAATTCCTATAATGTGCCCAGCACTGTGCTCAGTGCTTTTGAAAGTAAAGTGTGTATTGCATCTTATGCACAATTTATAATTTGGTTGTGTAGCAAAAACTAACATGCAACGATAAAAAGAGTATGATTAGAGATAGTGTTTAGTTGAGAATACATTTCTATGTGCTGAAGCTTAGAGACAAGAGTAAGCAAATGGGATAGGAATATTGGTAAACACAATAGAAGGCAATGCAAATTTTATGAACTAAATTGAATCTCTGTCAGTGTTGTGATTTTGCCTAATTCCATAAAATGGAGGCAGGCAACAGCTGGTCCCCATTTGCTGTGTAGTAGATTTTTCTTTACTTCCCTGTGATAAATGGAGAGTCCTAAACTCATTTAACAGTGATTCACCCCCATATTCTCAGCTGAGATGTTGGCCTGCATACACAACCCCAGAGACAGACAGACCTGTACCTAAGACCTGCTATAATCCATGTGAGTAATCAATATTTACTGGTGCAATGATCTCACTCTGGGAAATAATGCTTATGAGCTAATTGAGCTAATGAGAATATATTAGCTATTGGTTTCATGAAACTGATGGCAGTGTAATCTAATTCCTACTGGCTCCTGGATAACCTTCAATTTAAAGGCAATGGCATTAAGAAATGTTGGACTGAGTATGCTCAAGTGTACATGGTATGTACTCTTGAAGCAGCACAAATGGCTATCAGAAAGACATAATGATTGTTTAGAGCATAAATTCTTCACCTGGGGTCCGTGGATAGAATTCAGGAGTTCTGTGGACTTGGACCGAAAAGAGAGTACACCTTGATTTTACCTAATTTGTAATGAAATTTAGTATTTTCTTTCATTACGAATATAAGCAACTAATTACAGTAGTATTCAAGGTACCTGTGATGCAGCCATTAATAGAAACCACAGATATTTTTGTATCACATTACAGTCAATTCCTGTATCTTAAGATATTGTTTACATTCAACACTACTTCAAAAATATGACAATTATCAGACCTGAAAATAGATTTTGTTATGTCATACATTAATAAAGAATATATTACTATATCATTAATTTGTTTTTTTAACATTTTGATATTAGTATTTAAACTTAATTGGTTTCCTTTCTATTTCTGTTTTTTTTATTTTATGCTTTTAAAAACATTATTGTGAGACAGCATCACAGACTTTACATGACTGAAAAGGGGTCCATGTACAAAAAGATTAGGGACCCTTTCTTAGAATCCTTGGAGCCTTCTTTTCCCTATGGAGACTTTGCTACTTGCGATACAAATTCTTTCTGTTTTTCTGACATAGGGGTATCCCACCAGTCCCTTTCTATGGGGGAGAACTTGGAGTGGTTCTGCTGTCAGTTTACACAGTGAGATCTTACACCATATGTAACTCTAGAGGCTGGAGAGATGACACTCTGCCAAAATGGTTGGGAAACATGGAGAAACAGAGAGCTGGTGGCTGGACCATCTTACAAGGAGAAGTGACTTCTGTAAAATTGTATCACGTTGCAGACTGCCGCCTTTCCTTCTTGGCTATTCTGCTTCTGGACTCACATCGTATTAAAAAAATTTTAAACAAATAAACTAGCAAAACATAGGGATGCATGAGCCAGCCTTTCTTCCAGCTATCTGGTTCAGTTGAGGGATGGTAGTAGAGTAAAAAAGGAAAAGCAGATGGTGGGGGTCAGATGGTCATTTCGTCTCCTAACATGAGCCCTCATTGGCAGTGTGACCCTGGGTAAGTAACAACACATTGTCTCTAGACTGCGTTTTCCTCATATTAAGGTCAGGGCCAGTTGTGATTCTGACTGGGTCCTGAAGGCTGGTAAAGATGGAACAGTTCGTCAGGGCTCAAGTTTTTGCTTCCTTGGTTCTGACCCTCTGACAGCCCAGACATGTGATAAGAGGAATCAAGAGAATGGCTAGAACTCAGCTTCTCAGCAGCCTCTTGAATGATAACCTGGAATGCTGCAGGGTCTGTTGTTTGAGGCGATAACACAGGGA
The DNA here is from genome assembly GCF_039906515.1 of Pseudorca crassidens. NCBI lineage: Eukaryota > Metazoa > Chordata > Mammalia > Artiodactyla > Delphinidae > Pseudorca > Pseudorca crassidens. The sequence continues at coordinate 82,287,267 of NC_090301.1, forward strand.
GGCTCTTTTTGGCATTAGCTTGCCTGGGTCTTCAAAGGTGAAATGAACCATGTCATCAGTTGAAGCAGTGCAGGTTACATTTTACAGAGACCTTTGGAAAGAAGACTCCTTACCAATCATGCTGTTGGATGGCTGATCTGTGTCAGTGTAGGAGTAGGTTACAAGTGGGTCCAAGCGTAAGTCTGATTCAAATGGTGATTATTTTCCCTAATGCTTACTTTACTTTCCATAGCCCATCTCCTTATTTGTTGTTGTTTTTTATTCATTATTTCTGCTGATTTTAAAAATTGCTTGTTCTCACACACTCAGCTCTGAGGATGAAAATAAGCCTGTCAGATAAGGTTTTATGGCCTAAGTTGGGGAAGTAGACAGAGGGCAAAGGAAAAAGGTACAACATTTGAAATATAAGCTCCTAGTTTATTGGGTAGAGTTGTGAAAATGTGTGGTTTCTCAAGCTGCAGATCAATTAATTACAGGTTTAAAATACTTATAGTAAATATTTCATGGTGACATCTTGACCCAGTAAACATAGATCTCAGTGGTTTGTGCAAACATCTCTAGTTCCTTTCTGAATCTGAAGCCCACCCCTCTTTTTGAGAACTGCATCCCTGCTTTTGAATTCCAGGAGAGGGAACTGCCTGTGAGCTCTTGGACTGGTTTTAATGTAGCCAGAAGATTCTTCTATTAGACATTCTCTAGTCTGTGGGACTCACTAGGAACATTTTGGTAGTTCTTAAAGCATAAGGGCCTTAATTTAGCAGAATCTTTAGTTGATTGCAATTTTTGTATAACCTACCTTTTGGAGAAAAAGGTAAATGTCAGTGAAGTACCTACTGGTGCTTTGTTCAAGAAACCACCTTTCATATTACAGTTTGGAATCAGTGAAAAATGTGTTTAATCTCCTGTACCTGCTATTTTATGACTATACTTTATGACTATGATTAACATGCAGGAATGACCGAAGGCACAGCAAAGGCTCAAATCATTAAAGAGCCAGAATGTTTAAGAAGAGCAAAGTTTGAAACTCAGTTTTTTCTTGCTTAACAATCTTGATTATCAAACCTCATATCGAATATGATGATTGATTTAAGTTTTACAGTCCTTTAGAAAAAGAGCTAAATCTTGCTAAACTAGCTACTTAAATGGAATGGTATCTGACCTTCTGTTTAGCATGGAAGACATTATATTGAAGCTTTAGGTGTATTTTGCAGGCTGTAAACTAAACTTAGATTTAGTCACCAATGTAGCTAAGAAATTGATATCCACTTAATTGTTAATTTATTTGGCTTACATATTTTATAGAATAGAAAAAAATTATGCTGAGGAAATATCCAACTGACTAAAGGAAGAACCATGAGCATAGGTTTTTAGCTTCAGAATGAGAAAGCTTCTGGAAAGGAAACAAGAAAGTGAAGCAAACTTTTTATGATTTTAAGTATCTGACCTTTATTCTTTTGGGGTAGCAGTAGTGGGCTGAGAAGACTCTTCTGATTTTGGCTGCATGTAATTCCCGTAATTATTGATAGGATTTCTGGAATATAGCACTTTAATCACTAGATCTGGACTGGACCATGAGATTTGTTTATTTTCTAATTTTACTTGAGAATCTGCAGGAATATTATTCACAGCTCTGGACTTTCTTTTTTCATCCGCATAGCATCTCTTTCAGCCTCATTATTTTATGTCTGTAATTCGATGAGTCATAACATCAAATGCAGCATGTTCTAGTTTGCACCTCTGGACAGAGGAACCAGTGTATAGCTCAGTGAAATGAGGAAGCAAGCCTCACACTTTTGTGCAAAAGGTACAAAAGTACATGCTTTTGAAAATGCAGTTAAAGTTTTAGGTTTGGTGGTTTAATAGAGCCTTTAAGTTCATGAATAATGTGAAGAGAGACATGAGATGCAGAAGTTAAAATGAATGTTGCAACTCCATCTAACAGAGTGTATAACTTTAGTCAGCTCTGATTTCACATTCTGACCCCTTGTTTCTGTGCCATTCATCTAGAGAACTGAGCTGGGGTTTTATTCTATAGCATCTTAGCCATGTCTCTAGCTCTGTGTGCTGTCGCTCTGTGTCCTGAAGCTATATAGTTCTTTTTGCCCATTTTGGAAATGAGAAATTTCCTACTTTCCTCAAATCAGGTAGGGACAGCCAAATGCAGCTTTACAAAAAATGCTAATTTCCCATCCATTCGACAAATGTTTATCGGTGGGCCAAATACTGATAAATATGCTGAGAATGCAGCCTTGAACAAAATGGACACAATTACTGCCCTTGTAGAACTTGTGATCTACTTGGGAAACAGATGTTAATTAAATGAAAATTATGTAACTTCAAATTGTTGTAAGAACTGTGGTGGAAAAATATAAGGTGCAATTTCTGATTGAAGATTATAATAGATGCTAGTTTGGGACGTCAGGAAAAGCTTTTCTGAGAATGACACTATGATGATTTGAAGGATGAGTAAGAATTAGCCAAGGAGTGAGTTGGAGAGAAGATTGTTCCAGTCAGGTAGAAGCACAAGTAAGAAGGCCCTGGAGAGGGGAAGAAATGGGAGCATTCAAGGAATGGAAAGGCAACCAGTGTGGCTGGTGCATGGTGTGTGTGTGGGAAGGAGGATTAAGGGGTAAGTGTATGGGCAGGGGCCAGATGTGGTCCATTTTAAAGATTTTGATTTTATCCTAAGAAGAATGACAAGCCATTGTAAGCTTTTAAGCAGGAGAATTGCACAATGGTATTTAAGTAGCTGAAGACCACTTTTTTTTTTTTTTTTGTGAAGAGCTGAATTTTTATTTATTTATTTTAACATCTTTATTGGAGTATAATTGCTTTACAATGGTGTGTTAGTTTCTGCTTTATAACAAAGTGAATCAGTTATACATATACATATGTTCCCATATATCCTCCCTCTTGCGTCTCCCTCCCACCCTCCCTATCCCACCCCTCTAGGTGGTCATAAAGCACCAACCTGATCTCCCTGTGCTATGTGGCTGCTTCCCACTAGCTATCTGTTTTACATTTGGTATTGTATATATGTCAGTGCTACTCTCACACTTCGTCCCAGCTTACCGTTCCCCTTCCTCATGTCCTCAAGTCCATTCTCCACGTCTGCATCTTTATTCCTGTCCTGCCCCTAGGTTCATGAGAACCATTTTTGTTTTTTGTTTTTTTTAGATTCCATATATATGTGTTAGCATACAGTATTTGTTTTTCTCTCTCTGACTTACTTCACTCTCTATGACAGACTCTAGGTCCATCCATCTCACTACAAATAACTCAATTTTGTTTCTTCTTATGGCTTCGTACTATTCTATTATATATATGTGCCATGTCTTCTTCAACCATTCATCTGTTGATGGACACTTAGGTTGCTTCCATGTCCTGGCTATTGTAAATAGAGCTGCAGTGAACATTGTGGTACATGACTCTTTTAGAATTATGGTTTTCTCAGGATATATGCCCAGTAGTGGGATTGCTGGGTTGCATGGTAGTTCTACTTCTAGTTTTTTAAGGAACCTCCATACTGTTCTCCATAGTGGCTGTATCAATTTACACTCCCACTAATGGTGCAAGAGGATTCGCTTTTCTCCACACCCTCTCCAGCATTTATTGTTTGTAGATTTTTTTGATGATGGCCATTCTGACTGGTGTGAGGTGATACCTCATTGTAGTTTTGATTTGCATTTCTCTAATGATTAGTGATGTTGAGCATCCTTTCATGTGTTTGTTGGCAATCTGTATATCTTCTTTGGAGAAATGTCTATTTAGGTCTTCTGCCCATTTTTGGATTGGGTTGTTTGTTTTTTTTGATATTGAGCTGCATGAGCTGCTTGTAAATTTTGGAGATGAAGCCTTTGAAAGTTGCTTCGTTTGCAAATATTTTCAACCATTCTGGGGGTTGTCTTTTCATCGTGTTTATGGTTTCCTTTGCTGTGTAAAAGCTTTTAAGTTTCATTAGGTCCCGTTTGTTTATTTTTATTTCCATTTCTCTAAGAGGTGGGTCAGAAAGGATCTTGCTGTGATTTATGTCATAGAGTGTTCTGCCTATGTTTTCCTCTAAGAGTATTATAGTGTCTGGCCTTACATTTAGGTCTTTAATCCATTTTAAGTTTATTTTTGTGTATGGTGTTAGGGAGTGTTCTAATTTCATTCTTTTACATGTGGCTGTCCAATTTTCCCAGCACCACTTATTGAAGAGGCTGTCTTTTTTCCACTGTATATTCTTGCCTGCTTTATCAAAAATAAGGTGACCATATGTGCATGGATTGAGTTCTGGGATTTTTGTCCTGTTCCATTGATCTATATTTCTGTTTTTGTGTGAGTACCATACTGTCTTGATTACTGTAGCTTTGCAGTGTAGTCTGAAGTGCAGGAGCCTGATTCCTCCAGCTCCGTTTTTCTTTCTCAAGATAGCTTTGGGTATTTGGGGTCTTTTGTGTCTCCATACAAATTGTGAAATTTTTTGTTCTAGTTCTGTGAAAAATGCCATTGGTAGTTTGATAAGGATTGCACTGAATCTGTAGATCGCTTGGGTAATATAGTCATTTTCACAATGTTGATTCTTTCAACCCAAGAATCTCCTCCTGTGTGAGGAGATTCAACCCAAGAATCTCCTCCTGTGTGAGGAGATTCAACCCAAGAATCTCCTCACACAGGAGATTTCTGTGCATTAATTATGTATCGTGTGACTTTACCAACTTCATTGATTAGCTCTAGTAGTTTTCTGGTAGCATCTTTAGGATTCTCTATGTATAGTATCATGTCATCTGCAAACACTGACAGCTTTACTTCTTCTTTTCCTATTTGGATTCCTTTTATTTCTTTTTCTTCTCTTACTGCTGTGGCTAAAGCTTCCAAAACTATGTTGAATAAGAGTGGTGAGAGTGGACAACCTTCTCTTGTTCCTGATCTTAGAGGAAATGGTTTCAGTGTTTCACAGTTGAGAATGATGTTGGCTGTGGGTTTCTCATATATGGCCTTGATTATATTGAGGTAAGTTCCCTCTATGCCTACTTTCTGGAGGGTTTTTATCATAAATGGGTGTTGAATTTTGTCGAAAGCTTTCTCTGCATCTCTTGAGATGATCATATGGTTTTTCTCCTTCAACTTGTTAATATGGTTTATCACATTGATTGATTTGCATATCCTGAAGAATCCTTAAGTTCCTGGGATAAACCCCACTTGATCATGGTGTATGATCCTTTTAATATGCTGTTGGATTCTGTTTGCTAGTATTTTGTTGAGGATCTTTGCATCTATGTTCATCAGTGATATTAGCCTATAGTTTTCTTTCTTTGTGACATCTTTGTCTGGTTTTGGTTTCAGGGTGATGGTGGCCTGGTAGAATGAGTTTGGGAGTGTTCCTCCCTCTGCTATATTTTGGAAGAGTTTGAGAAGGATAGGTGTTAGCTCTTCTCTAAATGTTTGATAGAATTTGCCTGGGATGCCCTCTGGTCCTGGGCTTTTGTTTGTTGGAAGATTTTTAATCAGAGTTTCTATTTCAGTGGTTTTGATTGGTCTGTTCATATTTTCTATTTCTTCCTGGTTCAGTCTCAGAAGGTTGTGCTTTTCTAAGAATTTGTACATTTCTACCAGGTTGTCCATTTTATTGGCATTTAGTTGCTTGTAGTAATCTATCAGGATCCTTTATATTTCTGCAGTGTCAGTTGTTACATCTCCTTTTTCGTTTCTAATTCTATTGGTTTGAGTCTTCTCCCTTTTTTCTTGATGAGTCTAATGGTTTATCAATTTTGTGTATCTTCTCAAAGAACCAGCTTTTAGTTGTATTGAACTTTGCTATTGTTTCCTTCATTTCTTTTTCATTTATTCCTGATGTTTTTCATTTATTCCTGATCTTTCCTTTAGGTGCAAGGTTAGGTTGTTTATTTGAGATGTTTCCTGTTTCTTAAGCTAGGATTGTATTGCTATAAACTTGACTCTTAGAACTGCTTTTGCTGCATCCCATAGGTTTTGGGTCATTGTGTTTTCATTTTCATTTGTTTCTAGGTATTTTTTGATTTCCTCCCTGATTTCTTCAGTGATCTCTTGGTTATTTAGTAGTGTATTGTTTAGTCTCCATGGGTTTGTAGTTTTTACAGATTTTTTGCTGCAATAGGTATCTAGTGTCATAGCACTGTGGTCAGAAAATATACTTGATATGATTTTGATTTTCTTAAATTTACCAGGGCTTGATTTGTGACCCAAGATATGATCTGTCCTGGAGAATGTTCCATGAGTACTTGAGAAGAAAGTGAATTCTGTTGTTTTTGGATGGAATGTTCTTTATATATCAATTAAGTCCAACTTGTTTAATGTATCATTTAAAGTTTGTGTTTCCTTATTTATTTTCTGTTTGGATGATATGTCCATTGGTGAAAGTGGGGTGTTAATGTCCCCTACTATGATTGTGTTACTGTCGATTTCCCCTTTTATGGCTGTTAGCATTTGTCTTATGTATTGAGGTGCTCCTATGTTGGGTGCATAAATATTTACAATTGTTATATGTTCTTCTTGGATTGATCCCTTGATCATTATGTAGTATCCTTCCTTGCCTCTTGTAATAGTCTTTATTTTTAACTCTATTTTACCTCATATGAGAATTGCTACTCCAACTTTCTTTTGGTTTCCATTTGCATGGAATATCTTTTTCTATGCCCTCACTTTCGGTCTGTATGTGTCCCTAGGTCTGAGGTGGGTCTCTTGTAGACAGCCTATATATGGGTCTTGTTTTTGTATCCATTCAGCCAGTCTATGTCTTTTGGTTGGAGCACTTAATCCATTTACATTTAAGGTAGTCATTGATATGTATATTCCTATTACCATTTTCTTAATTGTTTTGGGTTTATTATTGTAGTTATTTTCCTTCTCTTATGTTACCTGACTAGAGAAGTTCCTTTAGCATTTGTTGTAAAGCTGGTTTGGTGGAGCTGAATTCTCTTATCTTTTGCTTGTCTGTAAAGCTTTTCATTTCTCCGTCTCATCTGAATGAGATCCTTGCTGGGTAGAGTAATCTTGGTTGTAGTTTTTTCCCTTTCATCACTCTAAATATTTCCTGCTACTCCCTTCTGACTTGGAGAGTTTCTGCTGAAAGATCAGCTGTTTACCTTAGGGGGATTCCCTTAAATGTTATTTGTTGTTTTTCCCTTGCTGCTTTAATATTTTTTCTTTGTATTTAATTTTTGATATTTTGATTAGTATGTGTCTTGGCATATTTCTCCTTGGATTTATCCTGTATGGGACTCTCTGCACTTCCTGGACTTGATTGACTATTTCCTTTCCCATATTAGGGAAGTTTTCAAGTATAATCTCTCCAAATATTTTCTCAGTCCCTTTCTTTTTCTCTTCTTCTTCTGGGACTCCTATAATTCAAATGTTGGTGCATTTAATGTTGTGCCAGAGGTCTCTGAGACTGTCCTCAATTCTTTTCATTCTTTTTTCTTTATTCTGCTCTGCAATAGTTATTTCCACTATTTTATCTTCCAGGTCACTGATCTGTTCTTTTGCCTCAGTTTTTCTGCTATTGATTGCTTCTAGAGAATTTTTAATTTCATTTATTGCGTTGTTCATCATTTTTTGTTTGCTCTTTAGTTCTTCTAGGTCCTTGTTAAATGTTTCTTGTGTTTTCTTCATTCTATTTCCAAGGTTTTGGATCATCTTTACTATCCTTATCTGAATTCTTGTTGAGGTAGATTGCCTATTTCCTCTTCATTTGTTAGGTCTGGTGGGTTTTTGCCTTGCTCCTTCATCTGCTGTGTGTTTCTCTGTCTTCTCATTTTGCTTAACTTACTGTGTTTGGGGTCTCCTTTTCGCAGGCTGCAGGTTCATAGTTCCCATTGCTTTTGGTGTCTGCCCCCAGTGTCTAAGGTTGGTTCAGAGGGTTGTGTAGGCTTCCTGGTGTAGGGGACTGGTGCCTGTGTTCTGGTGGATGAAGCTGGACCTTATCTTTCTGGTGGGCAGGACTGCATCTGGTGGTGTGTTTTGGGGGTGTCTGTGACCTTATTATGCTTTTAGGCAGCCTCTCTGCTAATGGGTGGGGTTGTGTTCCTGTCTTGCTAGTTGTTTGGCATATGTTGTCCAGCATTGTAGCTTGCTGGTCGTTGAGTGGAGCTGGGTCTTAGCGTTGAGATGGAGATCTCTGGGGGAGCTTTTGCCATTTGATGTTACATGGAGCTGGGAGGTCTCTGGTGGACCAATGTCCTGAGCTTGGCTCTCCCACCTCAGAGGCACGGGCTTGAAACCTGGCTGGAGCACCAAGACCCTGTCAACCACACAGCTTAGTAGAAAATGGAAAAGAAAAGAAGGAAAGAAAGGAAAAAATAAAGTAAAAAATTATTAAAATAAAAAATATATATATAAAATAAAAAACATAAAAAGTAATTAAAAAAGAAGAAAGAAATAAAGAAGGGAGCAACCAAACCAAAAAACAAATCCACCAATGATAAGTGCTAAAAGCTATACAAAATCAAACAAAGAAACAAAATGGACAGAGAGAACCCTAAGACAAGTGGTAAAAGCAGAGCTATACAGACAAAATCACACAGAGAAGCATACACGCACAGACTCACAAAAAGAGAAAAAGGAAAAAAATATATATATATTAAGAAAAAAAAAGAAGGAAGAGAGCAACCAAATCAATAAAGAAAGCTACCAATGATAATAAGCTCTAAATACTAAACTACGAAAAACATAAAACCAGAAACAGATTAGATGCAGAAAGCAAAGCCCAAGTCTACAGCTGCTCCCTAAGTCCACTCCCTCAATTTGGGGATGATTCGTTGTCTATTCAGGTATTCCAGAGATTCGGGGTACATCAGGTTGATTGTGGAGATTTAATCCGCTGCTCCTGAGGCTACTGGAAGAAATATCCCTTTCTCTTCTTTTTTCACACAACTCCTGGGGTTCAGCTTTGGATTTGGCCCTGCCTCTGCGTTTAGGTCGCCTGAGGGCATCTGTTCTTCGCTCATACAGGACGGGGTTAAAGGAGCCGCTGATTTGGGGGCTCTGGCTCACTCAGGCCTGGGGGAGGGAGTGATATGGAATGCTGGGTGAGCCTGTGGTGGCAGAGGCCGGCATGACGTTGCAACAGCCTGAGGCATGCTGTGGTTCTCCTGGGGAAGTTGTCCCTGGATCATGGGACCCTGGCAGTGGCTGGCTGCACAGCCTCCTGCGGGGGTGTGGATAGTGACCTGTGCTTGCACACAGACTTCTTGGTTGCTGTAGCAGCAGCCTTAGTGTTTCATGCCTGTCTCTCTTGTCTGCATTGATAGCTGTGGCTCGCGCCCATCTCTGGAGCTCGTTTAGGTGGTGCTCTGAATCCCCTCTCCTCGTGCACCCGGAAACAATGGTCTCTTGCCTCTTAGGCAGTTCCAGACTTTTCCCTGGACTCCCTCCCGGCTATCTGTGGCACACTAGCCCCCTTCAGGCTGTGTTCACGCTGCCAGCCCCAGTCCTTTCCCTGGGATCTGACCTCCAAAGCCAGAGCCTCAGCTCCCAGCCCCCACCCGCCCTGGTGGGTGAGCAGAAAAGCCTCTCAGGCTGGTGAGTGCTGTTCAGCACGGATCCCCTGTGCAGGAGTCTTCTCACTTTGCCCTCTGCACCCCTGTTTCTGTGCTCTCCTCCGTGGCTCTGAAGCGTCCCCCCTGCTACCACCCGTCTCCACCAGTGAAGGGGCTTCCTAGTGTGGGGAAACTTTTCCTTCTTCACAACTCCCTCCCAAAGGTGCAGTCCCATCCCTGTTCTTTTGTCTCTGTTTTTTTTTTCTTTTGCCCTACCCAGGTATGTGAGGAATTTCTTGCCTTTTGGGAGGTCTGAGGTCTTCTGCCAGCGTTCAGTAGGTGTTCTGTAGGGGTTGTTCCACAGGTAGGTGTATTTCTGATGTATTTGTGGGGAGGAAGGTGATCTCCATGTGTACTCCTCTGCCATCTTGGAGGTCTCCTCCTGAAGACCGCTCTTGCTATTGTGTGGAAAATCAGTTAGAGGAGGAGGCAAGACTGAAAAATGGAGTAACACTGCTTTAGCTTAAGATAAGATTACAGCAACCTGGACTCCAGGGATAGCACAATGATGGGCAGGAGTTAATAGATTCAGTAATATTTTGTCAGTAAAATAGACAGGACTTGGAAATGGCTTGGATGAGGGTATGAGGAAGAGGGAGGACTTTTCAGATTTTTGACTAGTGCAACTAAGTGTGTGGAAAAGATGGCATTTACTGAAATATGGAAGGCTGGAGTTAGAACGAATTTGAGGGGAAATCAAAATTTGATTTTAATATGTTATGGATGAAATGTATTTGAGACATTATAATGGTGATGTTAAAGAATTAGTTGGATATAAGTTTCTCTATTTAGGAGAAAGAAGAAGAGGTCCATGAGAATACAGTGTCAGAGCAGGACCAAAGAGAACATTTCAACAATAAGAGAAAAGTCAACTTTATTGAATGTTGTTGTTGGTTTAGTAAGATGAGAACTTAATAACTTAGAGGTGATTGGTTACTTTAGTAAGAATAATTTTGGAAGTGGAGACAGGACTTAGATTGTAGTAGGCTGAACAGTAAATGGGCAGTGAGGAAATGGATATAGAATGCACAGAAAACCTTTTAGGGAAGGATTGGCTGTGAAGGGCAGCAGAGAGAGGAATGGTCCCAGGTGGGGTTTGTGCATCAAGAAAGGACTTTTTAAAAGATGAGAGAAACTAGAGCAAGTTTGAGTACATATGGGAATGAGCAGGAGAGAGAAAGCATTTGAGGATATAGGAGAGAGTGTTAGTAATGGAGCAGTCTCTTTGAGAAGGTGGGAAGGGTGGTGGCTCAAGTGTGAGTCATGCCAGGGTGACGTAGTCAGCAGATTGGGGTTTTGCTAGCCAGGGGTTATAGAAGCACAGAGGGGCAAGGGGTTTTCACGTATTTTCCAAGATGTAATTTTAATGATAGATCATGAGGGGCTTAATGAATAGAGAGAAGTCAGTTGATCTGCAGAGTGAAGGCAATGAACTACCATACTGAGTACAATAGACAGGAGTCCCTGCCTTGGACATTAGTTTCACCCATGCATATCTAAGTTCTTCTTCTTTTTTTTTTTCCAGTTGCCCTACCTCCTTTTTTGCATTATGTATTACAAAATATCTTTAGAACTCCTCTGTAAAAATTCTGATGCTTCCAAACTAAAGTAGAAGAGTGAAACAAGTCGGCTTATCTTAGATTTCACTTAGTCTTGCTTCCTGTCTTAAGAAACTTCTTTTTGACCTGAGGAGCATTGATTGTTTATATATGTTTGTTGGAGAAAAATGTTTATTGGAATATCGGGAACTGTTTACTCAATTCCGATTCTGGTTAAGTGCCTGAAGTTATGTTCCCCTACCAGTAAACTCTGTGTAAAAATCACATTTGTATGCTTTGTACACACCCTCTAGACCCAAATGTATTTCCTGGCTGAGACCAAACTGTACCTAATTGTTAAAGTTTTTTTTTTTTTTTAATTGGTTTCTCCCAAAACTAGGTTCTTGCCTTCGTGCTTACACTTAATTATTTGTTGAGTGGCCATCAACTGACTGACAATGTACTAGATGCTAAGAATGAGGAAATTAAAAAACTAATTTGCCCTGGGGAAGGCATACATATCAGAATTCCTTGTGGTAAATGCTCTCAGTAGGTACTTATCAAAGACTAGGGTAACACAGAGAAAGGGAGCAATTGATTCTACCTTGGTAGAAGAGTTAGTAAGGGCTGACCAGGGAAAGGATTTTTAAGAAGGGCCCTTAAGGGTGAGTAGGAATAGATGGTAAAGGCATGAATGTAGATGATAATGTTGCAACCTGGAGAGTAGTATGTTGTGGTTTGAGACTAACTTGTGTGGATTGAGCAGCAGGGTTTCAGGTTGGAAAGTTTGGCTTGACCAAATTCTGAAGAGACTTATAGGTCAAGGTAACATTTGCATGTTATTCTGTTGGATGGAAAGCTATTGAAGGTTTTAAAATAGAGGGCTGATTTAATCATGTCTGTTTTTCTTGCTCTATTTCTTGTTTTCCTTCTAGTCAATATATTTCTGTTAAGCAACTAATTTTCACCTCAGTAAAAATTGTACCTTAGAACTGACACCACTAAGCTCTAGATGCCTCAATTTGTACTGCTGCTGTCAACTCTGATGCCCCTCCGGCCCTTCTGCCTCTGCTGCCTGAGAAAGTGGACCTTCTTGCCAGAGATGTGCCACCTAGCCCCAGAATGATTCTCAACCATTCCTGCTTCTTTGAGTCAAAGTGGGTGAGTCTGACTGACTAGGTTTGACCATGTGACTGCACCCTAGCTGCAAGGCAGCCTGGGATGATGAATGTCCCACATTTCCAGTTTCCTTACTGGGAGGCTAGGCTCTCTGCCTTGCACAAAGATTCATAAAGGGAGAGAGTCTCCAAACATAAGTAGGGCTACAAATAATGATCAGCTAAAAAAGAAATAAATAAAGACAAATGTTCACTAGACCACCTTTTATGGATGAGAAAAGTAACTTGTCCAAGGCTACAGTGGTGTAAAGTAGTAGAGGCAGGACCTGATCCAGGAAGTCTGATTCCAGAACTCATATTTTGACCACTATTAAACTGTAGGGTGATAAAGACTTTGATAAAATGTTTTCATGGGTGATAGTGATGTACTGGAAAGAGGAAGGATGTCTTTGGCTGTGAAACAGAATGAAAGTAATGGGTCTGTACAGGAGTTGAGCTCATTGGTCTTATTAGGACTCATGACATTTCCTGGGGGGCCCAGGTTGTTGTAGCCATAGTCAGGAACAGAACAAAAAAGTACTTGCTCAGTTTAGAGTGTTTAGTTAGGCCAACTTAACCTCAGCACCATAACCAGTGTCCCAGCAGCCATGGTCTCTGTTGGTCTGTTCTGCCTAGATCTTTGCCCTTTCCAGCCTCACTCCTGGACCTCTAACTCCCTGCTACCGTGACTGGCGTTTATGTGATATTCTTCTTGGTCACTGAGAATCAGAACTTGAGAGGATATTTAGAGGGCCTTTCCTGGGAGAAAAACATCAATGTCAGTCACATATACACATACTAGATGCTAAAACAAGAATAATACAAGTGTGTAATTTTAGCTAAAATCTGGTCATCAGATGTTTCTAACAAATGATTCCCTTTTCAAGTAAATTTTGAATGTTTTGGATTTGTCACTGAAAATAAGTAAATTGGAAGTTTTCTTGTAAACACCAGTCAGAATGTTGCAATGTCATCTTCTGAGCTACATAAACATTGAGGCCCAATTATATAATTTCTGATATATTTTTTTAATCTTGAAAAACAAAACAAAGCAAAAGGAGATTTTGCCCTCTCAGCAGTGACTCTCTTTTAGGTTTGTGGAATGTGGTACCTTTTCTCTGGGAATGAAGGAGGGCTTCCAAAACATCTTTCTTTCCTCATTTTTAACCTCATGGCATTATCCAGCTATGAATATCAAAATTTCTTAGAGTGTTCTTTATCTACCTAGAAGCCTTTAGTCTCTGGAAACAGTAGGATTTCTAGTTAAATTTTGTAAATGCAAGACCATTGCTGGATGCTTTGCAATAATAAATACTTCTTATTCCTTTTATAAGCAATTGTCCTTGTGGAAATCAGAAGGCACCTGGCACTTGAGGAAAATATACACTTCGACATCCTGAAATCCTTGGTCTTTTACATCATGCCATTTATTAGTGTTCCTCATGGATCTGAAGACAGCCTTTTCCTTTTCTTTCAGCCACTGCCGATATTTATCTCTCATTTCTTCTGTTTCCCACAATTATCCACCTCTAAACATTATCAGAATCACCCCCAGGCATCTAAACTTTAAATGAGATTGTAACTTTTCCATTTGGGCTTGTTTCATTAAAGAAATATGTGGCTGCTACATGGTTTTGCAGCAGATACTATTTATGTGGGAGTTGGATTTGTACTGTGTTTACAGCTAAAGAGAAAAAAATTCAACACTTTATTGGACATGTACTAGCATGTGGGTGAGGTTGAAGAAAATAATTGAGTGTTGAAATCAAACACATGCCTGGGAGAGTATTCCTTTTTGTTGGAGTGTGCAGGAAAGACCAACAGCTGGCACACATGGAGGTCTTTAAGGGTTAGCCTCGTTTTTCAGAATGTTCCTTCAGAATGTTCAGCCTCCCAACTGGAGCAGATTGCTCCAGAAGAATTCAAGGCAAACTTCTGTCCATTTCAAAGCAAGACATTTTACCACAAAACAAAAACCATGTGTCTTTATTCCATTGTATATGATCTCTCCCACACCTCTGAAAGCCCTTTATCTATCACCTATTTTTCATCTCTCTTTCTCTCTCTCTCTCTATCCTCCCATGTATCCATCCATCTATCCATCCATCCATCCATCCATCCATCCATCCCTTTATTTATTTTCAGGGCATGAAGCATACTGAAAATTTCTGATCATTTTTTTCGGGGTAATCTACATTGCATACATAAAAACGTTATCTTAGTTTTATGACTGACTGTTTAAAATGCACAATCCTGAGATAAAGGACTTGCAAGTCTTGTTCACTGCTTTATTCCCAGTCCTAGAACAGGGCATGGCACAGAGCAGATTCTCAATAAATATTTATTGGATGAATCAATGAGTGATTTGCAAATGACACTTTTATAGAATAGCATGTTTTTCTTTCTCTCACATTCATCTCAAGTGGAAACATTTCAGAAATCTGAAAGTGTCTCTACCATGTAGGTTATCTTTTACACACAGTCTTCAAACAAGAGGATTAAAATAGAATAATTATATAATTTTGATCTGTGGAATCAGTGGACCCCACCTTAGCCATCAGTTTAGGCAGATAAAAATCTGTCTCCATATTTTCTCCCTATCTCCTATTTCCACCCCAAATTAGAAGAATCTACAACTTTCCCAAGTATTTATGTCAGTATTTAAAGAGCCTTCTCACCTGAAAAATCTTATTTTTTTTTTTCTTTTTTGATGGGAGCTCTTTATCTTACTTATGTTAACTTTTTCCTCTCTGCCTCTCTTCCTTACTCCCTCCTTCCCTCCGTTCTCCCATTGTTTCTCCCTCCCTCCCTTCCTCTCTCTCTCTCTTTCCTTTCAAGTAGTATCAGGGTAAACAGTAGCTCTAAAAATTGAAACCTCTTAAAGACTAACAGGCTATAATCTTCACTTTCCCAGGAGAAACAAGGTGTGTCAGTCTTTTTTGCTGAATATTAATTTACAACTGTTGAACTGTCTTTAGTCTTTTCTTAAAATTTTATTCAATTTATTTATTTTTGGCTGCATTGGGTCTTCGTTGCTGCATGCGGGCTTTCTCTAGTTGTGGACAGCGGGGGCTACTCTTCGTTGTGGTGCACGGACTTCTCATTGCAGTGGCTTCTCTTGTTGCGGAGCATGGGCTCTAGGCTTGCCGGCTTCAGTAGTTGTGCCACACAGGCTCAGTGGTTGTGGTGCACGGGCTTAGTTGCTCCGTGGCATGTGGGCTCCTCCCGGACTAGGTTTTGAACCCATGTCCCCTGCACTGGCAGGCGGATTCTTAACCACTGTGCCACCAGGGAAGCACCTGTCTTTAGTCTTTATATGCACATTTCTTTTTTGAAGTGAATTACTGGTTGACTATATTACTTCGAGGAGAATGCAAATGGGATCTCTGTGTTCAGCAGATTGTTTAACCCAGCATATGCCCAGAATTGTGTGAAGAGCAAATAAAAGTCCAAAAAAATTAATAAAGATGAAGGAGGCTAAATTTTTAGCATGGAAATCAAGTTACAGCACATAAAATTAATTGTATAGAGTATGGGAGTATCGGACATCGTGTAGTTCACTGCTATAAGTAGCAGTGACTTTAAAACTCTTCAGATATGGGAGGAAGTAATTGTGGGGCTGGAATGAATTGCCAGGGAAGCTGCTGGGACTTAATTGTATGAACCATGTGGTTTTAAATAGTTTTCTAATTCTAGGGTTTAGTTCCTCATAACCCTGGAGGTAGTGTACTGCCTGGTATAGGGTGCTAATTGAAAAACATTATAAACCTGTTCTCTGAAGACTAGATGGGTGAAGACTAGATGTGTGTGTTTGGGGAAGGTAGGGTGGTAGATTTGGGGGACAAAATTACTGGAATACTATTTTCATAGTTGCCATTTATTTTCAGGTATCATGATAAATCCTTTATTTTCATGTTCTTATTTAATTTTCACAATTCTTTGAGGTAATATTATCTCTCTGTTATGTATGAGAAAAATCATCTCAGAGAAGATAAATAACCTGCCCAAGATCACAGAGCTGGTATAAGGGGCAAAATAGGATTCTAGTATAGAACTTCATGACTCCAAAGTCCAAGCCATGGCTTTCTATCTAAAATGAAAAACAGACCAATACAAAGGAACAACTTATTATTTTTTTCTGATTATAAAAAGCAATATAGGTTCATCGTAGGAAACAGTTCAAATAAATGACAAAATAAAAATCACCTACAGCACTCTGTTTCGATGAAGTTCTGTTCAATTTCCTTTTAGTCTTTTTCTGTGCCTTATATTTATACTTTATCTATATCTATATCTATATTCATGTAGATATATATGTGAAAAACATGTGAACAAATATAGAGGGACACATTTCTCTCTGTATACATATACACATATAATTGGGATCATAGGGCATATAATGATTTTACAGTCTACTTTAACAAACAATATGGTGTTAAAAACTCTTCAAAATAAACATGCTTAATGATTACTTAATGCTTCATGGACTATATGTACTGTAATTTACCTATTTTTGGACATTTAGGTGGTTCTAATTTTTTTTAGCATGATAAGTAATAGTGTGTTCAGCATTGTGGTTTAAAAGTATCTGAATCTCAGATTATTTCCTCATGAGGGATACTTAAAAGTTGAATTACTGGGTATTATGCAATTTTTAAAGCTCTGTATTCATTGCCAAGTTGCCATTCCCAATTCATACACTTATTTTCAATATAGGGGTGTGCCAGTATCACTCACTGCACATAATATTATTATTATTAAAAATCCCTTGATAATTTTTGGTTCAAATGATATATTGATATTTCACATCATTAATAGTGTTTAAATTACTTTTTTTATGTTTTTAACCTCATGTCATCTTCCAAGGCATCATGTTCATCATTTTGCCTCTTTCAGTGGCTATTTACCTCACTTTCAGTATCTCTACCTTTTGGCCCATTGTTATGTGACCTTGGAATCACCACACCTGAATTTATGCCACTTTTTCTGACACAGGAACACTGGACTTTATGTGGTTTATGGGGACAGCTCTGGATGAGTTGTATAAGTCTTCCTGTCCTGGCCCCACCTAGCTGCTCCCTGCAAGTTCAGCCATCTCAGCCATGGAACAAGTGGGCACTAAGTGGGTATGGTGTCTGTAGCCACATCTCTATGAGAGGTAAGGTTTGGAAATAAGACTTGGCTGTCCAAGTATCTGAAGGCTACTGTAGTCTTGGTCTAGCAACAGGCTCATACTGAGGCGTTTCCATTCGTATGTGGCCAGGCAATCCCAACAAAACTTCTGGCCAAAGTCCTAGCCTCTACTCTCTCTGCTGCATTCCCTCTAATGGGAAGGTAAATCCGCTCCACTGTTCTGAGGTTAATTTGACCCCCTGTCAGTAGGCCAGGAGCCTCTTCTTTACTTGGTTTCTACTTGTCTACTCCCTTGTTGATAACCCTTCTCCTTGACAAGAACCAGCACCTTGCAGAAGTCTTGAAGTCCTCTCTCTCCTGCTTGGCTCCAGCCTGTAATCCGTCTCTGCTTGAGATGGACTTGAGTTTGGCTTCTATCCTTTGGACTTACAATTTTGGACTCTGACTTCTTCCCTTTCCCCACTACAGGATCTCACCACATTGTCTCTCTTTTTTGTCCTCTTATTCCCTACCTCCCTCTTGCCTCTTCCCACTGCAATATTGGATGTGGATCTGAGCTGTCTGCATTTTATGAAACTGTGCTGGTGATGACGAGGACTCGGAGATCTGGGGTTCAAGCTACATATTCTAAGATCATATTGTGATCTGGTCAAGATATTTAAATTTTCTGAGTTACAACTTATTAGTCTATAAAGTACAGATTCATTATTCAAATCAACATTTATTGAGTACATGATGTGGGGAAAGGGACCGTTGACTTAGAGAATTACACCTCTTGAAATCAGCAAATTCTTTCTACATAATGATGGTACATCTCCCAGTTTAACATTTAGTCTATCTAACTTATAATTTGCCACGTATGTTTAAGAGTACTCAAACATTCTGTTAGAATTATATCCTATTTTACTAATAACAGTGAAATTTCAATTCAATGGAGAGTATCTATTATTCATTATAGCAGTCTTATGTCTTACTCCCTCCCCCCAATATCAGGCCATTAAGAACCAAAATGTTTCCAGAAATGTGGATTTCTTATTAAACTGACTTTTAAAAAGTCAACGTATAACTCTTAGAATATAAGCTTTCTTTTGGCTAGAAATTCTATATGTCTCCTATGAGTATATAACATTGTAAAATAAGTTAAATACTTCTTGATTCAAGCAATGAAGAAAATAAGCTCTGGTCTATATGTTGCTTAAGCTTAAGTGTGTATATATTTTAATAGAGTTCTAATACTATTCTACCATTGTATTTAGCATGATTTCCACATTGCCAACAGAATATTTGTGCTGCATTATTTGTAGGAAAAAAAATTTATCCAGGGGACTAAAATGGAAAATAATAGGAAGTAAAACTATATTGAATAGAGTCTAAAATACAACTTTTATCTTTTTGAATGTTTTCTGGCTTTTTTAAAAAAGAATATGGATGAAATATAGGGATTTTTCTAATATATGTATGTATATGTCTCTATGTTAGCATGTGTTAATAACTATATATATAATAGTATATATAAATACTATTTTTTATTTTGGAGCAACCTGCCTCTGTAAAGGCAAGAGACTCAAATCTTATATTTTCTGAAATGATTGAGCAAAACAAGACTGATTTATAAAACTGCCAGTATCATGGCATCCCAGAATGTGATGTTTTTTAAATCTGGAGGTTTATGACCCTTCGAAGTGATTCAGTACACCATGCCTAGTTCAGTTTTTTTTTCAGAAAATAAAAAAAGAACTTAGTTGTCCTTTTTTATTTTTTTTACTGATACTGCTTTTCAATCTTTTAATGGAATTCCTATATTGATTTGCTTTTTAAATGTTTTTCTTATCTGAATCTCCTGCTATTCTGAATGATTCCAGGGGTCTTATTTATTTAGATAGAAACCCTTGTGAAATTTGAAGAAATTATTTTTTTATTTTCAAATTTCAAACAAAATAGTATTTACCATAATGAACAGTCAAGTTCTAAAACTGCATTAGTGCATTAATTTTTAATGCTTTTACAGGCGACTTAGAGCTAAAAAAGCACCATGCAGTCCAAGCCAGAATATGGGACCCCTATCCACCTTCTTCTCTGTTCATTACTCTGTTCTCTCCTCCTGGGTTTAGGGTCAGTGATATTGGAGGAGGAAAGGCAGGGACATGGTGATTGAGGGAGAAAGGGGAAGAGCTAGATGGCTAACAGTTATTTACTGAGTGCCTGTTATATGTGTGGCACTCTTCTGGATCCTGGAGATACAGCAGTGAATAAAACAGGCATTCCCTGCCTTCCAGCAGCTTACCTCTCTCTGCTCTTCATAACTGGAAAAAGTGGGGGCAAGATGTGAGAGACCAGTAGTGTGTAAATTTTGCTGCTCCTATTCTTAGTTTAATTTTGAATGGTGTGGTAAGATGATAGTTATCATTTATTGCATGTCTCTACAGTGTCTCAGTCGCTGTGCAAGAGGCTTTCCCTATGTGTAATAACGGAATAGATTCAACTTAAAAATTACAACTGATGTGAAAACACAGTCCCTCTATTTGAGGGACTACTCTCTCTAGGAATAGTAACTGTACTGTGCTCATGGTACTGTAAAAGTTTCTCCTGTCTTTCTGTTCATTCTGAAAAAAAACAAGCTTATACCTAAGCCTTGTATCTTGTGAGAAATTCATAGTCTACCCTCTTGCCCACACAACATTTCTTCCAAAAATATGTATGAGCAAATGTACGTGTAATATATAGCGTCATCGTGAAAGTTAGTGAAATTTGGTTTGTTAATATCCAGGATCTAAAGTTCAAGGCTATTATAAAAGTTCCATAAATGTATGTTACTTTCCTTTTTAATTTTTCCAGCATATAATTGATTGCTTATTACGTGTGGAGTTGTGGGACATGAAACTTTGGATAAGGAATTTAGTCTGAGTGCATTATTTCAGACAGTTTAAATGTGCAAAAATAATTTTCTACTAATCATATGTATAGTAGTTACTTTTGCAAAGAGCAGTATGGTAGCTTTTATTAATAATATCTATCCATGAAATAATATCTACATATCTTACTAGTAGACAGATGATCCCACTTTTTGCAGATCTGCCAACTTAAGACACTTTGGGGTCAAAACAAGAAAATAATTTATTAAAATAAAACTGAAATTAGAACACGTTTCTTTCTCAAAATTGTGTTTTATAATTGACAACTGTTTTAGTCCATTCAGACTGCTATGAAAAAATACTAGGTGGCTTATAAACAACTAACATTTATTTCTCACAGTTCTGGGGGCTAAGTCCAAGATCAAGGCACCAGCACGGTTATCTTTTGGTGAGGACCCTCTTCCGGGTTCATAATTGGTGCCTTCTCTCTGTGTCCTCACAGGATAAGAGGGGCAAGGGATCTCTGTGAGATTTCTTTTGTAAGGGCATTAATCCCATTCATGAGGGTTCTATCCTCATGACCTAAGCACCTCCTAAAAACCCAATCTCCTAATATCACGTTGGGCATTAGGATTTCAACATATGAATTTTGGGGGACAAAACTTTCAAACCATAGCAATAATTATATTGCTTGACAAATAGACAATCGTTTCTTTGGAGCAGAGAAGGTGGAACTCTGTGGAATCTGAGAATGGGTTAAGGTTACATGCTATGGTCTCCTTTTATTGGATTATTCTCTACCTTCCCAGCCATGAGCCTGATGTGGGAGTAATAGGAAAGTATAGCAGCATAAGGGTCTCTCTTGAATTCTGCTGAAATAACTTTACCATCATACTCTTAAAACAGAATCATCGCATGATAAAACATGTTGGGCAATAATGTCATTTCTGTAATTTTTTTTTTTTTTTTTTGCGGTACACAGGCCTCTCACTGTTGTGGCCTCTCCCGTTGCGGAGCACAGGCTCCAGACGTGCAGGCTCAGTGGCCACGGCTCACGGGCCCAGCCGCTCCGCGGCATGTGGGATCTTCCCGGACCAGGGCACGAACCCGTGTCCCCTGCATTGGCAGGCGGACTCTCAACCACTGCACCACCAGGGAAGCCCTCTGTAATGTTTTAAATTGGATGTTAACGTGAGGTTCACTTCCATGGGGAATTCATGTCATGTATATATTTTGAAAATAGACATTAGAACTCAATTCCTACAGATGCTCATTAAAAGTATTTTGAAATTATAACATTATATCATTGTAGGATTCTCAGGCTGTCTGCCGACTTCCACTGAAATTGTGATATCTTTATTACTTTGTGCTTATTGTACATAAGTGTTTTCTAACAGACCTTGAATGTCCTGCTCACACTGAGAAGTTTACACTTACTAAAATAGGAAGATTTGCTGGCAGTGTAACTCTATACCAAGAAGAGTGTTCCACTATTTTAAACATGAAGCTTCTACAAAATAAGGACCAAATTGTGAAAAGATAATTCTACCCAAGGTTAACCTAGCAGACCTATGAACCATTCTGGTGATATATATATATGTAGAAAGTAGGCACCCAGTAAAGCTTGCTGATTGATTGACAGTGTGTTCCATAAACAATTTTCTCCCCAAATAATTCAATCCAACAGAAAAAAACATAGGATATAATCCTTTCCCTAAAAGCATTTATAATCCAGGTGAAAGTTCACATGAGAAGAAATTTAAGAGTATATTATAAGATGACTGTACTACCCAAAGAAATCTACAGATTCAATGCAATCCCTATCAAATTACCAATGGCATTTTTTACAGAACTAGAACAAAAAGTCTTATAATTTCTATGGAGACACAAAAGACCCCGAATAGCCAAAGCAATCCTGAGGGAAAAAACAGAGCTGGAGTAATCAGATTCCCTGACTTCAGACTATACTACAAAGCTACAGTAATCAAGACAATATGGTACTGGCACAAAAAAAGAAATATAGATCAATGGAACAGGGTAGAAAGCCCAGAGATATATCCACAGACCTGTGGTCAACGAATCTATGACAAAGGAGGCAAGGATATACAATGGAGAAAAGACAGCCTCTTCAATGAGTGGTGCTGGGAAAACTGGACAGCTACATGTAAAAGAATGAAATTAGGACACTCCCTAACACCACACACAAAAATAAACTCAAAATGGATTAAAGACCTAAATGTAAGACCAGACACTATAAAACTCTTAGAGGAAAACATAGGCAGAACATTCTTTGACATAAATCACAGCAAGATCTTTTTTGACCCACCTCCTAGAGAAATGGAAATAAAAACAAAAATAAACAAATAGGACCTAATGAAACATAAAAGCTTTTGCACAGCAAAGGAAACTATAAACAAGATGAAAAGACAACCCTCAGAATGGGAGAAAATATTTGCAAACGAAGCAACTGACAAAGGATTAATCTCCAAAATATATAAACAGCTCATGCAGCTCAATATTAAAAAAAAAACCCAATCAAAAAATGAGCAGAAGACTTAAATAGACATTACTCCAAAGAAGACATACAGATGGCCAAGAGGCACATGAAAAGCTGCTCAACATCACTAATTATTAGAGAAATGCAAATCAAAACTACAATGAGGTATCACCTCACACTGGTTAGAATGGGCATCGTCAGAAAATCTATAAACAACAAATGCTGGAGAGGGTGTGGAGAAAAGGGAACCCTCTTGCACTATTGGTGGGAATGTAAATTGATACAGCCACCATAGAGAACAGTATGGAGGTTCCTTAAAAAACTAAAAATAGAACTACTATATTACCTAGCAATCCCACTCTGAACATATACC
Source organism: Pseudorca crassidens (assembly GCF_039906515.1). Classification (NCBI taxonomy): domain Eukaryota; kingdom Metazoa; phylum Chordata; class Mammalia; order Artiodactyla; family Delphinidae; genus Pseudorca; species Pseudorca crassidens. The sequence goes on from NC_090301.1 coordinate 82,310,374, forward strand.
CAGAGAAAACCATAATTCAAAAAGACACATGCACTCCAATGTTCATTGCAGCACTGTTTACAATAGCCAGGTCATGGAAGCAGCCCATCAACAAACGAATGGATAAAGAAGATGTGGTACATATATACAATGGAATATTACTCAGCCATAAAAAGGAACAAAATTGGGTCATTTGTAGAGACGTGGATGGACCTAGAGACTGTCATACAGAGTGAAGTAAGTCAGAAAGGGAAAAACAAATGTCGTATATTAATGCATATATGTGGAATCTAGAAAAATGGTACAGGTGAACCGGTTTGCAAGGCAGAAATAGAGACACAGATATAGAGAACAAACATATGGATACCGGGGAGGGGGGAGCCGGGGAGGGGGTGGTGGGATGAATTGGGAGATTGGGATTGACATATATACACTAATATGTATAAAATAGATAACTATTAAGAGCCTGCTGTATAAAAATAAACAAATGAAATTTAAAAAAAAGAATATATTATAAGGCATGAGACTATCAGAAAGAAGGTAGTATAGTACAGGTGCCATGAGTAGAGGGCATGTTCATTTAGTCCTGGTTAAGTGCCCATCACTGAATAAAATAAGATGGATAAAATAAAAGCAAAGCTAGTGAAAAAACAACTAAGGTTATTTTTTTGGCTTTTTTGTGTCAAGTCCTGAGGTAGCTACTTCATGAGCATTTTATTAAATCCTTACAATAATCCCATGGACACAGTTATCCTATTTTACAGATGAGTACACTGAGGCTTAGAGAAATTAAGTAATTGTCACATACTGAACAGCTAAGTAATGGCAGAGATGTGATTTGATTTGGTGTCTGTTTTAGGTCCATAAGCTCCATTGTTTTCCTGGGGTCTGGTGAGATGTTTGCTTAGCAAAACTTAATTTTTTTTACAATTGGGGTGCAGTAGCTACAAACAAAATGGAGAGTTGGGACTCTTGCCAAACAATGCATACCCTATGAATTACCTTATTACTATAGGTATGTTTGTAAGCTACATGAGGTTCAGAACTATGACTATTTTTTGAGGGTGTGTTTTTGTTATTTTTTAAGTATCTCAGAGCTTTGGGCACTCAGACAGCAACATCATTAAGAGACTAAGGAGTGCGAGGACTACAAAGGAGGAGTAGGGCAATGATGGAAACATTTCCTGCCTTTCTATTATACAGTGATTTGGGGAAGTAGAATATTTCTAAAACATATTTGATGGACTACTGTTCATTGAGATGCAATTATTGTGGTCCAACGTACTGAAAGGATCCAGTGTATCTTTAAATTTTCCTTGTATAAAACATGAGTTTGGGGGGCAGAGGAAAGTAAAAAGAGAATTTTCAAATGCATTTAGGACAATTCTGGAAAGGTAAGTACTGCTTTGACTATGTGTATCTCTTTTGCTGTGATTCCACCAGTCAATAAAATTCTAAAAAAATTTAGTGATTGTCAAAGTCTAATTTTGGAACTCTTTTTGGAAGCGGTGTGGAAGAAGGCCTAAATTGTATTTTTTTTTTTTTTGGACAAGATGCTTTTTGGTGGCTGGTGTTGATGATTGCAATGGAGTTCCCATCTTCAAAGTCCTAGCAGTAGGTTTCTTAGGTAGAGATAAAGGTTGGATTTCATTCTTTTAATGACACATGCACTCTGGTGACCCCTGAGAAAAATGATCATTATTCTTTGCATGATTGTGGCTGCTGAGAATCAAGGTTCATTTCAAGCTGGTTGTTTATCCCAGTTGGACTTTACCAACTTGACATACTGAACTTGGAAGGTTCTTAGAGAAAAAAGGAAGGAAGTGGGGGAAATGCTAGAAGCATTTCAGCTTTCACTGAATAATATATACTAATCATAGAGAAATTTGTAGCTTAAAAAAAATCAAGAACTTGAGGACTTATAATAAGATTGCAGTCCTGTTCCTTTTGAATGCTGTAAGTATATTTCTACTAAAAAAAAATAATAATCTGTTTCCAACAGCCCCTTTCATGTATTAACCTATCAATGTTACCTTTGAATAGTTCTACAACCTCCCATGGTGCAAATGTCTCTGTTTAACTAACACTCTTTATTTTATTACATTCAAAATGTACTTGTGAAAATGAAAGTGCTTTGTATTGCTGTTATAGCTCCAACAATGTGATTATTTAGCACTTTTCAGAGACTGATTTCCTCGTTAGTATTTATGCAACCCCATGTACCTGCTATGAGCGTTGGAAAGGTGCAAATAGCATTGGGAGGTTGGAATTATTTAGCATGTCTTAGAGCAAGAATGACAAGGACTAACAGTAAGAGAGGAACAAAAGGGAACATTTCTAGGAAGCGACATTTTGGTTCCCACTGACAAAACCCTCTGAACATATGCAGAACATAATCAAATAACCACCCACTGCATCTGAAAACCAAATTCTGGTTGAAGAAAAAGTCGAGGTCTGTCCATTCTGAAATACACAAATGGAGGCCCACTGTTGCCTGATGTTTTAGAGGATGACAAAAGCTTTGTTCAACATATCCAAATGCTTACAGAACGCCAAACAAAAGAAGTATGTTATTTTAGATGAGGACATATTTCCTAGATCCCACCCAAGGTCCATCCTTAAAATTTTCCAGCTCCAAAACCTTTGAGTTTATTTCCAATTTAAATACTTTTTGAAAGAAGAAATTACTTTTCAATTGGGTTACTTCTATAGAAATTTATGACTTAGATTTTTCTGGAAAGTAGGACTAGAGATAACGAAGAATCACTTGGTTATGGCAGTATCTACAGCTTGGGAGCTGTGATCAAAACATGATGGGACTGTGTAGGTTAATATTTCCAATTTTCTCTGTATTTACTGGCCAAGGTAGACTGAAAAGTCCTTATATGGTATGCATTTTGCACCCTCCTTGCAATATATATTTTCTAACCTTAGAACATCAAGGGAGACCCTGTAATCTGCTGACCCTTGACCCAGTAGTAATGTAATGAGACAAGCAGAGTATTTTGGCGGTTCAGAAATAGGCCTTCACAAGGCAGAGCTACAACCTCTGGCATTATGACTCTGAGCTTTTCTTGCTGCTTAATCTGTGACTGAAGTACAGTCAGTCAGGGAATGGTTAACGAACTATAATGCATCAACACAATAGGATATTATGCAGCCTTTACCAATTATAACTGGGAAGAAAATGCAGAAACATATTAACTGTTTACAAAATAATTGAAAATCATATTGCAAACTGATGTGGACACCATGGTAATAGCTGCATAAAGTATATGTAAGAACTAGAAGGTAATTGGCAAAGTTGAGAATAGAGGTAAAAGGTAAAGCTGGTTTATTTGGGGATTGATTTTTCCTGTTTTTACAAAAAGTCATTTGCTGTAGTGTCATCATTTCTTCAATATGTAATTTTTATACAAACAACCTACTGGTACTTGGTATAATTTGGGGGACTATGGAGAAGATGAGTTTTTAAAATATGTGTACTTGGGAATAGCACTGAGGCTAAAAGACTCAAATTGGGCCAAATCATAAAGTTAACTTGGTTAAAGTGATTATATCTTATGTACATTGTTGTAATAAATCACTTTTAAAGAACAGAACTGAATGCTTGCTTCCTGAATTGTCATGATAATCTTTCTTTTCTGAAAGAAGAGTAGCCAGGTATTTTTACTATGGGATTTAAGCATAACAAGGGAGGGTGTAATGGAATATACTAATAACATTCACTCAACAGTTGGCAAATTGGCTATATTCTGTGACCTTTCAGAAGTGTTTTCTCCAAAGAAAAGTCAGATGGACTACAAAGAGTTAGAATCCTAGTTTAGAGCTTTGTGATTAAAAGAGGCTTTTGAGATCTCCTTTTCAAGTAATTTTACAAATTCTGGAACCCCAGTGTAAACTTGATATAAAACCAGTTGTAAGAGGAGCTACTCTGATTGAAGCATGGGAGCTATGCCATGGTTGACTTACTCCTATTGAAACTGTCTCTGAGCTCCTAGATCATTCTGGTCCTTCTGGTTCCTAACATGGGACGACATGGTCTGAGCTCCTTCTGGTTCCATTTAGAAATGAGCTCCATTTCTAAATGAGAATCTGGGTCTCCTGCCACCCAGCCAGTGGTCTTTCTACTAAACCAATGGTCAGGCCTTTTGTGGATGCCCAGGACACTGTGAAGTAGTCTCTGTGACTGACAGAGGAAAGCAGCACTTGACAGGGGAGATAGAGCAAGAATCAGGGTCCTTTACCCTATCTTTGACCAGAGCAGCTCCACTTTTACCTTTTTATATAATGAGGTTGATTTTAATATTCTTCTAAGGAAAAACATCCCATTGCCAACAAATAAAAGACAAATTAAGGAAGAAAGACTCCCACAGGACTATCTTTCTTTACTCTTTTTTTCTTTTTTCTAAATATTCTAATCTTAAAGTGCCTATATCTTTTTGTCTCCTATTTCAGAGGTGAGATATATACACACACAAAAGCATTTTAGAAAAAACTTGCAAAGCAATGGAAGCTGGATGGTGAATCAAAATTCCTGACCAGAAAGTATGTGCTTAACAACCAGGACCACAGTGTTTCTGGCCTGGCTACATGGATTAATTTTATTTTTTAAAGCTCTGATAATAGCTGAAGACTGTCCTGTGGTCTGAATTAGTGATTCCCTGTGTGTCTTTGTGAGGTTATTTTGTTTGACAGGCAGCAGTCAGCTTTCCTTTTACTTCACCTCTATCTACAGAGGGCATTTTGAATCACTTGCCTAGTCTTAGACCAGCATAGAGCTGTGGACCACAAGCTGTGGACAGCTGTTCTGGAAAGCAGAAGTCCATAACCAACAGGCTTCTTAAATGGGGAAAGATGGGCTGTTGATTGGCAGAAAGACTCTGATTACATAGTTCAAAGATAGAGTGAAAGGAAACAGATGTTGAAGTGATTTATGGGGTGGGGGAAAGAGCAGGGTGTTCAGCTATTAGATGAAGGACAAGGCATGCCCTCACCACTCTGATGGGAAAACAATATTTTATGTGATCGATTCCACTCCAGATAAAATCACTGGTAAGTTTTCTGTGTAAAGAATGGGTAGCCTGACATCTTACTGTACTTGGAAAACAAACACCATAAAAGCAACAGTGATACCACAGCACACATATTTGTGTTATTCCTGTGAACTGCTAATGACTATGATGAAAGTTTTTTTCAAACTAACGTATACATTTAGAGAAGCTAGTTGAGTAGGAGAATTTAAAAAGTGTTATAATAAACATTGGTAAACTAAAAGAAGTTCGGTTAAGTTTGCAGATAGTATCTCACGTCAGTGAAAATTCCTTGTCTGTGACTCTTACATGTTTATATGTTTGACAATTTAACTATCTGATTTAGCAGATGAAATCTTTTCGGCCTTGTAAGAGTTTAAACATATTAAGGAATCCCAAGAAATGGCCATTCTGAAATCCAAAACCACCCAGGAAGTAACCGTTTTTATTTTGGATGGATTTTGAGTGCTTGTAGAAAGCATGGAAAATTGATACGAAAATGGTAATTTCTCCATTTCCTGTCTTCCCCTTTCCCTTTGGCCTGGTAGTCTTCTATAGCCCCACATTCAGCAGAACCTATGCTATTTCCCTCTCCTGGGACTTTCTGGGGGGCATTCCCCCAAGATTCCAAGCAGCCCTGCATTTCGAGGTGCCTGTGGAGCTCCACTTCTGCATTGAGCAAAGTTGCCGCCCTTCAATCATTTGGCTTCTTGGCTCTGCTTTGTGTGTGTGGGTGTGTTTTTCCTGTTTTCTAACTTGAATTTTGTTTGGTGGGGTGGGAATATCTTTGTCCAGATGGTCCCCATCCCAGGACATTTTGCAGAGTATATGTGAGCCAGAAACCACCAGGAATTTTTATTTTTCTTTTGACTCAAGAAGGTCCCTCACTTTGCTCCATGTTGCCAATTCTTTTTGTAAATCTCAAGGCATGTTCTCTTTGCAAAACAGCTCTCTGAAAACACACACACACACACACACACACACACACACACACACGCACACACACACACAGTATTATTAGTTAAAAAAAATTAGTATATGGCAAATTGTTGCAAAGGCAAACTACTAAAAAGGGATAAATTTTACTTCTTCAAAGAGGCTGGCAAACCTTCTCCCTTTTGTGACTTTGCCTTTTAAGCAAAACCCTTGACTTCCAGAAATGCTCTTGGAGCACATGTTCCCATGTAGACACCCCACAGAAGCTGATCCCCAGGACACAATGTTGGCCTAACCACCTCCCACCACCCCATCCCAGAACAAGCCTGAGTCTTTTTGAAACAAATCACGTGGAATAAACCAGATTGCAAAGGAAAGCCGTACAGTCTGTTGGAATAATAATTTGTGTTTATTATGCCCTTTCAAGTGATGCTGTATCCCCCTTTGTCTCATTTTTGTGTGGCACAGTAGACATCTGCTCAGACTGAAATGCCTTAGAAGAACTTGATTCCTTTGGGCTTGGCGAGGTGAGGGTGGAACAGGGGCTATTTCGTCTAAATATTGCTTATAAAACCTCATTCCTGTAGTCTTTTGCAGGACAATCTTCTTTAGCACAGCACTCCCCTTTCCCCATTGTCTTTCAGTGGGCAGGATGCATCTAAGTAAAGGATGTTGTGTTGGATTACTATTACTGATGAGGGCTTTTAAACACTTTAACATGTGGCATCATTGTTACAGCTGTCATTGCTGTCTTGAAATTTATTCTCAGCTCTGAGAAAGGCTTTTAGCCATGTGTCAGGCAGCACGTCAGCAGAAATTGCCAACAAGCATGATTTATATTCAGTCTTTTAGGGCTGTAAGAGTACTGCCTCAGGCTGCTTCAGGTCTGAAAGAGATTAGAAACACACCTTGGCAGTCCATAACCTACATCTGCCCTTGGTCAAACAACTCATTTTATTTGTAGGATTACAGACATTTTCAGTGGCATATTCCTGAATCTGTTTTCCTTGATGATAGATAACTTTAAAAAGTGCCCTTCATCTTTCACCACCCCCCTGCCCTATTCCACCCTATATTTGCACTTATTTTTCCCCCACCCAGAATGCAGTGGCTTTAAGGAAAAAGTCAATCCCATTCTAGTTGCCCAACTCTAATTTGTAGTGAGACAGAATTGCTTATATTTGTCTATAGGGATGTTTATTGCAGGATAGTTTGTAAATAGGGAGTTGGATTAAGTAATATGGTACATCTCATTCAGTGAAGTAGTTCTTCTTATTCAATGGAGTATCCACAGGCATTAAACATGATTTTTAATTCCATGTTAATAAAAATTTGTTAAGCAAAAAAACAAGTTAGAAACCCAAATGTCCATCAACTGATGAATGTATAAATAAAATGTGGTATGTCCATACAATGGAATATTATTCAGCCTTAAAAAGGAATAAAGTACTGATACATGCTATGACATTTATGAACCTTGAAAACATGTTAAGTGAAAGAAGACAGACACAAAAGGCCACATACTATATTATTCCATTTATATGAAATGCCCATAGTAGGCAAATATACAGAGACAGAGAGTAGATCAGTGGTTGCCAGGGGCTGGGCAGAGGAGGGAATGAGAATAACTGCCAGTGGCTATTAAGTTTCTTTCTGGAGTGGTGAAAGTTTTCTGCAGTTAGATGTTTGCAAACTCTTGATATACTAAAAACCACTGTATTGTATACTTTAAAAGGTTGAAATTTATGTTATGTGAATAATATTTCAGTAAAGCTGTTGAAAAAGAGACTAAAAAGAAAAAAAAGCAAATAACCTAACTCAATGAACTTACGATTTTATTTTTGTAAAAACAAAATATAGTATTACTAATAAAAAGTATATATTAATATATAAATAAAATTAAATACATCAATTATATATACTAATATCTATTAATAAAAAAGACTCATGGTACAGTTACTACTATGAGAAAATTGCATTTTCCAATTCTTTGTGCTTATTTGATTTTTTTCTAATTACAAAAATTCTGCTGGTTATTTTTATTAAAACTTTGAAGATGAATGTCATTTTTAAATTAAGAAAGAAGGGGATAAATGATGGCTGCTTTAGACATACTTTAAAATATTTCTCTTAGAGAGATACTGTAGGCCTGGGAATGGAGCATCAAGTGGGAACTTTCAAATGTGGTACTATGATCCAGAAAGGTCAATTCCTTGTTCCTCTACTTCCATTTTCTCCCACCCAGAAAATAGTATCACATTAAACGTGTTGTTTTGAGTGCATGATAAAGATAACATGGAGTAGAAAGTGACTTAACATTTAGCAAGTGTACCTGGTTGCCAGGAATTCTGAAAGAGCACTGTATTGTCAGTTACATTAAAAAAAAATTTTTATGGCTAGAGTTGGTTACGTTGAATACTTCCATTCACTTTCTAATAGAGAGAATGTAGTCAAATAGCGTATGTAGCTGAAAGAGAGGCTGGAAAACATAGCTTCTAACGTTGGCCATGGGCCCTTTAAGAACTATGATAGTTTGGAAGAAGAGGAGAATGGATTTTTGGGGAAACTAGCAGACCACCTCCTAGTTGTTTAGAGAATTTTTTCAAATGCAGCGAAATTATATTTATACTTGAAGAAAAATACCTAGAGCAAAAAAACAATTCTGGATTACTATGGGAGGTAGTGTAATAGTTGGAGCTCATTAAAAATATGTAAGCAATGCTTTGAGTTGAATGGCTGTTGGATATTCAACTGCCCATAGGCAGGTTACTAAATTAAATGACACATAGAAATCATTTGAGCTATGTGATCATTAGTACCCTTGATCTTTGTTCTTTTTTATTTTAAACAAAGATGAGATTCCCTATAAGCAACTAACTTTTGCTAAGTGATATAACATCAGGATGGCTTTTCTATTCAAAGAATTCATCATGTTAACTCAAGTCCTGTAATAATTCCTATGTTAGTTAATGTAATGCTAGCTGCTGTAATGAATAAATCCCCCAATTTCAGTATCTCGATGAAATAAAATTTATTTCTTACTCAGTTGGGCAGCTTTCAATGTGGTGAGCCAGGGACCCAGGCTCCTTCCTTCTGTTGACTCTACCAACTTTTAGATCTCTGTAGTCCTTAACTTCTAGCTGGGAAAAAGAGGACCTGGGAAATAAATGGGAGGTTTTTATGGTCCAGGCCTGAAAGTGGAGTAAAAACTTCCACTCATAGCCCATTGGCCAGACACTAGTCACATGACCACACCTAACCAAAGGGAGGCTGGGAAATGTAGCCCATTGCAGTCTCTTACCTAGGAAGAAAGGAAAGAGAATTGGGGAATAAGTAACTCGTTTCTGTCGCAACTCTTTATCTCAAAGGACATAGGGTCTAAACTCTTTATCAAGGACTACAGGGTCATTTATGGTTTGTTCCTGTTTACCTTTAGAACCTCATCTTGCCTCTTGAACTCTGTTCCACTTTGGGTAACTAAATCATAGAGGTCCTGAGCTGTTGATAGTTCATGTAATAATACTGTTTGCCAGTAGAATAGTGACTAGCAATTATTTAAATCTTTTGATCTTCTTATCTTTAGTTGCATGAGACTAACCAACTTTTATCAACACTTTTCCCACCAAACAAAAAAGACAGTGTATTGTGAGCACTATTGCTTAACTACTGTTTCATGTTTTGTGGGATAAGTGCTTTTTGCATCCCAGCAAATCTTAAAGAATATATTTTTTTAAAGATTATTTATTTTATTTACTTTCAGCTGTGTTGGGTCTTAGTTGCGGCACACGGGATCTTTTGTTGCGGTGCACGGGCTTCTCTCTAGTTGTGGAGTGTGGGTTTTCTTTTCTCTAGTTGTTGCATGTGGGCTCCAGGGCGTGTGGGCTCTGTAGTTTGTGGCACGCGAGCTTAGTTGAGGTGTGTGAGCTCAGTAATTGTGGCACATGGGCTTAGTGCGCCACAGTTAGTTCAATTCCTGACCAGGGATTGAACCCCCATCCCCTGCATTGCAAGGAGGATTCTTTACCACTGGACCACCAGGGAGGTCCCAGCAAATCTTAAAGACTAGGAAAGAAGGAGTTTCCATTTATATACCCGGGAGAATTTGTTACTTTCCTAAAGGGCTTTCTGGTTTTTATCCTCTTATTCTCCTAGGTGGAGAATGGTTTAACTGGAGTTGCCTAACATACTGGTTCCCACTTAAGAATTACTTGGGCAGTTTGTGAAAAAGATGATTTCAGGCCCCCATCAGAGAATCTGATTCAGTGAGACTGGTGTGGCATCTGAGAATGTGTACTTTTATGGTTCTGATGTAATGGTCTGTTGGTTATGATTTGAGAAATAATAAACTAGCAGGTTAGAGAATATAGAGTAGTGGACAAGAATACTACTCAGACAAAGTTATTCAGCTATATTACTGAATAGCTCTGAAATCTTGGCCAAGCTTCTTAAACTCTGTGAGTGACTGGATGGGGACTAATGAAACCATCCTAGAAGCTCCTGTTGATGCCCCACTTGCTCTGCTTCTAGAGTCCTGTCCCCACCCCTTCAGTAGTCTTAACCACATTACTGCAGCTAGACTCCCACTCTATTTAGCTATAGTACATTTCTCAAGAAGGGGTGATGCCTTCACACATGAGGGCTGAAAATTTGGATTTTAGAACCTGAAAAGAGTTTAGGCTCAGTGAAAGAAAAAGCTAGGGACCTGGTCATTTTCTTAATTTTTCTCTTTTAAAGCCAAGTTATTGGCTACTTGCAGATAGGGAGCCACTGGTGTGATGTAGCTGCTAAAAATTCAACAGAATCATGGATTGCACTAAGAGATGTTAGAATTCATATCAACAAAGAAGGACCTGCTTCACTCTGTGGTAACAATAGTATGTCTGGAATCATGCTCCCTTGTGGAAACACACTCTCCACCTAAACAAGAGCTTTGGCAATCTAGAGCACATCCAGAGGTGAATGAAAAAATGGCATGAGGTCTGGAAACCACATCCCATGAGAAAACATTCAGTCAAATTGGGAAGGTTAATTTTTCTGAAGAGAAGACTTGGTGGTAGCTTAGGGTGATGGGTTAAGAAGGACATTTAAAATACTCAAGGAGACAAAAAGTGTAAGAAGACTAGACTTATTATTTGACACCTTAGAGAGCAGAATGAGGACATTGGTAGGAGACAGATCAGGGTAAAAGAAGTTTCCATGCTGAGAAATGTCCAGTTGTGGGAAGAATGGAGGCTCATGACCAGATCCAGAGGTGGTTGTGAGCAGTATTTCTCTATCAAGAGGTAGTTAAATTATATGAGGTCCCAGATTCCGTGGTTGGACTGAGGGACTGGATGACTTAATGGGCTGTACCATCGCACTTCTCTTTCTGCTAATGCTATTGAAAATGTGATTTTGAACTCATAGTCTTCCATGTTTTCACCTATTCTATGGAAATAGTCCTATAAAAAATCAGTTTACATGCTTCTTCTGAGGGCAAATTTATAAAGAGAGTGGCTTTCTTAAAGCATAACTTTATCCTCCACCATCTAAATTTGGTTGTGGTCTTTCAGAGTAACTGCACAATGTTATCCCCACTTCTCTGCTTCTCCCCAGCAGTGGAGAGAGACTATTGTTCTTAGTTTCCACCTTTAAGAAGGAGAAGAAAATTATTAGGAATTGGTTAAAGTTTTGATGGTATTATGGGCAGAGAAAAAAGAGTGCCTGGATCCTGTATTGGTCTAAGCACTCTTCTAAAGGTTCCTGAGGCAGATATACACACAATGGTTAATAGCAGATAGGAAATAAAGTTCTGCTTTTAAAATAAGCTGGTAATAGACCCACACACATAGAAAACAAACTTATGGTTACCAAAGTGGGAAGGGGAGGGAGGGATAAATTAGGAGTTTGGGATCGACATATATACTCTACTATATATAAAATTGATAACCAACAAGGACCTACTATATAGCACTATACTAAATATTTTGTAATAATCTATAAGGGAAAAGAATCTGGAAAGTATACACACACACACACACACACACACGAATCACTTTGCTGTATACCTGAAACTAATACAGTATTGTAAATCAACTATACTTCAATAAAGAAAAATAATCTGGTAAAATCAATGCTGTTAGTACAGTCTGGGGGCCTAAGAATACACGATTTTTTACCTTGGTCACCTATATTGCAGTAAGTTTCCCAGGAAGCTCCACCCATGAGCAAAAATGACAGATGGGAAACCAAATTTTACTTTGTTAATTCCTGGGTGAGTATCTCTTTCACTAATGTAGGACTCTCTAGTGAAAGCTAGGTTGGCATAGATGGCCCAGCCAAAGGTCCACACACTCTAAATCTCTGAATCTTAATCCCTTTTGATAAACCACTAGATACACAGACACAGGCAACATTACATGCATTTATGATCATGTTTGAGAAGAGAGAAGAATCGGGGCCTCAGGATATCCTGGCACAGCTTACTCCATGACACTTGGGGAAGGGAAACAAGTGCTACAAAGGAAATCAAGGTGACCTGCATGCTCAGGTGAGGGTCCATGACTCACTGAGGAGGATAGAAGCTGGGAATAGTGAAAGAAAGGGATGCATAACTGGGTGGCCTTTAAATGTATAATGATTCCACCCAGTGAAACGTGGCTCTGTCACTGCCAGCTGGAACCTTCTAGAGGAAAGAGAATGCTGCAGCTCAGTGAACAGAAGAGGATAAAAAGCATCAAGACAACCTAGTTCCCAAGTAGATGTGGCTCGTTCAGTCAAACCCACTGCACAGGAGAGTGACAAAGGGTAAGATAGGTGGGTGTGAGGTAGATCCTGGCTTGCTTACCTGGCCATTTAGCCACATGGAAACAGGACTGCACTCAGCAAGATGGCCAGGTTCCCAGGGAGATCAGGCTCAGCTCACCAGGCTGGCCATATAACATGATAATGGCAGAGGCCAGAGCAAGATGGCCAAATCAGCTCGGGTCTTAACTAGCCAAAGGTGTGGAAGCTGGAAATAGAAAAAAGTGAGTTTCCTTCATGGGATCTTTTAATGCACAATGACCCTACTCAGTGTGGTTCTGTCAGCATCCTGAAATTAGCCCAGTAATATTAGCAACCCTTTCTCTTGATACGTGAGTCGGCGATGGTGGGTAGGGAGGACTTAGGGTCTTTCCATTCTCCACTAAAATATTCATGCTACATGGAATGGACTAATTTCTAAAAGGATTTCTAGTACCTTAAAGATGCAGAAAATTTGACCTTCAGGCTGCCAGGGGTCTGTGGTTGTGGATCTTTGGTCTTGAGACCTTCATTCTTATGTTATATTAACATGCAACACCTACAGGAGAGATCAATCTAGCTTCACATTATAAGAAACAGAAGAGGAGCAGTATGGTGTAGGGTTAAGACCCTGTGCTCTGGAGTTTACTGTCTGAACTCAGATCTGCCCCTTCCTACCTCTAAGTGTCAGTTTCGTCATGTGTAAATTGGGATGATGATATTAATATGTGTCAAAAGGGAGAATGCACACAAAACATTAGACTTATGCATAATAGGCTCTCTAAAAGTTAGCTGTTTGATTTTGTTTTTCAGGGAAAAATAATCATATAAAATGATCCTCAGATTCTTCAAATATATATAACCCTCTTCCTCTAAGAAGATCAAAATATTTTCCTACCTGTAATTATAATTGTCTTCATGGTATCTTGGTGATTTGAAATAATTTAACATAAATGGAAACATTTGGAACTCAGAACTAAGCCCAGTATGTGTTCTCAGTACAAGAATACTTTGATCTTTGGTTGCATGCTTGAGGTGATGTGAGCAGTACCCTGTGGTTAGAACCCAGAAGTGCTGCTGTCTCTTCCCCTGTACCATCCACGATGGGCTGAACTGGTCTTTACCTCCAAAATGAATTTGCGATTTTTTTTTTTTTTTCGGTACGTGGGCCTCTCACTGTTGTGGCCTCTCCCCCTGCGGAGCACAGGCTCCGGACGCACAGGCTCAGTGGCCATGGCTCACGGGCCCAGCCGCTCCGCGGCATGTGGGATTCCCCCGAACCAGGGCACGAACCCGCGTTCCCCGCATCGGCGGGCGGACTCCCAACCACTGCGCCACCAGGGAAGCCCCCGAATTTGCGATTTTGTTGGCAGCATTGTCTGAACCTTGGGGCTGAACTTGGGGACTATCTTGCTGGTCACACTGGGCTGCAGAGCCAGAAGGAGAGAGATAAGCTGTAGCTGGCTCTGGGTACATGATCTCATCTTGAGGGGGTTGGTTTTAAAGTGCCTAATCTTCCATCTATTGCACAGGCCTGAAGCGTCTCTAGGGTCTGTAATGAACTTTCTGTCTCTTATTTCTTGCAACGACACTTGAGGTTATCCATTCTGAATTCCAGAGACAAACAGGCCACCAATTCTAGGAATTCTGGTATTTAGAATCACAGGACGTTACAGTTTGCAGAGACCTTAAAGATCATCTTCTTCAACCTTCTTAGTTTACAGATTACAAAACTAAGTCCTGGGAAGGTCAAGAAACTTGTCAAAGGTCATAGAGCTAGTTGCTGGAATGACTCAGATTATAGTGTGCATTTTATAACACAGTGGTTAAGATTGGTTAAAAATACAGTCTGTGGAACCAGCCAGCCCCTATTCAAGTTACCAGTAACAACTCTCTCCCAAATAAGAAACTTAGAAAAGTTAATTAAGTCCTCTCTGCCTCAGTTTCCTCATATGTAACTGTGGATAATAATGGTACCTACCTCATAGGTTGTCATGAGGTTTAAATTGGGTAAAACATATAAAGGATTTTTAGAACAAAGCCTTACGCTTAGTAAAACCCTCAATTAATAATGTAACTTATTACCGTTAATTTTAGATCACAGTTCTTTCAGTCTGGGCACAAGATTTTAGGCAACAATAGATAGTCACCAGTTCTTTCTGTGTAAAAGCACATCCGGAGTCTTAATAATTTTCAGCCCCTCCACTGGCAACAACTTAGTCTAAGCCCCATTTTCTCTTACCTAGGTTACTGCAGTAGCTCCCTCATTGGTCCTCTGCTTCCTCTCTCAAACTTTGTTCTAGTTATTGATTGTTGCATAATAAGATTTACCAAAATGTTTGCTCACGATTTTGTGGGCCAGGAATTCAGAATTGCTCATCAGGATGGTTTGTCTTTGCATTGTCTCCTTGCACTGTTACGTGGGGCAGCTTGACTGAGGCTAGAGGATCTACTTCCAAGATGGTCCACTTATATGGCTGGAAAGTATTGTTGGCTCTTGGCTATGAGGTTAGCCAGGGCTGTCATCTGGGGCCTCAGTTCCTCTCCATAAGGGCCTTTCCTTGAGGCTACCTGGGCTTTCCCACGGCATGGTGGCTGAGTTACATATGAATGAGTGTTCCAAGACACTAGAAGTGGAAGCTGCCAGTTTCTGAATGCCTGGGTCTTCACTTTCATTATATCCTATTGGTCAACACAATTACACAGCCAGCCCAGATTTAAGGGAAGAAAACATAGACCCTACCTTTCAATGAGCGGAGTGTCAAAAAATTTGTGATTGTCTTTGATGTTCCACGTCCTTCTATAATCAGTTATTTTCAGAGTATCACAAGTCAACTTTAAAAAGTGTAAATCAGATCATGTCACTTACCATTGCTTTAAAGCTCTCATATTTCTACTCATCACTCTCAGGATACAATTCAGACTTTACTGTGGCCTATGAGGTTCTACACATCAGGCCCTTGGTTGACTTTCTAACCTCATTTCCTTTGTCACTTTTTCAAATTGTATTCTCTGACACTCTATCTAAAGCAGTGCCCTGTTACTTTGTATACCCTTGCCCTGCATTATTATTATTATTTTTTTTTGCGGTACGCAGGCCTCTCACTGTTGTGGCCTCTCCCGTTGCGGAGCACCGGCTCCGGACGCGCAGGCTCAGCGGCCATGGCTCACGGGCCTAGCCGCTCTGTGGCATGTGGGATCTTCCCGGACCGGGGCACGAACCCGTGTCCCCTGCATCGGCAGGCAGACTGTCAACCACTGTGCCACCAGGGAAGCCCGCCCTGCATTATTTTTTTCATGCACTTATCATTGCCTGATGTATTCTAAGTTTAGCTATTGATTTATCCAACTCAGCCCCTAGAGTGTGAGTCCATGAGGGCAGGGACTTTAGTCAATCCCTTATCTCCATTGCCTAGAACAATGTCTGGCACTCTACTAGTAGGTGCTCTATAAATATTTGTTGAATTAATGAATGGTACCTTTTGAATTTTTTCTCTGCTAGGAGAAAAGCTTCTGTGTACATGACTTTCTGCCATACTTTCTCTCTTTCCTTGGAGCAGGAGTAGACTTGGTGTCAATCAAGTTTATTTACCTATGCAGTATAAGGAGGGAAAGCAAGATGAAAGATACAATGCTTTTGGCAGGAGAAAGGGTTGGAAATCAGTTGGCTAATATTATATGGGAAGTACCACTATTAACTTAAGTATTTAGGACATGTGTGTGTAATAAGAAACAAATGATACAATATGTGCTCTTAAAGAGTTTAGGATTAGAGAAATGTCAATGTGATGATGACTCAAGTGTGGCAGAATGTCTAAATGAAAAGATTGGTGGCATTGAAATCAGACAAACCTGTACTCTTTTTTCTAGGCATGAGACCCAGTAATCAACTTGCTTAACTTCTTTGAGCCTTGGCTTCTTCATCTATGAAGAATACATACTAATATTCTCTAAACATCTCTGTGAGAATTAAACATGTCATTCTATCTGTGGTAGGCTTAAAACAGGACAGCAGATTTTTAGTCGTTGCTTCCATTGAGAGGTGGGCGGTCTATGTATTCTCCCCTTAAATTTAGGCAGATTGTGTTTGCTTAGGCCAAAAGAGTACAGCAGAAGTGATAGTATGTTACCTCCAAAGTTAGGTCATAAATGGCCAGACAGAATTCTCATTCTTGAAACACTGAGCTACCATAAAAGAATTCTTGACTACCCTGAGACCACCATGCTGGGGTGGCCACATGTAAGCCTAGTTGAGTCCTAGTTGAGCTGTTCTTCAGCCATCTCAGCTCAAGCAACAGATATTTGAGTGAAGATGCCATCTTGGATGTGGATCCTCCAGCTACTCCAGCTCTTGGTTATTGAGTCACTCCCAGCCCTGAAGGTTACCTCAGCCAAAGCCCCAAACAAGATGAACAGAGAAGAACTGTCCCCACAGTGCTCTTTCCAAATCCCTGACACACAGAATTCATGAGCATAATAAAATTGCTACTGTTTCAAGTCCCTGTGTTTTGGGGACGGTTTGTTACACAGTGAGAAACAACTGGAACAGAATGGAAGCCACCCAACAGTCCTTTGCATAAAGTAGGTGATCTCAGCATGTAAGTTCCCTCCTCCTTTCCTTCTAAATATAATAAGAGGTTAAAGAGGAGGGACCTGCCTGCAGACTTTATGGAGTGGTAGGTTTTGAGTTCGGTCTTAAAGGTAGCACAGAATTTCAACAGGGAGATGAAAGGGTGTCACAGAAAGACATTCCAGACAAGGAATGTCGGTGGGAGTGAGCGTGGCTAGCACCAGAGACTTAGAGTAAGTCTTTAGATGACTCACTGTTAGAAGTATGCAGTGGTCAGCCCCTACTCCTTCAGACAGGAGATAAAACTGCTCAGAAGGAGGGGACTTCCTAAGTAGCCCCTCCTTTATTTTATGCTGAGAAATGAAATGTGCTGATCGGACCTTGCCACCAGCGCCCCCCCTCCAGGCCTAGTCCTTGCCAGGAGTGAGTAACAGACACTGCAGCGCTGCTGGGGTCCTCACACTGGCCCCTTGCTTCTGGCTTGGTACACTCTCTGTGCCTGCCTCTCGTTGCTCCCTCCTCTGGTCTAAACCTCAGGCCCTCTTCTTACCCACTTGCCTCAGCTTCTTTCTCTTTGTTTACTGCTTGAGACTCTCCTATCCCTCTATGGCCCAACATGTTTTTCCTCCTATTTCTTCTGTAGGAGTAGAAATAAAAATGTAATTTTGCCACTTTCTCATGCTTTACCAAAACATGGACACCTTTTAAAAAGGGAGAGTGTTTGTGAGTGTGTGTTTGCATATACTTACCATTCACATTCACCTTTATTTCAGATGCGGAATTTATATTAAAAACACTCTAATAGATGGCAGTCTTTTCAGGGGTGAAGACCATGACTTTTAGGTAAATTATGATTCTTGCCTAAGACAGTTCTCAAGTGTATACATTGAATAAATAATGAGTTACCATGAAAGGATTTTCAATTCTTAGTGTGCAAGAAATCCTTTCCACCTCAGTGGGGCAGCATAGTTGCCACCATGTTAGACTTGAATCTGAGAGCTGTATTTATTGAGCACCCCAAGCTTCTTCCCCACTAAAATGGAACCTAGAGTCTGAGATTCCCCTGGGAGCAGAATTCAGCACAACCTGATGGCAGAATTTTTGATCCTGGCCTAAGCAGTATTATCAGTCCTTACACTAGGTCAATTTCATGGATATAATTTTCTTACTTCATTCTCCCAACCTGATGGTTTCTATCTATAAACAGGGCAGATTTTTCTTGGTGTGTTGAATCATCATTAAAATCCAAGTAACCCTGATGTTCAAAGAACAGACTAGTATGGTACCACTATAAAGCAACTCTGTATTAATAATGCTTCTGTAAACCCAGCTTGCTCTTTCCCTACCCTTGGATAAAATCTTGGCTGAGCTTGAGAGTTATCTTCTTATTTTCAGATAATAAAATGTTTTCTAGTCACTTTAGTTGGAAAGAAAAAAGCTAGACTCAGTTCCATTTATTAGGTCCAGTTTAGTGTAATGATGAAAAGTAGGAACACGCTCAAAGGTAAAACTTTAGACCTATGCAGATAGAAGGCTGAAAGTGGTGAAGGGGACAGAGTAGGGGTGTCTGAATGTAGGGAGTACCTACAATTCTCAGTGTTATATTTCTGCCCTTCCTCCCCCAGCTTGCTAACCATGTTTCTGACCTTCATCCCAACATTGGCATCTTGAAGTTGGGGGATGGGTATGAAAGGAAAGGAATGAGGACAGGTGAGGTCCTATAGGACTGGAACTCTTGTGAGCTGGCGCTGGATCACTGTAGGCTAGGCAGAAGGTTGAAGCTGATTCTCCTGTGGCATGTTTTTGAGTCTTTGGAATTTCCCTCAATAACTCATCACTGAGGATCTTTAGCCTGCTGTGTGTGTTCTGTCACAAGTGAAGTACTCGCTGGCTGGCTGCCTACGTTACTTTCCTCAGATCTGGGCATCTGATGATTTATCTCTAGCACATTTCTGCTGAGGTTTCCTTGCTCCCCCAGAGGGTCCTTGTATTAGTTTTCTATTGCTGTAAAACAAATTACTACAAACTTAGTGGCTTAAAACAATGTAAATTTATTATCTCACAGTTTCTGTAGGCCAGAAGTCCAGGCACAGCATGACTGGGTCCTCTGCTCAGGGTCCAACTAGGCTGAAATCAAGGTATTGGCCAGAGTGGTGATCTCAAATGTGGTTAGGGGTCCTTTTCCAATCTCACATGATTGTTGGCCAAATTTATTTCCTTGCAGCTCAAGAACTCCCAAAGGCTGCATCTTTCAGGCCAGTAGGAGAGAGTCTCTGTGACACTTTGCCTTCTTTTAAAGCTCATCGAATTAGGTCAGGCCCACTCAGGAAATCTGTCCTTTGATCAACTCAGAGGATTAGTAGCCTAATCATGGGAGTGATTTTCTATCATGTTCATAAGTCTTGCCCAATAGAGGCGATTATACAAGGGGAGGGGATTATATAGGAATGTACACAAGGGGGCAGGAATCTTAAAGATTACCATACCTCTCTTGGGAAGGGACTATAATTCCTCGCCACCCAGCTGTCATCTCTCTCATGTGGCCCATGTCTGAGATTCTCTTTCTGTGGGGATACAGTTGCTTTCCAGTTACAGCTCCCTACTCTTCTTCTACAGACTGCTTTAGCTAGCTCTGGCTCTTTATATTTCTCAGATATGGCCCAGTTTCCATTTACTTTGTCTCTGGAGACCTCTAACAAGCTCACCAAGTGATCTCCTTGAAGCCTCTCTCATTAGTACTGAGGTGAGGGTAGAAATTTCCAAAAAAATTCCTTGCTCCAATCTTTAGTTCTTCCAGCCTTATCAAATGGTTTCTTTATATACCTGTGAGCGGGTGAGGGAACAAGGGTCACAAAACAGTTTGAGAACACCTCTTTTGTAAATCCTGCTCAGCTTGTTTGTTATCTCACTTTGAAATTTGGGGATAATTGGCACCACTCCTGTGGTCTCAGTTAAAACTGAGACCAAAACAGTTCCACAACATTCTGGTATTTGAAGCTTATTATTGCTCGCTTTCAGTGGGTTCTCACTATGTGTCACACTCCACTATGCACATAAAAGGGGGAAACTGAGGCTTAGAGGTTAAATTACTTGTTCAGGGCCACACTGTTGATAAACAGTAGAGCTGCAGTTTGAATCCAGGTCTGACAACACAGCCCATGTCTTAACCACTATCTGTACTGCCTTCGTAATATTTTTGTTCCCAACTTTTAATCCCCAAATAAAATCACTTGGGTTGCATTGAATCAAATTGCCTAGTGATAATTAGACTGCTGAATTTATTGTCATTTTGGTTCTGTCTTTTTTTGTGTTATATATTTATGGAAAATCTCATGGCAAATACTGGTACAGTTAGGGCTGTGTCTTTCCTCCTGCTCTGGGAAAACATCCCCAGTGATGTTCTGATCAGTTAGTTACAAACAATTGACTGACTGCAGATCTGGCCCTTTGTCAACTAGAAGCGCAAAGAAAGCTTATCAAATTCAGAGTCTGAGAATACGATTGGGACGATGGGCAAAGGCAACCCAAAGAGCACCTTGTTTATATCTCAGGCAATGTTCTTGCAAGTGTCTAGGTTTACATGGCAGTCTCAGAGTGGGTCACAAGTGGAAAGTTTGAGAAATTACATTCCGTGGATGGAGGGCTAACTGTGTGCTGTTGATTTGTTTGTATTCCCTCTGTCACAACTAAAGAAAGAGCCCACACTTGGATGTGGATATTTATTGAATATATTTCATAACTGCCTTTTTTGAAGCGTCTGGTTGCCTTATGTTGATTCAGAACATTCACCACCCTGCTACTCAGCTGTTTTTTTTTGTTTGTTTGTTTGGTCACAGGCAGAGTCAACCCACCAAATAGAGCCAAACCTCAGGATTGCAGGAGACTCAGCCACTCTCTAGGCTGGAAAATGTGTCTTAGTAACAATAAGCTACCTCGAGGCATTTGAAGCGGCCAGCTCTCCTTGGCTTAGGCCAAGGTGGCAGAGAACAGTACAATGATTGCATCTCGTGTGGAAGGATTTCTGGGGTAACTTTAGCCCCATGGGGATGGAAAGTTTGGGAATGGTACCAGGATAAGAATTAAGACCAAATGTGCGGGCAGGAAGGCAGACTTTAAGAGACTGTTGGTTGTTCAGCAGGACACTGAATGCTATTCCTGAGCTAGAGCTTTGAAATCTTCAGGTCTCTACCAAAGATGTGTTGCTCTTGATTAGCCATACAATGTTTCTTCTGTAGCTTTCCATAGTAAGAATTTAATCTCAGGCTGCCTTCCCTTGCTATCAAATGGAATATGCTCAGGGAATGGAAATTAATTTCAATAGTTGACTAAGTAAAACCCAATTAAGATAAATTTGCTCCCAGTGAAACATGTGCCATACATTCCAGAACAATGCAGAAATGACTGACTTTGGATGGTCTGGCTTTATTCCTAAGTTACCGTCTCCATATTTCTGTTCCCTAATTAGGGAAACAGCCCAGAGGAGACTAAGGAGAGAATGGGTTGCCTTTTGTAAGCTTTAAAAGGTCATTGCAGGCCCATGAATTTAAGTCCATGGAGAAAGGAAAGTGGTGGAGAAACTCTGAGCTTGGATGGGGTTTTGTGGTTAGATATGATGCAACCAGGAATGAGTGTTGGAAGTTATGTTCTCCAGATGGCTTCGTGTCTCAGACCAGGCCAGAGATATCATTTAATTCCCTTGAGCTGCTCATGTTAAATATGTCTGGGATAGAAAACACAACTAAGTTAGAAGTCTGTAGAGGAAGAGCTTGTTCTGGGAAATTCCTTTCCATGTAGCTGGTCTCAGCCCTTTGTGGGGGATTTTTCTTTGCTCCCTGAAACAAAATTCCTGGGGAGTTAATGATCACCTTTATTAAATAGAGGTCCTTATTGGGACACTATTGATAAAAGAAACCTCACCTTTGTTGAGAACTGACAGTGTATCATGAATTTAGTACTCAGATGATTGAATGAGATAATCTAGAGAGTAATTTTTTATCCCTGTTTTACAGAATGAAAAAATTGAGTCAAAGAGTGGTTAAATTGTCCAGGGGTGAGTGAGAAGTTTTAAATTGAAGCAAATCTTCTGAATCCCATTGTTCTCTCTAATACTGCACCATTGCAATAACATCATCATCATCATCATAGTTAATATGTACTTATAACATTCAAAACTTTTCATGTTTATTTCCTCATCTAAATAAGGTATGTATAAATGAGATAAGGGGAAATTGAACAGTTTGTCTAAAATCACACAGAAAGTTGAGATCAGAATCAGAGCCCAGGGGCCTGGTGATTATTTCAGGGAACTGTACATCAGGTCCTACCTGGGAAATCTGAAGATCAGCCACCTAAGTTGTCAGAGTCTTTTGTGGCAATTTTTTGTCTCAGTGCTTATTCAAGCTAGGAATGTGCTTAGTGCAATATTTTCCTTGAAGGAGTGATGTGGGGAGCATTTACGGGACCACTTTGTCCCTTTTCTTGCAGAAGAGGCTGAGTTTTTCTGGAGTATCTTTCCCCTAGTAAAGCTTCATTCTGGTCACTGTGTTACCTGGACAGAGAACAGATTGTTGGTCAGAGCTATTGTATCCTGCTGTGTAGGCTGTATACTGCACACATAGTCTCTGATTTGTAGAGTGCCTTTGGAGTCATGCAAATGGTAGCTGTGCCTAGTAGCTGATTCCTCACATTCTGACACTGAGCTGCCAAGAAAGGTCAGCAATTGGGGTGTTGGGAACACATTTTTCTTCTTAGGTTACAGTGTATCAGGCTGACCTTCTCCAGAAGATATTTGTCAATCCCTTAGATCCACCAGGGTCTCATTTGATACAGGGTTGTTCTGGGCCCTGTGATGATGGACAGAGATGCCTTACCTTGTTGAAGACCCTGGCTAAGACAACCTATTTCCTTGAATAGGAAAGAGATCTTCAGGTTCAATGTCTCACACTGGCCAAGTAACAGTAATGATTTCATTATCTATCATCTGTCTATTTATCTATCTATCTATCTGTCTATCTATCGATCTATCATCTATTCATCTGCCCACAAAGAAAGGGGATTCATTTGTTCTTAGGACCACCTGATTGTAAGAGTATTTAGCCTTTCCGCTTTACTAATCTTGTTTCAGTCTGGAACTACTTTTATGTTCAACTCTCTTGAATAAATATTAGCAAGACTTTTATGGGCTTGCTGCCATTGACTGCTGATATAAAATGGTGTAAAATTATGAGGAACCTTTGAAATTCTCAAGGACAGTATTTGCATTTCCAGGAAATTTGTAAATAGATGGGGCAAAAGAAAAGGCTTTTGTGTCCAGATTACTCCTCTATACTTAGCTCTTTTCATTTGATTTCTAATCAATAACAGGAGGATGGCTGGTGACTTTGTACATTTAGATTGAAAACAATATCGCCATGTTAATAATCACTGTTGGTTGATGCAGCAGATTAGGCTGTTTTATCATTGAGAATGAATCTGTGCAGGCTTTAAAGTTTATGAAATATAGAATTTCCTCTTCTAGAAAATGTTAAAAATAAAACAACCTGGGTTTCTAGGTTTAAAAGAGCTTAGCCTGGTCAGAAGTGCCAATTTATCTGTAATCAAAAGGTAATAATTGTTCCATGATTCAGTGGCTACATTTGTACCTTTATGAATAAAGAAAAGAGGGATTTAATTTATTAAAGACTGAGTGTAAGCAAATGTTCTTGCATGATGGCTTTTACAAGGCTTGTCTGCTGCCCATGGTTCCAAAACCTGAATGCATTGCCATTCATTTGCAGTAGAAAGAAAGAACTCGTACATTTTTCTTTTTTGGCCGCACTGCATGGCATGCAGGATCTTAGTTCCTTGACTAGGGATTGAATCCGTGCCTCCTGTAGTGGTAGCACGGAGTCCTAACCACTGGACAGCCAGGGAATTTGTTTTGTGCATGCGAATGATCGAGCAAGTGAGAGAAACTACACTACTAGTGCATGTGTTTGTTCGGTTTATCTTCCTTTGTGAGATGTGTTAAGTTTACATTAGAAAGTGGGCTAATGACAAACTAAGTTTGGGGTTTTATTAATCAAAGTTTGAACTACAGCTTCTATGTCCCTTTCCTGGAATTCTAACTCCTATAATGTCCTCGCTGTGTATCTTGGAAGAGGTCTCTTTCTCTCTGGGTCCCCTCAGGTCTTCCTGTGACCCAGAAGGACAATTTCTACAGTGTCTGGGTGGGACAGCAGGGCCAGACCAAAATAGTATACTCCTGGGCTCTGATTCCTGACCTCTTTTGGAATTACAGACACCAGATCTTTTGACTTCATGGCACGTTCCCACTCTTCTTAAAAGTGCTGTGTGGCACTTTTTAAATTAAAGTGAATTAACACTCTCTGTTTTCAGAATTTGGGCAGTGTAAAACTGGGACTGTAATTCATTGTTTCAAAGATTCTTGAAAGGTGATAGCAGCTTACGTTGACTGAGTTCTTACCTGTGGGTCTGGCACTGGGCAAAGAGATTTATATCCTTCTCTCTTCTCCAATCCTATAAGGTAGCTCTTGTTATGAGTGCTACTTTAGAGATGATAAACTCAAGGCAGAAAGAGGTAAGATCCATTGCCAAGGTCACCCAATAGGTAGTGATAGTAGAGATGGCACCTGACCGTGGAAAGAATGAATCTGGTCCTACTTCAGGCAGCAAGAGGAAGCTCTCACTGTGTTTGAGACCCATGAGAGAGGTCATCCTCATGGTCTCTCGTGGTGACTCTTTGTGAGGTCACCAGATAATACTCTTTCAGTGGTAGTTCTCTCTTTCTAATGGCATTAGGACTGCTGGGATCAATGACAGCCACTGAAACAACACTTTTGGAAGGCATGGAAGGTATTGGAGTCTCAGGAAAACATTAGTTATTTTTCAGTTAGGCTAGACACAAGGGCACAACCAAATATAACGTTGATACTCTAAAGGCTTCTGGGTAGATTATAATGGGTCAGTGAGGCAGTCTGATAGTATGAGACTAGAACTTCCCCAAGCAGCAGCTCTTGTTGGAAATTCACACTATTCAGTGCAATCATTCATGAGTTAATAACCAAGACTTCCACATCACTGAAATGTGGTTGAGTTTCCCAGCTGGGTGTTGTGTAGGTTATTCTCCTGGCTTGGAACAGCATGAATGGAGACAATTCTAAAATCAAATGTCACAGAATTGTTCAACCCACTGCAATAAGAATTTCCTGAGTGCCTACCTTGAGCAAAGATGCAGGACAGGGGTCTTAAAGACAAGTAAGACTTAATCCTTGCCCTGAAAGAGGGCTGTGATCTAGACTGGGTCTGGGACACATGTACAAATAACTCTTTTGCAAGGAGAGAAACATTGCGTTTTAATTATCAGGCTTGTCCAGCATCTAAATCACCCTTCTCTGAAAGTTGAATTCATAGCTAATGATTCATTAGCTGTGGAGAAAGAGATGGTACTTACGTGGATACTTTCGTTTTTAATCCAGTCATTTATTTATGTAATTGATGGTGGCTCTTTCCCTCAGAAGTTTGTAGCAGATCAAAATATTAATGTTGGCTGATGATCAGCTGTGTTGTGTTCACTTTGCTGTTGTTGCTATTTCAGGCGTTTGTTTTTCCAACCCTTTTGAACCTGTCACTCTCCTGTTTAACACCTTCAAGGTCTGCCTCTGTTCTTAGGGTAAAGTCCAAAAATGACAATGTAACCACCACCAACTTCTTTGTTTGCTCAGTACACTTACCTTCTCTTATTTATCAAATACTTCTATATGGCTGAATGGGTGCCAGGCACTGTTCTAAGTGTTTTATATCAGTTAACTCCTTTAAACCCCAAAATAATCCTATAGGGTTTTTGTTATATTCCTCACTCTCCTTTTACAGGTGGGGAAACTGTAGCAAAGATTAAGTAGCTTGCTTGAGGTCAGGCAGCTAGTAACCCAGGCAGCCTGACTGGAGTCTGTTCTCAGCACTGCATTACATTGGTTCTTTTAGAGCTTTGCCATCTGCTTACTCATTTCAGGGACTTCACAAATGTATTCCTTCTGCCTGGAATTGGAGGCCCTCCTTACTCTGGCTCCATCACCACCTCCTTCTCCTTCCTGTCTTCTACCTATTATGTCACCCTTTTAGCTCTCAGTTTAAATAGCACTTTTCCCTGACAATTACCCCAAACGGAGTTACTACCATATTACTTACTGCAGAAGCACCCTGTATCTTTCTTTTATTGAACATAACACATTTTGATTAAATATTTGAATAATGAAGATATTTTTCATTTATACTAGACTGTTATGGTTATGCAACTTGAGGGTAGGGCCATGTCTGTGTCCTCAGCACCTGGCATGGTACCTAGCCCATTGTAGGTTGTAAATTAATCTACATTAATTATATTTAATTACATTAATTAACTACACTTAGGAAGTTAAATAAACCATGAGACTGGGGACAGACAAACAGGGAGACTGTCTGTGGTAGAGGGATGAATGCAGACTCCTTGTAGGCAAAGGGCCCGGCAGCTGGTCCTGCCTCCCTCACTGACAGGCTGAATAGTGTTGGGCAAACCCCCGACCCGCTTGGGTCTCCTTTTCCTTGTATGTAAAATAGGGCCCCAAACAGCTGTGCATCCACCCCAAAAGCTATTACGAGGACCAAATGAAAGGGGAGAGGAGCACTCATGAGGCCACTCTCTCCTACCTTTTTATTGGTTGTCATGATTTTTTCATATTTATTGAAATGGCATATTTGACTCCATTTGCTTTATGAAGGTTGTTCATATGAAGGTTGCATAAGAAAAATCAATCAAAGCAGACTGACCAAACCTCTGGACCCAGCTTCAAATTGTAGGAAACACCTAGGACAGAGGAACATGTTGAACTGCACATGAATATATAGTAAGAAAGATTTAGACTATGGGGAATTCTTTGGCTCAAATGCACTGGCTCCTTCAATAGGCACATTGTAAGGAAAAGAGGTGGAGGTGGTGATGGTGGGAACTATAGATTAGAGTGACTTAATTTCAATTTTTTTTAAAGAGCCAGGTAAAATTAGTGTCCAAGGATACACACGTGGGTGATAAGCCTACAAAAATGCAAGAAAAGGATTACCATAAAAGTTAGGTTATTGGTTATGCATTTGGGGAAAGGATACATGAAAAGGCATCTGGGGTGGCTTGGCAACGTTTAATTTCTTAACCTGGGTACAAGAGTTTTTGACTTATAATAATTCACTATACTGTGCATTTTTTGGTGTGTGCGGTTTTCGTTATCTCTGCTTTATCTTTCAGTGAAATGACTTAAAAAAAATTAAAACAATACAAAGAAAGAACTCAGCCCATGAACAAATTATAATAATATAGAGACATAAATATAAAATACGAGAGATGATCAAAAACTCACAAGCATCAGTAAAACTATACACTGATGATAGCCTAAGTAAGGAGTGGGTACTTCTGAAAAGGACCAGATAATACATATTTTAGGCTTTTGTGGACTATTCAGCTCTGCCATTGTAGGTGAAAGCAGCCATAGAAAAAATGTAAACAGTGGGCAGGCCTGTGTTCCAATAAAATTTAATTTATAAAAATAGTCCAAGGATGAATTTGGCCTAAGGGTGCTGGTTTCCTGACCCCTAATTTGCAATGGTAAGTCAGAATGCTGTCTGGCATGTCTTCCCAGTGTCTACTAGATGAAATCAGCCCAGCTTATACCCAAAACTTCCTTCAAAGTATTTATTAGAGGAGGGGACCCATTTATTCTAACACTGCTTTATCTTTAAAAAGGCTGTGAAAAACTTTATCTTTTGGAATTGCCTTCAGAGATGAGGCAGCAGTGATGGCGTGTCTGTGTCTTTTTAAGTTGAATTTGAGTTTTGGAAATACTGTACTAGTCATTAAGAGCCAATGTTGATAGGTGGTGTTTTCCATCAAAAACTTTCAGGGAGGGGGGACCTTCAAGATGGCAGAGGAGTAAGATGTGGTGATCACCTTCCTCCCCACAAATACATCAGAAATACATCTACATGTGGAACCACTCCTACAGAACACCTGCTGAACACTGGCAGAAGACCTCAGACTTCCCCAAAGGCAAGAAACTCCCTGCGTACCTGGGTAGGGCAAAAGAAAAAAGAATAAACAGAGACAAAAGAATAGGGACGGGACCTGCACCAGTGGGAGGGAGCTGTGAAGGAGGAAAGGTTTCTACACACTAGGAAGCCCCTTCACTGGTGGAGACAGGGGGTGGGCGGGGGGGAACTTTGGAGCCACAGAGGAGAGCACAGCCACAGGGGTGCGGAGGGCAAAGCGGAGAGACTCCTGCACAGAGGATTGGTGCTGACCAGCACTTACCAGCCCGAGAGGCTTGTCTGCTCACCCGCCGGGGCGGGCGGGGGCTGGGAGCTGAGGCTCGGGCTTCGGAAGTCAGATGCCAGGGAGAGGATTGGGGTTGGCTGCGCGAACACAGCCTGAACGGGACTAGTGTGCCACAGCTAGCTGGGAGGGAGTCCAGGAAGAACTCTGGAACTGCCTAAGAGGCAAGAGACCATTGTTTTGGGGTGCACGAGGAGAGGGGTTTCAGAGCAACACCTGAAAGAGCTCCAGAGACGGGTGCGAAACGCGGCTATCAGCAGACCCCAGAGACGGACATGGAACTCTAAGGCTGCTGCTGCAGCCACCAAGAAACCTGTGTGCAAGTGCAGGTCACTATCCACACCTCCCCTCCAGAGAGCCTGTGCAGCCGGCCACTGCCAGGGCTCTGTGATGCAGGGACAACTTTCCCGGAAGAACATACGGCATGCCTCAGGCTGTTGCAACCTCATGCTGGCCTCTGCTGCTTCAGGCTCACCCCACATTTCTGTACCCCTCCCTCCCCATGACCTGAGTGAGCAGGAGCCCCTAATCAGCTGCTATTTTAACCCCGTGCTGTCTAGGTGGGGAACAGAGGCCCTCAGGTGACCTACACGCAGTGGCAGGCCAAATCCAAAGCTGAACCCCAGGAGCTGTGCGAACAAAGAAGAGAAAGGGAAATTTCTCTCAGCAGCCTCAAGACCAGTGGATTAAATCTCCACAGTCAACTTGATGTACCCTGCATCTCTGGGATACCTGAAAAGACAATGAATCATCCCAAAATTGAGGCAGTGGAATTTGTGAACAACTATAGACTTGGGGTTTGCTTTCAGCATCTAATTAGTTTCTGTTTTTATGTTTTTTGTAGTTTAGTATTTAGAGTTTATTATCATTGGTAGATTAGTTTATTGATTTGGTTGCTCTCTTGCTTTTATATATGTAAAATTAAATACAAAAATTAAATGCAAAGAAAAAATATTAAAAGCAAGGGAAAAGCAACAAATAACATACAAGGGAATCCCCATAAGGTTAACAGCTGATTTCTCAGCACAAACTGCAAGCCAGAAGGGAGTGGCAGGACATATTTAAAGTGGTGAAAGGGAAGAACCTACAACCAAGATTACTCTACCCAGCAAGGATCTCATTTAGACTCAACAGAGGAATGAAAAGCTTTACAGACAAGCAGAAAGCTAAGAGAATTCAGCACCACCAAACCAGATTTACCACAAATGCTGAAGGAACTTCTCTAGGCAGGAAACATAAGAGAAGGAAAAGACCTACAATAACAAACCCAAAACAATTAAGAAAATGGTAATAGGAACATACATATCAATAATTACCTTAAATGTAAATGGATTAAATGCTCCGACCAAAAGACATAGACTGGCTGAATGGATACAAAAACAAGACCCATATATATGCTGTCTACAAGAGACCCACCTCAGACCTAGGGACACATACAGACTGAAAGTGAGGGGATGGTAAAAGATATTCCATGCAAATGGAACGGAAAAGAAAGCTGGAGTTGCAATCTCGTATCAGATAAAATATACTTTAAAATAAAGATTACTACAAGAGACAAAGAAGGACACTACATAATGATCAAGGGATCAATCCAAGAATATATAATAATTGTAAATATTTATGCACCCAACGTAGGATTGCCTCAGTACATAAGGCAAATGCTAATGGCCAAAAAAGGGGAAATCAACAGTAACACAATCATAGTAGGGGACTTTAACACCCCACTTTCACCAATGGAGAGATCATCCAAAATGAAAATAAATAAGAAAGCACAAGCTTTAAATGACACATTAGACAAGATGGACTTAATTGATATTTATAGGACATTCCATCCGAAAACAACAGAATACACTTTCTTCACAAGTGCTCATGGAACATTCTCCAGGACAGATCGTATCTTGGGTCACAAATCAAGCCTTGGCAAACTTAAGAAAATAGAAATCATATCAAGTATCTTTTCCAACCCCAAGCTATGAGACTAGATATCAATTACAGGAAAAAAAAATCTGTAAAAACTACAAACACATGGAATATAAACAATACACTACTAAATAACCAAGAGATCACTGAAGAAATCAAAGAGGAAATCAAAAAATACCTAGAAAAAATGACAATGAAAACACGATGACCCAAAACCTATGGGATGCAGCAAAAGCAGTTCTAAGAGGGAAATTTATAGCAATACAATCCTACCTCAAGAAACAAGAAACATCTCAAATAAACAACCAAAACTTACACCTAAAGCAATTAGAGAAAGAAGAACAAAAAAACCCAAAGTTAACAGAAGGAAAGAAATATAAAGATCAGATCAGAAATAAATGAAAAAGAAATGAAGAAAACAATAGCAAAGTTCAGTAAATCTAAAAACTGGTTCCTTGAGAAGATAAAATTGATAAACAGATTCAATTCAATAAAATTAGAAATGAAAAAGGAGAAGTAGCAACTGACACTGCAGAAATACAAAGGTTCATGAGAGGTTACTGCAAGCAACTATATGCCAATAAAATGGCCAACCTGGAAGAAATGGACAAATTCTTAGAAAAGCACAACCTTCCGAGACTGAACTAGGAAGAAATAGAAAATATAAATAGACCAATCACAACCACTGAAATATAACTGTGATTAAAAAGCTTCCAACAAGCAGCCGCATAGCACACGGAGATCAGCTTGGTGCTTTGTGACCACCTAGAGGGGTGGGCTAGGGAGGGTGGGAGGGAGATGCAAGAGGGAGGAGATATGGGGATATATGTATATGTATAGCTGATTCACTTTGTTATAAAGCAGAAACTAACACACAATTCTAAAGGAATTATACTCCAATAAAGATGTTAAAAAAAAAAAAAAAAGAAATCTTTCAAACAAAAGCCCAGGACTAGATGGCTTCACAGGCAAATTATATCAAACATTTAGAGAAGAGCTAACACCTATTGTTCTCAAACTCTTCCAAAATATAGCAGAGGGAGGAACACTCCCAAACTCATTCTACAAGGCCACAATCACCCTGAAACCAAAACCAGACAAAGATTTCACAAAGAAAGAAAACTACAGGCCAATATCACTGATGACCATAGATGCAACAATCCTCAACAAAATACTAGCAAACAGAATCCAACAGCACATTAAAAGGATCATACACCGTGATCAAGTGGGGTTTATCCCAGAAATGCAAAGATCCTTCCATATATGCAAATCAATCAATGTGATAAACCATATTAACAAATTGAAGGAGAAAAAAACATATGATGATCTCAATAAATGCAGAAAACACTTTCAACAAAATTTAAAACCCTTTTATGATAAAAAACCCTCCAGAAAGTGGACATAGAGGGAACTTACCTCAACATAATAAAGGCCAGGTATGACAAAGCCACTACCAACATCGTTCTCAATGGTGAAAAACTAAACCATTTCCACTAAGATCAGGAACAAGACATGGTTGCCCACTCTCACCACTATTATTCAACATAGTTTTGGAAGTTTTTGCCATGGCAATCAGAGAAGAAAAATAAATAAAAGGAATCCAAATTGGAAAAGAAGAAGTAAAACTTTCACTGTTTGCAGATGACATGATACTATACATAGAGGATCCTAAAGATGCTACCAGAAAACTACTAGAGCTAATCAATGACGTTGTTAAAGTAGCAGGCTACAAAATTAATACACAGAAATCTCTTGCATTCCTATACACTAACGAAAAGTCTGAAACAGAAATTAAGGAAACACTCTCATTTACCAATGCAGCAAAAAAATAGAATACCTAGGAATAAACCAACCTAAGGAGAAAAAAGACCTGTATGCAGAAAACTATAAGACACTGGTGGAAGAAATTAAAGATGATAGAAAATGGAGAGATATACCATGTTTTTGAGTTGGAAGAATCAACATTGTGAAAATGACTATATGACCCAAAGCAATCTACAGATTCAATGCAATCCCTATCAAACTACCAATGGCATTTTTCACAGAATTAGAACAAAAAATTTCACAATTTGTATGGAAACACAAAAGACCCTGAAGAGCCAAAGCATTCTTGAGAAAGATAAATGGAGCTGGAGGAATCAGACTCCCCGACTTCAGACTATACTACAAAGCTACAGTCATCAAGACAGTATGGTACTGGCACAAAAACAGAAATATAGATCAATGGAACAGGATAGAAAGCTCAGAGATAAAGCCGCACACATATAGCCACCTTATCCTTGATAAAGGAGGCAAGAATATACAATGGAGAAAAGACAGTCTCTTCAATAAGTGATGCTGGGAAAGCTGGATAGCTACATGTAAAAGAATGAGATTAGAACATTCCCTAACACCACACACAAAAATAAACTCAAAATGGATTAGAGACCTAAATGTAAGACCGGACACTATAAAACTCTTAGAGGAAAACATAGGCAGAACACTCTGTCATAAATCACAGCAAGATAGTTTTTGACCCACCTTCTAGAGTAATGGAAATAAAAACAAAAATAAACAAATGGGATCTAATGAAACTTAAAAGCTTTTGCACAGCAAAGGAAACTATAAACAAGTCTAAAAGACAACCCTCAGAATGGGAGAAAATATTTGCAAATGAATCAATGGACAAAGGATTAATTTCCAAGATATATAAACAGCTCATGCAGCTCAATATTTAAAAAAAAAACAAACAACCCAATCCAAAAATGGGCAGAAGACCTAAATAGACATTTCACCAGAGAAGACATACAGATGGCCAAGAGGCACATGAAAAGCTGCTCAACATCACTAATTATTAGAGAAATGCAAATCAAAACTACAATGAGTTGTCACCTCACACTGGTTAGAATGGGCATCATCAGAAATTCTACAAACAACAAATGCTGGAGAGGGTGTGGAGAAAAGGGAACCCTCTTGCACTGTTGGTGGGAATGTAAATTGATACAGCCCATATGGAGGACAGTATGGAGGTTCCTTAAAACAGTAAAAGTAGAACTACCATACGACCCAGCAATCCCACTGCTTGGCATATACCCTGAGAAAACCATAATTCAAAAAGACACATGCGGGCTTCCCTGGTGGCGCAGTGGTTGAGGGTCCGCCTGCCAATGCAGGGGAGACAGGTTCATGCCCCGGTCTGGGAAGATGGCCGCTGAGCCTGTGCGTCCAGAGCCTGTGGTCCGCAATGAGAGAAAAAGAGTCATGTACCACAA
Source organism: Pseudorca crassidens (assembly GCF_039906515.1). Taxonomy (NCBI): domain Eukaryota; kingdom Metazoa; phylum Chordata; class Mammalia; order Artiodactyla; family Delphinidae; genus Pseudorca; species Pseudorca crassidens. The sequence continues at coordinate 82,344,178 of NC_090301.1, forward strand.
TGTTCATTGCAGCTCTGTTTACAATAGCTAGGACGTGGAAGCAACCTAAGTGTCCATTCACAGACGAATGGATAAAGATGTGGCACGTGTATATAATGCAGTATTACTCAGAAACAAATCTGAGTTATTTGTAGTGAGGTGGATTGACCTAGAGACTCTCATACAGAGTGAAGTAAGTCAGAAAGAGAAAAGCATATACCGTATGCTAACACACATGCAATGGAATCTAAAAACAAAAAGGTTCTGAAGAACCTAGGGGCAGGACAGGAATAAAGACACAGATGTAGAGAATGGACTTGAGGACACAGGGAGGGGGAAGCATAAGCTGGGATGAAGTGAGAGAGTGGCATGGACATATATACAGTACCAAATGTAAAATAGATAGCTAATGGGAAGCAGCTGCATAGCACAGGGCGATCAGCTTGGTGTTTTGTGTCCAACTAGAGGGGTGGGATAGGGAGGGTGCGAGGGAGACGCAAGAAGTAGGAGATATGGGGATATATGTGTATGTGTAGCTGATTCATTTTGTTATACAGCAGAAACTAACACACCATTGTAAAGCAATTATACTCCAATAAAGATGTTAAAGAAAGAAAACCTTTCAGGGAAAGCTTATTGTAAACTGCAGCTCATGAAAGGCTGCATTTCACTCCCTTCTATAGAGCAGACACCTTCAAATCCTTCAGATAGTTTCATGCTAAATCTGATAGTCAATCTGGCTTTAGGGATGGATTTTTCTTCAAATGATGCTACTGATATCAGAAAAAGAAATTCAGCATCATCTATATTTGTGATTTGGACATAGATTTTGTTGTTATTGTTTCATTTTGTAGGGCTCTTAGAGGGCTTCCTACTGGAGACTTATGATTTATTTTCTGGTCATGCTGGAAACACAATGTTTCATCACTGTCTGTTACAATCCTTAAAAACAGGGTGTTGTCATTAATTTTCCCTGATTGATAAAAACACATGCTGTCATCTCTGACTAGTCCTACTAATATGTGATATAATATTTACCAAAAAAATTTGACTCGACTCATTTTTTCCCCCCACAGTGAACCTTTTTTTTTTTTTTGCTTAATAAATATTTACTGCATAGTGCACAAATTCAGTAATTTATATCTTGTCTACTATATGTACTATATACATATATATTTGTGCATGCTTTATTAACGTATGTTTACTTGTACTTTCTTAAACTGCTAAAATTTCCTTTCTTTTCTGTGTTCATATAACTCATGCAATCTTCCCTCTTTGGTGCTTTTCTTGCTTTAGTTTTTTTTTTTTTTTTAATTAAAAATTTTTTTTTTGAACCTGTTTCTTTATCTCCTATTACCCGCGTAGCCCAAATTCACATATTCAGCCCTCTATTTAAATGACTCCAAATCTCTTACCTTTTAGCCATTTTTCATAACATGATCAATGTCATGTTCAGCTTCCCTGTAAAAATCTCTTTCTCTTGATATTGCTTTATCCCCATAACATTTTTAACAATTTCTACTGGATCACTTTAAGATTTATTTAATTTTGGCCCATATTTGACATTAATAGTTTTTATTTAAAAATCACAATATGTGTGTATATGTACTAGATCTCTGCTGCCAGGCAGCCATATGTTACTTTGAGAGTATCTCTAAGCTGAAACAAGTTGCAACATATTCTTGCCATAATTTCCCCCTCTTTGCTTTCAGAAACCTTATGAAATAAACATTCTCACTACTGCAGAGTCCCATCGTACATACTGCCTCATGAGGGTTGGAAGGAACTTGACATAATTAGCCTTTAAAAAGCTCACGTGAGATATGAGAGATGAATTCAAGTATCTGAAGAACTGGTCATGTGGAAAGTGACTAGATTTGTTTTATAAACCAGAATTCATGGGTGGAAGCTACAGCAAAAAAGTTCTTGAATTCTGATAGGATAGGATTAGTGCTTGTCTGATTCATCATTTGTAGTAGATTAATTCCAAAAAATGATCCCAGTTTCTCATACCCTCCTGCTCCCACACCCTATGTGATGTGACTTTTCAGCTCCTCGCATTAAGATGTGGATTCTGTTATCTCATCTCTTGTTTCTTTCAAGCTGTACTTGTCCTTGCTCTGTCTAATAGAATGCAGTGGAAGTGACAGTGTGCAACTTCTGGGATAGACCTTAAGAAGCATTGCCTGCTTTCGCTGCTCTCTTGGTCCCCTGTAACTACCTCCTGGAGGTTAAAAGCTATGTGGTCTAGTCACCCTGTTGCCTGAGCCAACAGTCAGTCAACTGCCAGACATGTGAGTTAGGCCATCTCAGACTAGCCTAACCAACCATCCCACCAGCTGACCAGACACAGGCTGGCTTAGATCAGTAGACCCACCCAGCTGACCTGTGATCAGTAATAAATGCATATTGTTTTAAGTCACTGATATTGGGGGTGGTTTGTTACACAGTAACAGCTAACTGATACGCCATTGTAATTCCAGAATCGAGGTCAAATGCCTATCTGTCATAGAGTAAGCACCTAATATGTATTTTACATTTTATATACATGAAAGAATGATTATGGATCACTAACTCAGCTATCCAAGGATGGATGGAGCCCTTCAGGAGACAGTGTGTTTTCAACATCGTCCATGCCATGGCCTGTCAGAATCTTTTTTGTATCATAATTCTGTCTGTCATCCATTTTTCAGTTATACTCTCCCTGCCTCATGTCAAATGCAGTTTTAGTGTGCAACTGTCTACACACACTTACAAACATCATGTTAACATTATTCAGTCTCATCTCACTAATATTTCCCCAGTGCCCTGTGATGGCAGTGAGCATTAGAAGTACAAGCAGCTGGACTGGTCTGGTAGAAGGATCAGTGAATGAATGAATATTAAGAAACCTGGTGGGGGGGGCCTTCCCTGGTGGCGCAGTGGTTGAGAGTCTGCCTGCCGATGCAGGGGACACGGGTTCGTGCCCCGGTCCGGGAGGATCCCACATGCCGCGGAGCGGCTAGGCCCGTGAGCCATGGCCGCTGAGCCTGCGCGTCCGGAGCCTGTGCTCTGCAACGGGAGAGGCCACAGCAGTGAGAGGCCCGCGGACCGCAAAAAAAAAAAAAAGAAACCTGAAATCTTGTCCCAGCTCTTGTAATAGCTATCTGTATAATATTGTATAAACATTTTCATTTAAACAGTTTTACACATTTCTAATTTTTCTACAGTCCCTCGTAACTCATATTTTAAAATTGAAAAAGATATTTGCCTAATATATAACATGAGAATTTTGTGAAAATATAAAGAAATAACAGATGAGATATATTTTTATCAAAGCCTGTGTGCTTCCATAACATTTATTTTACTTAAATACTAGCTATTATTAGTCTGAGACCAATGTTGTCATGTTGTCAAGCATATTGTCAATTTTAATTATAATTCCTACTTATGTGTAACACATTCCCCCAGGACCTTGTGTAACTTTTTTTTTTTTTTGTCACCGGCTCTTACTGATTGATGGTCACAGTATCTTACCAAAATAGCTTTATATCTCCATGTAAATTTTTGTTGTTTTCTGTTTAACCTCAATGAAGTATTAGTGAGAAAAGTAATAATCCATTATAGAGTTAAAAATATTTTTGAATGTCTTACTCTAACTTTGTATTGTTTTCTTAAATAAACTACTCTTTAATATCATTAGACTAACTGCTTTAATAAAGAGTTTTATTTTGATAAATGGTATTGATTGGAGAATTGATTATCTGAATGTTAGGTTTTTGTCATTAAACTACAACTTCTTACAAAGGCACCACCCCTCATAGGAGGGGCATTCAGTACTGTCCATGTGACCCCCCACAAATAACTTCTTGGGTGCTGAACTTGGGAATCTTAATATATAAAGTGAAAATTGTGAACATCACAGAACCTGTGATTATGAACACTTCTAATATGGACAGGCTTCTGTACAGTTTAGGCTGTGCAATTTACCACGTAGATTCATTTTGCCTTGGTGTTTAGAGAATCACAGAAGAAAGGCGAAGTCCTTAACAAGTTCATGATTTAGTTTTTTTTTATTGCTGTTAATTCTTTAAACTCTGAGTTTTAGATTGGGTGGTAGGGGTGGGGAGGGCTGACTTCAGGGTATCTGATGTTAGTTAACTCGGTTAATCATGTGCAAAAATAAATCTGGCTTTCACACACTGAACTCTGACTGCTTTTCTAAATAATTCTTTGCCAGCACCAGGCCTCAAATTAACACCTCTCTCCATATCTCGCTCTTCTTTCATGTTCATTCTGAGCTTGCAGTCATAATAAACCACCTCAGCCCTCAGCATGATTCCAACAGACACATCTTGGAAGAATTTTTACAGCAGTTTAGGCCCTAATCCTAGAGGAAAGAGGTGACGTAAGGTTCTTTGGATGTTCCACGATAATCCCTGTACAGCAACTGACTATCCTGGACAAGAGACCTGGAAGCAGCTTTTGCCTTACATGACCTCATTCTTCCAGAGGCTGCCCTGATACCAAGCACCCCACCCCTTCCAGAAGGATCATGCTTTTATTTCTTCCCAGGTTTGGAGTCGGGGCAAGGGAGAAACAGAAGGCAGAAGGGCAGAGCCCACATTTCCTCTCCTGAGTTCCCAATAAAGCTGTGATTTCAGTGATATTGTAAGAAAAGATTAAAATACAGATCAGTCATTTTGTGCTAAGCAGGCCAAAAAAGTGTATATAGGATTATTTATTCATGGGTACAAAGAAGCCATCTAAATATTTTAAACACAAATTAAAATTTTAAAAATGCATGAAAAGAGATTACAGTGTTTAACCTTAATTCATATGTAGTCACAGGTATAAACCTGCTTTTGAGAATAAATGGTGCTATTATCTTTCTATAAGTTTGCCCATCCTGATGAAATTATAAGTACAAAGGCAGTTTTGTGGATATATGAGATATTCTATTTTGCCTCACTATGAATTCCCATATAATTTTGCTTTTGATTGCACATGCTGAGCAATTTTAAGAAACTCGGAATAGTGATTCTTAGGACAGGTTAGGAGGAGTCCATGGTACCTGCCTCATGTAGTAGAGGGGATGCTGCAAGACACTTATAGCCCCAATTCTCCCATCTACCAATCTTGCTATGGTACTTGGCATGGCCTTGGTGGGCACTTTTTGGGGGTAAAGAATCAAAGGTCCCAGTATAAACTTTAATGGGTAAACTGACATGTTAAGGCCACCTTAGCATAAGTAGCTTATTGTAATGAAAGGAGCTCAGTCCTTAGCATCAAGTGGTAGGGTTCGAATCCTGGCTTTAATGCTTACTAACCATGTGATCACAGACAGATTATTCAGAACCTGAGTTTCATCATCATAAAATGGCCATATCCTTCTGTACCTGCAGGCATTTGGAGATTAAATCAGATGTGCATGGCACATAGAAAATGCTCAACAAATGTTCCCTTTCCCTTCAGAGAACAGGGCCCATGGGAATGAGCCCAGGCATGTAAGTTATTTTATGAGCAGAGAGGTCAGAGGTTGGTGGCACAAAGAAAGCTTTCTCTGTCAGTTGAACAGCACCTGAGGCACCTTTGACCAGGACAAAAGGTCTGGTTACATATGATCTGTCCCTTGAAACAAACTCATTGGCTGAGGGGAAGGATGCAGCCAGAAGGGTGCTGGCGGCTCTGAGAACAGACTTTGCTTATCTCTTAATGATGTCTTAGGTGGACTCTGGTGATGGTTCATGTTTCTTATAGCTCCTTATTCCCCAAATATGGAAATAATGCCAAAAAGTTGTATTACCAAATATCTTCTAAAAACCCAGTAACAAAATAATAATGCAATTTGCATGCTGTTAATTTGTACTTCTGCATCCCTGTGATTATACAAAGGTTTATATACTTTTTCTAATGCCTGCTTTTTTCCCCTTCTTAGGCTGCAGGATCTCTTAAGTGCTAGAATATTCTATTCCTTTGGCTTCTCTCCAGTCTTTAGAGAGAGACAGAACACAGTCAACATTGGCAGTTTCCTGCCTGCCTTCCAGCTACCTCTGGGAGACAAATATTCCAAATCCTGGTGCTTTTTGTTTTCATTTATGGTTCTTTTCCATTATCTTTCTCTACTATATATTGTGTGGGTGGATATACACACATACACACACCCACACACACACACATCTCTACTGTGTTCCAGCCACTAGGATGGACGTTGGTGGTACAGTGAAGAAAAAGACCAGTTCTTGCCTTTAAGCAGCTAGTGTAATTGGTGATATATATATATATATATATATATATATATATATAAAATATATAATAAATATATATAATATATATAATAAATATATATAATATATATGACTATATATATATATGTATTGCTGACAATTTCATGACACTGTGTGTGCAGAATGCTTCAGCAGGCTGAGAAGAAGCATTGAAGTAAGTCTGTTTTTTTGTAGAAAAGCTTCCTGAGTGGGAGGATGCTTGAGTTGAATCCTCAAGGACCAGTGGGTGTTACCCAGGAAAAGAAGGAAACAGCCTGTGCAAAGACACAGAGACAAATGAGAACTTTTTTTTTTTTTTTTGCCTCTAAGAACTATTAATTGATAAGCAGTGTAGGATGATTGTAAGGAGACAAGAAACGAGGCTTGAGGGGTATTCAAAAGCTCCCTCCAATAGATGCTATGAGCCTTTTTAAGCCCTGGACTCCACCCCAACTGATAAGGGGTTAGTGTGTGCTGGTGATGCTGTGATGAAGGGCAGATTAAGGAGGATGTTGAACAGGAAATGACATAATCAGATGTGGGTAGTTGTGTAGATTAGGGTCTGAACTATGTCAATGGTGGTACAGGTTGAAATAGGAAAACAGTCATTGGGCTTAGAAAAGATGTTTCCCTAACAAAGATGCAGACCTGCAAATGCAATACGCATCTAGAGATATATTAATGTGAGAGTCAAATTACCCCTTCTAGAGTGATGTCACCACTGTTCTTATCAAAGAGGCAGTATTTTCTAGAAGGCTGAAGAGAGCCATTCCTCAGCATTTACAATAGCCATTCATTCATTCAACAAATACTCATTGAAGCACTATAGTGTTTTAGACTCTATAATAGGTCCTTCAAAGTTTTTAAAAATGTATATTTATAGTGTTATTCTTCAGCTAAATTCTTTAAACTCTAGGTCCATTTGCTAATACCCTTACTTGCTTATAACATTCATTCTTGTATCCAGTACCTAGGTACATTATGACATGAAGTAGGCTTGTAACAGATGTTTGCTGAATGAATTGTTTATTAAACACAACCCTGCTGTGCAATGGGAAAGGCAGTGGAGAATGACTGAGGTCATATAGAAGCAGGGAGCCCCCATGCTACCTGTTACCATTTCCCCTTTCAGAATCACATAGTGGCTTCTTCTTCCCTCCCCCTGGTAACCCTTGAGGAAGGGGACGGCAGGAGGAAGTCATGAGGGCCTCCAGAATACCTTTGTGTATCTAATTATAGTAAACTTAAAGGAGATAATTGTTGACAATTAAATAATAACTGAGGAGTGGTCTGGGAAAGTGGCAGTGAGATACACATGTATCTAGAGAATTGATTTGTTGAGTGACACTCATCTTTACCACGTCCTTGGGATATAATATTGCTTTGGATTTGATATCTTGGTTGGGATGTGGTTAGTTTCAGGACTTACACTTAGACTTCCCCACTTGAATCACTCTTAAACTTATAGGCCAACATAAGAGTTTTGCCATTACGGATATGTTATTTCTAATTAAACATTTTGGAACAATGGAAATGTCTATTAGGTAAGTCTGCAGACCAAGTGGCTTTACTTTTTGTACATCTGGTGCCAAGACTCCATTTATTACCTGGCTGCTGTAGGACCCCACTCTAACAGGGGCCAGGATGACATTTTGGGTTCCTGAGTTTCAGTATCTCTTGGGTATTGTGTTTAACTGTCCTCAAAACATCTGGATATTTCCTTTTCCCAGTATGTGGTTATTGGAGTAAATAACTGTAAGTTCCTTTATAAGAAAGCTGCTCTGAAACCTTCTTGGTTTCTTCCTCTTGGCTTCTTGAAAGGGCTAAAGAAACATTTCTGGACAGGTAGGACATTTAATCCAAAGAGGACACCAGAAAGGGAAAGATATTGGAGGATGTTAAAAGCATTCAAGATGTTGATGATTAGAAGAACATGACATGGAGAGCAAAGATGAAGTAAATTAAACTCCACATCCCTGGAGTTCTGGGAAAAGGCTGAATTTATCCCCTTGGCAGGGAAAGCTGGAATCCTCTGTAAGAACCAGCACTCTGTGTCTCACAGAGCCATAGAGAGGGCTAATACTAATTAGCAGTTTTTAGAACTCCCATTACTGGTGCAAAAGGGATATGGGACACATTGCATGGAAGACCTAAAATGGTGAATAGAAAATTGCACTGCCTACCATGACTTGAATTAAATGGGTTAATGAATGAAAGTATTCAAATCTGTGCTTGGCACTTATTGGTTTTTCAATAAGTGCTGACTATTTTCATTACTAATCATTTTCCCTTCACAGACATCTAGGATGTGAGGCAGAGCCTGAGAGACTCAACAAACCCATTATCTCTCTGCTGGTAGGCTCTATCAGCAACCCTCCCTTGTACTTTCCCATCCAAAATTTTCTCCATTATCTATAAAAATCAGGGTCAGGAATTTCAAGAACTCCTGGACGTGAATGCTGTTTTCAATCCTCTTTCTAAGGTAATGATCATAATTTTGAAAGAGAACAGAAAATCTGAACAGGTGTCATCTAGCTCCAGAGATACTGTCAAAGATTGCGTTTTCTCAAATACGGCTCATGAAAGCAAAATGACAAGAGGCAGAGTACACACCAAAAACACTAGGAAGAGTAAAGAATAAAGTAAAAGGGCAAGAAGACTCACCAATCTAATTAAGAAAGATTTAAACTGAAATTTGAGGGGGAGAGGAAAAAAGACTTATAAACTAGATATTAGGAAGACAGCTGGCATGGCACAGAAAGAACAGCGATGAGGGAGGTGCCCAGTAATTTACTGAAGAAAATAACAGAGGAGATGTTTGAGAACTATATTTATGATCTCAGATTATATACAGATTATAATTAATAAATAAAGTCAACCTGGAGTCTTAACACTAGGAAGTAAATCCAATGACATAGAAAACATGAGGACTTTATGAGCTAGAATTTAGAACAACATGCAAAGGTTTGTCATGTTCAAAGGAAACAGATGAAATAGAAATGATGGACATGCCTCAGCTATTTATGGACATCCACAAAATTGAAGCATAAATACACAGTAGAGAACATTACTGAACATAAAAGGAGAGAGAAAACAAGTTTCTTGGGGGTTAGCAGTGAGGACATACTGTACGTTACCTGGCCAGGTGAAAAATGCAAATGCTGATGTGATAACTAAAACAGTGTTCAAATGTGGCAGTGTCATGGGCAAATTCTACCATCCACATGTCTGCTGACCTTTCCTTCTGCTAAAAGCTGAGAGTTTGATAAATTACCTTGAGGACAATCTCATTTATAGGAATTCATAAACTATAGAACTATGGACTTGAAGCTGATCCCTCGGAAAAATTTTGAGAAACTCTAATTCAATTAAAAATTTTAAGTAACTAATAAAATGAAGGAGGTTTTAGTTGGGAATACGAAGATGAGTAAGGCAGACACAAAACTTGCCTTCTAGTGGAGCATACAGACTTAAATAACTGACTTCATGATGGAATATTTAAATTCTATTGTGGAACATATCACAAAAGAGAAGTACAGGGTGATGTCAGACAAAATAGGGTGGGGGGCCCACTGTAGTTGGGGGCAGGGGAGCTCAGAGAAGACTTTCTGGGAGAAATGACATTTATGCTGCTATTGGAAGAATTTACTCGGCAGGAAGGCCCTGAGATGGGACACGGCAGGTGGTTGGGTCTACATGAAGGGTAGGGACTGAGGAGGAAAGTATGAGTGATAAGGCTCCATCTTGGGTTTCTAGGCTTACATTATTCCAAATTAATCTCTTCAGAGGAATGAAGTTGCAAGGTCATGTCAGCTTCAGAAAATGCCTCTGGGGGCATTCCACAGGCCTCTAACCTTGCGATTGGCACTGCCATGAGGGAAAGGAGTAGGGTGAGAACTATTTTTAGTGGTTCCACAGGGCAGAGCTGCCTCAAGTGTGCATGTTACAGGGATGTGAAACGTATGAGAGGTCCTTCTACAGCTAGAGCTGCCCAGCGATGGAAAGGCCTGCCTGGGAGAAGAGAGCTGCTTTACCTGAATTCATGTGACAGGGTTAAGTGGGGGCCAGTGAGCACCTTTTGGGGTTATCTTATCAGAAAGGAGTTCTTTCATTTGGGAAGTTGGACAACGTACAAGAATACCCACTTGTTGAGCGTGTGCTCTGTGGTATGTGTGGTGTGTTTAGGTGCCAGGAACACAGAGGTGATAAAGAGCACCCCCTCTTGTCAAGTGGCAGGAAAAACATGATGCGATGGGGAAAATGTTCTTGCACGTGCTTTTGACCCATGATAATATCTTAACCCAGTCCCAACACCCCGTCCCATTCCACCACAAACATTCTTACACCTGCAGCTGATACCACCTAGACTGGGCTTCACCCACCCAGCCTGGTTACAAGTCCAGTGTAGCCCCCCCCAGATTCACGCTCCCGTTTGTTCCCACTTGCTGTTCTTTTCTGCTTTTTGTGGCTCTCCATCAACCTGGCTGTTGACCTCTGACTGTAACTCTTTTCAATCCTGTGCCACCCCTTGGAACAAGGCAGATTTGGTTTCTCATTCTAGGCACTGTCTCTGGGCTCAAGGCACCATACTCTTCCTTTTACTCCTAGTTCCTCTAAATGCTCCTGCTTCCTCAGCCCCTGGCTTTCCCATTGGCCCTTCCCCATCATCATTCCACTGGGAGGAATGGCTCCTAAGCACTGGAAAGGTACTTTGAGAGCTGTGGGAGCATTTAGGCTGTCTTGGGAGGTCAGGCATTGGGGTTGAGCAGGAGTTCTTCAGCGGGAGAAGGGCTGGGATGGAATTTCAGGCAGGCAGGCAATGCAGAGGTACTCTAATACATCCCAGGATGTATATATCCAGGAATAAATTCCTCACTTTTCAGGTGGCAAAGTGGAAGAGCATTACTCAACTGGGTGTCAGAAGTCAAGACTTGTGACACCCCAGTTTCCTGATCCTCCCCATATCTCATACCCAGTTTACTACCTGAACATAAATGTATCTGCCATCCTGGCCCCAAGAGGTCAGAATTCAAAAAATGAGGTGAGATGGGGTTGTGATTTAGATTCTCAGAAGAGAACCATGGAAACAGACATTTTAATCTAAATTAATCCATTGAATGACCGTTAACTAGAGTTCCATTTTGATGCACACTGGAGATTTTAATTATTGATTTATTTAAACTCTTGGTGGAAAGGCCACTTGGCTAAGAGAATTATTTGTAAAGCCAGACACTGACATAACTATAGCCCACACCCTGCCTTGTATGGACAGTCTTGGAAAGAGCAAGCTTCTCCTTTCCACTGCCCAGGCCTGGGAAATCTCATTCTTAATGAGGATCTTTTCTGCTTAGCCATCTGATCACAGGCTGCCAACTGGACCTAATTGAAGAGAATCATATTTTCCGAGGTGAACCTATGTAATTTTTTTCTTTGGAATCTTTTACTTTACACTTATCTTTGGCAAATGTTTTTATATCTGAATTGTCAAACTGAGAGGAATGAAGAAAGGAAGTGCTGTTAAGGTGTCATTTACAGCTGAGGATTCTAGAGAGAATGTAGGCTCCTGGGACCCAGAGCAGAACACTGGCACTCGGAACGTTCGAGCTACCCTGACTGACGGTGCTCAGCTTCGCCAGTCAAATGAGATATTCAGAAAGCATGTGGGGTAGGAGCCCACTTGTGTTGGAAAATGTGTGTGCCCCTGGCTGGACCTACTCGCCTCTTTGGGGCTCCAAAATCGTGCAAAGAAGCAGGAACACCTCTGGGCACATCTGGAACAGACAGCAGAAGACCAGCAGCTCTGTGTGTCCTGAAAAGAGATTCGGGCTGCAGGCCAGGAGAATTGTGTTCTCCTGCTGCTGCCATAATTAGCCCTGTGACTTCAGACAGGTCACTGACTCTGAGCCTCATGTTAATCACCTATAAAATGTGGTGGATGGACCCATCAGGACTGTTTTTGCTATTTGTAGATAGTCTAGAGTTCTATGTATGACTTATTTCCAGATGCCTTATAGTCGTTCGGGATAAATCTGGTTCAGAATATTAACGTGGTGCCAAATGAAGTTCAGGACTCTAAGATAATTATTTCTAAATAATCACTACCAGAATTAGGGTTAGGATCATGGTGCCCTGGGTCAAAGAGGTTCCTTGTTTTGGTTTTCGTGTTTTGTTTTTTTCTTTTCCAAATTGTTCAGTATAATATGGCACTATTGTGCCAGAATAGGTGTTGAGGGGCAATCTCATTTTGTTTATTAAATACAAAAGAATATGCAAACAGTACTGTAAGGGAGGAAAACTTTTCCCTTCCCTTCTAGGTTGTTTAGCTGGTCTAATAATTAAATCAGAGAGATTAAGAGGAGAAAAATTTAATTTCATGCTGAGCTCAGGAGAAGTGGGTAGGGGTCTGGATCTTCGAAGGGGAGGAAGAAAATTCACAGTAAGATGGGAAGAACAAATGTTCGGTAAACAAATGTTTGCCATACCATGCAGATAAGTCTTTCTGATGTAAAAAGTTATCTGCGGTAATAGCTCGTTTCCTGGTACAAACCCCCCTATATAAATTATTTTAGGCAGTTAAGGGGTAGATTAAAAAGCTGTTCTTCAGTCTGTTGGGCCTTGATTGTCTTCAACTTGAAATCATCCACATGCCAAAGTGGCACATTCGGGGACAACCTGCCCTGAACCCCATCAGTACAAAATAGCTCTTTGATAGGGTTTTGTGGGAGATATATTTTATTTTGTGGAGGATTATGGGAGCAGTATAGTGTAGTGGTTATGTTACGCATTAACTTGTGCCCCCCCCAAAAAAAACAGACATGTTGAAGTTCTAACCTCCAGAACCTGTGAATGTGACTTTATTTGGAAATACGGTCTTTGCAATTTTAGTCAAGTCATTAGTGGGCCTTAATCCAATATGACTAGTGTCCTCATAAGGAGAGGGAAATTTGGACACGGACACACAGAGGGAATGCCATGTGAAGACAGAGGCAGAGGCTGGAATGATGTATCTACAAGCCAAGAAATACCACAGGTTACCTGCTTTCACCAGAAGCTGAGCGAGAGGCATAGAACAGATTCCTCCTCAGAGCCTCTAGGAGGGCTGACGCCTGAGACTCAGTTTCCTTGTCTGTAAAGTGGGGATATAATTACACCCACCTGAGAGTAAAGTTGTGAAGATGAAATGAGGTAATCCTTGAAAAGAGGCCGGCAGTAGATTGCGATAACTGTTAACTGTGATCATCTCTATGGTTTTTTTTTGTTTTGTTTTTTGTTTTTGTTTTTTTTTTTGCGGTATGTGGGCCTGTCACTGTTGTGGCCTCTCCTGTTGTGGAGCACAGGCTCTGGACGCGCAGGCTCAACGGCCATGGCTCACGGGTCCAGCCGATCTGCGGCATGTGGGATCTTCCCGGACCGGGGCACGAACCTGTGTCCCCTGCATCGGCAGGCAGACTCTCAACCACTGCGCCACCAGGGAAGCCCCATATCTCTGTTTTTGAGTCTTAACCTGGAGACTGACTCTTAGGGCCTTTGAAGGTAGGGACCATATTTTATACCATCTCACCTAGTAGTGAGTGTTCCAAGTAATATCTGCTCAGTAAATATTTGCTACTGCTAGTAACATAAATAACTAATGAGAACCTACTGTATAGCTCAGGAAACTCTACTCAATTCTCTGGGGTGACCTAAATAGGAAGGAAATCCAAAAAAGCGGGGATATATGTATGTGTATGGCTGATTCACTTTGCTGTACAGTAGAAACTGAAACAATATTGTAAAGCACTATACTCCAATAAAAATTAATTTTAAAAAATGCAGGAAAAAAAAAAGTTACTTCAATTTTGTTAAAGGCCCGCTGAATATGAATGAAGTTGAACATATCCTCCTCTTAGGGTCTCCTCTCAACCCTTCCTGGGTTTTTCTGAGTAACGGTCTGACAGTGTAGTGAGAGCATGGGTTGTGGTCTCATCCTGGTTGTCACTTACTGGTTTTATGTCATGGAGCAGTTATTCCATCCTTCTGAGCTTCAGTTTCCTCCCTTGTAAAATGGAGATGGGGATGGGGGTGGGAAGAGGTTTGATGTCTACCTTCCATAGTGCTCTGCCTCAGTGGAGGGGCCTCACTAGGTCTGGTTCTTCCCACGCAAGTTTTGGTCCTCATCCTCTCCAACCCCAGACACTCTCTAAGCAGCTGCATTGTTTTAAAAGACTATCTACATGAAGAATAAACCTGAAGAAGAGTTATAACTAACAATTTTACTGATTCAGACACAAACACACACAACGACACATGCATAAAATAAACTCAATAAAAGCAACATCAGAAGTCTGGCTTAACCTCGGTAGTTTAGACTAATGTGGAAATTGTGCCCTTGGCAGCCCAGGACTTCATTGATATGATAATCACTGCATTTGGGGGCATATCTTATAAAACACGTGCTTTGGCTGAAGAGACCCCTTGGTAGCAGATGTCGTGGGGTAGGCCAATTTCAAACGCCAGGCTTCACTCTCATTTGGCAAACATTTAAAGTCTGTTAGCTGAACGTGGGGAGCTGTGGAGGGAGAGCTGCTTGGAGAGCCCTGGGGAGAGCAGGACTTGTGAGAGTGATAGATGAGCTGTGTTTAGTGAGGATTGTACAAATTGTTTCCTTTTAACAAGACATAAACCTCACTGAAAACATCAACTGATTTTGGCTTGCTAATTACGCTTTGCCTTTCCTCACTTAGCTGCGGCTTTGATGGCCCTAAATTTCCTAAAGGCCTTGTTAGGAAAAATAAAATTAGGGTTTAATTATATGAATATTCTTCATGTATATTATTTTTTTCCCAGGTGTACTGCTAAGTACCAGAGTTAGTTGCATGCTGGCTGCGACTAATTAAGATTTTCAGTGGTCATTTAAAAAAGTTTTTTAAAAATTATTGAGATATAATCAACATAGAACATTATATTGGTTTCAGGTGTACAACATAATAATTTGATGTTTGTATAAATTTCCCAGTGATTGCCATGATAAGTCTAGTTAATATCTGTCACCAAAGTTACACAATTTTTTTTCTTGTGGTGAGAACTTTCAAGGTCTATTCTTAGCAACTTTCAACTATGTAATACAGTATTATTAATTCTAGTTACCATGCTGTACATTACATCGCCATGAGTTACTTTTTTGATAACTGAAAGTTTGTACCTTTTGACTACCTTCACCCATTTCAAACCCCACCCCCCTCCTACCTCTGGCAACCAACCAATGTATTCTCTATGAGCCCAGGTTTGTTTGTTTTATTTGTTTTTAGGTACTACATATAAGTGAGATCATGCGGTATTTGTCTTTCTTTGACTTATTTCACTTAGCATAATACCGTCAAGTTCCATCCATGTTGTCATAAATGACAAGATTTTATTCCTCTTTATGGCTGAGTAATATTCCATTATATATATGTGTGTGTGTGTGTGTGTGTGTGTGTGTGTGTCTTCTTTATCCATTTATCCATCAATGGACACTTAGATTGTTTCCATTTCTTGGCTATTGGAAATCATGCTGCAGTGGACTTTGGGGTGCATATATCTTTCTGAGTTAGTGTTTTCATTTTCTTCAGATAAATACCCAGAAGTGAAATCACTTGGTATGGTATGAAATTGCTTGGATAGTATGGTTCTGTTTTTGATTTTTTGGAGGAACCTCCACATTGTTTTCCATAGTGGCTGCACTAATTTACATTCCCACCAACAGTGAACAAGGGTTCCCTTTTCTCCATGTCCTCGTCAACACTTACTGTTTCTTGTCTTTTTTATAATAGCCAATCTAACAGGTGTGAGGTGATATCCTGTGGTTTTGATTTGCATTTCTCTAATGATTACTATCTTGAGCATCTTTTAATGGACCTGTTACCCATATGTATGTCTTGTTTGGGAAAATACCTACTCTGATTCTCTGCCCATTTTTATTTATTTGTTTGTTTATTTATGGCTGTATTGGGTCTTTGTTGCTGCCCACGGGCTTTCTCTAGTTGTGGCGAGCAGGGGCTACTCGTCATTGTGGTGTGTGGGCTTCTCATTGCGGTGGCTTCTCTTGTTGCAGAGTACGGGCTCTAGGTGCACGGGCTTCAGTAGTTGTGGCACATGGGCTCAGTAGTTGTGGCTTGCAGGCTCTAGAGTGCAGGCTCAGTAGTTGTGGCTCATGGGCGTAGTTGCTCTGTGGCATGTGGGATCTTCCCAGAGCAGGGCTCGAACCTGTGTCCCCTGCACTGGCAGGCAGGTTCTTAACCACTGCACCACCAGGGAAGTCCCTCTCTGCCCATTTTTTAATTGGATTTATTTTCTGTTGAGTTGTATGAGTTCTTTATATATTTTGGATATTAAACCCCTTAACCTTTTTAAAATGTCATCATGTCTTATTCAGTCACCAGTGTCCGTTCTAGCATTGGAGCTGACATAAATTGAGACCAGTCTTGCCCTCAAGTGCTACAGAGGAAGAAGAAAGACTGACTTGCAGCTTCCCCAAGCACTGTAATAACATTAGTACAAACAGAACAGTACAAGTAATAGTGGTAATTCTAATAAGGAAAATAGTAAGCATTGATTGTTTATTATGTGCCAGCTCATGAGTGGTTTAAATAGATTGTTATTTAATCCTCACATGAACCTGATGAAAGAGATGCTAATATTATGTACATTTTATAGATGAGAAGGAACAGAAGTTATATAACTTGCCTGAGCACATGTAGGTACGAAGTGCCAGCACTGTGATTCCAACCCAGGTGGTCTGGCTCCAGAAACTGCACTCATAATCAATTGTCTATGTTGTACACATGAACTCTACTTTAAAAAGTGTTACCAACTACAGCTTTATATACATACAGCTAGAGTATTCACTTTTATTGGAGGATTTCATGAAGTGTTTCTGTAAATAGCAAATGCTCTCGGTACACTCAAAATATAATGGCAAAAGGTTGATTTATGCATTTGTCTTCAGAAACATATCTATTCTGTAATGGGAAGTTCTCCTGTTTATAAATTTTAACCAGATTACATACATAGCAGAGGAAGATAAAAGTAATACAGTGGACAGCCCTGTCCCTCTACTCTACCCTTGAAAACATTTTTATTGAGTCTTTTTTTTTTTTTTTTTTTTTTTTGCGGCACGCAGGCCTCCCACTGTTGTGGCCTCTCCCATTGCGGAGCACAGGCTCCGGACGTGCAGGCTCAGCGGCCACGGCTCACGGGCCCAGCCGCTCCGCGGCACGCGGGATCCTCCCGGACCGGGGCACGAACCCGCGTCCCCTGCATCAGCAGGCGGGCTCTCAACCACTGCGCCACCAGGGAAGCCCGAGTCTTTTTTTTAATACAGAAAAAAGTGTAATGAAGAAAACTAAAATGTGAATCATCCCACTGCACAGACAACCCTTATTGTCTTTGAACTTTAATCATATGCATCTATTACTTTTATTTTAAAAAATACAGAAAGATATTAAATGAAAAACAAAACTTCTCTTTTGCACCTTGACCCCCTAATGTCAAGAAAACTGGTGTGGGGTTGAATAAATATTCAACTTGAGGGGGATAGTAGGAGTGAAAAGACACTTTCTATTGTGTGCTGATACTCTGTCCCCCGCCCCCCCTGCCACCCCAGAGGGTATGAAGTCACAGAAATGAATATCACTCTATTCCAGACGTTAAGTGTGGGGTGTAGCTGGAAAGAAAGATTGTCAAAGAAAAAAGTCCTAATCATTGAGTCTCCTGTTTTTTCCCAAGTGTGTCCACCTGAATCTTAGGGAGATGTGAGCCCTTTGGTCCTTCATTAACCGGGTATGATCCAGGCATATCTTGCTCATCGCCATCTAGTCTAAACATGATTCATATACTTTTATTAGTCCCCCTACCCTATTTTCTCATTTTTATCCTTACAACTTGGAGGGAAAGATTTACACTAAAATCCAATGCAGATTCTCCCTTCTACTCGTATGTCTTCTCTGCTTGTTTTTCCTTTCTCTCTCTGTCTCTCTGCCTCTCTCTCACACACACACACCCCCCTCTGTACATTTCCAGTAAATTTTAGACTCTTGTCATTTTTTCTGCACATTAACAGGTACATTTGACAGTACATAATGGTGATGTTTGTGGGCATGTGTCTTTCTAACAGTAGTCTATTGCTCACATGATTCTGTTTAAGTCCTTAACAGCATGTACAAATCCTTTGTGGGAGATATCTGGAGTCAAAAGAGTCCTCACTCTCATCCTACAGGCCATTGCTGAGTGCTTCTTTCATCAATACACCATTGCTAGGCGTGAAATGGGCTATTTAGGATTTTAAGAGCCAAATGTAAATGTGCTTAATGAGCCTCTAGGGAGCTGTGGCATGGCCAGGGGAAAAAGGCTTTTAGCAGCAGAGGCAGACAAAAGTATTGGATTTCATTCTCTGGGTCTCCTGAAAAGTAAAAGACAAAGAAAATGGAGATCCTGGCCCCTGATGGGGTAGGTAGGAGTCAGTCAAAACCTAAAACCCAAGCAACTGGAGTCTCTAGACATTTTTCTCTTTGGTAAAGAATTCAACAAATGGTGGGGGGACAGATGGAGTATAATGATCTGTTATAGGAGTGCAAAGCCCTGGTACTGTTGGGTATACCCTAAAGGAGTGTGAGGCCACCAGCCATGGAGAAGCAACCTTTGCAGTAGTTTTAAGGTTCTGAACAGTGATTTTTTTTAAGTTTTTAGATTTTTAGATGAGTTTAGAAAAACTCATCTGAGTATTCCAAATCTGCCTGAAATCTCTTTTTGGCTCTGTCAAAACAACATTCTTTGTCTCTTTACTAGTAAATACGAAGGCTAGTTCAGAAATCTCAGCACATTAGAAATCTGTTGAATGTCTCAAATTTACTTTGCTGTAGCTTGGGGCTGGAGTCTGGGAGACTTCCTGCCTCTGACAAGTGTTTTATGCCTACCCGGGTTGGGCCAGCTCTTCTCCAGTGTGTTAAAAGCGGCGTGTTTCTGAATATAACAATGCTGATACTTGATCCTGGCAGAAAAAGAAGTGAAAAATAACTCATAAAATTTTTTTTTTATGGCTTTAGGCAAGTCAGTAACTCTGGGCAATCCGTATGGTTTACATTCTGCAACAGCTGAGCTTCCAACATTCTCCTCCCCTGGGAGGAGGAGAGAGGCAGGGTCACCCACACTGTTTGCCATGGTACCCACGCTCCTCCACTCTGGTTTGGAAACTTGAAGCTACTGTGTCCACGCTCAGCCTACACTCTGCCACTCTCAGCATTCCTCCTCCTGTTTTTATTCGCTTCTTTGATCTATTTGTATACCTGTGTGTCCTCCACTGGCTGACAAGTTCTGGCAAGACAAGGGTGGGGTCTTTTTCTTATATCTTAGAGCATGGAACACAGAAACACAGAATTTTCCATAGAAACCACTAGGTAGATATTTGCTAAATTATATATATATATATATATATTTTTTTTTTTTTTAAGTAGTGCATTTTGGTCCTTTTGTTAAGTCCCTATTCTCTTGACAAGTCTGGCTAAATGTATATTCATGCCAGTGCTATGAAGATGTCTCACTTAAATTTTATGTGCTCATGAGCCTAAATCCTTTTTTTTTTTTTTTTTTAAATGTTCAACTAGAGGAATATTGGGTTATTGGATTGTGTGCTCTGGAATAAAACACTTAAATTCTTGGTGTCTCAATTTTCTGTCATCTTAAAAGGATAAGAGTTATTATAAGGTACAGAAATATAAGATTGAGAGCAATAGGGAATGATTATTGCAGTGCCAGCTCTCTGGCTGTGTGATCTTAGGCAAGTTACCTGAACTCTTTGAGCTTCAGTTTCCTTTTCCATAAATTAGAGGTAAGTCCTAATTTACAGGGTTGTGGTGAAGACTGGATGAAATTCAATGGGAAAATACATACATAGCTTTTGGAACAGTGCTTGTGCTTAGCAAGTGCCCAATAAACTCAATTCAGGAGGATCGCTTTGCTTTTGAAGAAGCATGTAGAGATCTGAGACTCAAAAGTGATTCCCTCTGGGCTTGTATAGGGGAGAGCAGAGCTCAGGGTCCCTGAAGAAAAGGTCACATAGCTTGCTCCCTTGCTGTACCCTGTGGTAAAAGTACAGTTTCAGAGGAAAAGGTTAGAGGCTGCCAGAGGGATAGGTTGTAGGCCTGGGATGCTGGCCTTGCTCAATATTTCCAGGCCCCAAGTGCACCTCAGAAGCATGGAATGGAAGATCCAGAGAGATTATGCAGGCTGGGACAGAGGGTGTCTTAGCATCAACAACTTCGGACAGATGGCCAGTGACCACAAGGGACTTCATAATGCCTTGGAACTAGGAAAGACCCTGAACCTCAACCCAACATAGGGGACCCTCAAAATGACTGAAATTGAATTTCCCACCACCCAGGCAGAAGGGGAACTCACTATTAAGTTGGTTTGTAGAAAATGAAGAGATGTGGTATTTCTTACATACTTGCTATGTATACACCACTAAAAATATTAAATCTGCTGCAGAATTTCACTTAGATGTTGACTCTATTTCACAGTATTTGAGAGCTATGAGGGAAGGTGAATTTTTAAATAAGTTCAATCAGATTACAAATTTGGCAGTTTCATAAAGTAGTCTTTTTGATTTTTTAAAAAATTATTTATTTATTTATTTACTTTTGTCTGCGTTGGGTCTTTGTTGCTGTGCGCAGGCTTTCTCTACTTGTGGCGAGCGGGGACTACTCTTCGTTGCAGTGCGCGGGCTTCTCATTGAAGTGGCTTTGCTTGTTGTGGAGCATGGGCTCTCGGCACGCAGGCTCAGTAGTTGTGGCGCACGGGCTTAGCTGCTCCACGGCATGTGGGATCTTCCCGGACCAGGGCTCGAACCCGTGTCCCCTGCATTGGCAGGTGGGCTTTTAACCACTGTGCCACCAGAGAATCCCCTTTTTGATTTTTTTAATAATAATGTTTAGTAGCCTGGATTCTCTGTAAATTATGACTTGTACCCTCTGACATGACATGGCCACCTCAAGTCTTGCATAAAGTCAGACAGAATAAAAAACGTTCTGATATGAATAGACAATGGATCATTGATGTAATAATACCTAATATAGTGCTCTATAAATTATAGATCTTCAGTAAATATGTGGGAAATGAATTAATTAATGGGCAGATTTTTGACACATTTAGAATTACTGACAAGGTTGTACCTTTTATTCACCTTAGCTTTAATGTTAGTAAACTTTATTATATTATAATCTTTCTAAAATTAATCATTAGTGTATGACACATATGGCCCTTTACTATAGTACCCATCTCTTGTGTTTTTCTCTTCCATTCTGTAATTGTCTCAATATAAGATTTGTGTACAAAAATGCTCGTTGCTGTTTTAGATATAATAGTGAAAACCTGGAACTAAACTAAATTTCCAAATAAATTATGAGATATTCCCCAAATGGTTATCATGTAGCTATTATAAATTGTGTTTTAAAAGATTATTTAATAACCTGAGAAAATGTTCATGTCACCAAGTCAAATAGGAATATAGTTTAAGTGTGTGGTTCTATGGGCATATTAGGGTGGACTTTGGTCTATAAAGAGAAATTAGTGGATTGCACTTGCCTTGGAACATCCTTGGTCAATAATTTCTAAGTGGAGTTTTTGAAAAATATCGGTAGGGAGTGACTTCAAGCTTATACTCTGTTTCATAAACACCTGGAATTCAGTCTTTCTATGTTGCTGGGTAGGTATAAGGTAGAGCCGAGGAGGGGTTGGTTGACATCCTTGTTTGAAAATAAGGATGCATGCTTAAATAAAAGACCCTCTCAACTTGGCTTAGAGGTGAATCAAAGAAGTATCTATGGGCGGGATAAAGAATTTCTTTAGAAAATAATTTTGGATTTCTTTTAACCCAGAGGTAAATGACTGATCAAGGAAACAGATTACAAAACTACCTAGCAGTAACTATGATTGTCTCTTGGTAGAGTTGTGGGTTATTTTAATTTTCTCTTTGATAACCTTTATTTTCTAATTTCTCAACAATGAACATGCATCAACTTTATAATTAGAAAAAATAACAATGAAACTCTCTAAATATCTTTTATGTCTAGTCCTCACTGACCTGTATGTCTAGAACTAGGTAACATTTTCATTCATATGCAAATGATGACTTTGCCCCTACCTGCCCGTGAAGGAATTAGGATCCTCGAACTGCTCTTTGGGTCTTTATAAGAGTCTTCTGGTACTTTCCTTCTGTGCATCTCTTTCTTTCATTGTGACTTCCTTGTCAAGCCAAGGTGTACAGGCAGGCACTCTTATAGTACAGGATAAGTAGCCTTTCTTGGGTGACATTGCTGACCTGTACAGTGGCCCTGGTTAGGGGAGAGGAGTACTGCTCCTTCCTTTACCCCCTTTCCTTAGCATGTTTTGGGATCATTCTTCAAATTCCCCAGAAGCACAGCTGAGAATAAGACTTTGGTAAAACCTTGGAGCATTGGAAGGGAAATACATTCTAGATGTTAGCATATATCTGTGACTATATGGTATTACCCTCAAAACACACAGAGCAGGGCTACCCTCAGAATCCCCTTCCCACTGCTTTACTGTCCACCTGCCCAGCCTCTCCCCACTCATACCTCCTGGAATGTTCACAGCTATTTAGGCCTTAGAGTTCACATCTGCAGGCATCTCAAAGAGACCAAAGTGCTTCTCCTTCATTCCAAACTAAGGTTCACTTCCTCAGGCCTCATTTCTGGTCTCAAATGGTACCTTCTGAGGATGATTGACAGAGAATATCTGCTCCCTTGGAAAGAATTTCAAGCCCTTACCCTCAAGGGAGTGTGGCCAGGTCCTCTAATTCCAACAGCAAAATGATTATAAATTATCTAAAAATCTATATGTTACATTAATTCTTTCTGGAGGTTTCAGTCTTAAATTATTATATATATAGGACCTCAGTGGTCTAGTGCAAGTTTCTCTGCGATTTCCCAGTCTAGTTCTCTTTACTGTCTCTCGTCCATCATGAGGTCAAGATCGGGTTAGTGTGACCTTTATCTCATCTTCTCCAACATGTCTTCTTTAAGCAGTCAGGAAGATACACACGCACTCGTGCACACATGTACCCACACTCACATCTTCATAAGAACAAGCAGCAGGTTGTCTCCATCAAACAGTATAGTAAATGAAATGTTTCCCTGAAAAAATCAAATGTGAAGAATCTGGCTAAACCCTGTACCCCACGGTTTACATTACCAAACAGAACATTTATTTTCTCAGTTGAAAACACCTGCACTCAGTTTACTTCACATTTTTTCCCCAAGAACAATAATGGGTGGGGACTTCCTTTACATTTATGTCACTAAAGGGGTCCATTTGGAACAATTATCTCAAATCAAAGGAACAGTCTCTCCCAAAGGTAAATTCAGATCTCTTACTTGTTTGAGAGAAAATTGCCTTGGTTTTGAAATGACAGTTTTCCAGCCTATACCTAAGAAAGCTTTTAAAAAAAAGAAGAATCTGAGGGTAGACTTTTAATTTCATCTGGACACCCTTTTACACCAAGTGTTTTAATTATTTATGCATTAAAGTTGACTTCATGTGCCATGTTTCTATAGGACTTGATTTCTGCTGTGACTAACCTAAGAAACGAATGACCAGGCAGGCAGCAGCAATTGAAAATGGCTTACTTTCTTTTTCTTCTCTGGTATCATTAGCAGTTTGGAAGCTGCCTTTAGTGTTTTAATCCAGAGGAGTGACTGGTGTGGAGATCCCCAGAACCAGCATGGCCTTCCAGGTACTGAAGTGGACATGAGACGGTGCAGGGACTCCATTCACTTTATTAGTCTTCACTGTCAGTACAGTCAGCCAAGTGGCTGGAAATGCAGCATCTGAGAGAGTCAGCATTCCTCAGCTCTGCTCAAATCTCTTTAGGTCTTACATGGAAAAAGAACAGGGGAGAAAAGGGCCAATGAAGACATATTGTATGTATGGGTGATTCATTTTGATAAAGGAAAGCTGAGAATAACTTCAGATGAGTTTCAGCTAACTATTATGAAGTTGATTACAAAGAGAGTTTACGATTGGAAGTATATAGAGTCAGCACAAGAAAGAATGAACTTGTGTTGCCCCAAGAATGATATAAAGAAACTAGCAACAACTTCTGATAATACATGTGATTTGGTACCACAGGAGGGTGCGGCGTGCTACCCACAGTTCTATATGCTACCACAGCCAAGCCAGTTTCCTCTACAGTTTGATACCTATCCTCCCCTCTCTTGTGTCCCTTAATCAAGCTCATCTTTTATTTCTCTTTAAAAAATACTGTCCACCCTAGTCAGGGTGGTCACCTTATTTCATACAGCATATAGTTACCTATCTGCCTTACCCCTATGGCTTCCTTACAGGTAAAGCCACCTCTTACCCCCATCTAAGAGTGATGTGTCCTTCAAGGCCCAACTCACACTTCCTGTTCCTGCATTGGCTGTACTTGAATGTCTACTCTAAAAGTCATATTGCATGTATTGTAGCTCGTAATTGTACATAGTAAATACTCCTTCCTTTGTGTGCGTATAACCCTTTTAATATGTACAAGTCATTTGTCATCTGCAGTTTTGCATTATTAATTTCTGTTTTATGTCCATTCAGTCATTCAATAAACATTTATTTATTGAATACTTGCTTTAGTCCAGGGACTCTGCCTGACATTGGTAACAGGAAGAAGAGTAAGGCATTGTGTCTGATCACAAGAAATTTTTGTGTCAGTGGAGAAAACAAATGCTAACAGCACTGTCTGATTTGATATGTGCCTTAAAAGAAGTACGCGGTGAGTACTGTAGACATCTTAGAGGAAGAAATGCCTAACTCCAACAGAAAAATCTTCATGGAGACTGGGCTGGATCTTAAAGAATGAATTGGAATTTTCCAGGCAGAGAAGAAGGAAGAATATGCCAGGCAGAGGGTACAAGATGTGCAGAGGCAGAGTCATAAGACAGTGTGATGTCCTTGGTGACTGGTGAACTGAGCAGTGGAGTTCAGGCATATATCGTATGTGTGTGTGGTTTGGAGAGTGGGAAAGAAGATTAAAGTGATAGTCTGGGGCCAGCCTGTCAGGATCCTTATCTGCTATGTGGAGCTAAGAAGTTTGTACATTTAGCTTTCAGAGTGCTGAAATTTATAAGAAAAGTTCTGACATTCAGATTTATTTGATAAGAGAATTCTTCTAAAAATATGGATTATGGACAGGGTGGAGAGAGACTGGGGGGAGAGAGCCAGTTATGAGAGACTGAGTGTAGCAGTGAGATACAGAGGAAAGGCTGGATTCTGGAAAACAGAGAAGAAAGAGGAGAAGAACATTTTGTAGATATGATAAGTTCAATTAAACTGCATATGCCAGCAGGAGATGTTCAGTAGGCAAGTAGAAATTAGGACTTTATCTTAGGAGAAAATTCTCTGCCTTGGATGGAGATGGGAGCCATGAACTTGGGGCCATGGCAGTAGAGGGTAGATAAGATTACTTTACAATGAGTTAATAACCAGAGGGAAGGAGGCTAAGAGGACAGATGCATGATACAGGAAAGTGAGGCATAACTGCTAAAAGAAGGTCTCAGAATAGACAGAAGGGCATAGAATCCAGTAACTAGATAAAAGGAATTCTCCCTAAAGATTGGTGCACCCTATTTGAGGAAAGGTGAGAATTGACAAACTAGAGTAGTAAGGCAGTTTGAAAGTAGAGACTATTTCATTCATATATATACGTATATATATATATATACGTATATATACGTATATATATGTATATATATACGTATATATACGTATATATATGTATATATATATACGTATATATACGTATACATATATATACGTATATATGTATATATATACGTATATATGTATATATATATACGTATATATATATGTGTATATATGTATATATATGTATACGTATATATATATAAATTTATCCTTTATTGCTCATATGACATTGCCTTACGTATAATAAGTCCATAATAAACGTCTGTTGATTTACAATAGTTTACTTTTTCTGTATAAAACTCATCTATTTATCTTTCTTACACTTGATCTGTTTTCTTACAGTGCCAATGCTTTCTAGGTTTACTTCATAGCAATTATTTCATAAATAGTTATTGTTAAATAGTTCCCTGTTTTGAATTTATTGGTTCCTAGGGGATGGGCTACTAAATACTTGCTACTCAAAATGTGGCCCACAGAGTTGAAGCGTCAGCATCAAATGGGAGCTGGCTAGAAGTGCAGAATTGTGCCCCCATCCTAGACCTACTGAATCAGAATCTTCTTTATTACAAGGGTCCCAAGTGAACTGAGTGCACATTATAATTTGAGAAGCACTGGATTATAGACACCTTTGAGAATCCTTTCCTGTCCAGACCTTGTCCTTTGCTTTTTCATTAGAATCTCACTATGACTCCTGCAGGATCAAATTTTGGTGCTTCCAAGAACTGTTGCCCCTTGATATACTGAATTTTGCAAAATAGCAGGTGAAATTGTACCCATTCAACTGAGGTTCTTCATGTCACTGTGAAAACTTAAAAGGTCTATAATATATTCATTTTGTAGTCACACAAAGAAACTAACATTGATATTATAAATATATTATGCTACATAGAACTCCAAGGGTTTGTTTTAGGTAAAACTTAGAAATTCTCAGTTGTGTATCTGCTTCATTGCTGTTTTCTCTCCTACTGACATATAATTTGCAAAATCACCAGTTCTACCTTTTATGATGAGAAGAGTAAATCAAAAGCAGGAGAGAAGGACAGACTTCCCCTGAAGAGTTGGAATTCCAAATAGAAGAGGAACCAAAAATAGTGGAAGGGACAAATCTAGGGATGCATGCACCTTCCATTCTCATTGGTTCTTATACAAGAGCATTTGGCTCAGTTTGCAGTGGGCAGTGTGACTGCCAGGTTTTTGTGTGTTCAATTGATTTTATTGCTTTGCTTCACACTTTTAAAGTGTTTGCAACCCAAGAAGACCTTGTGTAATTCTGGGTACTGATGCATGAATGTAAAGATCTTTTGAAAACAGTTTGTTACAAATAATAAAGTGCCTTACCCTCATTTTTAGTATTTCATCTGGTACTTTGATTTACACTATCACTATATGAATAGTAACTGCTGGACTTGCTTATAATAAATTGGAGAAAATTGTCTTTTGTCAGAATTGTTGCTTCTGTTTCTAGAGTCTCAACAGAAACCCAGTTGTAGGTGTATCTTGACAGTGTCCAACATCTACTTTATTGGTATCATCTGTTTTCAAAAAAGGAGCAGAATTTCCTCTTGCTGGATTAAAATGTGTGTTTAAAAGTAAATTATGCTGAGCATGGAATTTTAAACCTGAGTGAAAAACATCTGAATACTGGGTGTTCATCTTCCTAGCAAGCTTAGCAGATGGGTGGGAAGTGATGTTTGCTGTTTATTTCCTCAACATATCAATATGTGAGGATGTGGTATAAAATATGACTTTCCTGCAAATGAGCAAAACCATGCCAGAAGAGTACAAGCAACATAGTTTGCACTCTGAAAGAACTTTAGAAATTGGAGGGCCACTATTGACTTAAAATCTGCCCAATGGTTTTTACTCATCAAATTCTTAGAACGGTTGTGATTGGGGTTGAAAAGATGTAATTGTTTCTGCTACTCATCTAACCATTTCAAGAGTACTTTATTAAAGGGTTCTTTCAGGCAAGGAACACAGGACAACTGAAAGCTATCTGCATTCATGGCCTTAGAATTAAAAAAAGAAAGAAAGAAACTGTAAATCTGAGCCACCAAAAGATGCAGTGCATGTCAAGTGATTTTTCCAGACTTTTAGCATGTATTTTTGTGACCAGTGACCTTTCTTTGGCTGTCAATCAGTTAAGAATTAGGCCACAGTCATGGCTTAATAGTCAAATGGCACTATTTGAGAATAGTTATGGAATTAGTCATAGCAGTGATGTAATGATTTCTGCAAGAGTATCACCACTGATAAAGGGGAGTTATTAGGAAAGGTGAAATGGCTAAGCAGAGTATAAAATCCTGATAATTGTCTACTTCTTTTTTGGAATAAGTAAAACTTTTTTTGTCTTTTTAGTTACATTCTTGGTGTTAGTCCAAAACCTTTATTCTTCCTTCGTTAATTATTGTTTCTCAATGGCTCTTGTTATTATGGCATTGATCATGGGTTGCATACATTTCCTGGAAACTAATAAAAATTCCTCCAAGCCAAGTGAAAGCTATCTTATCATCCCAAGGAGAATAATGAAGTGGCTTAAACGTTGAAAGATTCTTGTTCCTATAGGTCAAGGTTAGACATTTATAGTCACCATCTTGGTACTAGTGACCTATAAAATTTTAATCGATGCCTGGGACTGAGAAAACTGGATGCCTTAGATACCCATTGTATAGCTTATTCTTTGTTATGAGTTTTCATCATCTTGGTGCCTCTGGGATGGAAGAGTGAATATTCTAAACCACTTACATTAGGAGAAATGTTTTCATCTCAGTTTTTGAGTTGAGAGCAACACCTTTAAACTGAGAGGTAGAACTGGCCATATAATAACTTCTAGAGCAGAGAGAGGGTGACTATGTCTTCATTATAAGGCTAAAGTTATTTTAAAAAATCATATCACACTCAAATAAATGGGAGGAACAGGAGTTTGTCATATGGGTCAGGCAGGTGGTCTTTGGAAATAAATAAATCCATGTGGTGGCAAGGTGTATTTTTACCTAGGTTAGAAGAAAACCAGCCATAGCTAGTATGAAACCCACCATTATTTTTGCCGGACCAGAGATTGACTTTAATCTAGGTAGAATCAGTTTTCCATGAAGCCAGCAGAATAGAAGCAAAGGCCATGGACATTCAACAAATATGTGAAGCTGTGCAATTTACAAGATGGAAAACCAAACCAGGGAACTGGGAATATGTATAGCTATCTAAGCGGGAAGAATAATAAGGCCAGTCAGTCCTCTGGAATTTCCTCTTTTCAGAGGGTACTAGAGGCACATCTTGTAGGGCAGAAAGGAGGAGGCTGGTGCTTGGATTATACAGGTTTTATCCAGGAACATCTAACTCCTTCGTCCCATAGCTCCCTAATGTGTCTCTTTTAGTGCTGACCACATTTTGAAGTGTAAAATGCAAATAATATAATCGGGCCATATGGTAACAACAGAAAGTAGCCAAGAGTTTCACACTATTTCATGATCTTAAAAAATAAACAATTGAACTTTCTTCTGAAAATCATTAACAAGAAGTTAATGCAACAGAGATCCTTACATTATCTCTGATCCTCAGAGGAAAGCTATACAATGGTTTGGCATTTTCTGTTTCTGACCCAGAGCCACATCCAAGTACTCCAATCCTAGTTTTCAACAGCATACCCTCAAAAGGAAAAGAGTAAAGATGTCATGGGAGCCACGTAGGGTAGTGAGCACTGGGGAGGGGAGAGGGGAGTCTATTTAAGTTTTAATTATGTTTCTTTTATTGTGCATGTCTCCATGTCCCTTATGTCAAATGGACCAGCTTTACTGTTGTCATCATCGTGGTCCAACTGTCCATGTTTCTGATTTCTGCAGGGAGACATCACTTGGTTGGGTGGCTCATTCGTATTTCCTTTTCTAGCTTTCTAGTCTGCTCCACTCTTGGCTCTGAATGTGTTCTTAATTTCATTTGAGTCCTTGCTCCTAGCCCCATGTAACCCTCAGTGATTGCTCCTGGCCCATCTCTCAGGAAAGAGGGATTTGGACACTATCTATGTTATCACGTGGTTGTAAGGATCGATGAGATGGTATATGAAGAAGTCCCATTCCAGTTGAGTGGGTGAGGATCCTCACAGACAAGATGGCAATGGTGGGTAGTGCTACTTTCAGCAATCAAAGGACCTCCGTGGTCAATGACTGCTTCAGAATAACACAACTGGCCAACTGTGCTAAAACAACTACAACGATAACAACTGAAAAATGTCCTTAAATTAAAAACTCAGGGAATTCCCTGGTGATTCTAACCCTGTAGTTAGGGTTCTGTGCTTCCACTGCAGGGAGCACGGGTTTGATCCCTGGTCAGGGAACTAAGATCCCACAAGCCATGCAGCATGGCCAAAACCAAAACAAACCCCCCCAAAACAACAAAAACAAACAAAAACTCAGTAATCTCTGTTGTATATTAGAGTTTGTTAAAATTAATCAGGATGGCATGTATTAGGAAGTTCAAGCATGTAGTTTCCTTCTCCTTCTCTAAAAGGGAAACACCTTAAAAATGCTTTTAAGCCTCCCAAATTATGGGAGTTATATATAGAAGTCAAATTCAGAGAGCAAGCCCTTCAATGGCATTTACCTGACTTATGGTGAAAGGATTTCTTTTTGTGTTTGTCAGAAGAGGAGGAAACCTCATGGTGGATGCTGTGAAATCCTAATGTAATTATCTTAACAGTATTCTTCACATATGGCTTGTGATACTCATATTAAATCTGTCAAGTAGTACAGTTGCTATTGGCACTGTTAATATGAATTCATTAATGTTAACCTTTAATCCCATTTTATAGCTAAATAGTCCTTTTAGATGCTTGATTACTTCTCAAAAAAAAAAAAAAAAAAATAAGATTTCTACCAGTCCTTGGACAAGTGAGTATAAATGGATAGAGCACAGCTTCAGAATTCCTGGCTGTGCCGGGTATTATCTGAGGGACCTAGTCAGAAGACTCTCTGGATGTCCGTTTTCACATGCAATGGTATTACAAGCTCAAGGTAACTTTTAGAGTTTAGTAAGGATCAGAAGAGAAGGTAGAAATAAGCCTGATGGAGAAGGAAAATAGCGTGATGGAGAAAATATGCCAACTTTTTAAAATTAATTAATTATTATTATTATTTTTTTTTGCTGTATTGGGTCATCATTGCTGTACATGGGCTTTCTCTAGTTGCGGCGAGCGGGGGCTACTCTTCGTTGCAGTGCACGGGCTTCTCATTGCGGTGGCTTCTCTTGTTGCAGAGCATGGGCTGTAGGCGTGCGGGCTTCAGTAGTTGTGGCTCACAGGCTTAGTTGCTCCGCGGCATGTGGGATCTTCCTGGACCAGGGCACGAACCTGTGTCCTCTGCACTGGCAGGCAGATTCTTAACCACTACGTCACCAGGGAAGTCCCTCTGCCAACTTCTTAATCGTCTGTCTTTTATTATAGGTTCCATGTCTTGAATCATTTTGGTCTTTCAAACTATTGTCTTTATTTAAAGTGTTAATTAATTCCTTTATTCTTTTTGTCATCAAAGTCCTATGTAATGTTGATGTTCTGAGCACCCTGAGATGTAAATCATATATTTACTTTCTCTAAAGCAGAATAGTTAACCAAACATTCAATCACGAGTATCCTTTTTTTTAAAAAAAGTTGATTCATTATGCTATAAGTGACTGTTGGTGGTTTGTAATATTAAAAATATTTTAAAAGGTTCCCAATCCTTATTACTAGATTTGCAGATTTTTTAGCGTGTGAGGACCTCAGATTGATAAGCACTGGGCTAAAGTTGGTGGCTTTTATATTTATCTATCTATCATCTTTTTATCTGTGTATATTCATATATGCATGTGCTTATATAGTACAAAACTCTTTCTTAAAAGAAGTCATAAAATGAGACCTCCATGTTTAAAGAAGGTAAAAATATGGCTGGGATGGTTGAAGATCACTCTCCCTTTGCCTCCTATCATTTCCTTTTAATGGTTCCTAAAGATGCCTCAGTAGAACTCTTGAGGTCTAAGGAATACAGTTTGAGATTCACTGGGCTAAGCGATAAAAAGTGACGAAGGGTACTTTGACAACTCCTTAACATAGTATTCTTAGTCCTCTTCCTCACATGCAGATGGTAGGTAACTGGGACAGTTGTAATGGGTCAAAAGAAAAAGAATTTCTCTTTGCTTTTTCACTTGTGCATCATCCATTTGTTACTCCTGAAGACTGTTACTCAAAGTGAATTTGACTCCCTCTTCCCCATCGCATTTGCCTACAGATGGAGAGGACTGTAGTCTGTGATTATACTTCACAGGCCTGCACTAGATGATTGTATGAAGAAACCAGGATATACTGTTTTTCAGAGTTCTGTATTCTGTGGAACTGTGGAGTTAAAAAGAAATTTAGGGACTAATATGGACTTCCTAATGTTTTATTTTGCCAAAAATGGATACTTCTAAAAGCAGCTACTAAAGGATACTTCAAGAAGCTTATCACTTCATAAAAGAAAGGACGTTTTTATTAACAAAATATTAGGAAGACCACAATCTCAGAATTGTTTGAGTCAATATCGATAATTAATTGGATAGAGAGAAGAACACTTTCTTTTTGGAATGAGACTTGGGATTCAGCCCCATCTCTGCCAATTATTACCTATAGGACAAAGGCCAAGATAACTAATCTTTCTGATCCTCATAATGTAAATGAAAATGAAAACATGTACCCCTCGTGATTGTCAGAAGGTAACCAATGAATAGATTCACATTCCTATGGTGTTTGGCATGTAGTAGGTGCTCAGTAAATATACATTCCCTCCCTCCCTCCTGCCTCTCTTTCTTTCCATATCCTTTTATTTACCCCAGAAGATTGTTTTGATGACCAAGTAAGAAAATAATGAGAAAATGCTTGGTGAACCATAAAGCACTATTTAAACGTAAGGTTCATGAAGTGTAAGTTGATTTGCTTCAAGCACATGCATTTTCCTTTTTATAAGATGTGTGGATAAGTGGCACAATAACCCTCAGGAAATGAACCTAGTGCCTTTGTCTGATTCCTTAAGGACTCACGTGGCCTTTCGGATGAAACTGTATGTAAAATATAGATGTTATTTGAATGAATACTGTCCATGTAGTACACATATTGTTTCTTTTGCATGTTTTTAAACAAAGAACATTAACCAGTCACCTCACAGGTTTTCCTGCATGGTCTACAAGGTGTAGTTATAAAGTCCATTGGAGTTGTAAAGTGTTTAGAGTTATATTAAGTGCTATCACATTCAGTCTTACCGAGCTATTAGGGTGTTTTATAATGGGATGTAAATATTTGTGACCTGTTTGAGAATAACCAAAGAAAAGTGCTTTTCATTATTTTACTGCATATCCTATTAGCCAGACATATCTTTAGTGTTTCAGTTCTTTCCTGGCTTGGGAAGGTGATGTCAACATTTGTACAATATGAGGCTGGGAAGGAATTTGGCTACTTTTTGTTACTGTGTCAAATTGCCCAGGAGCTACTTTGTCTGACAGCATGCCTGGTGAGCACACATTACATTTTCTCTGTCTTCTGTAGGTACCAAGTAGAGCTGGAAGAATTCTTCCATAGGTACATCATGAATAATAATTGTCCACAGCTAACAAAATACTCTTAATTTTTGCAGGGAAACATGGGAGTATCCCATTCTAAACCTGGTTTGCATACCTCTCAGACATAGTTTAAAGTTGAGAAAAAGTATTTCTGCTTTTAATTCTTTTCCCTTAAAGAAAACTTGAAAAACAATTACACTTGTTTCTTCAAGAATCAAATCCTGTCTTTAGGAATCAGTCTTGGTTCTGAACTTTTAGTACACATCTCTATTATAACAATTAGAGGTAGTTAATTTAAATGAACTTAAGCTATTGCTCATCACTACTATGAGCATAGGAAAGTTTGGAACACACTTTTTAATAAGGAGATAAGTAAGAAAAGCTGTTGCTATTTTCATGATCACATACTGTACTTGAAAACATCTAGTTATAGGAAACAGGAAAGGTTAAATATTCAAAAATAACAATTTAAAACCACTTTGTTCTCAAATCTGTCACTACAGTTTTTGTCAGATAAATTTAAATCCTGGTAATTGGTTTATGCCAAAGGACAGAGGACAGTCATTTCAAAGCTTTCCTGTTCACAGACTATTAAATTGCCAGAAATAACAGTCACAACAAAGTGACACATAATTTAGAAAGAATGCAATGCATGCTTTTAATCAGAACAACAATAACAACAGAAAAAAACTACTAATAACAAGTATGGAAAAGCTAGTATAGTATTGAATCCAGCCATAGTCACAAATAAAAAGCAACTGCTTGACAAGGACAGCTGTGAATGATCTATGTGCCCTTCACATCCTCCTTCCCCTCGATAAAAGCGATATTCTCATTGGAAATATGGTTGCAAATGTAAATCACTGACTTCTTGCAAGACCATGATGGCTCTGTAATAAATATCAAATCGGTCCATTTTAGATCTGCAGAAGAATCCTTTTAGATATGAAGACTTGAGAGCAACTGTGAAGTTGTCTTTATTCAAATCCTTCGAAATTTAAAATGGTGATCTTAGACCACCAAGAACTACAAGACTTGCCAACTGATGTTTATAACACCTTAGCCTTCCGATTCTTCATATCTGTTTTTATTAAATGTCTGTCAAGGAGTATATTTAACTTTGATGTTTCCAACAAGAATTCATTGTCTTTAACTTTTATTTTATGTTTTAACAGGCAGATAATGAAAAGAATTATTCGCCTGTTGAATTTATACCTCAGGGTATATCTGCAAAGAAAAGAAGTGTGAAGTTATTTTTGTGGTATGATTTCCCTTCTAAATAATAAATTATATCGGAAAGGTGGAAATGTCATAAAAATGAGGTTGAAAAGGAATTTTCAATATGATTTTGATAGACAGATGAAAGCATTTACTGTTATTTACAAAAGTGGATCTATTTAAAATAGACCCCTTCTCAATATAGGGTAGTT
Organism: Pseudorca crassidens; assembly: GCF_039906515.1. Taxonomy (NCBI): domain Eukaryota; kingdom Metazoa; phylum Chordata; class Mammalia; order Artiodactyla; family Delphinidae; genus Pseudorca; species Pseudorca crassidens. The sequence goes on from NC_090301.1 coordinate 82,379,117, forward strand.
AAGAACTTTAAAGGAAAACAGGGCTACTGTCATGTGATTTCCACGTTAGAGAGTACTCTATGAAGAAATTCCTTCATTTGCAACCCAGAAGACAAGACCTGGCATACCCCCAAAATTTTTAATGGAAATTAAGAGGCAGTCAAGCTGATTAAAAACATAATACTTTATTTGCTTAGAAGTAGCAAACTATAAAATCAAGCCAACAAAGTTTCATTGCAAAAATTTATTGTTTTTAATTTACTGTCAATACTTTTAGAGTTAAATTACTTAATTTGAATTCAATTCATTAAGTCAATAAAAGTGGGATAAAATAAAATAAATTTGTTGTTTTTCAAACCAAGAATCAAACTCTGAAATTGAGTGGGTCCTTTCTGCCAATTTGGGAAATAGGCCAGTTTTAGCCTGCGAACTCTCACATTCTCACTCAGTATATTTAATGCAAAGTTCTTAGCAATGTCTTGTCCAGGTGAAAAGCAATTTCACTAACAACAACAACATAACTCAAGGAAGGATTTCCGTAGTTACTTTTCTCACTAAAACCATTTCTACTTCTGAAATTCTCTCACTTTGGACCATTCTATAATATAAACATTTTATTTTCATTTTAAAAACAGCCATAGTGGGGTATAATTTGCATACTATAAAATTCACCCATGCAATTCAATAATTTTTTAGCAAATTTACAAAGTTGTGCAACCATCACCATGGTTCCAATTTTAGATCTCTGTTCATGTTTACCTTGTTTTAACATTTCTGTTTTTTTAGTATGTTCTCTACCTTCTTGTCCATGAGGCAAGAAGGGTTTCAATAACGATAAAGGAAGAGGGGAAAGGATGTTATAGGCAAAACGGTTAGGATTCATTCATTTGTTTATTTGTTTATTCATCCATCCATTCATTTAATGGCTATTGAGTCCTTAGTATGAGCCAGACATGACAGTGAGTATTTGTAATAGAAGATTTTTCAGACATAGTCTGGTGGGTGGATGAACAATTTAGCCTTATTACCACTATAAACATGAGAAGTGTTATCACTGGGGCATGCACAGGGCATAATGGGACTATATAGAAGAAGCCTAAAGACAAATAGATCAGGGTGGGCTTCTTGGAGGAAGGGCATTTTGAAGAATGAATAGACAGGACCAGGCAAAAAGGAATGGCTCTGTGCCTGTCTCTAAGCTTATTGATTTGGGGCATTGAGCAGGCATACCAGAGCCCGGAATCCAGGCCAGGGAGGTGAGAGGAGAGGTAAGGATAGAAAAAGAGGGATCCGATCCCAATGGAGCTGTGAGAACAGGTTCACAGCACGTCTTTGCTTGCAGGCAAGAAAATTCAGATTACTTATTAGATTTTCCTGGTTATGAGGATTTGAGAAACATCATACATTTTGACATTAAGCTTTCTTCAGGGTCACTGGATGGAAATGCCCAAATCTAATTGGGATTTTATGTTAGAAGCTAGGGTTCTAATTTTATCTTTCAAGATCAACATATGATTATCTATTCATCTGACTTGCATATAATTTACCTGTAATTCTAAGTCCCTGACTTTGTGTGTGTATGTGTGAGAGAGGGAGAGAGAAACTGATAGAATTTGGTAATAAGTTTGATATGGAGAGAATTTCTAGCAATGTTTCTCAATTTCAAGATTTAAGTTGACCCTGGTCATTATTATAGGATTTACTCCCAAAGTCTACGTTTTGAGGAGGCTGAGGGAGGGACCCCAGTATGGACTCCAGGGCTACAAGACTAATACCCTGCTTAGTGTGGAGCTATATATTCTTTGGGTGTTAACACAGCAGATCTAATATCTGCTTGGACATTGTGTGCTTCGCTGTATCTCTCACAGCCTAGAAGCCAATGGAAAAAAGCCTCAGTATGTATGGTTTCAGCTGGCTGTGGATAATTAGGGTGTCTGCTTCATGCACTGACCCCCCGGGAGGAGAGCTGGTTCAATCCATTGGTATGGATTGTTCTCCTAGTGCAACATGATGATCAATTACTGCCCATCCTGTTAAGCAGCAGATTGTTGTCTCAAGATAACTGAAACACACCTAGAGTCTTTGACTAGTCTATCCTCTGCCAGAAATGTGAATGCCATCCTGGCCAGGTGAACCTCTTTAATCAGAAAATAGATTTTACTCCATGCAATTGACTACCCTTTTGGTCAAATAAAATCAGTATTTCCAATTGGGATCCAAAAATGGTTTCAAGAAAATTTTTCTTCAGAGAGAGCAAATTCTAAATGTGCTTGGTCTTTTTCATCACTGAATCTACACACCAGGAAATGCTGTGGATGAAGGTGGAAAGGCCAATCCCTCTTATCTAGTCTGACACTAATAAAGCTGTTAACAAGGTCCAACTGGAACGACAATGGATAAGGAAAGAAGAGCTGAATTCCTTAAGATCAGTCCTATTAAGTTACACAGATGTCAAGTTTAATCAATCTGAAGACCTTAAGGACTTTGGCAAATGTCCTTTTTTTTAAATATCTTATTGCTGTTTTCAGTTGTTGCATCATCCTGTTTGCATAAATATAATTATCTTTCATATATTATTACATCATTAGGGAATTTTTTATTAGTTTTATTTATCTGTATCTTATAATAGAAAAGCTTCCTAGTGCATTAATTTTTTTTTAACTTAAGAATGAATGTGCCCACAAGGATTAAAAAAAAATCCCATACACAACAATTTATATTTAAGATACCCAAGTAGAGTTGGATACTATATTTTTTTATGGTTTGAAAAAAAGCAATTTAATGCATGCATGTGATAATAGGTAGGCCTGTTGTGCCTTTTGTTAAGAAAGTAGGACACTTCTTTCAACTATCATTTAAAGGTTTTATTGCCAGCTGACTCTCTCTAGCTCTTTCTTTCTCTAGTGGCTGATACCTGGGAATCTAATGTTTCACAATTAGAGATTTGTTTCCTTGACTTGTACTTTCCAGCTCAAGTGATTACAGTCTCAAAAGAAGTCACACATGAATCCTTACAAGTTTAATATATCCTTTTCTTACAGTATATTCTTATGGGTTGAGGACAGAGCATGAAAATAATGACATTAGTAAGGGTTGAGGTGGTGGAATAGAACTGATGGAAAGAGATAAGTAAAGGAGTAAAGGCAGGGGCTGGGGGCTTTGAAAAGTGACTTCATGATCCTTCCTGGACTTTGGAGTCATTAATTCTACCCATGAATATTTATTAAATATTGACTCTGTCCTCAGTACTGTGTTCAGAATTACCTACCATTTTCCCTTTGGTTGGACTGTACAGATGGTTGAGTAAGTAGGTAGGTAAGATTGTGGAGATTGTGGATTCAAGGGATAAGAATAATCTATGAGAACTCTTCTGCCTTTAGCTCCCTGAAGTGGGCCTGTAGTAGTAGACCTCTGTTTTGTCTCTATAGAAATAAGAAGATAAACCCTTTCTGCTCACCTCTGGTTAAAACTAACAATTTTTATAAGCTAAAAATCTGTATTCAAACTGAGGTTGGATAAATATTGCTTCTATTTCAGATCCTAGAGCACAAGGGACTCCCAAACTTTAGGAGCCTCACATTCCTCAGTGAGGAGCCTTGTTGTACCTTCCTCACATGGTGGATGTAGATTTTTCCTAAGACAAAAATGTATTTAAAGTGTTTTGTATATAGTGCCTGGGACAAATGAGGAAGCACCCAGTAAGTGATGGATGTTATTACTGCCTACACTGGCAGGAGGAGAAACACAAGAGAAAAAACCATCAGGAAGTGAGTATGTGATCTAGCTGAGGGGTGAAGAGGTCCTGGTTAAGGTGAAGGCTGTGGAAATGGGAGTGATGTTACTTTTTAAAAGTAGAATTATTTACCGTACAGACAATATTACAACAGTAGTGCAAGAAATCGAATCAAAGCAAAAGTTACCTTAATATAGTTGTTACCTCAGATTCTAATAGGCCTTTAAAAAATGTGTTCATGTGACCCTCTCCTTGTTTACATGGATACATAAAAACATAACCATTACAGATACAATTTTGTATTCTCTTATTTTTCCCTTATGTAATTAAATTACTCATTTATCTGATATTGTATACTAAATTGTTTCTAGATCTTTTCATTCTAATGAATCTTGTGGCAATGAAAATCTTTGTGTTTTGTAGTTGTGCGTCTTTAAGGCTGTCTCCTTAGAAGAAATTTCTAGGGTAGTAATACTGGGTCAAAGGATAGGAGCACTTTATGTCTTTAAGGTTATTGCCAAATGGCCTTCCAAAAAGGTTTCCCAGTTTGTGCTGCCACTAGCAGAGAATGGATGAATGAACACTTTTCCTTCCTGACAGCCTCATTGATGATGTTAAGGCAGTATCACTATTTTTAACTTTCCCTCTGAAATATATGTAAGGTATCTCTTAATCTGCAGTTCTTGGGTAGCTAGTAAGGTTGAGTATTTTCTCGTGTTTGTATCCTAACTGTATTCTCTCTAATATAAAATTATTTGTTCTGGCCTTTCCACACTTTGATGTTGGAGCATTTAAGGGGCAAAGAAAGGAACCTATGCTCCGACTTTGTTCTTGTCACTTTAAATGCATTATCTCATTTAATCTACACAGTACCTCATTAAGGTTGGCATTCCTACTTGCGTTTCATAGATGAAAGACTGAGCCGTGAATAAATTAAATTTCATGCCTAAAGTTGAATTGGTGGTAAGTAGCAGTTTTAGATATTTTTCCTTATAATTTTATATGAGTTTTTTTTTTTTTTTTTTTTTTTTTTTTTGCGGTACGCGGGCCTCTCACTGTTGTGGCCTCTCCCATTGCGGAGCACAGGCTCCGGACGCGCAGGCTCAGCGGCCATGGCTCACGGGCCCAGCCGCTCCGTGGCATGTGGGATCCTCCCGGACCGGGGCACGAACCCGCATCCCCTACATCGGCAGGCGGACTCTCAACCACTGCGCCACCAGGGAAACCCTATATGAGTTTTTATGTAACATAAATATTAACTCTTTGGGGAAAATATTTTCAGCAAATATGGATGACAATCTGTAGTTTTCTTTTTTCTGAAATTATGCTACTTTTGTTCTGCAGAAGCTTAAAATTTTCCCATGAAGTGATGGATTGGAGAGATACTAGGGTGGTAGATTGGGCCTCAGCTTCTGTTTTATTTCAGTACCAAGATCAGTTCAGTGAGGATTAGAAGCAGCCAATAGACAGAACTGTAAGTGGATCATTTGCTAATGATTTTACTATGGAGTGTCTCCCAGCCTCTCCCAGGATTTCCCACAGGATGGGAGAGTGGCCTGTGAGCCTGTTAGAGGTCATTTACAGATGAGCTGTTCTCCTAAGCTACTTGCTGGGTGGTCTCTGAGTGGTTGCTGTGTGGTCACGATATTACTGCTTTCTCCACTCCTGCCAAGGAATATAGAGTCCCATGACAGGCCACATATAAGACTGTTGGCCCTCCCAGTAGGACCAACAAGGATATATGGCTGGTATCCAGTACCAGCAAGGTCATTAGCTGTTGAGTTTAATATTATTTCTATTCAGAGGAAGGACAGAATCCCATTGAAATGGGTAGAGATGCTAAGAGATTGTAGCTATGTCATTAGGAGCATCGTTTGGAAGTTTTTCAGTGGCCTGGCCTAGAAGTGGATGGTTTGGATTAGGGTGGGGACAGCAGTGCCAGAGGATGCGTTTTGGAACAAAGGAATTTTGAAATATTCCTTCTAAGGCAGAAGGGTTATGTGTTACATGGCCGTTTAGAATATCTCAATCATATCACTCAATCTGGTCTGCCTCATCATGCAGTTGACTCCAACCCAGTTGTCAAGGGGCATGATGTCACCCCCAGGCCTGGGTCTAGTGGGATAGGAAGATCCAGAAGCTTCCCCTCTCGGAGGCTCAATCCAGAAAATAATTAGAAGAAGCCTTTTCAGCAGGGGAAAATTGAACCCTGTAAAGTCAGGCCTTCAGCCAGCTTTGCCTGGGCTATTAAGTTCTGCCCAGCTCAGCTTTGCATACACTGTGGCAATGTTTGAAAAAGTGCTTTTGGCTTTTACCATCATCACAACACAAGATATTTTTTCCTGACCAGTGAGAAATGGCAGCAGTTTTGTTTGTGTGTTTGTTTTTTAATCTCTCCCTGAGAGAGTAATGCCTGTTCTCTGATTCTGGGGTAGGACAGAATTCCCAGTGTCCCAAGCACTCCATTTCTCAGGTACTTCTTGGACCAGGGGCTTTTGAACAAATGGCATCCAAGTAGAAATACATTTTAGAAATGTCCTTCTCCCTTGTGTCTGTGTTACCTTCCATAACTCTGATTGCATTGTTGGTCTGGTCTCTGACCACAGAAAGCCACAAAAGCACAGGGGCCTCACACAAAGAGAAAGTTGGAAGAAGTGTATGGGGAATGGTTGATGACATATTTTTGTCTACATCCTGCGTACAGTTACGTGAATTTTTTTTTTTTTCCATCATAAACTTGAGCTTGTAGAAACCAATAGGAAGGAAGCTGAACTGGCTGGAGCAAATTCAGTAGTGATAGCCAGGACACCCAGAAATCTGATACAGCTATCAAGATGAGCTGGCCTGTGAAACCTTGTGGTTAATTGGTGGGTGGCTGGTGGTTATAATACTTTCTGGGCTCCCTGAAGCCACCTCCAACAACACTACTTAATTACATACAAATTGTAATTTTGTCTTCACATTCTGTCTCACAAAATGAATGGTCTCCATCATTTGGCCATAATATGTGGTCATTATTTCAATTAGCTCACTGTTTTCTCAACTGCCTCTTTTTTATATGCATGTCAAAGTTGGTGTTTTCTCTCTTGGGGTTCCTCACGTCTCCACAATATGAGCCTCATTTGTTTAAGGCACTTTATATCTTAAGCAAAATGCATAGGATTTGCACTCAGGGGCTTTCTAACTACTTTTGATGATGATGATGGTAACTGCTGGCCAGCTGTCCCACTACTGAAAGCCAGAACCCACCATATTCTGGTGGCAAGCATTTCAAGGCCTGCACATCACACCACAGGCTGATTGTAACCTTAGGGCTAGTTAATCCCAAATACTCTCCGTTGCAAACTCCTCTCCTGTTACTAAGATGTCCCTTTCATCTCCCAACTTCCTCCTTCCTGCATTCCTATTATTTATAGTATCCCAGGAACAAACTACTCCCAACTTTCTCAAAAGGATTTACAGTTGCTACTTGCAATTCCTCACCCAGCTCACACCTCCATCCCTCGCAGCCTGTGTTCTGCTATAACCCCTGTCCTCCCAAAGGTGGACAGTGACATCTTTGTTCAGTCCAAGTCTGCTTCTCAGTCCTTTGCTTTTTGACTGAGTTTTCCCTGTTGGTCCCCTTTACCCTGACTCTTAGGTTCTGAGACAGTGCACTTTCTCTCCTTCCTTCTCTCTAACTGCTCCTTCTTGGTTCTCTTTCTTCTTGTGGCACCAAAATTTGAGTGATCCTCAAGTGCTTGCTTCTCTTGAACATATTCTCTCAATGACCTGACAAAACGATGGCCGTGACTATCACCGTTTGGACAATGCACATATCTCCACTTCCCGCCACAAATCCTTCAAGCTTCAGACTCACACTCTCAATCTTTTGCTTGCTCTTCCTCTGCACAATCTGCTTGACACTTCAGACTCCACGTGCCTGTCATTTAAAATAACTTTTCCCCCGACCGTATTCCTTCTGACATCTCCATTTCTGTTGATTCTGCACCAGCTCCCAAGTACTTCAGCGTGGACTTTTCATGGGGAGGCAAGTTCTGTTTGGGCAGTCTCTTAAACCCTCATTTTTATTCCCATTCTTATAACCATATTTTACCTCCTTTTTACTTCTTGCCTGCATTTTTGCAACAGCCTTCTTGCCAGGATCTTTTATTTCCCATCTCAACACACCTGAGGCACACTGCATATTGTAACCTTGGCTTGCAAAGGCAATGATTCTCAATTAATAGTGTGAATGGAGCAGAAGGGATATTCTCCAATAGGAGCCATATCAAAATCTTTGGGATCAGAGTGTGCTGTTTGAATAAACCCTATATGTGAGTGATTTGTATATGCCTCAAAGGAGAGGCATACACCTCTCCCTCTCTGCCTCTACTACCTTGAACATCATTCTTTTAAAGATTTTATGTTACCCTTTTTTATGTGCTGCTGGCATATTAATTTTCTTGATACTCAGTGAAGATTAAGATATAATTTTTTCCTAGCTCAAAAGCCTTTAATAGTTCTCTGTTGCCTACTAGAAATTCTAAACATTACATCCTTGACAAACCTTATCATTATGACTCCTCTATTTTCTTCTATACCTACCTATATTATAGCCAAACTGAGAAATTTCTCTGAACACGCCCAGGCTGTTTCACCTCTGTTTGGACCACATCATCCTTCTGTTTGGAATGCCCACTCCCGTTACCTCCACCTGGTGAAACTACACATGGATACAATATCACTTCTACCAGGATGTCTTCCTGCTCCTGGGGCTTGAAGGACCAGAGTGGTCCTCGTGATCTCCCACAGGACACTGTTTGCAACTCTCCTTTAGCACTTGTGTTATAGTTTTTTGTAGAGGGATCTTTTCTCCTATAGCAGAGTGTAAATTTCTGGAGAGCAGAGATCCCATTCCCAATTTTCAGTACCCAGGACTTTAGTGAATTATATCTTGACTGTCTATAATATAGAGTTCCTGATTTCTGTTTTACTCTTTATTTATAATTTATTCTTCTTCTACTCCAATAAAATATTTTGAAGTGGCTTACTGTAATAAACATAAACAACTCAGAACATGAAAATAAAAATTTAAAACCAATATTAGAAACCATTTAGATAAGGGGTAAGCAAAGTACAACCCATGGCCCAAATCAGCCCACAAAGTGTTTTTGTAAATAAAGTTTTATTAGAGCATATCATGTTCATTTGCTTATATATTATCTATGGTTGCTTCCATGCTACAGTGGCAGAGTTGTGTAGCCATGATAGAGACTATGTGACCTGTAAAGCCTCAAATATTTACTCTCTGGCCCTTTACGAGAAGTTTGCCAATCCCTGATTTAGATCAGTGATTCTTAACTGAAGTGAGGAGAGGAGGAAAAAGAAATAGGGGGGAATGTGTAGACTCAGGATAATCCAGGGTAAGAATCTATGTGAGAATCCTCACTTTTGTAGAAAACCAGTTACTGAGGAGAATCAGCCATATTTCAAGGTGACATCCTTGCTCAATACAAAGGCCTTTTTCTGGACTTTTTAGTCACTTCTGGGTCAGTGCCTTATTTGTAGTGAATCAGTGTAACTGATGAGCCTGTGCTGTATCTTCCTAGTGTGGTAGGGAGAAAAAAAAAAAAAATTGATTTAGAGAGAGGGGAGGTATTATTATACCAAGAGCTCTCAGTGTGCTAGTTATGGGAATTGAATAGTAAATTTAGTTCTTTGATTCCTAGCTGCCAAAGCAAAAAGCAAACATGACAAGTTAGGTAGCTTTCCTTGGCTAACATATGGAAGTATACCCATTTGCTAAAAAGGAAAAACTTCTCAATGCTAAAATCAAGAAAGACTTTTTGAATTGTCTCAGAGAGACATAGGAGACAATATGTTCAGCTACAATTTTGCAAAAGATCTAGCCAATATATTGAAATGGCCAATTCTCATTACATGAAATTGCAGTTCAAGAAGGCTTTGTTAGTACAGTCTAGGGACCTTGGTTGTTGATACCCTAACTTGTTATAAGAATAGAGCTCAGAGTAACTAGAGAGTTTGATAGTTCATGTGTTTTGCAACTGGAACATTAGTTGGCTCTGGCAGGCCCTGAATATAGGGCAAATAGGTGTAGAGTTCCAGTGATTGCTGGGAGTATAGGTTTTCTGGCATGATGAATAAAGAGTGACCCATAAACTGGAGGCAGGTGGAAAAGCTGACCTTCTGGTATGAAAACAGAGAAGGCTTTGGCATTTTTGCCTGGCTGGTTAACCAGCACAGCTCCACATCGTGGTAGGTAGAAGAGATGGGCACCAGAGCAGTTTTATATAACTCTGTGGGTACAGTAAAATAATTCAATGAAGGAAAATGATGATAGCAAATAAATCATGAACTATCACTTGAGTTTATATGATTATTAACAGCTGCAAAAGTCATAAAGTTTTTCTGGAGCTCAGAAAACTGAATGATATCTCATTGTGCCTGTTTATTATTGCAGAGATTATAGGTGGGTTTTATCTTAAAGAATTAACATTTGCCATCTTTTTGCTAAGCCTCCAGAAAATAATGCAAATTATAAATATGCCTGTATATTATTTTTGCATATAAATGATTTTGAAGATAAGAAAATCAAAGCTTATATTACATTGAAAATATATATCTTGACATGACAAATGTTTTCAAAGGTTTATGGAAAATTTTTGCCAAGTGAACGTGAAATTTGAATTTCCTTTTTTCTTTATACATAGTGTATGCTAAGGTAGCAATACTGCTTGGTTTTTGCATAAGGGAGTAGTTCTATTTTAATGTTCCTTTAAGAAATTCTGAAAAAAGGTGGCTTTGGTAATTCAGTATATTTTGGATTATTTCATGGATAGAGTTATTTGGATAGAGTTATAGTAGGTAAAAGGATATATTAATGAAATGATTTTATGAACATATTCATTAAAAATGATTAGAATGTAATTACTCAGTCTAGCAGACCCACATTAGTCTTATTCACATGACATTTGTTCTTCTAAGCAAACTGAAGGCAGGGATGTCTCAGATTAGTTTTCTATGGGGTTTGCAAGTTGAACCTCTTGGCATGATCTGTATGATGGTAGGCATAGACAATGGTAGCTCTCTGCTCATGGTACAACTGTCATGTATACGACCTATCAGGTATGTGAAGATTTTATCCTAAGTGCAATTTAAACCTGCGCCCCCCCCACCCATGGAAAGTGTTTAAGTAAGGGAGTGGCATGATTAGAGATGCATTTAGAAACATACATCCCCACATATAGAAAGGATTGGAGATGGAAGTGGGAGGTCAATTAGAAGGTCACTGTAGCTGCCCAGGTGAAGGATGCTAATAATTTGAACTTGATTGTCAGCAGTTGTTGAAAGGAGCCAGGTATATTCTGGAGACAGAGTCCACAGACTAGATGTGGGGCCTTTCAGGTCAAAGCTAACTCTGAGGTTATCAACAGGGACAATGAGTATGTATAACGAAGTCAAGTGCTGAGGTAGAGAACATTAAAAGAGTGGCCATTATGAAGTGGGAGGGGATATCAAAAGTGGAGTTAGGACTATTTGGAGGTACCTGCGAGACAGTCAAGAGGAAACACCACATAGTTAGTTGGATATGCGGTTCTTAAGCCTTGAACAAGAGGCTAGGCTGGAAATATATATTTGGGAGCCTTTTCATATATTTGGAATATAAAGCAACAAGAGTAAATGAGATTGCCTAAAAAGAGAATAATACGAGGAGAAAAGAATGTCCAGGACATTTTTATTTCAAGTGAAAGAGGAAGAGCCAGCAAAAGAGTTTAAGGAATAGCCACAAACAGGTGATAACAAAACTGGAGGGTGAGGTGTAATGTTAAGGAAGCCAAGAGAAAGAAGAGAGTGGGTGGTCACGTGTATTGAACGCCGATGAAAAGTTAAGAATGATGAGGATGAAAAATGTCCCAGTCACTCAGGCAGTATGAATAATTCTTATCAAAGGATGGTTTTTAGTTTAGGAAGATGCCTGATTGAAGTGGATTGCAGAGTGCACTAGATTAAGAAGCTGAGGCCAAATGTCTAACTTTGAGACTCTTGGCTGTACAAGGTCTTAGAGGAAGAGGACAATAGCTAAAAGAAGATGTGTTTTCCCCAGACTCCCAGGTGAGAGATACTAGATCATCTTTAAATGATGATGGAGAGGAGCTTGAAGGTTTATGGTGCTGCAGAAAGAGGGGCTTATTGATAGAGTTTCTGGAAGGTTGGAGGGTTTGGGATCTGGAGCCTGTGTGTAAGTCTTGACCTTTGAAAGAGGGAGGGACATTTCTGCATTGCAATTGAAGGGAAGAGCAAATGGTTACAAACACAGCTTTTGGTGTTGGAAGAGTGTGTTCAAATTCACATTGTGCAATACTTATAAATAAATACTCATTATAGTCATGATTCATAAATAAATACTCATAATCATGATTCATAAACACCAATAAAAAGAGGAAGATTGGCAAAGTGTAAATTGGAAGTAATTCTATGTAAACATGAGTTTTGGTGCTTGCATTTTCACATTTTCAAACAAATATCTTTAAACTAAAGCAAAGAAATCTTTTCTTGCATCTGTACTTCTGTTGAGTGGTTATTATATTGCTGTTGGTTCCACTTTTCTCTTTTGGCTCTGATCTGCAGTACATCAGTTTTCTATAATCCTACCGAATGGGAGAAAAATCATTCTCTGTACATAAGCTTTCAATGCCCATAAAGATATTCATTTGTAATATTAGAGATGTCACATGCCTTATTTTTCATCTCACAGTGCAATTTACCTCTACCTGTAGTTGTAAAAAGAGACAAACTTAATTTTACTCTTCACTCTTCTGACAGTTTTAAAGTTACATAAAAGTAACATTGCCTCCTCTGGAAGTTCTAAAATGTTGCCAGGCAACCAATCTATCAAGAGTAAGGAGATTGTCTTTAAATTCAGTCAGGTGGTTTCATTCATTCCTGTAGCAAGACAACTGCAAAATGATATCCTAATTTCAGATCCTGTTGGGTACAGTCTTTTGAGATGCTTCTGGCTCCTTCTCACACACAGGTAGACTTGGTCAGAGCAAAGTTACATTCTGGGGCCCCTTCCCCTGCCTTACCAGCATTTCATGTACAGCCAGATTATTATAGATTTTCTGTGGCTGAGCCTGTATTCTGCTTGCCTACAGTTGTCTTACACATCACAATAATGGTAATTACTAAGACTTATTTGAATAGCATTTTATAGGTTTCCAGTTACAGTTTTCAAGGCCCTTTCACACGTGTTCCTCCTAACATGAGGGAGAATGAGTAGTGATTAGTTATTTTCCTGGATCAAATTACTGAGGCACAGAGAAATTAAAATGGTTTGTCCAAAGCTATAGATCTATAACTGCTAGAGCCAGGACTTACATCTAACTATTCTGTTTTCTTATATTCCCCATTTCTTCAATAACATGATGGAAAGTACAGAAACTTCAGAATCAAGTAGACTGAGTTTCAGATTCTAGCTTGGACTCCCTGAGCTTCAGTTATTCTGCCTAAAAAGTGGAAAAAATGATACTGAAGTTATATGATTTTTTTCCTATGGAATAAATAAGATAATGTATATAAAGTCCCTGATAAAATGCAGGCATACAGTAGGACAAAATAATCTTTTGTTATGTTAATAATAGTTGAATTGATTGCACTCAGGGGCTAAGAAATCAACACAGAACTATGAGCATTTGCATTCAAATATATCTCTTGGGAGGATTCTGATTTTAACCTCCCTTTGGTTATAGTAGCACTTTGAGTCAGTTTCCCTGTGTGAACATCGGGGGTTATTGGATGTAATTATACCTATTCTTTGGCATGTCATCAAAGATGATATGATTCCAACCCATTTTAAACAAGTGGTAGATCTCCTTCAAGACAGCCAAACATCCCTGCATGTCTCTTCACCTCATCCCCTTATCCCCTCCCTACTCTATTCTAACATTCCAAGCAGAAATGGAATTGGAGAGCTGACAATTTTCTCTGATCTCTGTAGAGATGGTTGGTGTAGTGGGCATTTGAGATTTGTTTGAATTCCTAACATTCCCCTTTCATGATAGTACACAATTACATTTTTTGGATTATTAAGCCCTTCATGAGTGGTCTTGGTGGAAATGTTGTTTATGGCTTCTGATTTCTACTGTGGAAGGGTCCACACTTTTCCTCTCCCCATCTTCTGGTACCTACAGTTGACTGATCTGCCACTCTGTGGGTGGTGGGGGATCTTTGAATCCCAAACATGTTGCACTGGATAGAATAAGTAGTTGGGGTCATTCATTCATTATGGTGGTGCTGTGCTGCTCAAATTCGTCCTGTGTTGGAATCATGACTGTGGAGCCTCTCTCCCAGCCCTCTGGAGTGCTTGTGCTTTCCATCTATTCTCAAGTCTCCCATCAATTCTGCAAGCCCCCTGATATATTTCTAATAATTTCCCTTTTGCTAAATCCGTCCCGAGCTGGTTTCTCTTGTTTGTTACTGAGAATCATAATTATGTTTTTTTGCAATTGATGGAGGTAATCTAATCACGCCATACAGTGTTGTAATGAGGAAAAAAAGGTGTTAAAAAGAATGAAAAGGACTTCCCTGGTGACGCAGTGGTTGAGAGTCCGCCTGCCAATGCAGGGGACACGGGTTCGTGCCCCAGTCCGGGAAGATCCCACATGCCGTGGAGCGGCTGGGCCCGTGAGCCATGGCCGCTGAGCCTGCACGTCCAGAGCCTGTGCTCCGCAACGGGAGAGGCCACAACAGTGAGAGGCCCGCCTACCGCCAAAAAAAAAGAATGAAAATTTGTAGCCATAATAATCAGAATGTTGTAATAGTAATATAAGTTATTGTAACTGATTCTTTGATCCAGTAAGCATGATGTCTTGGGTCCTGGCTTTGAGTTCTTTTTCTGTCAGTAAGTACCTATGAAACTCTGGAAAAAGCCCTCCACATCCCTGGGTCCTGATTTTCTTACCCATAAAATGAGGGACCAGAAATGGAAAAGTTCTAACTTTTTCATTTAAAAGTTCTATGATTCTAAGCATTGCTTGAAGACCAACTCTGTGCCAAATGTGTGCAAGTTTTTGAGTTGGTTATAGAAGTAGTAAGGGCCCTGAGAGTTTACAGTTTTATTGTGAGGACAACATATAATTACAGGAAGCAAGTACATATATTTCAAGGTTGAGTATGAAAATATATACCAAAATGGATGGTGCTGGACATGTGCACTGTAGACATTCTGAGTTGGAGTCATTGAGAAGGGTCTCAGAGAAGAGGGTGCCTTTTGAATTAAGACTCAAAGGACAAATTATATATATGGATGGTATAAAAGAAGAAAGAGTCTCATTTTGGGAAGGGTGTGGCTGAGAATCAATAATGAGCCTGGCACATTTATGGGCAGATGTGGAGATCAGCTGATTTGTTTTTTCTTTTCTTTTTTTTTTTTTGGCTTTAGTTGTTGATCATATCGGGGCCATGTTATGATGTTCTTGATTACAGAATGAGAAATTTGTCCTTTATCCTAAGGCAGTGGTGAGTAAATTGCTTCCATTTCTAAAGCAGGACAATAACATGGGTTGGTTGATGTTACGGGAAGATCAATTTGGCACTTCTGTTATAGACCTTGGGAGAAACTGGGGACAGGAGTACCAAGTAGAAGACTGTTTTGATGGTCCATGTATAAGGAAATGTAGGTGAGATCTAGGATGGGACTGGAAACAGAAGGATAGATACATGAAGAAGAATCAACTGAATTTGTGAACCAAAGATAAAGGATACAAATAGGAGAGAATTAAAAGGGATTTTTATTCCTATTGGTTGGAAATTCTTTTAAAATATAAAGCAGATCATGTCATTTCTCTTCTCAAAAGCCTCCAGTAGCTTTCAGTGATACTTAGAATTAAATCCCTCTTTACTGTGGCCTACAAGAAGCTACATGTTTGGCTGCCTCCCTGACCTCCTTCCTACCACCCAAGCTCCCTGTGGCTTAGCTACACTGGGCTCCTGAGAGCAGCCTTCTTATCCAAGGGCCTTTGTCCTTGTTATTTGTTCCCTTTGTCTGGAATGTTCTGCCCCAGATGTTCATGTAGCATTGCTGTTTCAGCCATACAAGTCTGTACTTAATAGTTACTTCTTTAGAGAGGATTTCTCTCATCATCCTATGTTAACTGGCAACGTCTATTGCTGTCTATCCCCTTATTCTGCTTTATATATCTTAATTGCAATGCATATGACAATATAGGCCATATTCATTTATTTATTGTCTATCTCTTGTGCAGCTCAATGAGGAAGACTTTGTCAGCTACGGTACTTTGTAGGTGCTCAGTAAATATTTGTGAATGAATTATTGATTTCTTAATTGGTGGATGACAATCAAGTTGTCCAAGAAAACAAGGAAATTGATCTGAGGATGGAAGATCCTGAGTTTGGTCTTGTGAATGTGAAATGAGATTTTGGTGCTCAGCAGTATTAAAGGTTTTTCTACTATTTTGAAAATGACATACTTTTTTCTCCAACAAATCAACTCCTCTTCCCACCCCTCTTAAAAATTATTTTGATGCTTTCAGTATAAAAAGAACAATGATTTGATTCTAATCAGGGATTAGGAACTTTCAAATAATTTGTTAAATTCATTTTCAGTGTGCCCAGAGCTTTTAAATAAGGGGTTAATTTGAACCAAAGGATATAAAGGTGAGGCATGTTAATTGAATGTCCTATCTGTCTATTTTAATATAAAAATCAATTTTTAAAGTACAGTTATAAAGGGAAGTGATTTGCCTAATTTATAGGCCAGACTGTGTTTCCCTGAAGCTGACACTACCCCCACTCCTTCAGTTTCTTGGCAGTCCTGCTCTCTGAAAGGGCCAATTCACTCATCTTTCTGGAGACATTTATGTCATCAAAGCTTCCTCACTGTCATGGCAGCAAACAGCACATATATTTCCTTATCACTTTAAATATAAACACATAGAGCATCCTCTTGTCAATTTGTAGCATCTAAGAAACAAGCATAGGTATTTGGCAACCCTGGAAGGAAGCGTAGATCTCACTCTATCTTAGTCCAATATAATCAAGTGAAAGCTACCCTATAGATATATAAAACCTATGAGTTGTGTTGGAAAGGATAATTTGGAGCAAAGCTCCTCAGAGTGAATAAGAATGTTGGTCTCTGGCCAATGCTTTTGCCTAATCCCCAGTTGTTTTAATCCCCTGGGCCAAAACAAGGTAGTAATGGTGGAGGTGATGGAACCAGGAAAGGGAGACATGGCCTTCCTTTATCTTGATGCTGCCAAACACTGGAATTAGGGAAACCAAAAGTGGTGGGATAGCCTGCATGGAAGAATTGCATAGGGTTCAATGGGAATTAGAAACTCCAGTCATGTGTCACTAAGATTCTCAATGAATCAGACGGATCACGTGTTTGGGTCCTGCTCAGAATCCCATAGTTGTATACACTGGGCTGAAAAATGTATATCTAGTCCAAGGATAATATGAAAATGGAGCTAAGAGTCAAGTCCTTAATTTGGGGGGTTTCTATTTTCACTGAAAAAAATAAACTTCATTGTTTTAACAAATCCATAACATCTTCCAGATTTGCCTTCAGAGTGCTCTGCCCAGACTCACTGGAAAAGCTTTGTGGGTGCTTTAGAGAATGCCTTCTCTGTGGGGTGCTGGCTAATTACATTACAAACAATAGCAGGGTTCTTAGTAGGGAAGGAGACTGTGTTATTGCTGCTGACAGATGTGCCTGATTGCAGCAGGAAGGGAGTGGGCAGTGGGGAAGAGAGGGAGGGGGAAAAGGGGAGTTGCCTTTACATTCCATTTAAATATTATACTGTTGACCTAAAACAAATAGACTGCCAATTATTTCT
Source organism: Pseudorca crassidens (assembly GCF_039906515.1). Taxonomy (NCBI): domain Eukaryota; kingdom Metazoa; phylum Chordata; class Mammalia; order Artiodactyla; family Delphinidae; genus Pseudorca; species Pseudorca crassidens. Next base: position 82,396,688 of record NC_090301.1, read on the forward strand.
CCAGTAATACTGGGTTTACTCGAGATCAACAAAGAATTGGAATTCGGGTTCTGCTGCCATGGTGAGCCATGTGCAAGGCCACATACAGCAAAAAGAAGACAACTCTTTTAAAGAGAGAAAAGGGGGGTGGGGTGGAAAAAGATATTCCATGCAAATGGAAATCAGAAGAAAGTTGGAGTAGCAATATTCATATCAGATAAAATAAACTTTAAAATAAAGAATGTTACAAGAGACAAGGAAGGACATGACATAATGATCAAGGGATCAATCCAAGAAGATATAACAATTATAAATATCTATGCACCCAACATAGAAGCACCTCAATACATAAGACAAATGCTAACAGCTATAAAAGAGGAAATCAACAGTAACACAATAATAGTGGGGGACTTTAACACCTTACTTACACCAGTGGACAAATCATCCAATAGAAAATTAATAAGGACACACAAGCTTTAAATGACACAACAGACCAGACAGATTTAGTGGATATTTATAGGACATTCCATCCAAAAACAGCAGATTACCCTTTCTTCTCAAGTGCACATGGAACATTCTCCAGGATAGATCACATCTTGGGTCACAAATCAAGCCTCGGTAAATATAAGAAAATTGAAATCATCTCAAGCATCTTTTCTGATCACAATGCTATGAGATTAGAAGTCAGTTACAGGGAAAAAAACATAAAAAACACAAACACGTGGAGCCTAAACAATCGTTACTAAATAACCAAGAGATCACTGAAGAAATCAAAGAGGAAATCAAAAAATACCTAGAGATAAAAGACAATGAAAACACGACGATCCAAAACCCATGAGATGCAGCAAAAGCAGTTCAAAGAGGGAAGCTTATAGCAATACAACCCTACCTCAAGAAACAAGAAAAATCTCAAATAAACAATCTAACCTTACACCTAAAAGAACTAGAGAAAGAAGAACAAACAAAACCCAAAGTGAGTAGGAGGAAAGAAATCATAAAGATCAGAGCAGAAATCAATGAAATGGAAACAAAGAAAACAATAACAAAGATGAATAAAACTAAAAGCTCATTCTTTGAGAAGATAAACAAAATTGATAAAACTTTAGCCAAACTCATCAAGAAAAAGAGGGAGAGGACTCAAATCAATAAAATTAGAAATGAAAAAGGAGAACTTAAAACAGACACTTCAGAAATACAAAGCATCATAAGCTACTACAAGCAACTCTATGCCAATAAAATGAACAACCTGGAAGAAATGGACACATTTATGAAAGGTATAACCTTCCAAGACTGAACCAGGAAGAAATAGAAAATAGGAACAGACCAATCACAAGCAATGAAATTGAAACTATGATTAAAAATCTTCCAACAAACAAAAGTCCAGGACCAGATGGCTTCACAGGTGAATTGTATCAAACATTTAGAGAAGAGCTAACACCCATCCTTCTCAAACTCTTCCAAAAAATTGCAGAGGAGCACTCCCAAACTCATTCTACGAGGCCACCATCACCCTGATACCAAAACCAGACAAAGATACTACAAAAAAAGAAAATTACTGACCAATATCACTGATGAATATAGATGCAAAAATCCTCAACAAAATACTAGCAAACAGAATCCAGCAACACATTAAAAGGATCATACACCATGCTCAAGTGGGATTTATCCCAGGGATGCAAGGATTCTTCAATATATGTAAATCAATCAATGTCATACACCACATTAACAAATTGAAGAATAAAAACTATATGATCATCTCAATGGATGCAGAAAAAGGTTTTAACAAATTCAACACCCATTTATGATAAAAACTCTCCAGAAAGTGGGCATCGAGAGAACCTACCTCAACATAATAAAGGCCATATAAGATAAAACCACAGCAAACGTCATTCTCAATGGTGAAAAACTGAAAGCAGTTCCTCTAAGATCAGGAACAAGATAAGAACGTCCACTCTTGCCACTATTATTCAACATAGTTTTGGAAGTCCTAGCCATGGCAGTCAGAGAAGAAAAAGAAATAAAAGGAATCCAAAGTGCAAAAGAAGAAGTAAAACTATCACTGTTTGCAGAAGACATGATACATAGATAATCCTAAAGAAGCCACCAGAAAACTACTATAGCTAATCAATGAATTTTTTAAAGTTGCAGGATACAAAATTAATGCATAGAAATCTCTTGCATTCCTATACACTAACAACAGAAGATCAGAAAGAAAAATTAAGGAAAAAATCCCATTCACCTTTGCAACAAAAAGTATAAAATACCTAGGAATAAACCTACCTAAGGAGGTGAAAGACCTGTACTCAGAAAACTATAAGACACTGATGAAAGAAATCAAAGATGACACAAACAGATGGAGAGATATACCATGTTCTTAGATTGAAAGAATCAATATTGTGAAAATAACTATACTACCCAAAGCAATCTACAGATTCACTGCAATCCCTATCAAGTTACCAATAGCATTTTTTACAGAACGAGAAGAAAAAATCATAAAATTTGTATATACACAAAAGACCCTGAATAACCAAAGCAATCTTGAGGGAAAAAAATGTAGCTGGAGGAATAAGACTCCCTGACTTTAGACTATATTACAAAACTACAGTAATCAAGACAATATGGTACTGGCACAAAAACAGAAATGTAGATCAATGGAACAGGATAGAAAGCCCAGAGATAAACCCACACACCTATGGTCAACTAATCTATGACAAAGGAGGCAAGGATATGCAATGGAGAAAAGACAGTCTCTTCAATAAGTGGTGCTGGGAAAACTGGACAGCTACATGTAAAAGAATGAAATTAGAACACTCCCTAACACCACACACAAAAATAAACTCAAAATGGATTAGAGACCTAAATGTAAGACCGGACACTATAAAACTCTTAGAGGAAAACATAGGCAGAACACTCTGTCATAAATCACAGCAAGATAGTTTTTGACCCACCTTCTAGAGTAATGGAAATAAAAACAAAAATAAACAAATGGGATCTAATGAAACTTAAAAGCTTTTGCACAGCAAAGGAAACTATAAACAAGTCTAAAAGACAACCCTCAGAATGGGAGAAAATATTTGCAAATGAATCAATGGACAAAGGATTAATTTCCAAGATATATAAACAGCTCATGCAGCTCAATATTTAAAAAAAAAACAAACAACCCAATCCAAAAATGGGCAGAAGACCTAAATAGACATTTCACCAGAGAAGACATACAGATGGCCAAGAGGCACATGAAAAGCTGCTCAACATCACTAATTATTAGAGAAATGCAAATCAAAACTACAATGAGTTGTCACCTCACACTGGTTAGAATGGGCATCATCAGAAATTCTACAAACAACAAATGCTGGAGAGGGTGTGGAGAAAAGGGAACCCTCTTGCACTGTTGGTGGGAATGTAAATTGATACAGCCACCATAGAGAACAGTATGGAGGTTCCTTAAAAAACTAAAAATAGAACTACCATATATGACCCAGCAATCCCACTACTGGGCATGTACCTTGGGAAAACCATAATTCAAAATGACACATGCACCTCACTGTTCATTGCAGTGCTATTTACAATAGCCAGTTCATGTAAGCAACCTAAATGCCCATCGACAAACAAATGGATAAGGAAGATGTAGTACATATATACAATGGAATATTACTCAGCCATTAAAAAGGAACGAAATTGGGTCATTTGTAGAGACCTGGATGCCCCTAGAGACTCTCATACAGAGTGAAGTAAGTCAGAAAGAGAAAAACAAATCTCGTATATTAATGCATATATGTGGAGTCTAGAAAAATGGTACAGATGAACTGGTTTGCAAGGCAGAAATAGAGACACAGATGTAGAGAACGAACATATGGACACCAAGGGGGGAAAGCACAGTGGGGGAGTGGTGGTGGGGGGATGAACTGGGAGATTAGTATTGACATATATACACTAATATGTATAAAATAGGTAACTAATAAGAACCCGCTGTATAAAAAATAAAGTAAAATAAAATTCACCCAAAAAAGAGGGAAAACTGAAGTTAGGGAGACTGCAGTAAACCAAGAGTCCATTGAAGGAATTGACAGTTTGAAGTATTGTAGCCTTTCATTGTCTGAGCTCTTACCAGGCAAGAAGAGGAAGTCTTTCTTCTTCCTGTTGGGCTATGCTATTGCTCTAGGGCATGAGAGCTCCTCCTTCAGGTCTCCTGACTCTATTTTAATTGAGGGTTCTATTTATTAATTTTTACATTTCCCCCTTTTGATCAAGATCTTTCTCTGAAAGCAACACTGATCAAGAGTCAGGTTTTATGGTTTCAGTGTCTTTCTGTCCCTCAGTGCCAGGAAGGACCATTCCTAGGTGTAGTGTGTCTCATACTGGGGGGAAAATGCACAGATTGGAAACCTACTGAGGTCACATTCAAGTAGCAAGGAGAGGTAGGAGGGGGAACTCAGGCATTTTCTATCTAAAGTTCATATGTTTTCAAGATCATAGACATCGGAGACCATTTGAAACATTATGCCATTATCAAAGGTTTGGCAGATGAACTTCCAACAGACCTGGGCTTATTATCTTGGGAAAGTTGTCTCATCAGATGTTGTCTGCTTCAATTCAAGGAAGTCTTTACTTTTAGATCACCAGATGAAGTGTAGGTCTAGTGAAGGTTTGGTGCTTTTTTTTAAAGTGTGTCACATGAATCTAAGAGTCTTTTCCTTGGATAATGATGGCACTAGGGTTAGTTAACAGCACAACAGAGACCTTTCCAGTGAGCTTGAAGAGAGTCCTTCTGGAAATGTCTTTTCCAATACGTGAAATCTCTAGGTTGCAAGGTATGAGGCTTTTATTCATCAACTGGAATACTAAAGAATGCACTACGTAAATAAATTACTCTAGGTTAAATTACAGTAAAGAATTTATGGCTGGTGGGAATGGATGCTATTAACGGATGAGGGTTAGGAACAACAGGGTGTTGAGGCATAACAATGTTGTTTATTGCTCTGAGGTCCTGGACAAGCCTCCACCCTTGGCCCTTACGTTTTCTCACTGGTAAAATGGGAAAGTTACAGGGTAGTATAAGGGATAATGAGGCCTTGAGCCTTGTAATCCTCTATTATGGGCTTTATACCTTGAAGGGCTTCTTTACTTACAGGATATTGATTAATTGTAGGAAGAGGTTTTGAGGGATCTATTTTAATCTTGAAGGAAGGTATTTTGTGGATTCTGACAATATCAGTTGGAGATTTTGCCTGTAAGGAGGATGGTAGCTGATTCAATAGGGATCAGTGTTTTCAGAAACAGCTCTAGTGCCATCAGAGATGGAGCAAATAAAAGATGTCACAGGGCCATTTAATTCACCTGATTGGCTATATTGTTGGCTACTGTCGAATTTTAGAATTATTTCACTCTTTTTGGTGAAAAAAATTGTATGACACTTCTCTAAGAAGTCTCAGCTTAATAAATGGATATGTGTGAGGAACTAAGGAGAAAAGGATGGGCATCTCTCAAAGGACCTAAACAAAAGGGAATAGGTTTAGAGACAGGAACCTTCTGAGGTTCATTAGAGAATCCCACTGTTTGAACTGTTTTAGTACTCTGAGGTAGGGGCTGCTTTATAGTAGCGGGATTGAGCACTGAGAGTGTCGTTTTGGTGTCAGTTAGGACTGGAAGAGATTCATTCCCAGTCTGGAGAAATGTTTCTCCAATCTGATTAAGGGAGAGGATTGGGAAGAGCCCCTGTAGTTCCTCAGATCTCCATCACTGAGAATTGGGAGGACATTGGGAAGGCTGGTTAGAATGCTGAAGGCACCTGAAGCCAGGGAAGAGGAGCATGAAGCTTTGGAAGACATTTAATCTTTCTTTGTTTGTTTGCCTCAGTCGCTCTCAAAATCTTATTTTGCAGAGAGGCAATTTTAGGCTCCTGATAACACTTGGAATCCTCAAAATACCAATTGATAATAGGTATTCCATTTAGTTTTAGAAATTCTAGTGCTACGATTGTCCAATTTTGTTTTATAAGTGTGGGGATTTCAAAAGTTCCCCATAATGGCCATTGATGTGCTAAATTGCCTTTGGGTAGGTTGGTCCACTTAGAAATGCACATGAGGAAGGATTCTCAGTTTTTAAACATAAAATTGTCCAGGGTACCTGAAAGGAGGAAGCCCTCAAAATATTTATGTAACTGGGATCCCATCTCTCAGATGTTTTTCTCTAGAGTAAAAGAATAATTTTCAAACAGCATAACAGCTCAAACAGCTTAGACAGCCTTTAGGCCTAATACCAGCCAGTCCTAAAGGAACGGTCTAGTCCCAAAAGAGCCAGGCCAAAGGCTGCTCAGCACAGATCTAATGGAGTAGCCAATCCTGAGGGAGTCAGACCAAAGGCTTAACAGCTCAGTTCCAATAGCACAACCTCCATCCAAAAGGAATCAGGCTGAAGAATGAACTGGCACAGTTCCAATGAAACAGCCCTGTTCCTTCAGGAATGGGCTGAAGGGCTGGCACAGTTCCAGTTGGAAAAGCCTGATTTAAAAAATGAGTACTCGTATACCCAACAAGACCTTAACCAGAAAGGATAAAGCTTTAAAAAATATCCCAAATAAAATCTGGAGAGCTTCAAAATGCAAAGAGGGCAGAAACTCAGATTCAGGAGAAATACTTACCCTCAAACCCCCAGGGTCAACAAGAAAATCAGTGAGCAGCAGTGGGCTCAATGTGGTATTGTACCTGTTTGCCCACCAGCTCTGGAGTCATTGGGGGTCTTCTCTGGATCCCCATGTGGGCCACCAAAATGTTGACCTAAAACAAATAGACTGTCAGTTATTTCTCCAGCAAAATGGGTTTATTTGGGACCAGCAAAGAATTGCAATTCAGGGTCTGCAACCATGTCAAGCCACGTGTGAGTCCTTACATACCAAGGAGAGAACTCTTTTAAAGAGGGAAAAAGGAAGTTGGGAGGGCTACAGTGAACAAAAAGTCCATTGGAGGAATTGAGATTTTGAAGTATAGTGGCTTTTTATTGACTGAGTTGTGACAGTCTCTCACTGGCTGAGCTCTTGCCAGGCAAGAGGAGGAAATTTTTCTTCTTGTTGTTGGGCTCTGCTATCAGCATAGAGTATGAGAGATCCTCCTTCTAGTCCCCTCTTTTTAATTGAGGTTTCTGTCTTTATATGTATATGTCTGTATTTATATTTTTGTAATATCATCAGAGTATTTGAAGGATGAATTTCTTTTACAGTATAAATAAATAATTGCTTGTTGGATTGTTAACTTTTACCTTAAGATATATGGCTTAAAGTGGCACTTTTACATCTCATGAACTATTGGTGGTATTAGATTGCAATGTGGAGTGCTAGGGCAATGCTTGCTTTCTCTAGACACTGGCCTTTGTTTGTAGTAGTTTATGGACCATATTCATGTTGTCAGGTCTACAGTTTATTAAACTTTCAGTGTAGGAGCTACGTCTCCAGGCTGGGGGCCAGTGGGTTTTTGACCTAGATTTTCCATTAACAACTGCATGACACTGTGTAGGTGTCTTAACATCTCTGAGCTTTGATTTGCTCATTTGCATCAAGGGGGGTTTGGTTTTCAATCTTTCTTGTAGGGCAGACCCTAAAAAGAATTTGGTAAAGCTGTGAATTCCTCTCCCATATGTGTGTGTGCAAACAGGCATGGAGTGGTTCACAGGTCCCTAAAGGTAGGACTCTAAGGTTAAGATCCTCTGGATCAGATCATTCTGCTCCCTTCCAAAAGTACTGTGGCATCAAATACAAATCACGTATTTGAACCCCAAACAATCTTATTAATTGTCAATTTGTATCCTGCTGCTTACAGTTTCACTTTCAACTAGATTTTCCATTTATTATTAGTAAGACTGATTGTTTCATAAATCAGGCAGAAAGCAGCACTTCTCAATTACCTAAGGGTCCCAGGGGGCTGATTTCTAGGGAAGTTCATTATATATACAATAGGTATATTGCTAATATAATTATTTGGAGGGTGGTGTGCTGGCCCCTAATGTCGTGTCTCCACACCTCATTATTGGTTAATACCTACCATAACTGGAATTGACTTGTTTACATATTTTCCAACAAGTTAATTGTTTAGCAGAGAGTTTACACATTGATTATAGATTGATTAATGGCCATTGACAAACACACTGCTCTTGAATTTCACTTAATCAGCATTCTTATAAGCTTTATCCACTGTGATGAAAGGTAATGATTTACCTAAAAAATAACCACTAACCTCTAGAATTAGAGGCAAACAAGATAATTGGAAAGTCACCAATTAACATCACAGTGTAATGGGTAGATCCAGGACTTAGAAGCCATGTGCATCTGGGTCCAAATCTCACCTCTACCTCTTCCTAGGTCTGTAACCTTGGGCAACTCTAAGCCTCTCTTTCCTCATCTGTAGAATGAGATAACAATAGTACACAACTCAGAGCATTGTGATCAATTAAATAAGATAATACACCAAAGTGCTTATCATTGTGCTTGCTATACAATCTAGTTATTATTACCTTTATTGTTTTTATTATTATATTTGCAATAATGAAAAAAAATGCATTGACAGATTGAAATCATTCAGCAGACAGTTGTTTACTATCTACTGTAGGCTCTGCTCACAAGTTATTGTAGAGGTAGCACTATTTCGTCACCCAAGAACGCACACTAAACTGAAATGGTTTGCTTAAACATGATCTCCTCTCCATAACAATGAGGCCCTTGAAGGCAGGCACCTGTGTCTTATTTGTCTTTCATTGTTTAGTTCAATAAACGGCTCTGGAACAACTCTGGAATAACCACTTGCCAGTCACTGTGAGCTGCCTATAGGTTAACATCCAAGCTTCCATCCCAGCCCTTCATGAACACCCCCTGTCTATCTTTCAGTCAACTATCCTCTCCTTTGTATATTAAGCTTCCTCCCAGCTACTCTGTTATATCCAGTGAATCCAATAATCTGTTCCATGTTTTCATGACTTGGTATCTGTGGTTTCCTTGGTTTATAATGTCAATGGTTTTACTTCCTTGGTAGTTAGTGATTAGATAACTCTTGTGTACCTATTATGTTATGGGTTAAATTATGTCCCCCAAAAGATATGTTGAAGCTTTAAGTCCCAGTACCACAGAACGTGACCTCATTGGGAAATAGGGTCTACACAGAGGTAATCAACCTAAAATGAGGTCTTTAGAGTGGGCTTTAATCCCATATGATGGTGTCCTTCTAAAAAGGGGAAATTTGGGCAGAGACACAGACACTCACAGAGGGCAGACAATGTGAAGAATCAAAAAGAACACCATGTGAAGACAGAGAATTGGAGTGATACATCTATAAGCCAAAGAATACCTAGGGGGACTTCCCTGGTGGCACAGTGGTTAAGACTCCATGCTCCCAATGCAGGGGGCCTGGGTTCAATCCCTGGTCAGGGAGCTAGATCCCACATGCATGCCACAACTAAGGAGCCGGTCTGCCACAACTGACGCACAACCAAATAAATAAATACATTTTTTTTTTTTTTTTTTTAAAAAAGAATACCTAGGGCTACCAGAGCTAGAAGGATTCTCCCCTACAGGTTTCAGAGTCAGCATGGTCCTCTGACATCTTGATTTCAGACTTCAGGCTAGAGCCTCCAGAACTGTGAGACAATAAATTTCTGTCATTTTAAGCTAGTTAGTTGGTGATGTTTGTACTACTTTATTATGGCAGCCCTAGAAAACTATTACATACCATTTTCTAGAGCCAGGTAGAAATGCAATAATGAAAAAGTTTTAAAATAGTAATAAAGTTTTAAAATAGTACCTTTTGTACGTTCCTTCTTTTACTGTGAATTAAGGGTGATGACACACAAATTCCTGGTTTCTATCAAGGGGCTGAGCAAACAGCAGGGTACACAACATAAACACACTGATGGGTGGAGTAGAAGCAACATTGGGTTGTGAAACAAACTCTGATTAGAAGCTACTAACTAGCTGAAATGCTGAGTCTTCCTAGTTCTCAGTTTTTTAATCTGTCAAAGAAAGGGCTGGATTTGTCTCCCAGATCCCTTTTGAATCAAACATTCTGTGATGCCATGTTTTGGGTCAAGCATTTTGAAATTGTGAAGTTTATTTGGAAAGAATTGTATATTCACGTGCTGTTGCAAGAATCCTGTGAACCCTTTACCCAATTTCTTTAAATAATAACATCTTTCAGGGCTTCCCTGGTGGCGCAGTGGTTGAGAGTCCACCTGCCGATGCAGAGGACACGGGTTCGTGCCCCGGTCTGGGAAGATCCCACATGCCGCAGAGCGGCTGGGCCCGTGAGCCATGGCCGCTGAGCCTGTGCTCCGCAACGGGAGAGGCCACAACAGTGAGAGGCCTGTGTACTGGAAAAAAAAAAAATAGTAATAATATCTTTCAAAGCAGTTTTTAATACAAGCTATACTTATTGGAATAAAATGTTGAAGACATTTTTCACAGGCAGCTCTGTTTACCTGCCTGGCTTAAACAAGATATTGAAACCTGGCCTCTGATCATCTCTGTGATAAAATCCTTGGTTTCTTTGATTTATTGACCATTTCTCCCTTTGTCCTACTTAATTTAGCTTTGATCAAGGTGACTCTAAGAATAGAGACATTAGTCACTTTTTCACCACTTCCTAGAAAAATGTTCATGACAGCCAAGGTATGTATTCTCATCATGGTCTGCTGGTTTTATAGTAATAATATAAGTATAATATCAATAGTAATAATCAGGACTTTTTGAACACTTAGTATATGTCAGGCCAGTCTCAAGCTAAGTGCTTGAGAATCATTATCTTATTTAATTCTCAATCCTGTGAGGTAGACACCCTTATTACATCCATTTTACAGATGTGAAAACTGAGGCCCAAGGTTTCTAATGAATGGCTGTAACTTGGGTTTGAACTGACTCCAGAGTGTGACTTAACTGCCATGCCACACTGCCAGTGAGTAAAAATGAACTCATTCACAATTGTTAAAATTTAGTTAAGCTTTCAAACTGAGCCTAAGGCTTCTCACTAAGTTCTGCTCATTACAGACAGAATTTTGCATTGTGATTGCACGGGCACGATGGTAGTTCTTCCCTGCCAGTGCTCCAGGTGAGGGGCAAAAAAAGCCCCTCCTTCTGGTCAAGGCTTTGGGCTCTGCAATTAAGCCTAGGACTGAGAAAACAGAAGAGGGGTGAATGTGTAGTGCGAGGCAGCCACCTTCCTCTCCTTTCCTTGGATTCAGTTCTGACCCACAGCATCACTTCCGTTTTCAGAATGGGAGGAGAGGGCTTCCCTGGTGGCGCAGTGGTTGAGAGTCTGCCTGCCGATGCAGGAGACACGGGTTCGTGCCCGGATCCGGGAAGATCCCACATGCCGCGGAGTGGCTAGGCCCGTGAGCCATGACCTCTGAGCCTGCGCGTCCGGAGCCTGTGCTCTGCAACGGGAGAGACCACAACAGTGAGAGGCCCGCGTACCGCAAAAAAAAAAAAAAAAAAAAAAAAAAAGAATGGGAGGAGAGTTTCCACCTGACTTCAGTCTCATTGGTAATCAATTATGCCAAGGAGCCATTTCTTTCAAAAGTCATGCAAAGGAACCCCAAACCATGTGCAGTGGGCTCCTGTCTAAATTATTTATTTGGCTTGTGCTGTCTTACATTAATGACCTTGCACACTAAAAACACCATAAAATGACTCATAGAGTGGTGTGCTGTTAAGGATAGACTCATACTAATTAGCCACTTTTATTTTATTTATCAACATGGTTCAGAACTGGGGCAAAAGTCAACCCACTTTAAAATGTTTGCATTTTTAAACCTTTATTCATTTGCTTCAGGGTAATTCACCGAAGACGCTTTCCTCTCTTCTTTCATTTTCTTGATAACTTTTCATTTGTCTTTCTTGATAACATTTAGCCTGGTCGTATTTGTGTGCATTTTGTACATAGCTTTTCTGTGTATTTTACCCTCATGAGTCTAAGAAGAAACTATAATGACCAGGTTACATTATGTTCCACAGTCCATGTCCAACATGGCCTTAATTTAGAATGCAAATAATGTGACATCAGAATACGTAGTCCCTGATGTGACATTAACAATCCCCTACTTGGGATCTTTGGGAAGATTTTGAAGATGTCTTCCCCCTCAAATTCCACTTTTCCATGGGTGAAATGAACACCAAAAAGCAAGATGATTATCTCCGAGGTCTAATACATGAAGAATCAGCAGCCACTAACTGCAGGATGAACTGATTAATGAATAGCTAGCACTGGCCTAGCTGTGTTGGAGGAGATAGGATGAGGGAGAGGTATGTTCTGATGGAAGTGGCGAGGCCTGGGGCCCGGACATTGTTGTCAACCATGTGATTGCCTGATAACGTGGACACACAGGGAGGAATTGGAGAAACAGGGAAGGGAAGCAAAGGCCTCCCACCTGCCTCTCCATTCTGCCAAGAGTGGGTGTGACCTCCACGGTGCCAATATGCACTTCTTCTCAGCTACCTCTTTTCTTAGTTCCTTCATTCTTTGTGGCTCAATCACTACAGTATCCTTGGAATCTGACAGCTCATTTCACAGTGCTACTGTGGGGGGAAAAAAACACCTGCCTTTACAGAGGCTTATCCACTGCCTTGGATAGCTGAAATAAGGCCTGGAGTTATTTGGAGCCAATTGCTTTCTTATTCAGCATCTCAGTTAAAAACAAGACTACCTCAGAAGTCTTCTTTTTGTTTTGTACCTGCACTAGGTAAATAGGATTCTTAGTTTGAGGTACATTTCTAAGATAATTGAGGGCTGTGTTTGAACACTCAGGTATCTCCCTAGGGCTGTGTTTTAAGCATTTATTAAAATTAACTTTCCTATCAAATATATAAAATATTTATAAGGCCTATGGAATAAAAATTCTTTTTATTTGTTAAGGTGCTAAATAAGACACATGCTCCATTTGTAAATATTAAAGGAAAAGACCAGATCAGATTTGGAGTTGAATCTACTTCTGTTTGATAACTTGAAGCTCTTGTTGAGATAAGAGATTCAGCATAGAAATAATTAGAACAGACCTTCCCTCCAAAAAATATCAGTGCTACTCCCTAGATTATGACAGACCCAAGATAATTTACACAGCAATGCATAAAGCTTACTAATAGTTATTCACTTAGATGCGCAAAATGCAAAAAGCTCTAGGTTAAAGCAATGGCAGTGAATCATTTATGAGATATTATCTGCTGAGATGGATTGGGTCCATCTGTTATAGCTAGAGAGTTTTTTGTTGTTGTTGTTTATATAAGTTCATTTAATTTTGTTTACGGTATTCACAATGAAGGAAGGATTAGGGCAGATAAGCAGGGGATTTTTCAACTCACAGATAACTGGACTTAGCCATTTTCTATATAAAAGTCAAGTGCTGTCCATGTGTCTTGGGAAAGCACAAACAATAAATCCCCAAAGAGCAAGACCATGAAGCACAAGTTTGAAGTTGTCCATAGGTATTCTAAGGGTGCAAAGTCCTTCTGCTTTTGGTTTTCCACTGAGCCCATCTGGGAATTATTTTCCTCCCTCTGATGAGTTGTAGGCCTGTTTTCTGAGATACACTGTGGGAACTGGAAAGTCTGAAAATGATGTAGGTAAAAAAACATTTCTGTGTCCAACACTAAGTCCATTAAATGAGAGACCATTAGGTTTGAACGGACTTTCTGATTGGAGTTCAAGATGTCTGCTTAGAGAACAAGCTGGATGCTGTCGGATTTTCCCCCAGATATTCAACAAGGAGGAGAGAATGCCTAAGAGAATAGAAACTGCTGGCCCATATAGACTGGCTACAGGTTGGTGCCCAAAGTGGAAGGTACAAAAGGTTGAAGCAGAATATATTTGTCCTTATTTGTCCTTATTCATCATCTCTTCAAATAATTTGTAATTACTTAAGGTCAGAGGCCTTATATTTCTCTTTATCCTTTTTAGGGTTGGCTGGACATATAATAAATTAGCTAGTTCTGTTTTTTAAAGGTGGCAATGTAAATGACCTATTTCCTTAATGTAACTGTGGAATGTGTGCTAGAAGTTGTTTATTGGGTACTCTTTGAGATTTGTTCTGTTGATTAGCATACAATAGGACACAGACATTACTAGTCTTCTCTCTGCATCTTTTCTACGGGCATTCATTACATGAAGGTGAAAGAGGGAGTATGACTAGATTACAGCAACTGTATCCCACAACTGGAAAAATAGCCTACAGTGCATGTTTAACTGTTTCTTCTTTATATTTAGATTAAACAATTGTTACCTGCTAGGTCGACAGCCTATAGTGGTCATATAGGGAGTAGCAAAGATATCAGAAGATATGGATACCACCTTTTATGAAGGAAAAGACAACAGACAGCTGTATACTTGAGATTAAGAGAGAGGCACATGCAATTTATCCTTAAGCAGCTGAGGAGAAATAGACACGTGTCCTGAGGAATTGGGAATTAGTAAGAGCTCAAACCAGGGTATGGAAGGAATGAATACACCACAGGGGACTGAGTACTAGACAGGCTAGAGGATGCTCTCAGTCTCTCAGTCAGGAGGTGGGGACTTGACTTCATGGTATCCAGGTGGGAGGAAAGGCATGTGATAAAGATTACAAGGAAGTAGGGAGGGTACGTGACAGAGAATAAAAACTTTGAGTCTGTAGGAACAGAAAACAACAAAAAAAGTAAGAGTGATGGAGACGGGATGAGTTTAATGAGGAGACAGGGCAAAGAAACAGCTGGTTTAATGTGCAAAGGCAACATGGCTCTATTATAACTCCCAAACTGCAGATCAGCAAAGGCATCTAAATGTGAAACCAACCCATGACTGATTTTTTTTTTTTTTGGAATAGGATTGTAATACTTGAGCCCTTGAACAGTCGTATTTGTGTTTTAAATTTTTTCAATAAGAGAGAAATATGACCTCAAAATCAGACTTAGGAATGGTGAATATTTATTTAGAAAATTGTCTCTCCATTTGCTGCTGGGTGGACTGCACTCGGCTATTTTGCCATGTTTTCCTCTATCGTATATGTAAACCTGTGATGTAGGAGAGGAAATGATGCCTACTCAATTTAAATAAAAAGTAAAAAACTTTTGTCTAAGTATTGATGGCGCTAAGTAGATTAAAAAGCCCAAGTTTTTACCCTCAAAAATCTTGTCCTCTCTAGGGTGATGTGAAAAATTCATACGTATTACTATAATTAGAGGTAGAATGATCCATGTTCCACAAAAAGTATTAAGGAAAGTTTGAAGGAGGGCAAGTGTATTTAAGATAATGACATGGAATACATAATCCTAAAACCAGGATTCAGGCCCCCACTAGGGTAATTAGAAACCTCTGTTCTGGGTGACCACTGGAAGAAATTTTAAACAGGCGGCTTCCCAACATTCAGAAACTGTCTCCTCTCACTAGGATCACCCCACGGTAAAAACACAATTTTTACATGAACCTTTCACAAATGGAGATATCTGTTAGTGAAGGGGAGATTTCCAGCTTATACTCCTTAAAACTCAATAAGGAGCGAACAGTCTAGATGCTAAAAATACTAAGGTAAATTTGTAAAAGATAATGAGGCATTTTGGCCTCTCTGGAACTGTTCACTTTTGATAAATAAGGTACTTGCCTTTTGATAACAGTGTTGGTGTTGGTGATGGGATGTGTTCCATTCAGTTTTACATAGGACTTGTTATGGGAATAGGCAGATCTTTTTATTTGAGGGAAATTAGCATACATGTCCCTTGGAGGTGAAAATAAAAAAGAAGGACTCTGCTTTTTTTCTGCTTCAATATTAGTTATTACAGTGACAACTTTCTCTACTGGGGAAGTGTTTCCTCTTCTATCTTTAAAAAAAAAAAAAAAAAAAAAAAAAAACCCTTGGTAGAGCTTAGAGAAAGGAGTACAGGACCACTTGTGGTAGCCACTTAGGTGATGTCTTTACTCAAAAAATACCTCCTAGGCCACAGTTCTCCAGAGTCCCATAATGAATGCCTTAGTCAATCTTTTGGGTTGAGGCATTGAAACCTATGTCAATTGCTTGTGTTACCTGAAAGGATGTGTCAGGATGCATTCATCTGTAAAAATCAAAAAGCCATCTAACCAAACAATATTTATGGTATACAAGGATTTGGAATTCAGGTCACCTGAAGCCTGCTTCACCTGCTCAGAGATACTATAAAGTTCCTACGTTTCTGGATTATCATCCTCGTGATACTGGCTTTTTAATCTTGATAACAGTCATCTCATGGTTGCAAAATAGTGGCCATGGCTTTAAGCATTTAGTTCTCACATCATGTCAAATCCAAGAAACCAAGCAGTGAGAGCCAAAGGAATTTTCTCTTAACAGAAGGCCCCTATCTCTTATGGGGGTAGAATCAGTCACATACAAGGGAGTCTGGGAAATTGAGGCTATAAAATAAGAAAATGATCTGGTACAATCAATTCATCCAACAAACAGGAAGGAGGAAGAAGTGCTGTTGGGTAAATTTCTAACAGAGGGATAAGGTGTTATCCTCCTTTATTCATTGGCAGGATTTTCCTTATTGTTGATGACATTAGTCTTAGGAAATGAACACAAGAGAGGTGAGAATGATAGAATACTGACAATGTCTCTGACAGATCATGGGCCTCAGGATATGAGAATGAGGGAACCTATGGACAGGCAAGATAGGAAATGCAGAAACTGAGACTAGAGGTTGAATTCTAGAAACACTACAAACTCTGGAGTGATTTTTGGATCCCTTCTAGTTCTAACACTGGTTCAACAGAGAGGAGAGGCACCGACTGTTTTCCTTCTTTCTCATTTTGCCAGTACCTTGTTGTTGATATTGAATTTGTAACTTATATAGGTATTTAGAAGTAATTAGTAGAGCAGCCTGCTTCACAGCTCATTTTGGGCCTCTGTTTTCAGGAGCTGGGAGGGTATATTCTTAGAAGAGTATATTCTGTGTATTTTATTGATAAATCTTGGCAACCAAGAAAACTAGAAAGTTTAGTTTCAGGCTGTCTTTACTTAAAACATGAGGGGCTTCAAGTTTCATTTGGCCATGGACTCCACATTCCAGCCAGCTGGCTATGCTCTGAAGACCCTCCCTTGAGATGGACAGACTTTAGGGTGCTCATCTACTTTGCCTAATTTCCATTTAGGGAAAACAAATCTTATGCAGAGAAGTGTGTGTCAAGGTCAGGTCATCTCACTTCTTTGTTTGCTTCTTTATCTGTTCAGTGGGAAATCTTGCTGTGATTACCTCAAGGGGTTATTGTGAGAAGAAAATGAGATAATGTATGAGACAGTTCCTTTGAGTAGCTGTATGGATGGCATAATGATCAGATTGCTGCTGATGATTCAGAGTGTCTGCAGAACTGGACAGTGATGGGTTTGAAGTACTGCTGTCTATTAGTATAACTTCAATGTCAACTCAATTTTGTTTACTCTTAGCTCTCATTTTTTTTTCCCCATTTTGATCTCCAGTGCTTCCCCTCTGTCTTCATGTTGTTTGGGCACTGGAAAAAGCTATGTGGACAATCTTTATTTATTTCTGATTTTTTCATAAGGACATTTTAATCTATTTCTATTAGCAATTTTGCATACAGTCATGGGAGGGAATCAGTGATATCATCTGATGTGAATGCATGGTGAGGAAGGTTAAGTAATTGCAAGATGAAAGAAAACCGTGATCTTGAGGTGAAGGAGTTATATCTTAGGAATGAGTAAGGCAGGTCTGCAGATATTTAAATGTTCTTCTTAGGAGATATACTGGAGCACTGAACACAGTACCTGGTGACAGGAGTCACCAGGTGTGGGCAGAGTGCTGGCTTCAGAATTAATGTTCTGATTCTGACTTAGCAAGTCACAGGGCCTCCATAAGCCTCAGCTTCCCCATATGCATGATGGGGAATTCTCAGAGTGCTGATTAAGGACAAAGAGAGAATGCATTACCAACCAGGAGGTATCTAAGACCTCATTCTGCCAAACTAAAGACTCATGGTCTTCCCACTGTCTTCATCTTTATGATTGTGACCCTAGTCTGAATCATTTATGGAGCATATTAGACTTGAAGGGGACTAAGACATCAACTGTTTAACCTCTTCTAGGAAGTATTCACAGTCACAGAGGCTACAACAAAATCTGGGTCTTGAACCATAGACTTCTGACTTCTAATCCATTGTACTTTCCATTGCACAAGACTTGGGAAACTTTTTCAAAGGAGTGATTGCTGCAAACATGAATGCTTTTATTTTATAGAACATATGTAAATTTTAAAAATTGCCCTCTAGCAAAGCTAGTAGAGAAATGGAAAGGAAATCATCATATGTGTAATGGTATATGTGAATGTATGCATTGGAAAGGTCATTTGAAAGGGCATGCCAAATGTTCAATAATATGAGAAAAATCAAGCAATTGCAGCACATCCCCTTGATAGAATATTATGCAGCTTTTAAAGATGATGTTTATAAAGATTATTTAGCAAAATGGAAAATGCTTATTTTATAATATTAAATGAAAATAGTAAGACATGAAATTTTATAAATACTTTAATTACAACCATGTTAAATATGTATCAGAAATACTGCAAAGCAATATATCAACATTCTAATGGTGTGATGGGATTATGGATAATTTTTTCTTCCTTTTTTTGCAGCATAGTTTTATTATATTTATCATAAATTTTTTTTTAGGGAATTTTACAGATTTCTTTTTAAAAGGAAAGGCAATACTACTAAGCAAGCAGGTGTTTCAGTCAGGGTTCTAGCAGAAGACAGATGGCATACTGAAGTTGGGAGGAAGTTTGAATGAAGGAACTGTGTTCAAAGGTATACGAAAGTTAGTGATATGCCCTGGGGCTGGTGGCATGGGGGCCTGGAACACCAAAGGATAGAGTCTTCTGGAGATGCTGCCATGAAAGAAGTGGTGATATTTAGTTGAGGGATGAAATCAGCAGAGAGAGATGACATCACAGGGAATAAGTATGTCAACTTCTCTCTCTTTCCTCTCTCCAGTATCCTGCCAGTGGTCCCCAGTAGGTAAGCCCAACTAGAAGCCAGAGGGCATGGGAACCCTTTGAGGTAGTCCATGCAGTTCTTCCAGGGCAGAGAGTTGGGTGGAGACTGTTTCAGGACAGGTAAACCCGACATAGGACATATATAAGAGGGCTTGCCTAGCCTGCTAGATTGTCATGGGGTTGACCTCAAAGCCTGGATCTTAACCTAGTTTTCCTAAAACAGATGACCATAAGGGCCTTCTGGCTCCAGATCTCCTGACTGATAGTCCATAGCTTGATCTGTTTATAAGCCATTTCTAGGACCTGTGATATAGATGAACTGCCCTTAGGAACGCACACATAGTGTCATGGCTTGGTTTCTTTAGAAGGACAGGACAGTAATCAGATAGGAATAAAGATCTGGAGAAAGGTCAGGACTGAAGAATCACTGACATGTTGAGAGGTGATTGATACTATGGAAGGGGATGAGATAATTCAGTGGGGTGGAAATGAGCTAAGAACAGACCCCTGTGGATTACCAACTTTTCAGGATCCAGTAGAGGAAAAAGAAGACAACAAAAGACACTAAGAACCACTAAGAGACATTAAAATAATAGTTAACATTGACTAAGTACTTATTCTGTGCCTAGTCACTTTATGCATTATTTCATCAAATCATCACTGTATCTTTGTATGTAATATATCATTATTATCTCTATTTTACAGATGCAGAAACTGAAGCTAGATAATTTAACTTGTGAAAAGTCATATCAGCTAGTGAGGGGCTGACTGAGGATATGAATCAAGCTGGTCTGGATTCTAGAAACTACCTCCCAGGAGGCAAGAAAAGAAGGGGGAATGGGACGGGCAGGAGCATGTTAGATGTTCAACAGCTTTAAGTATGTCAGAGATCAAGTAGAATGATGGCTGAAAAGAAGTCATCTTAATATAATCCCTCAATCTGTTTTTAAACAGTTAATGCAATATAACTACGTCTAACACATGTTTTTGGTATATTTGCTTTTTGTTTGTTTTTATCCTGAGTCTAGAATTTAAGCTCCACAGTTGCTATATTAAAATTTTATTATTTTTATTTTGAGTACAGTATCAAATTTCTGTCATAAGCTTGGTTTTCTCCAGCCTCCTTTGGAGTTTTTTGCCTTGAAAAATTTGTCTCTGATAAAGCTTGATAAGTTAAAAGTTGGCTTTGTGAATGTGTCTATTGTTTAAGGTTACAGATATGATTTTGGTGTTTACAAGGGAATGAGACCCAAGCTGCTGAGAATCATTCCATTCACATATGTAGACAGGAAACAGCATGTGTATTAACAAACGGATTGGAATAGGAGTTATATCTCATACTCTGAAACATTTGACTTGGGAGCCATCAGGCATTAAGCTGTTACCACATTAGAGTGCAGTAAAAAGGCAAATTTAGGAAATTCCTGAAAAGATGATTTCTCCTATGATCTGATGATGGTACAGTAAATTCTTAGTTTCAGAGTAGAGATGCCATTTCAAGTTAAGTATATGCAATTTAAATTAAAGATGCTCAGATGTTAGCTGGCTGCCACAGCATATTGGCAACAGCATGTGTTTGAACTAGAGCAGATAATTCAAATGGCTCGTTATCCACTTACATTCTAATCATCTGTGAGGTGGCTTCTCTCTGGGCAGACTCAGCATGCTCTCAGGGGAGGTTTTATAGTTTCTGGACTTATAGAAAGGGAAAAGGAGTTCTGGCTACTGTGACTCAGCCAGTCCCACCTAGTTTCTGGAGTGCTTTAGTGCTCTCTCTTTTTTAGGAAAACCCAACTCTTCTTTGGGCTTTAATCCTCATGCTTACAGAAGTGGCTCCTGAGCCTGCTTCCAGGCTGGGCATTTCAGTTACCAGTGCTGCATAGCAAATCAACCCAAAATTTAATGACCTAAGAATAGCAATCTTGGGAATTCCCTGGTGGTCCAGTGGTTAAGACTCTGTGCTTTCACTGCTGTGGGCCCACATTCAATCCCCGGTCGGGGAACGAAGATCCCACAGGATGCACAGTGCAGTCAAAAACAAACAAACAAAAAGAATAGCAATCATTTTATTATTATCTTTCATGGTTCTGAGAGTTCATTGGGCTCATGTAGCTGGTTCTCTCTTGGGGTGTCTTCTGTGATTGGAGTCAGATGGTGGCTGGAGCTGGAGCCATCTTGAAGGCTTCTTCATTCACATGTCTGGTGTTGATGCTGGCTGTCAGCTGGGACCTCAGCTGGGCTGTTGGCTGAAACACCTGTCTGTGGTATCGCCATGTGACTCCTTGGCTAACAGCCTAGTTCCAAGTGTAAGTGTCCCAGGAGGATCAGGCAGAAGTTGTATGACCCTAGATGACCTAGCCTTGGAAGTCACATAGTAGTCTCATACCTGCCCAGATTTAAGGGGAGGGAACACAAGCTCGCCTTTTGATGGGAGGAGTGTCAGTGTCACACTGTAAGAAGAACGTGTGGAACGAGAGATCATGTTGTGCTATCTTGGGAAATACAATCTGCCTCACTGGGGATTTTTCTATAGACATATGCCTTAGCACATCTGTGAAGCTGCAAAGTCATTTTCCCATTTCCCATTTTAGATCCCTCTTTGCTTTCAGCAAGCTTTCCTTTCTTAACTTGCAGGTTCCCCTGAGGAGCCAGGATTCCATGTTGCGCTAAGCCTACATCTTGGTACACCTAAGCAGTGACCCATGATAAGACCTTTCTCTAGGTATCCTCTCACCAAAACGTGCCTTTTCTTGACATTCGGGGCCCAGGGACCATTCTCTATTCCTTCTGAATGGCTGGAATGTGGCTGCCTGTAGCAATCCTCCTATATAACATGTGTGGCCTACTTTTATGAGAAGAAAAAGGAGATTCTTAGCTAACATGTCCCATTTTAGAGGTATTTTAGTAGTTTGTGCCCAAAGGAGTTATGAGAGCTCATATTAGGTAGGCCAGCTAGCCTTTTATGGAAGAAGTTGGCCTATGTGGGATGGCTGCAGGAGCATCCTGGCCTCCATTTACAATCCAATAAACTTACATTAGGATTGAGTTCTGTTCCAGACACTGTGCTGGGTGCTGAGAATACACATATGAATGAGATATGGATTCTGCCCCAACGGTGCTTACCATGGACATCAGTGGCCAGAATTCTGCAGTAACTACTACTTTGTTATTATTATTATTATTATTATTATTTTTTGCAGTATGCGGGCCTCTCACTGTTGTGGCCTCTCCCGTTGCGGAGCACAGGCTCCGGACGCGCAGGCTCAGCAGCCATGGCTCACGGGCCCAGCCGCTCCGCGGCATGTGGCATCTTCCCGGACCGGGGCACAAACCCGTGTCCCCTGCATCAGCAGGCGGACTCTCAACCACTGCGCCACCAGGGAAGCCCAGTAACTACTACTTTGAGTTAAACATCAACAACCTGTGATTAAGTGAAAACCATTATCTTTAAGAGATAACATGTAAGGCTATTTTTATTTGTTGACCCTTGGTGTGGAGTCTATGAGCCAGTAAACATCAAGACCCTGAGGAATTAAATATCAGATGCATAAGCTTTGATAGGAGAAAGGGGAGGTAAGAAAGGAAGGAATGTAACGAGATCCTGGGAGAGGTCACAGAGAAGCTTTCTCTGCCACACAGTTTTTTGGTAACACATGAGAGACTATAGACCATGGGGGTTAACTTCATGAACTCTAGGGCCAGACTGTTGCTTTGCATTCTTGCTCTGCCACTTACTAATTATATGGTCTTTGGTATGTTACTGAACTTTTCTATGCCTCATTTTTATCATTTGTAAAGTAGGGATACTAATAGTAAATCTATCATAGAGTTGCTGCAAGCATTGATTAAGTGAACTAATACGGGCTAAATACTTTGCCCAAGGCCCAGCACATGAGCGATACTTTCTTGGATTGTTAAATGAGCAACATTGTTTTGTCTCAGATATTTTGTACTTTATTGTCAAATTTACTAAAGAATTGGCATATTCCCACATTGGTGATGTCAGAGAGTATTATTTTTTTTGTAGAATCACTTCCCTTTTCTTGTCTATTTACAGCATAACTCAGTATACCTCTTTATCACCCTGTGGTCATATATTTGGGGAATTTGATTCTCTTAATTTCTAGAATTTTTGACTTCAAACTTTCTTTAATATGATTGGGAAATTGTGAGGGGTGCAATAGGCCTTCTGTTCTGGGAACTCATCAATTTCATGTGATTTCATTTGACAGTTTTATATTCTTCTGTTTCTTCTATTCTCTGCCAGTTAACCTATCTGCAAGGTGAAAATCTTGAACAAACTGTCTACCCAAAGCACTGCTCTGTAAAATAGATGATGTGCCTGGATGTATTCTGTTGAGTCATGTGAATGGTCAAGGTTGGAGAGGACATTGGGAGTTCCTTTTTAAAAGAATAATAAAATAAAGGAACCTGGGGAAAATGTTTGAATGATCTTCTTTGTGGATATATTTCAAAATTGTTAAGACCACTTGTGTTGTGCCTTCTTTTGGAGGTGTAAATAACATTTTTGCCATGAGAACTTAACCCTGTCCTCATCCTTCTGCTTGGAACCTTGGAAAAATGGAAAATCCATTTGCTTCTCATATTGTAGAAGACTTACTTCCTGAAGTCCAGAGTAAACCTGTAATCCTCAGCCTTGTTTGGGCATAAGAATCACTTGTGGGGCTTTAAAAATTTTCCCAAGTACTTGTGACACTCTGAAATTCTGATTTATTAGATCTGGAGTGGAGCCAGGGTTCTTTCTTTTTTTTTTAAATACCTCCCTGGATGTTCAAAATCAATGAATTAGACACATAGGTAAAGAACAATTAATCTATACGATATCAACTTAACAATACCACATCAATACAAATACTGGCATCTCTCACATATCTGGTTACATCATTATCATACTTTAGACTTTGCAAGCTCTTTGAAAACATTTCTATTAATTTGGATTTATTGCCATTTTCTGACTGGAGTTTATGCAGCTGAAAACCTTGGTCCACAGCAATGGAGGGTTATCTCTTTCGTCTGTAAGTTATGACTTAGATTCGAAATGGTAGAAATACTTCTTCAGCATTATTATGACTTGCAAGTGGACCAAAGAAATTCAGGATGCACAGGAAAACATCTTTACCCCTTAATTAAAAAATCCTTTTGGATCCAAGGAAATAAGATAATAAAACTAACATCCTGGAAAGTATTATTGGAGAATTTTAAATGATGTCTGCCAAAATCTCTCCTTGCGTTATTCCCATTGTGGTGCCAAAGGCCAATTACAGCTTGTTTTGTGGTAAGAGATGTGTCTGATTTAGACAATAGAAAGATTATAGTGGAATACTGAGAATTTTCACAGTCAAAAAAAGTTAGATCAATCTTTCAAGGTATTTGTAATGCAATAGAATCTTTCCTCCAAAGGTTTAAGCTTGTACACTTATACAGTGCTGCCATTGTTTCATTCCTTCTTCTACTTTTTCTCTCTCTCTCCTTTTAGTTCCCTTGCTTGGCTGTTAAATGTCTTAAACATCCTAGGCTTTATCAATGATGACTGATAGGGAAATAGGACATAGAAAAAGGTTTTGATTCTGGTTAGAAAAAATGATCCCAGAGTAGTTGTTTTACCAAATAATATCATCGTATTGCAAAAGATTCAGTTTGGTCTTTTGTCTGCTTGTGTGCCCTTTCCAGTACAAAGGAAAATAAACACACTTTTCTTAAGTATTAATACTTTCAGTGAGAATATGTCTGTTTGAATAAATGAGAGAATTGTGGCTAAATTGATAGTATTTCTCAGCAGCATTTTGTGAGATGAGGATGTTCCCTCCCACATAGAGGATGGAAAGAAAGTGACAGGCTGTTCCCCTCCAGATCAAACCAGCCAAGCTCTTGGTTCCAGGCTGAGTTAGCTGTATCCATGACACGGTCTTCCTTCATGCCTCTGTCTGGTAACAACTCCTTTCTTAGCACCCTACCCCAGTTCTATTATCTACTGAGAGAGAACACACCAAGTTGCCAAATTTTCCCCATTTTCTGGCTGCTTCCTCTTCTTCCTAGCTCATTTCTGGGATTGAAGCTGGAAAAGGGCTAGGAGTTATTATTATCTTTCTAATCATTATTTAAATGGCTCTTGAGCGATGCTCTGATTTTCTTCCCAAACCACAAAATGAGATTACCTCTTAGCTCCTTTCTCTTTGTCTGCTGGATACAGTTCTAATGAAGTTCTCCAATAAACAATCAACAAATTTATATTAAATTACCTGTATATAGTGACCTCCTTCAAATTAATTACCTTCATTCTTCTTGATTTCTATATTTCTCCAATGTTCTTGTCTCCTTGAGGATCAGAACTGTGTCTTGTCCATATCTGTATAACGTTTTATATAATAACGTTCAAGAAATATTTATTACAGTAGAAACTTCACAAGGTCCCACAAGGTCAGTTGTTTTTGGAGTCCTGATAATTCCACACTTGCTTCTTCAGTTTTTTTTTCTTTATTTTATTTTTTTTAGGGAGGGTATAGTGGGCGGGGATGGGGGCGTTGTATAATGAAAGAAGTAGGAGAGCTGTTGCCAGGAGATTTCACCCAAAATTTTCATTGACAGTTTACCTGGAACAACCTATTTCAGATTCACCTTCAGAGCAGATGGTAATACTGATCCCCCTGAGCAAATATTAGACCCAGATGAGGAAAGGGCTGACTAAAGTTGTTGCTAGACAGGTAAAGCTTAAAATCATTTGCAGAGTCATTTTTTCTTTTCACTCTACAGCCTGACACAGGAACCCACTTAAAGTCATTAGTGTATTGCAGCCATGCTCTTTTTCAAGCACTTTAAACTGTGATAATGTTCCAGTGGAAGAAGTGGGAATTTGACTCATGGCTGATCAGTTGTCTCATTACAACATGTATGTTGCCATGGTCTGCTTTTGCCAAGTGTGTTGTTTGATTTTTTTGTCCCGAATTCCTCTCTTGTCCTGCTGTGTCACTGGTGGGATATAGCTACTCTTTGCTGGGTTTTGCTAACAGGGTAAATAAACTCACTCTACCCTACAGATGGGTTGGTAAATAGGGCACATGAAGCTGCTTAGCGTAGCTGAAGGATTAAAAGAGGTTAGGAAGACCTGGCTTTTAGTATTGTCACTGCTACTTTACTGATGACTTAATGACTTAAGTGTTGTAACTCCCCTGTGATTTCTTTTTTTCTAGTCTTTACTTTTTAAAGGGAAAATAACCAGTAAACTTTTTTCTGTCTTTTTTTTTTTAAAGATGTGCTGTGATACATGCTCTAGAATCATGCAAGGGAATAGAATTTCTGCCTAGATTTCTTGAATGTAAACTTCTTTTCCTGCTGATTCAAAAACTGGCCTTTTCTGCTGTGGGCTGTAAGTGAGGAGCGTTTCTGCACTGAAGGGAGAGTAATGCTATGAGCTCCCTTGTTTTGCAGAATTCCAGAGGCTACATCATTATAAACCACTCTAAAGTTTTCTGTCTTCTTCAGGGAGAGAGGCTGAGAGAGAGCTGACTCTAGCCTAGGATGTAGATGGAGTTCCTGAGATTTATAATAATCAAAATATTAATGAAGTAGTCGATACAAATGCTGTTTTTGTAGAATGCCTAAGTAACCGGTTGTGTAATATATCAGGAAGAGATCCAGAGATGAGCAGAGGCAGAGCATAATAAATCAGGTCATTTGTTTTGCAATAATGGAATGATAATTGTGATAATTTCAGAAGTCACTATCATCCTGCAGCGTGAAAGAATCTTTTTGCTGGCTTCCCATTGTTTAAATATTCATGTGATGTCTATGAGTGACTTCCTGCTGAGAAAATCTTTGCATACCTCTGGCTGGCACAAGAACTCAAAATTGTACTTGGCTTTAACCTGGAAGGTTTTGCAGGAGCCTGGGTGCTTTCTTGGTTTAGAGGAGAGACTGTTCCTCAAAGAACAATTCTTTCAGTGAAATAAAGGTCCATGTTACTGAGTTATTTTCCAAATGCTTTCTCCCAGCCAGCAGCTGTGTGAATTTATAGGCACTCACCTCTGCCCTTTTGCACTGAGTGATGAGGCAGAGGCAAAAATAGACATGGTAGCTTGTAACACAGTTATAGTATAGAAATATAAACATAGCTAATGACCCCAGAGAAGAAAATCTGCAGTTGTCACCCATGCTCACCCTCTCTCTCTCCCCCAGCTCCCAGCATTTTTTCTTGGTGTGGGTGAATGGGGCTGTTTTAATTGAGTTATCTAAATTTGGTAGGTCACACACCCCACTGTCTCATATCCTAGGACTTAGGCCCACCTGTTGTCATTATCCCCCAACGAGTGCAGTGGGAGATAGACAACAAATGCTTTCAAATTCCTTTTCTCTATAAAACCCCAAAAGACTTGCAGCGAACGTTTTGGAATTATTTGGGTGCTGCAATGAATGGGAATGCGGGTTCTGGCAATGGGGGTTATTTTGGAATGAGCAATATTGTGTTACTGCTTTGAGCAAATTGTATTTTTAGTATGTATATTAGATTGTACATTAGATACCGTGTATTGCAATGTCCTAGAGTTTGGTATTCTGGTGGTATTTAGACTTCTGGCATTAGCAGTAATTCTGTTAGCAGCAATTTTTTTTTTTTTTTTTTTTTTTTTTGCAGTACGCGGGCCTCTCACTGTTGTGGCCTCTCCCGTTGCGGAGCACAGGCTCTGGACGCGCAGGCTCAGCGGCCATGGCTCACGGGCCTAGCCGCTCCACAGCATGTGGGATCTTCCTGGACCGGAGCACGAACCCATGTCCCCTGCATCGGCAGGGAGACTCTCAACCACTGCTCCACCAGGGAAACCCTAGCATCAATTCTTAAATGACTGACTGAGGTGAAAATAGAAACAGTAAAGAGGTAATAGTGCTTTTCTTTTTTTTTTTTTGGCCCGCTGCATGGCATGTGGGATCTTAGTTCCCAGACCAGGGATGGAACCCGCATCCCCTGCATGGTAAGTGTGGAGTCTTAACCCCTGGACTGCCAGGGAAGTCCCAATGGCCCTTTTCTAAGAACTCAGGTGCTATATGTTGACTGTTTTGATAAGCTCGTTAATTCTTATCCAGTATTAAGAAAGAACCACAATTCTCCTTTTAAGGCCAAAAAAACAAAACCCCAAAACTAAAATAAAACAAAACAAAAAAGACAGAAATAGGCAACTCTTTTGCATAAAGAGCAAAAGAGCACAAGCCCAGAGTTGTACAAAAATTAAAGGTGGAGTCGGGATCTCTTTATCTCTGTTAGAATTCTGACTGCCAACTGAGTTTCCTTCCTTCAAGAGTTAATGGCCTCTAATGGTGGTTTGATTTGGAGGTGATTATGCATCTAAACTACCTGATTAAAAAATACGTTTCCAAATGTGGCTGATTACCTATTTACATATTGCTAGGGTTTAGGTGAAATTGTGAAGTTTAGTTGGGTGGTGGTTTTCTGAGAAACTGCAATATGCAGAAGGAAGTTCTGTTTTTAGCTTCATGATTGGATTGGACACCAGTTAATGTTTAAATTGATAGTCATTTTTCCACTGAGTTAAAAAGAACCAGTCCTGCATATATTCTTTCAATCAAGATAAAGGCAATGACAGCGATTTCTGAATGAGGTGGAGGCTGGTTGGCTGATGCTGCAGGAGGGGAGGGCTCTGGTAAAAATCACCAAGACCAAGGTGAAATCTTCAGCATTTGTTTAGCACAGATCTGTGATGGCAGTGGGCTGTGCAGTGACATTTGGATCCACTTAATTGACTGCCCTCTGGTATTTTGGAGCCTAAGGCCAATCACACCAGGGTGGGATAATCTTAAAGAAGATAAGGACACTTAAAATGGCAAATAAATTGAATAACAATACAGGAATAGAGTAACCTTACATATACAAAGAAGGGTTGCTAGGTAACAAGTGAGGGGGTGTCAAGGCTGCAGATCAAAGAGGGCTGCTTAGAAAATAAAATGACATCCTCTCTTCTAATTAGTCCTTCCCAATCACTTGCTTCAAGATAATTTTGCGGTTTGCGGCTTTAGCCTAGTTTACAAAGCCTGATGCTTTAATCACTTTCTTAATAGAACCATTTCACTTTCTATGTTTTAGACTTGGCCCATCAGCTGCCGTTTCATCCTGGCTGGCTACAGCAAAGCCAGTTAACTACAAGACAGAAGTGTTTGGTGGTGGTAGTCAACTCTCCAGATTCATTCTCTAAGCAACTGTTTCCAATTTGTTGAAAGACAAAGACAGTGTATTTGCCTATGTAGATAGATAGGAAAACAGCCTTGCAGTTAAGACCTTAATTAAGAAGAACTCAGTGGATCAATTCTATAATCTAGTTTTCCCCTGCACATACTTTTTAGAGGAAAAAAAAAATGTCAATATGGAAATTTAGTAAAAACAAGCAAATAATACTTCTATGTTATATTCAAGGAGTTACCCAATCTCCTAATGCAGTGAACCTCAGGATCACCAGAAGAATTTTTCTAGAGCACATATATATTCCAGAATCTTAAGTGGAGATAGACATATGTAATTTGAAAAAAAAAAAAAAATTCATAGTGATTTTTACACATTTACCCCTAATCCTATTGAAATCAGCTGTCCTAAATCTTTGCTATATCTCTATCACCTGTATTGATATGGAACATTCTGTCTTGAAGCCGGGAAAGACCCTGCATTTTTAAAGGAAGGATCAATTATGTTTAATAACATGTATTTACTACAATAGGAAAATATTAATTCACCTTATAAAATTCATTATAAAATTTTTTTAAAAACAAAATATGGGCAAATTGTTCTATAATAAAGCCGAAAACAATAAGGAATACTTGACTCTTCTTAATTTGACCAGAAGAGTGAGTTAACTAGCTTTAAATAAGACTACATTTGGGCTTCCCTGGTGGCACAGTGGTTGAGAGTCCGCTTGCCAATGCAGGGGACACGGGTTTGTGCCCCGGTCCAGGAAGATCCCACATGCCGCGGAGTGGCTGGGCCCGTGAGCCATGGCCGCTAAGTCTGCGCGTCCGGAGCCCCGCAATGGGAGAGGCCACAACAGTGAGAGGCCTGCGTACCGAAAAAAAAAAAAAAAACTACATTTTGGTCTTCTGATAAATTGAGGGTTTATTATTTGGGATTGAAAAGAAGTAAAAATATACCACTTCCCGATTATCTTCTTAACTCATGATCATGCATGTTCAGTGCATTTGTCTTAGAATTTTGCAACCAGAAGGACTATGGTGAAGGTACTGTGTTTTTCAGTGCATATTTTGATAATTAGAAAAATTTCAATACAGAAAATGGGAATCAGAAACATTTAAAAAATTATTTCCCTACAGGAAAAGACTGAGAAATAGTAAGCAGTGTTTGCATAGCTGAAGGCCAAGCTATTGCTTTTTTCTGGTCTATGGGCCTATGCTTATTTTTGATTACTGAAAGTAAATGAGACCATTTTATGTTGATTTTATGTTTATTCCTTATAACTTCCATTACTGTGTGTGCCTGTTTACTAAAGATATTTTGAGTCTTTAAGTTGTGATTATGATGGAGTGGAGAAGAATTTTCTGGAGATAGCTGTTTTTTATGACAAATGATTTATAAGCATTTCAAAAAGAAGTATAAAAAAAGAGAAATGATGAAAAAAAGGAGTCTTGATTCTTTATTGTAAAGGAAAAATAATTTGTTAAGAAATAATGCATATGAATTTTATTTTATACTGGAATTGATATGTCCCCAGGCTGTCTTAAATTCTAACTCTGTTCAGTGTAGGGTGTGCTTACTGATATGGTTTGATGTAGGTCTGGGAAACTTCCCTTAAAATAGGGTCCTATTCAGTTCATCACCAGCAATCCTTCTGGACATGGAAAGAAATGGACATAATGTTCCCTTCTCTGCTCAGATCTATCCTTGTCACGTTCGTTTGATTTTTACAGGCTATTTCTTTAATTTATTTATTTATTTTGGGCTGCATTGGGTCTTCGTTGCTGTGCACAGGCTTCCTCTAGTTGCAGTGAGCAGGGCTACTCTTCGTTGCAGTGCGTGGACTTCTCATTGCGGCGGCTTCTCTTGTTGCGGAGCACGGGCTCTAGGCATGTGGGCTTCAGTAGTTGCTGCACGTGGGCTTCATTAGTTGTGGCACGCAGGCTTAGTAGTTGTGGCTTGCGGGCTCTAGAGCGCAGGCTCAGTAGTTGTGGCGCAGGGGCTTAGATGCTCTGCGGCATGTGGGATCTTCCCGGACCAGGGCTCGAACCCGTGTCCCCTGCATTGGCAGGCGGATTCTTAACCACTGCACCATCAGGGAAGCCCCTACAGGCTATTTCTAATCCTGGTTCTCTGTTGTCCATCCATCTGCACTGAAGAATGACAACATTTCTGTTCTTGGGCTTTCTTCTTATATCTGGCAGCACTTCAAGTTTAGAAGATTTTTGCCAGATTAAAGACCTACAATTACTACACCTCCACCAAGATGTTTCCAGAATATGGGAGATAGAGTGGAGTTTGAAGTGGCTAATCTATTCCCTACTTTGTGAAGATACCTCCCTCATATTTAGTTGTTACTGGCTGGGAGTATAGAGAAAGGCCATGATTTCCAGACTATGTAAGCCACCACCATAAATTAGTGACTTTATAGATTATATTTTTACAAAAAAGATGCCAACAGCTGGGTGAGGCTTTGTTTGGGAAAAGTTAGAGAACATTTGGTTATGTCTATATTCTCCAATGTTTAATTCCTTTAGCTAAAAATTCTTTTAGATCAGTCTAGTTATTTCTACAGATTCAACTTCACAGGATTATCAGGTTGATAAACCTGCTTTGAATTGACTGGGTTTTATTTAGTGTTAAAAATGATTGAGAGCTTAGCTGCAGGGTATTGGAGATGATAAAATAATCATGACAACAGTAATTTTATTTTTCTCGTGTCTATTTCTGACAAGTTTATAGCTGTTATATACTCATAAAAAATATTCACTAATAGTAATTTCTGAAAAATATCTATGATGAAGGCAAAAGTATTTTTTTCCAATCAACATTTCCTCTCAGATCCAGTGTGCTATAAATATATAGAAAATTCTGTTTAGATGAAACTATAACTGGTAAACTCCACACCCAGCAGAAGACCATTAAGACTCTTTGAGAACAGAACCCACTCTTTGAAAAACCTTATTATTTATTTATTTATTTAAACATTAGGATTTTTTGCAAAATTGTGCTATAAACAACAATATCTGACAGCCTTAAACTAATTGTAATCAGTAATAACTACAATGTATTAGTCAGGTTAGGCTAAGTTATGCTGCAATAAGAAGAACCCCCCAGTCTTAGTGGCTTAAAGCAACAAAGTTATTTCTTGCTTACAACACATGTTCATTGTGGGCAGTTGGGTACTCTATTCCAGGATTTCTTGTTTTTTTTTTTTTTTTTTTTTTTTGCGGTACGCGGGCCTCTCACTGTTGCGGCCTCTCCCGTTGCGGAGCACAGGCTCCAGACGCGCAGGCTCAGCGGCCATGACTCACGGGCCCAGCCGCTCTGCGGCATGTGGGATCTTCCCGGACCGGGCCACAAACACGCGTCCCCTGCATCGGCAGGCGGACTGTCAACCACTGCACCACCAGGGAAGCCCTCCAGGATTTCTTAATCCAGACCCAGGCTGATGGAGCTTCCAATGTTCAGAGATTTGATGGTCACATTGGTGGAAGGAAGGTAACCTGTACAAAAAATTCCTGTCACCTACTGGTTTTCACCCCAAAGCAATACACATTATTTTTACTCACCTTCCATTGACAAAACAAGTCACCGACTCTGCTCCATTTCAAGGGAGCAGGAAAGTTCAATTTTGCCCTGGGCCTGATAGAGGATCTGGAAAATTGGTGAACAGCTTTAGTATCTATCACAAACAACAGTGAAAAAGCCAAGACACTGTTTACTATTGCCTCACTGGGGAAACAAGATAGGATACAGAACAGAGGATTATAGTGGATAGAAAAATGAAAACAGTCTTTCTTCTGTAAGCAGCAAAATGGCCTGCTCCCTGTGCCCCCAGTCTCTCCTTTTTTTTCCCTCTCGTCCTCTCTCTCTCTCTCCCTCTTTCTCTGTCTCTCCTGTATCTCTCTTTTCTGTCTCTCTCCTGTGTCTTTCTCCTCTCTCTCTCTTTTTCTCCTTCCCTTGTTCTTTCTCTCCCCTCCTTTGTCTTACGAATTTGCCTGATACTCTGCCTCAGGATGGCTCCCTGCTAATGGGGCCTCAGCTGAAGATATAGCTTCAGGAATTTAGTCTTGTCCAGGCTGTAACAGTCTGCCCTTGTCCTGAACAGTTATTTCTCAGATACACATCATTGGTCATGGCAGGAGAAGACTATATCACAAAGTGTGCATTTTAGAAGTGTTTGTTAGTAACTCCATCCTTTCACAGAAAGGAGAGCTAGTTCTATTATGACTGAGGGCCTCTTGAAAACACAGTTGGGCTCCTTAGTTCAAGTAACTAAGCTCCTACTACATATGACAGTGTGTAGACTCCTATTTCCCTGTGAATCATTCCACCCCCTTGGTGGAAATCAGGTAAGAGATTAATGGAGGGGAAAATGAGCTCCTGGAAGGTGCTCAGTAACTAGGGCAACTGCCTGCACTCTCACCTCCCTTCTTTCTGTTTCCTCTTCCCTCCCTAGCCACACCATCTGTGGTGCCTTAGGGAGGAATCATGGAAAAGGGCTGAAGCGGAGGTGAGAGACATTAGTTCTGGTCCTTAATTTTATAGGTGAGGACTCTGAGTCTCAGAAAGATTAAGGACTCAGATCTTGCAGCAACCTATTCAATGTTCTTTCTATCTCACTGATATAACAGACTCCTAGAAACCTTGGTGTTCAGGTCATCCTAGAAATTCACGCAGAAGATGACTGTCAGAGAATCAAGTGTTGGACAACCTTCCCAAAGCAAATTGACATATTCTGTGATGCCCGGTCAATGTGGGTGCTTCCCAGGGAGGGCAGGCTGCTCTGGCTCTCTTTATTTTCTGTAAAATTCACAAAGTAGAAGTTACCCCCAATTACCAGGCGAAGTGAGCTTAGTGTTGGGGGAACTCAATGTTCAAAGGTTGATCCTAATAGGTGCTTTAAGGGAGAAAGAGTAGCATCCAGCAGACTTACATTTGCAAATTGGAATACCATTTTCCATGTTTATTCTCATTAAACAATCCTGCCCTTTCAAAACTTTCCCCTGACACTGAAACCATTAATGAAAAGAAAGGAAGAGATGGTTGAATAGTGAGTTTGAAACACTAGCAATTAATTGTCAACCACTTTTTAAAAATAGGTCTCAAGTTAAATGGCACCTGGGTATAAACTGCCACTAACAGTACAGGTAAAATGTTGATTTTTTTTTTTTTAATGATGAAAGACAAATTCCACAAAAACATATTTCCTTTCCTCTCTTAATAATTCCTTTTTTGTTTTCTTTTGGCAGCTTTCCTATTTTTTTTTTTTTGTGAGGAAACAAAGAAACCTCAGTGATAGTACCTCCCTTCTTGTAAAATGTGGGCAAGCTAAGGCGCTGGCAGCAAACACCACTGTTGTGAAAACCCCACCCTCTTATATCAAAATGCAGATTTCAGAGTATTTAGTAGATGAATGCCAGACCAATCAAGGAATCACTTAATCCCCAAGTCTTTATTGAGTGCCTTTTGGTAATTGGAATCGTTCCTGAAATAAGTAAGCCATGGCCTGGGATCTGGGCACTGTGTTGTGTTACCTAGAGAACATTGTCTTAATCGTGTTTGTCATAACTGCTTTTGGCTTATAAAATGTTTTCTATAGGCAGTGTATATATAGACTTGTTGATGGTACTTGAGCACATGATGTAACCCCTGCCAAGGAGAGCAGAGAGCAGAATAAAGCCATTCCTCTTTGGTGTGCTGGATGGCTCATCAGCCAGAGCCCCTGGGGGAAAATCCTGTGCACAATGGCAAGGCATCCTAGTTTCCTGGGAGGCCAATGAATACAGCAACTGTTGTTTTCCTGACAGGCACAGAAGCAATCCCTCTCTCTCGACACCAGTCAGTGATAGTGCTGAGTGTTATAATGGATACTCCACAGTGGTTTGAGTCTGGAAGCTGCATTAGGCAGCTGCTTGAGGTAATTAGGAACTGGAAGGCAACTTTCTAAAGGCATCCAACAAGAGAATAGAACATCCATAGGAGGAAATGGTTCTCGGGGATGACAGAAGAGCAGGCTGAAAGGAAAGCTGGGGTTCCTGGGGGAATTGCTACTGGTGTGTAAAAATAGACACTTGTAGCTTATGTCTAACTGCTTATAGTTGAGTTACAAGTTGTCAGATGATTTTAGCATCAACACCAGGCTTCAGTGCATTGACAAGAGTTGGAAAAGTTGGGGCTAAAGACTAGGTTACATTCTGGGGAAGCATTTCCCTGACTCCTTCTTTTCCTCAGCCTCTGCTAATTTAGCACCTGAGCTCTCTAAGTTATGCATTTCTTCTGTATTTGGTTTTTAAATATGTGCCAACACTCTGAATTCTGAAAAAGTGACTGAATGGGGCATTGAATAGTCTTTTGACAGTGGTATTATTTTTTTCCTGACATTCCTGATAAGATTATCCTTAATACAAGCAAAACAAAAGAAGTTCTGTTTTCCTTGTATGATCTGTAATTAAAAATGCTGGGGTGGTCTGTATATGGCTCAGTAATCATTTTTCATTGCCCTTCAATTGATTGGTGCAGTCATTGGGATGGTGATATGTGGGGAGAATTTTTTGCGAAAGCCCCTTCACTTGGGGGTGCAGGTGGGGGTCTTCTGTCACAATGAAATGCAGCAGGAGATGGGTTCAAGGCCTTTGGTGCTCAGGCAGTGGAAGTGAGGCGTCCATAGCAAGTCTGTTAATACTAGGTCAGGCTTTCTCCTGACCTAGAACCCTCTTGCTGTTCAGGCCCCTGGCTCCCTTTGAGCCTGTCAATGGTAATAAATCCAGCTCCACTTTATGACGTGAATAAATACCCAGAAGAGACTCTAATTTCCCTGTGCCTAAAATCTCATGGGTAACTTGTACTCTGGAGGTAAGGTGCTGGTGGTGAATTCACTGAGCTGCCTCAACCCAAGTCACATTGAAGCTAGTTTAACTCACACATTTATTCAAATAAAACCACCCTCATCGAAAAATAACCAGTTCTAGGTTACTAGGAGAAACAGTTTAATGGAGGAATACTAGGCCTCAGAAA